>NC_136067.1:1083228023-1084726821 GCF_964261635.1 Lissotriton helveticus | reverse complement strand
TGACACCTCTGCTCAGGCTGAGCTTGGTTTCTGTACCCAGAGAGCAGAGACTCTCTACTCAGGGATCCAGAAACCTGTCTCATGTTGGCAAATGATGGGCAGCCATTCAGGAAGCACATCAGGGCAGAGTGTTTTTCAGGGGGCATCTCTAAGATACCTTCTGTGTACATTTTACATTAAGTCGCACACTGCATCAGTGTTGGTTCAATGTGCTGAGAAGTTTGCTGCCAAACTTCCCAATGTTCAGTAAAGCCATTATGGAGCTGTGGAGTTCGTCATTACCAACTCCCAGACCATTATACTCTTTATGGCTTTACTGCACATACAATCTCTAAAGAATGGACTTAGACATTGTAGGAGTACAGTGTCATACACCTGTACCCTCACCTGTGGTCTAGTGCACCCTGCTAGAGGGGTCGCTTACCTAGGCCACAGGCAGTGGAATGCAGGCATAGCACACAGGGATGTGTGCTATGCCGACTCTTCACTTTTGTTTGCACCAAAACACACAGGCTGCCATGGCAGTGTGTTGGTGTTAAGGTGCAGGGCCCCTAAGGGTGGCAGAATAGGTGCTGGAGCCCTTAGAGGCCTTCCCTGGTCACAGTGGTCTTGGTACCCATGGTACCTTTTACAAGGGCTTACCTGTGGCAAGGATGTGTGCCAATTGTGACTACAAAGGTACAGCTTTGGGAAAGAATACAGGTCCTGGTAATCTGATTGGCAGGAACCCATGGCACACCAAGGCAAAGTGCATCATGTGTCAGGCAAAAAGTGGGGGGTAACCATGCAAAAAGGGGCACTTTTCTACACAACCAAAGAGGCTGAGACTAACCTTTCCTAAGAGAGTCTTCATTGTCTATGTGTAAAAATCTAGAAAGGCCAAATGCACTGGAATGGGCAGTCCCAGGCCTATGTTCCACTGTGAAGTCCATTCCTTGTAGGGAGATGGACCACCTCAAACGTTTTGGATTTTTCCCTTCCATCTGCATTTGCCATTTGAGAGATCTGTGGTCAGTTTGAACTAGGAAGTGAGTACCAAAGAGGTACGGTCTCAGATTCTTCAGGAACCAACCCACAGCACATACCACCCTCTCAATGGCACTCCAATGCTGCTCCCTGGGGAGTAGCATTCTGCTTATAAAAGCAACAGGTTGGTCTTGCCCATCATCATTTGTCTGGGATAAGACTACTCCTATCCTTAGCATCAGCCTGCACAATGAACTGCTTGGAGTAATCTGGAGCCTTGAGAATTGGGGCTGATCACATTGCCTCTTTTCTGGTGTCAAAAGCCTTTCGGCAGCCAACTGACCAGTTAACTTTCTTTGGCATCGTGTTGGAGGTGATTTCTGTGAAGGGTGTCACAATGGCCCCATACCCATTAACAAACCTCCTGTAATACTCAGTCAAGCCAAGGAATGCCCTGACTTGGATCTGGGTGATTGGAGCTTCCCAATCCAGAGTTGTCTGTGTTTTGGGCTGGAGTGGTTAAACGTGGCCTCCACCTACAGGGTGGCCCAAGTATACAACTGTTCCCTGCTCTATCTGGCACTTTGAAGCTTTGATAGTTAGGCCTGCAGTTTGCAGGGCCTATCAACCTTCCCTGGGTGGACCAGGTGATCCTGCCAGGAAGAGCTAAACACAGCAATATCATCAAGATAAGCTGAACTAAAGCCTTCCAACCAAGCAAGGACTTCATTCACTATCTTTTGGAAGGTAGCAGTGGCATTCTTTAGACCAAAGGGCATCACAGTGAAATGGAAGTGCCAATCAGGCGTGGAGAATGCTATCTTTTCTTTTGCTCCAGGGGCCATGCCAACCTGCCAGTGCCCTGCAGTTAAGTCAAATGACAGCCCCTAACTTATCTATCAATTCATCGGCTCTGGGATGGGGTGTGCATCTGTCTTGGTGACAGCATTGATGCCTCTGTAGTCCGTATAAAACCTAATTTCTCTCTTTCAGTCCTGTGAATGAGGTTTGAGGACTTGGACCACTTGGCTAGCCCATGGACTCTCAGAAGGCTCAATGAGCCCCAACTCCAGCATCTTGCTGACCACAGCGTTAATGTTTTCCTTAACTTAGTCAGTCTGGCAATAGATTTTGGTTTTGTCAAGCAAGCTGCCTCCATTGTCCACATCATGGGTACACCAGGGAGTCTGACCAGGGGTCAAGGAAAAGAGCTGTGTATACTGTTGCAGAACTTGCCTGCAATCAGCCTGCCGTTAGGCAGAGTGGATGTCAGAATCGACAACTCCATCCACTGACCCATCTTGGGGGCTGTAAGAGAGGAGATCAGGGAGAGGTCCACTTTTGTTTCCACCAGTGCAGCATTTTGGTCATACCAGAGCTTCTCAAACTCCTGGCTGGCCTCATGGTGTTTGGATGCTTTCTGCATGTACTCTGCCATCCTGAGACAAAGCCCTAGCATATAGTCAACCACATGTTGCTTTGGTACATGATGGGGTTTCTCCCATCATTCCCTAGCAAGAGAAAGTGGTACCCCTACAGGGTGGCCAAGCAGAAATTCAAAGGGTGAAAACCAATGTTCCCTCTAATTTTTTTCCTCTGTGTGCGGCAGTGGAGGGTCTCTGTGCGCTGCAACCATGGCTATGTGCGCCAGGAACCAAACCGCGCGTGTCTGCGGCGCCAAATGGCACTCCAAAATTTTACTTTAAAAAGTGAAAAGATAGTGCATTTTCACACATACAGCGCCACAATAAAGGTCTTAAGGGCAGTTTGCAAAATTGGATAAGCACGCCATGACATGAACTGGGTACACTGGCAAGTACACTTCAAGTTTAGAAAAGCACAAGACTTCAATGGTGGTACCATCATTAGATTTTAATAAATATTCTTAACTGGAGCACAGTTCATTGGGTGGGGAAATGCTGCGAGCCTATACAATATCACATATACACAAGAAGGTAGAGGGCTGTTCAGACACGTCAAGTGGCGTCACTAGATGGGTGACAGGGTTGCTTCTCACGGCGATCCTTGCCATTTTTCCAGTGCTGATAAACTCGGTCTAGGTCAACTTTCCCGTTGAGGAGGTAGGCCTTTGTCCTCATCAGCATGTCCAAATGCTTCTGCTCTAGTCTATTCCTCAATTTGCTCTTGATAGTATTCATGAGGCTGAATCCTCGTTCACAGTCTGCACTAGATGCTTGAAATGTTGCGCAGACATCAACAAGCTGAGACACCACACTATACTGAGCAGCATTGCGTACAGTGAAAGTCACCATGTCTTGAAAGGTGGTAAATAACCCACCCTTAACATGTTATGCCACCACATATTTATAGTCTCTGTACTGTCGAATAACATCTTCTGGTGTTTCACAATCACCCAGGGCCAAGACATTTTTATACTTTGCATCAAGTCTTTCAATATTCTCAGTCCCAAAATCAAAATGAGATTGTGTGGCTATTGCCTGGATCTCAAAACTTGCCCATTCTTTTAGCTCACCTTCAGGGAACCTTTTTTGCATGTGCTCACAAAGAAGGGAAACAAAAGACAAAATAGGCCCACTGTCAAACTCTTGCCTATCCTTGTACAAAACCATCAGCTCTCTTACATTGCTGCTCCAAAAGACAGTGTCCCCCAAATACTGTTGCTTAATTTGGCCAATCTTTGCTCTTGCATACTGTACGGCTTCAACAGTAGTTAAAGAACTTTTTTGGAATAGTTTGCACAAAGATGCAAATTCACCCAGAATGTCATTAAGTACTGCAAGGGAAATATGGTAGTTGGAGTCCGATAGCTTTTTATAACAATATTTAGCAATTGGATCATTCTCCTCAACTTTCTCATGCTCAAAGTACTTAAGAACAGTTTCGTAATTACGAATTAGTGCACCAACAGCAAAATGCCTTGAAAGCCACCGGACTTCATTCAGTGGTCGAAAAGAGACAACTTCACATTCAGTGACCGATGCAATTTCATCCAGCTTGGACTTCCTTGCAGGAGATCTGGAGAACACAGTGTAGACAGTCCTCAATAATGTCTCCATCTCTTTAATCATTGGAACCCTCTTCCAGGCATCATCAACTCCCAAATCTTCTCGATGGGCGACACAATGCTGCTCAACTAGATGAGGAATGGATTGTTTAAGGCGAGTAGCAACACCATTATTCTTCCCCAGCATCACAGATGCACCATCAGATGTGAACATGACCATTTTCATGAGGTCCAGTTCATTGGCAGTGTAGAATTCTTTCACGGCAGTAGTGATAGCCTCAGCATTACAGCTAGTCAGCTTCACTATGCCCCCAAACTGCGTTTTATGCTCAGTTGATGTTACAGGTCGGAACTTGAAGTACAGGATGAGCATTTTTGTAACAGAAATATCTGTGCTCTCATCAATTATCAAGGTGTGATACAAAGCTTGCCGAAGTTCTGTCATAGCTTCACAGTGTATCACGCTATTGATGGCCTCAAGGAACTCAAAGGCATAGTTCTTGCTCCTCCAGCTGTCTGGTATCTTCACATACAAAGCTAAGTGGTCAATGGATGTCTTGTACAGATAACATTGAAGTGTTCATCTTGACTGCCAGCAACACGTTGTTGATGAGAATCTTTATCTCCTCAGGCATAGATCTTTGGCGTTCAACTACTTCCATTCTATTTGCTTTGTCTGTGGCAGTTTCTGTCAGCATTGCCCGTACTCCAAAACCAAACCTGGCAGCAGCACTTCTGTTTCTCAATATCACCATGGCAGACTCGTGTACTTTGCTAAGTAGATGGCGTTTCATGTAGTCCAGTTTCCAGCCATCACTCCATTTCTTCCCTGTGGAAAAGTCCCCAACAATCTTGGCTTCGGCACATGCTTTGCAAATCAAGCCCACATCCGGACTGTATTGAAATAGTTCCCCGAGTTGCATGCGGACCTTGCTTCGTGACTTCTGTGTCTCAGCCTCCACAATTGCCTTCATCCACTCTTCCTTGAATACAAGGCAACATTTCTTCCTTTGTGGTGAAGCACTGCACTCTCCCGAAGTTACAGCTTTGCGCTTGAACATTTCCGTACCCGCCGGTTTGAGCCTGCTGTCCCACAAAGCCTGCAAAATAAGGAAACATGGCTTACGTTGACGCCTAGCTCATGAATGCAAACTGTTATACTACAATGTTCAAGATGCACCACAGTTTAACTCAACCCAACAATTACCTCTTCTGCTTGCACTCACGTGCGCCTCTTTAAATGTATGGGGTTCTGGCTGTGAAACCTGCAACAGAAGAAAACATGGGTAAGTATATATGGTACTACAATGTTCAAGATGCACCACAGTTTAACTCAACCCAACACATACCTCTTCTGCCTGCACTCACGTGCGCCTCTTTAAATGTATGGGGTTCTGGCTGTGAAACCTGCAACAGAAGAAAACATGGGTAAGTATATATGGTATTACAATGTTCAAGACGCACCACAGTTTAACTCAACCCAACAATTACCTCTTCTGCCTGCACTCACGTGCGCCTCTTTAAACGTATGGGGTTCTGGCTGTGAAACCTGCAACAGAAGAAAACATGGGTAAGTATATATGGTACTACAATGTTCAAGATGCACCACAGTTTAACTCAACCCAACAATTACCTCTTCTGCCTGCACTCACGTGCGCCTCTTTAAATGTATGGGGTTCTGGCTGCGAAACCTGCAACAGAAGAAAACATGGGTAAGTATATATGGTACTACAATGTTCAAGACGCACCACAGTTTAACTCAACCCAACAATTACCTCTTCTGCCTGCACTCACGTGCGCCTCTTTAAATGTATGGGTTTCTGGCTGTGAAACCTGCAACAGAAGAAAACATGGGTAAGTATATATGGTACTACAATGTTCAAGATGCACCACAGTTTAACTCAACCCAACAATTACCTCTTCTGCCTATACTCACGTCTGCCTGTGCAATTGTCTTTGTAGTACGGTCTCACGAACCTGCAAAAGAAAAAAGGGTGCAGATTGTGAATCTATTTACCCAGCAACCCCCAACCCAACGAGGAACGTAAACAGAATTACCTTGTCTTTGTGGTACTCGCACCTGACCACTGTAATCCAAATACCGTACAGACTGGAAAGCTACAAGTGAAGACAAGTAAGTCAGCAAGCGCCCGAAGAATTACAAACTGTGCATGGGACCGGTCAAGAGGCCCAAGACGAAAAATGACCAAATAATTACCTGGGATTTCAGCCTAGGTCAAACAGGGGTGTGCCCATGTGTTCCATTATTAGCATCCATTATCTTAAACTGGTCTATAAATGTGAATCCCAGGGGAAGCGGCATTACAGAAGGTGTAGCACAAAATACAAACTGCAAATGGTTGAGGTGGGTGAACAAGGTAACCCACAGGATGGCTGAGAAGCACACAATCCATCAAAAGATCCCACCTGAAGCTGCTGCAGTGGCGCGCAAAAAATATGATTGACTACGTTCAAGCAATTTTCAGGCAACCATAAATATTTCAAGATAACTGAAGAATGATGGACCTGCGGCAGAGAGATCTATGTTTTGCCTACTGGAAGTTGACTCAATAAGTAGCTGAGGAGGTTAAAATGCCTGATGAAAAGCTGGTGAACCATGCAGGATTGGAAGCAGAACTGGAGTACATCATGTTGGCTTGATGCCAACAAAGTCTTTCTTTGCGCATGGCTAATTGAAGGTTTTCGCTACATTTACTCTTTATATACGGGCTTCTTGGCTCACAAGGGTTATATGCTGTTCCGTGAGCCGAGACGCCATGATTGACTTTGCAGGTAAGCGTGTTAGCACAGTGGAAGTTTTGGTGCCACTACATCTCTTTGGAGTATGTTATCGTCCTGATTCAGCCCTTGTTCCCCGCTCGATCTCTGTGTTTTACTCTTAAAGCCAGAACCAGGGGTTTTCTTTTGAATAACTACGCCCTATCGATCACTTCACTCGCCGCATTTACCCGCATTTCTCACCCAGCGAAGGAGATGGCTTTGCCTTGATTGTAATGGGCATTATGCCTAGCTCCAGATACTTTGTCTCAAGGGTCAAGTCAAGTGATATGGGACTTTGGTTGCCCTAGTGCGTTCTTCATGCCCACTTGGTGTCATCGTGAGCCATGAGTTGTTTAGGTATTTTAAGCAACATGTCACCATTCTTGAAGTGGTTCCTTTTACAGTCCCTTACGGAGAGTTAACTTTGACCTATTCTACACTGCCTGGAATGTCAAGCCTATGCACATGGTGGTCATTCATTCACAGTTGTTTCTTTAACATTATTTCCTCTGTGCGCATATACTGAAGAAGGATCGTCTTATTACTCCATAGCCAACAGGCAGGTTCAGAGTGTCTGGTTGACATCATCAAATCACCATCTGTCTCCCCAGCAGCACTCCTCCCACACCTTTGAAGTGAAGCTTAGCTTCACTTCAAAGGCCCCTGCTGCTTCACACTATTCACGGCCGTAAGGCTGTGTCTCTCCCCCATTGCCGCTCTCGCCGCTCGGCCCCCCGCTGCGGCCGTGTCGCATTTCTCCTCCCCCCTCCCCACAGCAATGCCCTCCGTCTTGTTACTCTCCCCTCACCACTCTCCCCTATAACAACTATCTTCTCGCATCCCACCTCACCAGTATGCACTCTCACCACTCTCCCCTCTCACCATCACTCTCCCCTCCCTTCTCTTTTTCCCCTCACTCTTCACTCTCCCATCACTTTCCCCTCCCCCTCTATCCCCACTCTACCCTCCCTCTCACCACTCTCCCCTCTCACAACTCTACTCTCTCCTGTCTCCTCTCTCTCCTCTCTCTCTCCCCCCTCTCCCCTCTCCCCTCCCCTCTACCATCTCCCACCACTCTCTCCTCTACCCTCTCTCCTCCCTCACCACACTCTCCTACCTTTCTCCCCTCTTTCCTCACTCTCCCTTCTTTCCCCTCCCCTCTCCCATCTCTCCTCAAGGTACACACGATTGTCAATGAGCACTAACACAGCATCATTTATACCATTTCGGCATTAGTCAACACCACTAGTTTTTCCCTGTTGCTCTCATCTTCATCTCCCCCATGGTTACTCCTTTTCCAGGTCTATCTCCATTGCTCTGCCTTCCACCTCTCATGCCTCTCTCCCAAACTCATCTTCTCCCTTTCTATGCTCAACTCTCTCCCTTTCTATAATCTCAGACTCCCTCTCCTGCTTCTCTCTTGGGCTCCCTGTCCGTACTTCTCGCCCCTGATACACTCTGTCTCCCTCTCCATGCTTCTGTCCCCTGCTGCACTCTCAGGCTCCCTGTCCGTGCATCTCACCCTTGCTTCACTCTTGGGCTCCCTCTCCATGCTTCTCTTCCTTGCTGCACTCTCTACTCCCTCTCTGTGCTTCTCTCCCCTGCTGCACTTTCGTGCTCTCTAGAGATGTGGCCTAACGACCAGAGCTGCCATCTAAGTCACGTAAATACAAAACATGTTGCTTTCCAAATGCTATAGGTGTCACATTCGCGAAAGTTATAACTATTGGCATTGTAAATGACAAAGCTATCCATTTAGCTATTTTAAAAACCAACACATAAATAAAATATTTGTCATTTACAAGACCAATAGCTCCAACTTTTCTAATGCGAGACCTATTGCATTTCCAATGCTTGTTGTGCCTTTCTGTCCTGTGTCCAACTCGTTTTTGGTGCCCTTCTGCCCCACTCGTTTTTTGTGCCTTTCTGTCCTGTGCCCCACTCGTTTTTTGTGCCTTTATGCCCTGTATCTCACTCGTTTTTTGTGCCCTTCTGTCCTGTGTCTCACTCGTTTTTTCTGCCCTTCTGGCCTCTGCCCCACTCGTTTTTTGTGCCTTTCTGTCCTGTGTCTCACTCGTTTTTTGTGCCTTTCTGTCCTGTGCCTCACTCGTTTTTTGTGCCTTCCTGACCTGTGCATCACTCGTTTTTTGTGCCTTCCTGTCCTGTGCCTCACTCGTTTTTTGTGCCTTCCTGTCCTGTGCCTCACTCGTTTTTTGTGCCTTCCTGTCCTGTGTGACACACGTTTTTTGTGTCTGCTGTGGCCTTTTGTTTAAATATTGCTGACAATCAGAGCCCCCTCACGGGCTCCGATTAACAGCAATACTTAAACAGTGAAAGATAGGGCTAGTCTAGACAGAAATATTTCGGTCACCTAAGCGGCAAAGCGGTCAACTTACCATATGTAGCTTGCGTACAATTGCCAATAATAGTCAGTGAATACCGAAAAAAAACAAGTTTTCCTTGTCTGCAGTATGTTATCATTTCTTCCAAGGTACATTCGTGGTCATAATAATAGTCCAGTCAATTATGTATTCTAAGGGGCAGATTTATGTTAACTGGCGCATCCCGAGGGATGCGCCAGTTAATGTGCGCCACAGTGCGCCACAGCTCCGCCACCCATGGTGCGCCGCATTTACAATGCGACGCACCATTGGGCAAAAACGGCAGAGATGCGTGACGCATCTGTGCCATAAAGGCGGCGCATTGCTGGAGTTGCGTCGCAAGCGCGACGCAGCTCCAGCAAGGCTCGGGGGTGCCCTATCTGACCAATGCTGCATCAAGACCTACGCCTGCTTCAAGCAGGCGCAGGCTTTTGACGCAGCATTGGCCTGAAAGTGACTGAGTGAAATCTTATAGATTTCACTCAGCCACTTTTGCGAGGCGCACCTGCCCCGGAACGCCCACCCTGCGCCGGAACGCCCACAAGCGGCGCAGGGCTTTACAACGTGACGCATCTGCCTAGATGCGTCACGTTGTAAATCGTTCGTAGGGATGCGCCACGTTTACGCCGCCTTGCGTGACGCAACAGCAGCGTAAACGTGGCGCAAGGGCCTCATAAATCTGCCCCTAAGTGTACACGGCGTGTCTTCCAAGCGCCTTGTTTTCATGAACGCACCGACCAATTTGCAGACGATGATTTTTAGTTCAAGCGGCGTGGCAGAAGGCAAAACAGAACCTAAAGATTTTGTGCTGACCCGTAATTAAATGTCTCCAAACCCCCATGCATCTCTCGGCGAAAGCAATCACCGGCATTGTGGAGCGAGAATTAGAAAAGGAAAACACCAGAGCGCCCGCGCCCCTGCTGCTAGAGAACTCAAGCATGGCGAACAGGATACACCTCTCTGGATGGCTAGTTTTCCTTATTAAACAAGCACAGTAGGACTCGCAGTAGGGGCACGCACTAAAACAAGGCTCTCGAGTCATTTCCGTCAGCCAAATTTCCCAAGACAGTAACTTGAAAAGCTTTTAATCTTGTGACAAGGCTTTTTAAGAAGGCTATCTATCGGCAGTCTGGAGAATACTCAAACCCCTGACAAGCCAATTCTCCTGCTCCCACACTGCCATAATCCCCACAATAACCACCAGTTCCCCCCGCCTCCCGCCTCCCGCCTCCCGCCTCCCGCTCCTTACCTGCAACTCCTCACGCCCGCACTGCCGCCACCACTGGAAAAGTGCCGCATGTCATGTTCGCGCCACTCGCTTTTTAAAAGCGGCGGGCGGCGCGAATCTCTTGCGACGGCCTGTGTGCGCGCTCCACGCTAGGTGGTGCGCGCTGACGTCAGGGAAGGTGCGCGCGCGCGGCCTAGAGGGAACAGTGGTGAAAACCCCTCTCCATTCCGAGGCACCTCTCTGTAGGCAAAAAGCAGGCAGGGTGACAGGACATCCCATCTCCTTTTGAATTTTTAGGAAGTACCATTATCATGCCTTTAAATGTAAATTGATACTTGTGTTGAATTTCTCAACTAGGCCAATGGGTTATGGGTGGTAAGGTGTTGTGAACTTATAGATCACTCTACACTCATCCCACATCTGTTTTAAGTATGCAGATATGAAGTTGGAACCTCAGTCTGATACTACCTCCTAGGAAACCCTACCCTGGTAAGACACCAATGAGGGCCCTGGCTACTACAGTGCCTGTAGTAGTCCTAATGGAAACAGCTTCAAGATACCTGGTGGCATGATCCACTACCACCAGTATGAATTTGTTTCTTGAGACGGTGGGAGGCATAAGTGGACTCACTTTGTCCACACCTACCCTCTCAAAGGGAACCCCAACCATTGGTAGGGAAATTAAGGGGGTCTTTGGGTGTCCTCCTGTCTTATCACTGGCTTGACAGGTGACACAGGATCTTACAAACTCCTTCCATCCTTGGCCAATAGAAGTGGGTAACAAGTCTTTCCCAAGCTTTTGTCTGACCCAGATGTCCAGCAAGCGGGATGTCATGGGCTACTGTGAGTAGCAACTCTCAATATCACTGAGGCGTGACCACTCTCCTAGTGGTACCAGGGTTGTGGTCTCTGGCCTCTGTGCAAAGGAGCCCTTCCTCCCAATAGGCCTTGTGGATGCCTCCGGCATCTCCCTGCTCCTGTGCAGCAGCTTGTTGCCTCATGCCTTCAGAGTAGGGCAGACCTGCTGCCCAAGGCCCAGCTGTCCCTAGAGGGTCCCCCTTGGGCCCAAGAGCTCTACCTCAGAAGGTTCAAGCTCCATGGGCTCAGTTCCCTCTGGGGCTGATAAGTCCTCTCCCTGAGGAGAGGGGTCCTGATCATTGAGCTGTGTGGAAGCTGTTTCACCAGTCTGCCTCCCTTTTCTCTTAGGAGATTGGGCCATCATTTCAGGCTCCAACTCTCCTTTCCCACCCAGTGCTAAGCATTGTGCTATTGTTATCGCACACACTATCTCAGGGATGTGCAGCATAGCTGCATGTGTCTTTCATTCTACCTCAGTTCATGCTGAGGTTTCCAAATAATTTTCAAGCAGACAGGCAGTTGTGAGTTTTGGAGAGAACACTACCTGCTTCAGGCCAGCAACCCCTTCCTTACCCCCAACCCAGTCTAATGTCGCCATGGCGTGGTTATTGGTGACACTGCCAGTATTAGTAACTGGATTAGTCTTTCCAGTCAGACATTGCTCTGGGAAAACAAGTATGTCTCTTACCATGGTAACACTGGCACCTGTATCCCCCAGGGCTTATATCTTAGTCCCGTTCACTAAGGGGTACTGCAGGTATTTCTTTATATTAGGGGGCCAGACAGCCAAAGTGGCTAACCCTCCTTCCCCTTCAGAGACTAAAACAGCCTCAGTGTGGACACTGCTTTGCTCTGGGTACACTACTGACCCCATCTGGAGATTTGCCACACTAGTAGCATCTGGAGGAGGACTAGGGGCAGGTTTGTTGGGTGTCTCTTCTTGTTGCAGTGGAAACACCTGGCTTTAGCATGATCAAAGTTTTTCCCCTTATACCCACCAGTGGGCTGGGAAGAGTTCTTGGACCCACCCCTCTGGACAGGATTTTATGGGAGGACTTTAAAAGACTCTTGTGTTTTATCTTTGGGTTTCTCACCTCTTTCCCTTTGGAACGCCTTGTATCCCCTTAATTTTGGTCACTCCCGTGGGTGTCTTGGTCACCCTTGTCTTGAGCCAGTGGTCTGCCTTCTTTCCCAATTCTTGGGGAGAAATTGGATCTAGGAATACCAGATACCGATGCAACTTTTCATTGATGCAGTTATTTAAAATGTGTTATTTCACAAACAAATATAAAGTCCTTCACAATTCTGTACTTTACTTCCAGTCAACCATCCACCTAATAATTTTGCTGAGTAGTCTACAGATTGCATCCAGGACTGACTCTGGGATATCTGAACCCCTCTGAATTTAATTTTGTACTCATCAGTAATGAGTCCAACTCCCTCAATCAGGTTACCCTTCATAAGTTCATAAGACTCTGCTTCTGCCCCAGTAAGGGTCAGGCGTCCGTCTCTGCACTTACCAGAGAACATTTCCCAAAGGCATGCCCCCAGTGAGTCCTCCTCACTTGTCTGACCTCACAACCCCTCTCATAAGCTGTGAACCACTTGGTGAGAGCACCACCATCCTCACATTTAAGGAGAATCCCTTTGGGGATTTTAAGATCCTTCCTTTTCTTGATTTATTTTTTAAATTGCTGCCACCATTGATGGGTCGTAGGCCCATCTCTGCTTGCTCTTCCTCTAGAGCTAGGAGCCTAGTCTCTAGCTCTAGACTCTTGGTCAACCTTGCTAAAAGGTTGTCCTCCTCAGTGAAGTTGTCCTCACTGTCTGGTACAAAGTTAGCCCAACGTCTGTCGGATCTAGACCCTGTACTCCTTGGGTTTGGAGGGTAGGATACCAAGTTCTCATCTTCCCTGAGTAATTGAGGTGGGTGGGTTAAGGCCTCATTATCCTCACTACACTCCCCATTCTCCTGGAGATCCTCATCTTCAGCAGTGGGGTGGTCCCTTGCATACCCTGCCAGGGACTCCCGGAGTTGCATTCTGGTAGGATTGGACCCAGTTCTTATTTGCCTAGCTTTACAGAGAAGCGTTAGCTCTCTAACATCTAGGTTAGAATAAGGGATGAGGCAGAGCTCTTCAGCCATCTTCTCTTTGTTGCTCATTGTTTTACCAAAGTGGGGTTTCTTTTTAGAAATCCTATGACAGTTCTAAGCACTTCCCCTCTAATGTCAGTGACTTTTAAGTTTCTAAACAAATGTACTACAGGGACTTAACACAAGGCCCTAACAAGACTTTTAGAAATTTGAAAAATAGTCAGATCAAAAAATGAGTTGTACTAAGGTCAATTTTTTTATTCTTGTCATGTGATCAGAGGTTATGTTATGTTATGTTATATGGGATTTGTTACGCGCACAATTACTCATGAGTATCCTGGCGCGATATGGACTACAGAAGTGTGGATGGAAAAAGATTTAGAAAGCCTGTTTAAAAAGATACGTTTTGAGAAGTTTCTTAAAACAGCGGAAGTCCTGGATGTGGCACAGCGAGACAGGAAGGCTATTTCATAGAATGGCTACCTTGACTGAAAGCGACTGACCCCCCATCCTAGAGCGACGAAAGCGGGGGGTGGCCATCAGACGGTGGGAAGCAGATCGTAAGGATCGACGAGGGGTGTAGGTTGACTAAGTTAGTCCAATAAATGGAAGGCTTTATTTCCCACTGCTGATCCACCAATGTAGGAAGCTCGCTTTGTGTATAATATACCAAAGTAAGGTATAGTGTGCACAGAGTCAAGGGGATCCCCAGAGGTATAGCAGAGGGTACATTAGATAACCACTAACAGCTCTCTTTGTGGTAGTGTGGTCGAGCGGTTAGGCTTATCTGGAGCGTGTTGTTGTGTAGTTCCTATAAACCTATATAGGATCTGCATGTATAGACAACATAGACTTTAGGATTGGTGTCAGACTGATTCTAGACACCCCTACCAAGTACGTTAGCCTGTATACCAGCTAGCTCACAGTGCCCCTAGAAACTCCTCTCACCAAGGAGAGAGTAGTTCTTGGCAACTATCGAACATGACAACCCTGATCCCTCAGGATCGTGGAAACAGTGTACTACTTTTTGCTCAGTCACTCCTGCTCACTTCGTCTCAGAGAGATACACAGAATAAACGGTGGGAAAGTTTTTCAATAAGCATTTCTTGAATCAGCGTCATTCTAGTGTAAAGTAGGTGTACTGAAACAACCATTAGAAATTAACAGATATAAATGATTATAAGCACTAACAGAGTAAAAGGATGGTAGATGCTTAAATAATGAATGCAGGCAAGTATATAAAATACATGACAGTAAAAAGGCATACTTCTAAAATGCAACCCTAAATAGATGTACCTAAGGGTGCCTAGCATGTATATAGGTGTAAAAGCCAAGAATCCCTCTAGGATAAAGTCAACCCATTACCAGAAGTGAGAGACTGTGGGACCCAGTCTTGGTCTCGAGATGGACACCCCGCAATGGTTGTCGGACCACTGCGAGCTGGAGTGTCTGCATGCAGGAACCTCAGCTTCTCGTGTCAGTGTGTCGGCATGGAAGACATTTTCTCCTCTGACTACCTCAGCAAGATATGGTATATATATCCAAAGTGGTACCCTCAGGGGTTCTACCTTGGTGTGTCATGTCAGTCTTAGGATGACGGAAGGAATCACCCTTGTACAGTTATTATGCAGGAGATGGTAGTCCTGGTAAGTTTCCAAGAATCCTCATGTATAATGGATGAGGCTAGTTTTCAGGGAAAACCCACGTCCTGTATGCAGTAAGGTAACTCAATAAAATGTTAGTCCCAAGAACTGTTATGTAGTGTAATGGTAGGGAAGAATATAGGTGAAAGGTGGAGTTGCTCCCTCGGACTATATTGGCGTACCTATATGAAATATAACACCCACTCTTCATCTGACTGGAAGACATATCAAAAATTCTAGAGTACGGCTAAAATGTTGTACGCAAAATATTAATACGGCCATTAAAAATAGTACATAAAAAATGTAAACATTTCTTTAAAAAAAACTAAAAAGAAAAATATTACTTGTGATAGAAGTCTACACGAAATAAGTCTGCGTATATAGTCTGAACAATGAGTGACTGAAAGCCATGCAGTTTAGCAAAACGGCGTATTTCCTTTTAGAGTCCAAATTTAGGTTGTTTACAAAAAGGCCGATTATTTCCCAGCACACGATGAGCCAAATGTTTATGTGTCCTGGCTGGGAGACGCACCATCACTATTGCTTGCCATCGCAGATGACAATCCATGCAACACCTTTTAGATTAGGTCAGTTGAGCACAGATGTTCTTCTGCACTATCCCCAACCGATGCTGTGTGACATTCAAGGCCTGAGTAGTTGTTATGGGGTCGGTATCCATACCAGCAGAAGCTGAAGCATCCTGTGGAGGCTCTAAGAATGCAGACATCAACATGAGAATACGCTGAGGACACAGCAGAACATGGGCAGTTATCGGGTCCAGTAAAGCATCAACGTCCGTTAGAGCAACCAATGGATTTGTTAGCCAGAGATCTAGCACGCATTCTTGTTCTCGAAGACAAGGTGTGCTCTGATGGATTACCAGCGATCACGGTATCAGCGCTCCAAGAGCGTCTTTTCCATCTCCTTGGTGACTGGGATGTACATTGCTTAACAGAAAAATGACAATCAGGATACCTGCTATTAGAAAGAGGATCAGCGGAAACCCTCCAAAAATGCTTCAGAATACGGAGTGTATAAAGTTGGGAATAATTCAGAGGATTGTCTGAAAGGTGCTTAACAGTCCAGAACCTATGGTCTTAAATAGGTGGACTATACCCGTTGATCAGACATGTTAAAGAAACATTTTACCATTTCTGTGAAATGGAAATGGTATCTCAGCCAAAGACATTGCGACCTGAAGATCATAAGTTTCTGAGGTGGAGGTTAAGGGCACGTTTTTCCGTAAAAGCATGGCTTTCATTCGGCTCAGAGAATCAAACCTTATAAAGGAAACATTCAATGAAGGCCATAACGGCGCCTCTCTGACTCTGTTGGTCAGTGGAAACAATACTTGCATGCAGCAAGTACCCCTGGAGTTTACAGTGACAAGATATGCGATGCCCGGAAGCATCCCACAACAACCGTGATCATTCAGCGTCAAGTGTCTCCCATTGGAAAGCAACTTGAATACCGGAGTAATCACAGCAGCCGGGGAACCTTTCAAGTGACAGGTTAAGTTAGCAACTGAACCATTACAGGCCCCGTGAAGCATGATATCCTGGCATATGAGTGATCCACTTAAAGCGTTCTCCCAGTCGGTACCACTAAGAAGCACTTCCATGTCCCCATTCCTACATAATTCCCAAGATTCCCTGAGGAATTCCCTACCCATCGATTCATATCTGCCTGCCTGTTGTTGTTCAAGGCAATACTGAAACTGGAATGTTGTGACTAGTAGTATTATATGGCCATGGATTTACCATTCTGTAGATGGTGACTCTGCCACAGTAAAAAGTAACTTGTCTAGTTTTTCAATATGCAGCACTGTATATTTTGCTCCCCTTTATCTGTTTTTCTGTTAGATGCAGAAAATAGTGACGTACTGTTGATAAATCGCCACAGCACATAACCAGCAGGCAATGATTGTAGCGTCCAGCTTATTAGCATAATAGAACGTAGTTGGGATTGTCCATGCTGTAGAATAAATGTATGTAAATGTATAGGCATTTATATAGCGCACTACTTACCCGTAGGGTCCCAAGGCGCTTCGACCGCTGCGAAACCCTTCCTGGCTTCCCTGAGAGATGGTCCCTTAATGGGTATCTCCAGGGTGAGACCAGGCATCCCCGGCGGTCTGGTGGGGCCGTTAGTGAAGATGAGGCAAGCTAATGCCCAGAGTTGCCAAGTGTGATCGCTGATCAGAGTGGGCACCGAGGCGAGAGAATTATCGAGTCCGCTGACCCTGGTCCAGAAACCTGCCGCGCCGGGAATCGAACCCTGGTCCCGGGCCGTCCTCTGCTCTCGGGTCTGCCGCCTCTAACCAGTGAGCCACACTACTTCACTATTGCTTGCCATCGCAGATGACAATCCATGCAACACCTTTTAGATTAGGTCAGTTGAGCACAGATGTTCTTCTGCACTATCCCCAACCGATGCTGTGTGACATTCAAGGCCTGAGTAGTTGTTATGGGGTCAAGACTAGAATAGACAAGTCTTGTTCTAGTAGATCTATAGCAGAAGATACAATGTTGCCCAGTGAATAAATCCTGGATGCTAATATAGTCATACCGTTGTCAATTGCAGCTAACGCCTTTTCTAGGTTAGTTTTATCTATTTCACAAATTCTCTCTGCAGCTTCTTGTTGAGAGACTTTCCATTTTTCATTATAGATAGCGTAACAGAAAAGGTTCTGACATGGCTTTCGGAGACCTAATAAAAAATCACTTGGATCCACCTTATCTGAGAGTAAGGATAATTGCTGTTTCACCTGGGACAGTATTGAGGTTTTTAGCCAATCGAGGCACAACTTCCCAACACTGTATGAAGTCACCACTCCCACATGTTCTCTTTGTACATTGTGCACATCCAGCCTACTGATACTAAACGCTTCGGTTGTACTCTCCGAATCTTGACTGACTTCTGTTGGTGTCTGTGGGCCAAACTAACCATCACTTCCAATTGGGGTCTGAAGTATTTTACTGCATGATGTCATCGATTGTATCCCCTCCATGTGATGTAAAGTTTTGCCACCCTCAAACTGTGATGGTGTTGGAATCCAAGGCGTGTTCAAATCCTTGTTCTTGGCTAGTCCAAGACAGGAAATCTGGTGCAGTTTCTTTTTTAGTTTTTTATTGTCGAAAGGAAGTACAGTCAAAAAAAGAAAACACAATAAAATAATAAAATAGAATGTGGGAATTATGCTGAGGTGTTAACAACAAAGCATACATATAAAAGTCAATAGAATATAAACATACATTTAGAAATGGTAATAATCAAACAACTATCTGAGGGATCACAAAGAGACAACATCTACATTTCCCACCAATATTAGCCTAAGGCTCTTCTAGGCAGCCCCATATGGACCTGTATTTTTACAGCTCCTGGATACCCATTGCTTTAGCTAACGCCTTCTCCCTTTCCTCCGTTTCTTTAACAATTAGCCAAAATTCCATCACAGTGGGGGGTTTGGTAGAAATCCAAGCTCTAGCTACCACCAGCTGGGCAGAAACGAACATAATTGCTGTTATAGACCTATACCGACCACTATCTTCCTCATGTCCTAGCATCTTTTCAGCAGTCGTGAATATAAATTCAACCCCAAGTCTGAGTTTGATTGCTGCTGATATCTTTCCCACAAAAAAGACTTAAAGCAGGACATGTGGGTAATATCGGCTGCATATAACCCACATTTGGGACAGTTACTGCGCGTCCCTCCGTAGACCACTCCCTGTCCAGCCCCTCCCCCCTTGTGACCACATGACAATCCTCTCCGGGGTATAATAAAGTATACAAAGTGTCCGGAATTGCTGCAGTAGTAAATTTTCTGAATGTACTGAACAGTGTTGAAAGCTATCTTCACATCTTCTATAACAATATTTGCCCCTAAGATCTCGCTCCATCCAGAAGCTACTTTCTCACACCCCTCTACTCTAAACTGGCAGAGAGTTTGATACGACTTACTAATGAAAGCCAGCCGGTTCTGGACATACAAACACTCCCACATATCTGAACCAGAAACACTCCGAATAGCTAAGTTTCTAACAAAATAATCCCTAACCTGAGTATATTTAAAAAACAACCGTTGAGGAATCAGGGATGTGGAATTCCTATTGCCCGATGCCCATGACCTATTGTTTGGGATCAAGGGCAACAAGTTTTCATGTGCATTTTGTCCTTGAGACAAGTAGGCCCAACCCGCTCCAGCACAAATCCTTTGGCTGCCAGTTTACAGAACCGCATTATGAATCAGGGAAAGGCATTGTCTGCAGTTAAGGTAATGTTTTTGTCCCAGTGTTAATGCTGTTAACATTTGTGTATATGTTTCATTAATGCAAAGCCTTTATTATTATGGTGAGAGTTCTAAGTAATGTTGTTAGCTAAGACTGCACTATTGACAGTGATTCCAGTATAAAAATTTGCACACACATTTTAATGTTTAGCAATATATGAGGCTATGTATGGTGCTCCCAGAATGCTCTCTGGTTAGATGGAAAGATTTGCAGAAGCTTGAATGCAAGATTGAGGATTCTTAGCTTTCAAAATAAAATGTTCACTAAAAAATTCAAAAACATTTCGCTAAACCACTATAACATTTTAGGTACCATTTATTTTCAGCATCATTTAGTAACATGTGTTGGTGTATGCTAGTATTTCCCAAAAATATTCCTAATAGAAAATCAGTGTAACCAGTGTTAATAAGATTATGTGAAACAAAAATAAAGAAGCATTGGTAAAGCCAGCAGGTCTGAAATTGTTGGTCAGCCTTTTGATTTTGTCAATGCGTGACTTCGGCATGAATTTTGTAAAACCCCACTGGTGAGGCAGTTACCTGGCCCTCTCCATGGTAACAAACATTGGCAAAATCCTCAATTGTTTTGGTCTAAAAAAGCACACATTGCCACAGTAGTTCGAGGCACAGAACAAAGCGACTGTATGTCGATATGCTCCACGAGAAAGAACAGAATGCGGTAATTCATAGTAGAGCTAGAGTAGAGAGTAAGACAGAATTTTAATAAACATAAAAGCCATGGTTAACGCCAGACCTAAATAGGGGCCCAATTATTAAATAAAGTAAAAAAACTGCACCCATGTCCTTGCATTACATTAAGTGTAGATATACGACTTTTGTGAATTCACAAGACTTTACAGAAGTATGCCAATAAATAGCACACCTAGAAAATATTTGTGAACTGCGTTTTAGCATGAGCAAATGTACAGGTGTAGATTTGCTCATGCAAAAATCTAAGTTTTTGCAAGTTCACTTTCCCTCCAACCACTTTTTTTCCAACCCTGGAAGATGTTTTGTGTTTGCCACTGTCAGGAGTAACCCTACCAGGTATGTCGCTGCCCCTTCGCACAGCACCGCCTGTGTGTCCCTGCCCCAGCTGCCACCGCAGCTGCTGAGGAAGTTTGAGGACCTGCACCACCTGCAGGCTACCACCTGCGCCTAATCCCTGGTGGCCAGTGGTAGGCCGTAGGTAGGTTTGTTCATCCTCCGCTTTATTGCTTTTATTGTATTGTCCGTATTTTCAGTGTTGTGTTTGTGACAGCTGTTGTCTGTCTTCCCCCGCTGCCTGTTCGTGGTCCGTGCCCTTTTTCTTCCCTCTGTTCCCCTCGCTGTCCCCGTGCTCTCTCTACCCGGTCTTTACTTCTGTACCCCTCGCTGTCCCTGTGCTCTCTCTACCCGGTCTTTCCTTCTGTACCCCTCGCTGTCCCCGTGCTTTCTCTGCCCGGTCTTTCCTTCTGTACCCCACGCAGCCCTGTGTCCCTGCCCGGTTTTCCCTTCTGTTCCCCTTGCTGCCCCTGTGCCTCTCTGCCCATTCTGCCTTCTGTTCTTAGCTGCCCCTGTATTTCTGTATTCTGTATTTTGCCCTTTTTGCCTTCTGTGCCACTCGTTTTTCCCTCGTTTTTGTGCCTCTTTTGCCTTCTGTTCCACTTGTTTTTGTGCCCTTCTGCCCTCTGTTCCACTCATTTTTTGTGCCCTTCTGCCCTTTGTGCCACTCGTTTTTCCTTCGTTTTTTGCCCCTTTTGCCTTCTGTTCCACTCCTTTTTTATGCCCTCTGCCTTCTGTTCCACTCATTTTTTTGTGCCCTTCTGTCCTCTGTGCCACTCGTTTTTCCCTTGTTTTTGTGCCCCTTTTGTCTTCTGTTCCACTCCTTTTTTGTGCTCTCTGCCCTCTGTTCCACTCGTTTTTTGTGCCAGGGTCAGACTGATTTGCATGTGGCCATGTCTGAACTGGGGTGGCAGAGTGGGCTAAAGAACGGTGATGGATTAAACCCAGATCTGTTGACTGGGTGTGAGTGTTTGATTAGTTCAGATGCTCCGTCCATCACCACCCCCTTTTGTACCATTCTGTCCTCAGTGGCACTCATTTTTCCCTCGTTTTTTGTGACCTTCAGCATTCTGTTACACTCGTTTTTGCGCCCTTCTGCCCTCTGTTCCACTCTTTTTTTGTGCCCTTCTGCCCTCTGAGCCACTTGTTTTCCCCTTGTTTTTTGTGCCCTTCTGCCTTCTGTTCCACTCGTTTTTGTGCCCTTCTGCCCTATGTTCCACTCGTTTTTTGTGCCCTTCTGCCCACTGAGCCACTTGTTTTTCCCTCGTTTTTTGTGCCCTTCTGCCTTCTGTTCCACTCATTTCTTGTGCCCTTCTGCCCTATGTTCCACTCGTTTTTTTGTGCCCTTCTGCCCTCTGTGCCACTCGTTTTTCCCTCGTTTTTGTGCCCCTTTTGTCTTCTGTTCCACTCCTTTTTTGTGCTTTCTGCCCTCTGTTCCACTCGTTTTTTGTGCCCTTCTGTCCTCAGTGCTACTTGTTTTTCCCTCGTTTTTGTGCCCTTCTGCCTAAAGAAACCCTGCTAGTCTGGGCCAGCGTGAGCATCGATGACACCATGAAGACCATGCGCACAATCCAGTCCGGCTCGCTGTCAGACCCATTCCCGCACCACGTCTTCAACAGAGCAAGCAGCTCCATCGCACCCCACCTGCGCAATGTCATCAATCTCTCCCTCAACACCACGACTTTCCCAGAGATCTGGAAACACGCCGAGATCAACGCCCATCTCAAAAAACCTAAGGCAGAGCCAAGAGACCTCAAGAACTTCCAGCCCATCTCTCTGCTCCCCTTCCCGGCCAAGGTCTTCGAGAAAACCGTCAACAGACAGCTAACCCGGTGCCTCGAAGAAAACAGAATCCTGGACCCTTCCCAGTCAGGGTTCCACAGCAACCAAAGCACCGAGACTGCCCTCATCGCCGCCCGACGACATCAGGACCCTGCTGGACAATGGTGAGACCGCAGCACTTATCCTCCTACACCTCTTTGTCGCCTTCGACACCGTCTGCCACCACACACTACGCGCACGCCTCGACGCCGCAGGGATCCGAGACAAGGCTCTGGATTTGACCACCTCCTTCCTCTCCGGCAGAACCCAGAGCATCCACCTCCCCCAATTCCATTCCAAAGCCTCCGAGATCATCTGCGACGTATCCCAGGAATCCTCCCTCAGCCCGACGCTGTTTAATATTTACATGGCTCCGCTCGCACACGTAGCCCGACAGCACAATCTCAACATATTCTCCTATGCCAATAACACTCAGCTGATCCTCTCCCTCACCAAAGACCCCATCACCAACAAAGCCAACCTCCATGAAGGAATGAAGGCCGTCGTCAACTGGATGAAGGCCAGCCGTCTGAAGCTGAACTCGGACAAGACGGAGGTCCTCATCCTCTGCTCCAACCCTTCAGCCTGGAACGACTCCTGGTGGCTGACGGCACTGGGGGCAGTCCCGACACCCACCGACCACACACGCAACCTGGGAATCATCCTCGACTCAACGCTCTCAATGACCAAGCAAGTTAATGCCTTCTCCTCCTCCTGCTTCAACACCCTCCGCATGCTGTGCAAGATCTACAGATGGATCCCGACAGATACAAGAAAGACAGTCACCCAGGCCCTCGTCAGCAGCAGACTCGACTATGGAAACGCCCTCTACGTGGGAGCCCCGACCAAGCTCATCAAACGACTACAACGCATCAAAAATGCCTCGGCACGACTGATCCTCGACGTACAACGCCACGGCCACATCACCCCCCACCTGAGAAACCTGCACTGGCTCCCCGTCAACAAGAGGATATCCTTCAAGCTCCTCACCCATGCACACAAGGCACTCCACAAGACCGGCGCAACCTACCTCAACAGACGGCTCTCCATCTACATCCCCAACCGCCAGCTCCGCTCCGCCGACCTCTCATTCGCCACCATCTGAAGAACAACCACCGGTGGGAGATACTTCTCCCACCTCGTCACCAAGACATGGAACACCCTCCCACTGAGCCTACGACAGACCCAAGAGCTGCTGACCTTCAGGAGGATACTCAAGACCTGGCTGTTCGATCAGTAGCGCCCCCCCACCCCAGCGCCTTGAGACGCTCGCGGGTATGTAGTGTGCTTTACAAATGATTGATTGATTTATTGATTGATAAATTTACAACCTTTCTCAGTATGGGAAAAGATTATAAAGAGTTGGTGGAAACCCTTAAAACATACAAGTTAGTTTGTTTGCACAGACTCAAAAGGCCATTCCAACACTGGAACTGTTGCTTAGCATTACCTTCGGCCAGAGTATGTTGATCTACGGAAAAGATCAAACATAAGGGATTTGTTAGTATTCAAACTTTACTTTGAAAGGAGCCCTGGCATAATCGGAGAGGCTATTTCAGAACTCCTATTGTGGCGGGGTATCAGAGACAGAGAGGATACTAGTTCGTTTGAGAGAAGGTTTTATTTTTGTAAACACTCTCCTTTGTCTACTTGTAAGTCTTTCTTTAGCGAACGTTGCAGGATCCGTCTTGATTCTACGTAGAGGGTCCAGAATGAATGGGTAACCAGTTCCTGGGGTATTTGCTCAGGTGACTCGAGAGTCGGGTACTCCCTCGGGACAGCAGAAACACAAAAAAATAAACAAAACAACAAAGATATTGTTTAGGACAATCGTCCTTGTTCAGAATAGTATATCAGGCACCGGGTGTGAGGAAACCAAGTGCTCAAAGTGACCACACGGGACCGGCGAGGTATTGTGCTCTGGTGCCCGTGAAAAGGGGAGAGGAAAATAGACTGTACACGAATTATAAACAGGCGGTCAGGCAATACTTGAAGCGATCGGGTTTTAAACAGTAGGGCGGTCTCATCTCCCAACCCAACCCGCTACTTTGCCCCGTACCTGTTCAAACCACGCTCCTCCCTTGGGAACGTGGCAGGGCCGTTGGCCTCCTGGCTTCACTGCTACACTCTCGGTACTCCACCTCCGATCCTCCTCGTCGGCTTCTTCCTCGGTAGTCTGGTTTCTCGTCCTTGTTCTCCAGTCCCAGCCTTCTTCCTCGTGGGAAACGCCGTCCGTCTTCCTCCGGGGCTCTCCTTCCTTTGACGGCCTAGACGCGGTGACGTCATCCAGGGGAGGCATCTCGTCCTGAAGGAAACCCCAGTTAAAGGAACCCTGTCCTTGTTCTTCCTCGGGACTCAATAAAGGCTGGTTGTGAGGGATCCATTTGTCCTGCTGGAAGGGGATAGAAGTAGGTGAGAGAGGAATCGCCAACCACCATTCACGTTCGTTCTCTGTTTCTTCAGGGTATCGACCCGCCCCGTTACATCTATATAATGAGATTGCTGTCATAATTTGTTGCTGCATGACATGGCACAAAGAGGACTAGTGGATTCTGTTACCGGACAAGTAAATTTATGAAGCAGCCTGCCCCATGGACAAGTAGATATTTTATTAAACTCCAAACCGCTGAGGAATATCAAACGTTAGCTGAAGATTCTCAAATGACTTAAAGCTATTGCAATCATACAATTGCCCGAGACAGTGCACACCATAGTTAGCCCACTGACGGGCCGTAGCATCCTGAAATATTCCGGGCAACATTGTACTACCCCAACGAGGAATTTTGTTGTGTATAAGATATAAAGAAGATCTGGTTTTAATGCCCTGCCAAATATATATAAGTCCCTAATGATCTTGAACCGTACGAGTTTAAAATAATTAGGATCATTGATTCAGTATAGAAACATCTGGCTCTCTGAGCCAAGAACCAGCCAATGCCAGAAATCCATTTACAGGATTCAAGAGGCTGCACAAGCGGGCAACAAAAGCGGCCCAAAAAGAAAGTTTGAAATCAGGGAGTTCTAAACCACCCTGATTATATGGAAGTTTCATTAGTCCGATGACCCATCTTGATTTTTTATAGCCTCAAATGAAGCTACTCAAAACCCCATCCAGTTTACTAAAAAACGGGTAAGGAATTCGTAACGGGATTGAACTAAATAAATACAAAAACTTAGGAAGTATCTTCATCTTAATGACGTTGCATCTGCCCAAGGTACTTATTGGGAGCTTGTGCCACAGCTTCAATTGCTTAGTAATAGCAACTAATAGAGAATCGTAGTTTAATGAGTGGATGAGTTTGATTTTAGGCGGAATACTTACCCCCAATTAGGTAGCAGTCAGACTAGCCCCTTCAACCAGAAGTTCCGTCTGGAAATTAGGAAGGACTTGAGTTTTATTGCTATTCAATTTATAGCCTGAGAAAAGGTCAAACCTCTTAGCCTCCTTATTAATGCTCTCTATAGCCTCTTCTGGCTCCTCAGAAAAAAAAATTGCGATATCGTCTGCATATGCCGTGAGTTTCAGGGGCGCTGCCCAATATTCAGCAGGCTGATCATATTATTAACCAGCAATGCTCAAATGAATGGCTCTAGATAGAGAGCAAAATGAAGGGGAGAAAGGGGGCAGTCCTGTCTTGTGCCACAACCAATGGAAAAAGGAGTTGTTTGAATATTAGAGTAACGTAATCTAGCCATAGGGTTGTAATACATAGCCCGAACCAGCTTCCGGAGCACAGTTTCATTTAGAAATATTATCTGCTGTGGAATGAAGCACGCTCTGAATAGTGCTTCTGTTCCCTGAACTTGCCATTCCTTGGAACCCCAGACTGATTTTGTGTCTATAGTGTCCTTCCATAAATCGAAACCCTGTTCAGACAGTTGGGAAATAAAGGATGAAGAATAAATCTGTTTGGTGTTAGTCAGCATATTTTTCTTTGCAGGTGTAGTTGCAACCTTTTAGTAATATGAGGTGGGGTCAGAAGTGTTAAACCCTGAAAAATACAAAAATGTCTGTGCAAATGTTTTCAAACTACCTTTTAGTGATGTCGGGCAATGTTCCCATTGGTGGTATGTGAAAACATTTTGTGGGATACTGGATTTGTGTAAAAAGTGACGACCATAATGATGTTAACAGTACATATCGAAATCAGATGTGTCCTCTAACATTTCATTGCTTAAAAATGCAGCCGATTTTTAGTAAACAGACACCATAAAGTTTCAAAATCCCAATCATCAGAAAATGTACTGGAGGTAATGATATCATTTAGAGAAATTTTGAACAAATGTGGTATTTTCAAAAGTATCAACTTTGTCCCAAACTACACCAGCAGGAATTGGAACAGCTGTAATGCTCACAGAAACAGGTCTCTTTGTTCGAGATGAGCAATGAGGTTTCAAATCCAAGTTCACATTCGATACTGCAGAGCGTTCTGGGAGATATTTTCCATTGATGAGTAAGGAAAAGCGGGTCACTAGGCCAATCCTGAACAGAAAAAACAATATTCCAGTTATTATCCAGAGCTTAAGCTAAGGTGAAATAAGAAAGTCTTTTTCAGAAAAGTGTAGAATTCACAATTTTGTTGCTTACGGGACACTTGAGCTGGCGTTGTCTCAGGTTCACTAGGATCAAGAGAGAAGGTATCAAAATTCATGAAGTAGCCAGATGCAGTTTGATCTATCTTTGGTAGCTCAGCAGGTTGTGTTGAACTGGCAGGTGTCTCTTGTTGAGGCATATTGACGTAGACATCTGTATTAGGCCACACTGAAATTTGTCTTTCACTTTGTCATATAGATAGGCTTTGCCTTCGCGGTGTGTTAAGTTAGCATGAGCTTATTATAAGTTTAAACGCCATTTTACCTTTCTGCTGCTTCTGCACACGGCACATATTGTTATTAGAGCTTTGAGCCTACTAGAATGTTTTGCTTCACACGAGAATAATATGTTTTCCTATTGTATCAGCTTTGCTTGGTAAGCTATGTCTGAACAGTGAGTGAGTGCTGAGGCCTTCAAGGATATTTCAACACAGTGGTTGTTGTGAGGTCTGATCTGCGCACGTTCTAGACATAACACATATGCAGCTGCGGACAACTCTGGCTTTAGGTGCGTTTAATAATGCACTGCGCAGAGCATGCACACACACTTGATGAATATTTCGCATGCAGAGAGCTGGTGGAAGATGATGTAATCCCTTTCCACTAAGATCAGAGGTATGGGGCCACCCTTCTAAAACCCAAAGAGACCTTCTTTAGATATAATGTAATGCTTTCTCCCTTTATATTTTATGGACTAGTAACTATGCTGATAACCTTGTTGCTTATAATATGTTTGCTTGTATTAGCTAAGATACTGCTCTTGAGAACACGGCATTAGAAATAAACATTTCAAACTTGCACGTGTCTTCATTTACTCCTCGTTTTGGATTGGTATGTTAGCATAACGAAAGAGTGTTCATGTGTTCCACGTTACCTGAGGTGTTCTAAGTCCATGTTCTGGGTTGTCTAAACATTGGGGGTATGGAAGAACCAATGAGACACTGATTGCTAGTCTGGTAGGGGATTTTGGATACTGAGGTCAGTTTTGGTACACCCTAATTCACTGAGGTTCTAGGTCTTTATGCACAGTTCTGTGTAGGAGCAGAATCTCTGCGACATAGCGCCCAACCGTTGGTGGTCTTATTACGTGATACTTGAGTAGTGCTTATATCAGTCCTTAAACCCCTTCACTATTGTTTCCGGAAGACAGTGGTGTCGGACCAACCTACCTATAGTTACATAGGTCTTTTCAAGCTTGGATCTTTTCAAACGGTTTCCTTTTGAATTACTACCCAGTTGTGCTACGTAGTTTTTTGTTGTACCTTTTTCTTCCTGTGTCACTATGGCTGACGTTGACATACCGCAGCATAGTCGAATTGCGATTCGCAATCATTTGCAGGCTTATGACGTTGGGTTGGAGGGCATGGCAGTTATTATGGTTGTGAGTGCTGAAGTAGCTTACCCATATGAAATTTTCTATTCGTGGGTGACCTTCCTGGCTGTGAACGCAAATACTAATGTGTTCGACACTTATACTCCTACTGCCGTGCCTCAGGAATATGTTCCATATAGGACACAGGAAGTTCCAATTAATGCTTGGAAGCACCGAGTTTGGTTTAATGGCGCCCTACCCCACTCTTTGTTAACTCCAAGGTTAGGTCCTTTGTCCATTCCAGGCGCTACCTGGCCTGTTTTGGCTGGATTTACTCCGCATCATAGACATGGAGTGGTTCCCGTTGCAGATTTACGGCTGTTACATACAGCTGCAATTAGTGTAATTCGGTCGTTAGTACAGTACATAACCCGCAATCTCCTGGGCGGGGCCCCGGGTGCTGCGGCGCAACCAGCTGGACCGAGCGGTATGAAGCTCAGTCCTGTTATGGTTAATGCAGTGATGGGCAAGCGCCCCCAGGATAAGGATGATATGCCTTTCTGGCTTGCCGAGAAATTTGACAAACTGGAAGCAGTATATCCTAACACGACTCCTGTTGAAAAATACAGGATTCTGACAATTAGTTTGCCTAAAGACTTGATACCAGAGGCAGGTGACTGTGAGTCTTGGGGTAAGATTTTTGCGGTGGTGTACACGAGGTGCTTTGGCACTCTGTCAATGACCGTCCTTCCCTCGGTCATTAAACGTGTTCAAGATGAGCACGGATCTGAGGCAGCGGTTGAATTGGGTATGCGGCTATGCGGCAGTTTTGACGAAGTTTCCGATCTCGTACTTGTGAATTTCAAGGGAGATGCGGTAAGCTTTCAGGTGTCTAATGCTTAGCAGGCGGTTCTCGATGCTGATAAACCTCTCCAGTTACCCAGAATTATTACGGCGGCTTATAAAACCGTGGGCCATAACAGTTTGGGTGTCAAGCCTTTCTAAACAAAAGAGAAAAAACAACCCCAAGGGCAGAAGTCGGAAACAGACGACCAGCCCAAGGCTAAGAAGCAAAATTGGCCGAAAAAACAGAAACATGGTAAACAACAGCAACAGAAACAGGGGTCACGTTCTGCATCTCAAGTGCCTGCACCTACTGAACGTATTTATGACTTGCGCGATCGCGCGACGATAAAATCTCCTGATCGTTCTCAGGTTTCTGAACAACGCTCTCCTCGTTCTTTTCAGGACTCATCGACCGGTGGTGGAGGAGGCGACAGAGGTCGGGGAGGCCAGCAAGGATGCGACCAGCCCCGCCCGAAAGACGGTAAAGGCAAGCAGGACGATTCAACACCGAAAAGACCCCAGTTTCAGAAAAAGAAAGTTGCAGCTTTAACAGCGAGATATGCCACAGATAGTGAGAACGCAGCTTCGGAATCTGACATGGGCTCTGACCTTGCTGGACAGCGCGGCGGAGATTACCATAGTGTGAGAGGCCCTGCGTCCACTACTGAAGGTGACAGCGACTGACCAGTATGTTGTTGTGGAGGCAGCTGATACCAGAGTAGCTCCCCCTGATAGACTTTATAACAATGTCCTTTCAATTGAAGGTGACATACAACGTACCATAAAAGGGGTATTTTGGGAAAATCTTACGACTACCTATGACATTTTGTTAGCGGAGGCTGACTGGCCCCCACCTTTTGTTTTCGCAGCTCCGAGAGGGGAGGAGGTGATCCTCCCTAGTTTCGCGCACACTGTCTCGAAGGAGCATGCACTGAATTTTGCAGAAGAGTGGGCTAAAGCCCTTGCGCCGGCTCTCTACCGTACACACTGTGGTCAGGATACATTTTCCCCACACCACGTGATTCCCTTACGGTCCATGCCACAGCCTCAACTTCAATATCCCATCCGACGCGAAGCTAAGGCTTCCGTTGCGGAAATCCTTGAACAATTGGAATATCAAGGTGTAATTGAAACTTGTGTGTCACCGATGAATAACCCTCTTTTTACTGTGACCAAGCTGGACGGCTCGTTCCGTTTGGTATTGGATTACCGGCACTTGAACTTGCATTCTCGTACCTGTGCAGTACAGAATACCCACGGGTCTGCTTTAGTGGATGGTCTTGTGCGTAAACGGTTTAAAACTACACTTGACATTTCCAATGGTTTTTTTGCTCACAATTTGGATGGTCTTAGTTCCCAATGGACCAGTTTTACAAGTGGTGGCAAACATCGCCAATACAAACGTTTACCAATGGGCTATAAGAATAGTCCAGGCGTGTTTGCTGCCCACATCGTCTCTCTCTTAGAGAGGGTGGACACAGATGCGTGTTCGTATGTGGATGGCATTTATCTCACAGACGACGAGCTTTGGGTGCATCTGTGTCGCGTTGACCGCATAATTTGTAACTTTGCGGACTTCGGTTACAAATTCAACTTTGCAAAGTCTCACATTGCAGAGTACACAGTGTTGTTCCTGGGCTACGAGCTCAACAATGAAGGTCGAGGATTGGCTCCTCACTTCTTGGAGAAATGCTCACAACTGCGCGCTCCTACAACTCTGAAAAAGTTACAGTCCTTGCTGGGATTTTTGAATTTCGGGCGCACATATATTCCTGAATATGCCCAGCGTATCAAGCCTTTGTATGCTTTGATACAACCTACTTTTACCAAATCTTGCTGGCTGCCGGAATATTCAGCTATTTTGCAATCTTTGCAGGCTGATCTTCTAGAATCTAGGTTCTTACTGACTCATGATAACCACACCAACCTGGTGATAAGAATCCTCCCTGGGGCGGTGGGTTTTACTTACCTTACTTTTAACGAAGGTGACACAGTACCTATTGCTTACAAGTCACACTTGTACACTTTGGTGGAAATGCGGTTTTCCACGGTGGAAAAAGTTTTGACAGCAGTGCAGATGGCGATTCTTAAGGAACATGCACTGTCGCAGGGAAAACGCATGTTGGTTGTTACCCCGTACCCTGCAGTAGAGGCAGTGACGAGAGCCAGTGTACCAAATTCTAAAGATTTGCACCCACGGTGGATACAATGGGCAGCATCCTTGACGTCTCCGGATGTCACATTTATTTTTGATGCCTCCCTACAGTCGCAGGAGTTTTTGCAGTATGAATTTGTTCATCCTGCGCCTTTGACTATGCGGCCTTTGGAGGATTTCCATTGCATCATACACACTGATGGTTCAGTGCACGTTGCACATGGGTCTAAGCACACATACGTTTCAGCTTGCGCCATTGTGGTAGGTGCCATGGTGAACGATGAGTTCAAGTCCAGGGTCGTGCACACGCAGACTTTAGGGGACTGCACCGCACAATTGGCAGAGCTTCATGCTCTGATGCTTGCATTGGAGTACGCTGATCCTAGTGTGACGACTTTTATTGTGAGTGATTCTTACTACTGTGTCCAGTCTTACAATAAAAACCTGTTCTTTTGGATTCAGAATGATTTTCGTGATTCCAAGGGTAGCACAATAAAACATAAAATGATCTGGGTCCGAGTGGCTGAGCTTAAAGAGAAGTTGCCACTCGTGTTTGTAATTCATACTCTCGGTCATCAGCGCGTAGGAGTCCACACTGATGGCAATTCATTGGCCGATGAGGCTGCAAAATCAGCAGTATCATCATATTTGGTTGCAGCAGTTACACGTTCCAAAAGTAAGACTGATGATGATATCTTGGCAGCTGTTGCTGCGACTGAGAAGGGAAGTAAATATCCTAAGGGGTTCCCTTCGAAGTATTCATACCACTTAAGTCCTGATAAAGTTCCTTATGTGAAAATACCTGACGTTGGTGAACGGTTGATTCCCAACGCGGACCGCAGGACAGCGCTGATTACTGCAGCCCATGAAGGTGTTGCGTCTGCGCATGCGGGCGTTTCGGCTACTGTATCTCAGCTACAACAACGTTTCTGGTGGCGGGGACTGTACAAACAGACGCGTGATTATGTCCTTCAATGTGACATTTGCCAGCAGATTAAGCCTTCAACTGCTGCGCGTCCGCCCCAGACGCAGTTGTACATTTCTAATAAACCACTTGGTTGTGTTTACTTAGATCACTGCGGTCCTTTTTCTTCTGATACTGCGTATAAGTACATCTTAGTAGCAGTTGATTCATGCACACGCTTTGTGTGGGTGTGGCCTCACCGCAGCGCTGATTCACGAACTGTCATAAGAGACTTGCATGTCTTTGTAGGGATTTTTGCCTGTGGTACCTTCCATTCGGATCAGGGTCCGGCTTTCGCCTCTAAGGCGTATAAGGATGCCATGACTTTGTTGGGGGGTCCAAGTCAAGTTTTCGTCTCCATACAGACCTGAGGGTAATAGTGTTGTGGAACGAATGAACCGAGATTTAAAGCAGTCTTTGACAGCTAGAGTTATAGGCACTGGCAGGAACTCAATAGCGTGCAGCGTGCTCTAAATAATCTCCCTAGAAGGTCTCTGGGTGGGCGGTCCCCATACGAAATGCTCTTTGGCATTAAGATGTTTGTATAGGACCTTGACGGTCTAGACCAGGCGGCTGTTGCTGCCTCCTTTGACGTAGATGAACATTGCATTGTTTTACAGAATCTACAAGAGACGAGAGACAGTCTTGCAAAGGTACATTTGCCCTCCACCTCGGATGATGGGTTGTAGATCCCGGTAGTTGGCTGGCTACCCCAAGTTGGTGAATTGGTTCGAGAGAAGATCGAAAACAAGAAAGAATTTGGTCCCTCTTATCGAGCTCCGGTTCCAGTGCTTGGTGTGAAGGGCAAAAGAACAGTCATTTTACCACCACTTCCAGGTCGTAAGGAAAACAGGTATATCTCCATTGACAATGTCAAGATACACAGAGTGGCCGATTCTTCTTAGTATGACACCGGCAGTCTCATGTCCTTCGATTGCGAAAAATTCTGTTTTGGCCCCGGCTTCTAATCCAGTGCCTGATGTTGCCCTCGAGATGCCTGCAATTTCTAGTCCTTTATTGAGTACACTGCCTGGTACTCAACTTGATGAAAGTGAATACACTTACCCAACTGACTTATCGATGCCTGACTTGCAAACTCGCTTGGCTACAGAATCCAGATTTTCATTTGACACTGATTCACAAACATCGAAGAAACTTTCGAAGGTCTCTGTTTTGGCAAAATTGTTTAAAAAATATTTTTTGATTCCCCCTTGGACCTACATTTGGTTGGTGCTTTTTTCAATTTACCTTTTCATGTCAATTGGCTTTGTGGTGTATTTTTTTCGACTTGTCAATGGACACTATGTCGAGGAGAGAACATGCATTCGACATACCAATGGAACATTGGCTCCCCATTCCTCATCACACAGATTGAAGAGAGACTTGGCTTTTGTTAACATCACAGCTTGGCCTTTTTTAGATGGGATTGTATGTGAAGCTGTTTGTTTTCAAATTCATGGGTCCTCTGAGGTTATAAATGTCCCTAATGTGCTTAGAGTTTCTATGGGGGATGCAGTTAAACAAAATATACGTTCTGATGATTGGGATGTTCAGGTCGTAGAAGCTTTGTTTTCTGATTTGAAATACTATGCTGCCTTTGATGCTGAAGATTTGTATTTAGAATCTGCTAATTACGGTGATTTATATTGTTACCAACATTTTGGCAATCACTTCCTGCATAAAGCTAATACCAGGAGGAACCCTGTAAATTATACACATTGGGAGCAATGTCCGGCTCCTATACAAGGCAGTTCTGCTTCCTTTTTGAAAAAGTTCTCTTATTTTACTGATTTTAATCAGACAAATCCCAATGCATTTTATTTTAAAATGTCCAAGAAGTCCACGTCCAAAGTTAGACATACCGATACTAAATTATTGTATTCGAAGTCCTTTCTCGACCAGTTGGCTTTAGGTGGCTACGAGTTGTGGAAGGATACAATTGACCTTAAATCAGTTTGGGGTTCTAAAAGCTGGCAAGGCACTGAGGCTTTGCACCGAGCATGCCTCATCCCGAACCATATGTTGTTCTTGAATTCTACAATTTCACAGACAACATGCTTTGGATTGGCTACAACTAAAAAATTAAATCCTCCTTCTTTTCCTGAATTAGAAGAATATTCCGGTTGGAATAATATTACTGAATTTTCAATCAAAGAGTTACAAACTCTGTTGCTGAATTCTTCCTTCAATAAATCCAGTTTGGATCCTAAGGGTTGGTTGCTCTGGCACAGAAGGGCTAATTCTTGCCAGCATCGTTTTCTGGGTTTGGCTCAAGGCTTTACACAGGACAGGGTGGATCCCCGTTTTGAAAGTGGCCATTCTGTTACTACCTATTCTGTAGGCAAATTATGTCAGAATTGGCTCAAACATTCCACTTTGGCGTCAGTTAAGCTGCATTTATCTAAACTGACTTACAATGTTGATCTGAATGATTTTATAAAGGGCCCGGCTAACGGAAGATCTAAGAGATGGATATATGCTATTTACAACGAAGTCTGGAAAACGTCCCAGATTGAGGCGGCTACCCGCATTAGAGCTATAGATCAGGCTAATTTAGAGAAAGTGCTGGCAGTTGTAGATAACAGCATTAATATGCTTTCTTCTCGCATTTACACGTTAGACAATATTGTATCGTCTGTTGTTGATATTGTGCAGGAGGAAGTGTCTGTTTTGTACCATGGTCAAAATCAATTGCGTTCCATTATGCAGTTTGCATGGACGTTGCAAACCTTGAAAGCTGGCAAAGTGCCATGGCATTGCATGAACACCTCATCATTGTTTGCCCTGTTTAATTTGACTGACAAGCAGCGTTTACTGTCAATGAAAGATGCCTCCTTTTCTATGTTACACATTGAAAGGTTAGTACCATTACCGTTTTCAGTGGCAGAGACCAATTCAGCAACGTGGCTTATCCACAGGTTAATAACTCTCCCGTTCCCTCTATTCAAGTTCAATGGGTGTGTAAAGTACTTTGCAATTAGTTGATATGAACCTCTTGGAAGTGCTTATCTCCATGAAGCTTGGTCGCTTCCATTTACCTTTAGATGCCTTATGGAGGGTAAAGAAGTTTATTTGAATGGTGAGGATTGCACTGAAACACCAGATCACTCATTGATGTGCAGACATATCCAATTGCATGGCTCATGTAACCAGAATGAGCCGAGTTTGGCCTGTATTTTGAAAGGTACACCTGTGCCGGCAATCGTGCCCACAGTCACATTACTGGCAAACGGGAGTTATTTACTTTTAAACAACGAGGATTGCTGTGGGCTATTAAAAGGCATTGCTTATGTAGTTACCGTCAGTGAGCGTGTGGTTTGCTGTAAGAATGTAATGTATCCACCCCCGCATGGGAAGCTTGATGTTTCCATCTGGCCCACGATTCCGACCTTGAAAGCAGAGTTCAACAAGATGAGTCGCATAAGAGCTCTATTGTCCCAGAAAAAATTTGCCCTCACATCTGCTCGTGAGACATTTGTCCTTCACGTGGCTAACACCCGTACAGCGGTGCATGCTTTATTCAATACTGACTTGCCCTTGCATTTCGGTGAATTAATTCACACAATCTTTAATGCATCCTCCACAACGGAGCTTGCACACTTTTTTAAAGTTGTAGGCAGTGGCCTTGTGACTAAGCATGAGCGTAAAATCCGTTACGCTCACGGATTTTGCGAATTTTCGGTGAATTCGCGATCCGCGAACTCCCGCAAATTTACCGCGAATTCGCAAATCCGCGAGCGGCGGATTCCGGGGGCAAAAGTTCAAGCCTTGCTGGCCTGTTGTAACTATTTTACGATGGCGCCGGCAAGCTGCCAGCGCCATCCTAAAATAGTTACTAAGTTAGCTTCAACAGGAAGCGCTAATAGATAAAATAAAGCAGGTGCTCGAGCACCTGCTTTATTTTATCTATTAGAGCTTCCTGTTGAAGCTAATTTAGTAACTATTTTAGGATGGCGCTGGCAGCTTGCCGGCGCCATCGTAAAATAGTTACAACAGGCCAGGCAGGTGTGCCTTCTTCCCAAATATACCATCGAAAATCAGCTGTGATGCTGGACAGAGGCCTTTGCATCCTTGACTTTCACGAGCGCAATCCTCATGCTGTTCCTGTGGCCAGGAGCTTCTGTATCTTCATCTGCTGCTCTGATCGGTCTCTGACCTTTTATACGCACAAGAGGCATGTGCACTCGCATGGAAGCCCCGTCCGTTTGGCCCCGCCCACACACTCCCGGTGTGCACCGTCTTTCCGCCATTTATCCACTATGATAGCTCACTCAAGGGACCCCTGCGCCCTTCGGCACAATTGCATAGTAACACACACCTGGTCACTGTAGACAACTCTCTGGCACTTTAGGCAGCTGTAGTGTAGTAAAAGCACTATACATTTACCCAACGAGGTAGCACTTACTGATTATCCAGTATAAAGTACTCCAGTTGAGTAGAGGTATGGCACAAAACGGTGGCGCCTTCTTGAATAAATATGAAGGGCAGGGTTCATTCTGGCACGATGGTCCTGGCACAAAAATTAAACCTCAACCGGAAGCACTTACAGATATCAATTAAGCATGTGCCCTAGTTGAAGCTTAAATTCAGTGACTCATTCATCGGCCCAAAAAACAATCGTGAGCGTTGTCAAGGCTGGGCAGATGTGCCTTCTTCCCAAATATATCATCGAAAATCAGCTATGATGCTGGACAGAGGCCTTTGCATCCTTGACTTTCACGAGCGCAATCCTCGTGCTGTTCCTGTGGCTAGGAGCTTCTGTATCTTCATCTGCTGCTCTGATAGGTCTCTGACCTTTTATACACACAAGAGGCATGTGCACTTGCAGGGAAGCCCCGTCCGTTTGGCCCCGCCCACACACTCCCGGTGTGCACCGTCTTCCCGCCATTTACCCACTATGATAGCTCACTCAAGGGACACCTGCGCCCTTCGGCGCGATTGCATAGTAACACACACCTGGTCGCTGTAGACAACTCTCTGGCACTTTAGGCAGCTGTAGTGTAGTAAAAGCACTATACATTTACCCAACGAGGTAGCACTTACTGATTATCCAGTATAAAGTACTCCAGTTGAGTAGAGGTATGGCACAAAACGGTGGCGTCTTCTTGAATAAATATGAAGGGCAGGGTTCATTCTGGCACGATGGTCCTGGCACAAAAATTAAACCTCAACCGGAAGCACTTACAGATATCAATTAAGCATGTGCCCTAGTTGAAGCTTAAATTCAGTGACTCATTCATCGGCCCAAAAAACAATCGTGAGCGTTGTCAAGGCTGGGCAGATGTGACTTCTTCCCAAATGTACCATCGAAAATCAGCTGTGATGCTGGACAGAGGCCTTTGCATCCTTGACTTTCACGAGCGCAATCCTCGTGCTGTTCCTGTTGCCAGGAGCTTCTGTATCTTCATCTGCTGCTCTGATCGGTCTCTGACCTTTTATACACACAAGAGGCATGTGCACTCCCATGGAAGCCCCGCCCCAAATCCGCAAATCCGCAAATCTGCAAAATCCACGGATTTTGCGGATCCACGATCCGTGAATACGCAAATCCGCGAATCGTGGATCCGCAAAATCCGCCCATGCTTACTTGTGACTTAATTTCAAACTATATTTGCGGTCTTCCCTGCTTTCTTTCATTCGATCTTTTCCAGCCTATTTTGTGGATTTCCCTTACTATTGGCTCTGGCTGCAGGCGTTCTTTTGCTGTTTTGTTTAATTCAAAATGGATCCACGTCCTGTGTTTCGAGACGAGCTGTCACGTCTGGCGCTCTTTCGCAATCAAATGCTTGAGTACTATGGAGCGCTGCCTCTTGCAACCTTAAGTGCAGCCTATGGATTATCGTTTCGATTTTCCTATTTTACATGTGTCCAGCCTGTCTTTCATTGCCTGAGTTGCGATTTCGACTGGGCCCTGGATTTGTGTGTCTGCAATACGGTGTCTCCCGTTACGGATTATAATCAGCTTATGAGCCCCTTAGTTGCTCATGAATTGCTTTGTTCTAACGGAGGGATTATGGCCTTTGCAGCGATACATGGAATACTGGGTCGTTAGAATGTGTCCGCAGCGGCGCAAGATTTCTTGGCACACAGCTTCATTGAAAACCCACCGAGCTGGTCTCTGATGGTGCTGGAGGCTCCGGTAATTGAGGAACATGTATGTTCTTTCCCACTGGTAAATTGGATGGCTGAACTATTTTCGGATGAGAACAGTGACCTCCTATTGGAAGCTGTTGCTGCATATTGTGCATATTCAATTTTAGGATGAGCAGTGTCATCGCTTCGCTCTCCCATAACCGAGGTCATTTATTGGACATCAAACATTTTTTTAATTTTTTTTATTATTAATATTTTTTTCTTGCCCAGGCCAATTGACTTTGCTACGGCAAATGACTAAATGTTCTTGACTATGAGAATTTTAAAAGACAAAGGTTTTTTCTTTTTTGCGCAAATTTCAGCTGACTGTCGTTCTTGAACTCTGCATTACAAAAATGTGCCCCTTATCTTATCTTGTCTTATCCATGCTCGGATCAAGGGGGAGGGCCCGATTCACAGAATGAACTTAAGACTAAATCCTAAACTTACTACTATTTGGTATTCACAGAATGCACTTACTACTTTCGGGTCTAATAACAATATGTGCCATGTGCAGAAGCAGCAGAAAGGTAAAATGGCGTTTAAACTTATAATAAGCTCATGCTAACTTAACACAGTGCGAAGGCAAAGCCTATCTATATGACACCCTGGGCCCGAGTCACAGAATGAACTTAAGACTAAATCCTAAACTTACTACTATTTGGTATTCACAGAGTGAACTTACTACTTTCGGGATTCACAGAGTGAACTTACTACTTTCGGTATTCACAGAATAGGAATTTACTCCCCGATTTTGGACTTAGAGTTAGTAGTCTTAAATCTATTCTGTGAATACCGAAAGTAGTAAGTTTATTCTGTGAATCCCGAAAGTAGTAAGTTCACTCTGTGAATCCCGAAAGTAGTAAGTGCATTCTGTGAATACCAAATAGTAGTAAGTTTAGGATTTAGTCTTAAGTTCATTCTGTGACTCGGGCCCAGGGTGTCATATAGATAGGCTTTGCCTTCGCACTGTGTTAAGTTAGCATGAGCTTATTATAAGTTTAAACGCCATTTTACCTTTCTGCTGCTTCTGCACATGGCACATATTGTTATTAGAGCTTTGAGCCTAGTAGAATGTTTTGCTTCACACGAGAATAATATGTTTTCCTATTGTATCAGCGTTGCTTGGTAAGCTATGTCTGAACAGTGAGTGCCGAGGCCTTCAAGGTTATTTCAACACAGTGGTTGTTGTGAGGTCTGATCTGCACACGTTCTAGACATAACACATATGCAGCTGCGGACAACTCTGGCTTTAGGCACGTTTAATAATGCACTGCGCAGAGCATGCACACACACTTGATGAATATTTCGCATGCAGAGAGCTGGTGGAAGATGATGTGATCCCTTTCCACTAAGATCAGAGGTATGGGGCCGCCCTTCTAAAACCCAAAGAGACCTTCTTTAGATATAATATAATATTCTAGCAAGGGAGGGTAAGACTTAGGTGCCATTTAGCCTTCTTCCCTTTAGCATTTTAAAATGCTTTCTCCCTTTGTATTTTATGGACTAGTAACTATGCTGATAACCTTGTTGCTTATGATATGTTTGCTTGTATTAGCTAAGATACTGCGCTTGAGAACACGGCATTAGAAATAAACATTTCAAACTTGCACGTGTCTTCATTTACTCATCGTTTTGGATTGGTATGTTAGCATAACAAAAGAGTGTTCATGTGTTCCACGTTACCTGAGGTGTTCTAAGTCCATGTTCTGGGTTGTCTAAACATTGGGGGTATGGAAGAACCAATGAGACACTGATTGCTAGTCTGGTAGGGGATTTTGGATACTGAGGTGAGTTTTGGGACACCCTAATTCACTGAGGTTATAGGTCTCTATGCACAGTTCTGTGTAGAAGCAGAATCCCTGTGACAACTTGTGCTTTGAATTTTTGTTTCAAGAGAAATGAGTTCCATTTCATTGTTGGAAATTCCATGACTTTGTATTGGTGACTCTTCGAACGTTATGAGTCTTTCTGTCTGAACTTCCTGTATGGTAGCTAGAGGAGAGCGTCGGCTAACCAGGAGCCAAGATACAGTTTTGGAAAAGAACACAGGCCCAGGGAACCTGATTGGCCGGGATACAGGGCACACTCAGTCAAGTTAGCATCAGTTATCTGGCAAAACGTTAGAGGGTAACCATGCAAAAAGGGACACTTTCCTACACCGTCCCCCTGACCAAGCACCACTTTTGGTGGCAAGGTTGGCTGGACAATTAGTAAGTAGTAGAGGTGTGCCCCCTCTCAGCCAGGAACACCCTAAGGTGTCCTGAGCTGAACTGATCCCCCTCCTTTAAAAACCCTCCATATTGTTTGTGAGGATTTCAGCCCATAGGATTAGGGGTATACCCATCTCCCCAAAGGGAGTGGACATACAAAGGGTGCAGTCACCCTAAAGGTAATTAGCCCATTGGCTACTACCTTACAGCAGTAAGACAAAAATCTCTCCCCAAAATGTATAGGATATACCTCCTACAAATTATAAAGATGAATTTGAAAGAGCCAAGACCTTAGAATCAAAAATATTATATTTATTCTTTTTTATTTTATCTTTAATAAGGTGAGCAAAAAAACAGCAAATGCTTCAAGCACAGATAATATGTCAAGTTACATCATTTTCAAGTTAAAACATCTATTACATAACATATACACATGAGGCTATCCAACCATCACTCATACTAAAATAACATATACATACAAATCAATCATACCCAATTCACTCTCATATACAGAACATTAATAAAACTAGAAAGAAGTTTGCCAAAAACGGTCATATTTTTGAATAAATTATATATTGATGTTGATTTAAATACAATGTAATGATTCAGATGAATTTCAATGAACAACTTCACCAGAATGTAAACAATAATATATTTTCCAAACACATTAATCAACATATTGGAATTATCTTCTTTCTTATTCTACTTATGACACAAAGGTGGCCCTGACATGCATTTCAGTGAAATACCAAGATTAGGGTGAAACCTTCTTCTTGGTGACAAGACAAACCCCAAGGTTAAAAAAGGGAGGGAAAGAGTGGCAGTCATGCAATAAACTATTGCATTTATAAAAGAGGCATCCGTCACTGAAACCATCAGAATGATAACAGTCTAGGCCCTGGATGGAGCATGCCGCTGCTGCATGCCCTAAGAATATTCAAACACCAAACAATAAGATTATACTGAGTAAGTGAAACACTTCTAATGCTTTGTCCAAAGAGCAATTGGACATATTCTTTTAGTATACAACTTCCCAGGTTTAGTTAGGTAAGACAAACAATAGTCATAGAATCTGATGTGTCACTCCAGCTAGGGTGACATCACTCCAACAAGGTGGAAAACAAAAACTTCAAAATAGATAGGAGCTTAGAGTCTCCAAAGTCCATCGGGATACCAAGCTTGAATATTCTTAAGGAATGCGGTGGCGTGACCCTCCAGGCCCAATCTATCAATCTGTTGGTTTCTGTGACCGATGCCTTGCTTGTAAATGCAATAGTTTGTTGCAAGACTGCCACCCTTTCCCTCCCTGTTGTTAACCTGGCGGTTTGTCATGTTACCCTGAGAAAGGTATCTCCCCATTCATGGTGTTTCACCAAAATGCGTGTCGGCACTGCCTTTGTGCCATAAGTGGAATAAAAAAAAAGATACATACAATATGTTGATTATTGTATTTGGCAGTATATTATTATTTCCATTCTGGTGAAGTTGCTTATTGAAATTCATCCGAATCATTGCATAGTATGTAAATTAACAGCTATGTAAATGTAGTTGAGCTTATATAGCGCACAGCTACCCGCAGTGGGTTTCCCGGCGCTTGCTTAGGGAACCCTTCCTGGTATTCCCCTGTGAGCTAGCAGGGTATCCACAAGGTGAAAGTCAGGCATCCCGCCGCGAGGGGCCGTTGTGGAGATTAAGCAAGCTATTGCCCAGAGTCGCAGAGTGTGAACCCGTGAGTCGAGGAGGCACCGGGGCGAGAATTATCAAGTCCGTGGAATTTTTAGCCCAAGACCCGCCGAGGCGGGGAATTGAACCCTGGTCCAGGACCGATCTCAGCTTCCGGGCCTGCTGCCTCTAACCCCTGAGCCACACTTCTCCACATTCAAAAGTATGACCCTTTTGGCAAACTTCTTCTGGTTTTGCTAATTTTGTTCTGTGTATGAGAGTAAATGGGGCATGATTGCTTTGTATGTGTATGTTGTTTTAGTATGAGTGATGGTTGGGTGGGCTCCTTCGTATATATATATTATGTAATTGATTTTTTAAATTGAAAATTACATAACTTGACATATTATCTGTGCTTGACGCAATTCCTGTTTTTCTGCTCACTTTATTAAGGATAAAATAAAAAAGAATAAATACATTATTTTTGATTCTAAGGATCTTGGCTCTTTCAAATGTATCTTTATAAACTATAGGAGGTATACCGTATTATATATTTAGGGGAGAGTAGATTTTTGTCTTACTGGTTTAGTTTTCTCCCCCTGGTTTTCTATCTCCCAATCATTTAGAGGCGCCCTCTTGTAATTATACTGCCTTCCATCATCTGTAACACCCCTAAATTGAGTATTTAGGGGTACTCCTGAACCTTAATCCTTAGATTCCTGATGACCTAAAGAAGAAGAATGACCGAAGAGCTGTACCAGCAGTGAAAACTCCAGACAAAAACTGACTTGGACCCAGCCCTACCGGCCAATCTGCAGCCATCGAAGAAACCTTCTCCCAAAAGGGACTCGTCCTGCGGGCCCAAGGACCATCAGAAACCCTGAGAGGAATGCCTTCCTTCCCCAAAGACCAAGAACTCCAGGGGACAGCGTCCCTGTTCACAAAGAAACCAACAAAAAGGACTCCAGTGCCCTGCTGAACTGCACAACCAGACCTCCACACCCACTTCTGCATCTGACGCCTCCGGCCCGAGTCGAAGTGGCCCTCTGGTCCCAAGAAGGTTCACCAGCGGTCCTGAACTCAAGTCCACCCCAGAGTGACCACTCATAGACTCCACAACAACACCTGCAGCCTCAACGCGATGGGTCCCCAACCGCGACCGGTTACGATAAGAATTTTCTGACGTCCAAAGACACCCCTGCACATGCAGGCCCCAGGCCTTGGGGAGCTCGACTGGTGGTGTTCCTGAGTTCCTCAGCACCCCAACTTCTCTACAGAGCCACTGGTTCCCTTTGTTCAGCTTGCTGATCCGAGCTTGCAGCCTGTGTTTGAAATCGTCATTCTCCATTGATTTGTATTGGGTGCCTGATGCTGTATTGGCACTCTGCACCAGGCCGCCTCCATGCAACTAAGGGTGTGTGTTTGGTGCTGCCTTGTGCCCTCCCGCCCACAGTGCTTGTCTAAACTCCCAGAGATTGACCCCCAACTCAGTTTTTTCCTACCTTAAACCAGCACCTCTTTAAGTGCCCCAGTCTCCACTGATTAACATTGGACCACAGTGACCAAATTTGACCTCTGCACCCGGCCATCTCAGCGCCGCTGGTGGTGCACTCTCTACACTTACCTGGCCCTTGCCCAGTGTTGAACTTAAAAACTGTGATATTGCAAAACGTATTTTACTGTGACTAAGTATCTTTGGTTCTAAGTAATGAACATACAAAAAGTTATATTTTTGCAAACAATTGGTCTCGGATTTAATAATTGAGCATGTGTAATCATTTCTTGCCTGAGTGTGTACAACAAATGCTGAATACAGCACTCTGATAAGCATAACTGCTTACCCACAATACCACAAAAGAGAGCATTCATATTATCTATTTTAGCCTCTGGGGATCCACTGTACACCATACCTTACTTTGGTATCGTATATACAGAGCCAGCTTCCTACAAGAGTCTCTACCAACTTGTCCAGATGAGTACAAGAAACTGGCTCTAGTAGTCCAACCCATATGCAGTTCTGAGAATCACTGGTGGGAAGTTGGGGGTGAGTTAAGGTTGTGCAATGTTTAAAATGTATTAGGATGGCCAGCCCACACAATGCACATCTTCCTAGGCATTTCCACAAAGAAGGGGAGAAGGAAGGCACTAAAAGGTACATGGATTCCAGGACTTGTGGTTCAGACTTCGCAAGTGAAGTCTTTCCTATTTCTAGACAGTCCTCAGCACAGACAAAATTGGGAGAAACAGATTACGTCAAACATGTGCATCAAAACAGTATGGGACCAGCACGGTTAAGTTATCGTAGGTGGAGCAAAAAACAGACATGCTCAACCAACAAAATCAGTTTTGGTTGGCTCTTTGTTTTTGAGCCTGGAAGGATGTATATCTGAATTTTCTCAGTTGACTAAGTAGAATTTGTGCAAGATGATTGATGGGCCCTCTCTCAAGGGTACATTTAGAAAGCTTACTTACACCAACTACCCAAAGCTAGCAAACATTATTTGTCTCATACCATGGGATATTATTTTAGCACTAATATTATGTGGGGCGCTAAAGGGGTTACATCGTGTACAGTGTGTAGTTGGAAGATGTGAGAAGTTGGCCTGGTATATGCTGTCCACTAATTAAAGTGGGTACCTTGCAGCAGTCCAAACAACCCTTATGGTAATTAAAGAGGTCAAAGATACGCTTTGAAAACTATCCAAGTGATAGCTGTGAGGAGCAGGCTTCATGTTTAGTCTTGAAGGAATGTTAAGCAGCTTGTTTCACCAGAATGTAACCTTATAGTATTGGTTAAATGAAAAGAGAACCACACAGTAGTTATAAAAATATGTATTTATTAATATAACACGCACTAGTATGATAAGGTATCTGCTACACGCCGATAATCACAAAGCACACAATGCTGTTGCAAAGAAACAATAGTAAATAGGACTAATACACCCGTGGCGTAACACGTCGCAGAACATACGCCGATTATTCCATATACAGGACACTGCGGGAGGCCGGTTCTCCAATGCTGCTTGCCTAATTTTAGACCTTGAAAAGGCATTTGACGCCCTGCTGTGGCCCTATTTATTCTCAATCCTCCAGAAACTCAACATGGGACCGAGGATACTTGCGTACATTAGACTCCTCTATACCAACCTTACCACCCGAGTCAGACTAGGCAAATACATCTCCCCGGGGTTTGCGGTGGAACGAGGGACCAGACAGGGGTGCCCGCTGTCTCCCCTGCTTTTTGCCCTGGCGGTGGAGCCCCTGGCGATACGCCTGAGACTAGAGGGTGCGGACTGGGGACTTCCGCTTGCAGGCACAACACACTGTGTCTCGCTGTACGCGATGATCTCCTCATATACATTTGCGATGCCACCCAAGGCTTAACAAGTATCTGGGACACGCTGGGAGATTTCACGAAGGCGTCAGGTCTCAAGGTGAATTGGGATAAATCCACGCTCTACCCACTAAGTCCCCATTTAGCCCCATTCAAGGTACGGATTGGATCACAATCACTTGCTTGGAATGGAGACGCCCCTAGATATCTGGGAGTACGCCTGTACCATACCCCGGAAGATCTATATGAAGGGAACCACCGTAAGACGCTAGCGGGGCTTAGAACTGCGGTGGGGTTTTGGAAAACATTACCCCTTGCTCCAATAGGACGAGTGGCCATCGCGAAAATGATCATGGTCCCCCGCCTGCTATATCATTTCACTAACCTCCCGGTGATCCCGCCGCGCTCCTTTTTCAAAGAATTAGATCGCCTTCTCACAGAGTTGATCTGGGGAGGCGGCAGACACAGAGTAGCATTAACAACACTCTATCTGCCCACGACAGAGGGTGGTCTAGGTGCCCCGGCCTTTAAGGCATACTTTTTGGCAGCACAATTACAGTGGCTCTCGTATTGGACGGCGGGGCGGCACATGGGGGAATCGGTCACTGCGGAGGGCCCCACGCCATTGCCAGCACTGCATAGACTGTTGCTTCCTGGAACCAAGCCGATAAGCTCCCGGCCGCGCCTGTTTTCCATAGCTCGCACCTGCATGATGAGAGTGCACCGTCTGTCGAAGGACACGCCCCTCTATTCCCCCCTACTACCACTGGTGGGGTTCCCCAGAGGGGACACGTACTACACGGAGGGCTCCCTACGCACTTGGACGGAGCTAGCAGTTACGGAAATGGAGTCCATGTATGAAGACGGGCACCTTAAGACATTTGCTCAAATGATGGAGCAGTATGACCTCCCACCCGGGCAGTTCCTGCTTCATAGGCAGCTCGTGGACAGCAGTAGACGGTATTGGAGTCCCGACGTAGAGGAGCCCCCAACACATCCAGTGATTCATACTATCTTACACATGGGGATGGGTTGTCATCTAGTCACTTGGCTCTATAAAGCGGTACGTACACTGGTCCTCCCGACATTGCAGCCGCTACGCCAGAAATGGGAGACAGACATAGGAAGGGTGGTACACGACAAGGAATGGGACACTGCCTTAGAATACCCCAAGAAGGCCTCCAGAAATGCACGATTTCGAAATATACAATTTAATATCCTTCATAGGGCGTACCTCACACCACATCGTCTTCAACAATTCTACCCTGACACGCAATTTACATGCACCCGCTGCCACGCTCCTGCGGCGGAATTTAGACACATGTTCTGGGACTGCCCCACCATACAAGGGTACTGGGATAGAGTACACCGAACATTGAAGGACACGACACAGGTCACAAATATGACGACATGGGAGGCTTGTGCTCTGGGGATATTCCGAAGGAAAAAAACTGAGAAGATACCATACCGTTTTATGTCCTTAGCAATCTTGTTGGCAAAAAGGGGGATAGCCATGCACTGGAGATCCCCAACGGGCCCACCAGAGGCAGCCTGGATAGGGGCGGTAAAAAAGTGGGGAAAGGCAGAGGAAGAAACACTTCGGGAGGAAGAACTGAAAGGAACCCGTAAACACCCTATTTCCTTAGAATGGGCGCAGTTGCTTCACACATTCACATACGAGACGGACCCCCCGAGCCCCCACCTGATGGCCAACCCCAAACTCAACCACCCCCTTCGGCACCACTCACTGCGGGACACATCTGAGGGCCACCAGACACCCGGGAGCATGCCGGTTCGGGAGCTAACCCTAGGCTACCCCCTAGCTCACACCACGTTCGGAACAGTATTTGTGTAGCTACTCCCCCCTCAAGCATTGTGGCGCAGCACCTATGCCCCGTCGAGCTCCTACGCCTATCCGAACCACAGAAATCCGATAGAACCATAGTCAGAACCCCCCCCCCCCTGACACCCCACTCCCCCAGTTGCTGATTCCCCACAGTTGAGAATCGTTGAATAATAGACCGGCAGACAGCCCGGGCGCAGTTATATACTGAACACACACATAGCATTGATAGTTCCGAAGAGAATCGGGGATACACCTACATCATCACTGGCCCCACCTCAGATGCCGGTAGTACTACCTCACACCCGCCTGAGAGTTACCATAGGAACAGGACCGACGATGCGGTAGGAAACACATGCATAGCCGTTTACTGGCGGGTGACACACTGACACCTCTCCGATGCATCATGATGTCTCTGCGATAAGTCACATACTGAGCACACAAGGCTTTGACACATGAAAAGAGAAAACCTGTGGTCACAAGACATGCAATTTTACCTATCTGATGTGCAACTGTGGTAATGTATTGCGATTATTGTCTATTCTTCTTTTTTGTTATGTGATGATTCAGACCCAATAAACAAATTTAAACAAAAAAAAAAATAGGACTAATACACAGTGGGCTCCAGAGGGAGACCAGACCATTTACTAAAATAGTGGTATAAGAACCACGACTTGAGTCGAGACAGTGTCTAGAGTACGTAGAATCGCTGGGACCCCAAGGAACTACCCAAGGAGAGTAAGTAGGGATCCCACGAAGGACGGGTACAGTGTGGGACCACGACTGTGTGCTCCTTACAATTCTATAGGAAAGTCGTGGTGGTAAGTTTTAAAGTTTATGGACCCTTCCCAGTGGACTTCGAAGAAACCCCATAGAAGTGTGGAGGTTGGAGAGCCTCCCCACCCATGGATACTGTAGTACCAGAGTTACCTATCCTAGGGAAGCGGGGTGCATAGGTCTGAAATGGTGTCAGAAACAGCAGTTAATTTCAATGAAGAAGAGCCACTACTGGAGGGAAGAAAAGTGTCTGCTGGAATCCAAGGGTGGATTTGTGTCGAAGAGTACCTGAAAAGCATAGGGGACAGTCTGGGACACTCAGAAGTGACCAGGGGCTCGGTAGACAAACTCTCACAGATTTCGGGTGGTTTAAGATGTGTTGAGGGGGTTCTTGACTCTGCAGCCACAGGGACCAGGAGATGTGAGGACACCAGAAGCTGGATAGAAGCTGTCCCATGAAGGATGTCGAGTGCTGAGCACCAACAAGCCTTGGCAGCGGCAACCCATGCAACCCATGCAGAAGGTCAAGAAAGGTTACGGTTCAGACCAGGAAGGTCCAGGAGGCTCACCAACCACAGGGGAGTCAGGGGAGGCCTGGAGCAACCAGGAGAGACCAAGTAAAGCAGTGTTGACCCTCAAGAGGACCCATAGGCCGGAGGCACAGTAGTCACAAGGGGACCTGAAGCAGTTTTGCAAAGAAACAGCCCACAAAGCACTCGGTGTGAGGAGGCCAAAGTTCTTTGGTGGAAATGGTGCCAGAGGTTGGCGCTACTCAGAGCCCAGTGCATTTGTTTTGGAAACGCCAACAAGCATATGCAGTTCCAAAAGTACGCAGTGCACAGGGGTACGGGTACTGTAGGCCCCACAAGGGATTTTGACCTCAAAATTCGTAGGATGGCAGCTCAGACCTCAAGGGACTTGGAAATCTACCGCCAGTGTTGCTGGAGCCTTTGGAGTCTGAAGGAGCTCAGGGGCAGCAGACCAGTCAGTTGAGATGTGGTGCCTGCGGTTGCAGGGGAGTGACTCCTTCACTCCAAGGGAGATTTCTTCAGTTGTCCTTGATGCTCCACAGGTCCTGCACAGAGCCTGATTGGTGCACAGGTACAGACAATGCTTTAGATGGAAAGGGAGACAAAGTCCGGCCCAAACGAAGTTCAGAGAAGTCCAGAGTGTCCAGACGGTCAAAGTTTAGTGGTTTCTTGATCAGAAACTACCCTACGTCGAATCTAGGGTCATACAGCAAGGTAAGCCCTTAAGTACCCATGGGAGAGGGTTGGACAGATACAGGGGACCCTCCCAGGGGAGGTTTTGGACAGTGAGGAGGTTATTCCCATGTCCTTTGTCCAGTTTCATGCCAGAGCAGGACCCAACAGCTCCCATGACTGGTTTGAAGTGGACTATGCACAGGGACACCAAATGCACCCCTCATGCAGACTTTCGGTCGCTGGCAAGAACACCCACCCAAGCCTAATATACTAAATCCTGTGTGGGAGGTGGTCACACCTCCCTGTGACAGGATGCCTATTGTTCTGTGTCTCTGGTCAGCAACAACCCTTTTGGGCTGCCCAGGACTAGAAGGCTGGTACCGGGAACACCGGGGACCTTACGAAGCTCGGTTCTGGGGAGTGGAATCATACCTCTCACATCGGTTACTGGTGTGGGGGTATGATTCCATGATGTTTGATACCAAACATGATAGGGTTACTTTCAGCCGTTTTAGAGTTGGTCATCACGCAGTCGCATAATCCCACTCTATATGTCGTAAATGACTGCAGCACTAAAAACCCGGTAGAATGGATTCCCTAGGCTGTATGGGTGTCCTGCTCATGCAGGGGCACCCTCTCACTTAGAACCAAGCACCTTGACTTCAGGATTGTTAAGGCTTGCTATAGGGGTGACTTATAGGTTTTAAATGTAGTGATCCTTAGATATAGTAAACCTATATCTCAAGTAAGTTGTGCATGCACCAACTTACACAGGCTGCAATGGCAGGCCTGTAGTTCAATTTTGCATGGCCATAGGTGGCATAATACATGCTTCAGCCCATGGTAGGCCTCTGGGGAACCGATGTCCTGGGTACCTGGGTACCATATACTAGGGACTGATAAGGGTACCCCAGTATCCAATCTGGAGTGTACTTAAGTACATGACATAACAGTTTAGGGATAAAGTTGATAGACTGGGGTCTTGATTAGCAGGATCCCAATCAGATTAGTCAAAAACAGTATAACATGAAGCAAAAAGTGGGGATAACCATAAGAAGTAGATCCTTCTTTCCTACAGAAGGGTGTTGTCTTTGTTTTGATCCTGTGTGTGAAGTGTTTATAGGGAGCACAATCAGTGGCTTGCAGATTTTCAGGGTTCAATGAGGAAAAAGGGTAGACTCGTAAGAAAGGAAAGATGTCACAGCTAGATGTGAGATGTGTGTGCCTACACAAATCGCCATGTACTTTGGCTTAAACCTCCTCCTAGGCAGAATATGCCAATTCTCTGCCACAGCCATCTCAACCCTGGCATAAGTATCATCCCTCACTCCTTTTCATGGGAGTGATGGGCATAATGCCTGGGTTCTGAGAAGCCTGCTACTTTCCCACCAGCTGTAGCTGATAGGTCACCTTCCAGCAAACCATGGAAGAGTGGAAGACACATGCTCCAATTTTTTGGTTAGGTTAGCTGTTCATTAGGTCCATATCTCTAAATTCTCATGGTAGTTTGTGTTTCCTATGCGCTTCGTATAGTAGCTATTAATAAATCATTCTTATTTTCTAAACATATTATAATAACTGTGGCCCTCTGAGGTTATCCAACTCATGCCTGATGTCTTTTTTGGTTGGCTTGGAGTCTCAAATAATTTGGCTACAGGAGGCAGTGTTCTTTCTCTCTGGACCCTCAGTCTTCAATCTTTCATGCATTATCATTGGTATCAATGATCAATGACTGGGGCTTGTAGAGAATATTTGAGTGGGTGCCCATGACTCACAGAAACGCATAGACGGGGGTGGAGCCTGTTTGTGTCCACGTTCCTGCTACCCACTGCAGCTGCAGCGGCCACTACCTCCGAGAGCAGCCACGGTTTCCGATTCCTGGAAGCCACCTGGATAGTGAATTTAGTGGAAATCGGCCCGAATATCGCCCGCCGAGACTGAGGGCCGAGTTCGTGGTCATACCGTGGCAGGGCTGGGCTGGGCTGTTGAGAGTGTGGTCTCCTTCTCAAGACAGCGCTGGAGACGGAGAACGGAGGGCGGAGGCGGCGTGGGCTGAAGGCTGAAGGCTGCAACACACGAGGTGACACTCAAGCCTAGTGCCAAACGCTAGAAAATCATCAAGTAAGCAAAGCGAGTGAAAGTGCCGTGTACAGCCTCGGACTCTTGCTGGACCATTTGTGTGTTTGGGGGGTGTTGGACTGCTACTCCTAGGAGCCCCAAGAGCCCCTGAATTACCTTCACCTGTGTCTACTATCGCTCCTATTCCTCCGCTAGATAGCTAGATAGCGGCTCGCGGTCCTCGCTTCGCGGAGCCGCTCGCAGCCGCAGACTTTTGCTGGACTATTTGTGTGTTTGGAGGGTGCCGGACTACTGAGCCCATGGATCACCCTCACCTGTGTCTCCTATTGCTCCGCCTCTCCCCGCTAGATAGCGGCTCGCGGCCCCCGCTACGCAGTTGCAGCTCGCAGCTCGGAGCCTCGGACTCTTGTTGGACCATTTGTGTGTTTGTAGGGTGCCGGACTACTACTCGCAGCCGCGGACTTTTGTTGGACTATTTGTGTGTTTGGAGGGTGCCGAACTACTACACCCCAGAAGCCCCTGAATTACCCTCACCTGTGTCTCCTATTGCTCTGCCTTCCCGCGCTAGACAGCGGCGCGCTCCATGCAAAACCCGGGCCAAGGGCGGGCCCGTCTGTGCCAGAAAGGGTCAGGGCAGGGCCACCCTCATTGGTTTTTGAGTTCCTCGTTAGAGGTTTTGGTCCTTTGTAGTATATGATCCACTCAGGTTAAGGTAATTCCAGTACAGAGTAACTACAGGGATACATATCGTGTGATTCCAACCATCACTTCAAAGTAACGATGGAGAAACGAAAGGGCACAGTGGGCACTCTAGATGCTTTCTTGGCTAGAGCAGAATCGCTCCTTACACACAAGATTGAATTAACGGAGCGAAGACTCTCCCTTGACCCCACATTGTTCCCGTTATCCAGGGACGAAGAAACTAATAGATCATTAACTCCGAGGGTTATTATCCGACAAAAAAATACTACCCCTAACCCGTCTCCTCCAATTCATCCATCCACGAGTCATCACAGAGAGTTCGAACATCCCATATTAGTAGGGGAAGGCCCACTAACCCGGAATCAAACTAAACCAAAGAAAGGGTCTACAATAACCTCAAAGCAAACAGGAACAAAGGGGGGTAAAGGTGGGAGAAAAAAGGAATCTCAAAGCTCTAACCCCATAGGAACACACTCGGTAGAAAGTCAAATAGAGGTGACTGATGGTGACCATGTACCTCACTCAGAATCACTAACCCTGAATGCAAAAGGTTCCCAACAATGTCCCAACGGCCCTAATACAGCTGTTGAAGAGCTCATTAGAGGTCTCTTAGTGCACATACCAAGGCTATGATGACTTTAGTAACTTCTTTTATAAATGAAAGATTCGGTAGCATAGAGCGGAAGTTAGATCTATTAAAAGAGGATCTAGAGTCATTCAGAACACCTACAGAAAATCAAAAATTATATACAGCATGATGGGGATGGTGCTATCACGCAAAAAGAAGGTCTCAGGCAGGATTCCCATAGGATTACTCCAGGCCCATTAAGGAAACCTCACATAGAAATTCAAAAAAGACACGACCCAGTGCTCCCCAACTCAACGTCTACCTTTAGGCCGGAGACAATAGTAAACTAGGGCTATCTAACAGGGAACATCAAACTAACCCTACAATTCGATCGAATCTAGTAAATCTGGAACTACCACCAGCTTCATGTCCATATGTTCTAATCCTTACGGGGGTCCCCACATTAAAACAAGGACAGATTGAATCCTGGCCATCTCTTCGAAATAAAGTGGCAGATTGGCTGACTAAATATAAGCGCTTTAACCCCGATCATATAAACAAAATACTTATGGTGCGCAGGGTGGGCTGGCTTGATTCCTCACATAAATCAATTCAGGGTGATTGTATCGTTGTTAATTTCAGGCCCCCACGAATGGTTCGTTCTCTTCTAAACAACAAAGAGCACCTCCCCTCTCTTTATCCAAGTATAACGGCCCTTCCCCTGGGTGTATTTTACAAACCTACAGCAAGCTTCAGGAGAGAAGGGAACGGTTCAGTTATAACTTCAAATAGGTTCGAGTAGCTATCCCTTCTTGAGGAAATTGACTGACAACTAACTCATGGTCATGGGACCTTTTTAGGTCTCAACGAGGTAAACAGTGTGGTTAACCCCCCTTTATTCCCCTCTAAACCTTCCCCTGGTAGAAGACAGGGTGGTAACTCTTCCGTCTAAGTTCCCTGAGCCTATTCTTGTCTCATTAGAACAGGAGCATATTTCCCCGATTATTAAACTTCCCACCGAACCTCCTTTCCAGGCTCAACTTTTTTAAATGATAGCCCCATTACTATCGCGGGCATTCATCTTGATGTAAACACGGTAAACGAAATTAGAGATCACTCACCACCCCCCTCATCAGATGTACGTACCACGAGTGGGGTTCCGCTTTTGGAACATCGCTGGCCTTCTTTCAAAGGCAAACCTAGGTGCGTGGCTCATTTTTGCCAGGAACTATGGCATTATATGCCTACAAGAAACATGGGTTATTTTACCATTCACCTAATGGCTATAAAACCTATTTCTCTCCCGCTACAACATCTTCATCAGGACGTGCAAAAGGAGGTCGAGTGGTATATATTACCAGCTTAATTCAAGCCCGGGAAATAACTGCCTTAAAAATTTAGACCAATTATGAGATAATTTTGATTGATATAAATAAATTGGACCTACTTTTGTTAGTTAATTTTTATAACAACTTACCTCAGTTTCAGCTGATTGGTACCCTAAAGGAAATTCGTATTTTTCTTTTAAATTTCAATGCTAAACACCAAGAAAAAAATCCCATTATCATTTGGGGAGGCGACTTCAATCTGACACTCTGTTCACATAAAGATAGTATCATATGGGGCCTCGTAGACGAAAATGATATCAGCATCACCCACTTTACCCATTCCCAAAGCGGGGCTTGTCTAAATGAAACGATTTTGAGCCTTCAACTAACCTTGGCCAACGAATGTATCGCCCATCGTTCCACTGGCATCAACTTTTAATGGTAAAGGCACCTCTAGTTGTATAGATGTTATCCTTTTAACAAGTACTGCCTCTTCCTATATCTCAAACTTTAACACCCATGATTTGTATTTAGTGATCACTTCCCCATATCAGTCACTCTCTCCCTTCCGTCGATAGGAGTAAGGAAAAAACAGAGAAATCTTTATGGGGAGGAAAATATATTTATGGCTAGGTTGAACGGCTATGCCCTGAAGTGGGCCAAGGTCGACCCGGAAAAGAGCACAGAAAAAATAGTTAAGAATTCCATCTTAGAAATAAATACCTGTTTGGCAGATCTTTCGTCCCCACAGCAGATTATTGACAACTTTATGATAGTGTCTAACTCCATTCAAGAAGCCCTACTTATTAAAACCAAGGGAGCAAAAAATAACCAGGTTGGCTGGTTTAATTCCATCTGTCTTAAAGACTACTCAAATCTGAAAAAAGCCCTTAACGCACCATCCAGAGACTGGAAAGAGATTGTTCAACTTAGCAAAATCTATAATAAAGCTATACGATCAAGAAAACTTGAACTAAAGGAGGAACTTTGGGCAGAAGTACATAAAAGTTGCCGACTAAATGACAGTGCCGCTTTTTGGAAAGTGATAAATACTCCTTTCTTGTCAGGTCCAAGTGATTCAAACAAAATAGAGGTTACAATAGATGAATTATCTTGGATTGCTCATTGTTCTAAAATATTTGGGATCCCAGATAACTCAATGATAGAACAGTGCCCTTCAGGGACGAATTTCGATAGAACTAGCCCCTTTTCCTTTCCGTTCTAGATTTCACCATAAAGGAAGTCGAGAATGCTTTAGGAGCTAGCAAAGGGGGAAAGGCTATGGGCCCCAACGGGGTCCCGGTCGACTTCTATACATTTAATATAGATCTTTGGCCCCAATTTTACTCAGGGTATTAGACGCAACCTGCAAAATTGGTCTATTGGATTCATGGTCAAAATCCATCTTGATCCCAGTATTCAAAAAGGGTGACCGTCTAAATCCAACTTGCCACCGCCCTATTTCCTAACTGGATTCCTTTGGAAAAACTGTGGGGCGCATTATCTTAGAAAGACTACGGTTATGGTCCAATGATAATAAGATCTTATCCAGTATGGATTTAGGGAAGGTTTGGGTACCACTGAGCAGGTTCTAAACTTGTCCTTACTCAAGGGTAAATATGTGGACGCGAAAGGTGGGAGCCTCCCTTTGGCCTACGTAGATCTTACCGCAGCGTTCGACTGCGTGGGTCATTCAAAGTTATGGTCTATTTTAACAGCAATGGGAGTTGACCAACAGCTAGTTAAATTTCTACGAGAAATGTATTCGAATGCCACAGCTCGAGTGCGATTTGGCACGGGGGGTGAGCTGACAGCACCATTTAGGGTCGAGCGGGGAGTCCGACAGGGTTGTGTTCTGGCCCCCTTCCTTTTTACTTTGTACACAAATGGTCTAGAAGAAGCGATGTTGAAGTGGGCCAAGGACCTACCCGTAATTCACCATCATCCGATTCCCGCTCTCCTTTACGCGGATGACGCGGTGATTACCGCCCGCACCCCAGTTGAACTTCAGCGCTCACTGTCCAGGTATAATTCATTTATGTCAAATCTAGAGCTAAAAATAAATATTAAAAAAACTTTTATTATGAACTGTGGCCACAAACGAAGAAAAGAGAGAGCAATTTATATCAACAACTCTAGCGTAGAGTATACCCCCACCTACCCATACCTTGGAGTACTAATAGATGAAAAGGGCACTTGGAAAAAAGCTATAGAGGCAAGAGAATTGCAGTTCTTAAAATCAACTATGGCCCTGGTAAAATTTACACAAAGATTGGGAAGAAGAGCCCGAGGAGCTGATCTGCATCTACCAGGCCAAATGTATCAGTACCGCTATTTACGGTGCTGGGGTGTGGGGCTATGTCCAGGCAGATTCCCTACAAACAGTGGAAAACAGTTTTCTGAAGTTCCTGCTTGCGGTTCCCCAGGGCACTTCAACATTCAGTTGCCATCTAGAGCTGGGCTTGCCCTATATTACTGACATCATTAAGGTCGAACCTATACTCCTGATAGAGCGCGCGAGGTCACCCAACCAATAATTTCGCCGCTTCCGGCTTCGGGCCCATATATTTCAATTCACCATATACATTGACCGGGTGACTTCACGGGCTGCTACCAATTTGTGTGAATTCCCTACTGTTATTCCTCAGCGTACCCGACTTACCATCGACCGACACGGGTACCTATGACCACAATGGATCAGGGAGCTAGCTGTAAAAGGAAAGGCAGCAAAATACAACTCAAAATGACATTCAATACCTTTGTAAAATGACCACGGACAACTGGAAGTTTTAAAGTCTTTATCTAAAGTTCGTTCTCAGTAAGCATTAGATTTACAAGGATAAGGCAATCGATAATCAAGATAATGAAAAGTACATAACTATAGAGAAATAAAGTCAGGGTAATCATGGAAATGCTACTATGGGATGCAACAGGAAAACGCTATGCATTTAGGGCAAAAGTTCTTTGGACAGTTTAAGAAAGGCCGTTCTAGACCATATCAGGAAATGACAAACTGCAATGCAAAATATAATTTCTAACAGGTAGGGTAACATGGGAAACGTTATGAAAATATGCAATGACTTTACGTTTCAATAATTTGCGGCAAAAGCATGGAAAAATCAACATATGCAAAGGTGTGTCTTTATTGAAGCAAAAGACAGGAAAATAGAAAGGTGCAAGTTTTGAAAGATTCAGAGCAATATTTACCTAGACTGGTGTGGAAACCAAACCCTGGCCACGGGTCAGTTAAGGACAGGAAACCCTCAAGGAAGGATACCCCTCAAAGGACAGCAGGTGCAGAATGGACACCCAGGACAGGACAGGAAACCCTCAGATTAGGAATCAGGACAGGACCTCAGGACAGGACAGGAAACCCTCAGGACAGGACCAGCACCCGCAGTTCGGAAGCAACGCCTGCGCTCCACCCTCTCTGCAGTTATCGATCAAGACCCCGATTGGGTCAGCGAACTCCCAGCAAAGTGCTTCGCCAGCACTTTAAGGTTCAGTAGAACCTTAGTCTATGGTCAATTTCGGACAGAGTACTCCGCAGTGCTCTGTATCTTCAGTCACCTATTGAGTGCGTTGGGTCAGTGACAGGTCAGCTAAACCAGACAAGTCGGACAATTTCCCTAGGTGAACCCAGGGTAGATATACAGTTTGGGGACGGTGTACCACCCCCCAATGTTGCAAAGTGTCAGAATCCCTCAATTTGGATTGGTCCTAAGATAGGATTTGGGTAACACACCAATCAGAACACACTATTTCAATGCCTATTTTGCATCTCTGGGTACCGCCTAGCGAGATTGGGGTTCTCATGAGAAAGTCCAGGGAAATACAATGACAAATTAACATTGTTTCAGAATGGGGACACATGACTCCGTCCTGCTGAGTTCGCAGGTCAGCTTCTCAGGAGCATCTTGCCCATCCCTGCCAGCTGGCTGAGTTCCACCAGCCAAGGTTGACTTTCCCCAGGCGGACGGTCCTGCGCAGTAAGGACCTCCAAGATGGCTTTCGGCTCAGTCAGACCCCCATTTCCCGCGGTACATGAAAAGTAAGCGAGAACAAATTAATACATAGAAATAACGTTATGAAAACACATCATTGGTTTTGTACTTTCAACTTATTACTAAAATTGTACTTATGCAGTCTAAATGTTAGCTACATATACACAGGCACAAGAGCAATGGCACGAGCAGTACCACGTTATTGCCAAAGCTATGTATTACGCATGCGCAACTATTTCCCTCCAAACCTGCAAACACGTCAGGACACGTGAGTGTGACTGACGCATGCGCAGAAGCTATTTCAAAGCAGCGGCCATTTTAAAGACTCGAATTAATCGTATTAGAAATACACATATGCAAGCTTCATTTATCTCGTTTCAAAACTTGAAATAAAGGTTAGTAAGACGTACAAATTATTACTTGGTTACACATGAGCGAGGTTCATGACTACAGCAAGTCGCAAATGCGAAGCTTTGCTTCATCAATCCCCTCTTTGATGATATTTACTATCATCACAAAAAATGGAACCAGATGCCAACCTTTCACACCTTATACAGCTCTATCTCTTCCAGCATGCTATTCAGCTTTTCTCTCTCATTTTTGGTAGGGTGAGAATTCTTCACCCTTTTGTATATCTGATTATTCATTTCCTCCAATTCAAGTTCATCCACACTTCGTTTCACTCCTCTCGCATTCACTTGATGCTTTCGGGTGTGCTTACGACATTTGCAACAAACAAATATGAAGAATAGGATAAGACCTATAATTCCAATTGGCATCAGTACCTTAAACAATAAGCTTTTACCTAAGCTAGCAAACCAATGACCTACATTTGAGAGACCATCTACCAGTCTCTTCCAGGCACTGTCAACCTCGAGTGGTTTAAGTTCCCTTTCCAAATTAGTAATGTTTTTCACGTATCTTTTGAGCTGTACACTTTTGTCCGGAATATAAGTGCAACAATGTTGCGCCTTCAACATCCGGCAGACTCCGCCCTCTTTTGCTAATAAGGTATCAAGAGCAAGTCTGTTCTGCAAAACCATTGATCTGATCGCAACCATTTCGGTATTGACCAGCAGGAATCCATGAGCTGTGTCAGTAGACAACACATCCACTATAGTGGACAATTTGCAAATTCTGTGAGTGTTCCGAACCACTCCCACTCCAGGTATCAGTGCACTGAAAATACTACCCATTATTTCACCTATGCTTTCTCTTTTACTACGCACTAAGCCATTAGTATTTTCACTGCTTCCAGCAACTTTGTTCACATGGTATATTTTCGGGAAGACAATGCCAAAATAGCAGCTTCCATACCAGTGATCCGGCAATTTGAAATAAGCCTTGTCTCCACATATATAATAGATTCCAGGAAACACAGGCTCTGACCCATTTTTGAAACCCCATCCTCCAATTACCTTATAATTATGTTCACATTCACTGGAACCAATGAAAATGTTATTATAGTAGCTAGTCTTCTCGCGGTGAAGACATAGCTTGCCTTTCTTTTCAAAATCCAGCAACAGAGCAGGACCCGCTCCACCATTTGAGGTGCCTTCCATGTTCTCAGCCAATTTTGGCCTTTTCTGTGTTTCGTCATCTGCCTTTCTTTTTATTTTTATTCTCCTCTTCTCTGCCATGTTCAGGAACATCTTTTCCTGCTCACGCAAAGAACAGGTCAAGTTATCTCTGTGTGCGTCACCTATGTCTATATTACATATAGTCAGAAAGTATTCGCCCATATAGCGAGTAACGTCACTTCTAGTATGTACAGGATTCAAGTTCCCACGTATAGGGAGTTCAGAAAAGATCACGTCATTGTTTGAGTAATAGTACTGTAACGTTCCTCTTTTGTTAAATAAGCTAGCTAAAATGCTACAGGAAATTCCATATGTCAGAGGCAGGTGATGGTATGTCACGCCTTCAGCTACAGAGGTAGGTAGCTTCATGCAGACATAGCAATCTTCAATTTCCATAGTCTCTACATAGTGTATTAACAGGTTTGCGAAAACATTTAAATGTGTCTTATTCTTAACTCTGAGATAATGTAGTCCTCCCTCATCTGATGCTTCTAAGTCTCGATTCGTTTGTCTAAGTGCTCTCTCATGTCTTGCTACACTCTGTGTTGTCAGCTCCTCACTGTCAGTATTTACAATTTCAGTAGGGACAATATTAGTATTTTTTTTTGCTCACCGCAAAAGGAATGAAAACTGTTAGTCCTATCCAGAGTAATATCAGTATAACTATACTACATACACATACCTTGCAGCATGTTTTGCAACGACTGCAACTAGGTCTACCATTCACGTTTGAATCAGACATTTTGGCTCAGAAGAAGTTTCTCGACCCCTCTTTGTGTCTTTACACCAGTAGCTTACTTTGTGCAAATTCACGGTGGCTCGTCTTCTTCTTCCGCAGAGTACTCAGCGACTGGTTCTCCGTCGCTCTCGTCAGTTATATCAAGATCTTCAAATTCTTCTAAAACGAGCGTCCATTCAGGAGACTTGTACTTTTTGTTTTGTCTTTTTATTCGATCACTCCTTCTCTTGGAAGTATCTTCTGGTTGCTCTGCTATGCGAGCACTTCTTCTTTCTTCTGCACGTTTTTCTTCTACTGTTTTTATTCTCAGTCTCAATTTCTTTATGTATCCAGGCTCAATGTGCTTTCTTTTCTTAAGTCTTTTAGTTGGTACCGAGACTTCGTTTTCTTCTCTTGCCCTCTTGTTTTCATTAGTTTGTGGCAATTCTGCTTCAGTTTCTCCCTCTTCTATCTGACTAGTTCCAGGGCTAGCAGCTATTTTTTCTGCCTGGTTACTAATCTGGCCTTGTTCAGAACAGTCTTGCGTTTGTTTTTCAAATGTCTCTGTTTCTGTTTCCTGAACACGTTCTTCTAATCCTATCTGATCCTGTTCAAGCACTTCGATCTCTTGATTTTCTTCTGCTCGAACTATTACGCTATGTCTAGTCTGTCCCTTCTCGACATCAGGAGTCAGTGGAGGAGTATCAATCACTTGTTCTGTCCCTGTCTGACCTTCTCCTTCCTCAGTTTTGATGTGAATCTCAAGATCCTGAGGTTCTTCGCCTGTGCCTTGCTTTTCCTCTCTAGTCCACTCTCTACCTTCACAAAGTCGCTCTCTTGTTCGAATGGGGTCTTCGGTGAGATCAATCAATGGTATCCACTCCTCTGGCCATATGCTCGGCAGCTCGTCTTCAGCTACTTCTGGCTCAGTTTCTTGGACCCCTTCAGCAGGCTGGACTCTGGGTAGTTCGTCATCAACTATTCCTGGGCCAACGTCTGCTGATCCTGCAGCTTGACTGGTACTGGGCTGTACGTCGTCAGCTACTTCTGGTCTGGCTCCTGCAGAGTCCTCTGTGGGACGCCCTTCTTCTTCAGGCTTTTCGTCTGGTAATACCTTCTGGGTGTGGCTGGCGTGTATCCAATGTGGAACCCCTGCACACTTTACTGCTGTGGTGGTTACCAGGATCACCTGACGCTTCTCTCCCCACCTTGGCTCCAGGCAGCTCTTCCGAGTATGCTTCTTTATCTTGACCCAGTCCCTCGGGACCAGTTTGTGGAGAGGGGTCGTTGGATTGAGGATGGCGTCTTCTCCGATCTGGCGAGAGATAGAACGCACTTGGTCACCTAATCTCTTGCAGTATTCAAGCACCAAATCATCAGTAATACTCAACAGTTTGCTTCCTGGTACCCATGCTTGTCTCATCACTCTTCCCATCAGGATTTCATGGGGACTTAGGCCTGTCTTGCGGTCAGGAATACTTCGGAGTCCCATCAGGACCAGGGGCAGGGCCTTCACCCAGGTCATGCCAGACGCATCACACAGTTTCGCTAGTCTGTTTTTGATAGTTCCATTTATTTGTTCCACTATTCCAGAAGCCTCTGGACGGTACGCACAGTGAAGCTTTTGTGTTATTCCAAAGGCCTTACAGAGTTCGTCGATTACATCATTCTGAAAATGTCGGCCTCTATCTGATTCAATAGTGACTGGAACCCCGAACCTAGGTATCAGTTCTTTCAGTAAACACTTAGCTACTGTCAGTGCGTCATTTTGGGGAGTAGGGAAAGCTTCCACCCACTTCGAAAATAGGCAGACCATGACAAGGACATATCGCTTCCCTTCACAACGTGGCATGGTGATGAAATCAACTTGTATTCTCACAAAGGGACCCCCTGACCTCCCAATTTTTCCCAGTTCCACCGCAGTTCTTTTGCCTGCGTTCATCCTTTGACATGGCAGGCACCTCTGGCAGAGGGACTCTGCTACTTTCCTGAACTTTTTACTGTACCAAGTCTGTTGGAACACTAGAATCATGGCGTCCCTACCAATGTGTGATCCTTCATGTATCAATCTCGCCATTGTGCTAAGTAAGTGTCTAGGTAACACAGGCATACCAGTTGGGCCCAAGATGACACCATCCACACGTCTTGGTCTACACCCGTCTTCCTTCCACTTCTCTCTCTCTTGCCAAGGTGCCGCCTGCTGCCACTCTTTCACTTCATCCCATGTAGGCACTTCTTCAAACACTTGAAGTTGGCAGCTGGTTCCGGGCCCCCCTCGTTTTGGATTTATGATATATCGATCTCTGGCGCACCATTGGGCCACTCGATCAGCAAAATCATTTCCCAGTGATACAGTGTCCATGCCCTTCTTATGAGCGACACATTTTACCACTGCCAGTTCCTTTGGTAACTGGATTGCCTCTAAAAGGTCTTGAACCACTTTTCCATTTCGAATAGGGGTACCCGATGAAGTCAGGAACTCCCTCTGCAGCCACAACTGGCCAAAGTCATGCACAACCCCATAACAGTACTGACTGTCAGTATACACTGTTATGCGTAAGTTTTTCCCAATTTTGCAAGCTTTTATCATAGCAATCAATTCGGCTACTTGTGCAGACTTTACGTCAAATAGATAACCTGCTTCTTCAATTTTGGTTAAGGAGACTACCGCATAGGCGGCACTCAGGCCTCCTTGCTCATGTCTTAGACATGAACCATCCACAAATAATTCCTTGTCATGCTCAGGCAATGGTGTTTCTTTAATGTCTGGGCGTGGTTTGGGGCTGAATTCTGTTAAATCAATACAATTATGCTCATCATCCACCCCATCTTTCATATCCATTGGATCGGGGAGCAGAGTGGCGGGGTTCAGAATACTGCACCTAACAATGTTTACATTTGCAGCACCCACAAGAATCCTCTCGTATTTAGTCAGCCGACTAGGGGTGAGGTACTGAGTTTTCGTTCTGGTCAGTAAAATTACCACTCCATGTGGAACATACACAGTTACAGGATGTCCCATGACAATGGACTCACTCTGCTCTAAACTTGCGCAGGTAGCAGCTACTGCTTTCAGACATCCTGGTAATCCAGCAGCCACTGGATCCAAGGTGGCAGAGAAATATGCCACAGGCCTTCTGGTCGTGCCATGTTCTTGTGTCAGCACTGACAACGCGCAATTATCGCGAGTGTCACAAAATAGGGCAAATTCCTTGGAGTAGTCTGGCATTCCCAACGCAGGGGCTGTACACAGACAATCCCGTAGTTTTGGGAAGGCTATTAAGCTTTCATCATCCCATTGCACACCATCCGGTGTTCCTCTCTTGGTCATTTTTATCAGGGGCCTAGCTAGGACTGCAAATCCCAGAATCCATTGCCTGCAGTATCCTATCACTCCCAGGAACATTCTGATCTCCTTCTGAGTACGGGGTAACTGCATCTTTTGAATTATTCTCACTCTTTCTGACGTCACCTTTCTGACGCCTTTCTCTATCTGGTGCCCCAGATATTTCACTGAATTTGTACAGAACTGTAATTTCTCAGGGGCCACTTTATGTCCCTTCTCACTCAGGTGATTCAGTAGGGCAATGGTGTCAATCACGCAATCCCTATGACTTTTAGACGCCACCAAAAGGTCGTCAATGTATTGCACTAGGACAGAGTTTCCAGGTAAGACCAAAGTTTCCAAACATTTTTTCAAGATCTGATTAAAGATAGAGGGGCTCTCTGTGTACCCTTGGGGGACCCTGTTCCAGACATACACGTGACCATTGAAGGCAAATGAGAAAAGAAATTTGCTATCTGGATGCAAGGGAATGGAAAAGAATGCATGACACAGGTCTATCACAGTGAACCACTCAGCATCCCAGGGAATCTGATACAGAATCACTGCTGGGTTTGGGACAATAGGGCAGCAGGGGACCACTATCTTGTTTACTTTTCGTAGGTCCTGCACTACTCTGTACTTGCCACTAGGCTTCTTGATGCCCATAATCGGTGAGTTACATGGGCTACTCAATACTTCCTGTATGATGTTTCCTTCTAGCAATTTCTGTATTTCCAGGGTAACACCTGCTCTCACTTCTGCATTCATTCTGTAGGGTTTAGTATTGGGGTATACTGCATTGCTCGGTCCACAGACACGCCATCGACCTTTGGAATCTACTAGACACCATTTCTCCGGATGTCACCTTCCTAACAGAAACATGGATGAACGCCTCATCTGCTCCAGACATCACCATAGCCATCCCGGACGGCTACAAGATCATCCGAAAGGACCGCCCCATCCAAACAGGAGGAGGCATCGCCATCGTCCATAAGAACTCCATCCGCATCTCAACCAACTCCGACGCCAACTTCACTATCGCCGAACACCTTCACTTCCAGATCCACACCGACCCCAACACAACGCTCAGAGGCACCCTCCTCTACAGGCCTCCAGGACCCCGTACACAATTCAGTGAAGACATCACTGACTTCATCACCCCACACGCCCTCCCCTCCGAGGACTACATTCTACTGGGAGACTTCAATTTTCACCTGGAAAAGAGCAACGACAGCAACACCACCACCCTTCTGGACAATCTAGCCAACCTCGGACTCAAACAACTAGTAAACGCCCCCACCCACTACGCAGGACACACACTCGACCCTATCTTCACCTCCAGCAAGCACATCTCCTTCAATCACACCACAGCCCTCCACTGGACGGACCACAGCTGCGTTCACTTTTACTACAAAAAGACCACAATCCACATCCACCCTTAACCTACTCTGCGAAGAAATTGGAACAAAATCTCCATCGACCAGATCTCCACATCGCTTCTCCAAAACACCCCTGCCTATTCGTCGAACCCTAACCAAGCAGCCAGTAACCTCACTCAATGGCTAACCCACAGTGCCGACAACCTAGCTCCCCTGAAAAAACGTCAAATCAAGATAGGCAGTAAAAACGCCCCCTGGTTCAACGATGACCTCAAGAGCTCCAAGAAACTCTGTCGCTCCTTGGAAAAAGCCTGGAAAAAAGACTCTAACTCCATCACCAGAGACGCCTTCAAAAAAGCCACCCGCAGACACCACCAATTGATCCGGACAGCCAAGAAATCCGCACTCAAAGACCGACTAGACAACAACGCCCACAACAGCAAGGAACTATTCAACATCGTCAAAGAGTTTACCAACCCCACCGCCAACTCCAACGACATCACTCCCTCTCAAATCCTTTGCGACTCCCTAGCTTCATTCTTCCACGACAAAATCGCCGACATCCATAACAGCTTCAACAACCATCCCGAAGACCAACCCTCCCAACCTACCCCCAAAGGCAAACCCCCCTCGAACACCCTTTCTGACTGGAACCCAATCTCCACTGAGGACACCATTCGCCTGATGAACTCCATCCACTCAGGATCCCCCACAGATCCATGTCCCCACCACATCTTCAACAAAGCAGACTCCATCATCGCACCTCACCTCAGAGACGTCATCAACTGCTCCCTCAACTCCGCCACCTTCCCGGAAAGCTGGAAACAAGCCGAACTCAGCGCACTTCTGAAAAAACCCACAGCCGACCCCACCGAACTCAAAAACTACCGCCCCATCTCGCTCCTACCATTCACGGCCAAAGTCATCGAGAAAGCCGTCAACAACCAGCTTGCCGCCTTCCTCGAAACAAACAAATCCCTCGACTCCTCACAGTCCGGCTTCCGAGCCAAACACAGCACCGAAACCGCTCTCATCGCAGCAACAGATGACATTCGAACACTACTGGACAATGGAGACACAGTCGCCCTCATCCTCCTTGACCTCTCTGCAGCCTTCGACACAGTCTGTCACAGCACCCTTATACAACGCCTCAACAACGTCGGAATACAAGGAAAAGCACTGGACTGGATCACCTCGTTCCTTGCCGGAAGAACTCAGAGAGTCCGCCTCCCACCGTTTAAGTCAAAAGCCACCAAAGTCATCTGCGGCGTACCACAAGGATCTTCACTCAGCCCCACCCTCTTCAACGTATACATGAGTCCCCTCGCGAGCATCGCACGCCAACACAACCTCAACATCATCTCCTACGCTGATGACACTCAACTAATCCTCTCACTCACCAAAGACCCGAACACCGCCAAAACCAACCTACACGAAGGAATGAAAGAAGTAGCCGAGTGGATGAAGCACAGCCGTCTTAAACTGAACTCAGACAAAACAGAAGTCCTCATCTTAGGTACTTCCCCTTCCGCATGGGACGACTCCTGGTGTCCAACGGCCCTAGGAAAAGCACCCATCCCAACAGACCACGCACGAAACCTGGGCGTCATCCTGGACTCCTCACTCTCGATGACCAGACAAGTCAACGCCGTTTCATCTTCTTGCTTCAACATTCTCCGCATGCTCAAAAAAACATTTCGCTGGATCCCCTCCGAAACCAGAAAAACGGTCACCCACGCACTGGTCACCAGCCGCCTGGACTACGGAAACACCCTTTACGCCGGTACCACCGCAAAACTTCAGAAAAAACTCCAACGCATCCAAAACGCCTCAGCCAGACTCATACTAGACATCCCGCGTAGAGACCACATTTCCGGTCACCTGAAAGACCTCCACTGGCTCCCCGTCAATCAGAGGATAACGTTCCGCCTCCTCACCCACGCACACAAAGCACTCTACGAACTTGGACCCGAGTGCCTCAACACGCGACTATCCTTCTACACCCCCTCCCGCCAATTACGCTCTTCCAACCAGGCACTCGCTGCTGTTCCACGCATCAACAAAACCACCATGGGAGGAAGATCCTTCTCCTATTTAGCGGCTAAAACCTGGAACTCCCTTCCCATTCACCTCCGCCTTACTCAAAACCACCTAGCCTTCAGAAAGCAATTTAAAACCTGGTTATTCGACAAGTAATTCCCCACCCTTCCTCAAGCGCCTTGAGACCCTCTGGGTATGTAGTGCGCTATATAAATTTATTGACTTGACTTGACTTGACATTGTCCTTGATTGCTATCTGTATGGGGTCCACGTTTTTCATTAACCCTACATCCTTCCAAGTGAAGTCCCATACTTCTGGCTTCACTGCTTCTTGGAGTTCTTTGGGCAAATCCTGCATAGTCATTCGTTTAATCTCTGAGTCAGTTCTGATTAACATTAATTTATAGATGCCATCTTCATCTGGGGTCTGAATTTCAACTCCCTTTGGTGTACAAAAGATGGTACAGTTCATTTTGCACAGCAAATCACGTCCCAGTAAGTTCACTGGACTGGTGTCACAAACAACAAATCTATGCATTTCCTTAAAGTTTCCAATTGATATTTCCATTGGTTTGGTAACAGGAGTACTAATCAATTGATTAGATACACCCACTACTTGGATGGCTTCTCCCGAGAGGGGTAGGTTTGGAACGTCCACTGTTCTCACAGTAGAACGGGTAGCACCAGTGTCCAACAGAAAAGTGACATCATTTCCGTCAACCTTTCCTTCAATGTATGGTCCGGACTGGTCTACCGGCAAGGAGGCGCCAAGTACGCACTCCTCGTCCTCCCCTCTCAGGCCCCGTCAGTACTGGTCATCACAAAGGAAGGTATCGTTTAACAAATACTGCGAAGTTGCTGCATTTCTGTTCTCATTGCTTTCCCAGACTTCTACCTCATCACCCTCTGTGGATTTTCCCTTATATACTTGCTTTGGAGCTCGGGGCACCTGAATCGTTTTTACCTGTGGTTGAGTCTTTCTTGGTCTTTCTTTCTGCGTCTGTGGAGTTAAATCAGGTGTTTTGGGGTTATCGTCAGGCAAATAAGGACACTCGTTTCGCCAGTGTCCAATTTCTCCGCACTGGTGACAGGGAAATTTCTTCATAGCCTCTTCTCTGCTCATTTTGTGCCGGGGCTTACCTCCTCCCCCACCCCCAGGACCTTGGTTCTGAGTATTTTTGGCCATGTTACTCAATTGTTTTTCCTGCTGTTCTGCGAGCTTCACTTGAGCCCACATAACCTTCTGCTTGAGAGCCTTCTTCTTTTCTGCCATCTCGTCCTCACAGTATTTTGCATACCGTAGGACCTCGTCTACCTTCTTGGTATGCCAACAGATTTTATTATCCTTTATCCACTGACAAATTTCGGGTCTTAAACCGTTTACAAACCTGTAAATGAAATGCGTCATATCCTTCATCTCGATGTTATCTATACCACTGTAGGTTTTAAACACCTGCAACAGCCTGCCTTTCATAATAGGAGTGTACTGTCTCGTCTCTTTCCTGCGTCGTTCTATCTATCCTGGTCCAATCAGTTTCCTTTGCGGGCACCTTATTTTTCAAATGCTGAATTACTTGTTCATATTTTTTCATCACTTCAATCGACGGCTCCCCTGTGTTAGAGTCCCTCGGGTACTCCTCACTAGGCCAGGCTATGGCTATTTTACACTCGGTCCATAGATCTACCGGGACCACAATATCGAAAAATCCATCCAGGTCTTTCCACAGGCATTTTTGCACTTTTACGAACCTTTCCACCTGCCGGTACCAGTCCACTGGCTTTTCGCGCAATTTCGGGAAATCGTTAGTAAAGGACACAATATCCTGTCTGGACCATGGAACGTGCACATACCTCCCACCTGGTACTTCACGCATGGGGCATAACTGTTCGGGCTTGTCTACTTCTCTCAAAGCGAACTCAGGGGTCGTTTGTCTGGATCGAGCCTCATCTTTCTTTCGTGCCCACCTGCTTTTCCATTTTTCCACGTCTCCCCATTTTTGCAAAATTGCTAGCAACTCTTTAATCTGCAACTTTTTCCCTGACACATTCAAGTTCTCTATATCTTTGTCTGAGAATTCAGCTCTGTAAGGTTTTTGCAAGGGCTTGGACCTGGAAATATCTACCCCCATACTAGCTGCAGTGTCTGTCAGCTTTTCGTGGAGCACTCTGGTACTTCTGGTAAGGCTTTTACACATAAACAGCAACTCTTCTTCAGAGTAGGTATTTAATCTGTCTAATCCCACATTTCCTGCCATTAATTCCTCTATTTCTACCCTTAGTTTGTAGAGGTCTAAAGGTTTCGTTTGCGGAGTCTGTTTTTCTAATTCACGACTCCAATTTTCAATTTCCTCCGGAGTTACCAGAGAGACACTCCTAGTACCTGACGTTGATTCTAATTTAATTTCTTTCGCATTAAAAGGATTATGCCTCTTCTGCATTCCCTTCCCGGTCTGTTTGTTTGGCAGGTCCAAGAACACAACTTCGGACTCGCACTCATTGGACTGATCGTCTATCAGTAGGGGCTCCTGCCTTGGTGGGGCCATGATTGGGTTAATAACTGGAGGGTTTGGACTTCCCTGATTATTCCCATATAACGGAACCACTGGTCCAATTGTTACCGGAATAGTCAAAGCCTCAGGACTGTTATTTAACTGGGAGATTTTCTGAATTATTTCTGTTCTCTGTCTAGCTAGGACCTCTTGTTCCCTTTCATCTAGTACTCTTCCTATTGTTCGGTCAGGTATTATCTGTGGGGTCAGGTGAGGGGTAAAGCTCGGGGCAGTAGGATGCGTTTCACTTGGTCCTCCACCATAATTTGGTTTTGGGAACAAAGTTCCTGTACCAAATGACCTGCGCTCTTCCTCATATGGAGGCTGTAAAAAGGGCATTCCTGAACTTAATGGTTTTTCTTCGTTTTCATAAAGAGGTCCGGGGAAAAAGACTCTCTTGCTGGAATATTTTTCCTCCGGGCTTACGGGCACTCTAGGATATATATCTCTCACCTCCACGGGTCCGGGATTTTCAAAATAGGGCGGTATCTGACAACCTCCCCCCCTACTTAGGGATCTGTCCTCTTCCTTAATAGATGGACGCTGGGGATTTTCTCCTGTACTGGAAGGTCGGGCTCCCTCATTATAAGGGGGCGGACTTCGCGTAAAGATGTCATCTAATAATTCATCGTCTGACTCCCCAAGAGCTCCCCAATGCTTACTCTTTTCTGTCCTTTTCTCTCCTGCAGAAGGGGTACATGCTGGCATCATGGGAAACAGACCCTCAACGATCATGCTCTGTCTCCACTGTTTCATCCTTTTATCCCTGGTCTCTTGTTTCAGCCTCGGGTACCACTTGGTCAGACCTTTGTCCATTCGGGGTTTCTCTCTTTCGAAAGCCTCAATCTCCCATTCCTCTAATGCCTCATACTGCGTTAGTCTCGGTCTGGGATGCAATTCATTCATTCGGGTTCTCAAATTAAATAAAATCCTACCATTGAAAGTACCGTCTAACGGAAAAGCCAATATTCCGTCATCTTTTGTGTATTTCACCCAATTTTCCAACCACACACAGGTATTGTACCCTCGATCAAACATCATGAAAGAGGCGGGAGTATTGGGTGGTGGGACAATAACGCCCTCTCTGGATTTAATCGGTTTGTCCGTTTTGAAGTAATTCTTTACCCTATTTACAAGGGACATTTTTCTCTTAGTTCCGTACATAATATCGTATCTATTGGCTTTCCACTGATCCCTTTCAAACCCTTGGCTTCTTGGATCGGGTCTAGTCTCTGGACAATACGAGTGCCACATACGATTTCTACGCTTAACTTTGTTTACAAAGTTACCTCCAATCAGAACGCGTCTTGCAATTCCGTGCGACCAATGGGGTGCACGCGTTCAAAATAGTTTCGACCAATGGGTGCGCGGCCCCTTCGTGAGACAGTTCTCACTCTTCGGCGCTCACCCCTCCTTCACAATTCCAGCCCCGCTACCCGCCCGCTGTTTCTACCAATCCCAGCGCGGCACGGAGTGACGTCAGAGACGCTTCGCGGCTGACTCCCTCCCTTCACAAGGTAACGGAAACTTTCTTTCTTTCTAAAGTGCTAGTGCTTGGTTATTTTACAACGAATACACATTCGCCACAGTGCTCAAGTGTCTAGACAGAGAAAGAGTTATTTTACTGCAAGTAAACTACTTCCATTTACTTTTCACACGCTGCGGGTAGATCTCTTCCGCCTACCCTTCACTTTAGCATCAGTGAACCTGTTACTTCCCTAAACTCATCCACTTCTCCGGGATATATCCGAGTCTAGGGTTTCCCAGCGGACCCCTCTGCTTTCACCCAAGCTCCAATGAACCTGCTACTCTTCCGATGTGACCCTTACTAGGTTACGCCACTATGGGAATTTTGCCAATGAACCTCGTTACTAACATTTATTCACACACGTATTCAGAAAAAATCCCTAGTTAGTGCTTCCCGGTTGTACCTAACCTGCACCTAACCTTCCTTGAGCCTGCGACCTCAAGGCAATGGATTCTATTCACCACTTGCCTTTTCAATTCCCCGGGGAGTTCAGACAACATTGAACGAGACGATTTACAAATGCATGGATTAATACATATAACAATATAAGAACAAGAATAACAATGATAAAACAATTCATAAATTTCAAAGCAGCGTATTCTCAAGAGAATGATCAGGTCCCTCGGAACGGCCGCTCTTGTAGTAGCATTAATATACTAGCAGCTACCGACTTGACTAGACTAACTAGTCCTACCTAACTTTTAACTAGTCCCTAACCATACCTCTGCTACCAGAAAAACTGATAGAGCGCGCGAGGTCACCCAACCAATAATTTCGCCGCTTCGGGCCCATATATTTCAATTCACCATATACATTGACCGGGTGACTTCACGGGCTGCTACCAATTTGTGTGAATTCCCTACTGTTATTCCTCAGCGTACCCGACTTTTCATCGACCGACACGGGTACCTATGACCACAATGGATCAGGGAGCTAGCTGTAAAAGGAAAGGCAGCAAAATACAACTCAAAATGACATTCAATACCTTTGTAAAATGACCACGGACAACTGGAAGTTTTAAAGTCTTTATCTAAAGTTCGTTCTCAGTAAGCATTAGATTTACAAGGATAAGGCAATCGATAATCAAGATAATGAAAAGTACATAACTATAGAGAAATAAAGTCAGGGTAATCATGGAAATGCTACTATGGGATGCAACAGGAAAACGCTATGCATTTAGGGCAAAAGTTCTTTGGACAGTTTAAGAAAGGCCGTTCTAGACCATATCAGGAAATGACAAACTGCAATGCAAAATATAATTTCTAACAGGTAGGGTAACATGGGAAACGTTATGAAAATATGCAATGACTTTACGTTTCAATAATTTGCGGCAAAAGCATGGAAAAATCAACATATGCAAAGGTGTGTCTTTATTGAAGCAAAAGACAGGAAAATAGAAAGGTGCAAGTTTTGAAAGATTCAGAGCAATATTTACCTAGACTGGTGTGGAAACCAAACCCTGGCCACGGGTCAGTTAAGGACAGGAAACCCTCAAGGAAGGATACCCCTCAAAGGACAGCAGGTGCAGAATGGACACCCAGGACATGACAGGAAACCCTCAGATTAGGAATCAGGACAGGACCTCAGGACAGGACAGGAAACCCTCAGGACAGGACCAGCACCCGCAGTTCGGAAGCAACGCCTGCGCTCCACCCTCTCTGCAGTTATCGATCAAGACCCCGATTGGGTCAGCGAACTCCCAGCAAAGTGCTTCGCCAGCACTTTAAGGTTCAGTAGAACCTTAGTCTATGGTCAATTTCGGACAGAGTACTCCGCAGTGCTCTGTATCTTCAGTCACCTATTGAGTGCGTTGGGTCAGTGACAGGTCAGCTAAACCAGACAAGTCGGACAATTTCCCTAGGTGAACCCAGGGTAGATATACAGTTTGGGGACGGTGTACCACCCCCCAATGTTGCAAAGTGTCAGAATCCCTCAATTTGGATTGGTCCTAAGATAGGATTTGGGTAACACACCAATCAGAACACTCTATTTCAATGCCTATTTTGCATCTCTGGGTACCGCCTAGCGAGATTGGGGTTCTCATGAGAAAGTCCAGGGAAATACAATGACAAATTAACATTGTTTCAGAATGGGGACACATGACTCCGTCCTGCTGAGTTCGCAGGTCAGCTTCTCAGGAGCATCTTGCCCATCCCTGCCAGCTGGCTGAGTTCCACCAGCCAAGGTTGACTTTCCCCAGGCGGACGGTCCTGCGCAGTAAGGACCTCCAAGATGGCTTTCGGCTCAGTCAGACCCCCATTTCCCGCGGTACATGAAAAGTAAGCGAGAACAAATTAATACATAGAAATAACGTTATGAAAACACATCATTGGTTTTGTACTTTCAACTTATTACTAAAATTGTACTTATGCAGTCTAAATGTTAGCTACATATACACAGGCACAAGAGCAATGGCACGAGCAGTACCACGTTATTGCCAAAGCTATGTATTACGCATGCGCAACTATTTCCCTCCAAACCTGCAAACACGTCAGGACACGTGAGTGTGACTGACGCATGCGCAGAAGCTATTTCAAAGCAGCGGCCATTTTAAAGACTCGAATTAATCGTATTAGAAATACACATATGCAAGCTTCATTTATCTCGTTTCAAAACATGAAATAAAGGTTAGTAAGACGTACAAATTATTACTTGGTTACACATGAGCGAGGTTCATGACTACAGCAAGTCGCAAATGCGAAGCTTTGCTTCATCACTCCTATGGCACCATTTATGGACTTCTGACAAGCTGGTTTTCACCCAGAGTATTGTGAGGGATTGCCTTCAGCTGGAAAATGTGAACAAGATTGGCTGGCTTCGATATGTACAGGGGTCCTCCATGATATGGGGTTGGAGAAACTCTATCTTAATCCGCTAGCATTGGACTTAATTTCGAGAAAAGTGTTGAAAATCAATGTCTAGCCCATTTAGCGGAGCTCTGCCTGCCTGTCGAAGCCAGCAAATCCTCGGCTCAGCATGCGCTACTGATTCAAACTTCTATGCTGATTCAGCCTTATTTAACTTGGAACCTAAGCAGTTACGACAGATTTCTCCTGACTCGGTTCAGGTTAAATATTTGTTTTCGGCTAGTCACATTCCCTGAAGTTAATGACTGGTCGCAGTTGCCTTGTCAATGCCCTTGTGATGGTACCTCTCCCCAATCTACCCTACATTTGACTCTATTCTGTAAATTCTATCTAGAACCTAGAAAGAGATATCTTGTTCTAATTTTAAAAAGTCTAGGACTACGTCATTGTCGCCCCGCCCTCCTAGTTCTCCAACTCCTCGAGTTTGACTTCTATGCACTAAACATTGCTAGGTTTTTAAAATTTTGTATTCGACACAGAAAGAACCTATAATTGAAACTTGGTGTTTTCTTTCCTTTTTAATTCCCTTGCTGCGTATTTTAACCAAATTGTATTTTAAAAGTAATTATTTATTTCTTTGACAAATGTATAAATATCTCATGTATGTATTTTTATGTTTTTTTATTATCTGAAACCGAATAAAGTAATTACTGACTGAATGACTGAGTGGGTGTGACCATTGTGCACTTCTATGGAGCACTGGTCCCCTAACTTCTAATATCACAGCAGTACATGATGACCACAGTGATCTCAGGGGTGCTGGAAGGAATACTTTTTTTAAAACGGTGTTGCTGCCATCAGTAAACATCACCAAAGTCATAGAAATTGTGAAAAATCCAAGGGTCACACACAGAGGTGTAGCAAAGCTGCTACGTTCATTCAACAGGACAGTACTCAGGGTGTGGTATTTATCAGGTGGCGTATACAGCAGCACATTGTTGTAAATATATTAGTATAGCATGGTATGGTATCGCACGGTCACATACACATTTTTCATTAAAATTGTCACTACATTCTCACATTCCATTTTTGTGATAAGACTTTGTAGCGCACACACGTGGCAATTGAGTTTCAGCGACTTTTGTTTCCAAATTACTAAGTAAAGGTCATGATCCTATGTAAAATCTGTGTTTCCATCACACCTCAGAATTACAGAAACAGTTCTTCATGTGTGCTTTTAACTGCTGGTGTATCGTGAAATATCTGTACAATATATGTGTGTGCATATAGATTTTATTGTGTTAGCAAAAAAGTGACACCCTACAGCTTTTCCTTTCACACTCCTTGTACTGCAGGAAGATTGCCACATAGTTCACTTTACAAAATCCTCTCAGTTTGCAGTTAGAAGAAGAAAAGTAATCCCCAGTCTCCACAGTAAATGAATAAGCAGCAATCTGTTAGAAGACATAGCTTAATATTTGACCTCTGGCTTTGAACGCACAGCAAGTGTAATAAGAAAGACATTTGAGGGCACCGTTATTGCTCATTCACCTTCCGACCTCTAGCATGGTTATCTCTGGGGGTGCTGCAGCACCCCCTGCACCTCTACTTCTAATGCCTGTGTGTGATCTAGCACGCCATCCAGAGGTACGCTAAGTTCTTCCGCATTACTAGCCATGGCCTGAAGTGGAGTGGATTGAATGTATCACAAAAGCAGCCAGCGTTTAAGCAACATTGGTATTGGATACTGGACACTTGTCTGTGCATTGCAATTTACTGGTGGCAAAAGTTGTGCAGAGTGGAGGCTTTCTCTTCCTTGCCTTCTCTCTTGGATTGAGGCACACACAGCACTCTTCGCCTACTAATTGTGGCCATTGCACTTTGCAGCCCTGCCCCAACATTAGGGAACGCTAAGATTTCCCCACACCCAGGAAAGAGAGTCACCAAGGCACTGGGTCTGGCATTCCCATAGAATCTTTGCACTCCGAGTCTAACCACATTTTTTAAATGTACTTATATAGAGGACGTGCATCCAGGAGTATCATCGCCAATGATCATTCTTTGTGTTGCAAAATAGGGATTAACCCCTTTTGACTGAACTTGACTGCGAGGGAAAGAGAAAGATACGCTCATACTTCTATTTTCACCCAGGGTTATCATGGTGTCAGGAAAGCTCCAGAGATCCAAGAGGAGACAGGAAGACCAGTACAACCGTCAGGGCAGAATCAAAAGAACTGGGCTTTAGAGCCCGGCTGAAATTAACAAAAGCAGAAAGCCAAGGGCTCTCTAGAAGGGCCGTCAATTGAGAATAAGCTGCCACTCTTGGCTGTATCCCCTACCTTGCATCTCCAGTGCTAATGCTTTTGGTCCAGGACCTGGAGTGGAATCAGTCTGATGTTCTCCCACCTGATAATCATCTACTGTTTCTTAAAATTAAACAGCGGTTAAATATGCTGAATCCTTACCTGCCCCAGCTAAAACCCCAGAGGTCTCTGGTCTCATTCTTCATTTACGAAGATGATGCTGAACATGATTGTCATCTAAACAGATGGTATGCGTGCACTGAGTTCTACCAGGGCAATGGTTTGATTGGTTGAGGAGATCAACAAACACTATGGTAAGAATTTCAATGACACTAATATGTCACACAAGGCTTCTGCCAGTAGTCAAGGTGGTGAGGATACAGTTGGCAGGATTAGTGGTGGTAATGTAGCAGATTCTGTGATTTAATCTAGCTTTGCCACTGATGCAGGATCCTATATCCATATCTATATTTCCATCCTATATCTTTAGTAAGGATCGAAACGCCATCGACATGTTGTACGCCATACACCTCTTTATTTAATACTTATTAATAGTAAGGTTGTCTCCACTATCATTTGTTTGTCCTACCAAAATGTGTCTCATACAAACAATTTACTCTGCCTGAGCCTTTTTGTTTCATGTTGTACGTCCTTTCCACTAAGTTGGATACAGGCTTGTATCCGCCTTTATTTGGTTCTTGCTGAATTTTCAGTATATTTAAGTAACTAAATACTAAAAACACCTGTCCGGCTGGACAGCTGTAAAATATAGTACAGATTGGGTCTATATTTATTATTTACTTTCATTAATCCTTGTCTACAGACCACTGTCTTTAGAAATAATTGATTACCCGAAGTCCCTGGCCAACGTTATTTGAGTTCCCATGTTCTTCATAACAGGCTAAGCGCAATCGCAGGATTGTAAGGGTCTTGTAGTCTGATTCCCCTCCCTAGCTCCACACTCTCTCTCGCCTTTTCTTTTCTCTCACATTACTTGAGCTCTTTCAGACCACACACCTTTGTACTCAGATGACTACATCAAGAAAATCCTTGAGGGCCCGTCATTATGCACTGACTCTGGTGACACTGCAGTAGATACCAACACCTCCCTCGCTGAGCAATTAGAAAAATGCAAGAAAAAATCACTCCGATTACAGCTTATGATACGTATGCTGACTGAATATCTGAAAGCTAACATTATCCCCACAGGCTTACAGGTTAGGAACATCCCTGGGGTATTCACTGATATCGCCAAATATATTACCAATTTCAGTTACATCGGCATCACATGCTCCAGACATTGGATGGTGATCAGTATTGATACAGCCACTGAAGAACTCAAAAAACTAAGCGACAAAATCAATGACTCAGAGAAACAGATCAAAGATAGCAACCCTGCAATTGATTGCAAAAAAACCATTACAGCAGGTACAAAAAACTGTAGGTGAGTTTTATCGTTTAGAACAAAACAAAAAATCTACAAACGTCAAGAAAAATATAAAATCTTACACACAAGAAAGGGCATACCCCTACTTGAATAAGGATTTCTATACTAATAGATCCTAAAACAATCCCCAAAACGCCAGACCTTGGGGCCAATTCAATAGATGGAATAACCTTGTAGGCTTCTCCGATACATCTGCTGACTCATCAGATAACTCTGACCAGGGAGAAGGTCCAAGTACATCTAACCAACCCTCTAAAACTCCTTTTTTAGGACGAGGCCAACCCGAACCCCCAAAGAGAGGCCGGGTTAAACAGCAACAATGCTGGTACAATCCACCAGGGGAACGCCAGACACGTCACAAATACTATCAGTGGTAACCAACCCAACGGTAATAACAACAACGCCAATTTGTCATTTGTTCCCACAACCCATCCCAACTTTTTGGATGTGTACCTTCTGAGATACTTACATTTGAACAAAATGGTACTCCAGGACGTCGCACAACTCCAAACTTTACGCTGCTTCATTCCATATAATATCTCATTGGAAGAGAAAGCAGCACTGACCACATTAACATCTAATGAGACTCTGGTCATCAAACCAGCTGACAAGGAGGGTGGAATAGTTCTTCAAGAAATAGACGTTTACAAAAGTGAAATACACAGACAATTGGCAAACACCGACCACTATTTTAAATTGCCTACTAATGCCACCACAGAACTCCAAAATATGATCCTTCAAGTGACTGATGAGGGTTTAGAACAAGGATTTCTGAGTAAACTTGAGCATCAGTTTCTTAATACCAAGTCACCCCGTGCGTCGGTAATCTATACTTTACCCAAAATACACAAAAATCAAGATAACCCACCCAGCGGCCCCATAGTTTCGGGCTGTGGCTCTATTTGAGAACCGCTCGACCAAAATGTAGACTTCTTTATTGGAGAATTTGTTCCGATAACTGAATGTTACATCCGTGATATCATGGCAATGATCAATTTTGTTGGAAATTACCCATTTGACCCAACCTCTGACACTCTATGCACTCTTGATGTAGAGTCGCTTTATACAAACATCCCCCAAAATAATTCCTTACAGGTCATTGAACAAATCCTCAATACACATCCCCACCTTCATGCGGTACCTACCATCTTTATATTACAACTATTGGAAATTTGCCTCATGAGGAATTTCTTCCTCTTCGATGGCCAATATTACCAGCAAACTAAAGGGACATCAATGGGGGCCGTTTTTGCCCCAACCTGGCCATACTTTATATGGACTCCCTTGAGACCAGATTGATTCTGTCTCCATTAAATCCTTTTCTGCACTACCATTTTAGTGTGGAAGAGATACATTGACGATATTTTTATGATCTGGCAAGACTCTGAGACTACTATGAAAAAATTCCTTGATTGGCTAAACAATACCTGTGAGGGGTTCGATTTGACACTGTCACACAGCAAAACCACAATTCCATTCCTTGACCTCAACATCCAACATTTGGAAGGTACACTAATCAAAAATCTGTTCAGGAAACCCACCAAACGTAACATGCTCCTGTGATACAACAGCAACCACCCACATGCTCTCAGAGACTCACTATCCTACTCACAGTTCCTACGCATTAGAAAGAACTGTATATTGAAAGAGGATTACTTCTGTGAAAAAAACTGACAGCAAGAGGTTACCCTTGCAGATTAGTTCACAACTCCCTGAAAAGAGCCTGGTATTGCCCAAGGGATTGCCTCCTAGAACCCAAACCTAAACACTCACAGAACCGCATAGTATGTAATACAACCTTCTCCCCTGTTTCACATACCATACGTAAAAGCATTCTTAGAGTTTGGGAGGTCATCAAAGCACGCATATTCAAACTGGAACACCCATTGTTTGCATTTAAAAAGAACAAAAACTTAAAGGACTATTTGGTCAGAGCAGCCTTGCCAACTTCAACAAGCACAGGTACACTCAATGACCATTGAGACTTGGCCCCACTCACTGGGCATGTCAAGTGTGGGAAATGTTTTGCATGTAAATTTACTATTGAATGCAAGGAATTTGTCTTTGGCAAAATCAAAATTGGATGGAAATATTTTTCGAACTGCATTTGCAATGTTATATATGCAATTCTATGTCCCTGCAATAAAATCTATATTAGCCAAATGACACAAAAAGCACAAATAACAATCTGCCAACATAGCAGCCGATTACGTTGCAGAACACCAAATGCCCCCCTCGTGGAACATTTTCCGGCATCAGGCCATACAGAGGACGACATCCATTTGACCATCATCAGCGTGATCAAGCCACCACAAAGAGGTGCGTATCTCTCACAGCTCCTCAACAACGAGGAACTCAAGTGGAGTTTACGAACTGGCAGCATACACACTGGCCTCAATCATCTTGAGGATTGCACTACGTTAATTTAAACTGTCTTACTGTGCCATTCTGTCACTTCTCTCTGATAACTCCAAACTCTTTGTACAACATCAGTAATAGTTCTGTAAACCCCTGTGACGGGGTGGAAGGTCCTCCCACGGGACAGAACGAAGATCACGGTTGGTGGTCGGCTGCTCCGCTTTTACCAGCTTCTATCCCCTCTCAGCAGCCCACCCCTTCTACATTTGAGGACTGGCCATGTGACCCGGGTGGATGGGACGCCGCGATAGAAAATGATCGTGGCGCCTTTAACTGGGGATTCCTCGACGACGAGACTCCTCCCCTCAGAGACGTCATCGAGAGAGCATCACAAAAGCAGGGACAAAGTAGGAAGACGGCGGACCGCGATTCCCGTGAGTTAGAAGGAGACGGTGAGCGGAGCAGTGAAGAGGAAACAGAGCCTACGAAGAAGGAGGAACCAGCAAGGCAGACCGGAGGCGGCAGCGACAAGCCAGGAGGCCAACGGTTCTGCGACTCACCCCGCCACGCTCCCGCGGGAGGAGCGTGGCTGAACAAGGTACGGGCACAGTATCGGGTTGGGTGGGACGGCGCTACCAACCAGCCGACTAAGAAACCCAGTTGTATATTGTGTGTAGTCTACCACCCTTCCCCTTCACGAGCACCAGACCTACGTCTCACCGACCTGTAGAAAGCACTGTCACTTGTGCACTTGGTTTCCCTCACTCCCGGCCCCTTTTACTATTAAACCGGACGTGCCGGTTTCCGAAGACGTGCCTAACATCCTGCCCCACCGGACAACCTGGAGTACCCACGAAACATCAAGACGGACCCCGCTGTGTTTGCAAGGGAAAGACTAACTAGCAGGAGCAGAAAGGCATACCTAAAAATAAAACCTTCTTTGAGATCACTTATTAAGGTTTCTGGCTCAGTGACTCCACCCCCTGTCGTCCCAACGCATCCCCCACAACCCCTGGTGGTTAATTATTTTTTCTCTATCTTTCTTACATCTCTTTCTGACTCTTTTATGTAGTGTCTTGCATAAATCTAAGCGTAATTATCACTTCCTTAACATTCGCTCTATACTAGTTCCTTCTTTCATTCACCACTACAAATTGGCTGCCTCCTTTGCGTAACATTGTCTGTCCTTTATTTTCTTTATTTTCTTGAATCTGTCTCATGAACTTATCATCCAATTAGGTCCCTGCCTATTTAAACTGCCTCCTCACCGGCAACTCGTTCCTTCATGTCCCTGATATTCCCATTCATCTTAAACATACATATGCACGGGAGTGGGCAGTTGCCCTATCTCCAGCATTGTACAAAAATCATGTCGGATGGGATGAGAATTCAATCCACCAGGTGATCCCGTTAAAAGTCTCACCAAATGCACAGAGACAATATCCATTAAAGCAAGAAGCTAAAAAACAGGTCAGGGAGATCTTAGATCAACTTGAATACCAAGGGGTGATTGAAACATGCTCCTCACCAATGAACAATCCTTTGTTTCCTGTATCAAAACCAGACAACTCATATCGTCTAATTTTAGATTACAGACATTTAAACACATGCACAAAGACATTCGCTGTTGAAAACGCACACATAATGAATAACATTGTGCGGAAAAAATACAAAACAACACTTGATATCTCGAATGGGGTTTTCTGCCAAAATATAGCACCTGAAAGCAGGTGTGTGACTGCATTCTCAGCGTTGGGGTCCCAGGGACAATTTTGTTGTCTCCCTCAAGGGTAAAAGAGCAGCGGGGTATTTTCAGCCAGGGTAACTGAGTTACTCCAAAATTTTGATGAGGAAGCATTGTCCTATGTGGATGATATTCATCTGACGGACGATGACTTAAAATGGCACTTGACCAGGGTGAGCACCATAATTATGCGATTCGCCTCTTAGGGCTACAAATCTAATTTAAAAAAAATTAAAAATCGCCCACCCCAATGTCCTGTTTTTAGGATATGAGCTTTCAAGTGAAGGGAAAAGTCTGGCAGCTAACTTTTTAGAAAAGTGTGCGCTGCTCCAACCTCTAAAATCATAAAAAAGTTTACAATCAATACTGGGATTCCTAAATTTTCTCAGAATATAAATTTTTGATTACGCGGAAAGAGTAAAACCTTTCTACGACTTAATAAAACCTGACTTTTCTGTTAGGCAATAGACACAGGAATACACAAACATCCTATGTTCACTATAAAAAGACATGATAGCTTCAAACCCCTTACAGACGCATGTAAATGTACGCAACTTAGTGATCCGTGTAATAGCGGGTCAATGCGGGTACCCTTTCTTAACCTTTAATGAAGGCAAAATGGTACCAATCGATTACAAATCACACCTGTAAACAAACGCAGAAATGTGTTTCACTTCAACAGAGAAAATCCTGACAGCAGTTCAGACCGCTGTAGCAAGAGAAAGAGCCCTGGCTCAGGGCAAACCCATAACTGTCGTAACACAGGTACCAACTTTAGAAGCTGTTACAAAGGCTAGCATTCCAAATGCAATAGCCTTACATCTGAGATGGATACAGTGGGCTAATTCTCTTACTGCAACGGATGTTGAATACAGATTTGATCTGAGTCTAAAAACACAAGCATTTCTACAATACGAACAAGAATACCCTCTTGCCTCTAGATCAGTATGAATATATAATTTACACTGACGGATCTGCTCAACCGGCCATAGGGAGTAAGCAACAATACAGCGCAGCATGTGCTATCGTTAAAGGTCGCATGCGGGATGGGAAGTTCCATCCAAGTTGCACCAAAACACAATCTCTAGGAGACCACACGGCACAGTTGGCAGAGTTAAAAGCACTGATACTGGCACTAGTGAAAATGGATCATGAATTCCCCACACTGATAGTGTGTGATTCTTTTTACTGTGCACAATCATACAATGAATATCTACATCATTGGGAACAAAACAGGTTCAAAGATGCAAAAGGTGGCACAATTAAGCATAAAATGCTACGGGAACAGGTAGTTGAGTAGAAAAATGAACTACCACAGGTTCACGTGATTCATAAACTGAGTCATCAACGTGATGGCGTACATGTTGAAGGGAATTCATTGGCTGATGAAGACGCAAAGGGGGCTGTTCGCACAGCTTCCGTAGCTGCAATCACTCGTTCAAAAACAAGGATAGACTGTGAGATTAGGGTTGTTGTCATTGCTTCACCCAAAGGCAGCTCAGCAGTACCAAATAAATTTCCACTCAAGTACACCTACAAGTTAGATGCAAACAACATTTTGTATGCTCAGATTCCTGGAGTGGGAGACAGAGTAATACCAAATACGAATTGTAGGCAAGGTTTGATTTTTGCAACACACGAGGGTTTGGGCTCTGTGCATACAGGCGTTACAGCGACTATTTCATTGTTGAAAGAGCGCTATTGGTGGCAGGTCTAACAAAGCAAATTAAAGACATATGTCTTGAAATGTGACATCTGCCAGCAGATGAAAGGCTCTACCATAACACGCGTGGCACAGACACCATTATTAAAATCAGACAAACCTCTTGCTTGTGTGTATCTGGACCACTGCGGCCCCTTACAATCTGATGGGGCTTACAAGTATATCTTGGCAGCAGTGGATTCATGCTCAAGATTCTTATGGGTTTGGCCTCAGTGCTCTGCTGATGCTCGAACTGTTATCAAAGATTTGTGAGTATTTATAGGGACATACGCAGTTGGCACGTAACATTCTGACAGTGGCCCGGCGTTTAGCTCTCGGGCTTACAAAGAGGCCACGGAAAGTATGGGCGTAGCATTGCGGTACTCCTCTCCGTACCATCCTGAGGGAAATACGGTTGTGGAAAGGAAAAACCGAGACCTAACGCAATCTTTAACAGCTAGGGTATTAGGCAAGGGCGGGAGTTGGGTCAATTATCTATAAGAGGTACAGCAAGCACTCAACAACCAGTCAAGAAGTTCACTAGGGGGTGTCACTCCATATGAGGTCCTATTTGGGAAGAGAATGTGTGTACCTGACCTTGATTGTGAAGGCACAATGGCGGATGAGAAACAATTTGTTATCCATGATCGTTTGGCTGTTTTCTAAATGAATCCAGGACACAACAAAGTAACGCCCACCTGAAATAGACTGCCACTGGGGAAGTCAAGGCAGTCACGGCAGGACCTGTCTGGATCCCAAAAGTCAGGGATCTGGTCAGAGTGAAAATAGCGGATAAAAAAGAATTTGGACCACCATACAGAAAGCCTGTACCCGTCCTAGCAATTCAAGGAACAAGAATTGTACTTTTACAGTCTCTTGCCAGAAAAAAGGAGAAAAGATTTGTCTCAATCGACTTAATCAAACCAAACTATGTGGCCGATACCAAGCATTAGGCCTCGTGGACTCCGCAGTAGCAGATGCCCTCCTCTAGCTGCAATCCAAGAAGTTCAAACAGTAAGACTCATCACATTTGAAGAGCCACCTGTGCGGAATAAAGGACTATGCAACAATGCTATGGAGCTCGTTCACCTCGAACCAGAAGTGCAACTTCAAAATGAAACTTAAAATAACAAACAAGTTGCAATTAGACCAAATACAGATGTCTACATCAGCATGATACGACGAGAGCAAATTACAATTTCAACAAATCCCGATGCAATTCCTACAATTGATCAAACTGCTTCTGGCTACTTCATGAACTTTGATACGTTTTCTTTGGATACAAGTGAACCAGAAACGATGCCAGCCCAACAACCACGGAAGCAGCAAGTCAAGGACTTTCTGAACTTTCTCAAAAAGACTTACCTGGTATCGCCTTGGGTAGAACTATGGGTAATTACTGGGATACTGTTCTTCCTTTTCTGGCTAGGTTTACTTATCATTTTTAGCATGCTTATCAATGGACGATACCGTTAACAAAGCTCTACAAGCCAAAAAGTAAATTTGATTCTGAAGCCACATCAGTCCTCACATCTTGAACAAAGAGACTTGTAATCAGTGAACATTACAGCAGTTCTTATACCGGATGGTATAGTTTGGGACAAGATTGATTTCAATATATTCGGTCCTACTGAACTTTTAAAAATTTCTCATGTATTTTGTAATTCATTGAGTGATAATATTACCTTCAGTACAGTTTCTGATGATTGGGACTCTGAAACGGTTAATAACATGTTGTCTGATTTAGAGAAAACTGCCGCATTTCAGAACACTGAAATGTTAGAAGGTACTTCAGACTATGACACTCTGTACTGTTACCAACATTATGGTCATAATTTCTTGCACAAATCTATATCACCTAGAAATTTTTTTGAATACCACCACTGGGAACAGTGCCCTACACCACCAAAAAGTAGTTTACAAACATTTGCACAGAAATGTTCATATTTTTCAGGGTTTAACACCACTGACCCGACCTCATTTTATTATAAGGTTACACCGACATCGGCACTGAAAATTATGTTGACAAACAGATTTACTCTGCTTCCTTTATTGCCCAATTGTCTGAACAGGGTTATGACCTATGGAAGGACACAATAGACTTAAAATCAGTCTGGGGTTCTAGAGACTGGCGTGTCCAGGGAACAGAAGTGCTATTTAGAGCATTCCTCACTCCACAGCAGATGATATTTCTGAATGACACTGTGCAACAGACATCCTGTCTTGGACTAACCAAGAATAAGGACCTCGGACGTGTATCCTGGGAGAGATGAGCAAAATTCTGGAGGTGACACTTCCCCTTGACCCCAAGTTTGTGTTGCTGGGAATATCGACTGAGGTGGATCTGAATCGCCCTCACCTAATTTTTGCCCTACTGGCCTTAGTGGTGGCAAAGAGAGATTTGGCACAAGCATGGGGAGCACCGTTACCCCCTAGGGTGGGAGAATGGAGGAGGGGAATGGATTTATACATGGCGGCTGAGAGGGTGACTTACAAAGCTTGAGGCTGTCCTTGGAAGTTTCGCAAGATATGGGGGAAATGGAAGAAATACCATGGTTTGGATGCGGGCTTGGGGAGTGATTGACATGCTCATAACCACGCTGATTGGGATACGGTCCCTTGTATATGGCTTTTTAGCTAAGAGGCTGGGACTTGCGGGGCCTCCCTGGAAGACGCGAACATGTGATGAGCCACCGCTTGGTGGAACAGGGACAGACAATGTTAAACTGCTGATCGGGATACTGTTGGGATGGGTGGAGGGGGAGGGGGTGGGGGGATGCTTGGTGGTGTGGAAAATTTACATTGATTTGCCAATAATGCCTATGTTGATTCAAAATGCCAATAAAAAGTTTTAAAAAAAAGAATAAGGACCTTAACACACCTGGATTCCAACACCATCACAGATGATGGGGTGGCAAAATTCTTCACAGGAAGGGGCAACAACAGATGACATTTTACAGTACAATAGATCAGACCCTACTTGGAAAGAATGGTTGGTGTGACCCTTAGACACAAACAAATGTCAGAAAAGATTCGGGGGTACCACCAAAGGTTTCAGTATCCATAAACCAGACCCACGTTATGTACAAAGAGAACACCCAGGGGTAGTGACATCCTACATTGTTGAGAAGTTGTGCCTTGATTGGCTACAGACCTCAACACTCACAGAGGTGAAACCGCACTTATCCTTACTCACACAAAACATGGATCTTAGGAATTGTTTACTAGGTCCCAGGAAACCCTGTCTGAAACGTTTCATATATGCTGGAATTTATGCTGCCTATAATGAAATTTGGAAAATATCCCAACAAGAGGCTGCAGAGAGAATACGGGCAATGGGTTAACTGCATTGACCTCCAGGATATATTCCCTAGGCAACATTGTATCTTCTGTGATAGATATACTGGAACAGGATTTAACCCTATTTGAACACGGGCAATCTCAGTTACGTTTCTATTATGTTATTAAGTTGGACGCTGCCATCTTTGCGTGCAGGCTATGTGCCATGGCATTTTATCAACAGTATGTCTCTGTTTTCTGAATACAATCTAACAGAGAAAAGATGGAAATGGCACAAAGGGGAGCAAAATATACAATTCTGTGTATTGAAAAACTGGATAGACTACCTTTTACGGTAGCGGAATCACCATCAACGGAATGGCTAATCCATGGCCACATAACTCTACCGGTCACTACTTTTCAGTTACAATGTCGCATTGAGCAAAAGCAGGTAGGCTAATATGAAAAAATTGGTAAGAAACACATTAAGGAATCTTGGGAGTTACCATACAGATTTCGATGCCGGAGTGGGGATCAAGAAGTATTTCTAAGTGGTACTAACTGCGGGAACGCTTTGAGCTGTTCTCCCATGTGCCAGGATATTTCCCTGCACAGAGCTTGTAATGGTTCGGCAGCAAACTCGTCCTGCCACATGAAAGGGACTCCAGCAGCAGGGATTACTCCGGTATTCAAGCTGCTCTCCAATAGGAGTTACTTGATGTTGAACGATCAAGGTTGCTGTGGGGTGCTTTCGGGCATTGCCTATCTGGTCACTGTGAACTCCAGGGTTACTTGCTATATGCAATTATTGTTTCCCCCAATGAATACAATCAGGGAGGCAACGTTAAGGCCTTTGTTGAATGTTTCCATTATACAGTTTGATACTTTGAGCAGACTGAAAGATAATGCTTTTACAGCAAACTGTACCCTTAATCTCCGCTTGAGAGACCTTTGATCTTCAAATCACAAGGACCTCAACTGAGATACAGGTACTTATACATACAAACTGCCCCTTTCATTTCACAGAAATGGTGGGTCGTATCTTTAATATGTCTAATACGAGTGGTATTGTACACCTATTTAAGACCACAGGATCAGGATTTCTAAGCACCTTTCAGACAATCTTCTGTGTTATTCCAAATTTTATGCACTCCATATTGGGAAGCATTTTTGGAGGTCTTCCGTTGATCCTGCTCTCTATCTTGTTAATCCTGATTGTCATTTTTCTGCTACGCAATGGACGGCCCATTCACCAACGAGATGGCAAAAACACTCCTGGAGTGCAAATACCATGAGCGCATGGTACAACATCTGGGCACACCTTGTCTACGGGAACTGAGCCCCTCTTGATTCTTACCCTTTAGACCAGTCTGGATGGACTGTATATTACCTGTTCTTCGGTGCCTGTTTTGGGGAGAAGAGTGCGTCTTGGACCTCTGCCTGACACTTGCATGGGACACGCCTACAGACTTTAACGCCAGGCTGGAACCCGTGAGGTCCCATGCATGGCAATGTTTCCAGCGTATTCCTAATAATGGCTACATTCCTCGAGAACCCGCAGGTGCCTTTTACAACTGCGTTGAGCATCAGCTCTTCCAATAGCACTCAGGTATCGACTACAGGACCAGCTGCCTCTGCACCAACTATTGGCAGTTCTGAGTATCATCTGTACTCCATTGACGTACTCTGGGAGGTGTTACAGGGACCGTCCTCTGCAGCGGCGGGTAACAACGATGTTGAGTCTCCCAGCCAAGACACTTAATCTATAATTTGCTCATCGTGTGCTGGGAAAGAATTCGGATTTTCCTTTTGGATTCAAAACTCAACTAAATGTGGAAAATGTCCTTAAATTGAAACTCTTCACTGAAAAAGCATAGCCTTCTGACCCTTGTAGAAGTTTGACTTGTATAAAAGAACTCAATTAAGACTTCAGCTTAAGTATCAATTCCAAAAACTGATTTTCGATGTAAAAAAGATTTTTCCCCTCTTACACTGTTTTTAGATGATTTTAAAGACAATGTTTTTACGAAACTCACTGATAATTTTATGTGCTGCGACCTAGTGAAGAGAGTAGTTCGCTAGCATTTTTTTATTGTTGACTATTCGGAAGAGGAGTGGGTGTTATGTTTCATATAGGTACCCTAATATAGGCCCAGGTAATATCATACACCTTCACCTACATTACCTCCCTTACACTACACAGTAATGAACCTTTTAGGATTGCACCTTTACTTAGTTCTGGTCCTGGGCGCAGAAGGAGAGTTTCTCCCTGAACAATAGTGTCCTTTAACTTCATCAATAGGCTCACACAGTATGAATGAATATTCATAACAGTTCTTGGAAACCAGGCTGGGGTTACACCACCTGCATAATATCTACGTACAAGGTTCATCCCAAACGTCATCCTCAAATCCAACAATGACTAACACAAGAAACAAGGGACCAAGGAACCCTAGATACTTTCTGTATAAATACAGCACATCTTGCTGGTGTTAGTCAGAGGGAACCAAGGCTTCCAGGCCGACACACTGACCAGAGACACTGAAGCTCCTGCATGCAGACCCTCGAGCTGACAGTGGTCTAACAGATCCTGTGCGGTTGTCCAACTCGAGATCAGGACGGGGTCCCACACTCTATCACTTCAGGTAATGGGATTCGACTAAATACTAGAGGGATTCTTGGCTTCACACCTACTCACATGCTAGGTGCACTCGGGTACATCTAGATAGGCATTGTACGTGCAATTTTATCGTGCATTTTATATTCATGTATGTATTCATGGTTAAATCAAGATGGTAGAACTGTACTATCCTTTTATATTCACTGTACTGCTAATCAGATATATCTGCTACTGTCGAACGGTTGTTGCAGCACATCCATTTTACACTAGAAGAACAAGGGTGCAATAAATTATTTTTGTAACTCGCCCGACTGTTTCTTCTGTGTAACTCCCTGAGACCGAATAAGTGAGCATGAGTGACTGAGCGAAAAGTAGTACATTGTTTCCACGATCCTGAGGGATCAGGGTTGTCATGTTCTAAGGTTGCCAGAAACTATTCTCTCCCCGATAAGAGGAGATTCTAGTGGCACTGTGAGCTAGCTAAAACTGAAAGGCTTACATTCTCCGTGGGGGTGCTCAGAGTCAGTCTGCCACCAATACCACAGTTTATGTTATCTGGAACGTGCAGATCATGTATGGGTAATGTAGGAACTACACGACATTATGATGTACATGGCACACTTGCTTATACAATTGTGGGCTGCTGTTTTCAAGCCTGAAATGTTTATTTTCTTATTTTGTAAATGTCATATGAAAGTCATCAAATTGATTCTTATAATGCTGACTAGAACTAATTGTCTTTCTCCTGTTCCAGATGAGACTGTTTTAGCTGCTGACTTAATAAAACTGTGTTTTGAGAAAAAAGGCTTAGTAGTCCCTCCTTAGTACCGCCTTGTATCGTTTTGTAACCTCCCATGGCAACACCTCCTGTTACGTGTGCTGGAGCAAGGTTTCATACATACATCTAGGGGAAGCTTTTCTATGTGCTTTTACTAACAGTAACCCGAGTGTCCTAAAAATGGCCGCCGAAAACGCAGGAACCTTTCTGCGCTTGCGTCTGCCACATTTACGTGGTGTGACGTATCTGTGCTTTTGGTAGGAACTTCTTGCTTCTGCGCACTTGTGGCAAGATGGTCGCTTCATGCTTACTCATACTAACGCATATGCTGCTGCTTGCACTAAAAAAAATTCGTTCTGCTTAACTATTAATGCTATAGTATAAATAAAATAATGGGGTTAGAATAGAGATAAGTGGTATACAGTGCATTCATTTATTTTTGTATTCTAATGTGTCTTTCTTTGACTTTGTTAATAGCTCATATTTGGGCCGAGTGTGACATGAACAGCCATATTGAAAGACTAATCTGCGCATCTGTCCAGAACTCTGAGAAACCTCGAACAGCGGTATTGAACTGATGCCAGTGACTGTCTTTCTGCTAATGCACCTGGTAAAACCTCAACCCTAACCTGGGAAAGGAAGAAGAATTGCAACTTTATAAAACTTTGTATAATAAAGATTAAATAATATTGGTGGGCGGAATAAAAACATGGTAAAATAAATTGTGGGCGTAAACTTTGATCAATTATATTGAATTGAAATGATCTTATCTTAGTATGGTGTGATGACCTCTCCTCTTCCTTTTGACCAATCACTGAAGGGGAACACATAGATTTGCAACATTTAGGGGTGGTACACTGCCCTGAGAATAGTATAACTAAGGTAGGCTTAGATAGAGAAATTGTCCGACTTGTCCGAGTAGCTGACCTGTCACTGACCCAATGCATGCTATAGGAGATCGAGAGCAGAGGTGCTGGCGGAGCACTCTGTCAGACTAATCGAGATTTGCTGAAGGGAGAATTATCGATTACCCAGTCAGGGTACCAAATTGGCGTAGAGGGAGGAGTGTAACGCTGGTGTTGCACATAGCTGAGGTCACCTGTCCTGATCTGCATCTGTCCTGTCCCGTGGGCACCTGATTAGTCGGGAGCCTTGTCTTTACCCCAGTCCGTAGCCAGGATTGGTCCTTGAACCATTCTAGGTAATATATAATCCATGTGGTATGTCCTTGTGCTATTTCCCTTTCTCAGTCTTCGCAGGTACCAATGTTCAAAGGTATTACTGTGATTTCTTGCAAACTTTATGTCCTATTAATCATTTTCTTACTGAAATTTATGGTCACTGTAATTTGGACAAAGACTCACCGAAACTTGCATAGATAAAGAGTTTAAAACTTCTCCTTAGTCTGTGGTTATTACAGTAAAGGTAAATGTTAAATAACTACTTATTATTCTAACACCCTTTTTTGATCCCTAGAACTTATAGCTTGGGTGACAAGGATTGCTAAGTCATGGTTTACAAGTATAAGTCCTAAAAGGACTCAAAGGACTGATTGGCTGTAAGTAGTAGAAAGCAGGACTGCTAGTTCATTGTATGAATGTTTAATGGCCCAGGTGAGTTTGGTAAATTTGAGTTGGTAGTCCCGTGCGCCATCACATGTGCTGTTTCTAGGTAGGCTTTGGTTACAGCCTCTGAGCACTATTTTCTGAAATACCTCTGTCAGATATGCTCTCTCCTAACACCTTTTTAGGTCTCGGCTAGACAGCGCATGCGCTGTCTCGTCGAGAGATGGTGTATACAATATAGTGGGGGAAACTCCGCCCACTTTCCACCTATCTTTTTGATTAGCCGAATTCCTAAATGCCGCAGTCTGATTGGTTTTCTTCAACTTAATCCCGCCTCCTGACAGCCATGTCATTATTTTTCTCCTTCCATAGCTATGCGCCGCTTTACTTTTAAAACTGGTTTGTTCCCCTGCCTCACCCAGTTCCCTCCCGCAGTCCGTCACTTCTCTGCCCAACACAACGCCCCCACCCACTCCCGTTCCTGCCTTCTTGGAGGACCGCAGTTTTATTTACAATGCAATAGGGCTCACGTAAATACGAGTCCTATTGCATTTGTAAGTGCTTTTTTTCCCTCTGGTTGGCTGGCTGCATTTCCACTCTATTTTGCCTGACCTAGACTCTTTGCATGCGCGCAATGCTATACATCGTATGCATGTGCGCCAAAAGTCTAACACTGCCTCTTGTTTTTTCCTTTTCAACTCTCCGTGGTGAGCCCGTGCTCCGAGGGCGATTTCCCCAGGCATGTTGACTTACTTAATGAGGGGAGGTCACTCTCCATGCTGTGAAGGTCTGGGAGTGTATGAGCCTTTGTTAAAGTGTGTGTGAGTGTACTGCTAGTCGGCACATTGTGCGCAGGTAGGACTCGCGTGTTTGTTACTGCAGGCTGGGTGTGGTGTGTGGGGAAAGTCAGTTGACTTAAACGGTAGTATGCGCCTCCTGGATGTGAGGGTCTGAGGGCGGTGCCGTGCCAACCTACATGACACTGTGGCTCAGAGCAGCCGGAGGGGCGCAGGAGCCAGGCACCAGCAAGCGGATTCCAATCCGGCCAGGGGAGCACCGCCATAGGCAGCCTGATCAGAGAGAGGAGCGCAGCACCATTAGTAGCCAGCATCAGCAGACCAGGCACCGACCGGCACAGGAAGCGCCAGTCAGGGCGGTGCGGGAGCGGGACTCGCTGCACCGGGAGCGCCTCTTTTAGTGGCAGCTGCTCTGCGGGTGGAGCAGGGGGCTCAGGACGCTGCATCATCACCGGGCGGACTCTGTTTCTCACTGCTGCCGGATCATCGGGGGCTGGGAGGCCGCCCCGGAGCGGCGCATCATGTGCAGGGCTCCCTGCGACGTAGGACACCACTCATCACACGGGCTCTGCGGCTCTTGGCGGCCACCCTCCTTTTACAGCAGGTGAGGCACTAGGACCACCGTAGGGTGCCCCTAGAGTCGTCCTGCTAGGGGAGGCTGGGCGGGAGGCAGCATGGTGTCTTACTTGAGGGAGCTCTCCTCCCATACCGGGCCAGCATGGAGCCCCTCGCGTCACCCCGCGCGCGCCTGCACCCACTGTGACTGACTACGGGCGTTACTGTTACTGTGTATTGCCATTCTAAATGAGTATAGCTTAAACTCTCGTAAATGTGAGATGTATTGTTTTGCAAATGCTTCTTTCTCCATGCGTCTGATTTCCTCTGTGAGTTATTGACAAATGACAACAAGCCACTGATTCCCTAAACCCATGGTGAGTATTAAGGGTTTCAGGGACGGGGGTATGGAGCGGTGGGGGCTTAGGGGAAGCGGTGTGTAGTTGGAAGGGTGGCAGGGTACATACCCTAGATCCGGTTACTAAAAGCCCAGAAAGATGCAGAGCACCTTAGCACAAAATTAAAAGTTCCATTAGAATAGGACCGACAATCTTGGAAAGTGCATTTATTTCTTTTAACGTTAGACCAGTGGGTTAAGCGGCTACTTGTTTGTTAAGCTTGCACCCGTCATAGGCTGGTAGCAAGTGCCCTTTTTGGCGAAAATGTTAGTATGGCGGTGTGGTGTAGGCGGGGCCTTCGGTGTCTTTGTGAGCGGACAGTTCGATTTGCTCAGGCTCAATGGTATGCAGAGCAAACATAATACATTTAATCTGAGAGTACCGGCACTTCTCAGAAACAAGCAGGTATTCTAGTACAGAGTACCTGCACTTCGATTTTTCCAATGCAAGCACTGGTAATCTGTATTGGTTAAGTGATGTGGTGATATTCAACTTGGCACCTTAACTTCAGAGCTTGATCCCTCGCTACTTGACCAATGCTGTAGCAGGTTCAGCTCGGTTTTACCAGCACATCTGCAACCCATCCTTGATTGCTTGTGGGTAATTTAATCTCAGTTAGCCATTGTAGGAAAGTAGGGTCTGCTTTCCTATGGTCACCCCACTTTTTTGCTTTTTGCTTCACTGGTTTTCGATTTAGATGTGGCTGTGAGCCTGCTAATCAGACCCACAGCCCTGCTGTTCTCTCTCTAAATTCACACCATGTACTTTAGGTACATGACCAATTGGGATTTGGGTCACTCTTGTGAGTCCCTGTACAGTGTACTATAGGTATCCAGGGCATAGGTGCACCCACAGCCTACCAGGGGCTGCAGCATATATTTTGCCACCCCTGGCTGGCCATCCAAACTGACACAACTGGCTGATCACTCAGCTCGGCCATGGTCGTGTAATCACCCCTTGCTTAGATATAGTATTTCTATATCTAACCTTATATCGAGACACATATACACCTATAAGTCACTCCTATGGCAGGCCTTAACAATCCTGAGGGCAGAGTGCTTGGTTTTATGTGAGATGGTGCTCTAGCACAAGCTGAGCCTGTCTGCAGCTTTCGGAACCATGTCCTTATAGCCGTTCTAGGATATAGCCATACCATATACTCTTAAGTGCATTATGAACCTCGTGGTTAAATGCTAACTTTGGTTTGGCTTTATCAAAACATGTCGTGTAAGGTGTCATACGCTTTGGAATACTACCCCCTCACCAGTTTTGGCGATGGGGGTAGCATTCCACCCTTCTAGAGGGAGAAGACATGTTGTTCCTAGTAATCCCGGTTAAAGTTAACCAGCGCCTCAGCATCAGAAAATGGATGCTGCTGCCACAGACACAAGTCTGACCTCCTGCTGCTGGGAGTCCTTCCAGTGAGGGAGGCTTGGACAATAGGTTTCCTGTCTTGGGAGGTGCTAGCACTACTCCCAGACAGGCCATAGTGTATTGGGGCAGGGAGGGCTGAATGAAATGAGACACTGCCTGGGGCACACAAGGTGTCCCATGCATAGTCCAGTTCAAACCGGTGCTGGGGCACTCCAGCCCCAGCTCTGGTGCAAAACTGGACAAAGGGAAAATGGTGTAACCACCCCCTTCCTGGGTCCCACCCATAGGAGGGACCTAGCAGTTAATCTAGCCCCTAAATTTGGTATATAGGTAGGAGCTGAGTCCCAAGACTTTAGATTTTATCCTGACTGAAACTCTGAAACGAAACTCTGGACCTTCGACGATCTACTTTGCAAGAAGACGACTGAAGAATCTCCCTTGTCCCTTGACCACCCTGCACAAGCAGGCACCATCAAGCGATGAATGGTTTGCTTTGTCGACGCTCCCGCCGGAGCCCGAGCACAGAGCCTGACAAGACCTGGACTTCCAGACATCCAACAGCCCGATCCACAATCACAGCAGAGCTGAGACCCGTGGAGGCGACGAGAGACGTGGGACCGGCCATCTTGGAAAGCCAGCGAATTGCTTTCCTTGCAACTTCAGAGGCCCCCTCGAAGTTGTGCCTTGGGGATTGAGAAGCCCTAGCCCTGAGCACTAACTGCACTGAAGATCAGCCGTCCACACTCCACGAGTTTTGCGTGGGGCCCTTCTGCATTTTCCTGCTTGACGCGTCTGTCCGGTCACTTGCCCGTTGGCTAGTGGCCTCTGTGATGACGAAACCTTGAATCTACACCACTGGTGTGGTTGCTCCAGACTGGCCCTTGCTTCCCTGAAAAGGAGAAGCCCATCAAGCCTTGCTGGCCTGATCAAGAAGCCATCTTCGATTCCTGCGTGGGTTGCCTTTGCCAAGGCTTGTTGACTCCAATCTGAAAGCTGACACCGCCGACAGTGAGAGCCTTCATGGGACAGTCCGTATCCAGTGCCTGGTTGTCGTCAACACCTCCTGGTCCACGTGGCTGCAGAGACAAGCTTCATGACATCACCTGATCGCATCCCGACATCGCTTGGTTCCTCCCGGGTTCCATCCTGGTCACTGGCTAGTGACCCAGACTCTGTCCCCTCTGGTTTCAGGTACTCTTCATCCTCGATCCGCCCTTGGATCCAACCAGACACTTCTCTCCTGGTCGCCTGCAGCATCTTTCTCCAAGGCTCCATAGGAATCAGCAACGAAACCCGACACACTTTGACACCTATGCACCCGCTTCCTGTGGGTGAGGTAACGCAAGTATTTCAGTACTCCTGTGGGTATTGACTATCCTAGTGTCCTAGTTTCAAGTAGCTTTTCCCTAGTCCATCCGGAAGTGTCCTAAAAGAACTAGTTTCCATTTCTTTCGTTCCCATTCTAGCTCAATGGTAACTCGCGTGCGTGTAAAGACACTGCACGTGCATCCCGTGGGCCTCCTGCTCCCTATCCCTTGGTAGTACAGCATAGCCCCATCAATTCTCCAGGCCCTAGGCCTTTCCTTTGTTCGTGACGTGGTTCTTATACCACTATTTTAGTATATGGTTCGAAGTGCCCCTAGGGCATTACTGTATTTTGTGCAACTTATTGTATTATAACTGAGTATCTTGTTATGTGCTTGTGCCTCTGACCTCATAAAGAGTTCAGAGGATTGTGTTAGAAATAAATACATATATATTTTGATATACAATCTGTGTGGTGTCCTTTCACTTGGTATTAAAGGGGTTACATATGGTAAAACAGCTGGCTTCACATGCCCTCTTGAGTTTAACCTAAGACTGCTTTGTCCATGCTGCCACTAGGATAGCTGGTCTATAAGGTTGACTTTACAACCATCACCATGCGGGTTGTTTGGACTGGTGCAAGGTGCTCACTAGAATAGTGAACATCATATACCAGGCCAACTTCTCACAGCCATTATCAGCTCTGCCAAACGGACTAATTCTGCATCCTCCAGCCTCCCTGTGCAGCAAACGGCCTGAGAGCAAGATCTTCATCTTCTTCCTGCCACTATTGTCTCTGAAGCTTCTTATTATGACGACCTCTATGCTTTGAGCTCTACTGCCCTCCAAAAAGGATTAATCCCTGTGGGAAGTGTACAGCACCATATGGGGCGGTGCCTATTGCCCAAACTCTGATTCCGATTGTTCAACAGATGGTAGTACCCAAAGGCCAAAGGGAACTGCAACTGACAAGCAATAGGCCATTGCTGGATATGCAGAACACTGATGCAGCCACTAATAAGACTGTTATGAACCTTCCACCATGTATCAGCCCTTATGTTGTGATACTGACAGGCATCCCATTACTAAGGCATAACCAGACGGAATCAGGGGACCCATATCTTAATAAAGTTACCTATCGGTTATCTAAGAACAGAGGGTTCAGAATCACTTTACCATTCTCTAGATTCCAGTCCATAGAAATTGTCTTCCATGAGCACCCGTAGACAATATTTTTTTCAAACCTTGTATTTTCAGTGATAAGACCACCGAAGGGCCTGATTTTACATTAAAAACAGAGCTTTGGACTATACCATTTTCCGCTGAAAGGCAATATTTCTCTCCACATGTTCCCATACCTGGCGTGTTACGCAGTTTGGTGCTCACTTTGGCTCCTTGTTAAAGAACAGTAGATGTTTCAGTACTCAGGCTAATGTGCTGCATAGCTGAATACATATAAGGTCCCAAAGGCGAGACCGATTGCATTGCAAATGCTTTTTTTTTTTAGCTTTATAGCACACATTTGCAATGCAATAGGTCTCGGAATTGAGAGAGTTTAATCTATTGGCATTGTAAATGACAATGCCTTTTATGTATCATTTTTAAAACAACACAGAAATAAAACACATTGGGCCATATGTATCAAGATACCCATTTGCGATTCCCAAATAGCGATTTTTAAGAAATCGCTATTTGAGAATCGCAAATGGGTATGTATGTACAAAATCGCATTTTTTTTGTAATTACTTAAAATTCCTTAATTGCGATTAGCAAATTGCGAATCGCAATTAAGGAATACTTTCCCATTCATTCCTATGGGCCGGGAGGCCCATAGGAATGAATGGGAAGTTATTCTCAATTTGCGATTCGCAATTTGCTAATCGCAAATTGAGAATAATTTCAAGGGTGCAGGGGTTTCCAAAGTACACCCTGTTGTGCCCCTGAAATATGCTTGGGTGCACATGTGGCGCACATACATGCCCCAAGGGCATGTATGTGCGTCACATGGCACTTTGAAAAATGTAAAAATTTGCATTTTTCAAGGAATTCGCAACTTACCACCAACTAGAAGTTGGTGGTAATTTGCGACATTTTGCAAATTTTTTTTGTTTCATACATTGCATTTAAGGAATCGCAAAATTTGAGATTCCTTAAATGCAATTGCAAAATAAGGAATCACAAATTTTGCAATTCCTTATTTTGCACCAGATTTTGCTTAATACATACCATGTATCAAATTCGCATTCGCAAAGGCCGAAATTCTGCGAATTTCGGCCTTTGCGAATGCGAATTTGCTTGATACATATGGCCCATTGTCATTTACAATGCCAAGAGCTCAAACTCTGGTAAATGCGAGACCGATTGCATTGCAAATGCTTTTTAGTTCGTGTAGTAGGTTGAAGATAGACATACTGTTAAATTGCCTATTAGCTCCAATCACAATAATTTGATATGCATAGTTTTCACATGGTATGCATAAAAGCGGCTCTTTCCCCCAGAGTATTTAGCTTTTTTACTATCTCCTGGAAATGCAGTTAGCACTTTTGTCACTAACAGCCTGATTCATCAAGGGGCCGTTTTGCGTGGCCCTAATAGCGAATCATAGCGACTCGCTATTGAGGACACGCAAAACGGTATTCATGTAGGAATTGCTAAATAAATAGCGATTCCTACATGTTCTCTATTTGCGAGTAGCAATTTGCTACTCGCAAAAAAAGGAATAACTCCCCATTCATTCCTATGGGCCAAAAGGCCCATAGGAATGAATGGGGAGTATCCCTTATTTGCGAGTAGCAATTTGCTACTCGCAAATCAGATAGCGATTTTAAGGGTGCCAGGGGTGTCCAAAGGACACCCTGTAGCACCCCTAAAATGCACATTTGAACAGGTGTTGCGCACACACATGTCCAAAGGAAACGTGTGTGTGTAACATGCAAAAGAAAAAAATGCACTAAAGTGCTTTTTACACTATTTCCGCAATTTACCACCAAGTCAGACCTGGTGGTAAATTGAGAACAAATATAGCGATTTCGCTATTTCTATTTGGTTGATGAATTGCATTTAAGGAATCTCTATTAGAGATTCCTCAAATCCAATTCCTCGCAAATATGCGATTTCGCTAATAGTGATTTTTGCATTTGGTATGATGAATACCAAATGCAAAAATCGCACTCGCAAAGGGCCAGATTCTCAGAATCTGGCCCTTTGCGAGCGCAAATCAGCTTGATGAATCAGGCTGTTAATTGGTAGATAACACTTGCTCGAGCAGCGTTCCGAGCAGCAGTGAATGACCAACACTCTAAAATAACCTACGAAATAAATACGTGAAACATAAGTGTGGGGTTTAAAAAAGGCACGACTTCCACAAAGGTCACTCCTCCATTTGTAGCCGATACCAGGGCACTCGGGGCTTTAACGTGTCTGACTTAGAGGAAGTTCAATGTAACTGCGTGCGGTTCTATTCAGCTCTGCCTTTTTAAGGCTGCTCGTTTCAGTCCCACGAGAAGTGCGGCCAGCCCTCGCTCTCGAAGACTGCTTCCAAACATGTGCACCGCTCGGGCGCGGGGACTGACTGCTGTCATGCCGCCTGGCCTTGAAGGGCCAGGGAACAGTGCGAGTTCTTTCTAAACTAGACACTGGATTCTCGTCAACTTTAACTTATGACCTTCTCAGCTGCTGGATCATGTTGTTTTAGCAGGCACTCGGCCAGGACAAAAGCAACCGAGTATGCAAGCGACCCTCAGGCCTCAAGCACACGAGCTTTCAGCCGACGCACGAATAACTATACATGAGGCCGCTGCCTTCATTCTTGGGTAAGCGGCTTGCAGCTGAGCGGTTGCAGATCGTATTTCTGATGGATGCGAAACAGAGCGTTGTCACAGAGCACATAAAAGACGAGTTTTTGTAATATAAATCAAAACAAGAGGACACTCAGTTCACAAAAAACGACAGGAAATTTCAGCTTTCCTTCTGCGGCTTTACTTGCATGCAGATGCATATAATATGTAAATGCATCGCACCATGTTGCCGGGGCTAGCATTATAACAGAGGTGATCACCATCTGCTAATGATGGCGATAACATGCTACAAATCAACACACATATGCCAGTGCCAGCATCATGCAACTATTGCCCACATTATGCTAAGAATCACCACTAGTCAGTATGCTAGAAGTCAGCCCATCAACCAAGTTTTTTTTTGTGCAGATTTATAAAGCGCAAACTCGACCCGAAGGTATTGGAGCGTTACGATACACAAGGACACATTCATTTTTTTGGGTAGGCACGGAGAAATTAAGTGATTTGCCTAGAATCCCAGGATGTGGAGTCGACCCGAGGCTTGAACCTTGGTTTCCCAGCTCCAAAGTCGGCAGTCTAGTGTTCAAAATATAGGAGAGCATTATGCCAGGAATTAGTTCTGTGCCAAGCGCCTTTCCTGCTCACTCTCAAGACAGTGGCGCTATTGATTCCGTTAAACGATGTTCATCCTCGACTGCAAGGCTGGCTGAAGGCTTTTATGTACAAGGTACGGTTCACCCTAGAATCAGCAAAAATCATCATAACAGTCTCACAAAATGTATGTCTCAGTGGTATCGAAACATGTATGAACTAGTTGTGTTATGCACAGTATGGTTATATACACAGTGTGGTTATAAATGACCCTAGATAGTATGTGCACCAGCGGCCCCATGTCATTATGTGCCATAGCAGACTCCTAGCTCTCTCTCTCTCTCTCTCTCTCTCTCTCTCTCTCTCTCTCTCTCTCTCTCTCTCTCTCTCTCTCTCTCTCTCTCTCTCTCTCTCTCTCTCTCTATATATATATATATATATATATATCAATGCTCCAAGGTGTCCACCTTTGAGTAGCACGCGAACAGCAGCTTGGTTTATGTATAGATGAGGACGGGTATCCATTCGTAGACGCCGCTCCGTACGGGATCTGCCCGACGCGTTTCGAAGCTCCATATGCTTCTCTTCAGGGGCTTTAACGGAAGCGGTGTGCGCAACCGCCGACCCACTTCCCCATTTTATATATAACACACCCACCGATGGGAGGCTCAAATGAGACTGTGCATTCTGGGAAGTGTGGTCCGGGAAGCACACAATTAAGTCCTGTATGGACTCCACAAGTGGGCCCGTCCTCGATTCCAAGTACGACTGCTGCTTCACTTTCGTGACCCCCAGGGTACCGGGGTGGTGCATACTCCGCGGCTGGACGGCCGCGTATAAATCAATGCTCCAAGGTGTCCACCTTTGAGTAGCACGCGAACAGCAGCTTGGTTTGGGGAAGTGGGTCGGCGGTTGCGCACACCGCTTCCGTTAAAGCCCCTGAAGAGAAGCATATGGAGCTTCGAAACGCGTCGGGCAGATCCCGTACGGAGCGGCGTCTACGAATGGATCCCGAAACCAAGCTGCTGTTCGCGTGCTACTCAAAGGTGGACACCTTCGAGCATTGATTTATACGCGGCCGTCCAGCCGCGGAGTATGCACCACCCCGGCACCCTGGGGGTCACTAAAGTGAAGCAGCAGTCGTACTTGGAATCGAGGACGGGCCCACTTGTGGAGTCCATACAGGACTTGATTGTGTGCTTCCCGGACCACACTACCCAGAATGCACAGTCTCATTTGAGCCTCCCATCGGTGGGTGTGTTATATATAAAATGGGGAAGTGGGTCGGCGGTTGCGCACACCGCTTCCATTAAAGCCCCTGAAGAGAAGCAAATGGAGCTTCGAAACGCGTCGGGCAGATCCCGTACAGAGCGGCGTCTACGAGTAGATCCCCGTCCTCACCTATACATAAACCAAGCTGCTGTTCGTGTGCTACTCAAAGGTGGACACCTTCGAGCATTGATTTATACGCGGCCGTCCAGCCGCGGAGTATGCACCACCCCGGCACCCTGGGGGTCACTAAAGTGAAGCAGCAGTCGTACTTGGAATCGAGGACGGGCCCACTTGTGGAGTGCATACAGGACTTGATTGTGTGCTTCCCGGACCACACTACCCAGAATGCACAGTCTCATTTGAGCCTCCCATCGGTGGGTGTGTTATATATAAAATGGGGAAGTGGGTCGGCGGTTGCGCACACCGCTTCCGTTAAAGCCCCTGAAGAGAAGCAAATGGAGCTTCGAAACGCGTCGGGCAGATCCCGTACGGAGCGGCGTCTACGAGTGGATCCCCGTCCTCACCTATACATAAACCAAGCTGCTGTTCGCGTGCTACTCAAAGGTGGACACCTTCGAGCATTGATATATATATATATATATACTGATTACCAACTGGTGACGAGGGGTGTAACTTACCTTCCAATGAGGGCGAGTCAGGACACTTTCAAGGCGTGGGTGGAGCCTCATCACGGAAGCAGCAGCATCTGAGGAAGGTTTGAATACCGAAATGCATCATGCTATGCTGTGTCTATTAAAACGGCTCCCGAAGGTTTCCCTGTGGGGCCTCTTTCCTTTTCCTTACCGGAGGGGTCTGCTTGTTTATATATATATATATATATATTCACTGAAAAAACCATAGGTTATAGACCATATATAGTTAGGAATTAGCATTTAAAAAACCTTATTTTACTCACACAAAACCATTGAAATTCCATATATAGTTAGTTGCACTAACTATATATCGCGCACCCGCAATCCACTGCTGATGATGTCACATATTACATCATTCATGACATGGTCAGTGACATCACTGATGACATCACTGATGACATCTCAAATGACATCACTGATGACATCATCCAGTGACTGTGTGTTTCTGTAAAGTTTAAATATGTTTTACATATTGAAGAATGAGTAGATGTAGAAGTGTCTGGATGAAGGATTTAGTAGGTGCGTGACTGACTGTATGAGTGAGTGATTAAATGTGTCTCACTGAGTGCATGGGTTAGTGACTAAACTGTCTTAATTTGTGCATCATTATGTCTGTTGTTCTGTAAACTGCTGCATGTGTTGATCAGTAGCTATATGAGTAACTATATGGGTTATTGATTGATTGCCCAAGTATTTGTATGGGAGACTGAGTGTGTGTGTGGCTGGCTGGGAGGTGTGTGACTCTGTGCAGATCAATGTGTACTTGTATCAATGATTGTATAAGAGAGTAATTATGTGTTAGTATATGTTTCAAAATGTAAGGTGCTCTATGTTTAACTGTATAGATTAGAAAATGGAAGTGTGATTGATTCTTTACAGGACTGACTAGGTGTGTGCGTAACTCCATGGATGAGTGACAGAGTGTGAGAGTCTGTATAGGTGTATGAGTGCATATGATAGTGTTGTAAAGATGAGTGATTGTATGTATGAATGATTGTATGGGTAAATGAGTGAATGTGTGTGTAAACATAGGAATCACTGAGTGCGTATGTAGTAACTAGTATTGGTGTGTCAATGGTTTCAAAAATTATACTCTGTATTTAACACTGGGTGTAACAGAGGTTATATTAAAGTGTGAGGAGATGCATTGTATTGTCACATGAATGATATCATCAGTGATGTGGTCATTGATGTCAAATGAGATGTCATCAGTGATGTCATCAGTGATGTCATTTGAGATGTCATCAGTGATGTCATCAGTGATGTCACTGACCATGTCATGAATGATGTAATATGTGACATCATCAGCAGTGGATTGCGGGTGCGCGATATATAGTCAGTGCAACTAACTATATATGGAATTTCAATGGTTTTGTGTGAGTAAAATAAGGTTTTTTAAATGCTAATTCCTAACTATATATGGTCTATAACCTATGGTTTTTTCAGTGAATTTTCAAGGTTTTGTAAATGCTAATTCCTAACTATATATGGTCTATAACCTATGGTTTTTTCAGTGAATTTTCAAGGTTTTGTAAATGCTAATTCCTAACTATATATGGTCTATAACCTATGGTTTTTTCAGTGAATTTCAATGGTTTTTTAATAGCAAATATCATAAGCTGTCGAATGTCAAGTACGTGGTAAGTAAAAACATTTTCGTGTTTATGCACACTGATCTGCTTTGATTGCTGCCCCCCACCCCTCATTTCTATTAGGAGTACTCTCTCTTTGCAGATAGTGAAGGGTAGTTAACGCAGCCCTTTGCCCCCTTTGTAATCCGTCGTGCCTGCTTCTCTCTCCATTTGATTGATTGTTCTCTTTGGTTCATTCTCTATTTACAAACAAGCACAGAGTCGCAATACTCTGTTTAGTCTTTGCAGATAGCGAAAAATCGTGTAAAAAAACAAAAAGGAATCGAGCAAAATCAGTAGGCCACTAATGGGATCTCTTTTGACCTCGCTAAAATAGAAACATTAGGAACAACCTGTTGAAAATAGCAATGCGTATGTATATAAGCGGCGTTCATTTGTGTTCACAGTACCCCTTGTTGATTGTTTCAATCGAGCATTGAATTGTTCGAAGTTAATTCTCTTAAGGATCTTCTCTACCTGCAAACGAGGAAGAATAGGAATATTCTATCTCCCTTTGCAGATAGTGAAGGGTAGGTAACGCAAGCCTTTAACACGTCGTACCTATTTCATTCCTCATTGATTGATTGATTGTCCGAACATTGACTGTTTGGAATTAGTTCTTTTTGGAGGTATTCCCTGTTTGCAAATAAACGTAGGAAAATCTTTGCAAGTAGTGAAAGGGTACGTAATGCGGACCGTTCTCCCCCGTTGTAATCTGTCATGCCTATCTACTCCCCACTGATTGATGCACCTTTTTCACCCGGACCATTTACTAGAGATACGTCATCTGGCCCGACCAGAGAGCACCCCTAGTGAAAAGGACATATGCAATAATAACGAAGTGATCACTGTATCCTGTTAACAGAAACTTTACCATGAAACAACCTGGAAAGAAAAAAATAGGAAAACGAAAATCAGTAGGCCACTGATGAACATGAACTTTTATTAAACAACGAACAAAGAAACGATAACATAACGTAATGATAAAACCTATTAATGTCCTAGAAACAAGAAAACGTTAAAATATGCCAGTGGTGAGAGACCAGAAAAACAGTAAGAGAAACCAAATCACCCCTCGCTGTCCCACCGCCTGCCACGCCAAAAAAATCGATAGACTAGGGAAAATGCAAGTCAGTAGAACATCCACCCCCACTCTGGAAACTTCCAAGGTGGGGCAGGGTTCCGGCTACGCCCAGCCGGGAGCAGCCCATATAAGGCAGGTCCTGCTGCCACGCCTCGGCCAGGAGATCCTAACGTAGGGTGTAGCCGAAGGAGAGGCCGAGGCCAGCTGGACCCGGCCAGGGGATTGCCTTTACAACGCTGAACAGTTGCAGGGGGGGGGAATGTCTCCTCGACCCTCCCCTCTCTCTCCCAGTCCGGCCGCGGTGGCCCTTGAGAGTTGCAGGTAGTCCCGCCACATGCTCTTCCGGTCCGACCACCAACGGTCGGGGGGCCGAGGCCGACGGGATCCGGCTGCAGCCGATAAACCAAGAAACCCGTTCATGGGGCCAGAGCCAGGGGCGTCCGGCCGACATCCACCGGAAGCCCGGCCCGAAGACGGACGGGACACTTCTTTCTTTTATAATGGCTGCGACAACACTGGGGGGGGGATGTCTTGCACATGCCTCCGACCCCCCCCTCGTCCTCATCGCCTGGTCCGGCCATAACAAATCTCAAGCGAGACGCCGTGGGGTGCACTGGGAGGGAGAGACGGTGCGAACAGACCTCTCCCGCCTCCCCAGGTGGAGACTTCCCAGCTGCACCCTCAGCGCTCCAGGCGCCCGGAAAACGGTTCTTCCACTGTGGCCATGCTGCAACGTCTCGCCCGGCAGGGTGGAGCCCGTCCGCTCATGTGACCCCGCGATCGCCGGTAGCTGCCGAACTCTCAAAATGGCGGTCGACCTGGCAAGAGCGGGCCCAGCATAAAGAAATGGCCCGGTCACTGGTTGACTCCACCACCGTAGTCCTCCACGACCTTGAAGATTCTAGAGGAGCCGCGGGAGTCTCCGACCCCCGATGGGGAATGACTGCCATGATCGCCCGTGGAGTGACGAAACTGTATCCGCGGGACGTCGGCGCTCCCATGCTGGCGCCAGCCTCACTTTGAATTACTAGAATCCTGCAGACCTCACTTCCGGTGAAAGCACAGTGTGACCCGGTAGGAAAAATTATTGCACCCCCTCCCCTTTTTGACTGATAGTTCAAACCACCGATCCTTTCCTTTGCCCTTTTAACGGAACTTTGGACTGCCTCCCCCTCTTTTACATTTTCTAGAGAAAACAAAACATTAACCACTACATTAGCATAGCAGTTGACACCAGAACTGTTTTCAAATTGAAAACCAACAACATCTTCAACAGAATCCTTTTTGTTTCTGCTGTGACCCTGCTACAGCACAGGCATTGTCCCCAGCAGTAATTCTGCAATGCCGGTAAGAATAGCTGTGGTGCCTACTGGACTCACTCACCCCCGCGGCGCCCCACGCCGTTTTTTGCTGGGCGGCAACTTACTAGACATCACTTTCGTGCCATCTAGATTTCAGCGCGTTCTGCTGCCTTGGAACTATTCGCACAACAGACCGCTACTGACAAGAATATTTCATTATTGGTGCTGTCAATTTCAATAAATCTATTGGATAATTAAAAAGAAATTGCCACGGTCTCTTCGTTGTTTAAATGTTTTTACTGTTTTTGTTTTGTTGTATATATTTATATGTTATTAAAGTTTTATATTCCTACTACTTTGTTGGAGTGCTATATATTTTTAATGTGACACATAATTGTAAAAACTTTGATGTACAAAGAGTCATTCCTGGAATCTTCCGCTTCAGGCTCGGTCCCCTCCCCAATCACAATACAGGATGGTTTTCAGATAGTAGGAACACGTGTGGTGTGACGGATCTCATCGAGTGTGGGCCTTGATCTACTATAACTCCTTTGAAGAGGGGTGATTCTTTACAGCTGGGGCCATAAACTACATCTGCAGGGCTAGCTGATAGCCTGGACAATCGGACACAGAGAAAGAGGAGTGTCAGAGGGTGCGGTAGTGAATAGGGCGAAAGGGAGGTGTCGGGCGGGCACAGAGTGTGATTCTCAGGGAAGAGCAGCGCAGATGGGGGGAGGTTTATTGCCCATGCATAAGACAGAGAGCGGTGGTGACCAGTGCCTAGGGAAGATGCTTGCGTGGGTGAGGAGCCATGCTACGAATCGACAGCGTGCAGAGAGTGGGTCTGGTCAAGACACCTAAAATGGCTGCCGTGCACGACAAAAGTGTGGCATTTCAAAAAAGGCAAGATGGCGCAGACAATGTTTTTCAACACTTCCTCATTTCCTTCGAATCGAACGTTAACAGACGTTGGGGCATATTACCAAAGTTAAGCGATATTTATCGCTAACGATGCTTACCAACCAATTTTTTACCACTAAGCATCGTCAGAAATTATCGAAGATAAACCTTACTATTATCAAGGTTTATCGCAAATGCGATAATAAACGGCCGCAATGCATGAATATCGCTAAAAACTCAGCGATATTCATGCATTACCGAGCTAATGCTCTTAGCCATGTTATCCACCTCCCATTGGATAACATGGCTAAGAACTGCTCAGGGCAGGTGTTACTTTTTGGAGATATTCGCGCTTAGCGCGAATATCTCCAAAAGTTGGTAATAGGAGATAGATATCTTGCATGTTGTAATGCAAGTTATTGTGGTATATGGAACTCATACCATAATCTCTCAGGAAAGCAGAAACTGATCCTTTTGGGACCGCCTAAAAAGGCCTAGGGGGTGAGGAGTACTCTACTTTGCCCCCTTTTCACGTTCCGAACTATTTTATTTTACTCTCTTCTGTAATTACACAAAATACCAGCGATAAGATGCATCGGAGACACACAGTGAGAGAAAGGAGGCCGGAGATGAAGAAGACATGTCAAATACACATTGGAGATAATATAGTGGCAGAAGGGAAGTAAATATGAGTAAACTTACCATGTAACATAAAAATGTTGCACTCTATACTATAAGTCTCATTTTATACTACAATCACTTCGCTACAACCTCATAAATTAAAAATAAAAATGAATAATGTCTCAAACAATTTTTGATTTCTAAATATAAATTTATTCTTCAGAATTTTCTAAATTTGAAAGAACTAGTAACATGTCCTCATCAGCAATGTCCTCATTAAAAGTCTCCAATGATGATTCTTGTAACTCTATGGTCTCCAAACACTCGATAAATTCGCCATCAAGAGATTGATCAAAAAAATCATTCAAGTCATCTCCTCCTTGTGACAATATTTCATTATTGGTGCTGTCAATTTCAATCAATGTAGTGGAATCATTCAAGTCATCTCCTCGTGACAATATTTCATTATTGGTGCTCTCAATTTCAATCAATGTAGTGGAATCATTCAAGTCATCTCCTCCTTGTGACAATATTTCATTATTGGTGCTGTCCATTTCAATCAATCTAATGGAATCATACAAGCCATCTCCTCCTTGTGACAATATTTCATTATTGGTGCTCTCAATTTCAATCAATGTAGTGGAATCATTCAAGTCATCTCCTTGTGACAATATTTCATTCTTGGTGCTGTCCATTTCAATCAATCTAATGGAATCATACAAGTCATGTCCTCCTTGTGACAATGTTTCATTATTGGTGCTCTCAATTTCAATCAATGTGTTGGACAATTCAAAAGAAATTGCCACGGTCTCTTCATTGTGAGCCATTTTATTTTGAAATTGCTTGCTGTAAATTGCAGAAAAAAATAATCACTTTCATTTATCGTTTTTAGTAATACATAATATAAAACTAACTTTATCAAGTATTTAGTATAACAGAAGGACTGCAAATAAATAACAGAAAACATTTTTCAAATTATCTTCAAGTGTACAACATAGTTCCCCTTACAAATTAACAACTCACCTTTTTAAAAGTAGCAGAAGTGTTAGTACTGTGTAAATCAAACACCAGAAATTCACCACCAAAAATTCCTCACAAATGTACCTCAGACAGTAGTATCACAAAATGGCTGTGGTTTCCTCTCATTTGACATATATACATAACCAATTAACTTTCATCACACACAAATACAAAACCAAAGTAACATTTTAATTGGTTCTAAATTTCAACACTTTCAAATGTGTTTTCCCCATGCAATTTTCCATAGGACATTTACATACGTCTACAGCCTGAATGGCTGAACGGAATTACACCAAACTTGGCAAAATGGTACATCAAACCTAAGAGGTCAGGAAGGATCTACTATGCCCCCTTATGGTCATTTCCCCCTTCGCTTTGGCCTCCTCTTGTCTCTCAATCCTACCGAGGGACAAGATGGCGGCCGCTACGGACTGTTTGGAATGTTGACAGACGCCGGAGAACCAATCAGCTTCGCAAAGCTCCGTAACGCGAAAAGTACGCGAAGCGGAGCGCTGTTACAGATATATATCTTTTTTTGAACGTTAATTTCTCAAAATCCACTGGAGCACATATATTGAGACCTAGCAAAGGCACATCGGGCTACCAGTCCCTAATATTTTGCCAAGTTTCGTGCAAATCCATTCAGCCGTTCGATTATTATTATTTTGTTTTTTTTTTGCCCCGCGGGGCCCTTTTAAAACCTCCACATCAAAACTAGGGGGTCAGCGAGGATCTACTATGCCCCCTTATAGTTATTTCCCCCTTTGTTTTGACCTCCTCTTGTCTCTCGATCCTACCGAGAGACAAGATGGCGGCCGCTACGGACTGTTTGGAATGTTGACAGACGCCGGAGAACCAATCAGCTTCGCTTCACAAAGCTCCGTTGCGCGAAAAGTCCGCGAACCAGTGCGCTGCCCGGTCCGCTGTTACAGATATATATCTTTTTTTAAACGTTAATTTCTCAAAATCCACTGGAGCACATATATTGAGACCTACAAAAGGCACATCGGGCTACCAGTCCCTACAATTTTGCCAAGTTTCGTGCAAATCCATTCAGCCGTTCGGGCTAAAAGTGAGGCCAACCGCCCTATGGAAAACTCAATGTTAAAAATACGTTTTGGGACCCCCCTTTTTTCTCGGCCCCCCCTTGACGAACCCCCCCCAAATTTTCGAGGGCTGCTCAGAAACAAAATGTGCCATTTTCCTGAAAATTTCAGCCAATTCCGTCCACAAACGCCAAAGTTATTAGACATAGAATTTTCAAAAAACCCATAGAGAAAAAATCCTAACTATATATACCTACTGGCGACCGCCAGTAGGTAATATATACATATATATATATATATATACATATATACAATATATATATATATATATATATATATATATATATATATATATATATATATATATATATATATATATATATATTTTCACTGAAAAAACCATAGGTTTGACACCAGTTATAGTTAGCTGGAAATTTTACTCGCATAAAACCAATGAAATTCCCACGTTATAGTTAGTTGGACTCACTATAACTTGCACGTGCAATGCACTGCTGATGACGTCACATATTACATCACTCATGACATGGTCAGTGACATCAGTCATGATATCACTGATGACACTATCCAGTGAATGTGTGTCTTTTTAAAAAATAAATATGTGTTATATATGTATATGTAAAAGTTGATGGAAGAATACATGTTTAAATAAGTGATTACTTGGATGTTTTAAAAAAAAAATTGATTGGTTAACTGGTTTATTAAATGTATCTTAGTGAATACATATGTTAGAGAGTAATGTTTAAATATTTAAATATATGTATTAGTGTTTCATTTTGTGTATAAGTGGTTGCATGGGTTGGTGAGTAGCTACATGTGTATGTATATGGGTTATTAGATGTTTTTGTTAGTATCAGTATGAGTGTTTGTATGGTTTGGTGGGGGTATTACTTAACACATAGATGCATGAATGACTGACTCTCTCTTTGTATGTGTTTTGAAGACAGCATATGTGCAGGACTGTATGGGTGGAAGAGTGTGTATATGTGTGTGTTAGTGAGTGAATGACTGTCTCACTAGTGTCTTTATCAGTAACTACATATGTTTTAATCCAATATATGTGAATATTGATGTATATAAGTGAGTATATGTGAGAGAAAGAGACTGTAAGAGTTCCTGTTTAGATAAGTATGTGTTTCTATAAGTGATTGTTTAAGAGAGTAAGTATGTGTAAGTTTCCATATAAGTAAGGTGGTTGTGTGTGTGTAGCTGTATATGCAAATAAATGGATGTTCAATAGTTTATTTGCATGTGTGAATATGTGTGAGAGTATCTTTTGGATGACTGTCGGTGTGTAACAGGATGTATAGGTGTATCACTACATATCATGAGTGAGTATATGTACGAGTGACTATATAGAACTGTTGATCAATGAGTGGATGTGTATATAGATGGTGGAATTATTGAATTGGTTGTTGTAACTGGTATGGGTATCTCCATTTTTTTGAAAATTTTAGTTTCTATTTTTGAATATGTGTTTCAAGGGTTACATTACAGTGAAAAGAGGTCTGTCACTCTGTCACAAGGATGGTGTCATCAGTGATGTCATGACTGATGTCACTGACCACGGCACCCTGAGAAGACGCCGCGTCGCGGTCCGTACTCACCCCGCTGGAATCAGGTAACTAGCGCCCGCGCCAAAAGTGCAAACTTGATGTGGCTCTAACCCACTCCACGGGTTTGACTTGTGCTAACCTGAGGATATTTTATACTCTACAGGATCACCCTTGATATCCGCCCGCCTCTGACTGTATTCATCAGAACGGAGGACGCCGCACAGCGGTCCGTGTACACCACCTTCATATTAGGTAAATCCCTGTACTAGCGCGCAGCCATGACCAGTATATGGTTCTCTATTAATCATTATCTCGATTCACGCTAATTAGAGGACCTTTTTTTTAATCTACATGTCTGCCCGGGATATCTACCAATTTTGAAGTTGACTAATTAGAACTGAGTATGCCGCCCCTTTGTTAGCGCCTATCATGCTTAATAAGGTAATCAGATTCCCTGTGTTCAGGTGTCACCTTGATGTGGCGCATTGTGAACCACATGTTTGGTCAGCGCTAACCGGAGACCGCTTTATGCATTACAGGACCGTTTGGGATCCATGTTTACCCCTGCCAGTAATTGCCAGAACTGAGGACGCCGCACTGCGATCCGTGTCCACCCTGCCTCAACAAGGTAGTTAGAGAATCCCCACATGGATGACTTTCAAGCCCCTATCTGATTAGTGCCAATATGAGACCTTTTTCTTACTTTGCAGGATTGTTTGGGATACCCGCCTGTTTTTACCTGTTTGCACTAGAACAGAGGACGCCCTCTAGCGATCCATGCCCTCTCTTCTACCTACCAGGTATTTAGAAACTCCGGTGCTCTGAAAAGTCCCTTATGAGGCTCGTTTTAAACTATACCCATAGATTATGCTAACCTGAGGATTCTGTCCATTGTATAGGACCGCTCGGGGTACTCATCATCAGTCTGTGTATAAACGCTGGAATTGTACCCGTTTGGATGAGAGGCTGTCTGCCCCACCCTTTCCAAGGTAAATCCTTCCTTGACCATATATCGGCCCAATTTGTCACCATATCACCTCTATTTAAGATGGTGACTAACTATTCGGCCCCTGCACCCCTTCTTTCCTTACCTGAACTGCATCTCTTTCTGCCCAACATAGGAGCATACCCCGGATGGAGGACCTGCTTCATATTCACGTAGCGATATTCCTGAAGTGGAATCAGATTGTCGTCAAACACTGATCTAACGTCCTGCCCCTTTTCCAGTGTGAAAAGAGGTAAGTTCCCAAGCTAACCATTATGAAATGAAATACACTCTCCCCTGATAAACTCGAGCTCTGTTCTAATTTTTAATGAATCCCTTACCCCTTCCCTATTAGGGACCTTAAATCCTGGGTCCCTTCCCCATATAGATAGATATCCTTGTATGTTTGAATGTTTGTTTGAAAAACTGTTTTTGTACTTGTGAGCACACACCCCCTAGAGGAACCTTTAAATACTATGAGTGACGCTTACCTATCAGAGTATTGATCCATACATAGAACTATTTGTCCGACAGAAGAAATGAGCTTCCCTCAACAACCTTCAGTTTTATTGTATATAAATTGTGTATTTAGAAACCCGACGTACTATAACCCTTTATGAGAAATGTTTATCTGCGTTTTTTAAAAATAACTATGTTGGACAATGTTATATGATCAATTAATATGAATCTGTGTCTCTAAATCTAATCCTTTCTCATCCACAGTGCACCCGTTCTTCTTTTGCCCCCTCCCATGGCCCTCCTCGCCCTGACGAAGGTGCAGCCTAAATAGGCATAGCATCGAAACGCGCGTTGGCGTTACTTACCTGGATGGCACCACTGTAGCACAAGCTTCTCCATCTTACTTATTGTACCCTGCCTCCATGTTATAGCTTCAGTCCTAGTGGCCATTGAAAAATCTTTTCCCGGACTGCCATGCATCCCCCTAATGATTCCTGTATGAATGTGTAAATATTGTGATATTTGAGGTCATGAATGAGAACATATGTTTTGGATGACTGTGGGAGCAAGTGGGATATGAAGAAATGTATGAGATGTATAAACCCTTATGACACACTGTACAGTCAGAATTTAATTCTTGATCAACCTTAAATAAAATATATTTATTTTTCCCAGAGAATGGTATGGACCTGTGTTATTCTATGTCTACTCTGATACGTAAATTTCTGTCACCCTTTGTTTGAATGTGAGGATTCCTTAGTGGGACCTTAAAATTGACCCTGGCAGGGTTTCCCTTTTTTCTAGTTTGTCGTGATGTCACTGACCATGTCATGAGTGATGTAATATGTGACGTCATCAGCAGTGCATTGCACGCGCAAGTTATAGTGAGTCCAACTAACTATAACGTGGGAATTTCATTGGTTTTATGCGAGTAAAATTTCCAGCTAACTATAACTGGTGTCAAACCTATGGTTTTTTCAGTGAATTTCATAGGTTTTGTAAATGCTATTTCCTAACTATAACGTGTGTAAAACCTATGGTTTTTTCAGTGAATTTCATAGGTTTTTTAAATGCTACTTCCTAACTATAACGTGTTTAAAACCTATGGTTTTTTCATTGAATATATATATATATATATATATATAAAATTTCTATGGCAAAATGAAACCCCTCATTTTGTTCCTTTTCAAATTAAATGTATTAAGTGTTACCACTTTATTCCAATCAAGATGACTTCAGGTGTGCCATACTTTTGTCATAAGTAAGACTGTTAGCGTTCTAGTTGTTCTTTAGAACACTCTGGGACATTCTGTCATTGGGCTATAGTTGGGCTACATCTGGCTGATATTTGGGCTACATTTGGGCTCTTTTGTCTCTGGTGGCCATCTTGGGAGACTGCATATCAGGCTTTTTTTAATGAAATATAAGAGGATTTGAGAAGTCACTCAAAATGTGCCCTAATTTTTCTTTCTTCAGCACTAATCATAATTTCTATGGCAAAATGAACCCTCTCATTTTGTTCCTTTGCAAATTAAATGTTTTAAGTGTTAACACTTTATTCCAATCAAGATGACTTCAGGTGTGCCATACTTTTGTCATAAGTAAGACTGTTAGCGCTCTAGTTGTTCTTTAGAACACTCTGGGACATTCTGTCATTGGGCTATAGTTGGGCTACATCTGGCTGATATTTGGGCTACATTTGTTTTTTTTTGTCTCTGGTGGCCATCTTTGGGCTACATTGGGCTACATTGGGCTACATTGGGCTACATTTGGGCTCTAACATATATATAGCCCAATGTAGCCCAATATATATTTTTTCAAAGCTAATTTTCTCAGCAACTACTAAACAGATTTACACCATTCAAAGAAAAGCGTAATCTGCGAGCCGGACTCTACCTTTCTACCAAATTTCTTATAAATCCATTCAGCCGTTCGAGCTGTAGCCGTGTCTAAACGTCCTATGGAAAATAACATGGAGAAAACATGTTTTGGGACCCCCCTTTTATCTCAGCCCCCACTTGACGAATCCCCCCCAAACTTTCAGGGAAGGAGCAGAGCGGAGCAGGCCATCTTCTTTGAGAAATTCGCAAAGATTCGTCCACCGGCGCCAAAGTTATTCTCAATAGAATGTTGCGGATTTCCTATGGAAACTAGGTCCTAACTACTGTCATTGGGCTATAGTTGGGCTACATCTGGCTGATATTTGGGCTACATTTGGGCTCTTTTGTCTCTGGTGGCCATCTTGGGAGACTGCATATCAGAATTTTTTTTATTAAATATGAGAGGATTTGAGAAGTCACTCAAAATGTGCCCTAATTTTTCTTTCTTCAGCACTAATCATAATTTCTATGGCAAAATGAACCCCCTCATTTTGTTCCTTTGCAAATTAAATGTTTTAAGTGTTAACACTTCATTCCAATCAAGATGACTTCAGGTGTGCCATACTTTTGTCATAAGTAAGACTGTTAGCGCTCTAGTTGTTCTTTAGAACACTCTGGGACATTCTGTCATTGGGCTATAGTTGGGCTACATCTGGCTGATATTTGGGCTACATTTGTTTTTTTTTGTCTCTGGTGGCCATCTTTGGGCTACATTGGGCTACATTGGGCTACATTGGGCTACATTTGGGCTCTAACATATATATAGCCCAATGTAGCCCAATATATATTTTTTCAAAGTTAATTTTCTTAGCAACTACTGAACAGATTTACACCATTCACAGAAAAGCGTAATCTGCGAGCCGGACTCTACCTTTCTACCAAATTTCTTATAAATCCATTCAGCCGTTCGAGCTGTAGCCGTGTCTAAACGTCCTATGGAAAATAACATGGGGAAAACACGTTTTGGGACCCCCCTTTTATCTCAGCCCCTGACAAATCCCCCCCAAACTTTCAGGGAAAGAGCGGAGTAGAGCAGGCCATCTTCTTTGAGAAATTCGCATAGATTTGTCCACCGGCGCCAAAGTTATTCTCAATAGAATGTTGCGGATTTCCTATGGAAACTAGGTCCTAACTACTGTCATTGGGCTATAGTTGGGCTACATCTGGCTGATATTTGGGCTACATTTGGGCTCTTTTGTCTCTGGTGGCCATCTTGGGAGACTGCATATCAGAATTTTTTTAATGAAATATAAGAGGATTTGAGAAGTCACTCAAAATGTGCCCTAATTTTTCTTTCTTCAGCACTAATCATAATTTCTATGGCAAAACGAACCCCCTCATTTTGTTCCTTTGCAAATTAAATGTTTTAAGTGTTAACACTTTATTCCAATCAAGATGACTTCAGGTGTGCCATACTTTTGTCATAAGTAAGACTGTTAGCGCTGGCTGTGGATGGGCGGGAACATGGCGGCCGTAGGCTAACGCGGCTCGCACGTCGGCAGTCTCCTGAGAACTTCGCTGCTACTACGCGATGGCTGTAATGACGGAAACTGAACGCAGTAGTTGAGTTTCTTCCCCGTTTTCTTCCCCGTTACTCTGAAACCGCTTTTTCTGACCTGAATTCACCGAGTGGCGCTGTGACATCGAAAACGCTGCACTCTTGTGGCTCGCCTCCTGAGACTCCCGTTGCTGCTTGCTGTCTGGGAGCTGCTCTCCCCGAGTTGATCCGCCGAGCGGCGCTTTGGGAAACGCTGAGTGCGCTGCATTCCCGCGAATGTGCCCGCCATACGTGAGACTGATCTCCATCACACTCCCACTCTGGGGGCGGGCAGCCGTGGAGATCAGGCGCGGCCGGGCGGCCGCTGCTCGGTGCACACACGGCGGCTGCTGCAGTGACCAGCGGGCGGAAAGGGGAAACCTCCTTGAGGGTGCGGCCGTTTCCTAGGGGAGAGCGAGATGCAGCGAAGGATGTAACAGAGAGCGCTGAAGTGGAGAAGGAGAGCCAGGAGATAAGTACAAAAAGCTTGGAGGATTACGATACAAGTAAGGTCTTTAATTTATTTAAAAAAGGTGCAGAGGCAGAGGCGAACAGTTTGCTGCATGATTCCCCATCACACCCGCAATTAAGAGTCACTAGAAGCAAAACCAGAAATAAAGGAAAAGTGGTAAGTTTGGAGGAGGATAGACTACCAAACCCAGAAGGCACTTGGGGTGAGCTTCAAAAAAAGGCGTGGACAAAAAAAAAGAAAATAGATACAACAAAAGAAATACTTACCACCCAAAGTAAATCTCAAAATAAAAATAAGAACAAAAAAGCTAAAGCCCCTGGGGACATAACCCCCTCCTTGAGAACATATTTTAAGGCCCTACCACAAGTGCTGCGGATTACGCAGGACATGGCTGCGGCTTTGGAAAGCACTAGTTTATTGCAGGAAGATCAACAAACTGAATCTACCCTGGGATTGTGTGCATCTTTTGTTACTTCATCAGAAGAGGTGGCATTGAAAACAGTTGAAACATCTATTAGGCCCGAAGCGACCGATGAGCCGTTAGTAACAAAACACACAGTAAGCCCTAGCGATAACCCTCTCCCTGACCAATTAAAGAAAGCCGCAGGACAAGAGGCAGGAAAAGAGGCCCTGGGAGTGGTAGCAGGGAAGGAGAAAACAGCAACCCCCCATAATTCTGACCCGGCTTTTGGTAACGCACTCGAGGCGATAGTATCCTCCATTGCAGCAATGAGGGAAGAGATAAGGCAGGACTTTGTGGTCTCCAAAACCAATCAAGCTGAGATAAGGGTAACATGTGAGGAGTTGAGTCAAAAGGTCGACAGTCTTGGCGGAAGAACGGAAATGCTGGAGAACTCGGTAAGCGTTTTGACCGCAAACCTGGAGTTAGTAAGCTCTAAAGTACGTACTCTCCAAGGGGAAGGTGAAAATATGAGAGAAAGGGTTGAAGTCTTGGAAAATTATTCCAGACGTAACAAAATTCGTCTCCTAAAAATTCCAGAGGGGAAAGAAGGAAGCGATCTGAAATCCTTCATAGTACAGTTACTAAAAAGTTCTCTCACATTGGAAGAATCAGCTGAGGTGCTTGATAGAGATATCCAGCGAATTCACAGAGATCCGTTTCGTCTAAACCCAGCAAGAACAAAACCAAGGAAAATTTTGATTAACTTCTTGACCTACACTCTTAAAGAAAAAATCTTGAATCTTGCCTTGAAAGCAGGCACTATGAAAGGCCCCAATTTCTCGTTTGAAATACGATCGGACCTATCCAAAACCACACTGGATAGGCAGTGGGAGCTCGGAAGACGCATGGACTCTTTCAGATCACTTGGAGCAACAGTACAAATGAGATTTCCTGCATTCCTAAAAGTCATGTATAACAATAAGATGCACAATGTTAGATCTATACAGGATGCTGATGATCTGTTAAATTCCATAAAAGACCACGCTCAAGCTCAGGCTCTGGTTCATAAATAAAAATAAGTCAATATAGTAAATCCCGGTATGGAAAAAAAAAAAGGGGGAAATCAAGTTAAATAACTAAAACCAATAAATGACTTTAGAAGGTGAAATAAAAAAATTTAAAAAAACAACGGGAAAGGAAGGAAAAAAACATAAAGAAGGGAGGAAAAGGGCGGAGTAAAACAAAATAAAAAAATAAATAAAAAAATAATTAAAAAAAAAAGAGGGAAAGGAAAATCTATATAGAATGGAAATTAAAGAAATGTACTTATACATGTACTTATACATAGATATATGACATTGAAGTAATCTATAGATCAAACTTTGACTTAACCCCTATGGTTCAAAACTATACTGTATCACTAGTAATAAAACCAAGCCTCCCATTTTTTCTTGTCCCTTTTCGTTTATTTAAGAGAGATAGCAATGAAGAGTTTAAGGAGACCGTGGAGCGACGTATATCTGGCTCAACACCAAGCCAGAAGAAATAAGGGAGGGTTTCCAAGGGGGTGGAGGGGAGGGTTGAGGGGGAAAAAAATGAAAAGTCCTCATTTGGAAAACCATGTTAAAATTCCAACCATAACTTATACTCTTAATCACATATTTGATACGCTTAAAACAAAAATAATAAACATAAAAACTTTAAAGAAAGTAATGGAAGGAAGATGCCATAAAGAAACAAAAATAAAACATGACAACAGTTAATTATATGTCCTGGAACGTAAATGGCCTGCGCGTGAGAGGGAGAAAAGAGCGTATTTTTCAATATCTAAGGGACTCTCAGGCGCAGGTCATTGTGTTGCAGGAAACACACCTTCTTAAGTCAGAGGCAGTTAATGTAATGAAAAAACAAAGGTGGATAGATAAATTATGTTCCACAGACCATAATGCAAATATAAGAGGGGTAATATTTATATTAAAAAAATCAGCAAAAGCGCAAATACAAGAATATAAAGAAGATAATACAGGGAGGTGGCTAATAGTTAGAGTCTCTCTTGATGGACAAATGAGGACATTGATAGGTTATTATTGCCCTAACTCAGATGATCCATCACACTTGGACGCTGTAAGAGAGCAATTAATATCAGTACAGGAACCAATAATCTGGATGGGAGACTTTAATATTGTCTTAGATCCTAAATTAGACAAATCAACTAAATCTAGAATTTCTAGTTCTGTTAGATCTAGAAACACTCTTAAAAACATTATGACACACCTGGGTCTGGCGGACTTATGGAGAGAACGCGCCGGTAATAAACCCGGTGTGTCTTTGAGAAACAGCCGATTCAAACATAAATCTAGAATCGATCATGGTTTTTTTAGTTACTGTCTAAACGATATAGTAGAGTCGATTGATTATATACCATCACACCTCTTGGATCACTCTGCAATAAAATTTACTTTAAAATCTAGTAATGTGGTTAACCACCCGTCTTGGTCCTTTGATCGGACACTGCTGCTAGAGGATGAAGAAGTCAATTTTCTCTCAATTGAATCTTTAGTCTTCTTTGATATAAATAAAGACTCCGCAGGTCCAACAGCTGTCTGGGAAACTTTTAAAGCCTTTCTAAGGGGGCAGATCACTAATAGAGCCTCCTATAGGCGGAAAATATATATTCAGAAAATAAAAAACCTAGAACAGGAAATGAAACTTTTAGAACCTAAGATCGATCCGTCTCTAACAACATCTGATGATCATGAAAAAATGGCTGAATTGAAATCCCAATTAGAAATCACTTTACAGGAAAGAATAAATAAAAGATGGGAAGCGAGTAAATCCTCTCAATTTGAATTTGGAGAAGCTGCAGGGAAGGTACTTGCGTGGAAAATAAGAGCGGAAAAAAACCTCAATTACATCAGAGAAATTAAGATACCTGGAGAAGCAGAAACAAGATCCACCAGCTCAGAGATAGGGAGAGCCTTCTTTGATTTCTTTGAGGAGATTTATAAAGAGAATCTCCCTAACGATCAGCAAGCAAGGGATAGTTGGCTAGGAGCCATAAACCTCCCAGCTCTATCAATAAGCCAGAGCAACCTTTTGGAGGCTGAGATCACAGAAGACGAGGTCAAGAAAGCAATTCGCCACTCTAAAAAAGGAAAGGCGGCTGGTCCGGATGGACTGCCTGGAGAAATCTATAGAACTCTTGAAGATATAGTAGCCCCAGTGCTCACGTCACTTTTCAATGGCATATTGATACAAGGGAAGGAACCCCCAAAAACATGGGGAGAAGCTACAATCGTGCTCATCCCGAAACCAGGGAAATCAACACTGGACTGTGGGTCATACAGACCAATATCATTACTTAATAACGACTACAAACTGTTCACAACTTTAATATCTACAAGACTGGCTAGTGTCATTGGAAAAATCATTCATCCCGACCAAAAAGGTTTTATCAAGGGCAGACAACTAGCGGAGCTTACATATGAAGCTGTGGGAGCTATAGATATTGCTACGGCTTTCTCTCTACCATTGGCCACATTAACCCTAGACGCAACTAAAGCGTTTGATAGGGTTAACTGGCTATATCTTAACGATGTTTTGAAAAAATTTAACTTTGGGGAGAATTTTCGTAGGATAATTAAACAACTATATAGTACTGCTTCTGCCAGGTTATTGGTTAATGGATCTCTAACCGAACCATTTGATATAACTAGAGACACAAGACAGGGCTGCCCGCTTTCCCCTCTCCTATTTAATCTATACATTGAACCGTTCGCTCAGCTTTTAAGGAACGAGGCTAATATTTCATCTTTTAGCTTTGGAGAGTGGGAAAGGCGGGTAGCAATGTATGCAGATGACATCATGATTTTTACATCAGACCCAGCTAGAGCATACCCAGTAGTCATCCATCGGGCAGAAGAATTTGGACGAATATCGGGATATGACATCAATTCCAGTAAAAGCGAGATAATGGTTTGGAACATACCCAATATCCAGCAGGGGGCAAAAATATCCACATCGATGCGCTATTTGGGAATTAGAATAACTCAAGAAGTGGCGAGAATTGGGCATATTAATTTGGAAAGGATACACACTGAGACCAAAAAACGTCTAAAATCTTGGTCACATCTACCACTTTCTACTATAGGCAGGGTGAACCTGGTTAAAATGTGTATCCTCCCAAAATTCACCTTTATTTTCAATTCTATTCCTACTACCTTTGACTCAAAAATGATTGAAAAATCACAAAGAGAAATAAACTCCTTCATATGGAACTACAAAACCACAAGAATTGCGTGGAAAAAGCTAAGGAGAAGGAGAGAGAAAGGAGGCCTTGCACTGCCAGATCTACTGTATTATTCATGGGCATTCCAGCTATCCCACTCAAGAATGCTTTTAAAGATGCCATCTAATCTTGCAACTGATTCCATGTATAAGGCTATGCTAATCGGGGTTAATTTAACACCGGATAGTTTTATGTTTAAATTTGGATGTCAGAAATACTTCAAAAACATTAAATTAAAAATCGTACAATCATGGGCAAAAATATGGTACAATATCAGAAAGAAACTGGGTCTCTCATACTATTCCAACTACGCCCCCATTTGGGATTCACCAGGATTGCCACTTTGTCTGAGGGACAGTCTTTCCACCATAATTGAACAAACAGGTATTATAAGATGGGGTCAACTACTCAAAGAAGGCAGCCTTATAGCTTGGGATGAGTTATACAAACTGGTTGGTGTTGGACTGTCAAGATTTAAATATATTCAACTAAATAGCTGGGTGAGATCTCAGACTCACACTGATTCGAACCTAGGGAAAACAAGCTTAAAAGAATAAAAGTTGGTGGAAAGAGCTATGGGGGAAAGGAGGTAACTACCTGGTATTGGCAGTTGTTAGAGGAAATTGATGGGGAAGTTCAGCTCCCAGACGATCTATGGAGAACGGCAATTGGTACCCCATGTGAGGAAAGATGGGAAAACTCTTTTTCTCTACTATACAAAACAGTAAAGCCTTCATGGCGGAGACGAAACCATCTATTCTCTATACATCGTGCATATATAACCCCACTAAAACTATCTAAATTCTTACCAAATAAAAAATGCAACAAATGCAATTGGCCAGGGGCCTGTGACATACATATGTTTTTTGAGTGTCCAGACATCCAAAAATTCTGGATTGATGTGAAGGAAACGTTAAATTCTATCCTAAATACATCTTTAGAAATAACCCTTTCTCTCGTCATTTTTGGATTGGAAGATAACATCAAAGGATTGGCAAGGTCCTTTCTTTTCTACGCAATTTTGCTGGCGAGAAGACAGATTTGTATAAATTGGGTAGAGAAAACACCCCCATTACACTCTCGGTGGCTTTCCTCCTTATATGAAACATCTAAAATGGACCTTAAAAGAACAACTAGTAAGAGGCATATGGCTTTTTGGAACCTTTTAATCAACTGGAGATAAACCCGGGGGTTTTTTTTTGTGGTTTTTTTTTCCCCGGGTCCAATGATTATGCCTCTTATACTCTTGGACCAGGGTCAGTCAAGTCGTGTTAAAGGTCCTATAGGTTGAAAGATACCTAGATTGAGTAAAAAGCATCTATAATTCTTCTTTTGGAACATCTCTACTACCAATATATCAAATCACGTCTACAAGCCGTGCAAGGTGGTTGGTATGTTCCCTATCGAAGAAAAGGCAAATGAGGACAACAAAAAAAAAAAAGACTGTTAGCGCTCTAGTTGTTCTTTAGAACACTCTGGGACATTCTGTCATTGGGCTATAGTTGGGCTACATCTGGCTGATATTTGGGCTACATTTGTTTTTTTTTGTCTCTGGTGGCCATCTTTGGGCTACATTGGGCTACATTGGGCTACATTTGGGCTCTAACATATATATAGCCCAATGTACCCCAATATATATTTTTTCAAAGTTAATTTTCTCAGCAACTACTGAACAGATTTACACCATTCAAAGAAAAGCGTAATCTGCGAGCCGGACTCTACCTTTCTACCAAATTTCTTATAAATCCATTCAGCCGTTCGAGCTGTAGCCGTGTCTAAACGTCCTATGGAAAATAACATGGGGAAAACACGTTTTGGGACCCCCCTTTTATCTCAGCCCCCACTTGACGGAGCCCCCCCAAACTTTCAGGGAAGGAGCGGAGCAGAGCAGGCCATCTTCTTTGAGACATTCGCAAAGATTCGTCCACCGGTGCCAAAGTTATTCTCAATAGAATGTTGCGGATTTCCTATGGAAACTAGGTCCTAACTATAATTACCTACTGGCGACCGCCAGTAGGTAATATATATATATATATATATATATATATATCCAAACAAAAGAGTTGCCCCAATGGAAGAGCCGCCAGGTAGGTTCTTAATGCACTTTTATTGATGGCTTACAGCAGATAACCAGGGCGGAAAAACAGTTTCTATCAATGAACGCCAGACGCGTTTCAGGTTGTCCCTTTCTTCAGTGGCGTGTGAGGTCGGCAAGTTGAGCACCGGGAATGCCGCTAAAAATACACCTGGACCTGCCATGGTGGGCGTTGCTGCTCCCGCAGCCTTATGGTCCTTGTAGTGGCATTGAAGTAATCCTTTAAGTGAGGGGGCTCGATTTTGCAAACCAAATGTCTTTTCAAAGTAATAAACCCCAGTGGGTGAAACAGAGTTCTCGCTCCTCGGCGCTGCATGAATGATGAAGCCATCAGGCTCTACCTCCCGTTACGCTGTGGCCTCCATTTTGAAGACCCACGGGACCGCAGCAGCGGCGTGACTCTTCCGCGGCCGGACCAGCCGCAAACACCCAAACAAAAGAGTTGCCCCAATGGAAGAGCCGCCAGGTAGGTTCTTAATGCACTTTTATTGATGGCTTACAGCAGATAACCAGGGCGGAAAAACAGTTTCTATCAATGAACGCCAGACGCGTTTCAGGTTGTCCCTTTCTTCAGTGGCGTGTGAGGTCGGCAAGTTGAGCACCGGGAATGCCGCTAAAAATACACCTGGACCTGCCATGGTGGGCGTTGCTGCTCCCGCAGCCTTATGGTCCTTGTAGTGGCATTGAAGTAATCCTTTAAGTGAGGGGGCTCGATTTTGCAAACCAAATGTCTTTTCAAAGTAATAAACCTCAGTGGGTGAAACAGAGTTCTCGCTCCTCGGCGCTGCATGAATGATGAAGCCATCAGGCTCTACCTCCCGTTACGCTGTGGCCTCCATTTTGAAGACCCACGGGACCGCAGCAGCGGCGTGACTCTTCCGCGGCCGGACCAGCCGCAAACATCCAAACAAAAGAGTTGCCCCAATGGAAGAGCCGCCAGGTAGGTTCTTAATGCACTTTTATTGATGGCTTACAGCAGATAACCAGGGCGGAAAAACAGTTTCTATCAATGAACGCCAGACGCGTTTCAGGTTGTCCCTTTCTTCAGTGGCGTGTGAGGTCGGCAAGTTAAACACCGGGAATGCCGCTAAAAATACACCTGAACCTGCCATGGTGGGCGTTGCTGCTCCCGCAGCCTTATGATCCTTGTAGTGGCATTGAAGTAATCCTTTAAGTGAGGGGGCTCGATTTTGCAAACCAAATGTCTTTTCAAAGTAATAAACCCCAGTGGGTGAAACAGAGTTCTCGCTCCTCGGCGCTGCATGAATGATGAAGCCATCAGGCTCTACCTCCCGTTACGCTGTGGCCTCCATTTTGAAGACCCACGGGACCGCAGCAGTGGCGTAACTCTTCCGCGGCCGGACCAGCCGCAAACATCCAAACAAAAGAGTTGACCCAATGGAAGAGCCGCCAGGTAGGTTCTTAATGCACTTTTATTGATGGCTTACAGCAGATAACCAGGGCGGAAAAACAGTTTCTATCAATGAACGCCAGACGCGTTTCAGGTTGTCCCTTTCTTCAGTGGCGTGTGAGGTCGGCAAGTTGAGCACCGGGAATGCCGCTAAAAATACACCTGGACCTGCCATGGTGGGCGTTGCTGCTCCCGCAGCCTTATGGTCCTTGTAGTGGCATTGAAGTAATCCTTTAAGTGAGGGGGCTCGATTTTGCAAACCAAATGTCTTTTCAAAGTAATAAACCCCAGTGGGTGAAACAGAGTTCTCGCTCCTCGGCGCTGCATGAATGATGAAGCCATCAGGCTCTACCTCCCGTTACGCTGTGGCCTCCATTTTGAAGACCCACGGGACCGCAGCAGCGGCGTGACTCTTCCGCGGCCGGACCAGCCGCAAACATCCAAACAAAAGAGTTGCCCCAATGGAAGAGCCGCCAGGTAGGTTCTTAATGCACTTTTATTGATGGCTTACAGCAGATAACCAGGGCGGAAAAACAGTTTCTATCAATGAACGCCAGACGCGTTTCAGGTTGTCCCTTTCTTCAGTGGCGTGTGAGGTCGGCAAGTTGAGCACCGGGAATGCCGCTAAAAATACACCTGGACCTGCCATGGTGGGCGTTGCTGCTCCCGCAGCCTTATGGTCCTTGTAGTGGCATTGAAGTAATCCTTTAAGTGAGGGGGCTCGATTTTGCAAACCAAATGTCTTTTCAAAGTAATAAACCCCAGTGGGTGAAACAGAGTTCTCGCTCCTCGGCGCTGCATGAATGATGAAGCCATCAGGCTCTACCTCCCGTTACGCTGTGACCTCCATTTTGAAGACCCACGGGACCGCAGCAGCGGCGTGACTCTTCCGCGGCCGGACCAGCCGCAAACATCCAAACAAAAGAGTTGCCCCAATGGAAGAGCCGCCAGGTAGGTTCTTAATGCACTTTTATTGATGGCTTACAGCAGATAACCAGGGCGGAAAAACAGTTTCTATCAATGAACGCCAGACGCGTTTCAGGTTGTCCCTTTCTTCAGTGGCGTGTGAGGTCGGCAAGTTGAGCACCGGGAATGCCGCTAAAAATACACCTGGACCTGCCATGGTGGGCGTTGCTGCTCCCGCAGCCTTATGGTCCTTGTAGTGGCATTGAAGTAATCCTTTAAGTGAGGGGGCTCGATTTTGCAAACCAAATGTCTTTTCAAAGTAATAAACCCCAGTGGGTGAAACAGAGTTCTCGCTCCTCGGCGCTGCATGAATGATGAAGCCATCAGGCTCTACCTCCCGTTACGCTGTGGCCTCCATTTTGAAGACCCACGGGACCGTAGCAGCGGCGTGACTCTTCCGCGGCCGGACCAGCCGCAAACATCCAAACAAAAGAGTTGCCCCAATGGAAGAGCCGCCAGGTAGGTTCTTAATGCACTTTTATTGATGGCTTACAGCAGATAACCAGGGCGGAAAAACAGTTTCTATCAATGTACGCCAGACACGTTTCAGGTTGTCCCTTTCTTCAGTGGCGTGTGAGGTCGGCAAGTTGAGCACCGGGAATGCCGCTAAAAATACACCTGGACCTGCCATGGTGGGCGTTGCTGCTCCCGCAGCCTTATGGTCCTTGTAGTGGCATTGAAGTAATCCTTTAAGTGAGGGGGCTCGATTTTGCAAACCAAATGTCTTTTCAAAGTAATAAACCCCAGTGGGTGAAACAGAGTTCTCGCTCCTCGGCGCTGCATGAATGATGAAGCCATCAGGCTCTACCTCCCGTTACGCTGTGGCCTCCATTTTGAAGACCCACGGGACCGCAGCAGCGGCGTGACTCTTCCGCGGCCGAACCAGCCGCAAACATCCAAACAAAAGAGTTGCCCCAATGGAAGAGCCGCCAGGTATGTTCTTAATGCACTTTTATTGATGGCTTACAGCCGATAACCAGGGCGGAAAAACAGTTTCTATCAATGAACGCCAGACGCGTTTCAGGTTGTCCCTTTCTTCAGTGGCGTGTGAGGTCGGCAAGTTGAGCACCGGGAATGCCGCTAAAAATACACCTGGACCTGCCATGGTGGGCGTTGCTGCTCCCGCAGCCTTATGGTCCTTGTAGTGGCATTGAAGTAATCCTTTAAGTGAGGTGGCTCGATTTTGCAAACCAAATGTCTTTTCAAAGTAATAAACCCCAGTGGGTGAAACAGAGTTCTCGCTCCTCGGCGCTGCATGAATGATGAAGCCATCAGGCTCTACCTCCCGTTACGCTGTGGCCTCCATTTTGAAGACCCACGGGACCGCAGCAGCGGCGTGACTCTTCCGCGGCCGGACCAGCCGCAAACATCCAAACAAAAGAGTTGCCCCAATGGAAGAGCCGCCAGGTAGGTTCTTAATGCACTTTTATTGATGGCTTACAGCAGATAACCAGGGCGGAAAAACAGTTTCTATCAATGAACGCCAGACGCGTTTCAGGTTGTCCCTTTCTTCAGTGGCGTGTGAGGTCGGCAAGTTGAGCACCGGGAATGCCGCTAAAAATACACCTGGACCTGCCATGGTGGGCGTTGCTGCTCCCGCAGCCTTATGGTCCTTGTAGTGGCATTGAAGTAATCCTTTAAGTGAGGGGGCTCGATTTTGCAAACCAAATGTCTTTTCAAAGTAATAAACCCCAGTGGGTGAAACAGAGTTCACGCTCCTCGGCGCTGCATGAATGATGAAGCCATCAGGCTCTACCTCCCGTTACGCTGTGGCCTCCATTTTGAAGACCCACGGGACCGCAGCAGCGGCGTGACTCTTCCGCGGCCGAGCAGACATTGACTAACATGAGATTTTAATCATTCAATTGCTAACAAAGACAGCGCCCACTGGGGTTTTTTACTAAATGGTCGGACTGCTGATACCATAATGCTTTGCAGCACATGCCGGAAATGGCGCGAGATCTTGCCCTAAAGGCGGGACCTCTCACATTAAATAGCAGGTGTTCCGAACCAAGCTGTGTTTGTTGCATCATAGAAAGGCTCTGGAAGAAGGATTATATCCGAAACGCGTCAGCCATCTAATGTCAGCATGTTAACCAGAAGCCTGCTGTTGACCTCACTGCATGAGGAAACGTTGTTGGGAGGGCATTCTCACAGTGGGCAATCTGTTGTGATGGAATGTTTACGGCTTGGCCCAAGCCGCGAGGATGCCCCGCCGCAGTTCAGCGGACCTGCGCTGTCCGGAAGGCCCGACACGCACAGAGGACAACAACGCTCGCCAGTGAGTAATTGTGGTAATAACAGCGGGCACTGTGCTTCGAGCAGACATTGACTCACATGAGATTTTAATCATTCAATTGCTAACAAAGACAGCGCCCACTGGGGTTTTTTACTAAATGGTCGGACTGCTGATACCTTAATGCTTTGCAGCACATGCCGGAAATGGCGCGAGATCTTGCCCTAAAGGCGGGACCTCTCACATTAAATAGCAGGTGTTCCGAACCAAGCTGTGTTTGTTGCATCATTGAAAGGCTCTGGAAGAAGGATTATATCCGAAACGCGTCAGCCATCTAATGTCAGCATGTTAACCAGGAGCCTGCTGTTGACCTCACTGCATGAGGAAACGTTGTTGGGAGGACATTCTCACAGTGGGCAATCTGTTGTGATGGAATGTTTGAGGCTTGGCCCAAGCCGCGAGGATGCCCCGCCGCAGTTCAGCGGACCTGCGCTGTCGGGAAGGCCCGACATGCACAGAGGACAACAACGCTCGCCAGTGAGTAATCGTGGTAATAAGAGCGGGCACTGTGCTTCGAGCAGACATTGACTCACATGAGATTTTAATCATTCAATTGCTAACAAAGACAGCGCCCACTGGGGTTTTTTACTAAATGGTCGGACTGCTGATACCATAATGCTTTGCAGCACATGCCGGAAATGGCGCGAGATCTTGCCCTAAAGGCGGGACCTCTCACATTAAATAGCAGGTGTTCCGAACCAAGCTGTGTTTGTTGCATCATTGAAAGGCTCTGGAAGAAGGATTATATCCGAAACGCATCAGCCATCTAATGTCAGCATGTTAACCAGGAGCCTGCTGTTGACCTCACTGCATGAGGAAACGTTGTTGGGAGGGCATTCTCACAGTGGGCAATCTGTTGTGATGGAATATATATATATATATATATGTAAGAGCAAAAGACCAAGCTTTCGAGGGCGCACTCGCGGTCAACGTTCACCGCCGGTTCACAATCGCTGCACGCATCCCCGGAGGTGCTTGAAATAAAGGAACATGACCACGCGACTCTGCTCCAGGATTCTTTATTGTATGGCACTGGTCACCTGACGCGTTTCGAAGCACTCGCTTCTTCTTCGGAGGCATTCAGTATTTGCAACAGCCCACAGGTCTCCCATTTGTCAAGCTCCGCCCTGAGTGGGACGCACTACGTGTGCGCCTTGCCTTATGGTACTAGTAGTTTCCCTTAAGTAGGTCCCGTGTGGTTGTTTGGTTGCAAAATTGTTCATTAAAACCCTGAGTGGGCCCCAGAGTATTGCCCGTGGTTTTGGTTCGTTCCTGCTGGCCGCATCGCTTAGTAGGCTGGAAACAGTTCCAAACTGCGATGTCCTTTCAAGTTCTGATGGACGTTGCCGCCCTCCACGGCAGGAATGTCGTGTGAGATATGTAAGAGCAAAAGACCAAGCTTTCGAGGGCGCACTCGCGGTCAACGTTCACCGCCGGTTCACAATCGCTGCACGCATCCCCGGAGGTGCTTGAAATAAAGGAACATGACCACGCGACTCTGCTCCAGGATTCTTTATTGTATGGCACTGGTCACCTGACGCGTTTCGAAGCACTCGCTTCTTCTTCGGAGGCATTCAGTATTTGCAACAGCCCACAGGTCTTCCATTTGTCAAGCTCCGCCCTGAGTGGGACGCACTACGTGTGCGCCTTGCCTTATGGTACTAGTAGTTTCCCTTAAGTAGGTCCCGTGTGGTTGTTTGGTTGCAAAATTGTTCATTAAAACCCTGAGTGGGCCCCAGAGTATTGCCCGTGGTTTTGGTTCGTTCCTGCTGGCCGCATCGCTTAGTAGGCTGGAAACAGTTCCAAACTGCGATGTCCTTTCAAGTTCTGATGGACGTTGCCGCCCTCCACGGCAGGAATGTCGTGTGAGATATGTAAGAGCAAAAGACCAAGCTTTCGAGGGCGCACTCGCGGTCAACGTTCACTGCCGGTTCACAATCGCTGCACGCATCCCCGGAGGTGCTTGAAATAAAGGAACATGACCACGCGACTCTGCTCCAGGATTCTTTATTGTATGGCACTGGTCACCTGACGCGTTTCGAAGCACTCGCTTCTTCTTCGGAGGCATTCAGTATTTGCAACAGCCCACAGGTCTCCCATTTGTCAAGCTCCGCCCTGAGTGGGACGCACTACGTGTGCGCCTTGCCTTATGGTACTAGTAGTTTCCCTTAAGTAGGTCCCGTGTGGTTGTTTGGTTGCAAAATTGTTCATTAAAACCCTGAGTGGGCCCCAGAGTATTGCCCGTGGTTTTGGTTCGTCGCGTGGTCATGTTCCTTTATTTCAAGCACCTCCGGGGATGCGTGCAGCGATTGTGAACCGGCGGTGAACGTTGACCGCGAGTGCGCCCTCGAAAGCTTGGTCTTTTGCTCTTACATATCTCACACGACATTCCTGCCGTGGAGGGCGGCAACGTCCATCAGAACTTGAAAGGACATCGCAGTTTGGAACTGTTTCCAGCCTACTAAGCGATGCGGCCAGCAGGAACGATCCAAAACCACGGGCAATACTCTGGGGCCCACTCAGGGTTTTAATGAACAATTTTGCAACCAAACAACCACACGGGACCTACTTAAGGGAAACTACTAGTACCATAAGGCAAGGCGCACACGTAGTGCGTCCCACTCAGGGCGGAGCTTGACAAATGGGAGACCAGTGGGCTGTTGCAAATACTGAATGCCTCCGAAGAAGAAGCGAGTGCTTCGAAACGCGTCAGGTGACCAGTGCCATACAATAAAGAATCCTGGAGCAGAGTCGCGTGGTCATGTTCCTTTATTTCAAGCACCTCCGGGGATGCGTGCAGCGATTGTGAACCGGCGGTGAACGTTGACCGCGAGTGCGCCCTCGAAAGCTTGGTCTTTTGCTCTTACATATCTCACACGACATTCCTGCCGTGGAGGGCGGCAACGTCCATCAGAACTTGAAAGGACATCGCAGTTTGGAACTGTTTCCAGCCTACTAAGCGATGCGGCCAGCAGGAACGAACCAAAACCACGGGCAATACTCTGGGGCCCACTCAGGGTTTTAATGAACAATTTTGCAACCAAACAACCACACGGGACCTACTTAAGGGAAACTACTAGTACCATAAGGCAAGGCGCACACGTAGTGCGTCCCACTCAGGGCGGAGCTTGACAAATGGGAGACCTGTGGGCTGTTGCAAATACTGAATGCCTCCGAAGAAGAAGCGAGAGCTTCGAAACGCGTCAGGTGACCAGTGCCATACAATAAAGAATCCTGGAGCAGAGTCGCGTGGTCATGTTCCTTTATTTCAAGCACCTCCGGGGATGCGTGCAGCGATTGTGAACCGGCGGTGAACGTTGACCGCGAGTGCGCCCTCGAAAGCTTGGTCTTTTGCTCTTACATATCTCACACGACATTCCTGCCGTGGAGGGCGGCAACGTCCATCAGAACTTGAAAGGACATCGCAGTTTGGAACTGTTTCCAGCCTACTAAGCGATGCGGCCAGCAGGAATGAACCAAAACCACGGGCAATACTCTGGGGCCCACTCAGGGTTTTAATGAACAATTTTGCAACCAAACAACCACACGGGACCTACTTAAGGGAAACTACTAGTACCATAAGGCAAGGCGCACACGTAGTGCGTCCCACTCAGGGCGGAGCTTGACAAATGGGAGACCTGTGGGCTGTTGCAAATACTGAATGCCTCCGAAGAAGAAGCGAGTGCTTCGAAACGCATCAGGTGACCAGTGCCATACAATAAAGAATCCTGGAGCAGAGTCGCGTGGTCATGTTCCTTTATCTCAAGCACCTCCGGGGATGCGTGCAGCGATTGTGAACCGGCGGTGAACGTTGACCGCGAGTGCGCCCTCGAAAGCTTGGTCTTTTGCTCTTACATATATATATATATGTATATATATAAAATCCACCGTTTCCCAGCCGGGAAGGACAACAACATGTGGCGTGCAATTAAAATCTTTTAATCAGGCTTCTGTCAGACGCGTTTCGGAGCTTTTGACTCCTTGCTCACCGACAAGTTATATCAAAAGAATCTAACCAGGACTGTTGCTATTACTATTCCATTTTACCTCTTCTAAAATCCAAACTTATGTGACTATACTATTTACAACTTCATGACAGCTTATTTTATTAATTCTATTTACACACAAGTGTGTGTAGAGATCTTCTTCTATATTCAAACCTTCAGGGTACTTGGAGTTTAGTTCTATGATGTAGCCGGACTCAAGTTTTCTCAATTTCTTAACTCTGCTGCCCCCTCGCTTATCCATGGGTACCACATCAATTACATAATATGTTAGGCCTTTACTATCCTTATCATGAAAGCTCTCAAAATGCAGAGCAACTGGGTACGTTCTGTCCCCATTTTTGATTGCCCGAATGTGCTGCAGCACTCTTTTGTGGGCTTCCAAGAATGTGCTGCCCATGTACCTCAGGCTACATGGGCACTGAAGCACACAGACAGCAAAATCTGTCTTGCACGTGAACTTGCCCTTGATGTTTCTCATTTCTGCTGATAGTCCTGACTTCTATCTGATGGTGTTGATACCTTGCTTACAGGCCTTGCATTTTGGACATATCAGGAACCTTTTCTTTTTATCAAGCCATGTAGATTTGGCAGGTTGTGTTTTCAGGGTATTCCTTATCAGTAGTTGTTTAAAGGATTTCGCTCGCCTAAAGGTCAACTGTGGTTTCTGCGGTACAACTTTCCTTAAAGTAGGGTCATTCCTTATTATGTGCCAATGTTTACAAATGATCTTTCGTAATTTGTGTTGTTGGGCACTAAACTTGGTAATGAACCTACACTGATTGCCCTGTTCTTTTTGCTATGCATTCTCAGCTCATGTGTCAAACAGAATCTCTTCCCCTTTCTTCTTTTCTACCTTCATCATGGCTTCATCTATCCATTTTTTGGGGTACCCTCTGTTCCTGAACCTATCTCACAAATGTGACAGTTCTTTTTTTACTCTCATCATTGTCACTACAATTGCGTTTAGTTCTCAAGCATACCCCATAGGGGATGCTTCTTTTGAGGTTGATGGGGTGGAAGCTGGACGCATGTAGCAACGTATTACCTGCTATAGGTTTTCTGTATAGTTTTGTTGCTACTTTGCCATTCTGGATGTAAACTGTTAGATCTAAAAAGTTTACACTCTCCTTGCTGATCTCACTAGCAAAACTAAGATATAGATCATTTTGCTGTATTCTCTCAACAAAGAGTTTGGCCTCATTTTCTGATCCTTTCCATACCAGGAACAGGTCGTCAATATAACGACTCCAATGCATTATGTTATGCTCCCATTCTGCTTGGAGCTGCGTCTAGATCACCTGCTCCTCCCACCAGCCCATATGCAAATTAGCATAGCTGGGGGTGAAGCAGATGCCCATCGCAATTCCGCATGTCTGATGGTATAGGGTATCATTAAAAAGAAAAAAAATGCAATTCAGACAAGTCTCCGTCATTTTCAAATTCATGTTAGTATGTGACCATAATCTAATCGGTCTTGATCCTAGAAAATGTTTTGCTGCCCGTAGGCCATCAGTGTGCCTAATGCTGATATACAGTGTTGCCACATCAATAGGAATCAGGAGATAGTCATCTTCCCAGGGTAGATCATAAATCTTTCTTAGGAAGTCGCTAGAATCTTGGATAAATGAAGGCAGAATTTTTACTGACTCTGATGAAAAAGAGTCTACATATTTAGAAGTTTTCTCATACAAACTCCCTATAGCTGATATAATAGGGCGTCCTGGGGGATTGTTGATGTCTGTATACATTTTAGGTATCAAGTAAAATACTGGTGTCACTGGCTGATCAATTTTTAAAAACATATATTCATCATGAGTTAGGAGGCCTTCGCTGTACCAAATTTCTAGTTGTGAATTAAAGCTGCGATGACTTTCCAGCATTACAGTACTATTAACTTTACTATAACATGCTTTGTTATTCAATTGCGTTAATGCTTCACTTAAGTACACTTTTTTGTCACACAGGACTACATTGCCCCCTTTATCTGCATTTCTCACTATGCAGTTGTCATTATCATTAAGCTATTTTACTAAAGCATAGTAAGTTGCCTGTTGTTGTGCTTTCAGTGAGGTTTTTTTTTCTTTGCCAGAGTCCACACATAATTGTTTCAACTCATTAATAACCAGGTCATTAAATTCATCAGTAGAGTCTCTGCCACATGTTGGAATAAATCTGGAGTTCGGCCTAAAATTTGTAGCAGCTGCCCCCTGTATCTCAACACCTTCTTCGAGTGCTATCAAAGGGGCTATCGTTTCCTGAACTTCCATTTGCTGGCTACTTTCCATTTCTCGTATTTCCAACATTAAGTTCATATCATCTACTGTCAATCCCTCCTGTACTACAACTTCTCCTTGGATTCCTAGTTGCCGCCTATTTATAGGGTTCAAGAGAAAATGCTTGTGTAATTTCAAGGCTCGTACAAATTTAAAGAGGTTGATTCTTGTTTGCACATAATCAATATTCTCTTCTGGATAGAAAGATAACCCTAATTTCAGGGTTTCTTGTTCTTGCTCTGTCAATGTGAGATTTGTGAGATTGACTATTGAGGCTGAATCACTCTCTATTATTGGTTGTTCTTCGACTTCCCTTGTGATTCTTCTCCTTGCTACGTTTTTCCGCTTCTTGTTCCTCTGCCTCTTACTTTTCCTCTTTGAGGTTTGGTTATCTGTACTGGTGGCCTTGGTCTTAAATTGAATTGGCTTTCTTCCCTTAAAAAAGCAAATTCATCCACTACAGTAGGCACCGCTCTATTTGTTCTATCTACTGGGTCATCTTCCATATCTGTATCCACTTCATAACTTTGAAGGCTAATTTGTCCTGAGTGTTGTTCTTGAAGTAGTATTGCAGCATTGGATATCTTATGTTTCCTGATAGAGTCAATTATTTTGGTAGCCCCTTTCATAGCACTTGAAGAAGGTGTAGAGATACAGGGGGCAGCGGCTACAAATTTTAGGCTGAACTCCAGATTTATTCCAACATGTGGCAAAGACTCTACTGATGTATTTAATGACCTGGTTATTAATGAGTTGAAAAGATTATGTGTGGACACTGGCAAAGAAAAAAACAAAAAAAAACTCACTGAAAGCACAACAACAGGCAACTTACTATGCTTTAGTAAAAAAGCTTAATGATAATGACAACTGCATAGTAAGAAATGCAGATAAAGGGGGCAATATATTCCTGTGGGACAAAAATATGTACTTAAGTGAAGCATTAAAGCAATTGAATAACAAAGCATGTTATAGTAAAGTTAATAGTACTGTAATGCTGGAAAGTCATCGCAGCTTTAATGCACAACTAGAAATTTGGTACAGTGAGGGCCTCCTAACTCATGATGAATATATGTTTTTAAAAATTGATCAGCCAGTGACACCAGTATTTTACTTGATACCTAAAATACATAAAGACACCAACAATCCCCCAGGACGCCCTATTATATCAGCTATAGTGAGTGCATATGAGAAAACTTCTAAATATGTAGACTCTTTTTTCATCAGAGTCAGTAAAAATTCTGCCTTCATTTATCCAAGATTCTAGCGACTTCCTAAGAAAGATTTATGATCTACCCTGGAAAGATGACTATCTCCTGATTACTATTGATGTGGCAATGCTGTATACCAGCATTAGGCACACTGATGACCTACGGGCAGCAAAACATTTTCTAGGAACAAGACCGATTATATTATGTTCACATACTAACATGATTTTGAAAATGACGGAGACTTGTCTGAATAGCAATTTTTTTCTTTTTATTGATACCCTATACCATCAGATCTGCGGAACTGCGATGGTCACCTGCTTTGCACCCAGCTATGCTAATTTGCATATGGGCTGGTGGGAGGAGCAGGTGATACAGACGCAGTTCCAAGCAGAATGGGAGCATAACATAATGCATTGGAGTTGTTATATTGATGACCTGTTCCTGGCTCCAAGATGGGTTATCGCTGGAACACCCTCTACCCCCCCGGCGGGTCAACCGTGCAATATTTAACCTTGGAGGGCGCTGAGCCAATGCAATTTTCACTGGGGGAGGTTTTTAATGCAATATCCATACTGCCATTGGGCAAAGCCCCCGGGCTAGATAAAATCCCGGGAGACTTATTTAAGCACCAACCTAGGGTCTGGGCCCCTTACCTGTTGGAAGTTTTTAATGCAATCCTTGGGGGAATGGCTGTCCCTAGTACTTGGCTGGGAGCAGAGATTGTACCTATCTTCAAGAAGGGCTCTCCTCTGCTCCCAGCCAATTATAGACCAATCAGCCTCATTGATGTTTCACAAAAAACCTTCGCGAGGCTGATACTTGATCGCCTGCAGGAATGGATGACGGACCACTCAATCTTAAGCACGTTCCAGGCTGGGTTTAGGAGTAAGGTGTCAACTACGGACCAAATTTTTCAGCTGGCCCTCCTCTTTTGGAAGACGGTCCGGGTGGAGGGGGGTACGTTGTATACCGTCTTTGTCGACCTCCGCGCAGCCTTTGACTTGGTCCCGCGGAGTAAACTATGGACGGTACTTGCTAAACTTGGTATCCCCGGTGCTCTTTTAGACATCATTGTTCGCTTACACACACACAATTATGCACAGGTTCGGTGTGGGAGGATGGGCAGCCACTCAAAAAGATTTCCCGTTGGCAGAGGGGTAAGGCAGGGTTGTGTTCTTGCACCGACCCTGTTTTGCCTCTTTGTCAACGGGGTAATCGATTACCTAAATAACGTCCCCAACACAGATGCACCTAGGCTCGGCGGCAGCAGGGTGCCCGCAATCATGTTTGCGGATGACACCCTGCTGCTGTCGAAATCCCCTATGGGGATTCAGCGTATTCTGGAGGGATTTGAGGCATTCTGTGGAGAGCATGGCCTCGAAATAAATGCCCTGAAGACCAAGTACATGATTTTTAATCCCCCCAAAAAAACACGCCCCAACCCATCTATAGGCCTGAACAGGCTAGAAAGAGTCATTACGTTTGAGTATCTGGGTGTGACCATGAATGATAAATTGGAATGGGGCGATCATCAAGTTAAGTCCCAGCTCAGATTGGCTCAAATAGCAGAGGGAATAATTAGGCTAGTCAACTCCAATAAATCATCTGTTAGACCGTTAGCCCCCCCGTTGGAGATTTATAAACTCCAGGCCAGAGGTGCGATCCTCTATGGCAGTGAACTTTGGGGATATGCATGCAAAAAAGAGTTGGTCACGGTAGAAAACAAGTTTCTTAGACAACTCCTAAAGTTACCGGCCAGTACCCCCCTTCTGCCCCTCAGGTTGGATTTGGGTCTGAAACCTTTGGACGAAGTAGTGGGTGTAAAGCCCCTAACCTTTTGGAGAAGATTATGGTCCACTCCTGAGCTAGCCAACTATAGGCAGGAATTGCAGGAAGTTCTTGCTCTTCCTGCTATAGAGAACATCCCGTGGTTTAAATATCTAAAAACTGAGTTTGCTCGGCTGGGCCTTCCGAACCTGTGGAGCGATCCTGAAGTGGCCTGTAAGGGGTTGTCTCGCAAACATCTGGTGGCAACTTTTCATGCATGTAACCTTGCATCCCACACACAGGGTACACGCCCAGATTCCTTGGCTAACACTTTTCTTGGGGTGAAAGATTCCTTTAAGTTTGAGTCAGTTCTTGATGACATCTTTCCGAATCTGGCCAGGAAATTTTATCTGCAATGGCGGTATAGTACCCTCCCGCTAAGAGCATTTACCAGCAAATGGAAGCAGCACTCCCTGGAAAGCTGCCCTGGCTGCAATTGTAAGCTTGAAGATGAACTGCATTTAGTCTTCTTTTGTCCTGCCTACATTGCGGCTAGAAGGTTCTGGATAATTCCTTTATGTAAAAACCTAGGGTTTGCCAAATGCTCTGAGGCCTTTAGAATTCTTAAAATTGACCTCTCAAAAGTAACTGTTTTTGCAATGGCCAAATTTCTCGAAGCAGCATGGCACAAGAGATTGCTTCTAATTCCTAGGGCATTTCATCCCTGATTCAGTTTATGTATTAGTCAGTGTATACATTTTTTGTATTAGGTCATTTTAAGTAAGATTTTAGCTATATTGTTAAATTGTTTTTATTTATCAAATTGTAATATTATAGACTGTTTAATTAATCAGTATTGGTTTATTTGATTGTTTTTATAGTATAGGTTGAGGTGTATTGGGGCATTCTCTCCTCCTACCCATGTGCTATCCCGCTATTTGATGTAACATTGATGTCTGATTTTTTGTCTGTATTATATTATGCTTATCTTTTATGGCAAATTGCCGAAATAAAGATTAATGAACTGAAACTGAAAATGCACAGCAATAAGAACAGGGCAATCATTGTAGGTTCATTACCAATTTTAGTGCCCAACAACACAAATTACGAAAGATCATTTGTAAAAATTGGCACATAATAAGGCATGACCCTACTTTAAGGAAAGTTGTACCGCAGAAACCACAGTTGACCTTTAGGCGAGCGAAATCTTTTAAACATTACTGGTAAGGAATACCCTGAAAACGCAACCTGCCAAATCTACATGGCTTGATGAAAAGAAAGGGTTCCTGAAATGTCAAAATGCAAGCCCTATAAGCAAGGTATCAACACCACCAGATACAAGTCAGGACTATCAGCAGAAATGAGAAACATCAAGGGCAAGTTCACGTGCAAGACAGATTTTGCTGTCTACGTGCTTCAGTGCCCATGTGGCCTGAGGTACATAGGGTAGCACAATCTTGGAAGCCCACAAAAGGGTGCTGCAGCACATTCGAGCAATTAAAAATGGGGACAGAACGTACCCAGTTGCTCGGCATTTTGAGAGCTTTCATGATAAGGATAGTAAAGGCCTAACATATTATGTAATTGACGCGGTACCCATCGATAAGCGTGGGGGCAACAGAGTTAAGAAATTGAGAAAACTTGAGTCCCGCTACATCATAGAACTAAACTCCAGGTACCCTGAAGGTTTGAATGTAGAAGATCTCTACACGCACTTGTAGTCAGTAGCATCTGTAAATAGAATTAATAAAATAAGCTGTCATAAAGTTGTAAATAGTATAGTCACGAGTCACATAAGTTTGAGAATTTAGAAGGGGTAAAATGGAATAGTAATAGCAACAGTCCTGGTTAGATTCTTTTGGTATATGCCCACTTGGGCTGAATATTGCATTACAGCGTGAATGAATATAGGCAATGCCCTGTATTTAGTAACTTAAATGCAGAGCCAAGTCCTTTTGTACAACAACAGATACAGGTAGGGTATAATGTATGAGTAATATGGGAATCAGTCATTGCCCACTAGGGCCATATTACATTTAATTAATGTGTATATATAACTGTGTATATATAATTGTATATATGATTGTATATGTTATGTATTTATTTGTATACAGGAATTGAGCTCGACAGAAAGCCTTGCATAATTACGCTGACACTCGTCACAGCAATAGCCAAGGCTTTGTTTTCAATCAGACGTGCAACAAAATGCATGTAAATAATGTAAATTGGGACAATTTAGCTAACTCACTCCCGTAATGCACAAAGGACATTTATTATGAATTTGTGGAATCATGTAAGACGAACTACTATATCCGTTTTAAAATGTAAAAATGTAAGATAGTCTTTTTTCACTATCTACACGGGGTTGCGACCACGTGACACGGAACTGGTATGCTTTTTAATGGCGTTCTCTGTGAAGCTCACTTGTCGGTGAGCAAGGAGTCAAAAGCTCCGAAACGCATCTGACAGAAGCCTGATTAAAAGATTTTAATTGCACCCCACATGTTGTCGTCCTTCCCGGTTGGTAAACGGTGGATTTGATTGTACGGACCTGCTCCTTGAGGGTCCGATTGACGACAACGCTCACGCTTGAGGCGGCGATTACTTTTTTGTCAGGGAGACAAATCAGGAAATATAATATATATACATAGATATAAATATATATATATATATATATCTCCAACTCCAGACATCCTACAGATCATAAAACCTGTAACAGATAGCAGCACTCGCGGGGGTGGTTTCCAAAAGATGTTTATTCGAAAACCCTCAGCACATCAACAAGACGCGTTTTGGCGTTTAGCCTTCGTCAGTTGTTTCACAGTTGGCGTGGCGGCCATTGGTGATATTTAACCATTACATGTTTACTATCATGGACATCAAAAGCGGACCAACAATCAAAGCTGAAAAGCGCCGCCATATTGTAACGTGCATTTTACCAAACGTTATATAACGCAAAACTAAAAGGCAAGGTTAAAGGTATCATCACATGTTATTAATAACCATGTGTTACCTACAAGAAAAAAAGAGAAAAACAAATGCAAATGCAATTCATTATTGCCCTGAATGGGCATAACCTGCCATATACAGCCAAATGATGACCTCGAGAAGCCTAATCTCGCCCTGGATGGGCCTTGTTCCAGTCCAATAGTAAACCCCACACACACAAATTACATTTACATGCCGGTTAAATTATTACATCATGTTCACAATTTCTTTTTCGCATGATTTTAAATCATTTCAGTCAATATTGTTCAGTTCAGTATTACATTCTCAAAGCAATTCATTTCAGTCAATTACTAAATGCATATTGTTCAAGTGCAAGCAAAGAAAAACAAAGAAAAAAAGAAAAGAAGAAATAGTAGGAAAAAAAATAATCTCTTCCTAAAATCACTATCCCAAGTGTACGGCCAATTCCTCATGAATATTCAGGCCATTAGGCATTTTGCTTTGCAAATCTATAATGTACCGCGACTCAAGCCGCCTCGATTTCTGTAACCGATCACCCCCTCTCACACTCACGGGAACACTATCCAGACACATGTACGACAGCAGGTCCCTGTTGCGTCCATGTGCCTTATCAAAGTGTCTCGCGACGGGATAGGATTCATCTACTTTATTGATAGCTCGCTTATGTTCCAATATGCGAATTTTGACCGGATGGGTCGTGCTACCAATATACCTCATCCCACAGGGGCATGTCAAACAGTAGATGGCATATGGCGTTGTACAAGTCATTAATTTCTGTATTTTCTTCGGTGTGGCTAGGCCCGGTACCTTATATGTAAGAGTGCGTTTGCTGTATTTGCAAGCCTTACAGCGGCCACAAGGAAAAAAGCCATTTAATAGTTTCAGAGATGGTTTAGTAGGATGTCCCTATGATGACTGTGTACCAGGTGGTCCTTCAGTGCCCTAGCTTTCTTAAATGTGACTAACGGATTAGGCGGCAGGTCATGTCTGATAATGTTGTCAGTCAACAGGATATTCCAGTTTTTACGCAATATCCTTTTAAGTTCACCTGCGTTATCCGAAAATGTGGTAATTAACCTAAACGCGCCACCTTCTGGTTCTTTACTCTTGGTGTTTAGTAGCTCGTTTCTCTGTATGTTATTTACTTTGTTTAGAGCTTGCGTTAAAACCCCATCCTTATAACCTCTAGCCTTGAACCTTGATAGGCTTTGTTTCGCTGCCTTCTGAAATTCTCGGTCACATGAGTTATTTCTTTTGAGTCTTAACAACTCTCCATAAGGGATGCTTATGGATCTTAGGAAGGTAATAGAATGTGGGCGTAATCGGACTTAGGCATCTCAAAAACAAATATTCATCAGAATTCAGCATATCCATTTTGTATCAGTGATGTCATTTGAGATGTCATTAGTGATGTCATCAGTGATGTCACTGACCATGTCATGAATGATGTAATATGTGACATCATCAGCAGTGGATTGCGGGCGCGCGAGTTATAGTGAGTCCAACTAACTATAACGTGGGAATTTCAATGGTTTTGTATGAGTAAAATGTTCAGCTAACTATAACTGGTGTGAAACCTATGGTTTTTTCAGTGAATTTCAAAGGTTTTTTAAATGCTAATTCCTAACTATAACGAGTGTGAAACCCATGGTTTTTTCAGTGAATTTCATAATTTTTTTAAAAAGCTAATTCCTTTGTATATCGACTTTGTAACCTACGATTTTTAGTGGGTTTTTTTATTAGCTGTTTTTTATAACTATTAATTATTATTAATTAAAAAAATATATATTTGTTCAATGTATTTTTCTTTTTTTTAATCATTTTTTCCTGGTGCGCTCAGGGTGCGCGCACCGGTAAGCTTACCCGTATCATTTTGTCTTGGAGCGCTCAGGGTGCGCGCACCGGTAAGCTCTCCCGAGAGCGCAGCGAGAGCGCTATTTCTGCGTTCGTATAAAAAAAAATTATGAAAACTAAATAATAATGCAAGACATTCAGTACCATGCTTATAAAAGTAGTATTTTTGATTTTCCGAATTAAAATGATTTTGAATTTCCGTAAAGCTAGCACAACGTCATTTAGGCGCGCCGCGTAATCGCCCACGGAAGCGCCTACGTTTGTGCTGCGGAAGCGCCCCCGGAAGCGCTCCGGTGCGCGCAGCGTAAGCGCGTCAAGTCATGTGACCTTAAAATAACTCTTTTCATTGGTTGTTAACAGGTTTTTTTTTACAAATAATGAAACCCCCACCCATTTCCTTCACTTCTTCTTTCACTTTTGTGACTGAAAGACCTGTTTTTTGCTGCTCATCCTTTTTGGAATTATAATGGCTGCTAGACCCACCAGTAGCAGTGAGGACTCAGATGGGCTCATAGAGGAAGAGGCTCCTCAGCCTAGAGTAATGGAGCATTTCATATGGAACTCAATACCTGCAGACAAAAAAAAGTAAATGCTCCAAAGGTGGAGTGCCGAATTTGTCATACTGTCCTGTCACGGGGTGACCCTACCAGGAAATACTCATTTGGAAATTCGACCATGATTCGGCACGTTCAGAGGAGGCACCGCCAGAACTATGCCCGGGAGAGTGTCAGGGCTCTGGCACGAGAGGCTCCAAGAGATGGTGCTTCTACTTCAACTGGAGGAGCAACTGTAACGGTGAGGGGGCGACCAGAACAGCTGATTCCAAATATTCAGCCTGTTTTTCATGGCATCACAAACAACTGTAAAGATTGTGGTGAACTACTTTGTTATAGTGAACAAAGTATTATGAACATTGTCCGAACCAGAGAAAATCACCGCTGCCGTCCCCACCCCTAATTGTGATTCTTTTTTTTTGCTCCTGTTGAGCAGTGTGCCATTCCCTGTTTTTGTTTTTGTTGAGAAAAAAACAAAAAAGAAGAAAAAAAAAGTTCTTTTTAGAACTACCTCCAATTCACAAAAAAGAGTTGTATTCTTAAAAAAATCAAAAAGAGTAACTGAAGTGGAGTGCAGTGAGAGAGGAGAGGAAAATGAGTGAGAAAGTAAAGAAAGGGACGAGAGGGGAAGGGAAGTGAAGTAGGGGGACTGATAGAAGTTGAGTGTGAGAGGTGAGTGAGGAGAAGGAGAGTGAACATGTAGAATGAGGATAAGTGAAGAAAATGTAGTAAAGGAACGGGGGGTGGAGGGGAAAGAAAAGAGCAGTGATGTTTAGGAAAGAGTGGAGATACAGACTGGATAAAGGCAAGTGAGTGTGAGACAAGGTGAGTAAGGGAGTGAAGAGATAGAGAAAGTGAAAGGAAAAGGTTGCACAAGGCACTTCTAAAAAAGGAGCATATTTACAAGTCCAATGAAACAATTACACTATCTCTATACCAGCATTGAATCCAAGCATGAAAAACAATTTAAAAAGAAGTCTACCTTATAAACAAAAAAATACAAACTGTAAGCACACACAGCTAACATTATGGAAAAAGGTAAAAATATAATTCCTTAATTCACACAGACACTCACTGTGATACTTGTCAAAAATCTTTAAGCTCTCTATCTTTTTTAAAAGAATCATTACTCACCTTTAAAAATGCTTTGGAAGATGTAAAACAGTGTCAGTCACACACAACAGATTTTCTTAAGCAGAATCTCTGAATAATGCTTCCTTCACTTGAGCCTCAGAATAATGGCACAGATTATTTCTCATTACAGACCCATATTCTTGTAACTAACCAATCAAAAATGTTCCCACAAAATTCAAAACCAAACTGCACATTTTAATTGGTTGTACATTTCAAGACTTTGAAACTCACATAACATTCACCCATCCCCCCAGTGCCCATTCACCCTGTAACCATGGTAACTCCCTTCTAACCCAGCAAACAGTTTACAAGTTCATCATACTATGTTGCAAAAGAATCCATCAAGGGTGTTTGACCTCTCAATGTACTAGCTAATCAAATGCAATGTTTCTTTAAATGACTTTTTCTCAACCATTGAAATGACTTTTTACAAAAAAAAGCATGCACCCTAATTTTCAGTGGAGATTTTTAAGAAAGCACCAATCATTTCTGGTTTTTCTAGTGCACTGATTCTCAACCACTTTTTTTCATAATCAAACTACCATTTCATTTCCACAACTCATCTGACTAGAAGCACATCTACCTTTAAAATGCCAAAAATCTGGTTTGTGGGTCATAGCTATGTCCACTGGAGTCAAAAATACGCAGCTAACAGAGGTATTTACAACCTTGATTTACCAAATGTGGACATTGTATGGATTGGGCAGAGAGGATTGAGAAGTCACCAATTGATACCATTGGTAAAATCCTTTATGCATCTTCCACACCCTGACCTTATAATTGTGCACTGTGGTGGAAATGACCTGGGCACTTGTTTGGGGTAGGTTTGGAAATGCTTTTAAAGGACATCTTTGGGCAATTGATGTCACTTTTTCCAAAAACTGCCTTGGTATTTTCTAATATATGCCAAAGGCAAAAATGGAACTGGTCCAACCAATTTTGTCCACAGATTGAGAAAGCAAGGAAACATGTGAATAAATCTGTTTCTGCTTCCCTCAGAGACTATGGTATGGGTTCCATTTACCACAACAACTTGCATTACAACATGCAAGACATCTATAGGAGAGATGGTGTGCATTTTACAGATGAGGGGAATAGAGTTTTCCTCTTGAATATAAGACTGTGCATTGGTACCTACTTGTAGGTACAGAAAACACCCACATAACACAATAGCTCTTTTCAGAGCTACCCTACCTCTAAGCACTCTAAATTATTTTTTTACTCTATTTTCTTGCACTATTTTTCCCCGTAGTGCACTCAGGGTGCGCGTACCGGAGAGCATACCCGGGAATGCACCCAGCGCTTACCCCGCGAAAAAAAAATTAAAATAGTTTTTGGGCCCTTCAGGGTCCTTCTAAGCCTCCCTCAAAAAACCTAAGTGGTCAGGGGGTGTCTACCCTGCCCCCTTTTAATCATTTCCCCCTTTTTTTTTACCTCAGGTGTCTCGATTTTCCCGAGACACAAGATGGCGGACTGCCCGGACTGTTAAGAATGTTGACAGACATCATACAGCCAATCAGCTTTCCGTTCGCGTACTCCCGTAGCGTGCCGGATGCGCTCCCCTGTACGCGTACCGGTGAGCGCTCGGAGCGCGCCTATAGATATATTTTTTTTTTAAGTTGCCTTTCATAAAAACCACAGGAGTAATTTCAAAGAAATATAGAAAAGGCCCTACTACATACCAGCACCTATCATTTTGCCAACTTTGGTGTAAATCCATTCATCCGTTCAGGCTGTAGCCATGTCTAAATGTCCTATGAAAAATTGCATGGGGAAAACACATTTGAAAGTATTGAAATTTAGAACCAATCAAAATATTACTTTAGTTTGGAATTTGTGTGTGATGAAGTTTGATTGGTTATGTATATATCTTAAATGAGAGGAAAACACGGCCATTTTGTGATACCCCAGTCTGAGGTACTTTTGAGAGAAAATGTGGGTGCTCAATTGCTGGACTTAGAATAACACAGTACTAACTCTTCTACTATCAAAAAGGTGAGTGGTTAATTTGTAAGGGGAACTATGTTGTACACTTTAAGATAATTTGGAAAATGTTTTCCATTAGTTATTTACAGTCCTTCTGTTATAATTATTGTTTAAGATTGGCTTCATCACATGCAGTGCTTTATATTTCTAGTTCCTCTCTGATACTATACACTGGCCAATTAATTTTAAAGAACTAAATACTTGATTAAGCTACTTTTATGTTATGTATTACTAAAAGCGATATTTGAAAGTGATTACTTTTTTCTGCAATTTACAGCAAGAAATTTGAAATTAAAATGGAGGACAGCAAGGAAATTTCTTTTGAAATTACAACAACATATCTTGAAAATGAAAATGTCATGGATATTGAAAGCACCATTTCATCACAAAGAGAAGATGACCTAAAAGATTTTTTTAAATCAATCTCTAGATGAAGAATTAATTCAATGTTTGGATGAAATAGAATGGCAACAAACATTAATGAACAATTTTCATGAGGAGATTAAATGTATGAATGAAGATGAAATACCAGATGAGGACATGTTACAAGTTTTATTAAATTATGAGAAATCTGAACAATAAATTATTAATTACAAATTAAAAATTAGTTGACATATTATTCATTTTTATTTCTAATTTATGAGGTAAAAGCGAAGTGATTGTAGTATAATGACATACTTATAGTATAGAGTGCAAAATGTTTATGTTACATAGTAAGTTTACTCATATTTACTGCCCTTCTCCCACTGTATTTTTAGCAATGTATATTTGACATCTCTTCTTCATCTCCTGCATCCTTTCTCTCACTATCTGTCTCTGATACACCCTATCGCCGCCATTTTGTGTAGTTTCAGAAAAGAGTGAAATGTAATACTTCAAAACTAGAAAAGAGAGCAGGGTAGAGTGCCCCTCACCCCAATTCTTTTTTTAAACTATTTTCTTTCACTGTTTTTCCCTGTGGTACGCTCTGGGTGCGCGTACCGGCGAGCGTACATGAGAACGCACCCAACGCTTACCCCGCGAAATTTAAAAAAAAAAAAAAGTTATTTTGCCCTTCAGGGTCCTTCTAGGCCCCCCTCAGAAAACCTAGGGGGTCAGGAGGTGTCTACTCTGCCCCCTTTTAATTATATCCCCCTTTCTTTTTCACCTCTTGTGTCTCGATTCTACCAAGACACAAGATGGCGGACTCTCCGGACTGTTTAGAATGTTGACCGACACACGACAGCCAATCAGCTTTCCGCTCGCGCACTCCCGTAGCGCGCCGGGTGCGCTCCCCGGTACGTGCACCTGTGAGCGCTCGGAGAGCACCTATAGATATATATGTGTTTTTGAAGTTAATTTTCAAAAAAACCACTGGAGCAATTTTCACCAAATATAGCAAAGGCACATATGCGTACCAGTCCCTACAATTTTGCAAAGTTTCGCGTAATTCCGTTCAGCCTTTCGGGCTGTACACTTGTCAGACCGTCCTATGGAAATTAACATGGGGAAAACACGTTTTGGGACCCCCCTTTTTTCTCAGCCCCCACATAACGAATCCCCCCGAAACTATCAGGGAAGGAGCGGAGCACAGCGAGGCAAATTTAAGGAAAATTACAGGCAGATCCCTCAATCGGCGCCAAAGTTATTCTCAATAGAATGTTCGGAATTTCCTATGGTAACTAGGTCCTAACTATAACTAGTATAATAGGTAATATATATATACTCACATGGGGGAACGTTTGGTTATCGCTTCTTTAATGGAACGCAAACAGACGCGTTTCGGCTGGAAGCCTTCGTCGGTGTTTACTACACCAGGAAGTTACATCATAGAAATAGTTTCAGTATGGTCATAGATACTAAGAAGGGACTGATAACCCCTATGTTGGTGGGAGTGCCATATTGGAGTTCGCATCCGCGTTCAACATGTCAGCAAATATAAAACGACCATTCAATGTCGAACATTCAAGCCTTGGCGCAAAAGTTCGACATTGAATGGTCGTTTTAATATTGCATTAATATATGCGTAATAAGTTGGCTGCCTGCTGCGGGGTATTCCCAGTATAATAACAACTGGGATATGTGCCGATACACGGCCAAATGTTGTTTAACCTCATGTGTGCTAATGTTTGCATTTGCTGACATGTTGAACGGGGATGCGAACTCCAATATGGCACTCCCACCAACATAGGTGTTATCAGTCCCTTCTTAGTATCTATGACCATACTGAAACTATTTCTATGATGTAAGGCTTCCAGCTGAAACGCATCTGTTTGCGTTCCATTAAAGAAGCGATAACCAAACGTTCCCCCGTGTGAGTATATATATATTACCTATTATACTAGTTATAGTTAGGACCTAGTTACCATAGGAAATTCCGAACATTCTATTAAAGAAGCGATAACCAAACGTTCCCCCATGTGAGTGCGGTTTATTCTTTGCCACAGGACTGGGGTGATAATTGGAGCTTTATGTACTAGCGGACTCCCACAGCCGCTTGCCACACCCGCCGAAGAGTGCTCTGTATTGAGGTGGGAATCGAGCGAAAAAAAAAATATATATATATATATACCCACCACCAAATATTTCTCAGAAGAAAAGAACTGAGCTACACCGGATCACAGGGATCTTTATTTAAGCAAAGGTGAGCGTTATGACGCATTTCAGCGTAGATCGCTTTCTTCAGATGCCTTCTTAGTTCTAAAGCTCATTGTCCGCTAAAATATATAGTGCGCCTCACAGAGGATTGGTGGAGGCACTCTGTCCAGCAAAGAGAGGAGGTCTTTCCGAACTCGTTGCTCCGAGTTCGAGCTGCAGACACACACTTGTAAGTACAAACCCCAGTGGGCGGGGTCTGCAGCTTCACTCTGTCAGCCTGGAATCACGATGGAGAAAAGTGCACATTTCCCGACCCACCGTCCCGCCTCTTTCTGCCACCGCATTCATGGACACTAACAGATAAGTAAGTGTTAGCATCGATGTGTAGTCACATCCCAGAAAGGTACTGGCTTGGTTTCTTGCAGCGGCATGTGGCGGTTCGGCGTTTCCCAAACGCTGAGAGAGTCCAAAGTTTTTGCCACTAGTACGCCGAACTCTTCGGGGACGGGGGCTCTAGGTGCTCGTGGCCGCACCCTAACATCTACCACCAAATTCTTCTCAGAGGAAAAGAACTGAGCCACACCGGATCTCAGGGAACGTAGAATCTTTATATATATATACTTTAATATATATATAAACATTAAACAAAAGGTTGCTCACGCAAATGAAGAGACCCACACGACGTCTGCTTCCACCTATATTTATTGGGAGGTAGCAGCAGGCATAAGCAGGTCCTCGCAAAGTAAATGCCGCCATTCATTGCCATACACGTTTCAGAAATCCATCTTTCATCAGTGCCTATATAAACATATATATATATATATTATTTGAAAAAACCATAGGTTTCAGGGACGTTATAGTTAGAAATTAGCATGTAAAAAACCTTGGAAATTCACTGAAAAAAACACAGGTTTCAGGGACGTTATAGTTAGTTGTACGGATCACTGAAATAATATCGACTACCAAAATATCGACTACCCAAAATATCGAGGAAAAAATATCTACAACCAAAATATCGAGTTTGTATGTACAAACAGGTAAGTACAAAAATATCGAGTACACAATATCGTTTACAAAAATATAGTTGTAAAAAAATATCGACTTTAATAAAAACAATGTTTAATTACATTAATATAAAAAATTAATTACTAAAATATAATTAACAATACTTAAAATAACTTTTAATAATTAAATAATTAATGAAAGTAAAAAATAATATTTTTTTAATCATATTTCTTAAAACATATATATATATAGTAACAAAATTTAATTAAATAATAGCCAATATTATTAACGTACAAATACAAAAGAGTAAAAATTACTATTCCCACTGCAAAGAGTGCAACAGTGGATATATGACGTTACAACGCAACTTTTACAACGCACTACCATTACAACGTAAGTATTGGTAAGTATATAATAATTTTTTTAAATTTAAATTATTTAAAATTATTTAAATATAATTTAATTTAATTTAATTTCATTAAATTAAATTAATGTAAATTTAATTTTACTTTATTTTTACACTGTACCCCTGTACCCCTGTACCCCAAAACTGACCCTGAACCCTAAAAAACCCTTTACCCAAAAACCCAAAACTGACCCTGAACCCTAAAAATACCCCTTTACCCAAAAACTAAAAACTGACCCTGAACCCTAAAAATACCCCTTTACCCAAAAACTAAAAACTGACCCTGAACCCTAAAAATACCCCTTTACCCAAAAACCCAAAACTGACCCTGAACCCTAAAAATACCCCTTTACCCAAAAACTAAAAACTGACCCTGAACCCTAAAAATACCCCTTTACCCAAAAACGAAAAACTGACCCTGAACCCTAAAAATACCCCTTTACCCAAAAACGAAAAACTGACCCTGAACCCTAAAAATACCCCTTTACCCAAAAACTAAAAACTGACCCTGAACCCTAAAAATACCCCTTTACCCAAAAACTAAAAACTGACCCTGAACCCTAAAAATACCCCTTTAATTTAACATAATTAGCAATTAATCAATTAAATTAAAATAATTACCAATTACATTTTAATTAATTAACAAATATTATTTAATTACCAATTATTAAATATTACTACCAATTAATACATTTACATATTTAATAAATAATAATTAAATTACTTCCCACCCTATTCCCCTATAAACCCACAACCCGCTACAGGAAATACATTATTTTAATTTACATAATTAGCAATTAATAAATTTAAATTAAATTAATTACCAATTACATTTTAAATAATTAATATATATTATTTAATTACCAATTAATTAATTATTACTACCAATTAATAAATTTACATATTCAATTAATTATAATTAAATTACTTCCCACCCTATTCCCCTATAAACCCACAACCCGCTACAGAATAAAATTACACAATAATTTTAAAAAAATCATTAATTAAAAATAATTATAACATAAAATGACACTTTTCACACATATTATAACATAAAAACACTATAAATAATTACATATTATATAAAAAACGATATTTTTTACTTTCGATATTATTTACAGTCGATATTACTTCACTTACCTTAAAAACGATATTTTGGCTGTCGATATTCTGTCCTGTCGATATTTTCTCCAAACGATATTTAAAACTCGATATTCTGTCCAAACGATATTTTGGAGTCGATATTATGTCTGTGCACCAGTTGTACATTACACTCATACAAAACCAGAGAGGGGGCCACTATTGGCCTCAGGGACCCCGTCCCCCGGGAACCCAGCCATTTTTTTTTAAATAAAGGGGAGGGGGGCCATGTGGCCCTCTTCCCCGGAGCACTTCTGGCCCTGGGGACCCATCCCCCGGGGCTTGCCCTTTCCGTTGGGGACCGCGGGGGGAGCCCCAATGCCCCCACGGTTCAGCCGGCTCCCCGCCTCCTGCATGAGCCGCATTGCTTTTACACAAGGGGAGCTGCTGACATGCAGCTCCCCTTGTGCAAAAGCAGTTCTGCTTTGGTTTTTGGAAGCAAGATCTCGCTTCCCAAAAACGAAGCAGAGTTTGCTATGGCAAGACTGGAGCCGCACGGCTCTCACCCTGCCATAGCAAACAGCAATGTCCCGGGGGAGGACACCACAGGACATTGCAGGAGACGACCCTTGGAGAGTGGCGGTCCCCAGGGCCATCAAGGGCTCCAGGAGGGGGACCTCATGGCCCCCCTCCCAGCATTTTAAATGCCCAGGTAGGTGGTGCCCCCCGGGCCGGGGGTCCGTAATGGACCCCCTATTTGAATATTTAGTGCCCCGGGGAGGTGGTGGTCTCCAGGGCGTGTGGGGGAGCTCGAGCCCCCACACACATTTTAATTTTAAAAAATGAGAGCTCCGGGGAGGTGGTGGCCCCCGAGGCTGCGGGGGACTGTGTGCCCCCGCAAATCATCAATGAAGCCCAGGGGAGGTAGCGGTCCCCGGGGCTGCGGGGGCCCGCAATATAATTTTGGCCCCGGAACCCCCCTACCCTGGGGCATGGCTGTGTGCTTTTTTAATGTTATATGGGAGGGGGCCATGTGGCCCCCCTTTCCTGGGGCACTTTTGGCCCCGGGGACTGGCCTTCAGTTTTTTCTATTTAATTACGGCAGGGGGGCCATATGGCCCCTCTTCCCTAGGCCACTTCTGGCTCCGGGGACCAATCCCCCGGGGCCGACCACCCTTCATTTTTAAATATAAAGGGGGACCACGTGGCCCCCCTCCTCAGGCCACTATTGGCCCCGGGGATCCCATCTCCTGGGGCCCGGCCATTTAAAAGAAATAAAATAAAGGGGATGGGGTCGCTTGGCCCCCCCTCCTGGGCCACTTCCCCCGGGGCCGCCTCTTTCCGTCGTTTTGGACCTTGTGGGGAGCCCCAATGCCCCCAAGGTCCTGCCGGATCCCCGCCGCCTGCGGGAGCCGGCATTTCTTTTACACAAGGGGAGCTGCTGACATGCAACTCCCCTTGTGCAAAAGCAATTCTGCTTCGGTTTTTGGCTCTCGCTTCCAAAAACCGAAACAGAGTTTGCTATGGCAAGGCGGGAGCCGTACCGCTCCCGCCCTGCCATAGCAAACAGCAATGTCCCGGGGGTGGGCACCCCGGAACATTGCAGGAGCCGGCCCAGGGGGGTGGCATTCCCCAGGGCTATCAAGGGTTCCAGGAGGGGGGCCGCGTAGCCCCACTCCCAACATTTCTAAACCCTGGAGAAGTGGTGGTCCCCGGGCCGGAGGATACGTAACGGACCCCCGCATTTGAATATTTTGTGCCCCAGGGAGGTGGAGGTCCACAGGGCATGTTGGGGGGCTTGAGCCCCCCCCATACACATGTTTAAAAAAAACAGAGCCATGGGGGCTGCAGGGGGGGCCACATGCCCTCACGTTTAATTGGCAAAGCCCTGGGGAGGTGGTGTTCCCTGGGGCATGTGGGGGGCCTCAAGAGCCCCCACACATATTTTTATTTTAAAAAATGAGAGCACCGGGGAGGTGGTGGTCCCCAGGGCTGCCGGGGGGGGGCGTTGGCTGCCCCTCTCAAATCATCAATGAAGACCCTGAGAGGTGGCAGTCCCTGGGGCTGCGGGGTCACCACGGGCCCCCAAAGGCCCCCGCTATATAATATGGGATTGCCCTTGGGACCTGGCCCACCCAGGGGCTTAACAATAATGAAGCGGGGGCGTGGCTTGAGGCGGCAAGATGGCGATCGCACTCTAAGAGTGCTCCGGACCCCCTCCGTCATCCGCCTTGCATCGGCCCACTCTCCTCAACAATCTAAGCCTCAAAGTCCCGGGACTGCCTCCTATATCCTACCTGCACCGCCTCGATTCCTGTGGAGCCCTGCCAGGATCGTGGGGCGTCCTCACCGGCCCTCTACCCCGGGCGGCCTGCATCCCTCAACATGCAGCTCCCTAGGCCTGGCCTCGCGCCTAGGCTGGTATCGTCTGCCCCGCCCTCCCCTGCAGCCCTCGCAGTGGCGGACTGGGTGTGAGGACTGCCCTACTGGACTGGCTGCAGATTGGAGTGGAGGTGTGCGGGAAGCGAGGCGTCTCTCGCGGTCCCCCGTGACGGAGACACCCGCGTGAGTGGGTGCGGCTGGGCGGCGCTGGACGCGGTGTCCCGTGCTCGCCGAGCCACGGCTGCAGCAGGCTGCCCTGGGAGAACGGACCTGAGCCTGGCCACCTGGGGGCCCGAAGTGACAAGCTGAGGCCTGGGTGGTGGAGTCGCCAAGAGGTCGTGAGGAGGCCTGCGGCTGGAGAAGTCCGCCACTTCACTGACTGGAGGTGAGGAGGCGGGGGATGTGAGGTGGGGGCCCCCGTGCCCCTAAACCCCTCGGTGGCCGTGTTCGGCCACGGTGACGCGGGCTGGTGGGGCTGCGGCCGTGACCGGGGACGCGCCTGCCTACCACGCGACTGCTGGGCTGGTCGGTTTGCCCTGAGGCCTGGCCTGGCTTTGGACTTGGAGTGGGCTCCCCCATCGGACCTCAGTGCTCCCCCCCTCTGCCTGCAGTAGCTCGCCGTCCCCGGCAGCGGGTGTTGTGTAACCCGTGACGGGGGGAGATAACTGGCCCGGGCCCTACTATTGTGGCAGTAGAGACATCTGACCACTGGCAACGCAGTCTGAGATACCGCCGCCCGCCCTCCTTGCCTGCCTTGAGACCGGGGAGATGGGCTGCCCGACTCTGGAGGCCCGGCCGGCTTCCTGCTCCACTTTGCCCCGTGGTCTGGAGGGCCTTCCTTCGCCTGGCGGCTGCGAGCCGGTGGGTGTACTGCGGCTGGGGGAGGGGCAGATCGGCCGCTAGGGTGGGTGGCGCACGGGTGTGCCTATTCCCCCTTCCTCTTCTTTGGAGAGCTGCGAGCTCACGATTGCGACCTGTGGAAGGCCCTGGGGCCGAGGGCCCCACGGGTCCCCAAGGACCTCCATTGCCTGGGACAGCGACCGCCCCCCCTTTTCTTTCGCTGTAGGGGGGTGGGAGGAGGACCGGCCACCGTATTGGGTGGTGGGGGACTGTGGTTGCGGCACTGGTGCGTCATCCCCTCCCCCCTGTCGGGTCCCCCCGCCTGCCTCTTCGGGGTCATGGGAAGAAATCGCGCAGCCACGGCCACCACCTCCTCCACCCAAACAACAATGGACCAATATACCAGGCCTGATCGCGACCCGGCGGTCGGGTCCGGGGCCGCGCCTGAGGCAGCCGGACCCTACTATCCTGCAGGCGATCAATGCCTCACAAGCCTTGGTGGAAACCAAGATCGGGGAGGTGCGGGTCGATGTGGCGCTGATTTGGCAAGACCTTCGCAATGCTACAGCCCGCATTACAGAGGCGGCGTCCCGTATTTCCACGGTGGAGGATGATGTGGGCACTCTCCGGTCTCAAGTGGCCCACCTGCAGACGTAGACTGTGAAGCTCCATCGAAGGGCCGAGGACGCCGTAAAAAGGGCCCGGAGAAACAACCGGCGCCTCCTGGGTTTTCCGGAGGGAGTTGAGAAGGGACACACTGATGTCTTTATCGAGGAGTGGGTCCGGTCTTGGATCCCCAAAGAAAAACTTTCCCCTTTCCCTCGCTCCCAAACCCCCTCCTGGTGCTCCCGCTCACCCTGTTATCCTCCGTATCTTTAACTTTCACAATCGAGACGCAATTCTGGAGGCCGCCATGGCGCAGGGCCCACTGCACTTCCAAAACTCCAAAATTATGGTCTTTCCGGATTACTCCAAAGAGGTGCAAACTCAACGCCGGTCTTGTGACGAGGTTAAACAAAAGCTTAGGGCCTTGGGCCTCCGCTATGGACTCCTCTTCCCGGCTCGCCTTAAGGTGTTTTTCCAAGACAAGACCTTCTTTTTTGACACCCCACACCGAACTGAATCCAGAAGACGAGGCAACTGCCGGGGAGGGGGCTCCCGGTCGCCGGGGAGTTGCCCCGACGCTCCCCGGCTCGGGCTTCGAACCGGGGGGCCTCTTCCCCGATCCTGGTGTCTTCCTTCATCGACATGGGCAGTGCCCCGCAACCCGACGGCACTCGACGAAGGGCCATGTCGGATTCGGGCCTGTCTGGAAGCCCTGTGATCCCGGGCTCTGCAGGGGATGATGAGGTGTGACTCGTTAACGGGTTGCCTGCCTCCACTTCCCCTTTGAAGCTGGTGGTAACGAACCGTCCCCGACCCCGCGGATGGGGCTCCTCCCTGGCTCCTCTGGATGACCTGGCCGGAGGGCACCTTCACGTTGCCAGCCGGACTCTGACCTATCCAGTGACTTTTTGCTATCCATTCTATGTTTGTTAATGTGGGCATACATCCGTATATATGGAGGGGGGTCCTCCACAGCCACGCTCCTGGTTGACTGTTGCTAATCGTTTTAGAATAGCGTATCACCTCTTAGTGGGGTAGTTAGCTTTTTGGGGGTTTTGGGGCGACAGATGCTTCCACTTCAGAAGTGTAGGGTGGGGGGAGTTGGGTGGGCTGGGAGGGATGGGGACCGTTGTCTCCCGACAGTTTGTTTTGTTCCGCCGCCTACGGGCCGCTGGTTGCAGTTCTCCGTAGTAGTTGAATGTCAATGGCCTCTTAGACCTCATCAAGCGTACGGCTGTCCTCCGTGCTGCCCATCGCCACACACCGGACATTCTTTTCCTCCAAGGGACGCACCTCCTGGGTACACATTGCAACTTCCTAGCCCGTTACGGCTTTGACAGGGTCTGGCACTCCGGCTTCACACGGGGCTCCCGGGGTGTGGCTATCATACTTAGGAAAGGCCTTCCCTTTACCTTAGCTGCCGCCGAGACCGATGAGCAGGGCCGTTATGTGGTGGTCTCGGGTACTATGGAAGGACACCCCTTAAACCTCCCGAGCCTTTACAATCCTCCTGCACTCCTGCCTCCGACACTCCGCCACCTTACACAAGTGATTTCCTCCCTCCCACAGGGCCTTACGGTGGTTGGGGGGGACTTCAATGCCGTTCTGCAGCCCCTGCACGACACTACGGGGACCCCGTCCGAGGCCTGTGTCACCTCCGCTAAGTTCCTGTCAAGCTGGACCTCGGCCCTGGGTCTCTGTGACGTGTGGCGGGTTTGGAACCCCCGCGAAGATCTTTACACCCACACGTCGGCACTAAACCCCTGCGGACACGTCGGCAGCCCACCATACTCAGTCCTGCATTGACCTTCTCCTGATGCCGGCCACTGACTGCCATCTGGTCTCTGGCACCACGATTCTGCCCAGAGGGATTTCGGATCATTCTCTTGTCTTCCTCCGGCTGGGATTTTCTCCGACGGGTCCACGAGCGGTCTGGCGGCTGAACGCCTGGTTCTTGCAGGACTAGTAGTTAGTGGAATCACTCGGCCAGGAACTTCGTCACTATTTTTCCACCAATGCGGGCTCCGTTCCCTCACCAGGCACGCTGTGGGAGGCAGGCAAGGCCGTTGTCCGAGGAGTGGCGAGAGGGTTGGTCCACGCAAAGCGGTCGGACCAGACAGCCCCGCTCGCACAGCTGGAATCCCAGGCAACACAGCTGGAATCGGCCAAAATGCTCTGGCGCTCGTCAGTGGCTCGCGTCTATGGGTGGGGGGATAAGAACGGCAAGCTCCACCACAACCTTGTGTCTTATCACAAAGTTAACCGTAATATTCCTGAGGTCCGCTCAAACGATGGAACCCCCCAAGTGACTTCCGCGGCCATAGCACAAACTTTTGCTACCTTCTACACGCACCTCTACGCTGCTTGTCCCTCGGGCACTCCTCTGGCTGCTCTGCTGGAAGGAACTGGTACCCGACTGCCTTCTCTTTCTCAAGAGACTGCGGACACTCTGGACCGCCCCTTCACCCTGGAGGAGGTCCAGGATGCCATCTCGCTCCTCCACCCCGGTAAAACGCCTGGTCCCGACGGGTACCCTCAGGAGTACTACACGGCCTTTTGAGATATTTTGGCCCCCACTTGCTGGATCTCTTCTGCCATGTGGCGGAGACTGGCACATTCCCACCAGAGTGGTTATTCCGAAGACCCAGCCGCCATCCTTGAGTTGTGCGGACTACCGCCCGATCTCGCTGATTAACACGGAGATCAGGCTCTTCACCAACGTCTTGGCTCAGAGACTCCGACCCCTCCTCCAGGAACTGGTCCACCCCGACCAATGCGAGTTCATGCCGGCTAGAGGCACCCGCCACTGCATTCGTTGCCTACACCTGGCCCTGGCCCACCGTGATCCGCTAACCCCATAGCTAGCCCTCCTTTTCATAGACTTCGAAAAGGCCTTTGACACAGTGAATTGGGATTACCTGCAGGATGTGCTGGACAGGATGGGTTTCGGTCACTCATTCCGCCATCTTATTAAAGTTTTCTACACTAACCCCCGAGCCCGTGTACTCATTAACGGAGAGCTCTCCAAGGCCTTCCCGATCCGGAGGGGCACGCGTCAGGGGTGTCCTCTCTTGCCACTCTTGTTCGCATTGGCAATGGAGCCCCTGGCGGCGCTCATCCGACAGGACCCACTTATTAGGGGATGGGCCTGGGACTCGAGCCAAGTGGACAAGATAGCCCTATATGCGGATGACGTGCTGCTCTATCTGGCGGATCCCGAAAGTTCTGGCCCTAGGTGCCTGAAGGTCTTCTCAGATTTCGAGAGGGTCTCTGGACTTCGTCTCAACGCGGCGAAATCCATTTTGGTCCCACTGCATCCCTCCAGAGAGTGCTTCAACTGGCAGTCGGTTATCCCCCTTAGGAGGCACTCGGTCAAATACCTTGGCATCTGGGTAGCTCTTCTACTGGAGCTTGAGTCGGCCCTGAACGTCACGCCCTTGGTCGTCAGGATGAAGGCGGACCTCAAGAAGTGGCAGACCCTCCCCCTAAACCCCCTAGGCAGAAGTGCGCTCTTCAAAATGATGGTCCTCCCCCGATTCCTTTACATACTGCAGAATATCACGGTCCACCTTCCGGGTAGTTGGTTTCGCGAGCTTGACGGCGTCCTCACCCGGTTTCTTTGGGGAGGCGGAAGACCACGCTTATCCCTGGCACACTGTTGCATTCCCCCCTTTGATGGGGGTATGGGGGTGACCATTCTCCACCTCTACTACCTGGCCATGAAACGTATCGTCGTCCACGACTGGTATGCGGGCGGCTGGTCCGACCCTGCCTATCGTGTGGAACTCAATGTGTTGGACTTCACACAGGTCCAGGCGTTTCTGTATGGTAGTCCAGTGCCTCAGGCAATGGCCCCGTCACCAGGACGGTGTTTCTGGCTTGGCGCATGGCCCTACGTCACGTGGGATGTGACTGGAAACTCACTCGACAGACACCACTTTGGAATGGGTCCTAGATGAGGGAGGTCTCGTCCCTGGAGGGGTTCCGCAGGTGGGACCTCATTGGAGTTTCAGTGCTCGGAGATGTCTGGGTGGGAGATCACATCCGTTCCTTCGCAGACCTGCAGCAGCGCCACGCTCTTCCTCACTCCCAACTCTATAGATACTTGCAACTCAGACACGCCCTCTACAAGCATGTCTCACCTCCTGTCTCCCTTCCGGAGTTTAGCCCATTGGAGGCTCAGGTTATGAAGGGGAACTTGGGCAGAGGGGGAGTGTCCCGCATATATCGATCCCTGGTGTATAATGGTCCTGCTTCCCTAGATCGGCTCAGGGCCCGCTGGGAGGGTTGGCTGGGCCCCCTAGAGGAGGCAGACTGGAGGGATGTCCTCATGGCACCAAAAACCTTGACCACGTCCTCCAAGCTGTGACTGGTCCAATTGTACTACCTCCATGCGGCATACCTTACCCCGGCACGTCTATTCCAGGCCCAGTTGAAATCCTCTCCAGCATGCGCACGATGTGCCTCAGCCCCTGCTGATTTTTATCACATGGTATGGTGTTGTCCGGCGCTGGTGCCGTTTTGGAGGGGGGTAGAGCTTGAGCTTACGCAGGCCTTGGGGTGGGAGGTTCCACACGATCCAAAGTGTATGCTGTTGGGGTCTTTGATGGCCTCGATGGCTCTAGGATGGACAAGCGCCTCTTGGGGACAGCTGTGGCAGTGGCCAAGATGGATATAGCAGCGCATTGGTCACAGGCCAAGGTACCTACTGTACAGGGGATGTCCTGACCTATTCAACAAAGTGTGGGGTAAATGGTTTAATATGCTGTCACCATGATGATCTGTCTTCCTTTTAATCCATGTCACACTGTAACTACTGTACAGACTGTTGTGTTAGACTCTGATGGACCGACCCTATTTTTGTCATTAATCAATTCTGTCATGCTCCCTTTAATGATCATTGAACTGCAACCAATGATCTTTCTCTGTTCTTATAAAACTAATAAAGTTGATTCTAAAAAAAAATAATAATGAAGCGTGGGAGTCCGCGCTTCGTTTTATATTTTTATTCTCGGCAGGATTCATGCACCCAGCGTGAATTCTGCCATTTTTTTTAATGCTTTTTTTTGGTCCTGGGGTTCCCTGTGGGGCCCCCTCAGCAGGCCTAGGGGGTCAGGGTGTTTCTACCCTGACCCCTTTTCTTGTTTATTAATGTTTTTTTCACTGTTTTCTTGTGACTCGATTACCGAGTCACAAGTCGGCTGCCAACACTTCCTGGTTTGGAGTGTTGGCAGCCAATCAGAGTGAAGCTCGTGCCCGGGAGGTGCTTAGATATCGAAAGTTTTCTTTCTTTAATTCCTCAGGAACTACAGAACGGATTTATGTAATTTAAAGAAAAGGTTGCTGTCTGAACCATGGGCTACCTTTTTACTAAATTTGGTGTAATTCTGTTCAGCAGTTCGAGCTGTAGCCTGTCCCAATTTTTCCTATGGAAATTAACATGGGAAAAATGTGTTTTGGGACCCCCTTTTTTTCTCGGCTCCTGCTTGACGAATCACCCTGAAACTTTCATGACAGGAGCTGAATGGAGCGCCCCATTATTTTTGAAAATTTCGCGAAGATTCGTCAAAAGACACCAAAGTTTGGCAAAACAAAAAAAGCTTTTTGAATAGAAACAAGGTCCTAACTATAACTACTTAACATATATATATATATATATATATATATATATATATATATATATATATATGCAGTTAGAATAATATGTACCTGTACAAATATGAGTGTATATGTGGCAGTGGCAACATTTTTGGGGTGGGCATGGACGATCAGAAGTAATTTGTTAATAGATTAACTTTTTCCAGATGATTATTAAATCCCTTATGATGTAATGCTAAATAATTCATTATGTAAATATATCAATGTTATACCTCCTAAATTTTTTAAAAGAGATAGAATTTGCTCATTTTTATTCGTTTTAACCTGTACTTTTTATCTGGATTTTATGCTTTTATGACAATCGTCGAATAAAGCTTGTTTGAACTGAACTGATTGATATATATATATATATATATATATATATATATAAATATAACTCCCAAAGGTGTCCCACTTCAAAAGACACTCTGGACACACTGGGGATTGTATGAACAACTTTTAATTGCAACCAGCATGACGCGTTTCGTCATTGCGACTTCCTCAGACGCTGAATGCAAAGTTCAAAAGCTTCTTGCTGTCAACAGTTTTTAAAAGTCAGCCTGGCTCCTCCTGTTCTGGCACAAGCGAAGAGGGACTCTTTCCATAGTCCTCCCCCTTCTAATTCACCTGGTTTTAGCTGCCATCTTGGAGTGTGTTTTGCGTTTGTCAAATGTGCAACTTCAATGTTCGTGGCTATGTTCCACTGGTTAAGTCTTCCATTGTTTTGGGTAGGAAACACACTGTTCAATATGATGGTACGATTTTGCCAGAAGTTGTTTGTGGGGCTTGTTGGTCCGCTGTGTCCCCTTCCGCCGGCCGCTGCTTTCGAAACCCGTGTCTGGGTAGACGATGTAAGTCATCCGTACTACCTTGCGTTAGTCGCAATTTCAAAAACGGGGTTCACTTTCAACGGTGGTTCTAGCAGGCAGTATCCACAGATTCCATCACAAACGCCGCTTTCCTGCTGAACTGCTTGGGGCGGGTGCATCCTTCGTGCAAACGGCAATGCACGTGTAAATATAACTCCCAAAGGTGTCCCACTTCAAAAGACACTCTGGACACACTGGGGATTGTATGAACAACTTTTAATTGCAACCAGCATGACGCGTTTCGTCATTGCGACTTCCTCAGACGCTGAATGCAAAGTTCAAAAGCTTCTTGCTGTCAACAGCCCCAAGCAGTTCAGCAGGAAAGCGGCGTTTGTGATGGAATCTGTGGATACTGCCTGCTAGAACCACCGTTGAAAGTGAACCCCGTTTTTGAAATTGCGACTAACGCAAGGTAGTACGGATGACTTACATCGTCTACCCAGACACGGGTTTCGAAAGCAGCGGCCGGCGGAAGGGGACACAGCGGACCAACAAGCCCCACAAACAACTTCTGGCAAAATCGTACCATCATATTGAACAGTGTGTTTCCTACCCAAAACAATGGAAGACTTAACCAGTGGAACATAGCCACGAACATTGAAGTTGCACATTTGACAAACGCAAAACACACTCCAAGATGGCAGCTAAAACCAGGTGAATTAGAAGGGGGAGGACTATGGAAAGAGTCCCTCTTCGCTTGTGCCAGAACAGGAGGAGCCAGGCTGACTTTTAAAAACTGTTGACAGCAAGAAGCTTTTGAACTTTGCATTCAGCGTCTGAGGAAGTCGCAATGACGAAACGCGTCATGCTGGTTGCAATTAAAAGTTGTTCATACAATCCCCAGTGTGTCCAGAGTGTCTTTTGAAGTGGGACACCTTTGGGAGTTATATTTACACGTGCATTGCCGTTTGCACGAAGGATGCACCCGCCCCAAGCAGTTCAGCAGGAAAGCGGCGTTTGTGATGGAATCTGTGGATACTGCCTGCTAGAACCACCGTTGAAAGTGAACCCCGTTTTTGAAATTGCGACTAACGCAAGGTAGTACGGATGACTTACATCGTCTACCCAGACACGGGTTTCGAAAGCAGCGGCCGGCGGAAGGGGACACAGCGGACCAACAAGCCCCACAAACAACTTCTGGCAAAATCGTACCATCATATTGAACAGTGTGTTTCCTACCCAAAACAATGGAAGACTTAACCAGTGGAACATAGCCACGAACATTGAAGTTGCACATTTGACAAACGCAAAACACACTCCAAGATGGCAGCTAAAACCAGGTGAATTAGAAGGGGGAGGACTATGGAAAGAGTCCCTCTTCGCTTGTGCCAGAACAGGAGGAGCCAGGCTGACTTTTAAAAACTGTTGACAGCAAGAAGCTTTTGAACTTTGCATTCAGCGTCTGAGGAAGTCGCAATGACGAAACGCGTCATGCTGGTTGCAATTAAAAGTTGTTCATACAATCCCCAGTGTGTCCAGAGTGTCTTTTGAAGTGGGACACCTTTGGGAGTTATATTTACACGTGCATTGCCGTTTGCACGAAGGATGCACCCGCCCCAAGCAGTTCAGCAGGAAAGCGGCGTTTGTGATGGAATATATATATATATATATATAGGGAGGACTGGGAGCGCCGGCCTTTGAGGCATACTTTCTAGCGGCTCAGCTCCAGTGGCTGTCCTATTGGACGGCGGGACGCTACACAGGGGAAACCATCACAGCTACTGGTCCTCTCTCGCAAGCCGTGATAGTCAGACTTTTGTTGCCAGGCACTAAACCCCTGCGGACTCGACCCCTACAAGTGTCCGTCGCCCGAAAGTGCATGATGCGTATACACCGCATGTCCAAAACACAGCCACCGTATTCACCTTTGTTGCCACTGGTGGGTTTCCCTCACAGGGATTCGTATTATTCCCCGGGCACGCTTCGGGTCTGGACAGAGCTGGCGGTCACGGAGGTCGGGTCTCTGTTCGAAGACGGACAGTTACAGACGTTTGCACAGATGATGGACCGATACGACCTGCCTCCGGGACAGTTTTTGCTCCATAGGCAATTATTAGAGAGCAGCAGTACGCACTGGAACCCAGAGGCCGGTGAACCCGCGACACATCCAGTGATTCACGCGATCATGCACATGGGGATGGGGAGACACTTAGTAACATGGCTCTACAGGGCGGTGCGTTCTTTACTCCTCCCATCCCTCCAGTCGCTACGCCAGAAGTGGGAGACAGACTTCGGCAGAGTGGTCCATGACGGGGAATGGAGATCAGCCCTGGAATTTCCCAAAAAAGTCTCCAGAAATGCAAGGTTCCGCAACATACAATTCAACGTCCTCCATAGGGCCTATCTCACACCGGGCCGCCTCCAACGATTCTTCCCGGACACCCACTTCGAATGTCCCCGATGTCCAACCCCGGGGGCAGACTTCAGGCACATGTTCTGGGATTGTCCCACTCTCCGCCGGTACTGGGACACGATCCACCGAATCCTAGAAGAGGTCACGACCATTACCACCATGAACACATGGGAGGCATGCGCCCTCGGAATTTTCCGCAAACGGAAAACTGAGAAAACGCAATGCCGATTCATATCACTAGCAATCCTCCTGGCGAAACGTGGAATCGCCATGCACTGGAGGGCCCCCACGGGACCACCGGAGGCAGCATGGATCGGAGCGGTAAATAAATGGGGTAAGGCGGAGGAGGAGATACTCCGGGAGGAGGAGACACGGGGACACCGCAAACATCCCATATCCCTGGAGTGGGCCCAACTACTATATAACTTCACACAGGCGACACGCCCTCAGGAGTCACCTACAACCTCGCAATCCCAGGTACGCCCGACAACACCGACCCCCCACGCATACATAAACATATCACGGAGTCTACATACCTGTCGTGAGCGATCACACTCAGCGACCCTCCGACACCCGGACACAAATCACCGACGCTCGCTATAAGCCTATACCTCACGACTTGAGAATATGCACTCTGTGCTTGGACACGATGACCTAGAACCCCCACTCCCGTCTTTCCCTCCCTTCCACCCCTCTCCCAAGTTAATCGGTTCACCCCCATAGTTCCTGGGTAAGAAGGCAAGCTCAAGTTAGACAGAGTGCTACTCGTATATATTATTCACTGATTGACTTCACGCATAGCGACACCACGATGCCACATGTTATTGCGAATTACGCCCACATAGTCGATGCCCCTAGCGTCGCCCCCACAGGGCCTGACACAACACGAGATCACCCCCCCGCGGGTGCAGTTGACAGACTAACATGTTCGAGGCGGTCCCGCCCATGGGGGGTGCATACGCTATGATGGGATGCCACGTGATACATGCTACCAAAGCACACAGATTGGGGCGATCGACAGACAATGAACCCGAACTGAGGAACGCCAAACAGAATCCACGTCTCCAATTGTATCTCTATGACCTTAATTATTGTAATGCTTGGTTACCCTGAATGATTAATGTTGTATTGTTCATGTAAATGCAACCTAAAACCCAATAAACAAATTCAAACAAAAAAAAAAAAAAAAATATATATATATATATATATATATATATATATATATATATATATATATATATATATATATATATATATATATATATATATATATATATATATATATATATACCAATCAAATAAAAGGCTTCTCACCACTCCAGAGAGACCAAAGGGACACAGCAGGGGACCAAGAAGAACATCTTTATTCACGGACAGGTGGCATGATGCGTTTCGACATGTTGTCTATTTCAAATGCCTTTACACTATGTGCTGTCACCACCGCCTTTCAAATGATCAATTGTGCTTCCATTGGTGGAAGCCCAGCGAAGGTGATTGGATACCAGAACATCATCCTGTAGTCTGCAACGGCATACCAGAGTTCCCAGAGTGCACCAATTCGGCGATCAGGTAAGCGTTTCTATTTCCTTCTTTTAACCACCCTTAGTGAGTGCTGGAATCAGAGAACATTATTTACAACAAGGGGTGGTGAGGGACAGAGTCTCTGAATTAAGCAGAATACTCTCACCCAGTCAAGAGATCAGGGCTAGATCCAACACCGTTTTTTAGCTCATTGCACCATCCCAGTTTCAGAACCTGGCTGTATGCAAATTAGTCTGTTCCTGTCCCAGTGCATGATGGGAACAGGGCAAACCAAACTACAAAAGCCAATTCTTACACTGGGAAGGAAACAAGCTTCCGGGGACCGGTTTCTGGCATTACAGCCGTCTTCGGCCCGGCTTGCTTGAATCCTGATGGTGCAATGAGCAAGGGACTCATGTCTGAGTATACCCTTCCACGCTTAGGGTGGACAAAATTATTTACAACAAGGGGTGGTGAGGGACAGAGATACTCTGTCCATCACCACCCCCCTTTTTGAATCGTTTTGGCCACCATAAGCGTGGAAGGGTATGCTCAGATGTGAGTCCCTTGCTCACTCCACCATCAGGATTCAAGCAAGCCGGGCCGAAGACGGCTGTAATGCCAGAAACCGGTCCCCGGAAGCTTGTTTCCTTTCCAGTAAAGAATTGGCTTGGTAGTTTGGTCTGCCCTGTTCCCATGATGCACTGGGCCAGGGACAGACTAATTTGCATGTAGCCAGGTTCTGAACTGGGATGGTGCAGTGAGCTAAAAAACGGTGATGGATCAAGCCCTGATCCTTTGACTGGGTAGGAGTGTTCTGCTTAATTCAGATACTCTGTCCATCACCACCCCCCTTTTTGAATCGTTTTGGCCACCATAAGCGTGGAAGGGTATGCTCAGATGTGAGTCCCTTGCTCACTGCACCATCAGGATTCAAGCAAGCCGGGCCGAAGACGGCTGTAATGCCAGAAACCGGTCCCCGGAAGCTTGTTTCCTTTCCAGTAAAGAATTGGCTTGGTAGTTTGGTCTGCCCTGTTCCCATGATGCACTGGGCCAGGGACAGACTAATTTGCATGTAGCCAGGTTCTGAACTGGGATGGTGCAGTGAGCTAAAAAACGGTGATGGATCAAGCCCTGATCTTTTGACTGGGTAGGAGTGTTCTGCTTAATTCAGATACTCTGTCCATCACCACCCCCCTTTTTGAATCGGAATCAGAGAACAAGCGTGTGTGGTGCAGTTTAAAATATTGTCCCAGTGTCTGTACAGAAAACAGTTGCTCTCCTTGGTCCCCATCAACGTCTCACCGCATGGCTCCAAGAGGTTATAGGATCAAGGACTGACTACCATGAGCTTTGTCCATCCATCTCGTCATGGACTGCTGCCTGCAGCGAAACTCCACTGTTCCTGGATGTGGGGGCCGGAGCAGACCAATACCTTGGTTGAAGAAAAAGAAGCTTTGCAGCCTGTACCCTTGTTGCTCTGGCCCAAAACGAGACGGTCCCTCCTGCACGCCCAGGACTGGCGTGCAAAATATGAAAGAGAAGGCCTCTCACCACTCCAGAGAGACCAAAGGGACACAACAGGAAACCAGGAAGAACATCTTTATTCACGGACAGGTGGCATGACGCGTTTCGACATGTTGTCTTTTTCAAATGCCTTTACACTGTGTGCTGTCACTGCCACCTTTCAAATGATCAATTGTGCTTCCATTGGTGGAAGCCGAGCGAAGGTGATTGGATACCAGAACGTCATCCTGTAGTCTGCATCGGCATACCACAGCTCCAAGAGTGCACCATTTCGGCGATCAGGTAAGCGTTTCTGTTTTCTTCTTTTAACCCTTAGTGAGTGCTGGAACCGGAGAGCAAGAGTGTGTGGTGCAGTTTAAAATATTGTCCCAGTGTCTGTACAGAAAACAGTTGCTCTCCCTGGCCCCCATCAACGTCTCACCACATGGCTCCAAGATGTTGTGGGATCGAGGACTGACTACCATGAGCTTTGTTCATCCGTGCAGTCATGGACTGCTACCTGCAACGAAACTCCACTGTTCCTGAATGTGGAGGCCGGAGCAGACCAATACCTTGGTTGAATAAAAAGAAGCTTTGCAGCCTGTACCCTTGTTGCTCCACCCAAAACGAGACGCATATACATATATATACATATATATATATATATATATATATATAAAGCTGTTCGGTTTTTCTTCTGGGCGTGATGACTAGCGTGGAATTGGTTTCCCACGTGTATTCAATCACTTTTATGCTTAGTAGCATTCACAGTGCCTGTTGGGATTTGTAGTTGCTTGGTAGCTTCATTACTGAATATGGGGAAAGTCAAGCATTGTTTTACCCTTCAGTGGGTCCCGCAGTTTGTCACCATTCTGTGCAAGGAATCACAGAGACTTTCCCAAAACACTGTGCATTGTAAGGCTCTCCAGTGAGCCCCGGATTGTGTTGCTTCCTTCAATCATTAAGCTTCCTGCTATGCCACGTACTTAGGACAGTTCCTGTTCGCATGGCCCTTTCACCCACGGCTCCTTCCTCATTATCTAGGTGGTGCACCCACTACGACTGAAGCCGCCGTTTGATTATTGTATTCCAATTGCTCTCACTTTCAGCGACGCACTCCACGGCAGGTAAAACCATTTATTTCATGCTCCAGAAGGTCGCTACTTCTCCGTAATTGTTGCCTATCGCCAACGCGTTTCAAATCTGTTAGCCTATTCTTCTGGGCGTGATGACGCGCGGAATTGGTTTCCCACGTGTATCCGGGGATCACTGGAGAGCCTTACAATGCACAGTGTTTTGGGAAAGTCGCTGTGATTCCTTGCACAGAATGGTGACAAACTGCGGGACCCACTGACGGGTAAAACAATGCTTGACTTTACCCATATTCAGTAATGAAGCTACCAAGCAACTACAAATCCCAACAGGCACTGAGACTGCTACTAAGCATAAAAGGGATTGTATACACGTGGGAAACCAATTCCCCCACTAAGGATGTCTTGCGGCTGGTGGAAGACATACGTTTTGGCATTGAGCAGGATTTTCTCGTATCCTTTGACGTGGAATTATTGTATACGTGCATTCCTCAAGATGAGACTCTATCAACCATCGAGATGTTACTTATGAATAAAGCTCCGGACACCATCACACCGGTACCTTTCATCATTGACTGTGCCCGGATAGGTATGAAGGAGAACTTCTTTAAGTACGAAGACCAACTTTTTCTCCAAGTCTCTGGCACTTCTATGGGGAGTGTTTTTGCCCCTAGTTTGGCAAACCTGTACGTTGATGTCTTTGAACAAGAACATATCTTCAGTAGCGCAAATCCATATATTAACCATATACGCTTATGGAAGCGCTACATTGACGACATTCTAGTGAATTGGAGAGGAGCACCAACGTTGATCATGGAATTCAAAGCTTGGCTCAACGACAGGAATCAATACTTGAATTTCACCTGCGAGTACAGCAACACCAGTCTCCCCTTTTTGGATATCAGGATTTTTCCCACCAATGGTGGCTTGAGGACCGAGCTTTATAGAAAACCAATGTCAAGGAACTCCTTACTGTCATACCACAGTTTCCATCCCAAAGCCTTACGCGAGAATTTGCTGTTTGGACAGTTGTTGCATATTAGAAGGAATTGTTCATCTACTGCTAAATACCAAGAACATGCACAAAACCTGGCAACACAACTACAAGCCAGAAACTACCCTAGGAAACTGGTGAAGAGATCATTGAAACGGGCAGCCAACAATCATAGATCTGCGCTCCTAGAACCGAGCGAACCGAAAGTGAACAACAGACTCACTTGTATGCACACATTCTGCAGTTTTTCTAATAAGATCAAAAAGAGCATTGTTAGACCTGTCTGGCCCTTTGCGTAGTCCCTCCAATTTATTATTTATTTTGTTCCCTTTTTGCCCCTCATAACCTTATTCATTTTTGTGTCCACTAGATTTTTCAAGGTGTTGGTCTAGGGGATAGGTGCTCTTTCGCCCTTATAGTTTTTCACCTCAGGCCTAGAGGCCTTTCCTGACAGGAATTTCTTTGGAGTCACAAAATGGTGGCTACCAACGGACATAACTGACATACCTAGAACCTGTCCCATAGGATAGAATAGGGCATTCCAGAACCTTCTGGTCCCTTCTGGACCTCTGAGGGTCAGCCTATAAAAGGCGGAATGCTGGGCAACCATTTTGTCTTGCCAGTGAGGAACAGCTAGAGTGAAGGCTGAGGTCTGGAAGGGGTAGGGTCCTTAAGGGTGGACTGCTCTACAAGGGTTGCCCTCTGTCTGGGTTCCCCGCCCCCCATTCCTGTTGTCCTAGCCGAGTTAGTTTTGTCTTGCTGACCCTGGTCAGGGAGGTGCCCAAATTAGGTGAAGGGGTCAATCCCAGTGGACTGTGGAGCTGCGGAGATCCCTGCTGTGGGAACCAAACAAGGAGTTCTCCTGTGCACCTGTTCCTGTCCAGTATGGAGGGTTAGTGGATTACTGCTGTAACTGGAGATCTGGGGGCCCAAATGTGAGGGATTCCACCTCTAACCCCCTCTCCCCATGGTGTGAAGCAGGTTCCTGCCCTGCGTGACGCCGAAACCCCCTTACCGGTGTTTGGTCCTGCAGCGTGTGAGCAAACCTCCCCACTCGTGAGGAGAAAGAGTGGGGTGACAGGGTTATTGGGGCTGAGCCGTCTTCCCTGATTCCGCCGTGAGCGGGACCCCTGGGGCGCTGATCGCGCTTCCGTGACAGCGCTGCTTTAAGAAAGAGAAAAAGGGGACTAGCGGTATAGTGCCCGGCGCCACTGCGCATATTCCAAGTTGAACTGGTGATCCATCACAGGAGGGGCCTAGGACCGAGCAGGCCGCTGCGGAGCAGACTCTGTTGGCTGATCCGCATACTCCCCGCGCATGCGCGATTGCGTCCTCGCGGGGGAAAACCTGTCAGCAGCCGGTGAGGAGATCTTCGGGGAGCAGCCGCCGAGCACCGGGCTTCCCGCTTAAGCGCTGGGAGCTACATCAAGGCGGGCCCCTGCTTCTCTGAGAAGAGAGGGAGCGGGGCGGCCCGGTTTCCAAAGGAGAGCGCACTTCAAGCGGAGAGGTGCGACTGGTGTGTCCTCTTTCCCTGACTCCGCGCTAACGAGGAGGAGGGACGAGGGGCCGCAACTTCGGCCGGAGGAGTCTGGGTCCTTTTGTCTTTTCCCCCCCCAGCAGACGGAGACACCGGCCGGTGGGCCCAACATAAAACAAAGTAAGGAGAGGTCGTGAGGGGGAACTTGGAAGCTTTAGCGTCTCTCTTAAAGGAGCAAAGACTTCCGGTTGGCTATATTAGGATTGGGCTAGTACTGGGTAATGCCCATCTAGGTTCTTGAAAGGATCTTCTGAAACTTAACTTTGAATGTAGGATGTTCCCCGTTTTGTGATTAAATAACTATATTCCAACCTCCCCTTGCTTAGAGAAACTAAAGTGAGTGAGGCTAGCCCATTCTTCTGGAGTCAAAGGTGGAGAGGGGGTAAAGGTATAAAACCCTTCAGAGGAGTCAAGTCTAGCAAAGTTTGGAGACTAATGTAATGTGCTGTTAATGCTGATTAATGACATAATTTGGCAACTTTGAAAATCTTCATAATTTCATGGATAAATGTAATGTACTGAACTGTGATATCTGAAGACAAGAGAGCAGAGAATATTTTTATAAACAAGCTCGTATTTTTACACAAATTTTGGTGTAGTGTCATTTTTGCGTGTTATTGCATTAAATTACTGCTGGGTGGTCTGCAACCTTTACACATGTGCCTCTAGTGATTTTGGCTTACCCTAGGCCAGGCTACCCTAGGTAACCTGACATATTTAGGTTCCAACAAGCATCCTCTCCAATTGGAGAATATTGAACATTGGGATTACACAATTACCACGTTCACAGTTTGCTTTTAAACGCAGTAATAATATCAAAGACCGTCTGATACACACAAGACCTAGAAGTAGGAAGCCAGATCAACAGGAGACCCTCTGGGGTTTGACGCTGGTGAAAGGACATTTTCCTTGTGGTTCATGTGCAGCCTGCCCTCATACGTCTCACATCACAGAGATAGATATCGGTACAGCAAGATCTTGGGTACTATCAAACCATACAAACTGCAATAGCGAATAGTTAATTTATCTGATCACTTGTCCTTGCACACTTCGATATGTGGGCATGACCACACGTAAAGTCAAAACCCGTATCTTGGAGCACAAGAGCACCATTCGGTGCAAAAAATCTTCTACCAAATTGACCAGTCACTTTCTCGAAGCAAACAATTCCCCACAAGATCTTAGATGGCTGGTCCTTGAGAAACCTTACATACCAAATCACGTAACAGACATCACTACATATCTGTTTAGACATGAGCAACGATGGGTTCACAGATTAGACAGTGACAGGCTGGGTCTAAATGACGATATTCCCCGGGTGTCTCTATAAAGGAGCTGCTCTAGAATGCTGCTGAACCATGTTCTGACAAGGTTAATGAATTTCCAAGAGTTTTGCACTCAAGCAGATGTTTGCTTAGTTTTCACACTAAGAATTACGCAGTATGTATATACCAAACGCACGTGTCCTAGTTTCAGACAACAAATCATTCTTCAAAGATGGTTAAACGCAACCACACACTCGAGCGAGCCTGCTTACTTGACTAATTATATTTACATTAACGTCTATGTGTTTTGATCTGTGCAAAATATCATGTGAGCCAAGCATGACATGGTATAGAGAACAGGAGACTATCCCCTATATTGATATCTCACAAGCAATTTTGACGTCTTCCCACCAACTGTGTGGTACCATATATCCCGTCATGCCCTTTCAGTCACACGTAGATGTATAGCATAGTCATGTTTCTGGTCCCCATGTGTAACTCTGCTCCATATTAACATCCTGTGAAGTTACGCAGTATACGGGACAGACAATACACTGTATATGACTACCTCTAGTTTCGATTTTCCGTCCGGGACTACATATCCCGACATGCCCATTTAATTACACGCATACGTAACGTTGCAGGCATGCTTTTATTGTCTGCAAACATTTCACCGCAGATATTGTAGCATATTTTGCAGGTTGTTTGTGACTGTTTTGAAACCACTGACGTATCCGATTAGCACAACACGGATATTAAGCCTCATACCATCGGTTTTTACATTGATTTTCAACATGGTGCCAGCGCATGCACCGGGAATTAGTATTACCTCGCTAGCACATGCGCAGGCTTTCTCAAAGCGGGTTCCTCACATCTGCTGGTCATTGGCTGCAGGCATTATAACAAGCATTTACAATGCAACGGTTTCGCCTTTGCAAAAGTTAGAGCTATTGGCATTGCTCATGACATTATTTTTATTTATGTTTTATTTTTAAAACATAAATAAATGGCATTGTCATTTACAATGCCAATAGCAGGGCAGGAGAGCAAGCACAAGTCTGCAAATGTAAAGGATGCTTGAAAGCCAGTACTGGCTTTAATTGATACTGTAGGACAAAACTAGTACTTGCTGTCATGAAACTTTTGTAAGAAAGACCATAATAGAAGAGAAAAATAAATGTTGAACATGCATGTAGCTTTCTTTGTTTAGCTGCCTTCCTTAAGTTTCCAAGTTAGTAAAGTAGAATAGCAATTATGGTTGTACAAATGAATACACTCTGGCAGTCTGGGATAAAGAAATAACAGACTTTATTTTTATTAATCAATTTAAAAGCACCAAGTTATAATATTTCAAATCCACATTAATATGACATGGGACCCAGCCTCCATCTTCCTGTATGGGTGATGGTCAGATTAATTTGAATAATAAAACAGAAAACGAATTCTCAAAGGGCATTTTAGATAACATAGATACTGTTTCCAAACTCATTGGTGCGCATATCATCCAAGTACAATCTGAATTGATAGACCACGCCTTTCCAAATTCGAACACTTGTCTATTGCATACACATCTCTGTAGCAGATACATAACCCCACTGGACTGTCTCACAACGAAAGGCGACACTTTTGTAATTGTTATGAAACTGCATGTGCCTTAGAGGGTGGCACGCGCGCCCAGGGCCCTGAGAATATCATGCACGTATTAAGTAGGCCTGACTGGAACTGGAGACGGCCCTTAAGGGACGGGCCCGTGCATGCCCAATGCCAGGTTTGGTGTAGCGCGTGGGGTGGCGCGATCCACTTCGCCTCACGTTCCCCTGCCGCACCAAGAAACAAAAGGTGACACTTTATCTTCCTCTGCGTCGGTGACAATGAACTCTGCGCTCCCAAAAGCGCGAAGAAGGCCTTGAAAGGATCTTTATCGGGGAGGGGCAGCCCGAGCTCTGGGGAGCGCCGTCCATCACCCACAAAGGCCTCAGGGTAAGGGGGAGGCTGGTTCTAGCGCTGACGCAGACACCATCCGCCGAGGCTGGCGCTCTGCCCCTCACCGCGGGCCCTAGAACTGCATTTGCACAAGCAGTGAATGGACAGATTACAGGAACAGAAGAACTTTCACTCGCGCTTCTTTTAAAAGTATTACGTTACGAGCGGCTATTATACCCACTGGGCGCTTCCAGAGGCAGAGCCCGATGCAGGGGAGGCGCAGGGATAACTATGGAAAAGCTACGAGCCTCCCTGGTGTTGGTTTCCAGCCTGTCACCTAACTCCACCCCACCCACCTCCCGCAATTATTTTCTCCGTACTTGGTTCATACAAGCATTCCTCCACAGGGTTTGCCCGCCGCGTGCCGCTTTGGCACCCGCGCCATAGAAAAGGGACATGGAATGAAGCAGCCCTGTCAAGTTGCCCAAGTCCACGAGTTGTGGGGGTATCCGATGGGCAAGGTAATATGTCCCGTAGCATACTCGGGAAGTCGAGCGGCTTAAAGAGCCAGCGGGAGGGGGGGGCTCACGGACAGCGGGAGGGGGGAGGAAACGGCAGCACTCACCTCGACTTCCTCCAGCGGCGGTTGGCCGCGTAATGGGAAAAACAAACGAATAAAAAAAAAACGAAACTCCGCCCACCGCCGCGATGACGACATCGCAGAGGCGGAGAGCGAAAAAATCGCGGGAACGCCCCCGAATCTGGTCCGGCCTTGACGGACAGATCTCTGTTCCAATGGCTAGCCTCCATTTATGGAGCTAGCCAATGGAACAGAGGGCGGATTCAAGTGTCCCTTACTGAAGACTACAGATTTCTCCTGGGGGCGGAGCTAAAGCTCCGTGCCCCAGTCGAAACCTAAAAACAAGCGCATTTGCTACCGACACTCACCTCCGGTTGCAGGCTCAATCTGAGCTCGGAGTATCACCGGAGAGGTGAGTTTTGGGGCCAAGCTTTGCCACGGTGTACTCTGCACTTAGAAATCGCAATGTAGCAGTCCCTTTGCCTTTCCTATAATTGCTCATTGGGGTTGTTTTTCCCACTGTATCTAGAAATCGCGTTGGAGCAGTCCCTCTTGTTTTTGAATATTGTTCATTGGGGCTGACTGAATGGCTTTCCCTCATTTATATTTACCTATTTCCCGATGATGTCCATATGCATTTTTGTTAAAATGTTAATTTCTCCATGTGTGGCCTGTTCCTTTGGACATACATGTGAGGATTTCTAGTATTATATATGCTAGATATACAGGGAGCTTTTGTGCTCCACCATTCTTGCTCCTAATTAATTCCTGACCAGGCTGTATGACTTAATAATATTGTCAACCTGCAGAGAGTAGTACAGGATATCTTTTTGATAGTTGCTTTATTATTACTTCCCTCATAGAGCGGTGCCCCCATCCAGAGCTGTTGCCAGGCTGCGGTAGAGTTTTTTACCCAGCACTAGCGGGTGAGAATCTTTTCTTTTTCAGTTTTTTCACTACAGTAATCTGATGCCTAGAGTCTCATCCTTCTCACAAAATCTTGTTAATCTCTAGAAATGCTTCTGTCTCCAATAGGTAATCTTACCTTCCGGAGCAGTCGGAGTTCTGAACACATTTGGTCTTTGTATCCTTTGTTTATACACATACTTGAGCACTGTAGCAGCAGCATCTATATAGGTCCTGAGGAAAGCCTTGCCCAATCCAGGGGCACCTTAGGCAGAAAAATGTCGACCATCACTTTTCACCATATCACTGCGACTTAAAATCCATGTAGCTGATGCACTGTTTTTAATCCTGGCAGAGGGCACGCCCGAATAAAACATATATTTGACGCCCCCTAGCTAGTTTTATTCACACTTCCTTCATATTTCTACTTTTCTTTGCGCTGCGCCCTCGCTCACATTATTCTGCTCATCACATGTGGATTTAGAATATCCTATGATTAGATAACTAAAAGACATCCCTGAGCTCCTCCCTCTCAGATAGGGGGATGTAGCATTGAAGGAACTAGGTTTTTCCTTCGAGAGGAGAATGCCATATGATGAAGCATGTCACCTCTGGTGAGTGAGGCATTTTGTCCTAAAAAAGGAATTTCCCACAGTCTGTGTGGCATAGTCTATGGCTTAGTTATTATCTTCTATTTTCAAATATCTTGCACTTTATAGACCCAGGGATTTCGCATGTGTCTTTGTCTGAATCCAAGATGTCCCCACCAAGTGGGGCGAAGCAGGCCAACGCGCTGTGCCCCAAAAGTGCAAGGTCACAAGTCCAGCCAGGCCGATCAAGGCCCCTCGGCTTCTGGAACACCCCAACAGGTATGGGGGGGAAAACACGACCGCCCGGGTGGCCGCCGCCGATCACCGCTCTTCAAAGACCCCTGTCCGGGGTCGTCCCATGGCCCAGCCTGCGAACCGCAGCACACTCCAGGGCTGGCGGGGGGACCGCCTGCTCACTGTTCAATCGAGGGGTCCCCCAGCAACGGCGGGTACCCTCTTCGCGGACTCCAGGACTTCCGGATCAGGCGATGGCAGGCCTGACCCCCAACGCACTCCAGGGCAATCCCCGGTGCCCCGGGAGGACCCCCGGGGACCGTCTAATTCCTCAAGGCCCAACAGCGAGGGCTGGTGCCAGCAGATTTCAGGAGGCCCCCGTTGGCAGAGGGCGCCTCCTCGGCAGCTGTTGACATCATGAGGTTCTGAAAATCTGGATTCGTATAATAGTACTGACTCGAGAATAAAAACTTCGTCGAAATAGGACGAATTTGGTATCAAAAGACCGAGAATGACGAGTACATCATGTACATGTATTTTCGGCGTATTCGAGTGACGATTTCACCTCGAAATCGTCATTTACATTCTGAACCCCACTCCCATTTATATGTTGCCCTTTACATAGGCCTTAATCCAGTTGAATTTGATTCCACAAGGACACACACTCCTTAATCGACTTCTCCCTGACCTCAGTACAAGTTAGAACCATTGCCCCAGGCCGAACTCGTTAGGTCAGTTCCTTCCCAGTGGCCGAGCAAGATAGCATCTAGGCTCAACCAGCCATAAAACCATTTCAGCGCGCACACCTGCCATATCTCGCTCACATCTTTCCTCCATTCCTTTTCTTCACTTGCTTTATGATGGGGAGGTGACCGTTTTTATTGGGGGTCCAGCGATATCTGATGAAATGTTGGGCCTTGCCGGATGATTTGTTATGGGCAGCACGACGTGAAATATGTACATGTCATCATGACTCCGCTTTTCTTTTGTAACCAGTAACTATAAATGAAATACCACGAATTCGAAGAATGTTTGCCCAAGGCCGAATATCAGGTATAAAGAGAGAAGCCTGACTTCGTGAAAGTGTGCAGTCTCCTGAGAATATACCCGTATTGTACTTCTAGGACCCTGTTACCTTGGTTGCAGCCAATAAACTAATCTTTGACTTCACCTAGAAGACTCTGAGTTTCTGTAGGTATGACTCAGGAGAACCCGAGGTCTCTGGGTGTTGATTCCCTGACACCGCTGGGTTACCGGTTCTGTGCCGGTTCTTAAAAACCCAGTACCTCAGTTGGCGCCCAGCGTTTGGGGCGATTCCAGTGGTACCAGTCAGCCTGAAGATCTTGAGGAGCTTCGTGTGAAAATTCCGGATGAGGGCCCACCACCTCATCGACCCCTGCATGTCGACGTGGTCCGAAGGTCTTTGCTGCGAGGTTCTCCGCTTCCCGACGGCTACAAGGACTGCTGCCCTGGCTATCGCCCTGATGTTGGACCCTTGAAGTTTTCGGTAGAGCGAAACACTGAGACGAGTCTTCTGGTGACGCCATCGATATTTTTCAGTTAAGTATAAGTGGAGCGTCTCCCAGTCCTTAGTTGGACTTACTTTGTGGTATCTTTGGGATACAAAAGGTTTTGTATTGGTACTTGCAAGCACCATAACCGAAGGACTCGTGTATTCACGAGAAATATCGTAATCGATAAATCCTTTGAAGTTTTGGAACTAGACTAGAGAGCGAGGATGCCTAGTCTTAGACTTGGGAATTTGTTTTGTCTTGGTAGTAATAATAGGGACTCCCGATTGGAGGACTCATGTCCGGTTCGTCCAGTTGGAACTCCGACTTACGAGCTATATGTTAAACATGGGGTAGGCCCCATCGTTTACAACGAAGTATGGATTAAATACACTAGGAGAGATGGTGTTTTAAAATGGCCCCAATATGGTAGCTTTGATTCTGAAATCTTAGACAACCTTGAAGTGAAACTCTTTAAAAAGAAAGCCCGGCCGGCGATGTTTGACTCTTTTCGCTTATGGCGTAAAGAAGCCAAACAAAAAGAAATTAAATTAGCTAAGAAAAATAAGAGAGAAGGGGGACTTTCGGTAATGCAAGCAGCCGTGCAGTTTAAAGATAATGAGGAAGAGCAGATAAATAAGCAGTTGCACAGGCAACGTAAAATGGCAATAGATAAGTGCTATCCAGTTTTGCCGTCTCTTCAGCAAGAGGCAGCAAAAGAGCGTGAAAAAGACCTATTAATGTCGCAATTATTAACTTCACCCCCCCCCTATGCGCAGAATGCCACAGCACCCCCGCAACCTTTAGTTGCACAAGCTGCGCCTCCTGCTCTTCCACAGCACCCACCAGCTGTTCTTCAGCTGGCTCCTACTTCTTCGGTGCAGCCTCCTCCAGGCCCACCGACCACTTCTGTTTCACCTGTGTTTTCTACGATTTTGCCTACTGTACTTTTTACATCTCCTAATGCTCCCTCTACGATTCCGCCTAGTACCACATCTATTTACCCTGGTACCTCTTCTGCCATCTCTACCCCCGCCTTATCTCACCCCGTTTTTCCATCTGTTTGTCCTTCAGTTTCACCTTCCATTCAGCAGAAAATGGCCAGCACTGTTACTAATCTTCTTTTACCTCTTTTCGGGTCGCCTGCTACGACCCCTAACATAGGAAGAAGACAGTTGCGAAGTCAACTGCCTGATTATCAAGAGAGAGATTCCCTGAATAGTTTAGCTCGGAAATGGGTCATGGACACTGCAAAATATGATGTACAATCTGTCATGGAAGTCTTCCATCAATGGGAAGCAGCGACACAGAGATATGTTTTCGAACAGATGTGTGTCTTTCTTGGCGAGGATTTGGAAGACAATGATCAAGAATGCATCCCACAAGAAATGTGTTGTGTACGATTTAAGTTTGGAGAGGGTATGATTGTAGGTCCAGATGTGGAAAAGGCAGTTGAAATGCTATTATCATATCGGAGTAAGGGAAACAGTTCTGGGTCACCATCTGAATCTAGTGCATCTAGTAGGAAAAAGGCACGACAATACCCTATGAGAGAAGTTCCCCCACAGTGGAGAGAGGGTGACGCGACTGCTGTCCCACCTGTCCTGCCACACTTTCAGCGTGTATGGGTACATGTCCCATGGAAGCGGGCTGAAGTTTTAGCACTCAAACAAACATTACCAGATCCGCGTAAAAATCCTGCAGGGTACTATAAAGAATTGTCACAAACTGCTGGGTCATGTATAATGAATTTAGCCGATATCGACATGCTATTTGGGAACGTTGTTCCACAGCCTTTATGGGGTAAAATTCGTCATGTAGATCATGACCAGGAATTAGGTGACACGTGGGCTAATATCACTGCTACAGATGCCCGCCAAGTTGGTGGTGCCAAGCCTGAACCTTTGATAGCAGAACTACCTGGTAGAATAGTAGATTACATGAAGACGATAATGCCTGCAATACGCGTAAATTGGGATAAGTTGTCTGCATGCAAGCAAAAGAAAGAAGAAACTGTTTCAGATTTCTTCACCAGATTTGAAGAAACATTCATTGACCATAGCGGTCAAGATATGACCACGGAAGGTGGTCAGAGATTGTTTGTCGATAAATTCGTGCACAATCTGCTTCCAGAATTGTGCAGAAAATTAAAAGATTCAGAAAGTTCTTGGGCAGTCTCATCTTCAGCTCAGATATTAGCTACTGCACAATACTACGATAATAGAGACAAAGATGAGAAAGATAAAGTTGAAAAGAAAACTAGAGAACTCAAAACGAAGGTTTTGCTACAGCAAGCCTATCCGCCACGTGGTGGTGGTAATCAAAATAATAATGGTCAGAATCACTACCAAAATACTTTTCAGCAGCCTCAACAGTATCAGAGAAACTTGCAAAGATTCGATTACACTCAACCCCGTGTAGGTCCTAACCAGTGTTTATATTGCAAACAGGAGGGTCATTACAAGTATAACTGTCCTGCCCTGCCACAACGTACGAATGGAGTTCCTGGCGTTAGAGGTCGTGGCAGTCAGCAAGCGCCTAGAGGTAGAGGGCGTGGAAATGCCCCACAGGACACACGTCCCCTTCCACCACAAAACTCTATGAACAGGTTTGATCAGCAGAATAACGTATCTGACAGGACCGCTCAATACTATGTTGATGAGTATTACACAGAAAATGAGCAGTGGGAGAATAATGATTGCTAGGACAGCCATAGACAAAGAGAGGGAGTTGTTTCAGTTCCAGTAGATCAGAGTGGACCTTACGTTGAGGTGATTACATCAGGTGTGTCAGAACCTTTTCTGTTGGATACTGGTGCTACAAAGAGTTCTATTATGCACTCCAAACTCCCTGGCGCACCTTTGTCTGGCGAAATGAACGTTTCTGTGGGTTTTTCTGGCGCCCCAGTTAGAAATCCGATTTCTGACCCTTTATCTCTTTCTGTTGGTCCTTGTGAATTCGAAGCACCCCTTATTCTGATGACAGGTTGTGGTGAGAATCTGCTAGGATTGGATTTGTTAAAGAGATTGTATGCGACTTTGTATTGTTCTCCTTCAGGAGTACAACTTACTTTAGGTAAGAAAGTGGTTTCTCCCATTTATTTGTCGAGAGATGCACTTCCAGCAGAATTGTCGATTCTCCCAGATATTCTTTGGGCTACTGGTCCTAATGATGTAGGTCTTTTAGAAATTCCACCATATGTTGTAACATTGAAGTTGAATGTCAAAATGCCACAGAATATCTAATGAGGGTGAAAAAGCTTTGCTAGTGATCGTTTACGAATTGATTGAAAAGGATGTGATTGAGGAAACACGAGGCAATGTTTGCAATAGTCCTGTTCTGCCTGTTTTAAAACGAACTGACCCTTCTCAGCCACCTGTGTACAGATTCGTGATTGACCTTAGAGAGGTGAATAAAATAGTTGTGCCACAATTCCCAGTTGTCCCCGACATTACCACACTATTGACTATGATTCCAGCTTCTGCCTCCTGGTTTTCGGTGATTGACCTGAAGAATGCTTTCTTCAGTATCCCGATTGCTGAGGAAAGCAGGGATATTTTTTCCTTCAGTTTAGGAGGTCGCAGCTTCCGCTTCAAACGCGCTCCTCAGGGCTACTGTGAAAGCCCCTCAATATACAGTCAAGCTCTGAAAGCCCAGCTTGACACAATGGTTTTGCCTAAAGGTGCCACTCTCGTAGAGTACGTGGACGATTTGCTCATCGCTGCGGATACTGAGAAAATTTGTAAAACGGCCACGTTGTCATTATGGCGTCACCTATGTGATCTGAATCACAAGGTGTCACTTTCCAAGCTTCAATATTGCCGACAAGAAGTGACCTACTTAGGTCATCTCTTATCGAAGGAGGGAAGGAAACTGACCCCAGAAAGAATTCAGGCAATAGCAAAATTGAATGTGCCAAGAACACAGAGAGAAGTACGTGCTTTCTTGGGCATTACATCATACTGTAGACAGTGGATTCCAAATTTTCTGTTATTGGCCAAACCCTTGGTGGCATTAACGTGTAAAAATACACCCAATCCCATTCCTTGGTCTGAAGAGTGTCAGAAAAGTTTTCTCGAATTGCGCACAGCATTATGTTCTGCCCCTGTGTTAGGTACCCCCAACTACAGTAAGCCTTTCACATTATATGTCCACGAGAAGGAGGGCTGTGCATTGTCTGTGCTGACTCAGTTATTCGGAGATAGACAGCGGCCATGCGCCTATTTTTCGTCAACTCTGGATCCGGTAGCACGAGCATTGCCAAGTTGTTTAAGGGCCACAGCAGCAGCAGCTGTTTCTATTCGACAGTCTGCTGGTCTAGTAATGAATAATACACTAATCGTGATGGTCCCGCATGCAGTAGACACATTATTAAATAGGACCAAGACACAGCACTTAACTAGTGCTCGACTGTCCAGTTACGAATTGACGCTACTAGCGAGCCATGTGCACATAAAAAGGTGTAGTACCTTGAACCTAGCCACATTGTTACCAATTGCAGAAGAATCAGATGCTTCAGAACAGCATGATTGTTTTCTTAGAACAGAGGAAGAGACGAAAGGGAGAGTTGATTTGTTCGACACTCCTCTTGCTGAATGTGATGGTACATTGTGGGTAGATGGTTCATGCTTTAAGCTCCCAAATGGGAACGTGACTACAGCATATGCTGTCACAACTTTGCACACAGTCGTTGAAACTGCGCGAATACCACATGGTTCAGCTCAAGCCGCAGAACTCGTAGCACTTACGAGAGCATGTGTGTTGTCTAAAGGAATGAGAGTGACTGTCTACACTGACAGTCAGTATGCTTTTGGTGTGGCTCACAGTTTTGGACGATTGTGGAGAGAACGTGGGTTCCTGACTTCGCATGGAACTAAGATTCAGCATGGTCAGTTGGTAAATGAGCTTCTTGAATCACTGACGTTGCCGCTGCAAATAGCGATCGTGAAATGTAGTGCTCACAAGAAAGTGACTGATGATGTTGGTCGTGGAAATGCATTTGCTGATGAAACCGCTAAGGAAACTGCAAAGAATGTGATGAGCCGAATGTATGTTGCGAGCCCAGAAAGATGGACTGGTGACGTTGGAATATGTGAGGACACGATAGAGAGCGTGAAGTCTATCCAAGCTGAGGCCACGGAGAAAGAGTTGAGCACGTGGAGAGAGAGTACAGGAAGAATGGATGCGAATGGTTGTTGGATTGAATTGACAGAGCATCAGAGATGGTTGTTACCCGATGCATATGTGCCTGCAGTGGTTACAATGGCTCATGGAATGGCCCATATCAGCGCGAAAGGGATTTGCGAGTTGTTGGCCCCAGTGTGGAAGAATTCACGGATTCCCAAGTATGCAGAGAATGTTGTCAAGAATTGCATGGTATGTCTGAAGCACAATCCTGGTAGGGGAACCCCAACTCCAGCTGGTCATTTTGCACCTCCTACGTATCCGTTCGAGGTTTTGCAGCTAGATTTCATACACATGGAGAGGTGCAACAACTTAAAATACGTGCTCGTGGTTGTTTGTGCCTTCTCAAGATGGGTAGAAGCCTATCCCCTAAAAGACAATACTGCCTTGTCCACAGCAAAAGCCCTTGTGAAAGAGTTCTTCCCCAGGTTCGGAATGCCTAGAATGGTCTGGTCTGACAACGGAAGTGAATTTGTGGGTCGTGTGATGAAAAGAGTGTGTGAAGGGCTAGGCATTAGACAGAAGTTCCACGCTGCAAATCACCCCCAATCAGCTGGATTAGTGGAATGTTACAATGGCACGCTTAAACTTAAATTGGCCAAAATCCAAGCGAGCACAGGTCTTAAATGGCCTGACGCTCTACCCTTAGCACTCCTATCCACCAGAATGACTGTGCATTCGCGAGTGAAACTCAGCCCCTATGAAATCATCTTTGGTCGGCCAGCCAACATATGGGGAGTGCCTAGGCCCACGAAATTCAGCGAGCTGCAACACCCTATTTTGCTTGATTACTTGTATGAATTGACGGCTAAATTGCGTGTTTTATATCAACAGGTCCACAACACCTTGCCTCCGGTCTCTGAGACTCCGGGTCACTCAATTGACCCCGGTTCATGGGTGCTCGTCCGCAACTTTCAAAGAACAAGAAACGACCAGCCCAGATGGACCGGGCCTCACCTCGTCCTCCTGTCTACAAGGTCGGCTGTTAGGGTGGAGGGGAAGGCCAATTGGGTCCACGGGATCCATTGTAAGAAGATACCCTTCCCTCTGCCACATGGCCAATGGGTCCAGAAAGGAGGCACTGACTCAGAGCGCACAACTGATGAACGTGTAAAAGAAACTAACCCTGACTGTGAAAGCGAGAACATTTTTCGAGAAACTGTGCCACCACCAGAACAATTGAACTCTGTGGAACCTGAGCTACTATTTCTGGACCAGACAGTACCCGGGAAAAGACGCTACAATTTGCGACCAAGAAAAACAGACTAAAGTAAAAGTGATTTATTTTATGATCCGAGAGAAAAACCTGTGAACTAATAAAAAAAATGTGTTTTTTTCCACAAATCCTATTTTTTGAAAGTGCAGATCTCCCATCTAGGTAACTTGCTTATTTTTGTTTTTTCGAACCGCCATCCGGGTTCCGCTGCTAGGGTCGCGGTTGATTAAAGACTTTTGGGTGCAGCTGACGACGTTAGGTCGTTGGTTCTGGTTGGTCCAAGGGAGTTGCCCTAGACTGACGGAAGCATCCTTTAGCAGAGGCAACCTACCACCGCGGGCAGCACCTTAGAGAGGATGGAGTTTCCTGATGTGGAGAGGCCTGCCAAACAAATGAACTTTAAGCAGAGACTTTTTAACACGATGACGAAGAAAAGTTTTATAATAGTGTGTATTTTTATGCTATTCAGCGTAATGGTCTTTTTGATAAGCTATGTTTTATTCTCTTTTCATGTGACATTTGCGCCCACTACATCACCCATACCTCCTCCTACTGTTTCCTCTCATTCTTTCCACCCTCTGCCTGACGACGAATCAAATAGGAGATTAGAGTTCATTAATAACTCCTTCGTTCAGTTATTACACCAACACCAACTTGTAATGAACACAACTAACTGTTGGGTGTGTGGTCTCATGCCCCACACCACGGATAAAGGTATCCCCTATTTGGTCCTGCCATTTAGTCACAATGGTTCAGTCTGGGCATATAGGACAATGTTCATATATGCACGAGAAATCCAACCCCTACGTTCTGTAAAAGACAACCTCAAGACTAGTGCCCTAGTCAAAGGTATAGTTGACATGATCAAGGAAGTAACCTCTTACGAAGATACCCCGGATGATGAGATACTTGCATATGTAGGTTGGAACGTGACCGGATATGGCACTACATTAAGTGAGAAACAGCAAGCCAAAAGATCGTCCCCTATCTGGATCGTACCCCATCAAGGTCACCTGTGTCTGCAAGGTATTGGCAAGAATCCCAGAGCTCAGCTAGGGAAGAGTGTCTGTACAGAAACGTATGTTTTTGGATCTCAGACTTCCCCTGCGTTTTTAGCCGCTAAGGGTACTTATTTCATCTGCCATGATAGAGCCTATACATGGTTGCCCCCTGACTTCTCTGGCTCATGTTTTGTTTCATTCCTGTTATCTCCCACCTACACAGCAGCGGCGGATTACCATCGGACAAGGGTAGTTAGAGGTGTTTTGAGTAAAGAAGACACTGCAGGTCAAGAATTTGGTGACTTTGCAATGGGTTTTCTGCCGTTCTGGGGAGCCATGGCTAACAGCAGGAACATAAGGCAATTGACAAGGGTAGTTGAATCCACCGTGACTGAAACTGCTGGTGCCCTTAGTAACCTGACTGCTGAGCTCCAGTCGGATCGACTTATGACCCTTCAGAACCGGGTCGCTTTGGACGTAATACTTGCGGACCGAGGTGGAGTATGCAAATTGATCCAGTCTAGTTGTTGCATTTTCATCCCAGATAATGCTCCAACAGTGTACAGGGCCATCTCCAAACTGCATAAGATTTCCGAATCTATTCATGTGAATAAAGGAGATTGGTCATTAATGGGATGGTTCTGGGAACTGATATCTGCCTGGGGATGGAAAATTCTGATGGTCATTGGGATGGTCTTAGCCATTCTTTTCCTGTTCTGTCTATGCATACAGTGTGCTCCTGCAATATGTGGCCTCTGTGCTACATCATGTGTAAGGAAGCCTGTGTCAAGAAATGAACTAAGCACTAGAATGATGTTACAGCAACATCTCAATGACTTTAGGAATATAGATCTGGACTCAGACTAACATGAAAATAGATTAATTGCCTATGTAAGGGCAAAAGGAGGGTTTGAGGTTCTGAAAATCTGGATTCGTATAATAGTACTGGACTCGAGAATAAAAACTTCGTCGAAATAGGACGAATTTGGTATCAAAAGACCGAGAATGACGAGTACATCATGTACATGTATTTTCGGCGTATTCGAGTGACGATTTCACCTCGAAATCGTCATTTACATTCTGAACCCCACTCCCATTTATATGTTGCCCTTTACATAGGCCTTAATCCAGTTGAATTTGATTCCACAAGGACACACACTCCTTAATCGACTTCTCCCTGACCTCAGTACAAGTTAGAACCATTGCCCCAGGCCGAACTCGTTAGGTCAGTTCCCTCCCAGTGGCCGAGCAAGATAGCATCTAGGCTCAACCAGCCATAAAACCATTTCAGCGCGCACACCTGCCATATCTCGCTCACATCTTTCCTCCATTCCTTTTCTTCACTTGCTTTATGATGGGGAGGTGACCGTTTTTATTGGGGGTCCAGCGATATCTGATGAAATGTTGGGCCTTGCCGGATGATTTGTTATGGGCAGCACGACGTGAAATATGTACATGTCATCATGACTCTGCTTTTCTTTTGTAACCAGTAACTATGAATGAAATACCACGAATTCGAAGAATGTTTGCCCAAGGCCGAATATCAGGTATAAAGAGAGAAGCCTGACTTCGTGAAAGTGTGCAGTCTCCTGAGAATATACCCGTATTGTACTTCTAGGACCCTGTTACCTTGGTTGCAGCCAATAAACTCATCTTTGACTTCACCTAGAAGACTCTGAGTTTCTGTAGGTCTGACTCAGGAGAACCCGAGGTCTCTGGGTGTTGATTCCCTGACACCGCTGGGTTACCGGTTCTGTGCCGGTTCTTAAAAACCCAGTACCTCAATCACCGGGTAACCCGAGAGGGATCTGCTGCCATGCAGATCCCCAGCTGGTGCAGGCCTCATCCCCAGGCACCCCTGTCGTGGACGCCAGGGCCCCCGTGCTAGGCGATGGTAGGCCCGGGCTCCAGAAGCACTCCAGGCCGATACCCGGCACCCCGCAAGGCCCCTCGGGGACCGTCCAACTCTTCAAAGCTCAGCAGCGAGGCCCGGGTTCAGCGGAGTCCAGGAGGCCCCCGATGGGAGAGGGCGCCTCCTCGATAGCTGCCGAAGTCGCCAAGCAAGGGAGAGAGATTCGTCGCCCTTGAGGCCCGCGCAGACCTCCGGTCGGTGTAGGCCTCGTCCCCGGCCTCGCGTGATTGCAGGCGACTGGATCGGCGGACGCAGAGTCGTAGCAGCCGATTCTGGGCACTTCCTCCATCCCGTTTTCCCCCAAAGGTGCCCCTGCGGCATGCAGAGTTCAAGCAGCACAAGGGGGACTGTTGTGGGCGTCAGCAGACAGGATAATGCAGGATTTGGTGGCAGGCTGGTTGGAAGCCGAAGGAGCTCACTCCTGTCAGCCACGTTGCTTGGCCACGCCCCCCTTGAAAAGGAATCTTTAAAGCATCTTACACCCCCACAGGTTCCAGTCAGCTGGAGGCAGCTGTGGAATCTCTGCTCACCAACTGTCAGAACATTCCAAGGGAAGAGCGAGGGAGGAGGGAAAGGCAGAGTAGGGTAGAACCAAGAGGATTACAACTCATACATTGGTTTCGATGGCGGTTTCCGACACCACTTCACACGTATGCACCCGCCTTTCCTGGTGTAGGTAACTAGGCTGTCCACGGGTGGGGTGACTTTCCAACCTTCTGTATTCCATGGGGTTTATTCAGGGTGCATTAGGAAGGGTCCTTAATCTTTAAAAATCCAACCACAACTTCCACATAGACTTGTACAGAGCACGCGGTCGTGTTCCCACACTGCACACGCTCTCCGTGGGGTCCCTACCTACTTACCTTGGGTGGTTCTGTGGGTCCCCAGCACTTCTACGTCCTCTCGACATCCTCCTGACCCAAGTAATGGTTCTTTTACCACTTTCTTAGCATATGGTTTGGTTCCCCAGGGGGTCTTCTGTGTATTCTGTGCTATTTACTGTGTTTCTTTGTTAAGTATTGTGTGCATTGTGCATACCTCCGGGTAGGAGATATGTGTATGTGTTAAAGAGTATTATATAATGAATAAATATTTTCATAAATACTTGGTGTGGTTCCTTTTCACTTAATCTATCTATAAGATTGCATTCTGGTAAAACAAGCTGCTTTATACTCCCTTCTGGACTAAGCCTGAAGGCTGCTTTCCACAGCTACTACTTAAGAGAGCTTTCTAAGGTTTCTAAGACCTCTTAAATTACCATAAGGGTTGTCTTGACTGGTGCAGGCTGCCCACTTACATAAGTGGACATCATATACCAGGCCAGCTTCTCACAAGGTGTCTCTAGTATCCCCTTTATGTGGGGGAGAGCTGAGTTGCAGTTTGTCCTGAGCAATATGATCACCGAAAGCTTCTCTGGTTTCCTAGCGGATTGATATGTGAGGCCCTGCGTGCTTGTGAACCATTAACCTGGGCATGACAGGCAAGGTAGTGTCCCCTATGTAGTGTACTGCTGTTTGTTATACCGTCCGTCCTATGTTTGAAAAACAAGTAGATTATGGGGTGGATGGTACTCCCCGGTCAGGTTTGGTGTTTCCCTGGGGAACCTTGTAACGTAAGGCTGATTCCAGATGATTGTGGGTCTTGGGTCAACACCGGTGGTATTCCGAGTTGTGACTCTTGCTTGAGGAGTGTGTTGTATCTTTACCTTTAAATCTAGCATTCCCGGTTAGGAATGTTACATGACATCAGCAAGAATGTTGGGTCAAGCTGATGCCAGTTGAAGCCACCACTTTGCTGTTGCCACAAGCCTCTCCGGTGGGTGTAAATAAAGCTCATACAATTCAAGATAACTAGCTCATCGTTTTATTACTGTCAACAAGGGACTGAGGCCCACCGGAAAAGAAAGAACCCAGCAATAGGGAAATGTATTTTCCAACTGCTCCGTGAAATAAAAGGTTAGTCAAAGATTTTGAAGCAGCGAGAAATTGTATGGAAATCGTTTGGCTGAAAAAATATCTGGATGACTAATTAAACTTTTGGAAACAGATAAGGATAAAGAGCGCTTTTGTTATTTACATTTGTTTTACATGAAAGATGCACGTGGCATGCTTACCGCGCTATTTGGAAAATCCACGTAGATGATCCTGAACTGTGCGGCATCATTTGAAACTACGATGGAGTGCGTGTGAAGGCTGAATAAAAGCACGAGCAGAGGTGTTTTCTTAGCGCGTGGTGTAGAATCTCCATAGCGCGAGCAGAAGAGTGAGCTGACACCAGCGCGAAGCGTAAGATCTTCACAGTGTGAGCACAAGCGCGAGGGACGCAGCAGAACACCACATAAGTCATTACGGAAAGACGTGTGTGTTTCAAGTAAAAAAAAAAGGAAATCTAGGACGGAAAATAAAGCAAAGCAGTGAAAAGGAGCAGGCGCATTACAATTTTTGATGACCATAGTGGAAACACTATTTATATTAAGAAGAGGATTGGCAGTGTATGTTTGGGAAGGAGTATTAAGCGATTACATACATAATATATTTATTTTGTGACTGAGGTGTTAGTGGCACATTTACAAAAAAAAAGAAGTCAGAATAAATAAACTAAGAAACTTTTTTGAATTAAAGAAGTAACAACAAGCTATTTATAAGGAATTATAAGGTGATATTGGTGGAGCAGCAATTTTCGTGGATCAAAAAAAAAAGATTAAAAAAAAGTTATTTATTTTAACTTATTATGTTAGTTTTACTAATTTAATTATTTTCTTTGTTGTTTACAGCAAAGTTATGTTTATTTTGTGAATCTCATGCCGGAGAAGAGTTCTCTTCTGCCAGAAAGCAAGGTGTTTTGCTAAATAACCTTGGCATTGAAGGAAGGAATATTTACGACAGCCTAGATCCTATACTCATAGGCAGAGGGGCAGGAGAACCCAACAATGTATATGAGATGAGTGTTCTTCTTTCACAAAGACATTTTGGAGCACATATAAATGTAGTTATGGAAAGGCACACATTTTTCATGCGTGTCCAAGCAAAGGGTGAGAGAGTCGGCAATTATGTGGCAGCACTGAAATCACTAGCACAAACATGTGAATTTGAACAGCTGACTGACTCTCTCATTCGTGATCAACTTGTCCGTTTTACGAATGATCAAAAAATTCAGGAAAAGTTGTTATAAAAAAATCCTAATTTAAAAGAAGCCATGACCATAGTTGAAAGTGTTGAACATACTGCTCATTGGGTCAAGAAATACGGAGAGGTCTAGGTCAGACTGACCCTGTTTCAATTATAAACAATGAAAACCAAGGGAATTTTCCATCTGAAATACAAGTTGCATCTGTCAGTAAAGCAAATGTGAAGCAAGGTAAGATTTTTTCAAAACCAGACAGACCGAAACCTAATTTCAATTTTAACAGGGATGGAAAGTTTAGATGTCCCAGGTGTGGAAGTCAAAATCACGGGCCTAACTTTCAAAATTGTTTCGCAAAGAGTACTAATTGCAGGAACTGTGGGTAAAAAGGTCACTATGCCCGAATGTGCAGGAACAACAAGGTGAATTTTGTGGATGATGAAGAAGAATTTGTTCAACAGGCAGTTCATTGTGATGGAGAGCGGTAATTTCTTCTGGTAGTTTCTCAATGTAAAACCTCCATGCTACCTCTAATTTACCGCTCAAAAGGTGTTGGGCCCTTCACACCATGTATTACCTTCAGGAGACTTTAAATAAAGATGAACAGTCAAAATACAATTATTATTGTAAGCCAATAAAGAGAGTTGTTGATTATTTTAAAGGGTTTTATTTTCTAGTCAAAAAGTTAATTTTTCTCTGACCCTTTATTCATTAGTAAAATATCAATCAGGTTACAGAATTTGGAAAACAGGAAAAATATCAATAATACAGAACACATTACAGTCTGCATATAAGCATTACATGTAGTTATGAAAAATGTGGCGCAAAAGTCTTAAAGAGTTTCTAAGAAAAATAGTCTTGCAAAGCTAATCAGTACTTAAATAGTTTGCAAAAATATGCTATTAAGAGAAATAAATGCATAAATCAAATAAATCTTTTCAGACCTAATTAATTAGTCAAAACATAAACTTAAAGTTTAGCATCTAATCCTATCCTGATCCACTGCACTCTCTGTCTGTCTGTGTCTAAAGAAGAAAGCAGCCCGCCCTTCACAGGCCTCAAAGGAATGTGGCATGAAGTGCCAAGATATGACGTGGAAGCAAGAAACCTCCCCCTGACACTCCTCGGACGCAAGCCCGCCCTTCAGCAATCTCCCGGGACGTTTCTCGTACCTAACCCATAGAAGCCAGCTGAGCTGAGAAAAAGAAGAAGTGCCAGCCCCCATCCAGAGAGGACAGTATTTATACCATAATTATTGGCAGAGTACACAAAGATGTAACATTTTTCAGTAAAACCTTTACGTGATTGGTCAGTCATGATGCATGAGGTCACACTTCCCTGACTCATTCTAAAAACCTGACTTCACTAGTCTTAACAAAAGAAGCATACATGAATAACTACATTTATAAACATTTGCAACATTTACTAGGAAAAATGTTTCAATCTAATTCATCCTTCCTTCCTTCTCAGCGCAGTAGATGGACACTTTTAACTAACTGGTACATTGGCAGAATGACAAGAATGTGCAGTTCACGCTGTCCTTGACTTCTTGTCATGAGGAAAGCTGCCACAGTCTGCGCATGCTCCCTTCTCATTAAATTGCAAGTCATAGCCTTGATGGATTCACAGGCAGCCATGTTTTGTGTAGGCCCCAAAAATAAAACAAACACAAAGATAATATTAATTTCATGTAAATCAGTCCATTATGTTTCCCAAGTGCATTATTAATTCACACACATTATAAAAAGAGGTGTTATTAACTGAAAATGTTTATCAAAATATGCAACAAGTCAAAGTCTATTAAGACAGGAATAATTGATTTTATATTGCATGGGATGAGCTGGGAAGAGAGAAACACATTCTATTTATCTTCAAAGGTAAAAAGGCCACTTTTTCTCTACATTGCAAAAAAACACATGTTAATTCAGCAAAAGCATTTTCAGACTGAAGTGAATAGGCCTCACTTTCATGTATTTCATGTGCCATGTTTTTAACCTGCACCAAAATGTGCGTGGCAATTTAAATGCAGCCTGTCTGAAGCACAAAAAATAAAACAATGCATGACTGCAGATGAAATCTGCTCCATCAAATCCACCCTTCTGATAATTCAAATCATAAAAAAATGATTTATAATTCATCACACATATTTAATTTCACAAGTGACAGTATTTTTTTTTTTTTAATTGCAAAAGCTGAGCATATAACAATGTTACTTCTATTTCTAAGGCAAACACAAGTTTGGTCTGTAATCAGATCATATATAGCCAAGTTCAATTGTTTTAGTGCAGAGTTCTGTAAGTAGCTTTTTGGAACAGTTAGTCTTCTTTAAAATAAGTAACTAAAATAATAAAAAAGGAATCAACAGGACAGTTTCAGCATTTCTTTGCTCATTTGTCATCAGCTTGTCATTAGTATGGCTCATACTTTCCATGCAAATTGGACTACTTAGGTGCTGTGAAACTGTGACAGAGCACCATCAATCCTTTGCACTTTTTCAACCAAGGCCTTTCACTCTTATTTTCACTTTGATCAGATTCAGATGTGTCACCGCAGCATCTCTCAGATCAAAACCGTTGCACCATCCATTATGCAGATCTTGTGTAGCAGCTGCAATCTGGTGAGAAACTGCACACTGTACATCAACCAGACCTACACAGCAATGGCTAGTGTTCTCATCAGTGTTTTCCACAAGTGCATTTGCATATGCATTTTCAAGCCACTTTGGTGATGCTGAAAAACAGTCTTTTACAAAAGGTAACTCAGTGCTGCCATTGTGTTGCTTTATTATGCTTGACACTTCAGGCAGATAGCTACAATCCATTCCTTGTCCAATCTGTTGTTCTGCACTTATTATCTTTGAGACCACATTATGATCTGATTTCAGAGAAACTGGCAATCTATACCTGGGCATCAGTCTTTGCAATAACACATTTGCCACTTTGCAGTTGTCATTTTTCTCAAAAACAGTTCTGATACAACCCTGTTGTGCTGCTTCAAAAACATTTTCTTGAGCCTCTTTAAATTTAACTGTGAAGATTCCATAGAATGTACATGCTAACAGAACACAAATTTGTCCAACTGAATTAGCATTTCTCTCTCCCATGACTACAGTGACTCCCATTTGAGCAGATATACTGCATGTTATGGTAAGGGCAATCAATTTCGAATTTTGGGCTGGGGTAATTACTAAAAGCCATGAAGCTTTGACAACATCATGTATAAGGAGCACAGCATGTGCTGCTTTTAATGTGTCACCTTTCAAACTTGGGCCATCTACAAAAAGGACACTGTTGGGCTGACTCAGATGTTCATCCTTCAAGTCTGAATTTGGCTTTATGCATATTTTCATGATATTTAGACACTCATATTCATTTTCATCATAATCCAATTCATTTGCTGACATTTCTGTGAAGTTAGGGTCAAAGGCCATTGGGCAATACATCACAGACCTTTGAAAACATTCATCTTTTTCAATAAGCAATGAGAGAGCGCAGCCCTCCCTCTCACTGCAAATTAGTGTATTTTCTTTCAAATAAACTTTCATTCCTAGTGCTGGGGCGCGCCATTTTTTCTCTTTCAACTCTAGGAATGCTTTTGTGCAGTTGTTGTCCAATGGAAGCGGATCAGACACACCTGAGTGTGTCAGCCTCAGTAAAGGCTTAGCCACTAGGGAAATGTTTAGTAACCACTCTCTACAGCAGCTAACCATTCCCAAAAATGTCCTGACTTCTTTCTGGATTTCAGGTGGATTCATCTTGGAAATTATTTCCACCTTCTCTGGTGACACCTTTCTACCTCCCTTTCCAATTTTGTATCCCAGACATTCATCTTCTTTTTGACAGTACTCCTGACTATTCTCATGCAATGGCACTGTGACATGAGCTTTGCAAAAATCAATAAAAATAAGCCATTCTTCAGCACATGGAATGTGAAAAAATATATTGGCTGGATTCGGTACCACAGGACAACATGGAAAAAATATGCTTTTAATCTCCTGCACTATTCTGTTATTTTCATTTATTTTCTGTGAACCTATGATCAGAAAGTTACACAAACTTCTAATCAATTCCATCAAAAATCCTTTTATTGGTAAAATTCCTGCATCTGATGGTATTCCTGAATACATGTCATCTGGTTCAAATTTTAATAAGACATGTTCTGCACATTTTATTAATCTGGCATCCTTCTCTGTGAACTCTCTTATTTCAGTGTTTATTATTTTTTCCAAAGCAGAAGGTAATGTTTCAACTGTCTTTTCTGAAAATAATGCTACAGCTGTCTCTTGTTGAGCCATTTTAAAATGTACATCCTCATCAGGAATCTGAAAAATAACATTATCTGGTGTACAGTAATCTGTGCTGCTTAATTTGCAAAATAATTGTTTTCCTGCTAGGCCTGAGTCACAGACAACAGTTTTGCAGTTTTCCTCAAATGGGCCTATTTTCGGTGCACATTTTTCTAAAACTGGGTTTGTAATTTCTTTCTTTAAAACTCCTGCAACTAAATCTGGACTTTCCACTGCCTTCACAAGGGACTTGGTAAATTCTGAATTGTGAGTGTTAAAACTCTCATTTGCAAAAAGAGCAACCTGTTGAACTGGATTCTGATTTTTTCTCAGGAAATAATTCCCATTTGCTCTGGACAACCTATTTAAATTAATGTTAGCATTTTCCATATTTTGTGGGACCATCTGTGCTTGAAAAATTACTGCCATAGGTACCTGTTTCTGAACTGACATTTGCATTTGCTTAGCTGGCATATTTTGCATCTGCATTTCTCCATGTTTTTGTGCATCATGTTTAAATTTAGTTTCCTTCTTCCAATGCTCAAATCTGTTATAAATATGGCAAAAGGACACATTTTCCAGCAGTACAACTTCCATACCTGCATTTTCACAAACCAAAACACCTTTATTTCCATCCTGTGTTCTTTTAATCTGTACCCAATCAACATCCTTTACTGGCACTCTGCCCTTCAGGAAAGTTATCACTGCTATGTTTTTCTCCATTACAACAGAAAATGATGGTGCATTCATGCAAACCCTTTTCACTGTCTCCTCACCTGGCCCTTGAACAACAACTTTAGATTCAAACCACAATTTAGTCAGCATGGCAATATAAAAGAACATTTCCAAATTAATGCACAACTCTTTCAATATTTCATCAAATCCATCAACTTGTGGGTACCCCAGCACAATTCTGTCTCTCAATTGTGGGAATGTGTTCAGAAATGCTGCAAGTTCACTTTTATTCTGTGGCATAGGAACATGCACTTCTCCCACCATTTCTCTCAATGAGTAAGCAAAAGCTTCTCCCTCATTCTGCTTATTATTATTTTTCTCAATTATATCTGGTGGCTTCCTTTCCTTAGCCAGTTTCCTTGCTAGGTCTGGTGGTTTCTTTTTCTTCTCATGTTTTCTTGCCCAATTGTCTCCTAGTTGCTCAAGCCCATTGCATTTAAAAAAATATTTTATTTCTGCAATGTGCAATTGCATTCCTGAAGAACACATTTTCTCATTTGCTTCATCATCCATGTGTACCCTGAAACCTTTCTGAAATGGAAAACTTCCTGAAACATCATTTTCATATTTTTGAGCCAAATCTGTCAGTCCATTATGTGTAGTTAATGAACATGTAGCTGTTTCCTTACTCAGGGAAATTAATTCTTTTTCCTGACACTGCTTCACATTTTCATTATTTAAACAGCAAGGACTGTTAATTTCTTCATGTTCACATGTTCCATTTAAAACACTAGGCTGTCTCTCTTTTCCAGGGCCTGTGTTAATATGTTCTCCCATGTCTTCTATCTTTTTAATCACTGCTGCTTCCTCAGAGCAGGTTTGAAAAATCCCATTTTCAATTACATTTATTTTATCCTGGGCTGCAGATGTTGTAAATACCATTTTTCTCTCACCTTTCAGTGCTTGGGGTAATTTCTGTTCAATAATCTGTGTATTCTGAGTTTCTGAAATAAACTCTGGCAAAATCACTGATTCTGCAGCTCTTTGAACTTTTTCAGTAGGGACCATATTAATTGGGACAGTCATAATTTTTCTAGGCATTATCTGTGCATCTGCAGTTTGCAATTCTTGAACTAAATCAGGCACATTTGAAGCAGTAACTCCTGGAGGTATCACTGTCAGTGCTGAATCAACAGTTAATGGGTCAATATAAAATGTCTGCACAGTTCTCTCAGTCTGTATTTCTCTCTGTTCAACAGAAGCAGTAACCCCTGTAGTATTTACTGGTGCACTATTTTCAGTATTTTTCATGGGAACCACATAAAGTGATGGACACTCAGTTAACAATTCGTCCATTATTTCATCCCCTGAATCATTATTTATTTGAAGTTCTTTATCATCACTAATTCCCTTCTCCTGCATCTGGTGCTTTACCTTTTTATCCTCACTTACTTTCTCTCTTGCTGTCTTCTCCCACAGGCTTAAGGCCTCAAATTGTGCAGCTTTAGATTGTGTCTTTATTTCACATAACACTTCCCTTAATTTGTCAATAATTTGCAATTCAAAAGTACCATCTTTTGGAAACCTCAAAGCACCCTCTTTTTCAGTAATCTTGCACCATTGGTGAACCCACATACATGTGTTTTGTCCCAAATTGGTAGACATAAAATGCACAGGTGTTCCTTCAGGAGCATCACCAATAAAAAACGAATTTTTCACTTTACCTCCTAACAGCTTCTTTAAACCTTCAAACAGTTTCATTTTTGCAATAGTTCAATGCAATTTCTTTTCTCCAAAGCTGTCAGTCTCAATTTTAGTCAGTTTTACTCCTACCACTGACCCTCCACAAATCTTACTGCAATATTTCTCTTAATCAATAACTCTGTTAGTAACAACATAAATACATTCGCTACTCTGTCTGTTGTGCTAAATAAAGGATAGATTATATTCACTGCGAGTAACACATTCCGCTTACCCTTCACAAAGTAAGACTTTCCGTTTACTCTTCAAACACTACAGGTAAATCCCTTCCGCTTACCTTTCACTCAAGCTCAGAAGAACCTGCTATTCCTTTGGACTTATCCTTCAGGATATATCTTAGTCCAAAGTTTCACCAGCGAACACTTTTGCTGTCAATCAAGCTCAGAAGAACCTGCTACTCCTTTGGACTTATCCTTCAGGATATATCTTAGTCCAAAGTTTCACCAGCGAACCCTTTTGCTGTCAATCAAGCTCAGAACAACCTGCTACTCCTTTGGTGTGACCCTTTCTAGGTGATATCAGACCAAAGTTTCACCAGCGAACTCTTTGCTATCAATCACTCACACAGAAAATAGTCCCTAATTTAACACTGCCAGCCCTACCTAGCTTCTCAGTGTTATTCCAACAGACGAGTAACCTCAGTGCAGTGTGGCTTCCATTTACCACCCGCTATTCCTTCCCGGGATTCCACAGGTGTGCATACCTGCGTGTTCCAGACAACATTGAACAAGACACTAACTTAACATGAAGAGTTAAAACATGTAATCAATAACTAAAAAATGATGTCCTATGAAATTACCAATATAATCAATAACACCATCAATTCAAAATGAGCAAATTTCACCAACAATAAAAATCCTTACTATTTTCAACACTTCAAAAATACATGCTAGCATATTAACAACATTTCACAACCCTATTGATACTCACACCACTTCTTGCATCACCTGCCAGTACTGCTCTGCCAGTCTTCAGGTTCTGAGCATTGGAGTCAGGAATCAGGACTTGGACATTTATCTAACTTGGGCAATTATTTTATTTCCCTCTTAAGGTCAATGATCCATTAGTTGAGTAGTTGATGGTGAAATCAATAATTACTAATCACCAAACTAATCAATAATGACCATCCTCTGCTTACCAAAAACTGATGGAGAGCGGTAATTTCTTCTGGTAGTTTCTCAATGTAAAACCTCCATGCTACCTCTAATTTACCGCTCAAAAGGTGTTGGGCCCTTCACACCATGTATTACCTTCAGGAGACTTTAAATAAAGATGAACAGTCAAAATACAATTATTATTGTAAGCCAATAAAGAGAGTTGTTGATTATTTTAAAGGGTTTTATTTTCTAGTCAAAAAGTTAATTTTTCTCTGACCCTTTATTCATTAGTAAAATATCAATCAGGTTACAGAATTTGGAAAACAGGAAAAATATCAATAATACAGAACACATTACAGTCTGCATATAAGCATTACATGTAGTTATGAAAAATGTGGCGCAAAAGTCTTAAAGAGTTTCTAAGAAAAATAGTCTTGCAAAGCTAATCAGTACTTAAATAGTTTGCAAAAATATGCTATTAAGAGAAATAAATGCATAAATCAAATAAATCTTTTCAGACCTAATTAATTAGTCAAAACATAAACTTAAAGTTTAGCATCTAATCCTATCCTGATCCACTGCACTCTCTGTCTGTCTGTGTCTAAAGAAGAAAGCAGCCCGCCCTTCACAGGCCTCAAAGGAATGTGGCATGAAGTGCCAAGATATGACGTGGAAGCAAGAAACCTCCCCCTGACACTCCTCGGACGCAAGCCCGCCCTTCAGCAATCTCCCGGGACGTTTCTCGTACCTAACCCATAGAAGCCAGCTGAGCTGAGAAAAAGAAGAAGTGCCAGCCCCCATCCAGAGAGGACAGTATTTATACCATAATTATTGGCAGAGTACACAAAGATGTAACATTTTTCAGTAAAACCTTTACGTGATTGGTCAGTCATGATGCATGAGGTCACACTTCCCTGACTCCTTCTAAAAACCTGACTTCACTAGTCTTAACAAAAGAAGCATACATGAATAACTACATTTATAAACATTTGCAACATTTACTAGGAAAAATGTTTCAATCTAATTCATCCTTCCTTCCTTCTCAGCGCAGTAGATGGACACTTTTAACTAACTGGTACATTGGCAGAATGACAAGAATGTGCAGTTCACGCTGTCCTTGACTTCTTGTCATGAGGAAAGCTGCCACAGTCTGCGCATGCTCCCTTCTCATTAAATTGCAAGTCATAGCCTTGATGGATTCACAGGCAGCCATGTTTTGTGTAGGCCCCAAAAATAAAACAAACACAAAGATAATATTAATTTCATGTAAATCAGTCCATTATGTTTCCCAAGTGCATTATTAATTCACACACATTATAAAAAGAGGTGTTATTAACTGAAAATGTTTATCAAAATATGCAACAAGTCAAAGTCTATTAAGACAGGAATAATTGATTTTATATTGCATGGGATGAGCTGGGAAGAGAGAAACACATTCTATTTATCTTCAAAGGTAAAAAGGCCACTTTTTCTCTACATTGCAAAAAAACACATGTTAATTCAGCAAAAGCATTTTCAGACTGAAGTGAATAGGCCTCACTTTCATGTATTTCATGTGCCATGTTTTTAACCTGCACCAAAATGTGCGTGGCAATTTAAATGCAGCCTGTCTGAAGCACAAAAAATAAAACAATGCATGACTGCAGATGAAATCTGCTCCATCAAATCCACCCTTCTGATAATTCAAATCATAAAAAAATGATTTATAATTCATCACACATATTTAATTTCACAAGTGACAGTATTTTATTTTTTTTAATTGCAAAAGCTGAGCATATAACAATGTTACTTCTATTTCTAAGGCAAACACAAGTTTGGTCTGTAATCAGATCATATATAGCCAAGTTCAATTGTTTTAGTGCAGAGTTCTGTAAGTAGCTTTTTGGAACAGTTAGTCTTCTTTAAAATAAGTAACTAAAATAATAAAAAAGGAATCAACAGGACAGTTTCAGCATTTCTTTGCTCATTTGTCATCAGCTTGTCATTAGTATGGCTCATACTTTCCATGCAAATTGGACTACTTAGGTGCTGTGAAACTGTGACAGAGCACCATCAATCCTTTGCACTTTTTCAACCAAGGCCTTTCACTCTTATTTTCACTTTGATCAGATTCAGATGTGTCTCTACATTGCAAAAAAACACATGTTAATTCAGCAAAAGCATTTTCAGACTGAAGTGAATAGGCCTCACTTTCATGTATTTCATGTGCCATGTTTTTAACCTGCACCAAAATGTGCGTGGCAATTTAAATGCAGCCTGTCTGAAGCACAAAAAATAAAACAATGCATGACTGCAGATGAAATCTGCTCCATCAATTGCATCACTGACAAGCCACTTGAGCCTGTGAATGACGTGAAGTCTGTAGACTCTGATACTGTGGCCATGCCGGAATGTGACATATACATAGGAGATGAGATCGTTCCTGTTTTAGCTGGCTCAGGTTCTCCGTATACTTTGATTAGCGACAAGTTTTGGTTCTCAACTTTTGGGTCTGACAAAATAAAACTTTTAGCACCTGACATAAATCCGGTTGGGTATGGAGGTCAAAGGATTGATTTGATTGGTTATTCTGTTCAGACCATTTTGTTCAAAGATAGGGAAACTGTGGGCAAAATGTATGTTGCTAAGCGTGGGGATAATCTTCTAGGTTGGTGTCACCAAAGAGACCTTGGGATTGTTTTAAATCCGAATACACCTGAGCAGGTTATGCTAATTTCTCTACACTGTGATGTTCAGGACATTGTTGAAAAATTACCTGGAGTTTTCACTGACAAACTTGGTCTCCTGAATGGTTTCAAACACAAAATAATTTTAAAGGACAATGCGAAACCTGTTGTGCATAAAGTAAGGAAAGTACCAAATCTCATGTTGAAACCACTTCAGGAGGAAATTGACAGACTATTGAAACTAGAAGTAATTGAAGAAATAGAGTCTTCAGAGTGGCTCGCGCCCATTGTTCTGGCACCTAAGGACAGAGGAACTAAAATTAGGATGTGTGTGGACTTAAGAAGTTTGAACAGCTCAATTTGGGTTGATAGACAACCCCTGCCGAATATTAATGAGACCCTGTCAAAGTTAGGTGGAGCAAGTATGTTTAGTGTAATGGATTTGTCGGCAGCGTACCACCAAATTATGCTTCATGAAGATTCAAGACACTTAACTTCTTTTGTAACACCTGTAGGAGCTTACAGATTCATTAGAATGCCTTTTGCTCTGGCAAGTGCAGCTGCTTGCTTTCAAAGAGTTATGACAAATGTTTTGTCAGGCATTGATTCTGTATTATTTTTTCAGGATGACATTCTGGTACATGGACATGACAAGGGTAAGCATGATGAAGTTTTATTCAATGTTTTGTCAAGACTGGAGAAACATGGGCTTACTTTGAAACGTGAGAAGTGCAAATTCAGGGTGAACTCAGTATCTTATCTTGGGCATTCCATTTCTGGAGAGGGAATCAGTCCTAAAATTGATCTGGCGGAGGCCATATTACAAGCTCCACTTCCCTCAAACAAAGACCAAGTGAAATCATTTATTGGTTTGTCCGAATGCTATTCTAAGTTTGTTTGCAATTTCGCAAGTGTTATGCAACCCATTAGGTTACTCTTGAAGAAGGGCACTGTTTTTAATTGGAATGAAGAATGTGTTAATGCTTTTAATGTAGTGAAATCAGAGATTGCAAAAATGCCAACTTTAGGGCATTTTGATGTACACAAGAAGACGATTTTGACCACTGACGCAAGTGTTCGTGGGATTGGGGCTGTCCTTTCCCAAATTGTTGATGGCACTGAAAAAGTCATTGGTTTTGCTTCTCGATCGCTGCAAGGTGCTGAAGAACGTTATTCAGTGATCAAACGTGAGGCTCTGGCTTGTTCATGGGCCATCAATCATTTTAGATTTTACTTGTGGGGTTTACCATTTCTAGTTAGGTCAGATCCCAAACCCCTTGTGCAAATGTTTTCTTGTAGGAATGTTGAGTGCACTACTCCGTGAATTAAGAGATGGATTGAGGGACTTTTGGAGTATAATTTCTGTGTGGAATAGTTGCCTGGTCTTAAGAATATTCCAGCTGATTTTCTTTCAAGATTGCCTTTGCAAAAATATGTGGTAAATGATTCAGAATGTCAAAATGGTTCTTGGGTGAAAGAATCAGCACTAAATGAAGTTGAATGGAAAAATTGTTTTGTAAGTGACAAAGCCAGAGCACCAGTTATGGATTTCACTGTCAATGGTTGGCCTCTTTTGAAAGATGTTCCAGATTGTGCTAGAGGTTATTGGAATGTCAGGGAAGAGTTAAACATTGTGCAGGGTGAATTTGTTCATGGGGACAGATTAATACCCCCATTGATGATGCGAGAAAAAATAATAAACCTTGCACATGAAGGACACCTTGGGCGAAGTCGCACAAAAGCAAGGGTCAGAGAATCTTACTGGTGGCCTGAGGTGGACCGCCAAGTTGAGGAAATTGTTAGAGATTGTACTATTTGTGCTGGAAATGATAAGTCAAGGAAGGTGAGGACCACTCCTCTTTCTCCTGTTGCTATACCTGAGCGTCCCTGGTCTAAACTGGCAGTGGATATAGTTGGTCCTTTTGATACTTTGGCTCCTTCAGAGAGATTTATTGTTGTTCTGGTGGATTATACATCAACATGGTTATCTGCCTCTTGCATGAGTTCAGTTATAACAAAATACATTATTTAATTTCTAAAGGATGCTTTCACTTGTGAAGGGATTCCTGATATCCTTGTTTCAGATAATGGGATGCAATTGACCTCACAAGAGATGTCAGATTTTTTGAAAGATTTATCCATCACCTATCAAAAAACTACTCTTTATGCTCCCCAGGCAAACAGTTTAGTTGAGAGCATGAATAGATTGATTAGGGCTTCCGCACAAACCGCCTTAGAGTTGAGAGATCCACTCAAGCCTATTCTCAGGGAAAAGTTATGGGCACATAGGAACACGCCCGACAGTGTGACTGGTTGTTCCCCATTAAAAAAATTGAAGGGTAGAACGGCTGGTTCAAAATTGAATCCTTTATGGTTAAGTGTAAAGGACAGAGGTTGTGTTGTCAATAATTGGAGAGTTAGAAAATATCAAAATAATTACAAGCGGAGGTTTGACATCAAAATGGGAGCAAAGAAAATCTTATGGAAAGTGGGTGATTATGTTTTTATTAAAAAGGCAGTGTGGTCACCAAAAGATGAATCTAAATATTTTGGACCAAGACGTATTGTAAAAGTTATAAATAATGTTGTCATGCTTGCTGGCGGTGATGTTTGGAGTATGTCTCGTTTGACAAAATGTACGGAGGGGGATGGTAATGTAAAGTCAAAATGTTTCAACAATTTGTCACAAAATGTTCCTTCTCATTTTACTCGCAGTACCAGAGTTAAGAGGTCAAACTGTATTTACAAGATTATTACCTTAAGTAATATTGCCACCATCGAGTTTACAAGATTATACCTTTAAGTAATGTTGCTATTTGTTTTTCCTGTTTAATTTTCTTTATGTTATTATAAAAGGGAGATGTGTTGTATCTTCACCTTTAAATCTAGCATTCCCTGTTAGGAATGTTACATGACATCAGCAAGAATGTTATGGGTCAAGCTGATGCCAGTTGAAGCCACCACTTTGCTGTTGCCACAAGCCTCTCCGGTGGGTGTAAATAAAGCTGATACAATTCTGTGATGTATTCCTATAGGTTCTGAATCGATCCCCCTATTCCTGACCCTATTCTGGTTAACAAACCAACAAGTTAACTAGCAGTCGGCCCATGAGGCAGCAAACCCCCATGATGCAGATACCGTTATCTGACGAAGCCACACTACGGCACAGGAACGTGTTATCTGATTAGGTCATAACGCTTGCGATCTAATTAGACAAGCGATATTCCTCCAGCCCCTGATAAGGCATACGGAGTTCTCATAACAAATCAAACCTATGACAACCTGGGAAAAACCCTGCGGCCATTGTTTTGATTTCACCGAGAACTTCAGCAAAAGAATGTGCTAACGACCTGGTCGTATGACATCCTTATTGACGTATCTATGTCCATCCTTACGTCAATCTCGGCACCTTAAAGGTATAAATATTACCGATATTGCCCTATGCAAACACACGCGGTGGTGACGAGACGAAGTAGCCATACTTGCCGAAGCCCAGAGCAGAGCAGACCCCGCTGGCGCAGCCCCGCCTTCCTGACGCGCTGAGAACGAGACGCGCTGCTTTCTCCTGCCGAGAAATCCAGCACCGGCGTTTCCGGGTAGCCCTCGCAGGCAGCCTGGAATATCGAGAGCAGAGAAGAGAGATACCATCCCTCATTCATCCTAACTTCCAGGTACAGAACTGAATAACCCCTCACAGAGAATTCTTTAGTCAGTCACTTGGCAAAAACAAACTTAACTTAAACTGTAACTTTCTATTCCCACCCACGTATTAGACCTAGGTCAGGTACACGGGGTAGGCTTATTTAGAAACACCAGTTGAGTACGTTTAGTCAAAGGTATATGTGTATGTAATATATTTTATTCATTTTAAACCTTCATATGGCTTAGAAACCATATCAATGTTTTTACAGTATTATTTTATACTTCTGCTTCTAATGTATGCACTTTACTTAACCATAAGTATTGCAATAATATCGATCCATTTCTCTTGTACGAGAAAAGAGACTGATCAATAAATAACACCTTTTTATTGAACACGCCCGTCTCTTCCTTTTCTCTACATTCTGATGAGACTAAGAATGCACGTACTGACTGAGTAAAATAAATTGCCTTTTGTTCACACGACTCTCGAGATACACTCTTGATTAGGGGAGAGCAAAGTTGTCATGTTCTATGGTTGTCAGAAACTAAATCCCTTCTTGTCTAATCAGGGAAGTTAATTCCTTCCTGAACATTCGAGAAAGTTTCTAGTGAACTCTGAGCTAGCTGGCAAACCCAAAACTTTAAGTCTAATATCGACAGTAGTAGACCTAGTTAACGTCTGTCTAGGCCTATACTATTGAAGGTATTATTCCAATGCGCAGAGCCTATTGGGATAATAGGAACTACACTACATGGCGCCCAACGCGTTTGGAAAGGGCGATAAAACTAACGTAAGACATTTAGAGTAACTCAGTCGTGCTTTCTCACTCAGACCCCTTTTTCCCATTATACTCCAAAGACGTCTGGAGAGGGTGAAAGGTCATATCCGCCAGACCTCGCAGGAGGGAACTCCTATGTATGGTTCTTGGTATAGTCAACGTTGAAGGATACACTGTTCCAAAATATTGTGCATCTAATCTTTGTTTCCATAAGAAACCTGATCTGCAAACAAAAGAAATAACCATCCTGTCGGTAAAATGGTAGACAGTGATGAGGAAAGAGAGGCAGTTAGATTAGCAACTGAACTCGCAGAAGCTGATACTGCACTACAAAATGCAGACCCGGAGATAATACTCATCCCGGTCATCAAAAGGAAATCTATGACCTTAAAACTTATAGAAAACGGACTGACACCTAGAGGTGGCACAGTCATATTCGTAATTGAGGCACACGAATATCGGCAGACAGAGGTATACTATTCATGGATAAATTTTCCAGCAGCAAATGCTGTAACAAAGTACTTCCACTATTACAAAATAGAGGAACCTCCTGAAACGTACACTCCTTTCGAGGAGGTGGAAGTACCACTCAAATTTCAAGAGCACCTGCTCTTATTTGATGGCGCCCTAAAACATAATAATCACATCACCAGGCTCGGTCCTTTAGGTAGACCAGGAGCAACGTGGCCGGTCCTAGCCGGATACACACCACATCCAGACATCGATGGGATGTCTGCAGCAAACCTTTTAACACAGCTAAAACAACTAATAAAAATACACAGACAATTAGTCCAGTATGTGATGCGGACTTCAACAATTCAGCCAGCGATTAAAATTCCACAGCTGACCCCTCACCAGGGGAACACAAATAAAATTACACCACAGAACATACAATCCTGCCTAGGTAAAGTACCGGCTGAACGGGAACAAATACCATTCTGGTTGGCACAGAAAATCACCCAAATAGAGGCGGTGTTTCCTGACACCACCCCATTAGAAAAACACAGGATTCTGACTATCTGTCTTCCAATGGGAATCGCACCACACATTGAGGACTGTGACACTTGGGGTACAGTCTTCGCTTCCATCTACACAAAAACGCACGGTGTTCCATCCATTTCGGTAATACCAGATGTGCTAAAACAAATTCAAGACGAATACGGTCCAGAACCCGCTTTAACTCTTGGTATGAAATTACTAAAAGACTTCAAGCAGGTCTCAGCTATATTATTAGCCAACATAAAAGGTGAAGCAGCAAACGTGGCGATCCGCCAGAGGTTAAAGGAGACAGATATAGCAGACCAACCAGCTGAAATTGCCAGAATCATAGAAAAATCCTATGAGGAACTAGGTAGAGATAGTTTAGGTGGAATACCAGTAAAATCACAACTGATTGAAAGTCCTGAAAAAATATTTTTTAATAATAACTCAACATCACAGAAAAAGAGCTGGGATGGAAACAAACAATCCAATCCTAAAGAAAAGAAATTCCAGTCCAGAGGAAGGTCTCCTAGGCGAAGAGAAAAATCTCCGAACCAAAGACACAGGTCACCGCAGAGTGACCCCTCTGGGAAAAGATATAACCTTAGAAATAGGGATAATATAAAAAAGCCTGATAGATATCAAGACATTGATACACGTCCCTCTCAATCTTTTCAGACTTCCTCGCAGAAATCGGAAAGAAGAGGACGATCAGAACAAAGAGAAGAGCACGCCAAGTCCAAAGACAAGGAACCTGCTCAGCTAAAAAAGAAATTACAATTTCCAAAAAAGAAGGTAGCCAGTATCAAGGTAGTTAACAATGCCGAGAATACTGAGGACACAACTGAAAAACTGAGAATGGGCTCAGACAATGCTAGACAGCGCAGCAGAAGTGAGCATAGCTCGCAAAGTCCTTATGAATCATCTGGAGACAGTGGACACGAATGAATATCTTCAAGTGGAAACTGCAGACACCAGAGTTAGCAGACCTCACAAAATATACGAAATAACATTACGTATAGAGGGAGATAAGACTAGAAAAATAAGGGGACTATTTTGGGATAATCTCTCCAAGGGCTATGACATCCTTCTAGCTGAAAAAGACTGGCCACCAGAGTTTGTCAGGGAGTGCCCTCATGGCGAAGAAATAATTATGCCTGCCTTCTCAAATCACATCCCAATTCATAAAAAATACACACTTGCCAGAAAGTGGGCAGTAGCTCAAGCTCCTGCTTTATATAAAAATCACGTAGGATGGGATGAGGACTCTCCTCCTCACAAAATCCAGTTAAAATCACAACCTACTGCACAAAGGCAGTACCCAATTAAGCAAGAAGCTAAAAAACAGGTAAAAGAAATCCTAGATCAGCTAGAATACCAGGGGGTGATTGAAACTTGCACCTCACAAATGAACAACCCTTTGTTTCCGGTCTCCAAACCAGACAATTCATATCGTCTAGTTTTGGATTACCGACACCTTAACTCATGTTGCAAAACTTTTGCAGTGCAAAATTCGCATAGTGCTGCACTAATGAATAACATAGTGCGCAAAAAATACAAAACAACATTAGACATTTCTAATGGATTATTTTGTCAAAACATAGCACCAGAGAGCAGATATTTGTCTGCGTTCTCAATAAATGGCACTCAAAAACAATTCTGTCGTTTAGCCCAGGGGTACAAAAACAGCCCGGGGGTATTCTCAGCGAGAGTAACAGAATTACTACAAATATATGACGACGAAGCATTATCGTATGTCGACGACATATACTTAACAGATGATGACTTGGAGACTCACTTGAAGAGAGTGAACACCATAATACTTGGGTTCGCAGCAGAGGGTTACAAATTCAACTTTAAAAAATCCAGAATTGCCCATCTGACAGTCCTGTTCTTAGGATATGAATTATCAAGTGAAGGTAAAAGCCTGGCTGACAATTTTCTAGAAAAATGTGCCGTCCTCCAAGCACCTAGAACACTAAAAAACCTACAGTCAATTCAAGGCTTCCTAAATTTCGGAAGAACATATATTGCAAATTACGCAGAAAGGGTCAAACCCCTTTATGATCTGATAAAACCAGATTTTAAAAGATCCAATTGGACTCAAATACACACAGAAATTCTGAGATCCTTACAAACAGACATGCTAGTTAAAACAAAATTAGAAACACGTGATAACACACGCAATCTTGTGATTCGAGTCATCCCAGGGAGATGCGGATTCACATACCTGACCTCTAATGAGGGAGAAAAGGTACCGATTGCATTCAAATCACACTTGTACACTAAGGCTGAAATGAAATTCAGCCCAACGGAAAAAATTCTAACTGCAACACAGACAGCTATAGCAAAAGAACGAGCCCTGGCACAAGGTAAACGAATAATAATCGTGACACCGATACCAGCCTTAGAGGCTGTAACAAAAGCAAGCATTCCGAATGCTAAAGCGCTCCATCCGAGATGGATACAATGGGCTAATTCTCTTGCTGCAACAGACGTGGCGTACGAATTTGATCCTTACTTAAAAACACAAGAATTTCTCCAATATGAATTTGAATGTCCTCCGCCGACCGAAATTCTGCCTCTAGAACACTACGGCTGTATAATATATACAGACGGATCAGCACAACCCGCAGTGGGGGGTAAGCAAGCTTACAGTGCTGCGTGCGCGATCATTAAAGGTCGCTGGCACGAAGGAAAATTTAAACCATCAATCACTAAAACACAATCTTTAGGAGAGTGTACAGCTCAGCGAGCTGACCTACTGGCGTTCAAGATGGCGCTTGAAAATACCGATCGAGAATTCCCCACACTCATAGTGTGCGATTCGTATTATTGCGTTCAGTCTTACAATGAATACTTGCAGATCTGGATTCAGAATGGTTCAAGGATGCGAAAGGTGGCACAATCAAGCATAAAATGCTCTGGGAACAAGTAGTTCTTTTACAAAAAGAACTACCAAAGACTCACGTGATACACTCACTGAGTCATCAGCGTGATGGCGTTCACGTTGCAGGGAATTCATTGGCTGAAACAGCCACAGCGGCAGCCACTAAATCGGCTCCCGTAGTTCGAAAAAAGCGTACATTAAAATACATTGACGGTGAAACAGTGCTGGCGGTGAAAACATCATCAAAAGGCGACTGCTCAGCGCTACCGATCAACTATCCACTCAATTATACATACATAATCGATGCAAACTCCGTCCCTTTTGCTCGAATCCCTGGAGTGGGGGATAGAGTGATTCCAAACATGGACAGGAGAAACTTGTTAATCGCAGACGCACATATGGGCTAGGGTCTCAGACACCTCAAACTAAAAGCTTCTCTGGAAGAATTACAATCACGGTACTGGTGGCCAGGCATGAGCCTGCGTCACACCATGTTTGTAAAAAACTGCCCAAACTGCAACAGAGATCGCAGTGGGGAGAGAAACAGTTTAATACCTCGTAGTTTTACTCCAGAAAATATCAAGAGTAAAAAGCAAGGCTTGCGATTAACATATACAGGCTAGTTTCCACTTATAGTGTAGATCACCAGCACTCGGCTGACGTCTGGACTGTTATACAAAGATTTGCGAGTCTAAATGGCATATACGGTAAGAGCATGCTACGTCTGACCATTGTTTTCACTCTAGCCCTCCAGCCTGAGGGGAAACATGGCCAAATGAGCATAGCACAGCGGGAATCTTCTCACTTCCTTCCTGAGGGATACGGGATGGTGTAAAGAAAAAACCAAGGCATAAAGCAATCTATAACGGAAAGGATATTAGGTTCGGGAGCTGGGTGGGTCAAACATTTAATAAGTGTCCAACGTAGTCTAAATAACTTGCCAAGAAATTCTCTGAAGGGATTCAGTCCGTACGAATTATTATTTGGAACTAGGATGTTGATCTCTGACCTTGATAGTCAGACTTCAGTGGTGAAAGAAAAAAGCTTTGATATCAAAGACCGTTTGGCTATTTTGCAGGACTTAAACAAAACAAGAAAAGACCTGAGCAACATAAAGTTGAAACAACAGCCAACAACCACTGAAGAACCACCACCTGTCCCAGCAAGACCTGTCTGGATTCCAAAAGTCGGGGATCTAGTCAGAGAAAAGATCGCGGTAAAGAAGGAATTTGGGCCTTCTTACAGAAAAGCAGTTCCTGTCTTGTCTGTCAACGGGACAAGATCAGTTGTACTACCGCCACTTGCTGGTAAAAAGGAGAACCGAGTTGTATCCATCGACCTGGTAAAACCACAATCATGTGGCCGATAACAAATAGTAGGCCAAGTGGACTCCCAATAAGTAGCAGAACACCAAGGTTTGCTACCAGTACAGAGGTTCTAACAAAGAGGTTAATCACTTTCGAAACACCTACAAAAGAACAACAAGGACTATGCAACAATGCAATGGAACTAAGACCTCTGAAAACCCAAATAAAAACATTTAGCAGAGACACACTGTCAGGGGGTCCCTACCTGCCACGGGTCCGACGCTGATCACTGTCCCTCTTCATTTCCGCCTCGGCGAGTGCAGGACTGCCACGCCCCCTCTACGGATGCCTGGTTGCGCACGGAGCCGAGTGCTGCGTCAGTGACGTCATTCCAGGATGGCCAATCAGCGATTCCCACGGCGTTGATAGCGCGACCGGTGCAACAGATCTGCGCGACTACGGAAGCCCAGGAGAAAGCTACTGTGGAGTTCGCCATTGCGGAGGAGGACGCTGGAGGAGGAGTGCCCGAGAAGGAAGCTGCGGCCATCATCAAGCCGGGAGGCCAACGGAACCACGCTCCGCCCTGCCACGCTTCACCTGGAGAAGTGTGGCTCCACAAGGTACGGGCGCGTCTACGGGGAGTGTTCAGCAAGGAGGGCGGGAACGGGTAGAGGGTAGCGGGGTGGTTTCATGCAGGCAATGCTCTGCGCAGCGTCACCTCCTACACGCGTTTCAGAGCACGGTTGTGGCCCCTGGTGATCCCCCCACTTCCCTCCCCTCTCACCGGTCTTGCTCCCGACCACGCCAGTAACCAGGCGTATTCTTTTCTTTGTTTTCCCTTTTGAGTGTCGCGGAACCGGAAGTCCTGGGCAGTACCGAAGACGACGGAACAGCCGAGAGGCGGGAGACTAGAGACATTCTACTGTTCTGTTCGCTTCTTGTTTGTGTTGCTTAATAAATACCCTGAAGGGACTTAAAGAAACCCCTACGTTTGGCCATTACATCCTTCCAAGCCCTTAGCAGCCTAGGGGAACCGTCACACACACCAATCTATAATGAAGTACCAAGTGCAAATGCAAGAAACAGTGATCCTGAACCGATTGGAACAATTGACAGAACTGCATCCGGCTACTTCATAAACTTCGATGATTCCTCCGAAGGCTTCAGTGAATCAAAGACACAGCCATCATCAAAAACCTTTAAAGATAAAGCTAAAGAACTTTTGAAACAACTGAAAGAAACATATCTGGTTTCTCCATGGCTCGAATTTTGGGTGGGTTTTGGTGCATTTATCCTCATACTTTGGCTCATCATGATACTAACTTTGGGACGCTTCATTGAGGGAAAATATGCTAAAATGGACACAGCAAGTCAGAAAATCAACTTGATCCTCAAACCACACACATCTTCACACGTCGAGAAAAGAGAACTTTCTTCAGCCAATTTCACAGCCAATCCTATACCGGGTGGGGTAGCATGGGACAACACAGACTATGAAATTTATGGTCCGGTCGAAATCCTGAAATATCCACACCAAATTAAGATCTCATTGAGTGACTTTGTAAAACCAAGCTCATTTGCTGATGATTGGGACTTTGAAAGCATTAATAATATGATGTCTGACTTAGTAATGTCTGCTAAATTTACCAAACATGATTATTTGCAGGGTTCTACAAATTATGATAGTATGTACTGTTATAACCATTATGGTAACCATTTTCTACATAGATCTGCACAACCTAGAAATGTTTTAAATTATAATCAATGGGAACATTGTGCAACACCTCCAAAAGGGAGTTCAAGAACCGTTTACGACAAATATTCATACTTTTCAGGTTTTAACATAAGTAATGCTGAAACATTTTATTTCAAATTGTCAAATAAGACAGGGACAAAGACCATGATAACAAACACAAAATTGATATATTCGGACTCATTCTTTGAACAAATGAATACTTTTGGTTTTGATTATTGGGACAAAAATGTTGAATTGAAAAGTGTTTGGGGCACAAAAGAATGGCAAGTACAGGGTATAGAATCTTTGTTTAGAGCCTGCATGATCCCAGAACAAATTATATTTTTAAATGACACTGTTCAACAAACTACCTGTCTTGGCCTAGCCAAAATTAAAGACTTAAATAAACCGTCTATTCCAAAACCAACAATGTACAGCAATACCTCTACAGATGAGGAGATAGACGTAAATTATGTATTAAACCAAAACAGAACACATCCTGATTGGAAACAGTGGTTGATCTGGCCCACAGATACTAATAACTGTCAAGACAGATTCCTGAACAAGACACAGGGGTTCAAAATGACCAGGCCGGACCCTAGATATCCTCAAAGACATCACCCAGGGATAAGAACCACCTACAGTGTGGGCAAATTATGCCTTCAATGGCTACAAACTTCCACACTGGCAGAAATTAAGCAACACCTAACTTTACTTACTGATGGTGCTGACTTGCGTGATTTCACTATGGGACCACGCAAACAGCGTCACAAGCGATTCATAGCAGCCTCTGTATATGCAGCATACAATGAGGCCTGGAAGGTTACTAAAATTGAAACAGCAGGGAGAATACGGGAAATTGACCGTATTAATTTGGAAAAATCACTTTCTGTAGTGGACAATGGGTTAATGACTCTGTCCTCCAGAATTTTTTCTTTGGACAGCATTGTGTCTTCAGCAATCGACATATTATCGCAAGACTTACTGTTATTACAACACGGTCAGTCCCAATTGCGTTCTATTGTACAGCTTGGCTGGACGTTACAAAATCTGCGTTCAGGCTATGTGCCTTGGCGTTTAATCAACACAACGTCACTATTCTATATCTTTAACCTTACTGATAGACAAATCAGTATGGCCCAAAAGGGAGCTGATTATACAATCCTGAGCATTGAGAAACTTGAGAGATTACCAGTGACAATGTCAGAACGACCTGTCAGTGAATGGATAATACATGGAATAATAAATATTCCAATTTCAACCTTCAGGTTTCAATACTGCCAAAAATATATACAGGCTGGCATGTACGAGAAATTGGGAAAAGGGTACATTAAAACAACATGGAACCTGCCCTATTCACATGCATGTGTCAGTAATAAAGGACAGAAAGTGTTTCTTAGTGGCAATAATTGTGCAATGTCACTAAGCGGTACACTTCTGTGTAACGGAATTAGTTTGCACGGAGCCTGTGAAGGGAACTCAAATAACCTTTCATGTCACCAGCAAGGCGCACCTGCAACAGAGATAGAACCATTCTTTCAAAGACTCTATAATGGGAGTTACATTCTAATTGTAGATCGCAGATGTTGTAGTCTTATGCCCGGGACTCCTTATCTCGTAACTACGGCTGCGAAGGTCAAGTGCTGTGGACACTCATTGTTCCCCAGCTCCTTTCCAGACAGGGAGGCAAGGGCATGGCCCAACTTGAAAATTACTTCTATTAGAATAGATACTTTAAGCAGAATGAAAACAGTGCTTCTTCAGACGCCTACTAGGCTCACGTCATCAAAAGAAACGTATGATCTCCAAGTCGCAAGGACGACTGCAGAGATACATTCATTGTTATCAACTAATTCCCCCATACATTTCGCAGAAATCCTGAATGAAATCTTAAATATTTCTGATACCAGTGGGGTCTCACAAGTATTTAAGACAGTATTTTCGATGGCATTAACACCATTCAAAGCCATACTGGGTATTTTTCCAGACTTCGTCCATTCGATTTTTGGCGGACTTCCCCTGATTCTAGGACTGATTGCAGGAATCCTATTCCTAGTCCTTATTTTTCGTTATGGCAAACCATGTCACAGACAAAACACCTGCGACAAGGGAAGAAACAATCCTAGCCATTGGATACCGGGACCGGATATCAAGAATCCTGGGACTATCCCGGCTTAGAGACCTGAACATGACTTGGTTTCTATCATTTCGACCTATGTGGCAACGATGTGTTTTACCTGTATTAAGGTGCCTGCTATGCGGAGAAGAATGCGTGTTAGACACCTGTCTGACGCTACAATCGGATGCGCCAATGGATGCAGAAACATTGTTGAGCCCAATCAAGGTTCATGCTTTGTGCTGCCCTCAACGGCTACCAATCCTGATGACAGCATTCGTGGAAGCTTCACCACTACGATTAAGGGGTAGTGAAGTTCAAGATGAAAGCAGCATCGATCAGGTACGACCTTCTGTCAGCAATTCAAATCAGAATGTCAATGGAGACAATCATGCGCATGAATGCATGGTTACACCTATTTCCGAGTTAGTGGAACTCTCCCAGGAAGCTGTTGACAACTTTTTCGAAAGCCTAAATGATATGATGTTCTCACCAGAACAGAAATAGAGACTTTTGAACAAACTTGTACACGGCGTTCCCTGAATTTGGCCTTCAACTTTAATACTAAAAGCACATGAACACTTTTCCCTCCAGTTCACGGAAAGCATTTTTTCAGCAGCCCCAAAATATTTTTGCATATTTTTCGGGACACTATCTTCTGCTTAAAGTAAGAACTATTCTTGGAGAACTAAGATTTCTAAACTTAGATAGCTTATAGACTTATAGCTTATAGACATTAGCTGCCCGCTGGTATGTTCATTGTATTATATTCTGTGATGAAGTGGTCTCGAACCTTTTTTCTGTATTAAGAGCCATTTCATGTGTAGGTCTCATATACCAAATAGCATTAATGTATACAAATGCGTTATTACTTTAGCATTATTCTACAGCTTGAGTGCATACTATACATATGACTGCATTTCTTCCATATATTTGGAAATTTCAAAATGCATTTATGTATTTTGGGGTGGTAAGGTATACACAATACTTTATAAATATATTGTACTATGTTTTACTATGCATAGATTAGTAAATATGTCCATAGTTAGCGTGGAGTGGGTGTGATGTATTCCTATAGGTTCTGAATCGATCCCCCTATTCCTGACCCTATTCTGGTTAACAAACCAACAAGTTAACTGGCAGTCGGCCCATGAGGCAGCAAACCCCCATGATGCAGATACCGTTATCTGACGAAGCCACACTACGGCACAGGAACGTGTTATCTGATTAGGTCATAATGCTTGCGATCTAATTAGACAAGCGATATTCCTCCAGCCCCTGATAAGGCATACAGAGTTCTCATAACAAATCAAACCTATGACAACCTGGGAAAAACCCTGCGGCCATTGTTTTGATTTCACCGAGAACTTCAGCAAAAGAATGTGCTAACGACCTGGTCGTATGACATCCTTATTGACGTATCTATGTCCATCCTTACGTCAATCTCGGCACCTTAAAGGTATAAATAATACCGATATTGCCCTATGCAAACACACGCGGTGGTGACGAGACGGAGCAGCCATACTTGCCGAAGCCCAGAGCAGAGCAGACCCTGCTGGCGCAGCCCCGCCTTCCTGACGCGCTGAGAACGAGACGCGCTGCTTTCTCCTGCCGAGAAATCCAGCACCGGCGTTTCCGGGTAGCCCTCGCAGGCAGCCTGGAATATCGAGAGCAGAGAAGAGAGATACCATCCCTCATTCATCCTAACTTCCAGGTACAGAACTGAATAACCCCTCACAGAGAATTCTTTAGTCAGTCACTTGGCAAAAACAAACTTAACTTAAACTGTAACTTTCTATTCCCGCCCACGTATTAGACTTAGGTCAGGTACACGGGGTAGGCTTATTTAGAAACACCAGTTGAGTACGTTTAGTCAAAGGTATATGTGTATGTAATATATTTTATTCATTTTAAACCTTCATATGGCTTAGAAACCATATCAATGTTTTTACAGTATTATTTTATACTTCTGCTTCTAATGTATGCACTTTACTTAACCATAAGTATTGCAATAATATCGATCCATTTCTCTTGTACGAGAAAAGAGACTGATCAATAAATAACACCTTTTTATTGAACACGCCCGTCTCTTCCTTTTCTCTACATTCTGATGAGACTAAGAATGCACGTACTGACTGAGTAAAATAAATTGCCTTTTGTTCACACGACTCTCGAGATACACTCTTGATTAGGGGAGAGCAAAGTTGTCATGTTCTATGGTTGTCAGAAACTAAATCCCTTCTTGTCTAATCAGGGAAGTTAATTCCTTCCTGAACATTCGAGAAAGTTTCTAGTGAACTCTGAGCTAGCTGGCAAACCCAAAACTTTAAGTCTAATATCGACAGTAGTAGACCTAGTTAACGTCTGTCTAGGCCTATACTATTGAAGGTATTATTCCAATGCGCAGAGCCTATTGGGATAATAGGAACTACACTACAATTCAAGATAACTAGCTCATCTTTTTATTAGAGTGTTGCCTGTCTCATGGGTGTTTTTATGGTTTCATGTCCGTTGGTAACTGACAGGGCGATTATTTCCGTTTTCTTTAGGTTACCTGTCTCAGAGTGCTGATGCGTAGAGATCCGTAGTGTTTCCTCCATGCTGTCTTGTGAGCTTGTGTTTTCTGTGGGCCTGCTGCTTAATTTGGAGTCTCAGTTTGAAAATTGGATAGAGCTTGTGTGTGGCCCCGCTGTCGGCAGTCTCCATTTTGTAAAGAAATGTTTTTTAAAAGTCTTTTTAATTTCTTTTTTGCTCTTCGCAATAGAGTGTTTTTAGAGACAGTGGTCCCTTCCACAAATAATACAGCACTAATTGTTTGCGGCCCTCATATCATGCAGATATGAAGATCCATAAGTAGGGAGACACGAATGCGGCTCCATAATGGAAGAGTGAGTGATAGAGATAAGGAGATGCATTAAGATGATGCTAGTAAAGGAGGAGGAAAAATCATTGAAGGTCACACAAAATATAAAACATTTGTAAATATAAATGCAAGATCCACTTAATTTTCCCTTTATTTAGGATCGCAGTGATACCTATGTTTCGAGGTGGCGGGTGGATCACATTGATAACTTGCCATTTCATTTGAGTCATCTGGCCTATATAGATTAGGTTGCATGGGAACAAAATAGCATCTACAACATTGTGGGTATTGCAGTTTGAGAAATGGTTCAATGTTACATCAATGCTTTCAAGGTTAAATTTCTTGCTCTCAATAGTCAAGTGACAAATACTGCAGCTACATTTAAAATGGCCAAGGGTCGGTGGTAGACTCCATAATTCCGTTAGTGTCTGAGTAGTTTTTCTAGGGGGGAGGGGTGCCCTGACCAAATGGTCTTTGATGTATCATGACAACATGGAGTTCAGTTGTCACCTTGCGCAATCGTCATACCGGAATTAGGCTCTGCAGCATTAGCATATGCATAACGCACATCGCCGAATCCTTCCTAACTCTTCTTTTCTTTTTGTCCCCTCATTTCCCCCCCCCCCATTTTTTTCCTTCTTCTTCCTTCCTTATTAGTGTCTGGTCTTATATGGTCAATTCTCAGGCATATATTGTGCTGTCCTGATGATGATCAACCTATTCTAGCCGGGATCGAAATGTCGTCGACAACCACATCTTGACTCAGAATTGCTTATTATGATTCTTGCGGCGCATACAATGTTTTTTTTACAATTGTGACTCTTGTAAATATATATGTGAAGTCACTATGAATGTGAATGCCTGAGGTCTGGAAATCTGGTGATTTCCAACCTCTTTTTTACTCACTGCACTTTATTTATACCTTGGTTTTCTTTCAGATTACTTGTTTAATAAATATAATTGTCCATTTGGAGAAAACTTACACTTTTCACAGTGTAGTCCAGTGTTATATTACCATTTAATTTATTTGTGGAAGGGACCAGTGTCTCTAAAAACAGTTTGTTACCCCCAGTACCTCTCGACTTACAGGGTTCCCTTGTTTCCTTTTAAACTGCTTTGCAAGAGAGTGGGTAAAGTTCAAATCCCTTTGAGAGCAAAAGTTCCCGGCCTTGTAAGGATGCACTTTCATCCATCAGAAGATGATCGCAAGGCTCCTGATATCTCGTAAGGGTGCCAATTTCCGACTTTGTTGAGAGAGGGTCTCTTGGTTTGATTACTGGGGATGGCACTGGTTCCACTGTCAAAGGGGCATTGTGGTTTATGGTTGCTTGGTGGACTAGCTGTTTTTTCCTAATGTTGGTTCCCAAGAGCGTTTTCCAGGAGTTTGTGTTGAGTTTTTAACACTGTCTAAAAGGGCCCATAGAATTCCAGGTAGTGAGTTAAATTCATCGATTAGTGGGGAGCAGAAGCAGAGCTGGCCCACTTCTGTCTGCCCAAATTTATATTCTTAAGTTCTTAATGTCAACCCTAGGTTCATTAAGCTTGAGAGGATGGACTGAATTAGATCGATTTGGCGCTCAATCTTTTGTGATTGCCAAAGAGCAGTTTTGGCCATTGTGTCTTGTTTAAAGGTGAGAGAGGTCAGGGTTGGAGTTACAGTGCTTATGGGGCTAACAGGCGCACAATCACAAGGACAGGTTAGATGTGGGGACTTAAGACTGTGCTCCATCTTAAATACTGGTGTTTCCGCTTGGGATGCTTCCATTTGGACTTTTATTTGTGCTTCTAGTGTGGCTAGGAATTGGTTTGATAAACTGCAAAGCTCGTTTTAAGATATGCTGTATCACCTGGATTTCTTAGGAGACTGAAAGGTGGAAAGTTAAGTGCTAGTTATAATCTTAGCTTGTGCTTGAGTTTCCGGGGTTGATTGAATAGTTGAAGGCGGGGGAAGATGTGAGTTATTGTTCCAGTAAATTTGGGCAGTAGTATTTTGTTTGTTTAGAAGTGAAGGCACATCTTTGTGCTGAGGATCTTGGTGTAGCCTAGGGTAGGAGTTTGATCACCTGAATTTCTTCCCAGTTGTGCTTATATCCTGACAGCCTGCCCTGTGTGAAGATAAGGACCGCCTGCTGTGCTTGTCAGAATTCTTTTTAATTCTGGAATGGGGGAGGAAGGGGACTTTTATGGGATTTTTAGGAAGTATCCTTGGATCCGGCCAAGGGGAAAGGTTGAGGATTTTCATTCCGAGATTTTTTCAAGATGGTGTTGTTGAGCCCTGGGGTTTCTTTTGGTCGCACTTAGTGTTGGTGTAGGCCCAATAGTATCTAGCATGTAACCCCCTTGGTCCCCAAAGTCAAAAACAGGACTTGTGCCAGTCATCACACTGAGATCCTGTGGACGGTCTCTTGAGGCGAGGTGGAGCAGTCATCTAAGGGGTCGGCCTGCTTTTTTCAAAACAGGTTTCTCTTTTTTACCTTGGTTTGCTGCAGGAAGTTTCCCTGGGTCCTTCATGAATGTCAGTTGGCAGTAAAGAGCTGTCGTACTATGATACTGCGGCAAGTGGGCTTATCCTCGTGCAAAAAGAATAAACAAATCTATGTGACGATATGATGTAACCACCGACTTTCCTCCCAACTAGATAAATTAGCTGGATCAAGCCCCTGTGCAACCACCTCTAATTAAGGTAGAGGCACAGAGGATGTATGAGCCCACTTTAGGCACTGCTGCTTCGTGTGACTTAAGGTGACTTTTGCTGCACAAAAGGGCAGTAAGGTACATCGCCGACCGGGGGTTTGTTGATATGGTCTGAGAGCTATTAGAGAGGAGCTTGAAAAAAGTTTCTGGTCTTTATAAAGGCTCTGTGAGGGTTTGGAGAACTCTTTTAAAGAGGGAGCCTTGGGTGTGTGTACACTCAAGTTACATTTTGAGGTGGGGGCAAAAGTGTCCAAATGACCTACCGACAGCCTGGTGAAGATTTCCGGGGGGGCCCAAGCAGGAGCACACCAGGACAACCTCAAACTACACCCAAACCCAGAAGGGCCGCTTCTGCGAGGGCCCGGGCTCACTTTCCACAAGCAGTATCTATTACCGCGCAGCACGAGCACCTTCTGTCGCCTTTTTGCGCCTGGTCTTACCTTGCCTCCTGCTGCCGCTGGCCTGCAGGCTGGGGGGGGAGTTGAATTCCAGTTGGTCTCTGAGGGCTCTGCGTTTTCCATCCGTTGTAGTTCCACCGGCTGACCAAAAAGAGCACGAGGGAGGTAGGGGGAGCCAGGGGAAGAGCCCCGAGCAGGAGCTCTCGCCGGCTGTCACGCTCGGGCATCTCCCATTGACTCCCTGTTGGCGCTGGCTTCTGCTGGGCTGGGCTCCATTGCGGGGTCCGAGCCCCGCCGGCTAGTACAGTAGGCGGAAGTCCAAGCGGCAGTCAACTTTTGGTATCTGCATCCTAGAAGTGGGAGCCTCGTCCGCCAGTGCTACAGTAATTAAATGAATGTACACCCCTCCTATTGAAGATAGGTGCAATTAAGTGGGCAGAGCACCTGCAATAATCTATAAGGAGATCAAAATGTGAATGACACTTGCAACAACCAATTACTGCAGAGGGTGATCTACTGCCACACGCACTTTCTATTTTGTGTTGATGGTAAACGCTCTTGCAGATATCTAAAATGGTCTCTAGTCAGACAAAATATTAGTGATTGGACCCATTTTGTTGAAATAGAGTGAGCATTATTATCCAGACAGACTATAATGGATCACTATGACCGATTTGTGGAATATCCCAGTAATGGCCATGGGTACAGGTGAAGAGGATGTTTCCATTAAAAAAACATTGGTAATGCCAGTCTTCATGTTTGTTGTAAACTAGTATGTTGACAAGCTTGGCTAATAAACAGAAGAGGTACCACGTGGTCAGCTGTGGCAGACATGCATTTCCCACAAATAGGGAACCTTGCCCTGCTGTTGTACTCTTGTATGTGAGTGGTGGCACTTATACAACCCGTCCTGTACAAGTTATCTGTGTTAGGTCACTTGAACAGCTGCGTCCTGTTAGACCTTACATGATTAGAGTGATATTCCCCCAGACATTTTTGCCTTCACTCCCCCATTATTTCTGAACTTTCACAGTCCAGAAAAAATGGTAGCGGTGACAATTCAGTGTCCAATCGAGACAAAAGGGTCATTATTCCTAAATATCTGATTCCAAGTTATGTGGTGAGGATGGTATTGATAAGTGGTTTGCACCTTATGACGTAGGCCTGCCTATGCATAGGGCCCTAAAGGATGAATGGGGGTCTAATCTGCGGAAGCACTTGCTGGCCCTAGAGGTACCTGACCAGATGACCTATTCCCCCAAGAACCAGCCTTTATCACCAAGTATGGTCACACCCCAGAAAAGTACCGCTTGAGGGTCTGAGACAGTCACAAGCTGTCTGACCAGTCTTGACTAGATTTTGTGGACTACTCCTGTAAGGCACTGAATGGTTGGGTGAGGGGCAGCAATGAGAGTGATGTTGATGGGTGGTATAATCTGATTCTAAAAGAACACAAGTTCAGAAATTGCTTTACAGAGATGTGCCAACACCTGACAGATAGCAAACTCACTTTACCCAACGAGCTTGCAAAAGAGGCTAACCTCAGCACCTGAGTGTAATACAAGATAACTGTGAGGGATCACCAAAAGGGTTTACAGAGTCCCCACCAAAAGAAAGAGGGGGGACAAGGATAAACCTAAAGAATTATTTAAATGCCCACAAAAGAGTTTTGAGAGGAAGGATTGAAGGCCGTATGTTGAACAAAAGAAAGGTGATTTTTATAGGAAAACGCCCACTGGCCACATTACACCTAACTGCCATGACTGGTACCAACATGGGCACTTTAGGGGATCCCATCTATGAGCACAGAAGGCAGCTCCCAGAGATGGCGAGTGTAGTGCTTGGGAAGGATGTTACTCCAGTTAGTGTGGGGGAGTACATAGGTTACCACAGTGTCCCTGGATGACAGAGAGATGGTGCCAAATGCTCATATGCTGACAATGCTAAAAAGTACAGGCAGGGGCTCACCATCAATGAAACATACAAAAGGTGATGGGAGAAATGCTAGCAACTTGTCTAACCAATGGCAATCACTTTTGGTAGCATCCCAAACCATCATGTTTTGCTCACCATGCCACCTCAGTTTGGCCGTAGCCATATGCAAATCAGCCTTGACCCTGTTCCTCGTGGGAACTGCCAGGCCATGTCCTCATTGAACCGGAACACATACAACCTAGGACCCGTTTTGCCCTGGTAAGATCTCATCCGCTAGAAATAGCTTGGTTTCAGTGTCACAGTTAGCACAGTGGAACAAAGGCCCAGGTGCCTGCCAAGAACAAGAGGGGCAGGGGGAGTGATGAAATCCACCCTAGATGTTCCCACAGTCTAAAAGGAAGCTGATACAGAAGGTGATGCTCTGGACCCTACAGGGGAGGACATTGCAGTCCTAGAAGACCTATCTGAACTTGCCAGATGGCAAGCTGAAGTAGGCCCATCCAAAGCAGAGTTCTGAGAGGTGCAGAAGGAGTGTCCCACTCTTGAGGGCCTACGGCCACAGGCCAAGGCCCTATGGAAATGGAGATACTTCTGGTGATCGCCTAATCTACTGGGAGACTGGTTTCCTCAATAGTGAGCCTAAGGTCCCTAAGCCTGGTGCAACCTGTGTGCTGGTGGTTCCCCGTGCTATAGGGCCTCCTACTGGGGTTGGCTCAGAATGTAGGCCTGGTAGGACATTTGGGGCAGGCCAAAACTGTTTCAGGGTTGGTCACCCACTTTTATAGGCCCCGGATGAGAGTGGCCACAGATGCCAGACCACTGGGAAGAAAGGGTAAAGCAGAAGGCTCACCTGCTCCCCCCTCCCTGTTGGCAACAGGTTTATCCTGGTCTTGATGGACCATCCAACCTGGTACCCGGAGGCCATACCTCTAAGAACAGTAACTGCACCCACAGTGGCCAGGGCACTGGTGGGGATATGTACTAGGGTGGGTTCCCCAAGGAGGTTGTGTCTGACTGGGGTACCAACTTCATGGAAGTGTACATCAAGTCAATGTGGGATAATTGTGGGATAACCTACAAGTTCTCCACACCATATAACCCCTGGACCAATGGGTGTGTTAAAAAATTCAACTAAGCCTTTAAAGGCATGATCATGGGCCTGTCACGGCTCTTGAGGCTTAAGTAGGACATCCTGTTGCCATGCCTACTCTTTGTTTACAGGGAAGTGCCTCAGAAGGGTGTAGGATTCAGCCCTTCAAACGTGTGTCTGACCACCCTGTCAAAGGGTCTCTCAGCGTTGTGAAGGAGGGGTGTGAGCAAGGTCCCAAAAAACCTCCCCAAGATGTAGGCAGCTACATGGTGGCTCTCTGGACTAAGACGATGCTTTCTTTTTTTTAAAAAAGGCATCTGAGAGCCAGAATACTAGCCAGGAAGCCATCAAGCTCTGTCATGACCAGAAGGGCACTCTGGCAGAGTTTCAACCTAGTCAGAAAGTGTGGGTAATGGAGCCAGAGGACAACTGGATCTGGCAGTATTGGTGGACCAGGCCCTATGAGGTCAAGAAGTGTAAAGGGGAGATCACCTACCTAGAGGACCTCCAGGAACTCTTTGAAGGCCCTACATGTCAAACACCTGAAACCCCACTTGGAGAGGCCCAAGGTCACCATCCTCTTATGACAGATAGAGGTGAGGAAGAGGAGAGCAAGCCTCTTAAAAACCTCCTCTCAAGGAGCAAGCTGGATCAGTGGAGGGTGTAAACCTCTCCCCCTCTTTGACTCCATACCAGGAGAGGGAATACCACCAGATGCTGGAGCAATTCACTCTGTTTTCACTGATCCCCAGGCTCGCCACTTGGTGTACCTATGATTTGACATGGGGACAACATGCCTGTCAGGAATAAAATCGACAGGCTGTCTGGCAAGGTGAGACCCAGCATCAAGGAGGAGGTATTCAGGATGCTGAAGTTTCTGGTGATTGAGAACTCCAACAGACCATGGTGCAGTCCAGGGGGTGCTGGTACCCAAGGTTGCCCAATGTTCCATGTGGACTAAAAAGGGCTAAACTAAGTCACCAAGACTGTTACACACCCTATCCACCGTCCTGATGAGCTTATTAACCAGTTGGGAGCTGCCTATTTCCAGAGTACATTTGATTTAACATCGGGGTACTGGCAGATTACCTTGACCGAGGGGGCAAGAAGCAGGGCCGAACTGGGAACAGAAACTGGCCCTGGCAAACTGCTCAGCCGCCCTCCTCCCCTGGGGTGAGGGGGAGTGAAGCTGAGCAATTTGGATGGGCCGGTTTCGGCTGATTTTGTTATAGGAGGACGATATTGCCTACCCCGGGTAAAAAACCACCCCCCCCAGGGGCCCAAAACCGCCCCCACCTTAGCGGCCCACCGGGGAAACACCCGGTGTCCGCTATGGCCTGTCCGGCCCTGGCAAGAAGAGGTCAGCATCCTCAACCCCAGAGGGCCACTTTCAATTTAGGGTGATGCTAAAGCCTTGGTCACCTTCTAGAGGTTGGTAAACCGGGTCTTAGAGGCCGATTAGGATGTCCAGAGTAGGAGGGACCGTCCTCAGGGGCAGCGGTGGTCCCTCCGTGCAAATTAGGATGTGACCGCCACCCTGGCACCGGAGTGCCAGCGTTACCTCACCCACAGGAAGCGGGTGCATAGGGTTCAAAGTGCATCAGGTTTCGTCGTGTAGTTCAATGGAGCCTGAAAAGGATGATGCTGCAGGCGGCCAGTCGAGAAGAGTTCCGGTGGATCCAAGGGTGGATCTGAAGAAGTGAAGACCTGAAAGCAGAGGGGACAATGTTCAAAAGTCACTAGCCAGTGACTACCGTGGAACCAGGAGGGAACCAGGCGATGTCGGGTGCCAACAGGTGAAGAAGTGAAGATTGTTTCTGCAGCCACGTGGACACGAAGAGGTCAGCGATGTCCAGGAGTCGATCACAAGCTGTCCCATGAAGGCTCTAGCTGATGGCGGTGTTGGCTTCTTGATTGGAGCAAACAGGCCTTGGCTAATGCAAGCCACGCAGGAAACGATGCAAGCTTCTTACTCTGACCAGCAAGGTCAGAGGGGCTGCTCTTTTTTACAGGAGCAACCAGACCAGCGGTGTAGATTTCAGATTTCGTCGCCAAGATGGCCACTAGCCAACGGGCCAGTAACCGGGATGACGCGTCAAGTGGCAAAATACAAAAGGGCCCCACGCAGATCGTGGAGAAGCTGGGGGGCTGATCTTCGGTGCAGATGCTGCTCGGTGGTGGGGCTTCTCAAACCCCAAAGCACAGCATTGAGGATGCCTCGGGTGCTGCGCAGTCAGCTTCTCGGGGGTCTTTCAAGATGGCCGGTCCCACGTCTCTCGATGCCTCCACGGGTCTCTTCTTTTCAGGGACTGTGGATCGGGCTGGGAGATGTCTGGGAATCCAGGTCTTGTCGGGCTCCGGGCTCGGGCTCCGGCGGGAGGCGGCGGCAAAGCAGACGTCGAGTTGCTGGATGTTGCCTGTGTTCACAGGGTGGTCACTCCTTGGCCACAAGGGAGATGCTCTTCAGTCTTCTGTGCAGCAGAAGGTCGAAGTCCAGTTTTCTTCTTAGTTTCAAGTCGAGTTCAGGCTGATCTGAAGTCTTAGGACACAGCTCCTACTCTTAAACCAAATCTAGGGGCCGGATCACCTACTAGGTCCCTCCTCTGGGCGGGACCAGGAAGGGGGGTGGTTACACCCCCTTTCCTTTGTGTAGTTTCGCTCCAGGACTGGGGCTGGAGAGCCCCAGCTCCAGTTTGAACTGGCATATGCACAGGGACACCTTGTGTGCCCCAGGCATGTCTCATTCTATTCAGCCCTCCCTAACCCACTACACAAAATCCTGTCTGGGGTGGTGCAAGCACCTCCCCTGATAGGAAACCCTTTGTCCAAGCCTCCCAAGCTGGAAGGACTCCCAGCAGCAGGAGGTCAGACTTGTGTCTGTGGTGGCAGCATCCATTTTGTGATGCTGAGGCTCGTGTTTAACTTTACCCGGGTTTCAGGTTAGGTACATGTCGTGTCCCTCTAGAAGGGTGGAATGCTACCCCCGTCGCCAGAATTGGCGAGGGGGTAGTATTCCAATTCGTATGACACCTTACTCAACATGTTTTGATACAGCCAAACCAAAGATAGCATTTAACCACGAAGTTCATAATGCACTTAAGAGTATATGGTATGGCAATATCATGAAACTGCTCAAGGACGTTGTTTCGAAAGCTGCAGACAGGCTCAGCTCATGCCAGAGCACCATCTCACATGAAACCAAGCATGCTGCCTCCAGGATTGTCGAGGCCTTTCATAGGAGTGACTCATAGGTTAACATGTGTCCATATATGTTAGATATAGATATACTATACCTAAGTAAGAGGTGATTACACCAACTTACCCCAGTTGAGTGATCAGCCAGTTGTGTCAAATAGTTAGGCCAGGCCAGGGGTGGCACAATACATGCTGCAGCCCCTGGTAGGCCTGGGATACACCTATGCCCTGGGTACCTAGGGTACACTGTTACAGGGGCCTATAAGGTGAACCAGTTCCAATTGGTAATGCACCTAGAGTGCATTGGCATTAATTTAGAGAGAGAACAGCAGGCTGTGGGTCTGATTAGCAGGCCCACAGCCACATTAAGTCAGAAACCAGTGAAGCAAAAAGCAAAAATTTGGGGGGACCATAGGATAGCAGACCCTACTCTCCTACAGTCTGGGAATTGAAGAAGTAAGTAATATACTTGTTTGGGACTCACTTACGGGATCAAACAGACCACAGACCCCTTTGATGGTTAATGCAGATGAGGGGTGAGAATTCCAAACTGTTGAGGTGGTCCACCTCCCTACAGGTACTTTAAGGTGAAACATCACGCTGGGACTGACCACGCCAATGCTGATCATCTTTCACATTTTTTCTGCCTTAACGATGAGAACTTCCATGAGGGTGGGTAGTCCTCCCTGCTTTCTGCGGGGTAGGGGAGGACACCTGACATTGTTGTCATCCCCACACTGGGAGATTGATAGGTTGTCAAATGTTTTGCCTTCACTCCCTCATTTTTTATGAACTTGCTTTTGTTGGCATGGGAACTGTGCACTTTATCGCTGCAAATTACATTTTACAAGTGAGTTGTAGCACTGTAAAACATGTCTCAGGACTACAGTGCAGTTTTGAACTGCAACTTCGACCTAGCAAAGTAAACCTTTTGCCAGGCCTAAACCTTCCTTTTTAATACATGTAAGTCATCCCTAAGGTAGGCCGTAACCCCTCATAGGGCAGGGGCCATGGTATTTAAAAAGCAGGGCATGTGTATTTACATTTTACATTTACTAAAGTCATTTTTAACTGTGGTAAAGCTCTCTTTCCCATGGTCTAACACTGGATCACCTTATTATACTTAATAAGTGATAACTTCAGTTTGGAAACAGAAGGAAAAATGCTTCTTCTACTCTTTCCAATTGTGATTTAAAATTTAAGTTGCCATTTTTCTGCCTAAACCAATGTTAATTTTTGCCAGTTTCCAGTGTCACATGACTGTGAAAGGCTCTTCTGCTGTGGGCTGTGTATTCTTTCCAGACATGAGGACAGGAGGGGCCTAGGTGTGGAGGGGGTGGGTCTTCGTGACAGGATAGCTGGGGTAGAGCTGTACCCTGTCCTGATTACTTTTTGAAGGAACCACCTTGCAGAGCATACAAAGGAACCTGACACTAGGCCTCTCCTTGCCTTTGTCATGCTAGACAGTTTAGAGCCATACCAAGAGGAAGGAGAAGAACTGATCAGAACCATTTTGAGATTAGGACAGGGCTTTCCCCACTCAAAGGCCAGCACCATGTATAGATGTGACACCTTTGGAACCTCTCAACACTCTGGACCTGTGCAAGAGGAAGAGTAGATCAGGCCTGCTGTCTAGAAGGAAGACTGTATCTGCCTGCCTTGAACCCAGATTTCCAAAAGAGACTCCAAGGGTCTGGCTGACCTCCTGTTTGAGCTACAGGGACACAAGCTACCAGAGGCCTACCGGCAAATACCCAGAACCATCTGTATCCACTGGGATCTGTCTGAGCATTGCTGCTTTCCTCTGCTGGAGTGAGTCCTAATCCCCAAGAGGTGCACCCCAAGTCTGTGTCGCTTAGCTGACATCAGAGTGCACTCTTCAAGAACTCCAGGTGAAAATTCAGAAGGTATGGGCTCCTTTCGATGGCAAAGTGGACTCTGCGTGCCAAACAACAACCTCCAAATTAATTCTTCAGTGATGAGTGCTATTCACACCACAACAGTGACCCTCTGCAATGCCCAACCTGCTCCTTGTGCCAAAAACGAACTCCATGCAGTGCCTGCCAACGCGAAACTCCACCTGCAGCTCCTCGCAAGAACTTGCAAGGGTAAACTTTTCAGCGGGACAAACCTGGTCCCTGTATCTGACTTGCCCTCCATCATTGTTGTCCTACACTTGTGACTTTACTCCGATCCAGCGCATCCAGATAACCACGAGTGGTGCTTTGGGCTTTTTGGCGCTATTTTCACCTGAAAGTTTAAAAACTCATAAATTTGGTTCAATTGATTATATTTTGCTGTTTTGGTGTTGGTTTATTTAGTAAAATTAACTCAATTTTTCTAAATGTTCTTGTTGTGTGTTTTTACTTTATTGCTGTTTTAGTGCTGCATAAATACTTTACACATTGTCTCTAAGTTAAGCCTCACTGCTTTTGCGCTAAGGGACCAGACGGTTAAGCTCCATCGAGACTTTTGAGACTCACTCTGTTAAGGATTATGTTTATCACTAGAGTGGGGCGCTCATCCACCTCAACAAATAACCCAATTCCTTACACTGCCCTACTGTACATTTTCACTACATAGAATCCAAGACCAATTATACCTTAAGAACAAGTTACTTATCTTCAGTAATACTCTTTCTAGTGGATAATCTGTCTTACCACAGATTCCTAACCTTTACAATATCCCTAGGTGCCAGACTGAATCCAGAAGATTTCAACAGCATTACTCGTGAGCTGGTAGATGACGTCATGCGGCTCTGTGCCGACTTTGTTCCGTCCCAGAAGTGATGAATGAATCCACATATAAGCGTCACCCCTGTACGCTGACATCAGTTTCGTTCTTTACTCTGTCCGCATGCTTGGAAATCGGAGCCCAACAAAAATCAGCGATACCAGTGTGCATATTCTTAGATTGGAAAGGAGACCATTCCATAGAAGGGGGAGGAAAAAGGGCAGTGCGGGATATACAACAAGTTACTTATCTTTGGTAATACTCTTTCTAGTGGATAATCTGTCTAACCACAGATTCCTCAGCTTTACAATACCCCTAGGTGCCAGACTGGATCCAGAAGAATTGAACAGCATTGCTCGTGAGCTGGTAGATGACGTCATGCGGCTCTATGCCAACTTCATTCCGTCCCAGAAGTGATGAATGAATCCACATATAAGCGTCACCCCTACACGCTGATATCAGTTTCGTTCTTTACTCTGTCCGCATGCTTGGAAATCGGAGCCCAACAAAAATCAGCGATACCAGTGTGCATATTCTTAGATTGGAAAGAAGACCATTCCATAGAATGGGGAGGAAAAAGGGCAGTGCGGGATATACAACAAGTTACTTATCTTCGGTAATACTCTTTCTAGTGGATAATCTGTCTAACCACAGATTCCTCACCTTTACAATATCCTTAGGTGCCAGACTGGATCCAGAAGATTTGAACAGCATTGCTCGTGAGCTGGTAGATGACGTCATGCATCTCTATGCCGACTTTGTTCCGTCCCAGAAGTGATGAATGAATTCACATATTAGCGTCACCCCTGCACGCTGACATCAGTTTAGTTCTTTACTCTGTCCGCATGCTTGGAAATTGGAGCCCAACAACAATCAGCGATACCAGTGTGCATATTCTTCGATTGGAAAGGAGACCATTCCATAGAATAGGGAGGAAAAAGGGCAGTGCAGGATATACAAGTTACTTATCTCCGGTAATACTCTTTCTAGTGGATAATCTGTCTAACCACAGATTTCTCACCTTTACCATATCCCTAGGTGTCAGACTGGATCCAGAACATTTGAACAGCATTGCCAGTGAGCTGGTAGTTGACGTCATGCAGCTCTAAGCCAACAACAAAAATCAGCGATACAGTGTGCATATTCTTAGATTGGAAAGAAGACCATTCCATAGAATGGGGAGGAAAAAGGGCAGTGTGGGATATACATTTAGAAAGAGTATCCATCAGAAAGATCATTACCAAAAGTAAGCAACTTAATCTTTTAATGGGTACTTCTAGCCACAGATTCCTAACCTTTAGAATATGTACCAAAGCAGCACATTCCATGGTGGTGGGTCTGTGGAATGATTGAAACCAAAATTCCTGCAGGACCGGATGAGTAAAATGGGCCACATGGGTAGACGCCCGCATCGCAGTCTGACACATGTCAAATAAATTACTCTTCATGCCAGCACAGTGGTAGGAGCCTTGGCCCTGCTTGAATGGGCCCTTGACCATTCCATAGGCTGCTTCTTGGCCAGCCCATAGCAGATCTTGCTTCAAAGGGTTATCCATCTTGACAAAATCTTCTTCTACCCTGCTTTGCCATTCTTTGTCCCAGAGAACCCCAAAAAGAGCTATTTGTCTATCCAATGGTCTTTGCTGTGATGGATCTAAAAGCTCGAAGCTCTTTTACAGTCCACCCAATGGAGACTCTCCTCCTTTTTCGATGGGTATGGTGTGGCAAAGAACACTGGGAGAGTGATAGGTTGTCCAATGTCAAAATCAGTAACAACCATAGGTAAAAAAGCTTCCTAGGTCCGCAGTACCACTTTGTCTTGGAGATAAGGTAGTTGATTTAAGAGATCATGCAGTTCTCGCACTGTACGAACTGAAGTCACCATGAGCAGTAACACTGTTTTCAGAGTCAGGAGACGAAGCGCACAATTGTGCATAGTTTTGAATGGCATGTACATTAGGAAGGTGAGAACCAAATTAAGATGCCAGTGAGGCATCATTAAGGGTTTTTGAGAAAATAAATGAGTCCAACCATTCAAAAATGTTATCACAGTGGGTGATATGAATGCCGATGGTCAGTCCAGTTATGTAAAAAGGCCAAAAAGGATGACAGAGAAGCTTTAACAGTGCCCAATGCAAGCCCTTGCTCGGCCAGAGATAAAGCAAGCAATAGGACATCTGACAGTTTGGCTTGCAAGGGATCAGTATTGCAAGTGCCATACCAGGCTAAAAACTTGTCCCATCGCCCAGGATAGACAGACTTAGTAGAAGGATGCCTCTGAGACAGAATGACATCCACAACTTCAGGAGGAATAATGAATGCTGTTAACTGCTGCTGCTCAATCTCCCCATATGGAGGCGGAGGTTGTGTAGGTTGGGGTGCAGGACCATGTCCTGCTGTTGTGACAGGAGGTGCTCATGAAGTGGTAGCCTGATCGGAAGACAGGTCAAGGTACCACACTCTCCTTGCCACATCCGGGGCCACTAAGATGACTTGGGACAGGTTGTTTCTAATCTTCTTCAGAACTTGGGACAGGAGAGGTTGTGACAGAAAGGTTTACAGGAGGCCTATGCCCCACTCTATCTGGAATGCATCCCAGAGAGAGAGCCTTCTTGGGTACTCCGGAAAACTATATTTTTGGCATTGTGCATTCTGTGTGATTGCAAAAAAGATTAGATAGGGTTTTCCCCATTACCGGAGGATCCCATGAGCCATGAGTGTAATCGCCATTCGTTATCCACCAGGCAACAACAGCTGAGCTCGTCCACTCTCATTCAAAGATCCCGCCAGGTGTTTCTCAATCAGGGAAATACCCTGAGCTCCAGCCAGCTCCAGAGATGAAGTGACTCTTGGCGCAAGACCCAGTACCCCATCAAGCCTGCTATTTGCAGTACCACATGGCGGTGGTGTTGCCTGTGAGAACCTGAACCAATCTCCCCTTGGTGAATGGAAGGAAGGCCTTCAGTGCAAAGTGAATGGCATGTAAATCCAACAGGTGAATGTGGAGATGGGTCTCCATGGGAGACCAGAGTCCTCTGATGTACATCTCTGCCAGCTGCCCTCCCCCACCCCAAAGTGATGCATCTGTCACCCACATCAGTACTGGGAGGGGGTGCTGTATGTCACTCGACCAGTTGTAGTTGAGCCACTACTGCAGGTCTTTTGCAGTCTTTTCTGACACCTGGATGGAATCCAATAGGTTCCCCTGGTGCTGGGCCCATTGAGACTTCAGGTTCCACTGCAGAGCCCGCATATGCCACCTGGAATAATTGACTAGCAGGATGCAAGATGCCAAGAGTCCCAGAAGCCTCAGAACCACTCTCACTGACACAGGACAGAGGCTGAAACATCAGGATTATAGCCTGAATGTCCTGGACTCGTGGTGTTGGCAATGCCCGAAACTGCTCCTTATAAGCAGCGTGTCAATGAAGGGGAGCCTCTGTGAAGGAACCAGGTGTGAATTTGACATGTTGATCACAAACCCCAGTGATGCCAGGAGGTTTGGTGGTTCATGAATTTTTGTGGTGAGCCCACATTCAACAGTTAGTCGTCGCGATAGGGGAAAATTGGTATCTTACCAATCGCCAAAGGGGTCTTGCAATCACTTTTGTGAACACCTGAGGAACACTGGCAAGACCAAAGTGGAGCATGGCAAATAGAAAAGGTTCCTGAGCCACCTTGAACTGCAAACAGGGTCTGTGAAATGGTAGGACAGGGGCATGGAAGTAGGACTCATGCAGGTCCAAAGCCATCATCCAGTCGCCAGGATCCAGGGCAGACAGAGGCTGGGCCAGTTTGAGCAACTTGAATCTGCTCCCACAAGAAGGCATTCGCAAGGTGGAAATCTAAAATAGGATGAAAGGCTCTGTCCTTATTTAGCACAAGGCAATAATAAGAGTAGCAGCCAGCCCCTATTTCCTGGGCCAGGATCCCCTCAATGGCTCCTTTGGCCAAAGGAGTCTGCACTTCCTGGAGCAGGATGGGCAAAGGCTCCTCTGAAAGATGTTTGGGTGTAGGACGGAGGTGCGGTGGGTCGACAAGGAATGGTGCAGATTAGCCTCGCCGAAGGATCTGGAGAACCCACATGTCAGATGTTATCTTTTGCCATCCCTGGAGGAAATATTTGAAGTTGCCTCCCATAGGATGGTCTTGTGCCGCTAAGGGCAAACTAAAGCAGCTTGGAGGCAGAAGTTTGGAGTGGGGAATGAAGTCTGCTGTGCCTGATGGCCTTGACGTTGCCTGCGTAATCTTCATTCTCATTCCGAAAGGACTAGCGTGCCTGTTGTGTGGGTGGTGGACCTTGGAGTGGGTTGCTAGTCCCCTGAAGTAGCCTTGAAAAGGACGACATTGACAACGGTAATGTCTTGCTGGGCAGAAAGGTTTAGGGAACGGGCCGTAGCCTGTTTTCTTTAAAGTGTTCCAGCACCCAATTTGCTTCTCACCAAATAGGCAAAATCTATCAAATGGCATGTCCATTAAAGAGGCATGCAAGTCTCCAGGGAAGCCTGCTGATCAAATCCATGCATGCCACTGAAGTAGTATGCTAGTGCTAACTGCTCTGCCCAAGCAGTTGGTAGTGTGCAGTCCAGAGCAGATTATATACTTTGCCGCTACCTGGCCATCTTGATTGTTCTGAGCTAACTTTTCACTAAATTCCTCGAGGACTGCTGGCAAGATCACACTAACCATGTCCCATAACTCATAGGTATACCTTCACAGCAAGCAGTAAGTATTGACTGTTCAAAGGGCCAGGTTGGCTAAGAAAACATCCGCTTCCCAAAGGTCTCAAGTCATCTAGACTCCCTGTCTGGAGAAGCTGAGGGGAAGAGAGCTGGGGTTCACCCCCAGCTCGCACCACCTGACTCGCTAGTGCAGGGTGTTATGTGAGAAGCTCATTGTCACCTGGCGCCAGTCTGTGGCAACTAACAACCTGCCTGCAGGAACAGGGCTTAGACCAAGTGCCCATAAGGGTGCCAGCCAAGACTTCATGAAATAGAAGCAAAGGCTTTGTCCAGGTGGTAAAACCTCTGTTTTTGATCTTCTCAGTGGATAACTTAAAGTCCAAAACCTCCGCCGCATGCCTCATTACAACAGCAAAGGAGGTGCTCCCTTCTGTCACTGGTCCAGGTGAACAACACAACCCAGTGTGAAGGGAAGTGTCCAACCCAATGGAATGTTGTAAGTCCAAATACAAATTTTCATCTTCACAATGATGGGGAAAATACTCCACTTTACCACAAATATGATCCTCAAAGGCAGGTTGGCTCTAGTCAGAATCTGAACTGAAATGTTGCTGCAGCATGGAGTACAACTTAGGGATAAAGGCACAGTTCTGTCTGAATCTGAATGGCAGGGACTGCATTGAGAGGCGACCTCAGTCGAAGATGAGATGGATCGAGCTTGGAGTCAGAGACGGCAACAGGAACTGAGTCGCCTTTTAACACCAGTAGCGTCTGTGTCAGCAGTCACAGGGACTGGCGTGAATCTTGATACCAGATTGCAGGTTAGTTCTGGCATTGGACCATAACTTGAGGTGGGTTTTGAAAGCAAATACGGTGCCGAGGGTGCCCCACTATTGGTAACCTGATTGGAGTCCTCTGCTGAGCCTTGTGGCAGGAAGGCACACCAGAGGGAGCTGGAATGGTGCCAAAAATTCACGGCATGGCCTCGCGATAGGCCCCAATCTGTTGCAATATCACTGATGCCCCTGGGAACTGAGGGTGCGGCAAAATGAGTTGCAAACTGGCTCTTCGGCGGAGGACTGAGAGCGAGCCTGCGGGGTACCCTGACATCCTAGCAACCTCCCAGGTTGAGAGTGATGGGACAGAAACAAATCCTGCTTGGTCTTTTTGTGCTTCCGTTTTCACTTCAACTTACCGGAAGCCGTGGATGTAGATAACATTCCCGTACTGCCTTCAATCAATCAATCAATCAATCATGCCATTTGTATAGCGCACTACTCACCCGGGAGGGTCTCAAGGCGCTTGGGGGGAGGGGTATGCTACTGCTCGAACAGCCTGGTCTTGAGTTGTTTCCTGAAGGCGAGATGGTCCTGGGTCAGCCAAAGGTGGATGGGGAGGGAGTTCCAAGTCTTGGCAGCCAGGTAAGAGAAGGATCTTCCTCCGGCGGTGGCTCTTCGGATGCGTGGTACGGCTGCGAGGGCGAGGCTGGTGGACCGTAGCTGGCGGGTGGGCGTGTAGGTCAGGCGGTCGTTGAGGTACTTGGGGCCCAGGTCGTAGAGAGACTTGTGTGCGTGGGTGAGGAGCCGGAACGGGATCCTCTTGTCGACGGGGAGCCAGTGCAGGTTCCTCAGGTGGCTGGAGATGTGGCTGCGTCGGGGGACATCCAGGATGAGTCGGGCGGAGGCGTTCTGGATGCGCTGGAGTCTTTTTTGCAAAAAAATGATGGATTTGGGCCCAGATCTTTTGACTGGGGGAGTGTGTGACATTGATCCACATTCAGTCCATCACTTGTTGTTTTTGCAATTGCCGCCCTAAGTGCGCTGGGGATGCCCAGACGTGGGTCCCAGGCACTCCACACCACTTGGAGTCAAGCTAGCCGGGCTGAAGAGAGGTGTTACCTCGAAACCGGTCCGGTCCTCGGATGCTTGATTCCGTTCTGGGAAGGACATGGCTTTTGTAGTTCGGACTGGACTGTTCCCATGGGGCAACAGGGTCAGAGCTGATTTGCATATCGCCATTGTCTAACCCAGGGTGGTGTGGAGTGCAAAAAAATGATGGATTTGGGCCCAGATCTTTTGACTGGGGGAGTGTGTGACATTGATCCACATTCAGTCCATCACTTGTTGTTTTTGCAATTGCCGCCCTAAGTGCGCTGGGGATGCCCAGACGTGGGTCCCAGGCACTCCACACCACTTGGAGTCAAGCTAGCCGGGCTGAAGAGAGGTGTTACCTCGAAACCGGTCCGGTCCTCGGATGCTTGATTCCGTTCTGGGAAGGACATGGCTTTTGTAGTTCGGACTGGACTGTTCCCATGGGGCAACAGGGTCAGAGCTGATTTGCATATCGCCATTGTCTAACCCAGGGTGGTGTGGAGTGCAAAAAAATGATGGATTTGGGCCCAGATCTTTTGACTGGGGGAGTGTGTGACATTGATCCACATTCAGTCCATCACTTGTTGTTTTTGCAATTGCCGCCCTAAGTGCGCTGGGGATGCCCAGACGTGGGTCCCAGGCACTCCACACCACTTGGAGTCAAGCTAGCCGGGCTGAAGAGAGGTGTTACCTCGAAACCGGTCCGGTCCTCGGATGCTTGATTCCGTTCTGGGAAGGACATGGCTTTTGTAGTTCGGACTGGACTGTTCCCATGGGGCAACAGGGTCAGAGCTGATTTGCATATCGCCATTGTCTAACCCAGGGTGGTGTGGAGTGCAAAAAAATGATGGATTTGGGCCCAGATCTTTTGACTGGGGGAGTGTGTGACATTGATCCACATTCAGTCCATCACTTGTTGTTTTTGGAGTCTTTTCTGTAGCTTGGCTGTGGTTCCGGCGTAGAGGGCGTTTCCGTAGTCCAGTCGGCTGGTGACGAGTGCCTGGGTGACAGTCTTCCTGGTCTCGGTCGGGATCCAGCGGAAGATCTTGCGAAGCATACGCAGGGTGTTGAAGCACGATGAGGAGACGGCGTTGACTTGTCTGGTCATCGAGAGGGAGGGGTCCAGGATGAAGCCCAGGTTGCGTGCGTGGTCGGTTGGCTTGGGTGCGGTGCCCAGGGCTGGGGGCCACCAGGAGTCGTCCCAGGCGGAGGACGAAGATCCCAGGATGAGGACTTCCGTCTTGTCCGAGTTCAGTTTCAGGCGGCTGTCCTTCATCCACTCTGCGACGTCTTTCATCCCTTCGTGTAGGCAGGTTCTGGCGGTGTCGGGGTCTCTGGTGAGGGAGAGGATCAGCTGGGTGTCGTCGGCGTAAGAGATGATGTTGAGGTTGTGCTGGCGTGCGATGGCTGCGGGAGGTTTCATGTAGATGTTGAAGAGGGTGGGGCTGAGTGAAGATCCTTGCGGGACGCCGCAGATGACTTCGGTGGCCTCGGAGTGAAACGGGGGGAGGCGGACTCTTTGTGTTCTTCCGGCGAGGAACGAGATGATCCACTCCAGTGCCTTCTCTTGGATACCGATGTTGCTGAGGTGCTGGACTAAGGTGCGGTGGCAGACCGTGTCGAACGCAGCGGAGAGGTCCAGGAGGATGAGGGCCACTGTTTCCCCCTTGTCGAGCAGGGTCCGGATGTCGTCGGTGGCTGCGATGAGGACGGTCTCGGTGCTGTGGTTGGCTCTGAAGCCGGACTGCGAGGGGTCGAGGGATTCGTTCGTCTCGAGGAAGGCGGTCAGCTGTCTGTTGACGATCTTCTCGATGACTTTAGCAGGAAAAGGGAGGAGCGAGATGGGGCGGAAGTTTTTGAGATCGGTGGGGTCCGCTGTAGGTTTCTTCAGGAGGGCGCTGATCTCGGCGTGCTTCCAGCTCTCCGGGAAGGTGGCGGTGTTGAAGGAGGCGTTGATGATTTTCCGGAGTTGGGGTGCAATGGTGGAGTCGGCCTTGTTGAAGACGTGGTGTGGGCAGGGGTCGGTCGGTGATCCGGAGTGGATGGTGTTCATCGTGCCGGCTGTGTCTTCGGTGGTCACCGTGGTCCAGGTGCGAAGGGTGGCGGTGGGGGGTGTTGGTTCGACGGTTGGGTGTGTGGGTGGGGGGCCGAAGCTGTTGTGGATGTCGGCGATCTTGCGGTGGAAGAACGAGGCGAGGGAGTCGCAGAGGTCTTGTGACGGAGTGATGTCGTTGGTGCCGGTGCTGGGGTTGGAGAACTCCTTGACGATAGTGAAGAGCTCTTTGCTGTCGTGGGCGTTGTTGTCCAGTCGTTCCTTCAGGGATTTCTTCTTGGTGGTGCGGATGAGCTGGTGGTGCTTGCGGGTAGCGTGTTTGAGGGCGGTCATGTTGTCGGTGGTCCGGTCAAGGAGCCAGGCTTTCTCGAGGGTGCGGCAGGTCTTCTTGGAGTCCTTGAGGTCGTCGGTGAACCAGGATGCCTTCTTGCTTCTGGGTCTGCTGGGAGGGTTCTTTAGTGGCGCGAGGTCGTCGGCGCAGGCGGTCAGCCACTGTGTGAAGTTGCGGGCTGCTTCGTTGGGGTCCGTTGAATTGGCGGGTGGGCTCTGGCTGAGGGAGGTGGTGAGCTGGTCTGCGGTGATCTTGCTCCAGTTCCTGTGAGGTACCTGTTGCGGGTGGTGGTGGGTCGTTGATCTTTTGAAGCTGAAGTGGACGCAGCTGTGGTCGGTCCAGTGGAGTCTGGTGGCGTGGCTGAAGGTGATGTACTTGCTGGAAGAGAAGACGGGATCAAGCGTGTGGCCGGCCGGCCTTCAGGTTCATAAGGGCCCACTTCTCGCAGGACCTGAGGTTGTGTTCCAACCCCAAATACCAGAGTCAGAACATGTGGGGATCTGTCACAGATATCTGCCTGCAACAGCCCCTAAAAGGTTTAAAACCTTTAGTTTTAGAAGGAGACATAGACCTTGCACACTGAAAGAGAGAATTTTCTAAAGAAAAGAAATTGTCAACAGTTAAAGAAAGTTGGGAATGATCTCCAGATGCATATACAATGGCACAGAAAGAAAGAAACTGGTGTCAGAGTGAAAGGGGGGGGTTGCTTATATGCGGCTCCATGTGTCCCTTCCAGTACATAATGAAGTCAGCACAGAGCTGCACAACACCACCTACCGGTACACGCAAGCAATGTGGTTTAAATCTTCCAGATCCAATCTGGCGTCTGAGCATATTTTAAAATTGAGGACTCTGCAGTTAGAAGTATCCATCAGAAAAAACGAGTGTAAGTAAAGGGCAGGGCGCAAGGTGGGGAATTGTAATGTACAAGAGGACACATGTTGCATGTTCAACAGTCCACACAAAACAGTATAGCACATTCAAGAGCAGGGCAGGATTGCTACCATATAGAAAGAGAATATGGGTACCTGATTGGCTTGGGTAGTGCACGTTTTACTTGCTCACACAGAACAGGTACAGCACATAAAGCAGCAGGGCAAACAACCCCATGCAGAAAAAGTACAGCTGTTGCAGTAGGAGTGCAGTGCACATTTTCCTAATACACACAACTGTTATTGCAAAGGCAGTGACAATACAAGTGTGGGCGTCCCTTCTCAGCAAGAAGTACATTACGCTCATCTTTCTTTGCAATGTCCCTGGGCAGAAACAGAGAGCTGTAACAGCAAGATAACCAAGGGCCCTGGAGAAGCCATAAATTTATATATATCTATCAAACAATGTGGCTTCATAAGGTGTTTAATTCTAGAATTTTATATTTATCTAGTCAATTTCAAGGAATTTTGTAGTCATTAATATCATAACTCAACTACTTTGAAATTCAGTATAAAGAGCAATTAGTAATCAGAAATGTATTCCAAAAATATTTACAAACAAATATAAGAGTACCCAACTAAATAAATATTTACATTTTTGTCTTCATAGAAGAGAAACAATTCACACTGTAAAACAAATGCTGGAGACTAGGCAAGGGTCACATTTTCATTATGCCAATGTCATCTTGTGTAATTTCCGGCATTTCATGGTAATCGTGTTTCTTGAAGTTCCCAAAATTAGGCCACTAAGCCACAGCACATACTTTTCAAATTTGTTCGGGTAAAAATCCTATTATGCTGTGGTGGCAGTTGTGTTTTTTAGCTATTTTTATAATTATTAAATATATCCAAAATTGATTTGTGGACGCATTCTGCACTAACATAAAGAGCTAAATACCAGATTTGCATTTTAGACATTTGAGAATGTGGATTATTAGTTGAAGGGGATGTGAATCTTCACTGAGTAATAATGTCACAATTCTGTACCAGTTTCAGTTAGGTCTCAATAACTTAAACATAACTTCAACCCTTAGTAGCTGAAGCATAGAGCAGACAGATTTACCTGACGAGTAATGTGTAAAATATTTATCAACACCAAAACAGTTAAAAGTAGAAAACTCAACATCTTCAAAATCCCGCTACAAAGTATAAAAAATAGGGGAACTTTTAAGGAACAAATATACATGAAAATGACAAAAAAATCAATAAGGGGAACCAGAGATACGATTTGTTTTTTTAAAAGTTTTTTCATTAGTTTTGCCATAATAAGAAAAACAGTACAATGAAAATAATAATCATGCGATAAGAGACATATACACTAAATGATTAATATACCAGTCATCCAGCTCAATCACATGGCTAATTGTAATCGTCATTGACGGTATTGCAAAAACTGAAATAAGACAAAAAACAGACATCACATTAACAAAAACAACAAAACTTCCACTACTCGCACAGCCACTGACCATAGGTTTAAAAAAAAAAGGGGTGGGGGGGGTTAGGGGGAAAAACACCATCTCCACAGCACCCATTGCCCCCCCCAACCGCCTGTATCCCGAGCAACTCTTAGGCTGTAAAACTCTGATCTCAGCCTTTAGAGATCCTTCTAACCGGGGACATGGTGCTAGCTGTATCCCACAACAGTCTACCCAATAGTTTCAGGTTTTGTAATATTTTTTCGACAGGCTCTGACTATGTATATAAGATGTTCCAGGCCCATGCAGCGGTCCAGATCTGTCATGTCCTTTAGGGTAGTCCCATCATGAACATACCAATTACATACATTTTGTCCTATCCACACAACAAAACAGTTCTACATAGGTGACCTTTTACCTAGTAGCTTCCTTCTGTCTTTTCAACAAAGGGCTCTTGGCATCCTATCTTAATCCCTGTACCAGACGTACATTAAAATGTCCTCAGGCACAGCAGATTAATTCTGTACAAGGGTCAGCACTTTTTTCCCATCCATGGCCAACAGCCAGCTGTGCATGAGTATTTTGTTTAGAAAAGGATTAACGAGGGATTAGTGAATGTTTTCCAAACATATTGATTCTAAAACAAACCTGGAGTGACCACTGTAGTAACGAGGTCCAGGCAGGTTGTTGTAGTTCACAAAGTTTTATTTTAGTTAGTTACATGTTCTGTAGATCAACTCAGAACTAGCCCCACCAGGAGCAGCCAGCATGTTGCTCAGCCCCTCTCAACTGACTTTCTTCACAGACTCTCAACATTCTTAAGCGCATCATCACTGCAACATTCCACTAGCTGAACAAGAGGTGAAAATGGTATTTACATTTACATGAACAGGATACTAGGATACTACATAGACCTACATATTAAAACTAGGGAACACCTCCCTTCCCCTCTAAGGTCATCGAGTGGTAATGTGCATTTCTGTCCGGCTTGGCCCCCATCCATACACTATACCACACCTGAATTAGGTATAATTTCGGACTCAAAGGAAGGTCTGGCCGCATCATCCGGTAGGAGTCAAGGGCCCCTTGTATTATCTGCCTGCTATTCGTCTGCCATCAGAATCAGCTCCCTATGTTGTGGTATTGGGGAACGTGCCAACTCTCCCCCAGGGCACCAAGGAGGATTATACCCAATTAAAGAACAAGGTATTACATTGGTTATCCCGTAACACAGCACTAGGGATAAGGGCAGAGAAAAACATTAACATGGTGCAAAGGGTCAACAGGGTTGGCAGTTCCTGTAAGCAGTTTAATGGTGACTGTGTTATCATCAATTTCAATCAACCTTACATCAAAAAAAGGATCTTATTTTCTCCTGCTAATAATGCTTGTTATGGCCCCAAGACATCAATCATGGCTCTACCTCTCGGTTTCTTTTATAAACCCGAACATCTGGGGCGCAACCACCAGTCAAATATCTCCAAGGACCCAAACAATAGTCACAAGTTACCATATTATCCATCTAGGAATCCGATTCCAAATGGGGCACCAGATATAAACCATCGGAACAGGCCCAGACATGGCTGGCGGGAGCTGCCCTCTCTTCCTGCTTTAGAGCTAACTAATCCTTTTGCACCCCTACTCATTCTTGATGCTTGTGATTGACTTAGTGGGTCTGGCACATCGAATTTGCAGGAAATTCCACAAGCAAGTACCGGGACTGCAGGTTTTAGTAACAGCAAGTTTTCATCTTGGAATATTGAGAGACTTATTAATAAGTTTTCTGACCCTTCGTGGATTATGTACATTAAACAGTTTAGTGTGATTTGCTTGCAGGAAACTTGGTTATCTGGAAGCGGTTTACCACGGTAGGGTTATAAGATGTTTACAGTACCGGCCATCTCTTCTCATGTGGAAAGACCGGGAGGTGGCCTTGTAATTTATCTCTCCCTGGCAATCAAATGTAGGTTGATGGTCCTGTCAACAGAGAGCCTGTGTATACAGACCTCATAAGGGGCACCACAGTTTGGGCCTCATACATTTTTATAATTCTACATCCTGTATCAAGGACTTATGTAACATAACTTTGTTAGGTTCGTTTGTAAGGCAGCACCTTAATACCACTTTTCCAGATTTCGTGATTCCTGGCGATTTTAATATTCACACTTGTGGCGACCCCAGGGCTTCTAGTGTGGCTGATTTGGGTTGCCCACGCGTGCAGGGAATTCACTTTGCTCACTCGCCACAAGGAGAGATACTGAATGGTCTCCTCCATGAATTTGACTTACTGTCCTTCATGTGTTTATCTGATGTGTGTAGCAAGTCTGTTATTCCATCTTTCAAAGGTAGGGGCAATGGATCATTTATAGATTTTATTTTGGTTTCTTCGTCCCTACTTGATTTATTCTCAGGATTGGCTAAATAAGCAAATGTTCATTGTGACAATAACCCCCTATGGGTTTGTTTTCAAGGGGCCTTAATGTGGGATAGAGGGGAGGCTAGTCAGTGTGGGGTGTTGAGACCAACAGATGATGGGAGGCGGTTAAAATGGTCCCAGATATTTCCGGATGCATTTTCCGAGTACATGTTGGCTTCGTGCTCCAACGAGTTAGCTAGTTGCTGTTCAGTACCCTCAATGCCTCGGGACGTTATTAGTGCATTTAATACCATCTCAGTTAAGATAGATGACTTTCTAAGTGCCCCAGTCAGGCGATCTGTTACTGAGTCCCCTAGATGGTTTGACTCCCTTTGTTCTCAGGCAGCCAGGAAGTAGCGGGAAGCACTAAGCAAGAGTCAAGGGACCCCATATTGGCGAGATCTCTAGGGAATATAAAATGGAACTAACAAGACAGAAATTCGCTTTAAAGGATGAAGTATGGAGGGACCTAATCGATGCGAGCACGCTAAGGGACAGTTCAAGATTTTGGAATAGAATCAGTTGCCCCTTTTTAAACCCTGAGGAAGGGAGAGCAGTAAATGCCCATATAACAGTGGAGGAGTGGGTTCGCCATTATGAAGCTATATTTGAGTGTCCCCCTGAGTTAAACTGTTCTCTACCAAGGGTGGTGTAGGAAGGGGGAGTCTCTGGTCGGCGCAGTGCAACACTGGCGACAAGCAGGGCCTCTCTCTTCCTCGTCAGGGCTGAGGGTTACCTTCAAGACAACCTCTGCTTACCCTCTAGGTAGTGTGGCTTAAGCAGTCTTAGGCTAATCTCTGGGGCATGTAGGGTTAAACATTTGCAATATCACACCATCACAACCAACCCACCACACAATGACACCAAACTGTATTTGTAAAAATATATGTTCTTTATATAAATCTCAAGCAGGCTTGTAAATACAGTCTTGGTTACTTCAAATGCAGGTTCCAGTTACTCTTTATGAAAAAGGCACAGTTCTTGAATAAATGCGGTCTCTTGGGCCTTCTGCCCAGCTTTAGAAAGGTTCCAGTGTCTTGTAGCGCTTCAAGGCGCTTCCCGCTGTCTCCGCTCTCGAAATGAGTCACCCTTCGGGGCTCGACTCGGGGAGAGGGGGCCGCGGGCCTCGGAGAGCGTCAGGCGGGGCCTCGGGGGCCAAGAGCAGAGCGCGCCTCTGACTCTGGGGCGGCTCGCACTGCCAAGCAAACAGCAGCGGTGAGGCTCCCGGGGTGCCTGAGGTCAGACCGCGCGGTGCGAGCTCAGATTGCAGGACGCTCGCGCCGCGGAGGGGCCAAGACAGTACCTTTCACTTCTTGTGGTGATCCTCGGAGAGGGCGGCTGAAGGGGGAGCTGTCCCACGTCGCGTTGCTTCCTTGACGGGCGGTGCGAGCTGCGGCTCGAGGCAGCAGGTCACGGGTCACCCAGGGCGGCGGTGCTCGATGGGGCTCAGGTCCTTTTACTCAGTCTTCTCGTCCGTCCTGACGGCGGCGGCTGGGTGTGGCGCAGTGGCAGTACGGTCCCCAAGTGCGGGACGTACCCAGCCAAAGTGCCGATCGCGGTGATGTCCCTTCAGCGGGGCAGCAGGCCAGACGCTGATAGCGAGGGAGATGACAAGGGCGGCAGTCCGTCTTTGCGGGGGAATCCACGGCGCTTGTGCCCAGTAGACTCCGGTGCTTGGACCGGACGGGTCCTCCGTTACTTTGCTCTCGTGGGGCCAGGTGCAGATGCCGTCACGGTGTTCAGTCCAGCGGCGGGCTGGGCTTTACGTTGTTATGGCGATCTGCTCACCCACGGTCACGGTGTGCAGGGGGCTTGATGCTCTCGTCTTCCTCAGACAGCGCTGCAGCGATAAGCAGCACACACAGCAGATGCGTTGGTCAGGGGTTAGCGCTCACTGTTCCTGGAGCGCTGGTCAGGGGGCAAGTTCAGCAGCAAGCCCTTGGAGATCTTTCAGCAGAGTTTGGCACAAAGTTCAAATAAGCAAAAGTCTTTGGTAGTCTTTTCTTTCCTCTCCTTTGGCAGCAAGGCACCAGACACAGGCCAGAGACAGCACTCCTCCTTGTCCTTCCAGGTCCTTCTCTTCGGGCAGAGTTTCTTCTGTAGCACAAACAGGATCTCATTTACAAGGAGCAGGGCTCCTACTTTTATACCCAGTTTCTTTTGTTCTAGCAAGCCAGGGGGGCCTCTGCATAACTGCTCCAGTCTCTGAGTACTTGTTGTGGGTACTTATGACTTCTGCATTCAGTGTGAGGGCAGGCACATCAGCCGCTCCCCAGGGGGGCGGAGCCGGCATTGAGAGGGCAGGAGTGGCCTGAGCACTTTGTTTACAAGCTTCGGTCCTTCCTGGGCCAGGTGCAGGCTGAGTCATCAGTCGCTCCCCAGGAGGGCGGAGCCAGCATTGTGGTGGCAGGGGCACAGCCTGATGCATCATTCAGGGGAAACTCCCACCACCCATTAAGGGGTCCTCCTGCTAATCACTACCTGTCAACTCCCAGCCCTGTCACTCACACACACCAGACAGTCAGATCCACATCCAAGCAGAGGCGGGCTGAAATGGTTAGGCAAGCAAATGCTAACTTTCTAAAAGTAGCATTTGCAAACACAGGATATTAAAATAACCTTTACTAAAAGAAGTATTTTATTATTCTGAGTTCAGGCATACTAAACACGAATTTCTACCATGTTCCCTGAGCCTGCTGGGATTATAGAGTGTAATAACTCCAGCAGCTCATCTGGCCTAGAAGGGAACAGGTAGCCTTACAATAGTGAAAAACGAATTTGGTAGTAATTCACTATTAGAACATGCCACACACATCAGGGCATGTTCTACCTTACACTACAATGCACCCTGCCCTCAGGCCTACTATAGGGGTGACTAATATGAAGTTAAGGGAAGGTTCAGGGGCTGGCAAGTGTGTGCACTTGCCCAGCCAGGGTGACAGTACCAGACTGCACGCAGGATCTGCAATGGCAGACCCTAGACACATTTTAAGGCTGCTTCTGTGGGTGGCGCAACCAGCGCTGCAGGCCCACTAGCAGTATTGGCATTCACACGCCCTGGCACTCCTGGTGCACTTTACTAGGGACTAACAGTAAATCCAATGAACCAATCATGGACATCAATCATATGTACACTTTACAGTAGGGAGCACTTGCACTGCGGCACGGGTTGGCCGTGGCGCAGTGCCCTGAGTCGCAGACACCAGCAAAACATTGGAGGCACAACAGCAAAAAGTGGAAGGGAAACTCACGCCAAGGTGCCAGGTCTAACACGTGTCCCCTCCAGCTGAAATGTGGGGAGAACTACCCTTCCCCAGGGAGTTCCTCATCACTAAGGCGGAAAAATCTGGACAGACCATCAGCGTTGGCGTGATCTGTGCCAGGGCGGTGTTCCACCGTGAAGTCCATACCCTGTAGGGAGATGGACCACCTCAACAGTTTTGGGTTCTCACCCCTCATTTGCATCAACCATCTGAGGGGCCTGTGGTCCGTCTGAACCCGGAAGTGAGACCCAAACAAGTAGGGTCTTAGCTTCTTCAGCGCCCAGACCACAGCAAATGCTTCTCGCTCTATTGCACTCCACCTACTTTCCCGTGGAAGTAACCTCCTACTGATGAAGGCTACGGGTTGGTCCCAGCCCTCCTCAGTCATCTGTGAGAGAACAGCCCCTACACCATGCTCTGAAGCGTCTGTTTGCACTATGAATTCCTTGGAGAAATCAGGAGCCAGGAGCACGGGCGCCGTGCACATGGCAGTCTTCAGGGTGTCAAAAGCCTTCTGACAGGTGTCAGTCCAAATCACATTCCTGGGCTGCTTCTTAGAAGTCAGTTCTGTCAAGGGGGTCACAATAGTGCCATAGCCCTTGACAAACCTCCTGTAATACCCAGTGAGCCCCAGGAAGGCTCTCACTGCTGTCTGGGTCTTGGGGGGTTCCCAAGCCAGGATGGTCTCAATTTTGGGTTGCAAGGGTGCCACCTTGCCACTCCCCACTTGGTGTCCCAAGTACACCACGGAACCCTGCCCAATCTGGCACTTGCTTGCCTTGATTGTGAGGCCTGCCTTGCGCAGCGCCATCAACACTTCCCAGAGGTGCCGCAGGTGTTCTGGCCAGGTGCCACTGAACACTGCGATGTCATCCAGGTAGGCGGCACTGAACTCATCCAGCCCAACCAACACCTGGTTGACCAACCTCTGAAAGGTGGCAGGGGCATTCTTCATCCCAAATGGCATAACCCGGAACTGGAAATGCCCATCTGGGGTGGAGAATGCTGACCTCTCCTTTGCCCCATCGGTCAAGGCGATCTGCCAGTACCCAGACGTTAAATCAAACGTGCTGAGGTACCGGGCAGCCCCTAGCCGATCAATGAGCTCATCAGCTCTGGGGATAGGGTGCGCGTCAGTCTTGGTGACTGAATTGAGTCCTCTGTAGTCCACACAGAACCGGAGTTCAGGTGTGGCTCCCGGCGCAGCAGCCTTTGGGACCAAGACCACGGGGCTGGACCAAGGACTGCTGGAAGACTCAACCACCCTAAGAGCAAGCATCTTGGAGACCTCCTCCTTGATGCAGGCCCGTACCCTGTCAGTTACCCGGTAAGCCTTGTGCTTCACAGGTAAGCTGTCCCCTGTGTCCACATCATGGACGCACCAATCTGTGACACTAGGAACCAGGGAGAACAGGTCTGGAAACTGCCCCAGCAACTGGCGGCAGTCTTCCTGTTGCTCAGGGGTCAGGGTGGGTGAGAGGTTAACTCCATCCACTGACCCATCTTTCTCACAGGCCACTAAGAGGTCAGGAAGAGGCTCAGACTCCTCTTCCATTCCATCATCAGTGGCCAACAGCATGCCCACTTCGGACCTTTTCAAGTGGGGCTTGAGGCGGTTGACATGTAAGACCCTTAAAGGATTCCTGGGCGTCTTCATGTCCACCAAGTATGTCACTGAGCTCTTGCGCTCCACAACCTCAAATGGGCCTGTCCACTTATCCTGAAGTGCACAGGGTTCCACTGGGGCCAAGACATACACCTCTTGTCCAGGCTGAAGCTCTACCAGAGTGGCATTCTGGTCGTACCACCGCTTCATCTCCTCCTGGCTAGCTTCCAGATTTGCCTCAGCAAGTTGTCTGAAGCGCCTGGTTTGGTTTCTGAAGGCCAGCATGTAGCTATATACATTCTGGGGAGGTTTCCTGGGAGATTGCTCCCAGCCTTCCTTTACCAAACTCAGTGGTCCTCTCACGGGGTGGCCATACAGCAGCTCAAAGGGGCTGAACCCTAGAGACTTCTGTGGCACCTCGCGGTATGCAAAGAGCAGGCATGGTAAGAGGACGTCCCACTTACGCCTCATTGGACCTTCCAGGCCCATGATCATGCCCTTCAGGGTTCGGTTGAATCTTTCAACCAACCCATTTCCTTGGGGATGGTAAGGTGTGGTGAACTTGTAGGTTACACCACACTCTTGCCAAAGGGACTTCATATACTTGGATATAAAGTTGGTCCCCCTGTCGCTCACCACCTCTAGAGGGAACCCCACTCTGGAGAAAATTCCCATTAGTGCACGCCCCACCACGGGGGCCGTCACTGTCCTCAGAGGGATGGCTTCAGGGTACCGGGTGGCATGATCCACCAAGACCAGGATGAACCTGTTGCCCATGGCTGTCTTGGGGTCCAGAGGCCCAACAATATCAATACCCACTCGTTGGAATGGCGTACTGACCACAGGGAAGGGTTGGAGGGGAGCCTTGTTCTTCCCTCCGCTCTTCCCACTTGCCTGGCAAGTTGGACAGGTCCTACAATGAGCATCTGAGCTCTTGTGCATTTGGGGCCAGTAGAAGTGGGTGACAAGCCTGTCATAGGTCTTGTCCATCCCCAAATGTCCTGCTAAAGGCACATCATGAGCCAGTCCCAGTAGGAAGGCTCTGAACTTCTGGGGTACCACCAGCACACGGGCTGACCCAGGTTCAGCAGCCTTAGGCTCTGAGTACAGGAGGTCATTCTCCCAGTACACATAATGTGTTTTGGCCTGAACACCATTGGCCTGGTCTGCAGCCTGCTGCCGCATACCCACGAGAGAAGGGCATTCTTTCTGCTCCCTGCAGAATTCCTCCCTGGAGGGGCCTCCTTCTTGCTGCCAATGGGTCAGCTCAGGCAGGTCCCCCAGTTCGGCAATCGGTTCCCCAGTAGGCTCCAGGGCATCCCCCTCAAGGTCTGCTTCCTCCTGGACCGTGGGAACTTCAGGGGCCGGTTTCCCACGCACCCTGCGCCTTCTCCCTAAGGCCGGTTCCTGGGCCTCTCCGTCAGGCCCCAGGATCTCTTGATCACCCCTACTGGCTGCCATTGACCGGGTGGTCACGCACGCCCAGTCAGGTAGACCCACCATCTTCAGGTGAGTCGTCTTCTCCACCTTTTCCCAAGGGGAGTCCTCCAAGTCATTCCCTAGCAAACAGTCAACAGGCATGGTTTTCCTCACACAGACCTGCAGAGTACCAGAGACCCCCCCCCACTCGAAGGGAACTTGAGCCATCGGACACTGACTCTCTGAATTGTCAGCGTTGACAACCCTACAGTAGGCATGGGGTACAACCTGCTCTTGAGACACCAGGTGATGCCTCACTGCCGTCACACTGGCTCCTGTGTCTCTAAGAGCCTCAGCTTTCTTACCATTGATGGTAACCACCTGCCCATATTTTTTAGTGTTAGAGGGCAGGTAGCTTGTAGGGACCATCTCACTGTCTCCTAGTGAGACTAGGGTCATCTGAACAGGATCTCCACCCCCCGGGACCATCACTTCTTCTCCTAAGTGAACACTGGTCACTTGTCGGGGCGGAGCACCAGTGGGTGCTGGTTTTCCAAACAGGCGACACTTGGGGTCACTGGCTATGTGCCCCGGGTCACCACATTTGTAACAATTGAAGGGCCCCTTTGGAACAGGTCGACCTGTCGGGGCCCCATTCTGCTTAGGGGGTGGGGGAGGCTGAGAACCTTTCTGCTGGTCCCCTTGGGGATTACTTTGGGGGCCTTTTTGGAACCCTTTCTGTTTTCCCTTGTCCCCCCCACTCTTCTGCTGGGGACCCTGCCCACCCTTGGCGGAGTCTCCCACTGGACCCTTGTGGACCCTGGTGCTGAGCCAGCGGTCCGCCTCCTCAGCAAGTTTCCTCGGGTTGGACAACTTGCTATCAATCAGGTGCTGGCGTAACTCAGGAAAACATTGATCAGACAAGTGCTCCCATGCAATTAAATCAAAGAGACCTTGAAAATCATTCACTTTGTTACCCTTCACCCAACCATCCAGTGCTCTGCAAAAAAAAGTCACAAACTCCACATACGTATTCCCAGGCCGCTTATTACACCCCCTAAACTTCTGCCTATACATTTCAGGGGTAAGCCCATACCTGGTCATTAAAGCTTCTTTCATATGGGGATAGGATCTCTGGTCTTCAGTGGGCAAATCTAGCAGGGTGTCCCTTCCTTCGCTAAGGAACCTTCCCCATAACCCCGCTCCCCAATCCTTCTCAGGGACCCGGTGGGAAAGCATGGCTACCTCATATGCCCTAAACCACTGTCCTATGTCATCCCCCTTAAAGAACTCTTTAACTACATCTTTGGGGATGTGCACTCTTGACTCTACCTGCACCGGCGTTGTGCTGCCACCAGAGGGAGGACGATCCAAGGCTTTCTCTTTTAGACTCATCTCCCTCATTTTCATATCAAACTCAAACTGGAGTTTTCTTTCTTCCAGAGCCATTTTTTTGCTTTCAAGCTCCATTTGGCCCTTCAAATTCAATTCTGCCATCTTGATCTCATGATCCCTGGTTGCCTGTCTGTCTGCCAGCTCCTCTGGCGACAGGCCTCTGCCAAAGCTAAGAACGCTGTCTGGTTTTTCCAGACCCACAGGATCCACAGGTGCATTCTGATCCTCAGGTGCCTTCCTAGATTCAATCCAGGCTCTCATGGCCTTGTAGAACTCAGGTTTGTTTCTGCATCCTGCGTGTGGAACCTTGAGTTTCCTGCAAAAATAACTCAACTGCTTCTTTGTGTAGTCATCCAGCTTTGATGCGTCCCATTCTAGCCCCTGCGCACTAGAGGCTATGGACTCTCCTCCATCAATGCTGTTTGTGCCAGGCATGTTTGCAACACTAGGGATCTTCTTCTTTTAGCAAAATCAAAAAATCAAAAGTCTGTGGCTAAGTTACTGGACTGTAATCACTATGCAATGGTCAGTAGCTAAGGTAAAACACTGCAAATGTAAATTCGCGAATCCTCACCGCTGCGTCCAATGTAGGAAGGGGGAGTCTCTGGTCGGCGCAGTGCAACACTGGCGACAAGCAGGGCCTCTCTCTTCCTCGTCAGGGCTGAGGGTTACCTTCAAGACAACCTCTGCTTACCCTCTAGGTAGTGTGGCTTAAGCAGTCTTAGGCTAATCTCTGGGGCATGTAGGGTTAAACATTTGCAATATCACACCATCACAACCAACCCACCACACAATGACACCAAACTGTATTTGTAAAAATATATGTTCTTTATATAAATCTCAAGCAGGCTTGTAAATACAGTCTTGGTTACTTCAAATGCAGGTTCCAGTTACTCTTTATGAAAAAGGCACAGTTCTTGAATAAATGCGGTCTCTTGGGCCTTCTGCCCAGCTTTAGAAAGGTTCCAGTGTCTTGTAGCGCTTCAAGGCGCTTCCCGCTGTCTCCGCTCTCGAAATGAGTCACCCTTCGGGGCTCGACTCGGGGAGAGGGGGCCGCGGGCCTCGGAGAGCGTCAGGCGGGGCCTCGGGGGCCAAGAGCAGAGCGCGCCTCTGACTCTGGGGCGGCTCGCACTGCCAAGCAAACAGCAGCGGTGAGGCTCCCGGGGTGCCTGAGGTCAGACCGCGCGGTGCGAGCTCAGATTGCAGGACGCTCGCGCCGCGGAGGGGCCAAGACAGTACCTTTCACTTCTTGTGGTGATCCTCGGAGAGGGCGGCTGAAGGGGGAGCTGTCCCACGTCGCATTGCTTCCTTGACGGGCGGTGCGAGCTGCGGCTCGAGGCAGCAGGTCACGGGTCACCCAGGGCGGCGGTGCTCGATGGGGCTCAGGTCCTTTTACTCAGTCTTCTCGTCCGTCCTGACGGCGGCGGCTGGGTGTGGCGCAGTGGCAGTACGGTCCCCAAGTGCGGGACGTACCCAGCCAAAGTGCCGATCGCGGTGATGTCCCTTCAGCGGGGCAGCAGGCCAGACGCTGATAGCGAGGGAGATGACAAGGGCGGCAGTCCGTCTTTGCGGGGGAATCCACGGCGCTTGTGCCCAGTAGACTCCGGTGCTTGGACCGGACGGGTCCTCCGTTACTTTGCTCTCGTGGGGCCAGGTGCAGATGCCGTCACGGTGTTCAGTCCAGCGGCGGGCTGGGCTTTACGTTGTTATGGCGATCTGCTCACCCACGGTCACGGTGTGCAGGGGGCTTGATGCTCTCGTCTTCCTCAGACAGCGCTGCAGCGATAAGCAGCACACACAGCAGATGCGTTGGTCAGGGGTTAGCGCTCACTGTTCCTGGAGCGCTGGTCAGGGGGCAAGTTCAGCAGCAAGCCCTTGGAGATCTTTCAGCAGAGTTTGGCACAAAGTTCAAATAAGCAAAAGTCTTTGGTAGTCTTTTCTTTCCTCTCCTTTGGCAGCAAGGCACCAGACACAGGCCAGAGACAGCACTCCTCCTTGTCCTTCCAGGTCCTTCTCTTCGGGCAGAGTTTCTTCTGTAGCACAAACAGGATCTCATTTACAAGGAGCAGGGCTCCTACTTTTATACCCAGTTTCTTTTGTTCTAGCAAGCCAGGGGGGCCTCTGCATAACTGCTCCAGTCTCTGAGTACTTGTTGTGGGTACTTATGACTTCTGCATTCAGTGTGAGGGCAGGCACATCAGCCGCTCCCCAGGGGGGCGGAGCCGGCATTGAGAGGGCAGGAGTGGCCTGAGCACTTTGTTTACAAGCTTCGGTCCTTCCTGGGCCAGGTGCAGGCTGAGTCATCAGTCGCTCCCCAGGAGGGCGGAGCCAGCATTGTGGTGGCAGGGGCACAGCCTGATGCATCATTCAGGGGAAACTCCCACCACCCATTAAGGGGTCCTCCTGCTAATCACTACCTGTCAACTCCCAGCCCTGTCACTCACACACACCAGACAGTCAGATCCACATCCAAGCAGAGGCGGGCTGAAATGGTTAGGCAAGCAAATGCTAACTTTCTAAAAGTAGCATTTGCAAACACAGGATATTAAAATAACCTTTACTAAAAGAAGTATTTTATTATTCTGAGTTCAGGCATACTAAACACGAATTTCTACCATGTTCCCTGAGCCTGCTGGGATTATAGAGTGTAATAACTCCAGCAGCTCATCTGGCCTAGAAGGGAACAGGTAGCCTTACAATAGTGAAAAACGAATTTGGTAGTAATTCACTATTAGAACATGCCACACACATCAGGGCATGTTCTACCTTACACTACAATGCACCCTGCCCTCAGGCCTACTATAGGGGTGACTAATATGAAGTTAAGGGAAGGTTCAGGGGCTGGCAAGTGTGTGCACTTGCCCAGCCAGGGTGACAGTACCAGACTGCACGCAGGATCTGCAATGGCAGACCCTAGACACATTTTAAGGCTGCTTCTGTGGGTGGCGCAACCAGCGCTGCAGGCCCACTAGCAGTATTGGCATTCACACGCCCTGGCACTCCTGGTGCACTTTACTAGGGACTAACAGTAAATCCAATGAACCAATCATGGACATCAATCATATGTACACTTTACAGTAGGGAGCACTTGCACTGCGGCACGGGTTGGCCGTGGCGCAGTGCCCTGAGTCGCAGACACCAGCAAAACATTGGAGGCACAACAGCAAAAAGTGGAAGGGAAACTCACGCCAAGGTGCCAGGTCTAACAGGTGGTTGCTGTACCTGACCTGGATTTTAGTTGCCCTGAGGTCAAGGAAGGCATTATTGTTTTGACTAGTACTAAAGCCCCGGGACCTGATGGTATCCCAGTTGACCTTTTCAAATCAAACCCAACTCTCTGGGCACCGGTCCTTGCTGCAGTTTTGAATGCAGCGGCAAAATCCTGTTGTCCTGAGTCTCAGGCAACTTCAACCATAGTGCTAGTTTTTTTAAAAGGCAACCGCACAGCACTCATTGTTACATATCAATCTCCCTGTTGGACTCGGTGGTCAAGGTGGTGAGTCGAGTGCTCTTGGACAGGTTGACAACTTGGACAGAGGAACATGCTATTTTATCTGATATTCAGTATGGGTTCTGCCCTGGAAGATCAACTACGGCCCAGTGTCTTAACCTGTCCATGATCTTGAACAAATACACGGTTACCCCTCTTGGTATATCTACTTAGGATTCATGGATTTGTATTCCGCCTTTGATCGCGTTAATAGGGGCAAACTCTGGCAGTCCATGCTTCCTATCGGGGTAGATGACAATATCGGCTCTTTTTTAGAAAGTCTTCATCAAGCAACCAGGGCGCAGGTTAGATTTTCTCAGGACCTTAGAGTTTCTCACACTATGGCCATTAAGCGAGGTGAACGACAGGGTTGTATTTTGGCCTCCTTTTTGTTTAATTTCTATATTAACGACCTAGACAATGTATAACAAGCCACAAGGGGTTGATTTTCCGCAGGTAGGCCGTTGTGGCCGGCCGGGTTTATTATGTGCGGATGATGCGGTTCTTATATCTAGGACCGCTAGGGGGGCTACAAACCCTGCTCGACTCGTTTTCCGCTTTCATGAGGGATCGGGATCTATCTGTAAACGATTCAAAATCCTTTGTGATGCAGCTGGGCCTTCGTACAAAAAATACTTCCCAGGTCAGGGTAGGCACCGCAAAGTTTCCCAGCACTGAAGCTCTCGTACTTGGGAGTTACTTTGGATGAACATCAGAACTGGGGCACACTAAAAAAGAGAAAAAGGGGTGACCTTGTAAAGGGCAAATGCGGCTATTTTTAAATTAAATTGGAGAGGGAAGAGCTGGAACTGTGGAAACCCAGTGTTCGAAACTTGTAATCTTGAAAACAACGTTAACTATCGAGCCTTATCTTCTGGGTTTTTTTTTTAGCACATTTGATCATTTTTTGTTGACCCGGTTTCGCCTAGGATTTTTTCACCTGTTGTTGGCTTCACCCAGGTGATGCACAAGAGGACAGATTTTAGCATCCTGTGGCAGCGACCGTGTGTCTCCACAGGATTTGCTTCATTTTCTATTCTTTTGTAGGTTTTATGTGATCCCCGGGAACATTTTATTGTTCCGATTTTAAGGAGGTTGAAATTCAGGCAGGCTCGCCAAGCTCTCATTTACTTACAGTTGTTGCATGTACTTTCCTTCCGGTTTGTTTTTAATTTTCTCAAAGCTGCATTAAATTGTAGGGCCTCTTCTGATTAGATGGTAGTACTTTCAAGGACTATTCAACAATTTAGCCCCCTGTACGTGATATAATTACCGCCAGGATCCTGGGTGTTATCTATTCATTGGTCTATTTGAATCTTTGATCCTAGGGGTCTAAGCATCTTGCTGGGTATTTGTTTTATGAATTGGTTTTAGTATGTAATTAATTGTGTAATGGCTTTATGAAATTTTATTGCTGTTTTTATACATGTGAACTTTTATGGTTTTACAGCTGTAAACCGAATAAAGTTATATTTGATGATGGTATCTAGGCTAGGTACACTTAGGGAGGCTACGCATCATAGGAGTTTGAAATGCTATTGTTTTATATAATCTGCTTTTATTCATGTTATAAGCAATATGATAGAAATGTATTTACTACTGACTACATTGGTTCTAGCAATCACTTTTGTCTGCTCCTATCTTTTGATTGTCGCAGCTAACATGTTCCACAGTAGACTGACGCATAACCAATAAATACTTGTTGAAACTGTTTCAATTGTCATTCTATGTGTTCTGAGAATAGCAAGCACGAGTGACTGAGCGAAAGGTACCGTATTGTTTTCCACGATACCTGAGAAATCAGGGTTGTCATGTTCAGTGGTTGCCAGAAACTATGTACATCACTGTAGAATACAGGGGATGGTAGTGGCACAGTAGAGCTAGCTGGTCTAACGGCTGACTAATCCTGTTGGGGTGTCCAGAGTCTGTCTGCACACCAAGCCCTCAGTTTAGGTCATCCAAAACTCGCAGGTCCTGGGGGGTCTTAGGAACTACAGGACATGGCGCCGCCAACTTTGGTTTGGTTCTTATATTAACAGTAAAATCTGAGTAGTTCAGTCGTGCCTTCTCAGACAACCCTACTCACATTTTTCAAACATGTCTGATGTGGAAAGGTTAATCTGCCTCAGCGAGCAGGAACTGTGTATTGGCTGAATGTTTTAGACAAGCTAGTAAGGATTTAAAGTTCACATATTGTGCAAAACCATACCTCTTAAAACGTATATTTTTCTCTCCTTCTTTCAAAATGACTGAACCAGCATATAGCTGTGGTAGTGATGAAGGAGAAGAATTTGCGAATGCTCTTATCATTACAGAAAACTGCAGACAAGCCGTAACTCTGAAATTAGTAGAACATGGGTTACCTGCAACAGGTGGGCATGTTACATTCGTGATTGAGGCACACGAGGTGTTCGGATCAGAGGTATTCTATTCTTAGGTGAAATTCCCACCTGCAGATCCACAGTCACATTTATTCCATGAATACATTGAAGTGGATCTACCAGCAGAATACATCAAATACGAGGACAGTAAGGTCCTGTTAACTTACCAGCAACATAAAAAATGGTTTAAAGGCGCCCTAAATCACACAAATTCAGTCGTAAGACTAGGTCCGCTCAGCAGCGGAGGAGCGACATGGCCGGTTTTAGCGGCTTACACTCCACATCCTGAGATAGACACACTCCCAGTAGGGTAAGTGCGTACACTTTACAAAGAAATAGTAACACTATACACACACACTGTCCAGTTTGTCATGCGAATACTAACATTACAACCTTTGAGAGCTGCTCCACCTAGAATACTACATACTCAACCTACACTGGTAATTAGTCCATAGACACTAAAAGCAGTCACAGGTACGTTCCCATCTAAGAGGGATCAAGTAGCATTTTGAATTGCTAAAAAAATAGCACAGTTGGAAGCAGTATTTCTCCATACGGGTCTGCAGGAAAAACACAGAATGTTGACAATTTGTTTGCCAATGGGAAGGGCTCCCTCTCTGGAGGATTTACCACATGGGGAACAATTTTTGCTGAAGTATATATTAGGATACACAGTACCTCAACCATATCAGTTATTCCTGAAGTATTAAAACAAATTCAGAACGAGTATGGGGCAGCACCTGCCCTGGACTTGGGAATGAAACTGTTTAACCAAGTCTTGGCAATTATGCTGAGCAATATAAAAGGGAAAGCAGCAGCGGTGGCTATATACCAACGCCTAAGGGAAACAATTCCTGCAGATCAATAGCGTGCATTACCAAAAATTATCGTAGACACCTATGCTTCACTAGGTAAAGATAGTTTGGGAGCCAAACCAGAAAAACCACAAATGGTGAGTAATTCTGGCAAGGATAACTCGAAGCAAGCACCCATTTTTTTCTAAAAAGAAATGGGATAATAATAATTCTAAAAATATTATTAACAGAAATACTTCATGATCAAGGAGTGGGTCTCCCCATAGGAAGTCCTCTGAAAAGAGGAACAACCAGAGGATTTGTGATAACTTGAGGAAACCTGACGTGTATCAGGATATTGATACACGTTCCTTTCATTCCTTTCAGGGTTCATCAAAAAGCTTGTTGAAGCAAGGACGGTCAGAACAAAAAACAGAAGAACGACCAAAGGGAAACACATCGCACTTAAGATTTCATTATCAAAGACGAAGAGCAACTTTAAACAAAGATTCAAAAAGAAGAAAGCTGGATTAAAAATTAGAAATGCCCAGGTTATTGAGGACTCCGCTTCTGAACAGGGATGGGCTCTGACAATGCTAGACAGCACAGCAGAAGCAACTATAGCTCGCAAGAACCTGAAGGAATTTCTGGTGACAGCAGTGTTGAATGTGTACATCACGGTGGTAACACGTGATGCAAGAGTCAGTGTCCTACATCTTCTACACAAAATTATTCTTCAAATTGAGGGGGACATCTCAAGAAAAATTAAAGGTCTACTTTGGGAAAATTTGACATTTGGCTACGACATCCTGTTAGCAGAAAGAGATTGGCTACCTGAATTTATAATGGACTGCCCAAAGGGTGAAAGCGTCATTTTGCCTACTTTTTCCAACCTCGTCCCTGTTTTCTTGAAAACACTCATACGCGGAGGAGTGGGTGCAACGCTAGCTCTGGCATTATATCCCAACCATGTAGGGTTGGACATGGAGTCAAAATACCATAAAACCCCATTAAAAACAACTCTAACTCCACAAAGACAGTACCCTATTAAAACTGAAGCAAAGAAACTGGTCATAGAAATCTTAGACCATCTTGAAAACCAAGGTGTAATTGAAACTTGCACTTCACCCATGAATAACCCTTTGTTTCCCGTAATGAAACCCGACAATACATATTGTTTGATTTTAGATTATAAATATTTAAACACATGCACAAAGACATTAGACTTAGAACACAAGCATTTCTGCAGTAAGAACAGGAATACGCTGTCCCGAATGAACTCTTGCCTCTATATCAGCATGAATACATCATTTACACTGATGGATCTGCTCAGCTCGCCATAGGAAGTAAACAGCAATATAGCGCGGCATGTGCTATAGTGAAAGGTTGCATGCGGGATGGCAAGTTCCATCCCAGCAATACGACGACGCAATCTCTGGGAGATTGTACAGCGAAGCTGGCAGAACTAAAAGCCCTGATACTAAGACTACAGTACATGGATACAGAATTCCCCACACTGATAGTGAGCGACTCGTTCTACTCTGTGCAACCTTACAATGATTATCTTCACTACTGGGGCAGAATGGGTTCAGAGATGCAAAGGGTCGCACGATAAAACACAAATTGGTATGGGAACAAATGGTGAAGCTGAATGGTGAACCTGCCACGGGCTCAAGTTATTCACACCTGTGTTATCAGCGTGTTGGCATACACATTGAAGGGAATTCACTGGCTGATGAAGCAGCCAAGGCGACAGTGCGAACTGCTGCCGTAGCCACAATCACTCATTCCCACACGAGAATAGATAGAGATATTTTAGTAGCTATCAATGCCACAAAGAACGGTTCTGCCGTCCTGTTAAAAGGCTTTCCACTCAAGTACTCCTACAAGTTAGATGCGCAAAACACACCGTATGCTCAAATTCCAGGAGTGGGGGATAGAGTAACACCAAACAAAGATTGCAGATTAGGTTTAATTCTAGCTGCACACGAGGGTCTGGGTGCAGAACAGTCAGGAGTCACTGCAACAATTTCATTATTGAAGCAGCGTTACTGGTGGTCAGGGTTGACAAAAGAAACGAAGGACTATGTCCTCCTGTGCCTTATTTGCCAGCAGATGAAAGGTTCCACCACAAACACCATTAATGACAGACCCCTTGCATGTGTCTATTTGGACCACTGTAGCCCCTTTAATTCAGACGGGGCTTGCAAGTATATCTTGGTGGCAGTGGATTCTTGCGCTAGATTCCTGTGGGTTTGGCCCCAGCCTTCAGCTGTCGCTCAAACTGTTAAAACGGATTTGTGAGTCTTCATTGGGACATACGCAATTGGCACGTTACATTCCGACCGTGGTCCTGCATTAGCTCTTGGGCTTACAAGGAAGCCATGGAAAGTATGGGCGTGGCCTTGCGGTATCCTCACCCTACCATCCTGAGGGAAATGCAGTGGTGGAGAGGAACAACCGAGACCTAAAGCCATACTTAACAGCTAGAGTATTAGGTGCAGGTGGTAGTTGGGTCAATCACCTTTATGGAGTCCAGAGGGCCCTAACAACATCCCAAGAAAATCCTTGGTAGGTCGTACCTCTTATGAGACCCTGTTTGGGACACGAATGTTGGTATCTGATTTCGATTGTGCCAGCACAGTGACAAATGCAAAACCATTTGAACTGAATGACCGTTTGGCTGTTTTACAGGAACTCAATGAATTCCAAGCATTACAGAGCAATGTACAAGTCAAACACACCACCACTGGGAAAGTGAAACAAGTACCGGCAAGACCTGCCTGGGTCCCGAAGATTGGGGACCTGGTCATGGAAATGATCGTGGACAGAAGAGAGTTCGGACCATCATACAGAACATCTGTACCTGTCGTAGCAGTAGGGGAAACAAGAACAGTACTACTTCCGCCTCTAGCCAGTAAAAAAGAAAAAAGATTTGTCTCCATTGATTTGATCAAACAGCATCATGTGGCTGATTCTCAACAGTAGGCCGCGTGGGGTCCTGAGTAGCCACAGACCTCCTCTAGCTACTATGCAGGATGTTCAGATGGCAAGACTAATAGCCTTTCAAGACTCCACTACACAAAGTGAAGTAGTACCAAATAATGGAGCACAGGGATCCATGAGGCTGGATAGCTTCTCTGCAACGTCCCACTAAAACAGATTTGCTGGTGCTGAAAAGCGTTGAACAGGAACAATCTGAATCATTGGCCCAGCGGCAACACACCTTCGTCGAATTGACAAGCCAGGCTTTGTCGGTTCTCCAGGCACAAAACCTTGAAAAAGTTTCTACGTCCCAGGTTTTAGGGCTAGGCAGGAGTACACTCTGACACTGATCCAAGGGCCCAGGTCCATGAGGACACCATTTGAGGGTCGAGACTCCCTCCAGGGAAAGTCACCACAGGGTCCAGGGCAGATTCAATTGGAAGTTGTCAGCTAGGCTCCTCAGGAAGGGGGCTTCTAGCAACTGTTTTTGTCCCTGTAGCTTAACAGGAGCTCAACCAGTTGCTCAGTGGAGTCCAATTATTTGTCCTGGGTACATGTGGGAACAGGCCCAGCACTTGAGGGCTTTCTCCACAGATTCAACAGCAGGTGCAGTCTTTCTTCGGTCTTTCTTAGGTCCAGATATTCACTCACTTTATCCCTAAGTTGAAGTTAAGCATTATAAAGTGTTAAAATGTAACCCTATGCTTTTCTGTGGGAGAGCCAGCCTTGCCACTGTGAAAAAATGTGGAGATTTTTCACTGTCAGGAAATGTAAAACTTAAGTGCACATGTCCTACTCTTTAAATACCATGGACCCTGCCCAATGGGCATTTAGGGCCCACCAATGGCCCAAAACCAGCCCTATTGTACGCAGACGATGCTGTTATCATTGGTTTTACACTGGTAACTCTGCAGCATCTTCTTAATGATTTTGCCTCCTTTGTCAAGGGTCTAGACATGAAGATGAATACTACCAAATCTTTTGTAATGTCCTGTGCTCATAGGTCGGGCCTGAGGCCCGTTTTCAAGCTTCAGGCAATCCCTGATAAACATGTGACAAACTTTAACTATTTGGGGTAACCTTCAACTGCAGCGGGGCCTGGTCCTAGCAGATAGATAATAGAAACAATCAGCTTGCCAGGAATATCAACACAGTTTTTTCCTTTGCTGCCAAATTGGGCAAAAGATCGCTCACTCACATATTGGCCATTTATCGTGCCTTAATTTGTCATACAGGCTACCTACGGTACAGGGGTGAGGGGCTCTCAGCTGTTAACGCCACTATAGACCACTGAAAATAAATGTAAACACCGTACGGGAGAATAGGGCTTGCGTATCTTAAAGATGACTCGTCCACTGTTATTGCGGCTCAGGATCTGGGTAAACGAGGTCCTATCCCTAAATAAACTGCTAATTAAGGACTGCCTGTTTCTTTCACAGTCCCTAGATATTCCCTGGCTGAGGGGCGTTGGGAACTTGACAGTGGCCCTCGGCAGGTAGGACTTATTTGAAGAGCTCTTGTTATTCCTGTCCACAATACCCAAAAAGACACTGAGGGACACCTTCTATATGTTCAAGGAGGAATAAAGACGGGCCAACATGCCTGCACTCCCCTCTGTCATTCATTATTTGTATCTTGATCCCTCCAGGTGCATGCAACCATCCTTATCACATGACACACAGCACTATAAGCACTGTTTTTGTTCATATTCCACAGACTAGTCACCTTTCCTCAATATAATGACTGGTTGAGTAACCTTGTGCTTTGCCCATGTGATCAGGTGTCAGTTCAAAGCACTGGACATGTAATTGTTTTTGCACTTTTTACTCAGCTCATAGATCTATGGTTCATAAAGCCCTTTTAATCAAGCATTCCTTGCGTCATTGCACAGAAGTCTTGCACCTTTTACAATCCTTGGGATCAGAAAAGATTGCTTTTATGGTTTATTCCTTTTTGAGGCTTGTGCTCAAGAAAAGTAGATTGCATGGGTAGCCCTGTCCATAAGGATTTTTGTGTACGGGGCATGTCCAACATAGTGGTACATGAAGAGCTGGGGGTGCCTTACTTAAGTGATACATTGGCTAAACGCCCCTTAATCATCTGGTTGAAAATTTGGAGGAATCTTCACTAAGTCAACTGATTTTAAAAGAGATTATGACCCTTGACCATGCCCTCCACATACCATGGCTCAGATATATTAAGAGCAGTTTTGTAAGGTTAGATAGAGCTTATCTTTATACTAATCCTGAATCAGTAACTAAAAAGGATGTGGGGTTAATAAGAGAGGCTTTTAGTAGTTTAAGGAAACTTAAGAGAGAAGATTCAGAGTTGAGGAAACCCAGCGTCCGCAAATTCCTAATGCTGAAAACAACCTCATCAGCTGAGCCTTATCTCTTGGGCTTTTAAGCATTTAAGAACGGTTTTTACTAACCAGGTTTCGCCTGGACCTTTTCCATTTTTTGCTGGCCACACCAAGGGGGTGTAGCAACGGTGAGTCACCACAGGATCTGCTACATTTTATACTATTTTGCAATTTTTTTGAAGTGCCGTGAAAGACCTTGATTGCCCAGATTTTAAAGAGGATACATTTTTTACAGGCCCGTCCAGCTCTCATTTATTTACAACTGTTGCACGAAGAGTGCATTTTTTTGTTCTTAATCATCTGAAATCTGCTATGAAGGCCAGGGCTTGCCCTGACTAAATGTTAGCAATGGTCAGGGTGACTGTTTACCCTAATGACACAGACATTTCAGATAAGGTCTTGGGACTCATTCTCTTGAGTGTTTACATTTTTTTATCGAGGGTCAAGCGTATACGTATTCAATTTTGTACCTCAGGTTTTGAATTAACATGGACTATTGTGGATTGTAATTTATTTGTGGTTAATTGTGTCATTATTCTTATGAAATGTTTATGTTTTTATAACTTTTATGGTTTTATATGTTGAAACCGAATAAAGTTGATTGATTGATTGATTGATTGATTGCTTTTATGGTTTATTCCTTTTTGAGGTTTGTGCTCAAGACAAGGGTATTGTATGGGGAGCTCTGCCCATAAGGATTTTTGTTTACTGAGGCCACAGACTAATTGTGTCTTTTGTATTGATTGAACAATGTTTTACTGCAGAAGTGCATTTTACTCTATGCATTTTTAGCATTCTTATGGCAGATGTCGGAGTTTTATAACATTCCATTAGGAACTGAACCCTCTGGACTGTATTTGGTGTGGACTAGGATTTTATTTTGGGGGGTACTGTTTTAAACCGTTATGTTTATTTTATGATGTACTGTTTTATATACTTTTATGGTTTATCCAATATGACCGAAAAAAGTTGATTTGACTTGAGTTGAATTATAAGTTTTTAAAAGGAAGGTTTAGGCCTGGCAATAGGTTTATTTTGCCAAGTCAAATTTGCTGTTTAAAAACTGCACACTCAGGCTGCAAGGGCAGGCCTGAATATATGCTTTGTATTGTCACTTTAGTGGTGGCACAATAGATACTGCAGTCCACTAGTGACATTTAACTAACATGCCAGGGGACACAGAGTCACATATGTTAGGGGCTTATAGGTATGTTAAATGTGGTAATTAGGGTTGTCAGTGTGAGACGTGAGAAGTTGGCCTGGTATATGCTGTCCACTCATTAAAGTGGGCACCTTGCACCAATCCAAATGACCTTTATGATGTATGAGGTCAAAGATAACCTTTAGAAAGCTATCCTAGTGGTAGCTGTGGAGAGAAGCCTTCAGGCTTAATCTTGAAGGAATGTTAAGCAGCTTGTTTTAACAGAATATCACCTCTTGAATTAATTAAATGAAAAGTGAACTACACAGTAGGTATATATTATAATATGTATTAGTGAATATAACAGCCTCTAGGATCCTCTACACGAGGATAGAATACAAAGCACACAATAATAGAACGATAGAGCAGTTGAAAGTAGCACAATACACAGTGGGCTCCAGGAAGAGACCAAACCATATACTAAAATAGTGCTATAACAACCATGACTCTGGTCGAGACAAGGTCTAGAGCATCTAGAATGGCTGGGACCCCAAGGAACCACCCAAGGTGAGTAGATAGGGACCCCACGGAGGATGGATGCAGTGTGCTAACATGACCGAGGGCTCTGTATAATTCTATGGCGAAGTTGTGTTGCAATTTCACAGTTTAAGGACCCTTCTAGGAGGACTTCGAGGAAACCCTTTGGAACTTAAGAGGTTGGAGAGCCACCCCACCCACGGATACTGTAGTACTTAAGTTACCTATCCCAGAGGAGCCGGGTATATAGGTCTGGAGTGGTGTCGGAAACCACTGTCGTTCTCAATGGAGGGATGCGAAGAAGTACTGCTGCCGTGAAGGTGAAAAAGGTCTGGAGGAATCCAAGCCTGGATTCTGAAAGGAAGGACCTGAAAGCAGAGGGGACAGCGCCTGGGTCACTGCAGAGTGAACAGGGCCTCGCGAGATGAAGGCCCATCAATGCCGGGTGCTTAAGGTGCGAAGAAGGGATACTTGACTCTGCAGCTACGAGGACCAGGAGACATCGAGGATGATCAGGAGCTGGATAAAAGCTGTCCCATGAAGGATGTTGAGTGCTGAGGGGTCGGTGTTTGGCTGGAGCACCAACAAGCTGTGGCAAAAGCAACCCACACAGGAAGGTCAAGCAGGTTACGGTGTGGACCAGCAAGGTCCAGGTGACTCACCAAGCAATTGAGAGTCAGGGCACAGCTGGAGTAACAAAGGAAGCCCAAAAGAAATAAAGATGACCCTCAGGAGGACCCACATGTCGAATGACCAGGAGTTGCGAGGGGACCTCGAGCAAGATCATACAGTACCAGCACACGGAGCACTTGGTATGAGGAGGCCAGAGTTCTTTGATGCAAATACTGCTCAGGGTCAGGACTACAAGGAGTCGAATGCACATCTCGGGACTCGCCAACAAGCATATGCAGCTGCAAATGGACGCGGTGCACAGGGGTTCGGGTTATGCAGTCCCCACGAGGGATACTAGCCTCAAATTTGTTGAGAGGGCAGATCAACCTCAGAGACCTTTGTAACCCACCTCCTATTTTGCTGAAATCTTCAGAGTCTGCAGGAGCTCAGAAGCAGCAGACCGGTCAGTTGCGTTGTGGTGCCTGCGTATGCAGGGGAGTGAATCATCAATCCCAAGGGAGATTCTTCAGTTGTCCTTAGTGCACCACAGGTCCTCCACAGGGCCTGTATGGAGTAAGGGCACAGACAAAGCTTTGGACGGAGAGGGAGACGAAGTCGGGCCCAGTCGAAGTCCAGAGTGTCCAGACGGTCGAAGGTTAGTGGTTTCTTCTTGTAGGATCTTGTCCACATAAAATCTAAAGTCGTACAGCCAGGTAAGCCCTTTTGTACCCACTGGAGGGGGTTGAACAGATTCAGGAGACCCTCTTAGGGGAGGGTCAGGACATAGGGGTGGATACACCCATGTCCTTTGTCCAGTTTCGTGCCAGAGCAGGAGACAACGGCTCCCAGAACTGGCTTGAGCTGGACTGTGCACAGGGACACCAAATATGCCCCAAGTGCAGACTTTCAGGCACTCTCAGAGTGCACCCACCCAGCCCCAATACACCAAGGGGCAGATTTATGAGGCCCTTGCGCCTCTGTGCGCCGCAATTGCGTCACTTAATTTGACGCAACGGCGGCGCAAACAATGCACCCTATTTACAATGTGACGCATCTAGGAGATGCGTCACGTTGGAAAGCCCTGCGCCATAAGGAGGCGTTCCTGCGCAGGGGGGGCGTTCCTGCGCAGGAACGCCTCCTAAAAGTGGCTGAGTGAAATCTATGAGATTTCACTCAGTCACTTTCTACGGCAATTCCTTACGCCTGCTTGAAGCAGGCGTAAGGGTGACGCACCATGCATTGTAGGGGTGGCCCCTGTGCATTGCAGGAGTCATGTCGCACTTGCGACATGACTCCAGCAATGCGCCGCCCATACGCCAAAAGATGCGTCACGCATCTTCCCTGCCTTGCACCATGGTGCAAAACACAGAATGTTGACAATTTGTTTGCCAATGGGAAGGGCTCCCTCTCTGGAGGATTTACCACATGGGGAACAATCTTTGCTGAAGTATATATTAGGATACACAGTACCTCAACCATATCAGTTATTCCTGAAGTATTAAAACAAATTCAGAACGAGTATGGGGCAGCACCTGCCCTGGACTTGGGAATGAAACTGTTTAACCAAGTCTTGGCAATTATGCTGAGCAATATAAAAGGGAAAGCAGCAGCGGTGGCTATATACCAACGCCTAAGGGAAACAATTCCTGCAGATCAATAGCGTGCATTACCAAAAATTATCGTAGACACCTATGCTTCACTAGGTAAAGATAGTTTGGGAGCCAAACCAGAAAAACCACAAATGGTGAGTAATTCTGGCAAGGATAACTCGAAGCAAGCACCCATTTTTTTCTAAAAAGAAATGGGATAATAATACTTCTAAAAATATTATTAACAGAAATACTTCATGATCAAGGAGTGGGTCTCCCCATAGGAAGTCCTCTGAAAAGAGGAACAACCAGAGGATTTGTGATAACTTGAGGAAACCTGACGTGTATCAGGATATTGATACACGTTCCTTTCATTCCTTTCAGGGTTCATCAAAAAGCTTGTTGAAGCAAGGACGGTCAGAACAAAAAACAGAAGAACGACCAAAGGGAAACACATCGCACTTAAGATTTCATTATCAAAGACGAAGAGCAACTTTAAACAAAGATTCAAAAAGAAGAAAGCTGGATTAAAAATTAGAAGTGCCCAGGTTATTGAGGACTCCGCTTCTGAACAGGGATGGGCTCTGACAATGATAGACAGCACAGCAGAAGCAACTATAGCTCGCAAGAACCTGAAGGAATTTCTGGTGACAGCAGTGTTGAATGTGTACATCACGGTGGTAACACGTGATGCAAGAGTCAGTGTCCTACATCTTCTACACAAAATTATTCTTCAAATTGAGGGGGACATCTCAAGAAAAATTAAAGGTCTACTTTGGGAAAATTTGACATTTGGCTACGACATCCTGTTAGCAGAAAGAGATTGGCTACCTGAATTTATAATGGACTGCCCAAAGGGTGAAAGCGTCATTTTGCCTACTTTTTCCAACCTCGTCCCTGTTTTCTTGAAAACACTCATACGCGGAGGAGTGGGTGCAACGCTAGCTCTGGCATTATATCCCAACCATGTAGGGTTGGACATGGAGTCAAAATACCATAAAACCCCATTAAAAACAACTCTAACTCCACAAAGACAGTACCCTATTAAAACTGAAGCAAAGAAACTGGTCATAGAAATCTTAGACCATCTTGAAAACCAAGGTGTAATTGAAACTTGCACTTCACCCATGAATAACCCTTTGTTTCCCGTAATGAAACCCGACAATACATATTGTTTGATTTTAGATTATAAATATTTAAACACATGCACAAAGACATTAGACTTAGAACACAAGCATTTCTGCAGTAAGAACAGGAATACGCTGTCCCGAATGAACTCTTGCCTCTATATCAGCATGAATACATCATTTACACTGATGGATCTGCTCAGCTCGCCATAGGAAGTAAACAGCAATATAGCGCGGCATGTGCTATAGTGAAAGGTTGCATGCGGGATGGCAAGTTCCATCCCAGCAATACGACGACGCAATCTCTGGGAGATTGTACAGCGAAGCTGGCAGAACTAAAAGCCCTGATACTAAGACTACAGTACATGGATACAGAATTCCCCACACTGATAGTGAGCGACTCGTTCTACTCTGTGCAACCTTACAATGATTATCTTCACTACTGGGGCAGAATGGGTTCAGAGATGCAAAGGGTCGCACGATAAAACACAAATTGGTATGGGAACAAATGGTGAAGCTGAATGGTGAACCTGCCACGGGCTCAAGTTATTCACACCTGTGTTATCAGCGTGTTGGCATACACATTGAAGGGAATTCACTGGCTGATGAAGCAGCCAAGGCGACAGTGCGAACTGCTGCCGTAGCCACAATCACTCATTCCCACACGAGAATAGATAGAGATATTTTAGTAGCTATCAATGCCACAAAGAACGGTTCTGCCGTCCTGTTAAAAGGCTTTCCACTCAAGTACTCCTACAAGTTAGATGCGCAAAACACACCGTATGCTCAAATTCCAGGAGTGGGGGATAGAGTAACACCAAACAAAGATTGCAGATTAGGTTTAATTCTAGCTGCACACGAGGGTCTGGGTGCAGAACAGTCAGGAGTCACTGCAACAATTTCATTATTGAAGCAGCGTTACTGGTGGTCAGGGTTGACAAAAGAAACGAAGGACTATGTCCTCCTGTGCCTTATTTGCCAGCAGATGAAAGGTTCCACCACAAACACCATTAATGACAGACCCCTTGCATGTGTCTATTTGGACCACTGTAGCCCCTTTAATTCAGACGGGGCTTACAAGTATATCTTGGTGGCAGTGGATTCTTGCGCTAGATTCCTGTGGGTTTGGCCCCAGCATTCAGCTGTCGCTCAAACTGTTATAACGGATTTGTGAGTCTTCATTGGGACATACGCAATTGGCACGTTACATTCCGACCGTGGTCCTGCATTAGCTCTTGGGCTTACAAGGAAGCCATGGAAAGTATGGGCGTGGCCTTGCGGTATCCTCACCCTACCATCCTGAGGGAAATGCAGTGGTGGAGAGGAACAATCGAGACCTAAAGCCATACTTAACAGCTAGAGTATTAGGTGCAGGTGGTAGTTGGGTCAATCACCTTTATGGAGTCCAGAGGGCCCTAACAACATCCCAAGAAAATCCTTGGTAGGTCGTACCTCTTATGAGACCCTGTTTGGGACACGAATGTTGGTATCTGATTTCGATTGTGCCAGCACAGTGACAAATGCAAAACCATTTGAACTGAATGACCGTTTGGCTGTTTTACAGGAACTCAATGAATTCCAAGCATTACAGAGCAATGTACAAGTCAAACACACCACCACTGGGAAAGTGAAACAAGTACCGGCAAGACCTGCCTGGGTCCCGAAGATTGGGGACCTGGTCATGGAAATGATCGTGGACAGAAGAGAGTTCGGACCATCATACAGAACATCTGTACCTGTCGTAGCAGTAGGGGAAACAAGAACAGTACTACTTCCGCCTCTAGCCAGTAAAAAAGAAAAAAGATTTGTCTCCATTGATTTGATCAAACAGCATCATGTGGCTGATTCTCAACAGTAGGCCGCGTGGGGTCCTGAGTAGCCACAGACCTCCTCTAGCTACTATGCAGGATGTTCAGATGGCAAGACTAATAGCCTTTCAAGACTCCACTACACAAAGTGAAGTAGTACCAAATAATGGAGCACAGGGATCCATGAGGCTGGATAGCTTCTCTGCAACGTCCCACTAAAACAGATTTGCTGGTGCTGAAAAGCGTTGAACAGGAACAATCTGAATCATTGGCCCAGCGGCAACACACCTTCGTCGGATTGACAAGCCAGGCTTTGTCGGTTCTCCAGGCACAAAACCTTGAAAAAGTTTCTACGTCCCAGGTTTTAGGGCTAGGCAGGAGTACACTCTGACACTGATCCAAGGGCCCAGGTCCATGAGGACACCATTTGAGGGTCGAGACTCCCTCCAGGGAAAGTCACCACAGGGTCCAGGGCAGATTCAATTGGAAGTTGTCAGCTAGGCTCCTCAGGAAGGGGGCTTCTAGCAACTGTTTTTGTCCCTGTAGCTTAACAGGAGCTCAACCAGTTGCTCAGTGGAGTCCAATTATTTGTCCTGGGTACATGTGAGAACAGGCCCAGCACTTGAGGGCTTTCTCCACAGATTCAACAGCAGGTGCAGTCTTTCTTCGGTCTTTCTTAGGTCCAGATATTCACTCACTTTATCCCTAAGTTGAAGTTAAGCATTATAAAGTGTTAAAATGTAACCCTATGCTTTTCTGTGGGAGAGCCAGCCTTGCCACTGTGAAAAAATGTGGAGATTTTTCACTGTCAGGAAATGTAAAACTTAAGTGCACATGTCCTACTCTTTAAATACCATGGACCCTGCCCAATGGGCATTTAGGGCCCACCAATGGCCCAAAACCAGCCCTATTGTACGCAGACGATGCTGTTATCATTGGTTTTACACTGGTAACTCTGCAGCATCTTCTTAATGATTTTGCCTCCTTTGTCAAGGGTCTAGACATGAAGATGAATACTACCAAATCTTTTGTAATGTCCTGTGCTCATAGGTCGGGCCTGAGGCCCGTTTTCAAGCTTCAGGCAATCCCTGATAAACATGTGACAAACTTTAACTATTTGGGGTAACCTTCAACTGCAGCGGGGCCTGGTCCTAGCAGATAGATAATAGAAACAATCAGCTTGCCAGGAATATCAACACAGTTTTTTCCTTTGCTGCCAAATTGGGCAAAAGATCGCTCACTCACATATTGGCCATTTATCGTGCCTTAATTTGTCATACAGGCTACCTACGGTACAGGGGTGAGGGGCTCTCAGCTGTTAACGCCACTATAGACCACTGAAAATAAATGTAAACACCGTACGGGAGAATAGGGCTTGCGTATCTTAAAGATGACTCGTCCACTGTTATTGCGGCTCAGGATCTGGGTAAACGAGGTCCTATCCCTAAATAAACTGCTAATTAAGGACTGCCTGTTTCTTTCACAGTCCCTAGATATTCCCTGGCTGAGGGGCGTTGGGAACTTGACAGTGGCCCTCGGCAGGTAGGACTTATTTGAAGAGCTCTTGTTATTCCTGTCCACAATACCCAAAAAGACACTGAGGGACACCTTCTATATGTTCAAGGAGGAATAAAGACGGGCCAACATGCCTGCACTCCCCTCTGTCATTCATTATTTGTATCTTGATCCCTCCAGGTGCATGCAACCATCCTTATCACATGACACACAGCACTATAAGCACTGTTTTTGTTCATATTCCACAGACTAGTCACCTTTCCTCAATATAATGACTGGTTGAGTAACCTTGTGCTTTGCCCATGTGATCAGGTGTCAGTTCAAAGCACTGGACATGTAATTGTTTTTGCACTTTTTACTCAGCTCATAGATCTATGGTTCATAAAGCCCTTTTAATCAAGCATTCCTTGCGTCATTGCACAGAAGTCTTGCACCTTTTACAATACTTGGGATCAGAAAAGATTGCTTTTATGGTGTATTCCTTTTTGAGGCTTGTGCTCAAGAAAAGTAGATTGCATGGGTAGCTCTGTCCATAAGGATTTTTGTGTACGGGGCATGTCCAACATAGTGGTACATGAAGAGCTGGGGGTGCCTTACTTAAGTGATACATTGACTAAACGCCCCTTAATCATCTGGTTGAAAATTTGGAGGAATCTTCACTAAGTCAACTGATTTTAAAAGAGATTATGACCCTTGACCATGCCCTCCACATACCATGGCTCAGATATATTAAGAGCAGTTTTGTAAGGTTAGGTAGAGCTTATCTTTATACTAATCCTGAATCAGTAACTAAAAAGGATGTGGGGTTAATAAGAGAGGCTTTTAGTAGTTTAAGGAAACTTAAGAGAGAAGATTCAGAGTTGAGGAAACCCAGCGTCCGCAAATTCCTAATGCTGAAAACAACCTCATCAGCTGAGCCTTATCTCTTGGGCTTTTAAGCATTTAAGAACGGTTTTTACTAACCAGGTTTCGCCTGGACCTTTTCCATTTTTTGCTGGCCACACCAAGGGGGTGTAGCAACGGTGAGTCACCACAGGATCTGCTACATTTTATACTATTTTGCAATTTTTTTGAAGTGCCGTGAAAGACCTTGATTGCCCAGATTTTAAAGAGGATAAATTTTTTACAGGCCCGTCCAGCTCTCATTTATTTACAACTGTTGCACGAAGAGTGCATTTTTTTGTTCTTAATCATCTGAAATCTGCTATGAAGGCCAGGGCTTGCCCTGACTAAATGTTAGCAATGGTCAGGGTGACTGTTTACCCTAATGACACAGACATTTCAGATAAGGTCTTGGGACTCATTCTCTTGAGTGTTTACATTTTTTTATCGAGGGTCAAGCGTATACGTATTCAATTTTGTACCTCAGGTTTTGAATTAACATGGACTATTGTGGATTGTAATTTATTTGTGGTTAATTGTGTCATTATTCTTATGAAATGTTTATGTTTTTATAACTTTTATGGTTTTATATGTTGAAACCGAATAAAGTTGATTGATTGATTGATTGATTGATTGCTTTTATGGTTTATTCCTTTTTGAGGTTTGTGCTCAAGACAAGGGTATTGTATGGGGAGCTCTGCCCATAAGGATTTTTGTTTACTGAGGCCACAGACTAATTGTGTCTTTTGTATTGATTGAACAATGTTTTACTGCAGAAGTGCATTTTACTCTATGCATTTTTAGCATTCTTATGGCAGATGTCGGAGTTTTATAACATTCCATTAGGAACTGAACCCTCTGGACTGTATTTGGTGTGGACTAGGATTTTATTTTGGGGGGTACTGTTTTAAACCGTTATGTTTATTTTATGATGTACTGTTTTATATACTTTTATGGTTTATCCAATATGACCGAAAAAAGTTGATTTGACTTGAGTTGAATTATAAGTTTTTAAAAGGAAGGTTTAGGCCTGGCAATAGGTTTATTTTGCCAAGTCAAATTTGCTGTTTAAAAACTGCACACTCAGGCTGCAAGGGCAGGCCTGAATATATGCTTTGTATTGTCACTTTAGTGGTGGCACAATAGGTACTGCAGTCCACTAGTGACATTTAACTAACATGCCAGGGGACACAGAGTCACATATGTTAGGGGCTTATAGGTATGTTAAATGTGGTAATTAGGGTTGTCAGTGTGAGACGTGAGAAGTTGGCCTGGTATATGCTGTCCACTCATTAAAGTGGGCACCTTGCACCAATCCAAATGACCTTTATGATGTATGAGGTCAAAGATAACCTTTAGAAAGCTATCCTAGTGGTAGCTGTGGAGAGAAGCCTTCAGGCTTAATCTTGAAGGAATGTTAAGCAGCTTGTTTTAACAGAATATCACCTCTTGAATTAATTAAATGAAAAGTGAACTACACAGTAGGTATATATTATAATATGTATTAGTGAATATAACAGCCTCTAGGATCCTCTACACGAGGATAGAATACAAAGCACACAATAATAGAACGATAGAGCAGTTGAAAGTAGCACAATACACAGTGGGCTCCAGGAAGAGACCAAACCATATACTAAAATAGTGCTATAACAACCATGACTCTGGTCGAGACAAGGTCTAGAGCATCTAGAATGGCTGGGACCCCAAGGAACCACCCAAGGTGAGTAGATAGGGACCCCACGGAGGATGGATGCAGTGTGCTAACATGACCGAGGGCTCTGTATAATTCTATGGCGAAGTTGTGTTGCAATTTCACAGTTTAAGGACCCTTCTAGGAGGACTTCGAGGAAACCATTTGGAACTTAAGAGGTTGGAGAGCCACCCCACCCACGGATACTGTAGTACTTAAGTTACCTATCCCAGAGGAGCCGGGTATATAGGTCTGGAGTGGTGTCGGAAACCACTGTCGTTCTCAATGGAGGGATGCGAAGAAGTACTGCTGCCGTGAAGGTGAAAAAGGTCTGGAGGAATCCAAGCCTAGATTCTGAAAGGAAGGACCTGAAAGCAGAGGGGACAGCGCCTGGGTCACTGCAGAGTGAACAGGGCCTCGCGAGATGAAGGCCCATCAATGCCGGATGCTTAAGGTGCGAAGAAGGGATACTTGACTCTGCAGCTACGAGGACCAGGAGACATCGAGGATGATCAGGAGCTGGATGAAAGCTGTCCCATGAAGGATGTTGAGTGCTGAGGGGTCGGTGTTTGGCTGGAGCACCAACAAGCTGTGGCAAAAGCAACCCACACAGGAAGGTCAAGCAGGTTACGGTGTGGACCAGCAAGGTCCAGGTGACTCACCAAGCAATTGAGAGTCAGGGCACAGCTGGAGTAACAAAGGAAGCCCAAAAGAAATAAAGATGACCCTCAGGAGGACCCACAGGTCGAATGACCAGGAGTTGCGAGGGGACCTCGAGCAAGATCATACAGTACCAGCACTCGGAGCACTTGGTATGAGGAGGCCAGAGTTCTTTGATGCAAATACTGCTCAGGGTCAGGACTACAAGGAGTCGAATGCACATCTCGGGACTCGCCAACAAGCATATGCAGCTGCAAATGGACGCGGTGCACAGGGGTTCGGGTTATGCAGTCCCCACGAGGGATACTAGCCTCAAATTTGTTGAGAGGGCAGATCAACCTCAGAGACCTTTGTAACCCACCTCCTATTTTGCTGAAATCTTCAGAGTCTGCAGGAGCTCAGGAGCAGCAGACCGGTCAGTTGCGTTGTGGTGCCTGCGTATGCAGGGGAGTGAATCATCAATCCCAAGGGAGATTCTTCAGTTGTCCTTAGTGCACCACAGGTCCTCCACATGGCCTGTATGGAGTAAGGGCACAGACAAAGCTTTGGACGGAGAGGGAGACGAAGTCGGGCCCAGTCGAAGTCCAGAGTGTCCAGACGGTCGAAGGTTAGTGGTTTCTTCTTGTAGGATCTTGTCCACATAAAATCTAAAGTCGTACAGCCAGGTAAGCCCTTTTGTACCCACTGGAGGGGGTTGAACAGATTCAGGAGACCCTCTTAGGGGAGGGTCAGGACATAGGGGTGGATACACCCATGTCCTTTGTCCAGTTTCGTGCCAGAGCAGGAGACAACGGCTCCCAGAACTGGCTTGAGCTGGACTGTGCACAGGGACACCAAATATGCCCCAAGTGCAGACTTTCAGGCACTCTCAGAGTGCACCCACCCAGCCCCAATACACCAAGGGGCAGATTTATGAGGCCCTTGCGCCTCTGTGCGCCGCAATTGCGTCACTTAATTTGACGCAACGGCGGCGCAAACAATGCGCCCTATTTACAATGTGATGCATCTAGGAGATGCGTCACGTTGGAAAGCCCTGCGCCATAAGGAGGCGTTCCTGCGCAGGGGGGGCGTTCCTGCGCAGGAACGCCTCCTAAAAGTGGCTGAGTGAAATCTATGAGATTTCACTCAGTCACTTTCTACGGCAATTCCTTACGCCTGCTTGAAGCAGGCGTAAGGGTGACGCACCATGCATTGTAGGGGTGGCCCCTGTGCATTGCAGGAGTCATGTCGCACTTGCGACATGACTCCAGCAATGCGCCGCCCATACGCCAAAAGATGCGTCACGCATCTTCCCTGCCTTGCACCATGGTGCGCCGCATTGTAAATGCGGCGCACCATGGATGGTGGAGCTGTGGCGCACATTAACTGGCGCATCCCTGGGGATGCGCCAGTTAACATAAATCTGCCCCCAAATCCTGTCTGGAAGGTGGTCACACCTCCCTGTGACAGGATGCCTATTGTGCTGCCTTCCTCTGCTCAAGCTTGGCTCAGCAGCAGGAGGGCAGAAATGTGTCTCGGGTCGGCAGCATCCATTTTGTGCTGACCGGGTCATGAAGGCTGTCATTGGATAGACCAGTGACCCTACGAAGCTCGCTTCTGAAGGGTGGAATCATACCTTCCACACCAGTTACCGGTGTGGAGATATGATTCCAAGGTGTTTGATACCAAACTCGATATGTTTCTATGCACCTGTTTGAGATAGCATTTAATGCAAGGTTATAATTAAGACTCCCTGTTTTCCATTTTTACTGATTTTTACAGATAAATACAGACAGAAAACCATTATTTTCTTGTCTGTATTTATTGTTAAATGTGGATAAAAAACGGAAATTGGGTGTTTTTGGAGTGATTCTAAATACACTTTGCCATGACTGGCTGGCCAATAACTGTGTGGATTGATGGGTAAGGGGGTTAAAAAAAGGTATTTTAGTAAAGAGGCTTAAACAGCTGTAGATATGCACAAGGCTGATACTGAAATCTGCATATTTTCAAAAAAGTGCCCTGATTGATCTTCTGGGGGTGTTCATATCACTGAAACCTGGCAGGCATTCAAACATGACTGCATATTTACTGGTTAAATGTGGAAATATACCAGTTTCAGCTTTATTTTTCACAAAACCCATAATAAATATGGATGTATGACGTTACAACGCAGGCTATTACAACACCTGCCTTTACAATGCGGTTTTTACATCGCAATCCATTACAACGCATAGTGCTTTTGGGTGTTGGATAGTGAATAGTTTAATTTACTATTCCAACTCCAGTCCCCGTGGACACTAGGGAAGGTTATTGGATAGTAAATTAACCTATTCCCTATCCTAGAGCGCCCCCCAGCGCAATGCGTTGTAATTGTTTGCGTTGTAATGACCGCGTTGTAATGGTAGTGCGTTGTAAAAGTTTCGTTGTAAAGGTTGTTTACCAATAAATATGAATAAATACAGACGGAAATGTCCAAAAAATACCTACCATAAAACCGGGAGCCCTAGTTATAATGCATCTCTACCTATATGTCCGACTGAGTCACAGACAGCCCGGGAGAATGGACTCCGAAGGCTGCAGAGGGGCTCTGCTCATGCAGGGGCACCCTCTCACGTAAAATCCAGCACCCTACCTTCAGGATTGTTAAGGGGAGACTTATAGGTTTTAAGTGTAGTGACCTATAGATATAGTGAACGTATATCTAAAGTAAGTGGTGCAAGCACCAGCTTACACAGGTTACAGTAGCAGACCTGTAGTTCCATTTTGCATGGCCTTTCATGGGTGGCATAATACATGCTTCAGCCCATGGGAGGCCTCTGGAGTACCTATGCCCTGGGTACTTGTGTACCACATACTAGGGACTGATAAGGGTACCCCAGTATCCAATCTGGAGTGTACCAAAGTACATGCATAACAATTTAAAGAAGAAAGCAGATAGACTTGGGTCCTGATTAGCAGGATCCCAGTCAGACTATTCAAAAACAGTGCAACATCAAGCAAAAAGTGGGGGTATCCATAAGAAGCAGATCCTACTTTCCTACAGTCAGCCAATTCAACAATGTTTTATGGGACAGAGCACATGCACTGGGGACTTGTTAGCAGGGACCCAGTGCACAGAGTCTAAAAACCAACAGCATCAGTCCAAAGAAATGGGGGTGAGCATGCAAAAAGAAGCATTTTCTTACACCTGCCTTTTTCCAAACTTGGCCTAATTGCATGAATTTCACATACCCCTACACCTGGTAACTTCTACAAAACACCAAGGATACAATACACATGTATGGTTGGAATGAAAACATTTGTGAGTAAATTGAAGTGCCCAATTAAGCATATTAGCAACTCATGGTCGTATATCTATATCAGAAAAAACACCGTTCTTTTTTTTGTTTTGTTTCTTTTTATTAAGCAAGCAGAAAAAATCAGCACAAATACTGATTTTGTATAGGTAGGTACAAATAGGAGGAATACATTTGGTGAAACTTTGACAGTTATGACTACAATTAGCATAAATCAATTGCGCATCTGGGGATACATTGCTTATGGCGAGGGCAAGCCATCCAAGGTTACACTGCGTGGTGGACGACAGATCTCCCCACAGTATGTGTTCCATGCCCCCCATAATTGCGACCACTTCTTAGGGCAACCTCTCGCTATGTATACCGTCTTTTCCCTAAAAATGCACCGGTCCATGTTTTTCTTCTATTGCGTTATAGTTGGTGGGGTGATAGCCCCCACAGCTGGGCTATGTTCCTCTTTGCCACAATTAGGCCCAGCATTACCCAGATTTTACCCATTTTACTCAGGTCTGTGGGTTCCCACACATTTAACAGGCACCTTTTCTCTTCAAGACGGCCATCTAGCCCCAACACTTCACCGAGTACTGCATGTATTTTGCGCCAATATCTGTGGATCAGTTCACACTGCCATATAATAAGCATAAACGTTCCCTCGGAACCACATTGCCTTCTGTACTCTCCCCCTTCCGCCCTCCCCATTTTGACTAGGCAGGGTCTAGTAACGTACACCCTATGCAAGTTATACTAGTCGTAGCCTGGCCGAGATCGCCACTTCCCTAGGGGAGGACAGTGCTTCCTGCCATTCCTCATCATGAAAATGTGCGAACCATCCCTTTCCCACTTCACCCTGGTGCCCTGGAGTGGGTCTTCCGTGTTGTTTATTAATTTTTTATATGTGATGTGGTATATAAATAAATAATACCGGATCTATTTTTGTCTAGGCATAGCAATAACAGATAGCTCAATAAATAAGAGTCAAGATTCGAGGTAGTAGGAGTTTGCAGGTTTATTACAGCATAAAGGACAGGAACAGGACAACCTGCATAGGAATAGGATGGCAGGGCCCGGCAGCTGCCGGGGCTGGATCTGGGATGAGCGCGCTAACATTTAATAACAATACACGATCATATATACTAAAACAGTTGCATTACAATACATACGATAGGCGGAGCAGTGGGTGTGGTCAATAGCAGTCGCGAAAGATAAGGGTGAAAGTAGGTGTAACAGAGGCGTATACATAGACATGTGATGCAAACGTAACAGAATATGTCATGAATGGGGCGGAAACATGGAGGGGGCTACCTAAGGAGCCGGGACCTCTGACCTAATGGTGCGCGCAAACTGACAATGACGTGTTACTAGGAGAAGCTGGGGGCTACGAACTCTGTGCTAGGAGCAGAGACTGAAGTCTGGAGAGTCAGGGCGACATGTACCTAAGCAGTATCTAGTATCTGATGTTTAGAGAACATGTTGATAGAATCCAAAAGTTATCGGGATAAAGGCGAACAGACTCTAAGACTGGAGCATGCATTATTCTACATGTAGTGCGTGATGAAGAATATTAAATGATCATTAATACAGTATTTCTCTTACATGGAGACGTAAAGGCTAGACAATGACGGAAACTATTGATGCGGTTCAGTAGCTTAGGAATGCAGAGAAGGAGGGCTGGACTGATAACTAGAATCATAACATACTCTTGGCAGACTCAGAGGCAGAGCCAGGCTGAACCGGGCACTGTGAGGCAGGAAGTAAGTGAAGGGTCAGGGATACAGGTGGGGGCTGTATCGCTCCTCAGCGAGGGCTTAAGGAGACAGGAGCTGAATCTGGTGTCCGGGCCCTTTTGAGGCCTAGAAACGGGGACTTTACAATGGAATAACGTGCACACTGAGAAACGTGGCAACGTAACTTTAAATAGGCCTGATATTCGTAGTATTCACGAGAACTGGAAATAGACATACTAGAGATGGGCACAGCTATAATTGCGTCTTTAATCGAACATGGGGATACATATGCATATTAATCATGCACAGATAACATATGATGGAGGACTCGTAGGGACATAGAACATGGCAAAATTTACTTTTCCACATTCCCTCCTTGTCACTACGTTTCCATCAGGAAACATCAATATTCATGATACCATCTATCATTTCATACAGTATCATTTGCTCGTCTCGAATTTTCTTGGAACGGGATTTAGAACGGGGCTTGGGACTAGGAATACAAGAGGTAGCACAAATGCCGCAAATCGCAGGGCCACATTGTATACAGAGGCAGCAGCTGAATATGATCGCTACTGCAATACCTAGAAAGGACAAGACTTTCCATCCCCAAGCGGAAATTATATTCCAGAACCAACCGGACCACGTCCAGGTGCCTGGATCTTGGTGTAACAGATGGGCAATTTTATGGAGTCTGGTTATAGCTGAATAAACAGACGGTGCGTTATTTGGAATGAAAATGCAGCAACTAGATCCGATGACTCTACAGGCCCCGCCCCTATCGGCCAATATGACGTCAAGGACGAGACGATTCTGTAAAACGACAAATCTCATAGCAGATTGCTCTTCAGTTAAGTTACCTAGAGCAGAGGCAGTCTCATTTACTACAGCTTCAAGGGTTCTGGTTAACCTACGGATTAGCTTACTATTCTGGATAGGTCCTATAAAGAAGAAGAAACCTCTATTGAAATCTGTATACTGTTCTAGAGCAGTTTCAGTATAATCGACAATGGGGGACTCCCTTCTATGTCTAATGTGTACTAGATGTGTGTTTCTATGATAATCAGATGGGGCTAGAAAAACTGGTGGCAGTAGGAAGGCAATGTAACAGGTTCCCTCCCAATCGAGGGGCAGACGAACATATGCGGTTTGACCACAGATAAAATAAGAATGACGTGAAGCTTTGAAAATAGATTTCCCACTGTCACTATACTTGACAATAGTAGTACAATCACTATGGCCTACATGTATGGAACCATTATTTCGGACACATAATTCGCCTTTGACTGGTAGTACTGAAATAGCAGGTAAGTCTGGAGTAGTATCAGACTGAACATTCAGGACCATAAAACTCGAAGAATAATTACCTAGATTATAAACTTCGTTCTCTAGATCTAACCCTGTTCTGTGGGGAAGACCTTGTTTGTCTGGGAAACATGTACTGTTAAGAAAAGACATATCTGTTGAGGATGACGTTAACGTGGACCATGCTCCACACGAACCATTATGAGAAAATGGATAAGGAAAGAGTGGCAGAACTCCCTTCGGGGTCTGGAAAGGGGGGAGTCGACCACACACCCAACAATTAGTGGCATTGCTGGTCTGGTGTGAATAATGTAACATGCGGATAAAAGAATTGTTACGCATAGCGAGGCGGTAAGAGAGTTCATGAGGAGGCAGATCACTAAACGTGTGCTCTACTGTAGCATTAGAGGACTTGTTTACATGAGAAACTGGAAAATACAAATAAAACGCATAACTGGTGCAGGAAATCATAATACTGAGAAATAATATGAAACATAGAAAAACGATACATCGGATTGAGTTTTGACTAACTCTCTCACTATGGGGGTCTATTTTATACATGTCAGAAACCGGTCTAACCGTTTCACCTAGGGGAGGACTTAGACAATCAAACTGGCTGACTTATTTTACTAGACCTTAATTTCTTCTTATACTCCTGTTGCGGAGTTGTCTCTAACAGGGAGGGTGCAGTATCATTGTCTTTTGCGGGACAGTCCTTAAGAATAGTACTTTGGCAGTCCTTTAAATCCTCGGAAATGTTCTTTGAAACTGGTTTAAATCCATAAAACCTTTTGATATGCGAAAGATGCACCCAGCCTTTGCGTCCCTCCAACTTCACGGCTGTACGGGTGGCCAGGAGGACCTGTCGGGGCTCCTTCCAGCGAGGCTCCAGCGGACTTGAACGATCGAAATTTCGCACTAGGACCATGGATCCGGGAACGATTTCATGCGGTGCCACCTCGGTATTGTCTGGAAATGCGGCGGCAACCTGTGAACGACAAGAGTTGAGGGCAGACATCAAGGAAGCTAGGTAATCTGTCAGCATATTACTTGAAACATCGGTAATACTTCGGGGTCTAGGAGTACCCCACATGTTAGGGGGGCGGCCGAAAACGACCTCATACGGGGACAGACCTGATCTGGAATGTGCGACCATGCGCATATAGAACAGGGCAACTGGCAGAGCTATTAGCCAGTCCACACCTTTCTCTTGACAAACTTTTGCAATTCGAATTTTCAGGGTCTGATTATGTCTCTCTACGAGACCGGCTGCTTCAGGATGGCGTACACAATGGAACTTCCACTGGTACCCTAACAAAAGGGAAACATGTTTCATCAACTCAGATGAGAATGGCTGGCCGTTATCAGAATACACGACCCTAGGGAGTCCGTAACGGGGGAAGAGCTCACGAACCAACTGCTTGGCAGTGGTCGCGGCTGTGTAATCTGGAACTGGATATGCCTCTGTCCACCTGGACAAAGCGCATACAACTACAAGGACATACTTGAAACCTCGACATCGCTCCATCTGAATATAATCCATTTGGAGGACTTCAAAAGGGTGGTCAGGAGGTTGGAATCCACCTTGTTCCACCGGGACACTTTTACCTGGATTAAACTGACAACATATCATACAGGTACGGACTTTCTGCTTGGCTGCAGCTCGTAAATGCTTGTTGAACCAAATATTCTGGATACTGTCTAACATAGATTTTTCTCCTAAATGTGCTGGACTATGTGCGGTATTGATAATGACTTGAACCATAGAGTCGGGGAGAAACCATGTGGCTCTACCCTTCGTTAACCATCCTTGATCTGTCTGGACCCCTCCTTGTTCGGACCATTTCTTGATTTCATCGGGAGTAGCATGTAACTGGATATCTATGACATCTTGAGTAGGGTCCTTAACTGTCATACATGTAGTCGGATCTGGAGTAAGTGTCTGTGTTGGCTTAACTGAAATGTCTGGAGCCTGTGCTGTAAGCTTAGCTGTTCGATCCGCTAGATCATTACCCTGGGAAATAATGTCAGTAACTTTCGTATGTGCTTTGCACTTCATGATAGCAATAGATGTCGGTAAATGTATAGCATCTAACAGAGCTTGAATAAGGAGACCATGCTGAATCTTGGTTCCATGAGAAGTCATGAAACCTCTCTCCTGCCAGAGCACTCCGAAGTCGTGTACAACTCCAAATGCGTAACGTGAATCTGTATAAACATTAACTTTCAGGTTCTTGGCGTGTATGCAGGCTTGAGTCAGAGCAACTAGCTCTGCTGCTTGAGCAGACAGGGTGTCAATGCGTTGTGTTTCAATAACTTCAGTGTCGGTAGTCACTGCATACGCGGCTACTAGTTCTCCTGTACTTGTTCTTATACATGAACCATCCACATAAAGCGTCAGGTCGGGATCTGGTAATGGAATATCTGTCAGATCTTGTCTTGGCTTTGTCATGATGTTAACTACTTCCACACAGTCGTGTGTGGCAGGATTCAAAGTAACTGATGGTAACAATGTAGCAGGATTTAAAACGTTGCAGCGTCTGATTTCTATGTGTGGCTGGAACAGTGTCAGTTCATAACCTGTTAAACGTGCAATTGTCAAGTGCTGAGTTTGTGTTCGGTTTAAAAGAACTTCCACGGAGTGTGGAACTTGTACTGTCAAGGAGTGTCCTAATACTATGGAATCACTTTGTCTGATAGCTAGTGCTGTGGCTGCAACTGACTTGAGGCACGCAGGCAGAGCCTGGGCTACAGGATCTAATGTGCTCGAAAAATAAGCACATGGCTTGTATTGTCCTGCTTGATCTTGTGTGAGAACAGATAATGCTGTACCTTCGCGTTCTGTGACGAAAAGTGTAAAAGGCTTACTGTAGTTCGGTGTTGCTAGAACTGGTGCTTGGCATAAAGCTTTCTTTAACTCATTGAAACTGAGTGTATGTTCAGATGTCCAAGGGAGAACAGTCGATACGGCTGCCTCCTGTGTCGTTAACTGTATCAGTGGCTTAGCTAGAAATGCATACTGAGGAATCCATTGTCTGCAATAGGAAGTAAGGCCGATAAAAGCACGTACCTCCTTCTGGGTCTTGGGCTGAGGAAGACTCGCTATTAACTGGATACGGTCTGGTGTCAACTGCCTACCCCTCTTGGACAGTAAGTGTCCTAAGTAGACCACTTGCTGGACACAGAATTGAAGCTTAGAAGGGGACACCTTGTGCCCCATCTCGGCAAGGAAATACAAGACTGTAAGTGAGGCTCGCTCGCAAGCACGTTCAGAACGGGCTGTGATCAGTAGATCATCGACATACTGGAGCAGGGCAGTGTCAGTTGGCATGTGAATGTTGTCTAGTTGTCTCTTGAGTGCTTGACTGTAAATACTAGGACTTTCTGTGAAACCTTGAGGAGCGCGTGTGAACATATAGCTCCTTCCATTTAAACAAAATCCGAAAAGAAACTGGCTGTCTGGATGAATGGGGACACTGAAAAACGCGTTCTTGAGGTCTATGACCGTAAAAAAAGAAGCTTCGGAATCAATGGCTGTCAATAGGGAAGAGATATCTGGGACAACTGGGTACTGAGGAATAATGCATTTGTTAAGCTCTCGGAGATCAATCACTAATCGATATACTGGGGGTGCATTTGGATCAGTACGTTTCATGACAGGAATGATCGGAGAATTACATACATTGGAGTCAGTTTCTACAACTACTCCTTGAGCGATGAGCTCGTCGATAATTTTGGATAAGGCTGCTACAGCCTCTGGTGGCAATCTGTACTGTCTTATTCGTGGTAACACTACACCTGGCTTGAGAGTCACACGATGGGGTGTGATTTGCATATAGCCAACATCAGTTGGACCTTGCGCCCATAGATGCTGCGGAACATTGGACAATCTGGGATCAAAATCTCGTAATACATAGTGACCCTTGAAGTCGCGTAGGAACAATCGTATTCCCTCTGGGGAACAGCATATAACTGCACCTAATTCTTTCAGTGTCTTAATGCCTAATAGATTTTCTGGACATGACTTAGTAAGTAACAGATCAGTAGTGCGGGACAATGGACCTACTTCTAGAGTAACTGGCTTTGATATTTCATTTACAATAGGTTTTCCTGAAAATCCAAGGGAAACATTTCTAGAGCCTGAGAGCGGAGCCCCTGGAACTTCGGCGTGACTTATAGTGGTCCTACTTGCCCCTGTATCAATCAGAAACTTTCTGTCTTTCCCTAATACTTGACTGTGGACATAGGGACCTTCTTGATCTACAGGTATCTCGATGAGAGGCAAGCCTACCTCCCTCTCTAGGCTATTTCATGAATATGGCGGATACTCTGGATACTCAGACTGTGCATACTGGTACATCTGCTGTGTAACATGTTGTGTTGCAGCGATAGGCTGCGGTGCTGTAACTGTCTGTGGTGCATTCTGTGACTGAGGAGTCTGTGTAACTTGTTCTTGTCTAGGCGGACGTGGTCTTTCTTTAGTCTTACCGGTAGCTATGTTGTGTTTCAGAACTGCACACTCGTTTATAAAATGACCTGGCTGTTTACAATAATTGCAGTTCCCTTTAACGGGAGCTGCAGGATGACTGGCTTGATTTGATCCCCTCTTCTGACTGTCTTGAGGAACAGATTGTGCAACTAGTACTTTCATTTTCGTGTCTTTCATACGCTTTCTCTCATGATCTTGCTCTTCTCTGATTCTATTCTGGTGATATTGAAGCATCTGTAACATCTGGGACGGGGTATTAGCTTGCCAGGTACTTTCGACTTTCAAAACTCGATTCTTAACTTGTGGACTTGAATTCTCGACTAGTTTAGTAACAAAAAGATGAGGGTATGACTCGCTACTTGTCTTGAGGCCACTGTTTATAATAAAACATTTTTCAAATCTAGAGTAAAAATCACTAGTGTCTTCGTCTTGTTTCTGTTTACATGCTGAGATTGCATCCCAGTCTTCCTTTTTAGTTGCTAATAGTCTGGGCAAAACTTGTATTAACAGTTCAGGTAATTCTTTACATTTATCTCCAAGACCGGTACCTGGTACTCGTGCCTTATCTTCAGCTTCTAGAACTGTCCAATCGATCTTTTTCTCTCCCACCTCCCATTCTTTTTCTTTGAGTTTCTCATATACCCCTGCGGGCAAGAGGACCTTTAACATTTTAATAATATCTGGATACGTGTATTCTCCCATACGGAGCATGTCTTTTAATTCTCGGTGGAACCCTGCTGGATCTTTATCATGACAGGGAATTAATTTTTTCATCTCTAAGAGTTCCATCTTTGTGATAGGGGTGTGAACAAACACTCGTTGCATTTCACCACCCTCTGTCTTAACTGGATGCACTTCTCGTAACGGATTCTGTCTGTCTATGTAAAAGGGTTTACTTTCTGGGGGTGAGACATGAACAAAATGCGGGTTCAAAAACATACTATATTTGTGGCGCTGTTCTAGAATGACACTAATTAAATCAGTACCTAAACCTTTCCATTTATACTGGAGTAACTCGTTCAGGACATCATGTAACGGACCTGGATCAGAATGTTGACCCTCATACAATGTAATGAGGTGCTGGATGATATACATACCCACCAGTCGTTGCTCGGCTGGGGGCAATTTCAGAAACATTTGTGCCACTATTTCGTCTGGAAAAGTGGTAGAATCAGTAATCCATCGGACTGCTGATCGGACTAGTTCTTGTTCATGCATAGTACTTAACTCACTGTAACCGATTCGTGATTTCAGAATGTGATCGGTAGCTTGAAATACTTGTTCCAGAGAACCTTGTTCTGGTGTTGGACCATGGAAAGTTGACTTGTGTTCTAGGCGCAAATGGCGGTCTGGAAATCTAGATTTTCCTACATACGCTATTCTGGCGGGATTTTCGTCGTCTACCTCTTCAGTAGAAGAGTCATTTTCTTTCTCGTTTACTTGTGCTGCTTTACGTTGTTCGTGTAACTTTATTATTTCTTTACGGATTTTCTTATACATACTCTCTATACTACCGATAGTTCTATGCTTACCCTCGGCTATATTATCACTCCATCTTGTCAGGATTTTCATTTCGGCCTGATCTTTAGTCGGGGAATCTTGTTCTCTTATCAGACAATTAATCAGGAACTTTAATAACATGAGCTGGATCTCAGCTTTCCTTTGAGACATGACTTCACTAATACTTTCTGGATCATCCCCTGTACGGATGAAACGATATATTCTGTCTAGATCTTCTTTCATATCTGGTAGGGTGACTAGATACTCGGTCACCTTTCTCACGCGTAATGAATATAAAACCATATTATCCTCGCCTGGGACTGGATCATAGCCACATTCGGTAAGGGCTTTTCTTATTTCTGCAACAGACTGATATCTGGGCGTACGCTGTGACGCTTGTGCATGTAATTCGGCTAACGTTAAACACTTGTGGGGCGGCGGGGTTCCTGGAGGACCTCCCCCTGCGGCCCCTAAACTAGAGTCGTCTACTGATGCTCTTCGTCCTGGCAGAGTGGGAAATGGAAATGCAGGCTGGACTTGTATGGCGGGCTGGACCTGGGGGACCGTAGCAGGTTCTCCGGTGTCTGGAGGAGCGGGAATTGCCTGATTTACAGGGACTGGCGGAGCGGGATTTGCATATTCTGGGACTGTGTCGTCCAAATAGGACGAAATAAAAATATCAGCTGCGGTCGGTTTGTGACGTAGCTTGAGCGGAACTAATGGTGGCGGGAAATTACTGGATGCCTCCGGGGTTGCTTTTGGCAAGCCCTCGGCAAGAAGAGGATACATACCCTTGATGAGGGCATGCCTCTGTCTGTCTGACTGTTCGGTTTTGACTCGTTCACCAATCTCGATTAATTCCCTTTCTTGGGCTCGTTCTAAGGATTCTCTACTTAATTCTGACTTTCTGATTTCTTTTTCGGTTCTTTTATGAGATTCTTTGCGCCATAACTCGATGGCATCTTTCTGTGACTGTCTGGCTTTCTTTTTCCATAATGCTTCTTCTACTCTCATGATGCACTCGGCATCCCATGTACCCGATACGGGCCATCTATACTTTTCTTCTAACTGTTTGGTATACTCTACCCATAAATCTAGATATAGTATGGCACTTATGCCATGCTTTTGATACATAAAATGACCTGGACTGTCCCTAGGCGGGACAGGAACTGCTTCTTCTAGCAGACCCTTTCTAGTTTTTAACTGACGTAATCTCGAAAAGAGGGACATTGCAAACTTGAATCTGAACACAATACAATACACGAGGAACAATAACAATTGAGAAAACAATTCAGGCATACCACGACATTGAAAATACATTGAATAACATTATGAAGCAACAGTTCGGACAGAATACTACCTGGAACACTGAGAACAGAAACACATGAATTTCTCGAGAACGGAACAGACTAGAATTACTGGATGCGCTGCTGAAACAGCACGGAACATACCGGTCCCATAAAGGGACGCATCAAGACCCGTATCCACCTAGGTGAACACTTCGTTTCAGATCTGGGTACCCAGACCCATCGGACCAGAGACAATTTAGATTGACCCTGTCTAGATACTACCCCAGCAACGGTACTCACCGGGCAGCAAGAACGGAAAGCCTCGGACTGGACTGGACTGCTTCGACGCCGGACGGACGAACTTCGGACTTCTGTTACGGGTGGGCCTCCGGATACCTCGGACCTTGGACTCTCGGCTTGGGCTCTGGTCGGGACTCGCCGCGTTCCTCCACCGCCTCGTCTGGATGCTGGACCGCCACCTCCGTCTCCTCCGTGGGCCTGAGGGATACTTGAAGCAGAAATATCTGCACGTGCACGGTATGGTTCCGTCACGGCTGCAGAGGGTCAGGGGGCACGCGTGGCTTCACCGGCGCGTGGGGAAAGGGCAAGTCCCTATTCGGGCGCCATTATGTGGTATATAAATAAATAATACCGGATCTATTTTTGTCTAGGCATAGCAATAACAGATAGCTCAATAAATAAGAGTCAAGATTCGAGGTAGTAGGAGTTTGCAGGTTTATTACAGCATAAAGGACAGGAACAGGACAACCTGCATAGGAATAGGATGGCAGGGCCCGGCAGCTGCCGGGGCTGGATCTGGGATGAGCGCGCTAACATTTAATAACAATACACGATCATATATACTAAAACAGTTGCATTACAATACATACGATAGGCGGAGCAGTGGGCGTGGTCAATAGCAGTCGCGAAAGATAAGGGTGAAAGTAGGTGTAACAGAGGCGTATACATAGACATGTGATGCAAACGTAACAGAATATGTCATGAATGGGGCGGAAACATGGAGGGGGCTACCTAAGGAGCCGGGACCTCTGACCTAATGGTGCGCGCAAACTGACAATGACGTGTTACTAGGAGAAGCTGGGGGCTACGAACTCTGTGCTAGGAGCAGAGACTGAAGTCTGGAGAGTCAGGGCGACATGTACCTAAGCAGTATCTAGTATCTGATGTTTAGAGAACATGTTGATAGAATCCAAAAGTTATCGGGATAAAGGCGAACAGACTCTAAGACTGGAGCATGCATTATTCTACATGTAGTGCGTGATGAAGAATATTAAATGATCATTAATACAGTATTTCTCTTACATGGAGACGTAAAGGCTAGACAATGACGGAAACTATTGATGCGGTTCAGTAGCTTAGGAATGCAGAGAAGGAGGGCTGGACTGATAACTAGAATCATAACATACTCTTGGCAGACTCAGAGGCAGAGCCAGGCTGAACCGGGCACTGTGAGGCAGGAAGTAAGTGAAGGGTCAGGGATACAGGTGGGGGCTGTATCGCTCCTCAGCGAGGGCTTAAGGAGACAGGAGCTGAATCTGGTGTCCGGGCCCTTTTGAGGCCTAGAAACGGGGACTTTACAATGGAATAACGTGCACACTGAGAAACGTGGTAACGTAACTTTAAATAGGCCTGATATTCGTAGTATTCACGAGAACTGGAAATAGACATACTAGAGATGGGCACAGCTATAATTGCGTCTTTAATCGAACATGGGGATACATATGCATATTAATCATGCACAGATAACATATGATGGAGGACTCGTAGGGACATAGAACATGGCAAAATTTACTTTTCCACAGTGAGAGAGATCGCTTTCTATAGTAGATAGCCATCTAGTAGTCTGTCTTCAAGAGGTGTGTATTCTGGGGGAGAAGAACCTTTAGGGAGGCGTGACTGTAATGCGTGTTGGACTTGGAGATAACGGAAACATTCTGTGTGAGCAAGCTCATACTTCTGTTGCAGGAGGGCAAAGGTCACTTTGTCTCCTTGTTCCCACATGTCACCGATCTTTGAGATCCCGATGAGATCCCATTTGTCAAAGCCTTTCGATTTCCAAAGGTCACCTAGTCTCTTGGAGTCCCAGAGGGGTGTCGCCAATGTTAGTTTCCGTTCCCATCCCAGGCTTTTAGTGGCCGCGTGCCAAACCCAAACCGAGTGCCGTGTCTGTCCCGTTAGAGGGAATCGTTGTGGCCTGGAATAAAGTGCTCTATTATAGACCCCACCTGGGAGGAGCCAGCGATCCATGGGGTATCCCGGGTCATCCACTCGGCGATACATGCCTTGATTAATGGCTGTGAAGTGTGCCGCCCAATAATATTTTTTAAGGCCTGGGAGACTAATCCCCCCCGTCATACCAGTTGAGGGTGAGCTTGTTGAGTGCTTTTCGGGGTTTCCCACCCTACAGCAGCTCTCTCTGTAGATCCTCAATGTCTTTGAAGTAGCATGCAGGCACTGGGTCCAGGTAGTTTTGCAGCACATATAGGAAGCGGGGTAGGGACATCATCTTGAAGAGTGCCGCCCTTCCCAGCAATGAGAGAGGCAGCGCCTTCCATGCAATGACATCGCACTTTCTATCTCTGTAGTGGTGGCAGCAGGTTACATTCATAACATAGTTGGGGGTTTGATGTCACCTAAATCCCCAAGTATTTACAGCCGATAGTGGTGACTTGAATAGGACAGCCCTTAGGTGTAGGGGGTGGGTTTCCGTGGAGAGCATATATGAGAGATTTGCCCCAGTTTATAGAGTAGCCGGAGAATCTGCCAAAGATTGCAAAGATATCAAACACCGCAATCAGTGATCTTTTCGGATCAGCCAGGAACAGCAGGATGTCATCCGCATAGGGCGAGATGCGATCCTCCCAAGTTTGAGTCCATCGTAGCCCGCGTATAACTGGGTCCCCTCGAACCCAGGCTGCCAGGGGTTCCAGGGCCAGGGCGAATAGGAGGGGGAGAGCAGGCATCCCTGGCGGGTTCCCCGACACAGTTCTTTTTTTACAACAAAAATATTGATATTATGGTCTCTTCTCAGTCAAACGAGTATGAATTCATGATCAGGACAGGTGTTTCCGCAAATTTGTGGCACCCCACAATTCTTTCAGAAATACATTTTAAATCTATTGTCTTCAAAAATGGATCCTATCATAACCCACTCTCTCTGTGGGGGTGATGGTAATACAAACATTGACCGGAAACAGTACTGGTGATGCCCCCTTTAACTTCAAAATAGGGATCGATAGATAATGTAATCCAAAATCTGTACAGCTACATTTCCAAACGCCATGGCAGCCACAAAGTTGATGCCTGCTGCACAGATTAGGTTGCCCTGTAGGCAGGGCTTTAAGTGGGCCGGATCTCACCGGTGCTGAGCACAGGCAGTTTTTTTAAGGGGGCCTCGAAACGGGTCTCTATCAGGCTCTGTTTTGTGCCCTAGCCCAGGCGGTCTGTGTTTTTTCCGGACTTTAGTAACAGCAGGCACATCTATGTGCGCGTGCTCACACTGCTCTCTTCTCACAAGTGGAGAAGTTACGGCATGACGTTACGTCATGCCAGGTGAGCGTTGTAGGGGAAGGGAAATCCTTTAAAGAGAGTCATTTTCTCTCTGGATTTCCCTTCTCTTTTTAAAACTCAGGAGCAGCAACATTGTTGTGGTGTCAACAGGGATTCAAGTGAAAGCTTTTTCATTATATAGAAGACATGGTTGCAGCTTATTTATCTTATGCAACTAACAACAATTGACAAAGCCAATAGTCCTGACTTGTTGTAGGTACGATGTTACTTGTTTTATCATATCTGAATGCAATGACAGAAACAGCAAAATACAAGTCGGGCGGCACACTATGCCAAGCTCAGATGTTTAGCCTATGTGTTTTTAAGTCACGCCCTTAATTACATTGGCCACACCCCTATGAGAGACTCCCCTGTTTTTTCATTCCAATTAGAGCCCTGCCTGTAGGGTTCAGCAAATATCGGTATAAGCGCAGTGCACAGAAGGGACATCCTGCGGGCGATGTTTTGCTAAGCAGAAACAAGCGGCTCAGGAGAAGTGAGGTATGGGTGCTGTCAAGACTCCAGTAGGTGACACGCATATGATGAAATTCGGGGAGCAGGTGGCTGTCTTGCCAGATCACACCACCCAAAATGGGTCAGGACGAAGTCCAGTGAAGAAACGACTCATAAACACTTTCAGCTGCCTCAGGCATGGGCAATGTCTCATGAAATGCAGAGGCAGTGGGCCTCTCAGGCATGGGCAATGTCTCATGAACTGCAGAGGCAGTGGGCCTCTCAGGCATGGGCAATGTCTCATGAAATGCAGAGGCAGTGGGCCTCTTTGTGAAAATGTCCAGTGCCAAAACAACAGTTGATTAACAGAATGCAGAACAATGTCACACATTCAACCCAGTACAGAGATCTGGGCCTAAACCCATTGTTTTTTTGCTCACCATGCCATTCCAGTTTGAACCAAGCCATATGCAAATCAGTCTTGACTCTGTGCCCCGTGGGAACATCTCATCCGAGGCCACCACTGATATACTGCATTTACACCTACCTGGTTAATTGTGCTCTTCTGAAAGCTACAAGCTCTTGTCGTGCTCACTAATTACAGAACAAAAAACATTCCTTATTTTAAAATATTGTACAACATATCTACACATTTGTTACTAATGCAATTATGTAACAAAATGCTAAGAAAAAACATGCCAAACAATTTATTATTCATAACAATTATTGTTGTTCATCGAAATAGTGAACACTTTTATTGCTATGACACTTTTCTTGCAATTGTGTTACATTTTTCTTGTAAGTCAACGGCGGCTGATACAGTCCTTAAGACGCCATTTGAATAGAGCAATTTCTTTCCCACGAGCTACCAGCCAATCATAGGGAGTCAACATCACCCTTCATTGAAAATGTCGGCACTTCCTCCTAGCACTTATAAGCAACGTGGAATGTTGTATTGCTAAGTGCAGATGTACATTATTTACATGAAAAACACAAATTTCATTATACATCACTTACCGTACATTTCTGACTAGCGGCGCTTATGTCTCTAGACGAAAACGACGAGAACCGACACAGCTAACCCGGTCTAGTCTTTAGTTTTTAATGAACACGGAGATTTAAATGCATAGATATTGCTGGATGATGGAACATGTATGGAGCTCTGCTAGTTGGCACGGTTATAATAGTAACACAGCGCGTTTACATATAAATGAAGTAAAAAGTGGGCACTGTATTAATTGAGTTGGTTTTTAGAGTGCTGCGCGCCATCTTGTGGTGATTTGTAGAAAGGCCATGCGTAAGCAGAGTCTAGGGAAGTTAAAGTCCTATTCGAAAATAGGTAGCACCTTTTTGACCTCTTTTTGTGCAACCCTTGCCCTGTATGGAGATCAGTGGAAGACAAGTTTAAAAAGTCCGGGTTTCAGGAGCTCCCCGAAGTGCATATATCTCAGTTCCGCCCTCGTGCATGGGTTCAGGGTATTCCACATTTTGGAGACTGGTAGGCACAATGGCATGCCTACGTGTTTCAGGCAGTCAAACAGGTTGGGGTCAAAACGGGCATGCGCGGAGCAAAGGTTCCTTCTCTGCTGAAAGTGCGCAGTCAGTTACCGAGATGCCAGTATTTCAATTCAATGGACAGTGGTGGTTTATGTATTCCTGCTTTCATACATTCTAAACAAAAAAGTTAGTTACCGCCGGTAACAATATTTGTGGTGGCTACATAATTTTCTGACAGATTTCTCAACTACTTCTTGTTAGGACATCGTTTCCATAGCAGTTGCTGTCCAGTGGCACGAGGCATCAGCAGCCACCCAGGCTGCTGGACATTAGAGGTGGGCGAGCCACTGAAAGCTGGAGCCTGGTTCGCGCCTGAAGCCCGGCTGAGCAAGAGGTCCAGTTTTTTTTAACTATTGGTAAGTTCTTTATTCCTTGATTATAAAAACCTTAGCAATATAAAAATACAGTTTCACATATAAAAGAATACATATTAAAAGAGCTTGTAATCTCGTGATAAAAGTCATAAAAGTGAGGGAATGGAGGTAAGCGAAAAAGACTTAAAAAAGAACAACCAAATTCCTCAAACTCCTCCCGCCACAGAGCATTGCTCATTCGCATAGACAGGTACGTATAGAGTGGTCAGAGTCTATTGCTTTACTTAGACATCAAATGTCACAAATAAACATTGCATATTTTCATACATGGTTAACTGGATACTTAGGATCAATCAATGGGTACCGAAGGTTATTGAGTTACACAACCATATAAACAAGCATATCAATTAATTCATTGAATCAAGTAATCTTATAAAAATAAATGGAAATCAATTCATTTGTAATTCCTCATAGAGATAACTTGAGATTGTCAAGAAACGTCATGTTATTTACATAGTATTTTGACAATGCGCTCAGAGTGTACAGAAAAAGGAAGTAGTTAGGAGGGATAGGTGTGATGGAATGAGGTGGGGACTGGGTAAAGGTGTTGTGACCATAGAACAATCACAGTGAGATTCAGTGCAACCTTTACAGTCTGGTTTAGATCGATAGTTCCATAAAACTCTTTAACATAGGATCCGTATTACTCCATAGCTTTCTCCTATGTTTAGAGAAGTGGTGTGGTCTGGTCGTTCCGGCGCACCCCCATGGCCATCGTTTGAACAAGACGAATTTGTTAATACAAGAAATAGCCACTGGAAAGCTACTACGACCCAGTCTATCCTCACACACAGGCACCCGTGATGGTCCTAACCTAAGAGCCACTGTTTGGCCTTACGTAAAGCGCTCCTGTTCTTTTCGTGTCCTGATGAAGACCCCAGCATGAGGTTTTCATTAACCCTTACACCAGGGGTCGAAACGTAGACGACCAGACCACACCACTTCTCTAAACATAGGAGAAAGCTATGGAGTAATAAGGATCCTATGTTAAAGAGTTTTATGGAACTATCGATCTAAACCCGACTGTAAAGGTTGCACTGAATCTCACTGTGATTGTTCTATGGTCACAACACCTTTACCCAGTCCCCACCTCATTCCATCACACCTATCCCTCCTAACTACTTCCTTTTTCTGTACACTCTGAGCGCATTGTTAAATTACTATGTAAATAACATGTGACGTTTCTTGACAATCTCAAGTTATCTCTATGAGGAATTACAAATGAATTGATTTCCATTTATGTTTATAAGATTACTTGATTCAATGAATTAATTGATATGCTTGTTTATATGGTTGTGTAACTCAATAACCTTCGGTACCCATTGATTGATACTAAGTATCCAGTTAACCATGTATGAAAATAAAATACGCACTGGATCTATGGACTGTTCATAATTGAAGTTATGCAATGTTTATTTGTGACATTTGATGTCTAAGTAAAGCAATAGACTCTGACCACTCTATACGTACCTGTTTAACTGACCCAGGTCAGATAGTTTGTAGGGTTTACCCCGTTATAACTTATCACTCATTCGCATAGACAGGTGATTATAGTAAGCCTAGGAAATGGGCGAGCAAATAGAATCACAATAAAATGTTGTCCTTAAGAAGGTACATGTACCAAAAGTTCCAGGAAACTGAAAACCTTAACTAATTACTGGACCCAAGCACAAAGAGAATATACAATATATTTACGCTCGAGCAATTGCAAATGGGTTAGGCTGGTGACACAGAAAACAAAGTGTAGAGTGCTTAGACTAACATGATTTAAAAGCTTAAGCTATAGGCACTAAAACCAAGCATACAAGATAATATACAATATGTTTAAGCTCGAATAATGATGAAAGGCGTAGGCTATTAACACAAAAAACAGTAAGGTAGAAAGTGTTAAGACGAAAAAGGTTTAAAAGCTTAAGCTAGTGGCACTAAAACAAATACTAGATCAGACTGTCCGGAGGTTCAAGTCATATAATAAGTCTACATGCGCCTGTTAACCTTTACAAGAGAGAGAGCTTTAAAGTTGATTATATTAAGGGGACCAGCCCAGGACAAGGTTATTAGGTATCTAATCACACCCCGTCCTTCGGCTGCTCAGGACAAGGCCTCCACCTTTTTTAAGAAACAATACATTTTTATTACGAATGCACAATTGAGACTAGGGTCCAATGGGTCAAAACTGGCCAACACTACCTCCCGGCAGGACCTTGTGCCCCCAGCGATCCAACCTCTTCGTAGCAGCTCCCCCCTTTCTTCCATAAGGGTGGGGCACAAGCACAGTGCATACATGATATCTTCCTAGCATTGTCTACATAGCCGACACCTTGCCTGTTACTCACCTCTTTTCCATACTGGATAATAAGTTGGTTTCAGAAATAGCCCCAACCTGAGTTTCATAAACTGGACTTTTAACCAATCACAGTAAAGTACGCTTAGAAAACCAGGGCCGGTCCTAGGATTTGTGGGGCCCCGGGCAGGATAGGAACATGCGAGGCCCCTCTGATATGCATAAGATGTAATGTCACAGGAAGTGATGTCATAGGAAGTGTCAACTGACCATTCATTTTCCGGCACTGTTAAAGCAGCTTTGCAAGAAGCTACTTCTCTAATGTGGATATCACTGAGATGGCTACAAATGCAAACATTAGCCCTAATACAATAAGTGAGAATATTTTAAAGCTCTATTATGTGGAAATACAACATGTCAAACTGGGTTGAAAAGCTAGGCCTCTATCTCTCCAAAACGGATGTTTCCAGATTAGTGCATGAATACAATTGTAAAACAGATTGCCTCATAGATATTCAGTGGGTCTTCAGGTGACTCCCCGGTACTCCAGTTGCACCAGTCAAGTTCATGGTTAAGCATTTGGTTTTAACAGGCAGTGGCATCAACACAAAGGTTTACATGCTACCTTCACTGCTCATCTCTTCCCAGACTCATAACTTTTTTCATTGGTTCTGCCCCATTTACATCTTCTCTCCATTTTCATCTTTCTGAACACTCTAATCTTTTAGCACTGATTTTGCGCCTATTACACCACCTATTTCCATTTATACTCTATTCTTATTCTCGCCGCTTCTTCAAACCGTATTTTGTGGATTTTGCCCTGTGAGAAGTTGGCCTGGTGTATGATGTTCACTATTCTAGTGAGCACCTTGCACCAGTCCAAACAACCCTTATGGTGATGGTTGTAAAGTCAACCTTATAGACCAGCTATCCTAGTGGTAGCATGGACCAGCAGTCTTAGGCTAAAACTTCAGAGAGCATGTGAAGCCAATTGTTTTACCAATTATAATCCCTTGAATACCAAATTAAAGGACACCATACAAGGTATATAGCAAATATATATGAATTTATTACTAACACAACCCCTCTGCACTCTTTATGAGGTCAGAGTTCGAGATACAGCACAAGTTACTTAATAAGCATACTATAAGTTGCACAAATACAATTCTGTCCTAGGGGCCTCACGAACCATATACTAAAGAAGTGGTATAAGAACCACTTCAGGAAAGGTGAGTAGGCCTGGGGCCTAGGAAATCGCTGGGGCTACGCTGATCAACCAAAGGATTGGAAGTAGGAGACCCACAGGATGCGTGTGCAGTGCCTAAACAAACACGCGAGTTACCATAGAGATTCAATGGGAACGTAAAAGTTACAAAGTAGTTGATATCGGACGCTTCCGGGTGGACTACGGGAAAACCCTGTTAAACTAGGACACTTGGATAGTTGTTACCCACGGGAGCACCGGAGTACTCGAGTTACCTCACCCAGGGAAGCCGGGTGCATAGGTGTTCTTTCGTGTCGGGTTTCTTCACTGAATCCTATGGAGAGCTGCAAGAAAGTGCTGCAGGGGACCAGGAGGAAAGTGTCCGGATGGATCCAAGGGTGAATCGGAGTCGAGAAGAACCTGAAAGCAGAGGGGACAGAGTCTGGGTGACTAGCCAGTTACCAGGAAGGAACCAGGAAGGAACCAGGCGATGTCGAGATGCAATCAGGTGAAGACGTGAAGCTTGTCTCTGCAGCCACTTGGACCAGGAGGCGTCAACGACAACCAGTCGACGACAACCAGGCGCTGGATATGAGCTGCAGTGTCGGTATCTGGATTGAACCCAACAAGCCTTGGTAACCGCAACCCACGCAGGAAGTGAAGATGGGCTTCTGTTCAGACCAGCAAGGTCTGGGGCGCTTCTCTTTCACAGAGGAGCTGGAGCAAGACCGGAGCAACAAGGCAAGCATTGTAAATTCAAAGGATGGTCTTCGTAGGGCTTACTAGCCAACGGGCTAGCAACCGGGAAGACTCGGTGAGCTGAAATGCAGGTGCAGGCCCCACGTGGCACTCATGGAGTGTGGAGGGCTGAGCTTCGGTGCACATGCTGCTCGGGTCTGGGGCTTCTTAATCCCCAATGCACAACTTCGAGGGTACCTCAGGAGCTGCACAGGTAGCAAAAAGCAGGTAGTTCAGGATGTCCGGTCCCACATCGCTCGTGTCCGCCACGGGTCTCAGCTTTGCTGTGGATGTGGGTCGGAGTCAGAGACATCTGGGAGTCCAGTTCCTGGGTCACTTTGGGGCGGATTTATGATGGGAATGCGCCACGTTTGCGTCACGCAACTGTGGCGTAAACTTGGCGCATCCCTACGACCCATTTACAACGTGACGCATCTAGGCAGATGTGTCACGTTGTAAAGCCCCGCGCCACTTGTGGGCGTCCCGGCACAGGGTGGGCGTTCCGGGGCAGGTGCGCCTCGCAAAAGTGGCTGAGTGAAATCTATAAGATTTCACTCAGTCACTTTCAGGCCAATGCTGCGTCAAAACCCTGCGCCTGCTTGAAGCAGGCGTAGGTCTTGATGCAGCATTGTATAGATGGGGAACCCCCAACCTTTGCTGGAGCTGCGTCGCGCTTGCGACGCAACTCCAGCAATGCGCCACCTTTACGGCACAGATGCGTCACGCATCTGTGCCGTTTTTTCCCCATGGTGCGCTGCATTGTAAATGCGGCGCACCATGGGTGGCGGAGCAGCGGCGCAAAATAACTGGCGCATCCCTGGGGAAGTGCCAGTTTTCATAAATCTGCCCCTAAGTCTTCGGGATCTGGCTGGACCGTCGACAAAGCAAACTGGCAAGTTACTGTTGGTGCCTGTTTGCACAGGGTGGTCACTCCTTGACCACAAGTGAGATGTCTTCAGTCTTCCAGTTGATATGGAACATCGAAGGTCCAAGATTTCGTGTCAGAGTTTCGTTCCAGGATAAATCTAAAGTCTCTAGACTCAGCTCCTATCTTTATACTAAACTAAGGGGCTGGATTACCTGCTAGGTACCTCCTGTGGGTGGAACCTGGGAAGGGGGTGGTTACACCCCTTTCCCTTTGTCGAGTTTCGCGCCAGAGCTGGGGCTGGAGTGCCCCAGCAACTGGTTTGAACCGGGCTATGCGTGGAGCACCTTGTGTGCCCCAGGCAGTGTCTCATTTTTCAGCCCTCCCTGCCCCAATACACTAAAAGTCTGTCTGGGGAGGTGCTAGCACCTCCCAAGGCAGGAAACCTATTGTCCAGGCCTCCCCTGCCGGAGTTTCGTCCAGCAGCAGGAGGTCAGACTCGTGTCTGTGGCAGCAGCATCTATTTTGTGATGCTGAGGCTCTGTTTAACTTTAACCGGGTAAAGTAGTAACTACATGTCTTCTCCCTCTAGAAGAGTGGAATGCTACCCCCGCTGCCAGAACTGGCGGGAGGGGGGGGGGTAGTATTCCAAAGCGTATGACACCTTACACGACATGTTGTGATAAAGCCAAACCAAAGTTAGCATTAACCGCGAGGATTATAATGCACTTAAGAGTATATGGTATGGCTATATCATAGAACAGCTATAAGGACATGGTTCCGAAAGCTGCAGACAGGCTCAGCTCATGCTAGAGCACCATCTCACATAAAACCAAGCACTCTGCCTCCAGGATTGTTAAGGCCTGCCATAGGAGTGACTTACAGGTATATATGTGTCTATATATAAGGGTAGATAAAGGTATACTACAGCTAAGCAAGGGGTGATTACACGACCTTGCCCAAGCTGAGTGATCAGCCTGTGGTGTCAGTTTGGATGGCCAGCCAGGGGTGGCATAATACATGCTGCAGCCCCTGGTAGGCCTTGGATGCACCTATGCCTTGGGTACCTATGGTACACTATACAGGGGCTCACAAAAGTGACCCAATACCCAATTAGATATGTACCTAAAGTACATGGTATGAATTTAGAGAGAGAACAGCTGGTCTGTGGGTCTGATTAGCAGGCCCACAGCCACACTAAAGTCGAAAAACCAGTGAATCACAGCAAAAAGTGGGGGTGACCATAGGAAGCAGACCCTATTCTCCTACATGCCCCTCTTAAATCATTCTCTCTACTATCTCCAGGTTTGTCGCTTCTCTTTCTTGTTATGCCCCTCTTATATCCATCTTTTTCCTCCATGCTGTATGCCTCATCTCTCCGCCTGCCTCTTACTTATTGATTCTGGCATTCTATACCCACCTCTCACCATTCCCTCTCTCTTCTCTGTGTAAGGTGTCTTGATTGTTCTGTCTTTCTTACATCTACCTGCCCCATCCAGGGCCGGACTGGCTACCAGGCGTTTTGGTGCTGGGGGCTGATTTCATTGTTGGGCACCTGCGTGTGCTTAAAACCATTTGTTTTGCTTTGTTGATTTAGGAGCACACGCAGGTCCCCATCAATGAAATCAGCCTCCACCGCAGTGAAATAAGCTCCCAGCTTGCAGCACACCAAAACGCCCGGTAGCCAGTCCGGCCCTGGCCCCATCCATGTACTGCCCTTCGCTTCTCATTTCTTCCTCCGTCCTCCTAATGCTTTTTTGCTGGTATGTCCCCTTAACACCCACCTCTCCTCTTTAAACCCCCTGCCTCTTACATTGTCTCACTGTTTCTTCCTCTCTTACATCCGCATCTCCCTTCCATGCTCTACACTTCACTTTATCTCTGGTACGGTCTCTTACCTTTCTCACTAATTCTGCCTCTATTACACCCACCTCTTATCTAGCTGCGGAACCCTTCATCTATTCACAGCCTCTAACCTTTTCTCACTGGTTCTACCTCTCTATAATATACCTTTCCCCTGCCTCTCTCCCACCGCTTCTTACTTGTTCTTTGTTGTCCTACCCTCTTACATCCATTGCTCACCATTCCCTCTCCATGACACTTAGGTTCTTCTGATGGTCCACTTCTCTTATATCTACCTCCCCTATCCCAGCACTGCCTTTTCACCTTTCATCTTTCGCTCCAGCCTCAGCTGTATTCACTGGTTCTGTCCCATTTATGTCCACCTCTCCCCGCCATGCTCTACTCTTCATGTTTTATCTCTCTCTCACCTCACCCTCCATTCTCTGTTTCTGCCCCTGTAGCTTCCGCTTCCCCCCTACATGCGCTGCTATTCACCTGCTGCTTACCTTGCTTCACCTCTTGTGCCAGGACACAGTACAGGCCCCTGCAGCACAGATGGGCCCACAACACTTCAAGGGGCCCCCAACCTATCAGGGGGCTCCCATTCAGCCCAGGGCCAAAGGAATATCTGTGAGATGTGGGAGTCTCTGGGCCCCATTATCACATTCTGCAGAGCAGGACCCCATTATTTTGTATTACACCTCTGCTCGTGTTACTTTACATCATTCTCTCCCCTACCATCCTCCTACTCTCCCAAAACATCTTACCTTTCATTTTTGCAGGCTATTCCTTGTACCTAACCAAGACTCTTCCCTCCTCCCATTGATTCTGCCATTACACACACATCACCCCTTTCCCATCTCCCTTTTTTTAAGTGTCTTGTTCTTTATAGCTGTTTTGCCCCTTATGTTCAGCTCACCCCTCTCTGCTGTATTGTATCACCTCCCCCACCTCTTCCCTTCTTTTATTTATCTTACTTCTTTTAGATGTGCCTCTTCTTCGATACTTCTATTAAAAGTAAAAGAGAACACCAGACCTACAGATGCACCCAGGAACATGGGAATAAGGGATTTCAGATGTGATCAAACATGATGCCAGGGAGTAGTGAAACTTTTTCAGATGTATAAAACAAGGCATGGTGTGTGGGTGGCTTGAGGGGTTATACAACTTGGGTGTATCTTGGAGGGTTCATTCATTCCACTCCAGGTGGTAAGGATGGATGTGGGGTCACCCCTCTGTACCTCCCCCATCTGAATGTTATCATCTCTATTCTTTTATACACCCAATTGTTCATTCTTCCTTCATTTCATGTAAATTACATGAAAGTAAAAATCACCAAGCGCTCATACTCCGCTGGAGTTACTACTTATGATTAACTGGTTTTATGTTACTTTTGAATGTACATGCTTATTTTGGGGGGGGGGGAACGGAACTGTTAAAAAAAGAAAAATAATAACCTTTTTCTCCATGTTATGCTCTTCTCTCTTTCCCTTCATTGGATGTGAGTGGCGCCCATCGTAACGTGAGGTCACTTGTTTTTGTGTTGTGAGCCCTGCACGATGCTCTGTGTTTCATTCCTGCAGGGGCAAGGCTCACTTCACACCTCACCTCAAGCCAGTTCAAGCATCTGCCTAGCTGCTGTTATCATGCAGATGTGGCGATTAGGAAAAGAGAAAGAGGTGTCATCAAAGGACCACCAGAGACCCAGCCCTGCCCAGTCTGCGGCAGCTGAAAGGGATGCAGGAGTCACATTACCCTTTCAGCCCATGGCAGCAGGGCACAGGTGAGGGAGGCCCGGCCTTGGGCCTTGCACGCTGTACGATGGCTGCAAAAGCCAAGGGAGGGGGCTGTCCATCTGGAATTAGTACAGTGGCGGCACATTTTTAAAAGGAGAATGGACTGGTGGGGGGGCCTTGTCGCAGTTAGAAGGTCGCAGGGCCCTGGGCAGCTGCCCATACTGCCCATGCCTAGTGCCTGCCCTGTAGATAACACTGCGGTTTCAATCATTTATTGTTATGCAGTGTCATCCAGACGTTGTTACGTTGAGAGAGGCAGGCTTTGTCCTCTAGTAGAGAGAGCTGTTTAGTGCTAGTTTTTACCACACTGTTTAATTCCAGATGGCTGATGTTTAAGTCCCAGGCATTCGATAAACCAAGTGTGCTCAAGGCCTGGGACAGATAAGACCTTGCTGGAGACTTTGGCTTTGTTTCGAATTCTAATCGGAGACTATAGCCCAATGAATCTTGTTTGGCTGACCTAAGTTTATGGCAGCATATTGCAGAGGCTGCCTTCCATGCCAGAGCCTGCCTAGAGATCCCAAACTCCAGCCTTACTTGAGCTGGGGGAAGTATGGGAAGGTAGCTTAAAAGTTGTTCTATAGATCCTAAGGAACATCCTGTTCAAAATCGCGATATCCCGTCCCATGAGGGGCCTCGCTTTTCATAATTTAAGGTTGGAAGAATCTTTGCTTGGGCCACATGAAGGATGGGTTTAAACTAGGACCGTTTAGTTTTATATAGAGAGAGACCTAACGGCAAAGGATAGTGCAATGCCCTTCTTCCTGATTTCTTTCAATTAGTCACTGTATCTTTCATTGTTGTTGAAGTTGACTCCAATGAACTTGGAACGTTTGTTTCTCTCTAGCCCTTCATGGTCCAGAAACCATGACAGTTTTTGTGTTTTTGGTACCTCGGACCACAAGGATCTTAGTTTTCTTTTTGTTAATTGTCAGGCCACTCCTGGTTGAGAAAGCTGAGGTGGCATCCAGAAGGCGTTGCAAGCCAGACTTGGTTTTACAAATGAGAACTAGATTGTCCGCATACAGCAATTTTGACAGGTGGAAGGCCCCCCCCAGTTTGGTCAGATGGGAGTTGACTGAGTTCAGAGCAGGGTCAAAGCAGATAAAAAACATATACATATATATTTTTTTGTTCTCATATCACCATAGCATCAACTAATCTTGGACTGTTCTATCTGTCTGCCTCGCGGTCTGTTGCATTTTCACTTGGCTCCACCGCACAAAGCTGCCCGAGTTGGGCCATCTCCTGGAGCGGTGCCTAGGTGTAATCATAGGAGCTCCTTGTTCTATCTGGGGACCCTTCCTAAATTCCATACCACCTAGAGAGATCTGCCCATATACCAGGACGCCTTCTGATCTTAAACTCCATACCTGTACGACAAGTCCAAACGACCATCTTTATCCAATCAGCAATAATAGGAGGGGATGGATCTATCCACCGTTTACAGATTTCCTTACTTGCTGAAAGTATCAAGTAGAACATGAGACCACTTTGCTCTCAGCTCAGTAGAGTACGAGAGGTCTCATCTATCCCCAGCAGGACTAATAGAGAGTTTAAGGCTATCGTTGCCCCAAGAATATCTTTTAAGATGGTCTCAATGTCAGTCCAGAACGGTTTAATCTTAGGGCATGAAAAGAAAATGTGTACATCATCGGCTTTTAGAAGCCCACACTTTCTACACCTGTGGGTGGGCGAAGAAGCAAACGTAGCAATTTTTTGTGGAGTCCAATATAACCTGTTAATAGTGAAGAAATGGTTTTGCTTTAAGTATGCTGCCTTAATGATCAAGTACAATAGTTGCAGTAAGTCACGCCATAATGGTTGTAAATTCATCCCCTGAAAGGTGTCTCCCACATCATATATGGGCAATTCATTTTCTTTTCTTCCAATGCCAAGAGTTTCCCATACCATCTGGCGACCTCCTTTCTTTTAGATCTTACATCCTGGAGAGAGAACTCAAACTACGGCCCCCCTTCCCACAGTTGTCGATACTAAGGACCTGTACCAGGAGGACAGCTGCACATATTTAAACCTGGATAGACTATCCCCAGTTTTGGCTCTCAAGACTTCCCAGGGTAGTAGCCCTTGTACAGTCTCGGGTCTCCCCAGGTGACAATACTTGCCTGCCTTATAGGGAGACTCAAACCATCATTCAAACATTCTGGGGTGCCATGGGAATCTCAAATTGGTGCAAAATCAGACTAATAACCAAAACTAAGCGTTTTCCTCACCTTGTACCATAGATTGAGCGCTGTCCATAAGACCTTCAATCGTAACATTTTGAAAAAAGTTTGAGGCTCCAAACTTGTACAAAAACCCGTTGGCACTAAACTCACTTATTTCTCCTAGGAACGTTCCTCATGTTGAGCTATCCAGCTTCATCAAAAGAATCTGCAGATTTTTGAACTGAAACGCAATACAGTAAAGATTTAGGTCTGGGAGTGCTAAGCCACCCTTCTCAAACCCATGCCTTCACCTTCTTCCATCCTAACCTAACCCCCCCATGAAGCCCATTAAAAACTGGTGATTTTCCCCTGAATCCTATCTATAATTAATCTTGGGAATGTGAGGGGGATGCAATTAAAAATATATGTCAGTTTGGGGAGGATCAGCTGTTGATCTAAATAGCTTAGGTCAGGTCCCTACCTGTAACAGATTTGATGTCCTACTTGCGGCAAATGAGCCAAGTTCTGCTGATGGGTGTTCCCTGCAGGTGTTGGACACTGGGAGTGTGTGAGAAAGTGCCCTCTCTCTGCGTGGTAACCCCCACTTTTTGCTGAACTGCTGATGTGCTTTGACTGAGTGTGGCCTGGGCTCCTGCCAATCAGGTACCCAAGGCCTATGTTCTTTACCTAAAACTGCATTGAAAACAAAACCCAATTGGCATCTCTGGCTACTGGTCAGCCCCATGTAAATGGTACAACAGGTACGCAGGGCACTGTGACCAGGGAAAGCCTCTAAGGGCTGCAACACTTATTGTGCCACCCTTAGAGGTCCTGTACCTTTACACTCACACACTGCTGTTGCAGGCTGCGTGTCTTGGTGCAGAAGAATGTGAAGAGTCGACATGACACACATCCCTGTGAGCCATGCCTATAACCCACTGCCCTGGCATAGATCAGTCACCCCTCTAGTTGGTTGCCCTATACCAGTGATGAGGGTACAGGTGCATGAGCCCAGTACACCTAAAGTGTCTAAGTCCATTCTTAGACATTGTAAGTTCAGTGCTGCCATTAAGAGTATATGGTGCTAGGTTGTCATTACGAACTCCACAGCACCATACTGCCTACACTGAAAACTGAGAAGTTTGGTATCAAACTTCTCAGCACATTAAACCCACACTGATGCTAGTGTGGGATTTAATGAAAAATGCACACATAGGGCATCTTAGAGATGCCCCCTGAAAAACAACCTACCACTAGTGTCCAGGCTGAGTGGTTGCTTTCAGCTGCCACCATCAAACATGTTTCTGGACCCCTGGATTGAGATCCTGCTGCTCTTGGGGGCCTGAAACAATGCACATCCTGGGACGAGGTGCCAAGCCTCCTCCCCAGGATGGGCAGGGTCCACGTAGGGGAAGCTTCAAAGGCTTGCCACCTTTGTGAGATTCTCCAGGCCACTTGCTGCTTTCAGTAACTGGTCCCCACTGGTTCTGACCCCAACTTTGGGCGGGAGAACCAACAGGCAAAACAAGTGAGGAGGGGAGGTGTGCCCACCTCTGCCAACTCCACCCCTCATGTAGGGGAGGCGAGGTGAACCACAACTCTCAGTCCCCCCCGTCAGCCAACTAGCAAAAGGCTTCTGCCACCCTCCCACTGGAGGCTGACATAATAGGGGGTGAGACCATCCCAGGGAAGGGACCCATGAGCCTCAACCTTTTACCTATCTGTAACACCCCTAAATCTATTATTTGGGGGCACCCCTGAACCTTGAATCCTCAGACAAGAGCCCAGAAAAAGAAAAGAAGAAGGACCGAACAGCTGTGCCGAAGCTAACAAGAGGAGAACGCACACTGACTTGGCCCCAGCCCTACCGGCCTGTCCCCACCTTGAACCTGCTCCAGCAAAAACCTGGTGTGTCCTACAGCCAGCAACCTCAAGAATTCCAGAGGACCTGCCTGCCTTCCTTCCCAAATACCCTGTCTCCCGTGAACACCTGATTTGTTCAAGCAAGAGCCTCCAGCTCCGCAAGGATCCGCAGTTCTGCACCACTCAGCACCCAGCACCCCCGACTCGAGTTGGAGTGTCCCAACACCAAGAGGAGGTCTCCCCCGGTGATTTAGACCCAAAATCCGGTGACCCCAGACCTGTCTCAAGTCTCCGGCAGGCGCCTGCAGCCTCAAACCGGAAGGTCCCCCCAACCATGACCAGGAGCTTGTAAGATGATCCGACCGTAAAAGGCAGCCCTGCACCCGATGCCCAATGGCCTTGGGTGGCCCAACCGACAGTGCCTAACCAATCCCCAGCATCCCAACTTACCTCATAAGTGTTGGTCGCACCCAGAAGACCTTCATCCCCGAGCCTGCAGTGCTTTTGCAAACCAGAGACTCCCCATTGAAAGCTACAGGGCACCAGACGACAACACAGCACTCTGCACGCGGCCGCCCCAGTGTCATTGAGAGTGCATCTTTTGTGCTGGCCAAAACCCCCATTTTCCCTGAGCTCAAGTCCAGGAGCTTTGCTCCCTCAACCCAGTGGCCTGCTCATCAGCAGCCACCAACCGGAGGCCCCCTATCCCCATTGGATAATCTTGGGCATCAGCACTCAGCAACCAACTGTCCTAGTGCTGCTGAGGGTGTAACAAGAGTGTATCCTTGACCCTGGGGGACCCCTGAGTCTAACCCCAGAATACCAACTCCCACAACAAAGTACTTACCTGTTAACCGATGACACTTTTTTTCCTTAGTAGGATAACATGGACTTTTTTTAATGAAAAGTTTCTAAGTGTGGAGTTGGAAACCCTAAGAAATCCTTTTAAAATCATACTGAATAACAAAAACGCTTTTACCCACCGTTTTACAGGAAATGTCCCAGTGCAGTATCCAGTTATATTGAACTGTGCAAGAAAAGTAATCTGCAAAGTAATCTACTGGTCATTTTACCAAACATCCTATACAAAGTATATGTACTGTATTCTGAAAAGCATTGCATTATCAGTAACACAATTGTAATCAAATCAAAGTACATTTACAATTGCAATGCAAACTGTTTTACAACTGCATTACTACTGTAAAGTATTTATTGCTAACCTGTGCCAGGCTTGCTTGGTTCTAGAAAAATAAAATAACGAAAAGAATATTTTTATACAACAACAACAATTGGTCTGAAGATCAGTCTTTGAGTGTGTGAATTCATTTGCAGACTGAGTGTGTACAAAAAATCCTTAACACTACCCTCAGATACAGCCTTACTGCTTGACCACACTACCACAAATAGAGAGTAAGGTGCAATCTACTTTTACCTCTGCCTACTTTGTGGTTCCACTGGACTCTGTTTACACTATACCTCACTTTGGTATAGTATAAACAGGGCTAGCTTCCTACATAGAGCTGATAGGGAGCAGCCAGTGTAGTCCCTGACTTCCATCCTATTGGGCCTGAAGGAGGAGATAAAAAAAGAGACCCATGATATCTGAGGCCCACCAGGCTGACATCCAGACCTCCTCTACTGCTCTGGCTCACAAATTAGTAAAAGTGGCCCTTTGGACGGGAATGTTGGAGGAGGAGGTAGTTACAATGCAGCAGGATATTGTAGAAAACACCATCGGTTGAAGTACACTGTCTAAACAGAATCAAGAACTAACCCCTTTGCAGCGGGGGTAATTTCCCCGCTGTGCTGGGGGGCAGGGGGGGCATGCACAGCGCCCCCGTGCTCATGACAAGCTCAGCTCATCATGAGGCACAGTGCTCGTGTACTCATGACGAGCTGAGCTCGTCATGACCACACCCGTTCCCGTGGAACGCTCAGCACAGCAGGGGAATTATCCCCGCGTGTGAGCGTTCCACGGCTCATGACGAGCTGAGCTCGTCATGAGCACCGGAGGACCGTGCCTCATGACGAGCTGAGCTCGTCATGAGCACGGAAATGGTTAAGAGATGACATTGAGAGGACAGAAAACCACTTTCGGAGGAATAACCTCAGGCTCCTGAATGTCCCAGAGGCGGAGGAGGGCTTTTTGGTAATTACGTTATTGTGGGACACTGCTCTGAGAGACAGGCCAGACACAAATTTTTCTCTAGAAATCCAGCATGTTCATAGGGATCCCTTTAAAAGGAACCCTCAGAGGCCAAGGACGATACTTGTGAACTTACTCCCATATGTAGTGAAGGAGGCTATACGAAGAGCTGCCCTAAAAATGGCCCTTACTCGATTGGCACTTATTCCCTTTGCATTAGATCAGACGTTAGCCGGGCAATGGATCAGAAGCAGTGGAAGTTAGGGAAAAGAATGGAAGAGATGCACATGCTAGGGGTTAAAGCCCAAGTGAAATTCCCAGCAATGCTCCGTGTCATGTGGAACAATCATATGTATAACTATTGATCAGTGGAGGAAGTGGATGGTCTGATTGGACTTATCAAAAAAGGGGCAGTCCCTTGAGGTCCCTTAAGATTCATGGAGCTAAGTGGGTGCCGGTCTGGTGGTGGTAGGGGAAATGGGGGGTGGGAGCTTGTCCCTATGTAATCTAGAGGTTTAGAATTCCATTCTCCCCGGGAGAAGCTCACCAGACAGTTTATGTCTGTAAACTACGGGAGGGTTCCCCAGTGTGGAATGGAGTTGGTGGTATGGGGGTAGTACGGGCACTGGATGGGAGCAGTGGGAGAAAATGGAAAAAATAAGTACTCATTATCATCTAGATGTATCTCTGTTGTTGGTAGGCCTAGGGAAATGTGTAATAAAACGGTTTCTGAATCGCCGGGATATGATGGGGCGGTAGTAATGAGTTGTCCTTTTTAACGTGGAACGAGAATGGCCTGAGGTCTAAATGCTGGCAAAGATTTGTTGTTTCGGATCAAGTAGAGTATTGTAAGGGGGTGGCTATCGTGCTTAGGAGAGGTGCTGGAGCTAGGATAAAATACTCAAAAAATGATAGCTCTGGAAGGTGGGTTTTGGCAACACTGAGTCATGGGGGTAATGAGTTTGTGTGTGCTGGGTATTATGGCTCGAATCTGGATGACCCCCAGCACATATGTAACCTGGAGTGGAACTTAGTAGAGGTTGCCTCTCCGATGATCATTGGGAATGAATTTAACACCCTTCTAGACCCCCTCTTGGACGGATCCACCTAAATGAAGTACGCACAAGCCCCTAGGACGAGACAGGCTCTTAAAAATATGCTTCAGGACATAGGCTTAGTAGATGCTCGGAGACATACAAAGGGTTCAAGGAGGGGATCTACACAATCCACAGTAAAAGTTACGATCACTTTTCCAGACTGGATTATATATTTGTAGATAGAATCATAGCGGAGAAAATAAAGTAAGTCTGCGTTTTGCTGGGCCATATTTCAGATCAAGCTTAAGTGGTCTAGTGGATGACAAAATGCGAGGTGGACCTTAAAAAGGGCTTTTCTCTCAGATCCTGAGGTTCTTGCCACCCTGAAACAATTCTGCCCCGATTTCTTTTTTGACAACGCTGGATCTGCCCCGCTTGACATTATTTGGAATGCTTTTAAAGCGCACGTTAGAGGGGTGTTGCAAAGTCTGACTCACTTTCAAAATAGGTCAGAAAGAAAAAGCCTTATAAGATTAGAGGATAGAGTGGGGACACTAGAGGCAGATTTGCAGCAGCAAGGCTTGAGGCCAAATGAAGATAGGGGAGGATTATCATGGCAGTTGGAAGCGGCGAGGCTGAATGATAAGATTATGGAGGATAAGATGTGTCTAGCTTGTTGGGAATCAGGGTACATGAGACAATTTGCATATTGAGTGAGAGCGGGGCGTACCAGTCTGGAAGGCAAATGCTGAGAGATCTAGGAATCATATTAGTGAATTGGTAATTAACCTGCCGGAAGAAGCCTCTAATAAAGTAGAAGAAATGCAGGCCTGTTTAGTTTCCTCATTCTCCACACTATACACAGAAGAGGTTAAACTCAACCTCAGGAGGCTTTGAGTTTGGCTGGAAAGTGAACACTCCCGGGACTTACAATGGAGGGTAAAAAATATGTGGATGCCCCAATAACTAAGGAGAATATTAGGACATATCTTCAAAGGACTAAGACCAGTAGGCGGCTGGCCTGGATGCCATTCCGTCAGAGTTGTATACACTTTTAATAGAAGAACTGATCCCAGAATGGGAATTACTATTTAACTCAATATATCATCAGGGCAGACAGATTCCAAACTTGTGGAAAGCGGCCACAATTGTATTGATTTTGAAACCTGCCAAGGAACCTAGGAAGGTAGATACCTTCCATCTAATATCCCTGCTAAATGCAGATTATAAAATGTTTATGAACATCTTGGCAAGGAGATTTCCTTAGCTTGCCCCCACTGCTGACACATACTGATCAGAAGGGATTTATTCCAAATAGGCAAATTCAAGAACTTACACAACAGCTGATAGGAGCTATCGATCTTGCTGCGACTCGTTCAATTTCACTTGCCGTGGTCACAACTGATGCGGCTGTGGCCTTCCATTGAGTATGCTGTGCATTTCTGTGGGAGGTCCTTGATATAAAGGGATTTAGCCTGGGCTTCATCCATATGCTTTGGATACTATAAACAAATTCCTCGGCCAGGATTCTTCTCAATAGCTTTCTAACTGGGAGTTTCAGCATACAAAGGGGAACAAGGCAGGGTTGCCCCTTGTTGCCTCTTTTACTTCACATATACATCGAGCCTTTGGCACAACGGCTTCGGATAGTCAGGTTATTCCCTTTTTATGTATCTATCTTTTGCAGTAAGATTGCACTGTGTGTTGATGATTACATAATTTACACATCAGACCTTGTTAAAACTGTACAGAGGGTGGAGTAGATCACAGCAGAGTTTGAGGCCCTGTCGGGTTATTCGGTGAATATTTCCAAGACGGAGGTTATGTGCTAGAATATTGAAGGCTGGGGAGGGAGCGTGAGTACAGAGATAAAATATTTAGGTATCACTATTGTCAATCTAGTCGACAAAATTCCATCACAGTTTAAAAAGGGTGGCTAAGGAAGTCGACTCTTTACTCTCCAGATGGAGGAACTTGCCATTAACAATCTGACGGAGAGTTAATTTAATCCAGATACAACAGATTGAATAATATTGGTGCATGGACGCAGCCCTGCTTAAGGCATTGTGAGGTGTTATTTGGCCTGGACAAGTGTGACCCGTCTCTAATTTGTATTTTGACCCATGTTTCTTGGTGTAGCAACTGCAAGACAATCTGGGATGTTGAGATGAGTCAGTTTCTGCCAGAGCTTCCCCCTATCGACTATCAAATGTTGATTTGTAGTTAATAGTCCCAATCTTTGAGGGTCTTTGAAGAAGAGGTACGACATACCTTGCAGTCCTTTGAAGAGTGATCCGGGTAAAGGCAGTAGAGACAATCTTTGTGTTGGTCATCCACATGAAGTCTCTTTTTACCACAGGAAGCACAGGGCCTAAAAAGGCCTTTCTTAGGCGTGTCTACTATGAAGAACTGAAGAACTTCACCCAGAAGATGGAACTATGCAGGAATTAACACTGGAAATCCAGAAATGAGGAAAACTGAGCATAGCTCAGAGGAGACTCCCTTAGCACGACGTGCGGTTGAAAATCTGAGGGACTAGAGCTCCTTCCAGGAAGGTTCCAGAGGGTGGTGATAGCTGATTGTGTCTTCTCTAGAGTTTGGTCCTTTTTACAAAAGGACATGGATATGTTACTAATGTAAGGCCTTTGGCCTATTACTCTATATGTCTAATGGGACATTACTTTATTTATGTACCGGGGACTCCCATCCAGACGACAGGGAATGATTCAGGCATGTGAATCTATGAAAGCTGTGCACCACCCGGCCCAATTGTAACTAATGCCCCACGACTCTTTCTAACAGATAAAATCTTCCTGAAGGATTGGTCTTTGATCGCTTGGCGATGCACTCGTGACTGGCTTATCCTTATCATAAGCACCGCCAAGAGGATCTCAGACACCATATTGATAGAAATCCAGGTCTTGGGGGCACAAATCAAAACTACGGTGTCCACTACAACTATTTTTAAAAAACAGAAAGAGGAGTCAGATAAGATCAACAAAGACTTCTATGATCACATACTGCAAACTAAAATTGACAAGTTTAAAAAAGATCTTGCTAAGTTTAAACTAGATGTTGTATACCCATACACAAGCGACTCTTATAAAGCCCCTGAGTTCAGGAACCGTGGGAAAAGATATGGATCTAACTACTCAGGGTCGAGCACTGACCCAGATAGCGACCCTGATTCGACAAACCCTCAACCATATACTAACAGAGGTCGAGGTAGATCCCGTGGGTATCAGAATTTTAGGGGACAACAATCAGGACCAGGACAACCTTGGTGGCAACCATCACCTTGGGGCCCCCCACCTCCTTTTCCTTATCCCTTTCAACCTTCAATGGGGCCTTTCCCAGGTTATCAGTACTCTAGTAATCAGCCTTTTTTAGGTGTTGGCCCCCGCAGATCATGGGGCAAAAGAAGAGGCCAACAAACACAGGTTCACTGGGAAGATTCCACCGGCCCACATACAGGGACCCGCAGCCAAACAGCGAGGAATGCCCCACGATCCTAAAAGAATCGGAACCTAGCCTTGTAATCAATTTGAGCAAGAAAGCACTGTCACCAGTGGAAGAACAGGTACTGAACAAAGGCTTGGGGTTTGTTACATCCGATAATGGGGACCCGTTTAGGATGCAAATTGAACTCGCACAGTTTTTCAGGAAGCTTAGGCTACACTACTTTTTCAAAAATAAAGCACCTGTAGAGAGTGATGGATCAGATAAAAATACTGGTCTTAGACCCAAATCCACGTTTCTACCTCCTATCCATACGGTTCCCTCACAGATAGCTACCTTTGAGAGAGCAGTAAAGCACAAGTTACTACTTGTGTAACGATATATCTGTAAGAGACATTAGTTAGTGATAGATTCCTTACCTTAGAATATCCCCAGGCATCAGACTGGATCCGGAAAACTTTTGCGTAGCAATACCCCTGCGCGTCGGTAGGTGTCGTCTGCGGCTCCGCGCCCGTCGTCGGCGTTGTTAGCGCCGGAATGACGTCGTCGGAGTCCTTAGACGCCGCCCATGCGCGCTGACGTCAGTTCTGATACACAGCTTTTCCGCGCCAGATATGCAGAGCCATGATAGAACCAACACTGGTGCCAAGAAACTAGGGCCCTGAAAGGGGATGACCTTAACCCTAGATATCGGTTCGCAGAACGGGGAGGATGGGTGGGTCGGTAAGGAATCTATCACTAACTAATGTCTCTTACAGATATATCGTTACACAAGTAGTAACTTGTGCATCTGAAAGAGACACGTTAATGATAGATTCCTTACCTTAGAATAGATACCCCAGCAATACCAACCCCGGTGGTGGGTCTGCGAACCAATAATCACACCAGAAAGTCCTGGAGGACGGAACGGCCAAAGAAGCCATCCCTCCGGACTTGGCTGTCCAGGCAGTAGTGTCGTGCGAACGTGTGCAGCGAGGCCCACGTAGCTGCCTGGCAAATGTCCTGTAAGGGCACACCTCGGCCCAGGGCAGTTGTAGTTGCCGTGGCCCGAGTTGAGTGAGCCCTCAATCCAACAGGGGGCTCCTTCTTAGCCATGGAGTAACATGCCTGGATACACAAGATGATCCACCGGGAGATGGTCCTCTTGTGTACCGCCTTCCCCTTCTTAGCACCCACGTAGCCAACAAAGAGTTGGTCATCCACTCGGAACTGGCGTGTGCGATCCAAATAGAATGAGAGCGCACGTTTTGGGTCCAGACGGTGGAGCCGCTCTTCCTCTTTAGAGGGATGCGGAGGCGGAAAGAAGGGCGGCAAGGTGATGGACTGCCCAATGTGGAAGGCTGAGACAACCTTGGGCAGGAAAGATGGCTTCGTACGTAACACAACCTTGTCCGGATGGACAGAAAGGAAAGGTGGAGTACAAGAAAGGGCCTGGAGCTCACTCACTCTCCTGGCAGAGGTGATGGCAACCAGGAAAGCAGTCTTTAGAGTCAGAAGACGAAGAGGACAGTTGTGAAGTGGCTCAAAGGGAGCGCACATCAGGAAGGTAAGGACAAGGTTCAAGTCCCACTGGGGCATCACGAAGGGAACAGGAGGGAACATGTGCGTGATGCCCTTAAGAAATCGATTTACAATAGGGGACTTGAACAAAGAAGGCTGATCAGATAGCCGTAAGAACGCAGAAAGGGCAGAAAGGTAGCCCTTGACAGTGCCCAGAGCAGAGCCCTGCTGGGCAAGAGAAAGAAGGAAGGGGAGAACCTCAGAATGGGGGGCAGAGAGTGGATCCACAGCCTTTGCTGTGCACCATGCCACAAATCTGTACCACCTGCAGGCGTATACCGACTTCGTGGAGGGACGCCTGGCTGCCAGAATGACATTACAGACTTCGGGAGGCAAGTCAAATGGCCTCAACTGTCGCCGCTCAATCTTCAAGCTTGTAGGTGGAGACTGGACAGGTTCGGGTGGAGGACCGTCCCCTGCTGCTGCGACAGAAGGTCCTCCCGAAGGGGCAGACGAATCGGGGGATCTACTGACATGCTGAGTAGCTCGGGATACCAGTATCTTCGTGCCCAGTCCGGAGCCACAAGGATGACTTGGGCCCAGTCGCGCTTGATCTTCTTCAGCACTCTGGGCAGAAGTGGTATAGGCGGAAAGGCGTACAATAGGCCGCAACTCCACTCGTGACAAAAAGCGTCTCCGAGCGAGTGCCGCCTTGGAAATTCCAACGCGCAGAACTGATGACATTGCGCGTTCTCTCCGGTGGCGAATAGATCTAACCAAGGCTCTCCCCATTGCTGAAAGAGGCCTTGCGCCACGTCCGAGTTCAGACGCCATTCGTGATCCATCATGCACCGACGGCTGAGTTCGTCCGCCCTGGCATTCAGAGAACCTGCCAGGTGTTGAACTACCAGGGTCACACCCTGACTTTCCAGTCACTGACAGAGGCGCAGAGCCTCCTGGCATAGGGTCCACGACCCCACCCCGCCCTGTTTGTTGCAGTACCACATGGCGGTGGTGTTGTCTGTGAACACCTGCACCACACTCCCCCGGACAGAGGGGAGGAATGCCTTCAGCGCTAGATGAATCGCCCGTAACTCCAACAGGTTGATGTGGAGCCGGGCCTCCGCCGGAGACCAGAGTCCTCTGATCTCCGCCTCTCCCATGTGGCCACCCCAGCCCTGGAGGGACGCGTCCGTCACAACTACGTGCTCCGGGTGGGGTAGGGAGAGGGACCTGCCACTGACCCAATCGCGGTCCGTGAGCCACCACTGCAACTGTCTGGCAGTGCCCTCCGAGATCAACACGTGATCGGACAAGTTGCCCTGATGCTGGGCCCACTGAAACTTCAGGTCCCACTGCAGAGCCCGCATCCGCCACCGGGCGTGACGCACCAGTAGGATGCAGGAGGCCATCAGTCCCAGAAGCCGCAGCGTCAACCTGACCGAGACTCGGGATAAAGGCTGAAAGATGGGAATCAGAGCCTGAATATCCCGAACCCGCTGTTCGGGAGGGTAAACCCGAAACTTCGCCGAGTCTAGAACCGCTCCGATGAAGAGGAGCTTCTGAGAGGGACACAGGTGCGACTTCGGCACATTGATGGAGAACCCCAGCAAATGCAGGAGGTCGGCTGAAGTCTGGAGGTTGCTGATGACTGATTGGGGCGAGCACGCCTTCAACAACCAGTCGTCGAGGTAGGGGAAGACTGACACCCCTAACCTGCGCAGATGAGCTGCGACCACCGCCATCACCTTCGTGAACACCCTTGGGGCGCTGGTAAGGCCAAAGGGGAGCACGGTAAACTGAAAGTGCTCGTGGCCTACCGTGAACCGCAGGTAACGCCGGTGGGCCGGCAGGACGGGGATGTGAAAATAAGCGTCCTGCAAGTACAACGCTACCATCTAGTCTCCGGGGTCCAGGGCAGCTAGGACCTGAGCCAAAGTCAGCATCTTGAACTTCTCTTGACGGAGGAAGCCGTTGACGTTCCGTAGGTCCAAGATCGGGCGCAGGCCCCCCTTGCCCTTCTTGGGCACCAGAAAGTAGTGGGAGTAACATCCACACCCTACTTCTGGCCCAGGAACGCGCTCGATGGCCCCCTTGGCCAAGAGGGCCGTGACTTCCTCTTGCAGAAGTTGCAAGTGATCCCCCGACACGCGGTGGAATTGTGGTGGCATGGCTGGAGGGGTCGCCTCGAAGGGGAGGGAGTAGCCCCTTCGAACGATTTGCAGCACCCATCTGTCCGATGTGACAGTGCGCCAGTGGAAGTGGTGATGGCGAACCCTGCCTCCCACAGGCGTCACATGGGCCTGAAAGCTCGGACTAGGAAGGTTTGGAGGTAGGTGCTGCGGAGGGAGGTGTGGACTGGCCTCGCCGCTGACCCCGACTGCCGCCGCCACGGCGGTTTCCAGTGCCGCCACCGCGCTGCTGGGTATTCTGCGGTGCGTGGCTGGCAGCACGTGTGGGCACGCCCCTTCCATGGCCACGAAAGGAGCGAAAGGCACCCGATTGCTGGCGCGTGGCCGAGAGGCCTAAGGACTTGGCCGTAGCTCTGGAGTCCTTAAAGCGTTCCAGCGCATGGTCTGCCTTGTCGCCAAAAAGGCGACGGCCATCGAACGGCATATCCAGGAGGGTGGCCTGGACATCGGCCGAGAAATTGGCGGACCTCAACCAGGCGTGGCGGCGAACCGCCACCGTCGTTCCCATCGCCCTGCCCAGTGAGTCCGTGGTATCCAGTCCACACCGGATAGAGTATCGTGCCACATCTCGACCCTCCACAAGGGCTTGGGCGAGTTTAGCCTCCGGGCATTGTGGCAGCACGTCCGCGACCGTGTCCCACAGGGTGTGGGTGTAGCGGCCCAAGAGACACGCGGTATTGACAGACCGCAGTCCCAAACTCAGGGACTAGAACACTTTCTTCCCGAACTGTTCGTATCTCTTGGATTTCCGATCGGGCGGGCCGTCGGGAATGCGGTCTGGGAAGTGGAGGCCTGGATAACCAGGCTCTCGGGGGTGGGATGGGTGGACAAAAAGCAAGATTCGCCCGGAGCCGGGCGGTAGCGTCTGGCCACGTTCCTATCCACAGGCGGACCCGTGGCGGGCTTGGACCAAGCGCCCACAAGAACGTCACATAAGGCTTCATTAAACGGCAGCGGAGGCTCACTGGAGCTTGCCTGCGGTTTAAGAACCTCAGTGAGGAGGTTAGTCCTCACGGCCGCAACGGGGAGCTCAAGGCCCAAGGCCTTGGCTGCCCTCGTTAACACTACACTATAAGCAGCCCCCTCCTCCGTAGCCACGGTGAGAGGGGAGACAAATCCAGTGTCTGGCGAGGTGTCAATACCACTGGCCTCCCCAAGCTCATATGTCCAGTCCTCTTGAGACTGGCACTCCTGTGCCAGAGGGTCCTCAGACCCCTCCCAATCACCTCCGTCACCAGTCTCCTGTAACTCAGGGTCAACAGACTGGGCCTCCTCATGGAAATAAAAATCTCCAAAGGCCGTCGGAAGCGGCGCCAGAGTCGGACCGAAGGGAAGATTGAGGACGGTGCCCGCAACGGGCGCCGGGGGCGACACCCTCGGGGCCGGCGCCGGTGAGGTCGTGAGGTCGACCGGCGACGACCCGGATCCGGAAGCGGGTACGGTGAGGTCCTGCGGCACCGGGCCCGAAGTCGCCCGGTGGCGTCGGGGCCAAAGCGCCCGACCCGCTAGGGCCTCCAGCCGGGACCGCTGGGCCCGAGGCGCCGCGGGGCCTGGCCGAGGAGGGAGGGACTTCATGGCCATGAGGTACCGCTCGACCTCCTCCGGCGTCGCGCCGTGCCCAGGGACCCGAAGGTGTGGGGCAGGCGGCGACGCTTTTGACTCTCTTGGAGCCGCGTGGGCGGTGTCACCCGAACCCCCGGCCGCGTCGTGCGAGCGTCGGGGTGGGTCGTAGGAGCGATGATGCCGCTCCGACCTCTCACGCCTCCTACCTGAGGACTTGGATCCCGACGACCGATGTCCACTCCCGGAGCTGCGGGGACTCTGACCCCGCGACTGGTCCCCCGACCTCCCGTGGGACCGGGACCTGGAGCGGCGCCTGGCCGACTGCCGGAGCTTGAGCCGCTTGCGGGACCGCTCCCGCCTAGCCGTCGACGTCAGGGCCCGGCAGTCGGAGCAGGTGCGGTCGTCGTGGTCGAGGTCTAAGCACTTCAGGCACCGGCGATGGGGGTCCGTGACCGACATCAGTCGGTCGCACTTCGAACAGGGCTTGAACCCGGGCATCCCTACCGGCACCGTTGGAGTCGAAGACTCGAGTAGATAAATGATCAAAAAGATCAAAAGTTTTAGTCAAAAAATGACTAGGGGTAGAGCTTCTCCGGATCTGCGCCAGCTGGCGCGGAAAAAAGAAGAACTGACGTCAGCGCGCATGGGCGGCGTTTAAGTACTCCGACGGCATCATTCCGGCGCTAACGACGACGGACGCGGAGCCGTAGACGACGCCTACCGACGCGCAGGGGTATTGCTATGCAAAAAAATTCCGGATCCAGTCTGACGCCTGGGGATATTCTAAGGTAAGGAATCTATCACTAACGTGCCTCTTTCAGATGGATGAAATAGAGACCATCTGGGACACTAAAAAGAATGACTACTGTAATCTTTCTAGACAAGAAAATCGGGCATTACTAGTGTTGTCACAGGATCCTTCTATAGTGATAAAATCTGCTGATAAAGGGGGAGCCATTGTGGTACAGGATGCAGATGTCTATAGAACTGAATGCCTACGCCAGCTAAACGACAGGAGGGCTTACCAACCTCTGACAACTGATCCCACGAAAAGGCTGATGAGTGAGATTCAATCACTAGTAGAAGAAGCCCTTACAGAAGGATGGATCACCTCATCAGAATCACAATTTTTACAGGCCAAGAACCTAGTGGTACCTTATTTTTATACCTTACCTAAGGTACATAAAGTTCAGAGACCTCCTCATGGTAGGCCCATTATCTCTGGGCAAGGGTCAGTCCTAGAGCCACTGTCTGAGTTTGTCGATCATTTTCTGAGACCGATAGTGCATACTATGCCCACCTACCTTAAAGACACTAAAGATGTTTTACGACTAATCCCAGAGATTGAATACAACCAGGAGACAGATATGCTTGTCTCCCTGGATGTTGAATCTCTATACACTTCTATCCCCCAGGATGAGACTTTAGACACCATTTGTTCCATCCTGGGTGAGACTGATTTGGATACCATCACTCCTGTTCCCTTCATTATGGCGTTAGCAAGAATGGCTATGAAGGAGAACTTCTTTAGGAATGAGGACAATCTGTACTTACAGATCTCGGGCACGAGTATGGGCAGCATTTTTGCGCCGAGGTTGGCGAACCTGTACGTTCATTCATTTGAACAAGAACAAATACTAGCAGCCAGTAATCCTTTTTTGTCATCAATAATTTGTTATAAACGATATATTGATGATATTTTAATGGTATGGCGTGGAAAGGAGGATTCGTTAACACTCTTCCATGAATGGCTTAACACCTGAAACAGGTTCTTACGCTTCACAATTGAAATGAATAAAGAGAGAATAACCTTTCTGGATCTCTCTATTTTTGTTACACCTAATGGACTACAAAATGAATTATTCCGCAAGCCTATGGCTAGGAATTCACTCCTGCTGTACGAGAGCCAACACCCCAAGTCACTTCGCGAGAACTTACCTTACGGTCAGTTCCTTCGCGTTCGAAGGAATTGTTCTACCACTGAGACCTATATGAGACACGCGGCTAATCTCACCAGCCAACTGCAAGCCAGACATTATCCAAAGTCTTTAATCAGACGTTCCCTGAAACGTGCAAGTAATAATAATCGTGATGCCCTTTTGGAGCCTACTATTGTGAAGCCACCTCTCACAAGACTGACTTTTGTAAGCACTTTCAGTACCAAATCCAATCTAATTCAGAAGATCATAAGACGCCACTGGCGTATTCTCAATTGTACCAATGAGAAAATAGAGCAACCATTGTTCGCTTTCAAGCGCTCGAGGGATTTGCGCGACTGCTTAGTACACACCCGTCCCCGAGGGAAACTAATAGACTCCAATGATACCCTATGGGACCGCCCACGAGTACAGGGACACCACCCATGTGGGGGCTGTTCCATGTGCGCACAAACATGTAAGACAACTCAAATCGACATAGGGACAGGTCGCCCATGGTTGCTCAAACATTTCTCGAACTGCAATAGTTCAAATGTTATCTATCTAATGACCTGCCCGTGCAATGAGAGGTATATCGGGATGACAACCCGTAAAGTACGGACACGTATGTTCGAACACAAGAGCTCTTTTAAGTGCAAAAAAAGTGTGTCTAAATTGACTAAACATTTTCTAGAACAAAAACACAGAGAAACAGAGTTTAGGTGGACAGTTTTGGAAAAGCCATACATCCCAGATCATATTGGAGATGTGACCAAGTTCCTTTTTATAAAGGAACAAAAATGGATTTACCGATTACGTTTGGATAGCCATGGGCTTAATGATGAAATACCCTGGACTGTCCTTTAAGTTCACACTAACATCTGCATTTACCTGCTTTGATTCTATACGAGTAACATTTTCATTTGATGATAAGATATCCATTATTTACACTTAGTGCATTACCATGGCCCTTCCCTCTAAACATGAGTCTGTGTGTTTGTTTTTGCAAATCTAATATTTTATTAACGGGTCTTTAAAAATCTGGGGTTATTTATTTCCCACTATTATTCTGGACTTAAGATATTTTCTTAGGGTGCCAAGAATTCTAGTAAGAGCACTCTATTTAATACTCGCTTTACGTTCATAGAAATATGAAGTGAATACATAGAGCTGCTTAAAACTAACACACGCGGGTTGTACGTCCTGATTCCATACAGAACTACAGTTAACATGACTTCGACGTCATACTGTAGTCCTTGGTTATCGCGTGACTACGTGCTAGCGCGATAGCTACGAGCGGGCTATTGCCCTTCCCGAATACATGGCGAGAAAATGGGAGGTAAGACGCCGAGTTAAAAAGTATGAATTAGTTCTGTTCTAAAGTGGAAATCACTAATGGCTAATTAAGTATCACTTCTTTAGTAACAAATAGGTTCTCCGTTTGTTACGCCCCACTCCACGTAACTGGTGAATGCTGATAGGCGGGGTCTCGTTTGAGGCATAAAAACATCTCAGCCTCCCCGAGCATTGCCTCCCCCTAACTTGGGATCTGCTCGAGGCAACGACGGAGAGGTGAGGTTCAGTAACTAAACAGCCCTCAGACAGCCCGCTTCTGCTAAAACTTGCCTGACTTCGTAATTGAAAGTCCTTCGAAGTGACTTTGTTGCTGAAAAGCCTGCTCGTATTTCCGCAATATTACTAGACAAGCATATTTTTGAGATTATCTTTTAAGGTTGAACCGTTTGTGATTTGGAAATGCACGGGTAGCAAAGATATTTGAAGCAAGGATCACAATAATACTAGTTGATAGAATGCCAGTTGGAGTAGAATAGGTTTATTTACCCGCTGCCATTCAAGAATGTGTTTCCTTATTTCTCCTAGAGCGTGGCCTCATTTAATCCTGAGTTTGAGTCCAGGCGAGGTGAGGTCCTTTCCCCGGTATAGCTGGGTGAGTGAGTTATTACATTCAAGTTAAAAAGCATGGAGTGGTATATTTAACCCCCTCCTTTCTTTCTGAACAGAGGTTTCATGTTATTGTTTGTGTTGTTGTAGATCACGTTTAGGATCCACTTACACGGAGGAGCAGTAACTAATCTATTGTATCCTTTTATTTATGTTACGCGTTATTATATGTTTCATTTATTGGTAATTTGAATTGACACTTTGCAGTAGCAATGTTTTGAACAGAGGCCCTGAAGAAAGCCTTGGGTCTTCCCCATTGAGGCTGAAACATGCTGGCCATAATGCAGTAAATTGTTCCACACTGCACTCTTGCACTGTTCTAATTGTTTTTAATTAGGAAGAGGGCATGTTCTCAATAAAATTGTTCTTTTTTCTGTCCTCTATCCTATTTTAAACTCACCACATTTCTTCTTTTTGCACTGCACCTTTACCCATCTGCTCATATTCAACTGGTCAAAAAGTGCTTGTGGGTAGTGACCCCGCTCTCTTACAGGGTAAAACTTGGTCTCAATGATCTAGAGACTTATTACCACTGTGGGGTGACCAGATGATAAAATTGATCATGCAATACTTTTATGGGTATCCTATGAACTGAGCGGGTTCTATTCACAATCACTGATATTTCTTCTGTTCAGTACTGTTTATCCCACTCCTATCATCGCTATATCCATTTAGTTCCCAATGGATTGAGGTTTCCGTGTATCCCTCAGTGTGAGACCCCTAGGTTTCTCTGTGATTAAAGTTATTGATAGGGGGTATAACCTAGGCAGGTCTTTAAACACCCCTTTGACCCTTTCTCCACTATTTTGCTATAATCTATGAAAGATACCCTAATACTGGATAACAGAGGGTCTCCATCGAGCTTGTAAGTGGTAGCAAATATTTGTTTGGCTTCTAGGGCCAGATTTAATAAGAAGTCAGTAGTGTACTTGATGCACTTAAGGTTGACTGTATGGTCATCGAACCCTGGGTCTGCTGCGCCATTGTACACATCCAAAGCAATTTTGAAAGTTAACTCTTGAGGTTGATGACCACTGTCCATTTTTTCTCCAAAGACAAGGGTGGTGATGATGTTCAATAGGGGAAGTTTGACAAAGGTATAATTAATTGAAGAAGCCCCATCATTTGTTAGACATGAGAGACCAGGCAGCTTATTCGGTAGTGTTCGTCCATTTACGGCTCTAAGGCCAAGATGTTCAAGATTCCCTTTGTAGAGATCGCCCTCTTGTCATCTTTATGCCATCCAGGGGACTCTTGAGATGGTGTGTCTGAGTCTGCATCTTGCGGGCTCTATGATCTAATTTGCAGGTAGTGCGCTCATTAGCCATATGTTGAAATCTCCTGATATCATGATGTCCTTGCTGGACTTCTCCAATCTGAGCCCTATTATGATGTGGATCAACTTATTAAAGACCTCTGTCCTTGAACTGGAATTTTGGTGGAAATAGACATTTACCAAGGTGATTCTTTTAAATTGGCCATTAGTAATTTCAAGAGATAGTTCTACTATTTGTAGTGATGGAGCAAGTAGGAGAAACAAAATGTTGTGTACCCCTTGTGAAATCATACTTCAATAACAATAATGTGAACTAATGGAATGATGTGTGGAACTAATCAATCTAGAGTAAAAATTGCACCTACACATATACACGTGGGAATTAACTTTGCTTATGTGTTGCAATCATAATGAACTAATCGTGTGATTTTGTCGTGTCCTAAATAAGCAGCTTTGAAATAATAAAATGCAGCATAAATGTGCTTTTGTTTATGTATTTGTGGCAGAAACCAAGGGATAAGTAAGTATATTACGCTTAAGTGTTGCTTATCTGCTAGGTAACTACTAATAGGGAAAACCTTAGTAAGGGGGAGGTAAACATAAGGGCTAAAATTCTAAAATTAACGCTAGTTTGTGTTTGTTTCTATGATAGTTCCCATTCTGGCCCGTGAGGCCTACGAGAAAATGGCTGCCTTAATAAACTGCGAAAGAAAGATGAACTGAGCATGTGCAGCCCAAGCCCGAGTCTGAATGCGAGCTGCCTGTGCCGGAATGAAGTTAGTTCAAGGACAGGCTGCCCTGGAAGTCCAGATGACTGCCAAGTATGATGAATGCTTAAGCTACTGAACGTAGGAAAAGACTCTGAAGTTGCGAACTGAGAACAAGACTAGGCCGGACATTTCGGTAAAACAATAAGCCCTTTGGATTTTAGCTGACTGAACAGGAACTACATTTTGTAATGATGAGGTGATGCTCATCCCCCCAAAAATTGTCCAATCAGAATTCGAATTTCTGTTGAAAGTTACACTTTTAGATAGATAGAGCTAGTGAAAAGGGTATAAAAAGTGCTGATTTTAATGAGGAAAAAACTCCTTTTCGATTTCCTCTCGAGATGCTGTCCGAATGCTGATTTTTCCTGAGATGTAAGACTTTGAATATTTTTTTTATTTCTTTAGAATGAGATTTGAACTTTAGGTGAAGTTATTAGTTAGGGAAGTTAGGAGAAAGAATGAATTTTGGGAACTATCTGTCTTTTGCTAAAATACTTGCATTTCTGCAATCTAAATAAATGTCTATTTCTGAATTTTCTGAAATAAATGAAATTAACGGTTTTGAAATAAAATCCTTATTTTCCTTTCAATATCATTTTGAATAAGGAAATAAATAAAGTGAATAAACTTTAGACATGTTAAATTTGCTTTTAATAAAAATTAGATACATGGAGAATTAAGCTGGTCTTGAGTTTTCCTACGCCTAATTTTTTTACTAGCAGATTCGTCGACCACAGTGGTGGCGTGTCTAAATAAATGTTATGTTAATGAAAACCATGGTAAAACTCATTTAAACTGCAGGTGTAAATAGTATAAATATTCAGTTATAGTTTAGACACTCCACTATGATACAGCAGCTCTCCTTTGAAACTCACCGATCCATGAAGTAGGGTGTAAGTGTTTTGTAAGTGACTCGCGGTGTCATGGGCCCCACTGTCGAGTATATGTATTGATTTTGTACTTCAGAGAAAGGTGTCATGGGTTTAGAAATTATTTCTGGAGAACCGCTGCATCAGTAGCCCAGAACAATTTCTGTCGTATTCCCTGGACTCAATTTCACTGGTAGTTGATACATATATGGCCAAACCGCCCCTACTTTACCCATACTTTTGTTGTTTGTTTGCGGGATCAAGTGGTTTAGTAGCCCTCCAGATGAGAAGCCTCATGTACCAGGGTCTCTTATAATAAAACATTTTGAAAGGAACTGAGATATACAATGGTTTATCAGTTTCCCCGGTTTATTTATGAATCTGTTAATATTCCAGGAACATATCTTGAGTCCCTGATCTGAGGGAACTATTGAGGGGCTATTTTGTCAGCATAACAGTCTAGTTTAGGTGAGGGATCCCGACAACCAGCCCCAATTGTCTCCCAACTCAGAGCCAGCTCCTGGCTTTTCATGAGGACTGCTGATTTGCTCAGTTCCAGGGGTAGGAGTTTTGCCTGGTGCACAGCTAAGGACCGAATAAACAAATCTAGTGTGAGTAGATGTTTTAAACTCTTTGGACAGGTTTTCAAGGACATACGGATGTCCTGGTTGGCATGATCCCTCGCTCTTTAAAGGTATCAGTATATGTCAAGACTTTCAGGGCTAACTAGCTGGACCTCCAGGTTACCTTGGTCTTTTCGTTGTCCTGGCTAGGCCCTGGAGCAATAAATTCAACAGAAATGATATCTTGCAATGTGACGTCTCCGAGGGTGCCCATAGATTGAAGTAGCTTGAGAATATTACCATGATTTAAAATGTCAAAAGAACCTCTGGATTTGTATTTCGGATAGAATAGTATAGTAGTTTGAGTTTGCCTAGTACCTTGGCAGCCTGCATGTGATTTAGTGAGTGATTGTACCTCTTTGTCCAAATGGACGGAGGTTACATAGTTGGTTTTGTCAAATGCGGATGGGGCAGGATGCTCGTTTCTCATGAAACCACAACATTTGACAGTTGCCCCATTTTTATTACAAGGCACCTTGTTGAGATAAATAAGGGTCCCCTCCAAAGGGATTAAGGTCAAGGCTCGGAATGCCCATTCCAGGTGGCAGGAGGGAAGATGTCTGGAATGCGTTGAGCTCGTTATGGCTGGTCTGTATGGGATCCCATTTCTCTATAGTATCCAACTCAGCAGCATCTTGTAGGGCACTTAATTTGAAATATTCCATAAAATTGATCTTCTGAAAAACAGAAATGTGTTCTGAGATTGGGTCTGCAGTTTGAGGCTCCTCTTCCAAGTCTCTTGGGGGGTTTTGTTCATTAGCCTGGGCAGCAAGAGCTGACCTTTTGCTAGTATGAAAGATTGGATAGGGCACCAGGTTATGTTTCAGAGTGAGATTTTAATTTTGGCCTTTCTATTTTTTTTATCTCCAAGATTTGGGCTCTCTATCTGCTGCAGGGTTTTCCTTGCCATGATCGCTAGGTTCAGCTGAAGAGGCAGATATGTCCTCAGGAATAATGTCCTGGGTTGATGTACTCAGACAATTACCTTCAGTGACGCTGTGCATTGAGTTTGCTTGCTGCATGATCCCAACCTCAGCTGGTGTGGCCGCATGTATGCCATCCCCTCGCCCAGCCATTTTTCCAAAATGTGGCTTTTATATCAGTTTCTTCTTGCAGCCATCCTTTGTTCTTTTGGGATTTCTCTTTAGCTACCTCCTTCAAATCTCCCACTAACTTGGTCATCGTCTCAGGAAGTGTACATAGATTATCAAGAACTGAGGAGCAACTGCAAGCCTGGCGGAAATCCTCTGCATCCGCCGGAGCCCTTTTTAATCAAATTGTTTAGGTTTGAAATCTTTTTGTCGATTCCAGCCACCTACAAAACGAAAGTGTTCAGGAGGCTGGTCTGTATGTCCATTTTGTTGGCTTGAAAGAACATTGCCTTCACAGAACTGAGCAAGATGCCAAGTGCGGTAGCCCAAAGCAACCCTTGGGGTCCTCTTCACAAGCGCCAGTGAGGCATGAATTTTTAAGAGCTTCATTACCATATGAGGTCAGCATGTTCTCTGACTCTCTTAAATGGAGATAAGATAGGTCTTTTACAATGTGAATTTTCCTCAGTGTGGGCCAGTTTTGTTTTTTTTGAGTTTGAGTTTATTGAAGAAATAAAAAATCAGAAACAGAAAATGAAGAAACAGAGAAAATCATATGCCATTAAATTACACAATAAGAAGAAGAAAACATTTTATAGTCATAAATTCAAATAGATAAATAATAAATAATAGGCAATCAATATCTCACAGAGAGAGAAACAAAGCAAGCATAATAATTTACAGATAAAAGTACAATTAAACAATGTATTAAAAGTATAATAAAACAAGCAATAATTGGTATTAAGTAAAAAGGCAATGGGAAAATCATGGGGTTTTTGTACTTCGACAGAACTAGCATCAGGGGTGGTGACTGAGGGAGTAGATGAGGAGAGGTAATTCACCAAAGGAAGCCAAAGAGGATCTCTTTTAATTGCTAAGGGAATGGGGGAGACATAGTTAGTGTCTAAGCGATGGTGAAAATAGACTGCATTCCACCACGAACGGAATGAAACGTTGGTGGCTTGTTTCCAATTGGTGGTAATGAGATGAAAGGCAATAGCTATCAAAAGGTCAATGAGTAAGTAATGTTGGTGGGATTGGGGAAGGCCAGGGGATAAGGAACCCAGAAAAATGTGGTAGGGAGAAAAGGGGATTTGAAAGTGGAAAATCTTTTGAATTTGAAGCCAAACTAGTTTCCAAAACTGGGATATGGGAGGACAATCAAATAACATATGTTTTAAATCTGCAGAAAGACAGGGACATGACCAGCAATTAGAGGGAGTGTCTGAGGAGAAAGTTGATACAACTAGTGGAATAAAGCGAATTCTATTATAAATAAAATAAAGAGTTTGGGTGGTGTTAGCAGCTCTAGAGGCTCTATGAACCTTAGACCAAATCTTATCCCAGAGGGGAATAGGCCAAACAAGTGAAAAATCATCTTCCCAGGCCAGCTCAGTCTTAGATTTAGATCTATCTGCAAGGAAACGAAAAGAGTTGTAAAGAAATGATGCAGAGGGAGAGGAATCTATTGCCGAAGATATGGATTGATGAGCGGCAGGAATGTCAGTAGAAAGCGGTAGAGATTGGGCCAGTTGGTTTGATCCATTTTCCTGTGATGTGGTGCAGCCTTTATGAGCCAAGATGTCCGGTGGTAAGAAGGCACCCTTTAGTTGTTCCGATGTCATTGAAGTGAGTCGTGACTCATATCCAGGAGCTTTCTGCAGGTTCTCCTCTTTCTCCATCTAAGTAATTAGATGAGACAAGTCTCTCCCCCAAACCGTGAAGAGTTGAAGGATGGTTGCACTGAGCCCCCGTCTTGGTTTTTAGGGCAGCCTCTCCAAGCATTCTCTCTGGCTTCTCTTGGTCAGCTAGATGCCAAGAGCTATGAGAGTGTTTTACGCCAAGATATACAGACTGTTCCTCTTCCCTGCCTGAGGCACCAAGGGCAGCAAAGGCGCATTCTTTGTGGGAGGAAGCCTACTATGAACCATGTCTGTTCCTATGATCAATTCCAGATGGGAGGCTGCTGGGGCAGGGCCCCCCTTATGAATTATCGCAGTAGGGCTCAGGGGAATGGGCAGCACTTTCAATTTGTATTACTGGAAAAAAATGACTGCCTTAGCGTCTTTACATTTTTTAAATTTGGCAGTGATTTTTGACTAACAACAGATAGTACTTGCTCCACCTGAGGTGCTGGTTGCATGCAATGTTGAGTCAGGCTGGCGACCCCTTATTGGTGGGGTGTGGGGGTGATTGGCCGCTGCTATCCTGCCACCTGAGGTCTCTTCAAAAGATTCTCGCCAGCAGCAACAACCACAGGCTGCTGGGCTGCTCAACGGTAGGACACCTCCATCACCTGTGTCTCAGTCCCAAGTGTTAGTGGGTATTAGGAGTCACTGGAAACAGTCCCTCAGCTCATTCCACTGTAAAAATCAAAGTCCAAAGTGTGCCGTCTTACCCCTCCCTCACGTTAGTGGTTGATTGCTTAGGGAGGAGAGCACGAGCACGCACAGATCCTGTTATGAAGTGGTACCCCACCACTGACCCTCTTTGGTCGACTGTGTCTCCTGCGTCTGATCTGGCAGTGGGCCTGCTACCTCAGCCTCAGAAGCCTGAGTCTCAATCTACTTGAGTGTTTAATCTCCTTGAATGCTGATGCAGAATACAGCACAATTACAAGATTACAGGTAATTTATCTGGGGGGCTTAATGTTTCTTTTCTCTCAGCCTGGGGCAGCTGATCACTAAGGGCATGTTTGTGGGGGGGGGGGGTATTGCGCTGAGGACTCCAATCACACCAGCCTAATGACGGCCACCTCGGTGTACCACAGCTAACTAAAACTCCTTCTACGCCTCCCCGCAGTCGGCTGGAGCTAGGAAAGTAAAAACTCGTGCTCACCGCCATGAAAGACTCAGAGGACTCGCGCCGGGGACGCAAGTCACCTCGATGGTGAGTGGCGGTTGGAGCCTTCAGTCCTTGACACGTGGCTACTGTCTGCCTGCCTCCCTGGATGTCGCCTTATGGTCAAAACAGGCGACTTTGGTACTTGGGAACTAGATTCGAGTTTCGGCATCACCGCATGTGTTTCTGGGCAGATCACTTAATTCTCCTTGTGCCTACAAACAATGGTGACCTTTTGGAATGTAACTGGTGCTTTGGGTCGAGTAAGTGCTATATAAAAACTACAGAAAAATGCAGACCAGTAAAAACAAAGCCTTAACATGAGGAATGACAACTAGATAGCCATTTAGTGGCTAATCGTGCAAATGACACCAGAAATACTTGTAAAGACTTTGTGATCTTAGGCAAATATTTTCCTTCATCAACACTCATTGTCTTTATTATTGAGTGCTTTTTTCAATTTTGAAGAGATTTTATCATATTGTAGTCATGTTTGCTGTATGATTCGCATAGCAAACATTTTCATGGCTCAGCTCCTCCACGGGCTCTAACAGGCACATGCATCAATATTGCTTTTTGCGATTCCTTAATTGCGAAAAATAAGGAATCGCAATTAAGGAATTGCAAAATGCAATGCATCAAGAAATCGCTAAATAAATTGCGATTTCTTAATATTCCTTAATTGCGAGTCGCAATTAAGGAATACCTCCCCATTCATTCCTATGGGCCTAGAGGCCCATAGGAATGAATGGGAAGACATTCTCAATTTGCGGTTCGCAATTAGCGAGTCGCAAATTGAGAATGCGATTTCAAGGGTGCAGGGATGTCCAAAGGACACCCTGTTGCACCCCTGAAATCAATCTGTGCACATATGTTGTGCACACACATGCCCCAAGGGCATGTGAGTGCACAACATGAAACTTTGAAAGATGCACAAAAGTGCATTTTTCAGAGTTTTCGCAAATTACCATGAGGTTCAACCTCATGGTAATTTGCTCCCCCTAATTGCGAAATCGCAATTTTTTAAAGTTTCTTGCATTGCATTTAAGGAATCGCAAAATGCGATTCCTTAAATGCAATCGCAATTTGAGAATTCACAAATATTTGCGAATTCTTAAATTGCTAGGGCCTTCACCCTTCATGCATTCCAAAAGCAGATTTTGCGATCGCAAACGGATGATTTTTGCGATTCGCACCGTTTGCGATCGCAAAATCCTTTGATGCATGTGCCTGAAAGATCCAAGCCAGAGCATTGGCTCAACTCTCCCTGTTAATTTGCTGGCTTGCCCACCTTTATTACATTTATTTTTTTATATTTCATTTACTCATTTTTTATAACAACCACAGGATAGCACATAGCTAAACATATCACTTTGCATAATAGTACAGTTCATATTATCACAAGGCCCTTGCAAACACTTTTCAAGAGAATACAATGAATAACAGATATATAACAATATGGGGGTGATGTGAAACCGTGAGCTTATAAATGTCTTGGTAGGCATGGTCTTTGACGGTAGCAGGTTATTTGACGTGGGAGTCCGGCAGCACAATGGGTGTGTGACTGCGCTAGTGTGCACACAAGTAGGTGGTGGGGATGTGGTTGTGACTTGTGCAATAGTGCATAGATAATCGCGCAGGGGTTGCCAGAAGTCGATGGGGCTTGAAGTCGGGGGTTGAAGAGTAGCATAGTCTTCACTAGTGGTGTCGCAATAGGACATGTGTTCTCTTAGCCAATAGGAAGGACATGGAGGCAAGTCTGCGCACATACCTGGGGAGCTGGGCAGCATAGCCTTGGAGTACCACTGCTGGGTCCGGCTGTATATCAACTCGGAACATAGTTTAGACATGTGAGTACACAGTAGTCCAATATAGGGATATGGTGGGGCAGTCCATGTAAGGTGCAGAAAGTCCGCTGCAGAAGCGCGGCCAAAACGTTCACCTCCATTTTGTGAGCTGCAGTTTCTCTGTGCCCAACATTGCAGTGAAACAAAGACCAGGAGGTGATAAGGAGGCAGACTAGTGGTGTCTCTTTCCTAAACTTTAAAAAGCGATTTTTCCTACCCGCAATCGCATCACTTTTTTTCCCTCTTAATTCTCTTTGCTTATGGTTGTTACAGTTTAAATATTGTAGTTTTAACCTGCACGTGATTCCATAATTTTTCACCTGTTTTGTGTTTAAACTTGTGGTTTTTACTTGGCTGTGACTGTTTTCATTTAACCTGTTGAATCGTGGTATTTGCAGTCCAAAATCTGTTGTTTTTCCCCCTCTCATTCCCCATGACTATCTGTTTTTCTCTTCTAATTTCTCCCTTGCTCTGTGCTAAGACCTGTATATTAAGCAGTCTACCCCCAGCACCCATTTTGTGTTAGCAAGTGAGTGAAACCAGCCCCCCGTTCCTCCACTAGCAACAGGTATATTCTACATCAGAGAGAGAACAGAGGGTGCTCTGGGACAGCAGTAATCTGCTGTGAGATGTTTAAGTTGTGTTTTATAGGGATTGTGCACTTGTTTTTGGCTAGGAAAGTGAGTAAAGTTTTATACAAACAGTATTGTTAGAGGACAAAGTTTGTTAGGCCCTTACCTGCAGAGGGTTAAAGTGTGGATTGAGCCCGTCTGTCTCCTAGGAGATTCTAAAAAGAGGAACAGCTTCCAACTCCCTAGCCAGCAAACCTTTTCTGGATGCTGGGACCTTATATAGTCTGCTATTGGATGGTACATGTGTGCACTGATTGATTGTTATATATGGAGTTTCGATTGGATTAGGGTTAGTGTTCTCATTGGTTGGTTTGAAAACGAGTTACTTACCTGTAACTTCAGTCATCCAGCTGGTAACTTTCATAGATTCACATGCTTAGAATCATCCCCGCCAACGAGGTGGGAGTCTCGCGGTACAATGAAACATATACATTACAGTCATAATAACATGATAGTATAGGCTACAGTAGATAGCAAAGTCAGTACATTAGCCTATCTTAGTCCTTTTACAAAAAGAACCAAACTTGGAAACCAGCCAATCAGGCAGCAGCACCCTTTTAGAACCTTCCCCACAGAGAGGCAAACCCTCAGATTTTTGTAGCACAAGTGACAGTAAGTATGCCATAATGATTAGGTAAGCCTCTCCGGGGAGGAAGGTGGGTCGTATGTGAATCTATGAAAGATACCAATACTGGATAACTGAAGTTACAGGTAAGTAACTCGTTTTCTTATCCAGTATTGGGGTATCTCTCATAAATTCACATGCTTAGAATCAGAATAGCTAGCAGTAAATACTACTCAGATGCATAGTGGATGGTGGGTATCATAAGAAAATCCAAAATATACCATGACAAACCAATGCAAAATATACATACATATCTGTATTGTATTAAAGAGTAAGTCATACACATATGCAATAAAGGTTATATGCTATAAAGAACTCTTTACAATAGCAGAAATAATATACTCGTATCATATAGGCTTACCTTATCTAAAAAGGTTTCGTAGTACTTCTTGACAAACTGCTGACTCAGCCTCTGTTGCCAGATCCAGGCAATAATGCCAAGTAAACGTGTGCACACTTTTCCAGGTTGCCGCACGGCAAATGTTTTCTAAGGACACACCAGCGAACAGTGCCGTTGATGAGGACACTACCCTGGTAGAATGAGCTTTAGGCTTATTTGACAATGGATGTCCGGCCTTGCAATGGCAGAATTGAATAGTGGATGCAATCCACCTAGACATAGTAGCTTTTGTTACTGCTGATCCTGGCTTATGACCACCATAAGAAAGAAATAACTGGTCTGATTTTCTGATGGACACAGTCTGAGATATGTAGAACTTCAAGCATCTTTTGACATCCAAGGTATCCAAAGATTTTTCTGCCGAGGAAGACGGATTAGGAAAGAAAGTCCGCAATATCACAGGTTCGTTGAGATGGAATGAAGTAGGAACCTTAGGTATGAATGTGGGATTAGTTCTTAAAAGGACATAATCATTGGTAAACTTCAAATACGGTTGTCTTATAGTGAATGCCTGTATTTCACTCACTCGTCGGTAAGAGGTGAGTGCCAAAAGGAGAGCTGTCTTCCATGAGAGATTTGTTTAATCTGCTTTGTTGAATGGGTTCAAATGGATGTTTCATCAGTTACTGTAACACCAAATTCAGTCTCCATCCGGAGGAGGAGCTTAAATAGGTGGGAAAATTCTGGAAAGGCCTTTCAGGAACTGTTTAATGAGACGATTGGAACAAAGTGATGCCGCTCCTGAAGATCGTCTGTATGTAGAAATTGCGGCCAGATGCAATTTAACAGAAGCAAACATGAGACCGGACTTAGACAATGACAATAAATAAGGTAGAACCGTATCAGGAGAACATTCCAGTGGATGTAAATTGTTGTTGCTGCACTAGCAACAGAATCTCTTCCATTTAAAGGCATAGGTCCGTAATGTAGAAGGGGCCCTTGCTCTATTCAGAATGTCTCTGCAGTCTTGAGGCAAATCTATCTCCTTGAACTCCGAGTATCCTGAAACCAAGCATGGAGCTGCAGTTGGGCTGGATGAGGATGAAGAATCTGACCTTTGCTCATTGACAACAGATTCGGTATTTTTGGAAGGCAAAATAGCTTGCACTTGGAGAGAAGGAGAAGTTCTGTGACACAGTGCTGACGTGACCATTTCGGTGCGATTAGAATCATGCCGCATGGTTCCCTTTTGATCTTGCGCAGAAGTCTCAGGATCAGGGGAAAGGGAGGGAATGCGTAAGCAAAAATTCCCGTCCATCTCATCATGAAAGCGTTTCCCCAAGAGCCCTTCTCCGGTTCCCAACTCGCAAAGGAAGGGCACTTCCGATTGTTCCTGGAGGCAAAGAGATCCAGCTTAAGCTTGCCCCGCTTCCGAAAGACGTTTTTCAGAATCATTTGATTGACTTCCCATTCGTGGCAGGATTTTGTTGTCCTGCTTAGAGTGTCGGCTAAGGTGTTCTGGATTCCTGGAAGATGTTCCCCCTTGATCACAATATCGTTCAAGAGAAGTCATTTCCAGATGCTTTGAGCTTCTTGGGACAGAATGTGAGATCTGGTACCCCCTTGCTTGTTTAAATAATGCATGCAAGTGGTGTTGTTGTTTCTGATGAGAACTGTACACCCTTGAAGTCTTGGCAGAAAACACTGTAGAGCCAGAAAAATGTCTGGAAGCTCCGGAAAGTTGATGTGTATCTTTGCCATTGCTGCAGACCATTTTCCCCTTATGCAGAGATCCTGAAGATGCGCACCCCAACCTTCTAGGGAGGCATCTGTTGTGAGGATGAAATCCAGTACTGGAGGTTGAAAAGTGAGCACTACTGAGACATTTGTGGAAACCTCCACCAAGAAAGAGTTCCTTTCATAACTGGAGTTACTTGGACTAGGTCGTCAAACGAACCCGAGATTCGAAGCCACTGTTTGTCCAGCTCCTCTTGAATTGGTCTCATTCTTTTTAAAAAAAAAATATTTTTATTAACATTTTCTGTAATACATCACAGAGACATTGATTAATAGCAGCACACAGTGGCACCTTCAGAGCGACTTCAGGGTCATATAAGAACAACAGTGGTGAATAATTTAGTAACTGTTCCATAGTCTTACACATTTGGTGGGAGCATCTTTCAGCTGCATGACCCACAAATCCAGTGCAGGAGATCACTGTGAGGCAGAGAGCGACAACCCACAGTGTGCCAACCATGGCTTCCATATTTTCCAGAACTTTTTGGGGCAGCCCCGTGCTTTATAAGTTGTCTTTTCCCCCAACATATACATATCCATACTTTTTTCCCACTCCATCAGGGACGGGATCGCCACCGCCCCCCATTCCTTGGCCAAGTCACGTTTCGCCACCACCAATCCCAATTGAAGTAAGGTTAACTTTGGTTTAGGGAGATCAATGTCGGTGGATATCCCCAGCAATATGAACTGCGGACTGAGTGGTATTGTCTCCTCCAGGACTGGAATTGGTCTCATTCTTAGCCGCGTATGAGGCACTAGCAGAATCGCTGATGACAAAATCCCCAGAAAAGATTTGATGGGGGGGCGGAGCTAGCAGGCGCTGAGAATGGCCGCGTAGTTCCCGAGCTCCGCCGGCGCCACCACCAAAATCCTGCATTATCCTGCATTGACCACATTTGATCGACACCCTTGACACCCCCAAAGTTGCCGGTACCACAGGTGACGGTCCGATCCGTCTGAGGGGAGCCTACATCGGTCCAGACGTCAGCTGAAGACTCGCTCTCCGGAGCGCTGAGTGGGCCCGCAGACCGTGGCCTCTAGTGGGACCGCCGCCCGGAATATGTAAGGGGGCGTGCGCCTGGTGAGAGCACGTCCCCCGCCGGTGGGCCCTTATTCCACAACGGGCCGCTGCGGATGCAACGAGAGGAGGCGGGCGCCACGTCGAGCGCACAGTGGCCGCTGCCCGCCGCCGCAACGCGACCGCAAAGCAAACGGTGGGCCCGAACCGCCGGGGTACAGAGAGCCCTACGGCGCCATTTTGTCGCGATCGCGGCTGTGCACAGGGAAGGCTGAAGCAACATCGCCTGGAGCGGGAGTCCTACACTGCAGGAGGGCGGAGGAGCGGTGGGTCCCTGAGACTGGGGTGGCCCGTCCTCCCCCCCTACATTACATCTACCAGGGTGGTGCGACGGTTCTGGCCGCGCGGCGCCTGTGGACTCCGCGGCCGGGACGGGGGTGACACCCGAGGCGACCCGCTCCACTACCCGACCTGCTGAGTGCCCACACCAGCTGCACTCTTGGGGGGTCGGTCAGTGTGGCCCCAACGTTCGGAGAAGGACAGCGCTACCGATGAGTGGGGCACACCTCGATCTGGAAAGGACAAACGGGCTTCTTCTCCACACTATCAGGAGGGTGAGCGGGTGATTTGGCCCATAATTTTTACTCGCTGGGGAGCCTGAGAAGCCCATGGGTGAAGGGACGATTGTTTGCACTACGACAGTCCCCTTGACACTTGCGCATCATCGCCAGCGAAGCGAGGTGGCCACAGGACACTGCCAAACATGGGGAAAGGAGACAGGACTCAGAGTAAGCTCCCCTTCTCACAGCGGCGGTTACCCGTGCAGAGTCCCCTGGCACAGCGCGACGAGGAGACGCGTACAGGGGAAACGCAAGAAGAAGACTCAGACATAAAGACTATGCTCCGCTCCATGAGCAGAATATCCAGACGAATATAGCGGCGCTGGGATCCAAGATGGACGCCATGTCCTACAGAATGGACCGCATGGCGGAACGTCTCGATAAGCACGCAGAGCGGCACAACATGGCTGAACGGCGGATCACAGAGGTAGAGGAGGCCCAGACGGAGCTGGACACGGCAAGACGGCGGGCGGAGACGCTCATCAGAACACTCCAGGATAAAACGGAAGATTTGGAGGCGAGGTCCCGTCGCTGCAATCTACGCATCATCGGCCTTCCGGAGACCACTCAGACGGGGAAGATGGAACTATTCATAGAATGATTGCACACCACCCTGCTAGGTGACGGAGTGTTCTCGGCAATGTTTGTCATGGAACGCGCACATCGCACGCTTGGCCCACAGCCCAAACCGGGGTTCCCTCTCCGTCCAGTCATAGCGAAGTTGCTAAACTACCGAGACAGAGACACGGCACTTAGGCTGGCACGAACCAAGGGGGACCTACAATACGAGGGGTCGGCGATTTCCATTTTTCCGGACTTTACGGCACGGGTGTAGGAGGCACAGAAACATTTCGCCCCCCACAAGAAACGCCTCAGAGACATGGGCCTCGATTATGCAATGTTGTACCCGGCCAATTTGCGAGTGAATAGGCAGGGCCACTCACATTTTTTCACGGACCCGGCAGAGTTGCAGAAGGCCTTGAAAACATGGGCCAGGGAGAAGAAAGATGGACATCCCGATAATCAGAAGGAGGCGGATAATAGTCGATTGGATGAACAGGAGTGAAGTGGGGAACCGACGCCTGGAGCAAAGTGGACTCATGATGAAGACTTTACAATCCTAGAGATGGGAAGGATCTGGTCTCGGGGAGGAGGCCCACAGGGACGATGTGACAGATAAGTGGGGCTGGGGTCCCGGGATGAGGATGGACTACTCTGGGTTTTGAACTCTCCTGAACAAATGCTCTGAGTGCCCATGACACATTTGCAAGCTGGCGGGTTGTGGGTGTCGCCTGTGGGGTGGTGGGGGTAGGAGGGACAGGTACGATAAAGCAGGCAGAAATACTGCAATGGTGTACAGGTTGATGTTTTGATGCATTGCTGGTGGTGTGGGGCGGGGGGAGGGGGGCTGGGCACTGGAGTTGAGAGTTGGGCGCAGAGGACGAGTTACCTTGCTACCTTTGCCCCCGAGCGTCATGCACATGGGGTTGTTGAATTTGTTGCCGGGGCGGGCTGGGTGGGATGGGGACCTGCAAGGCCAAATTGGGGTGGGTCTGCTGTGGGTGGCGGGTGGCCTGTTGGGGACTGTGACTGGGTACATGTTGTTGCTTTGTTTGACTGCCGTTGTGCTAATTGATGTCTATTGGTTTGGTTCCGCTGTGTACACTACTGCCACTTACACACCGCACCGCCTGTTCGACTACATCCCACCGGGACACTCGAGACTCTTTCGCAATTGCTGCAGCACTCTTACCGAACGACAAGGTCATGGCTGAAGCTACTATGACACAGATGGGCACTGCTCCAGATCACCTGCGGGTACTGACATGGAATGTTAGGGGCCTTAACGACTTTAGAAAACTGCGTAAGGTCCTCAGTTACTTGCGTAGACATCACATAGATCTTGCTCTCCTACAGGAGACCCATTTACCTCTTAACAGCAAAATGTTGACACACAAAGGCATAGCGGGCTGTAGTGTGGCGGCGGGCTTCACTACCCACTCAAGGGGAACACTCACATGGGCCAATCCGCGTTCCAAACTCACATTGACGTTCCTAGAGGCAGACCCTGAGGGTCGCTACGTACTATGTAGGTGTCGGGGAAAGGGGCATGACCTATTGGTGGTGAATGTATATGGCCCGAACTACGATTACCCTGATTTTTACACAGAGTTAGCCCAGAAATGCCAATCATATGACTACTCGAACATGCTCTGGGGAGGGGATTTCAACTTAGTACTCGATCCGAACCTGGATAGGTCGGCGGGACCCCCCCCCGGGGCCTATCGGCTGCCGCCACGGTAGTCCGGACTGCACTGTTGCAGTTAGATCTCCTGGATGTGTGGCGTAGTCGGCATCACTCTAGAGGGGGATACACCCACTACTCCGCTTATCATGCACTCCACACCCGAATAAATTACTGGCTAGCATCACAACAGCTCTCCAATAGTGTAAGGGACTGCCTGATACTGCCGCACACCCTGTCTGATCACTCTCCTCTCCTCCTGATTCTGGAGACGCCGGTGCACAGGATCTGCCCCTTTACGTGGCGCTTCCCCCCGTACTCCCTACTGGATGAGGTTTTTCGAGGCGAAATCGCAAACGAAATTGATAGTTTTTTTGAGAATAATGTGGGCACTGTGGAGAGCTTCCAGACACTGTGGGAGGTATTCAAGGTCTACGTGCGCGGGATAGCCATGGCCAAACACTCCAGTGTCCTGAAATCGATTAGGCAGAGACTCAAACATCTTGAAAATCAGCTCTCTGAACTGGAAGAGAGGCAGCGGGTGGAACCTGAGGGTGAAGCCTTGGAACAAATTAAACAGCTGGTGACGGAATATAACGCAGAAGCAGACTGGCCGCACGTATGGCGAAGGTGAGAGACCTGGCTCCCTCCTGGCCAAAATAGTCCGCAGCGAAAGGCGTCAATTGAGAGTGGGCGAGCTGGTGTCGAGTTCGGGGGAGGTCCTCACCGAAGAAGAGCAGATACTCGGGGAATTCAGGCAGTACTACTCCACTCTTTATAAGTCTAGGTCAACAGGAATGGAGGAGGCAATTGATGACTACTTGAGCTATATCCAAATGCCACAGCTGTCCAACTCACAGAGAGAATTCCTCATGATGCCCATTCAAAAGGAAGAAATAGTGGAAGCGCTCGAGAGCATGCGGTCCGGTAGTGCCCCAGGTGCTGACGGGCTAACTGTTGGCTTCTACAAGGCCTTTAAAGAACAATTGGTGCCCTTCCTCTCCACACTCTTTGACGACATATGCATGGAAGGCAGCATGCCTGCTACTATGCGAGAGGCTCTCATTATAACGCTCCTGAAGCCCGGGAAGCCCTCCACTGAGTGCGGCTCATACAGACCACTGTCCGTGATAAATGTTGACGCGAAGCTATATGCCAAAGTACTTGCGACACGTCTCGCATTACTCGCTCCGGAACTGGTGGCCCCGGAACAGGCCGGTTTTATCCCTTCTAGGAACCTCACATACAACATACGCACGGTACTAGGGACGATGCAGCATGTGAAGCCAGAGAATAAGGCGTTGGCAGTCTTCCTCGATATGGAGAAGGCATTCGACTCCGTAGAGTGGCCCTTCATGTCGAGAGTGCTCAGAAAGCTCGGGTTGGGCGAACCCTTCCTACAAATGATAGGTGCCTTGTACTACAAACCAACGGCCAGGCTGCGAATAGGTGATAGAGTCACGGAAGCATTTGAAATTTGCAGAGGCACCAGACAGGGCTGCCCCCTTTCACCGTTATTATACGCCCTGGTGGCAGAACCCCTAGCGTGTGCACTGAGGGAATACCATAGCCATGAAGGCGTTAGTTTCCCTACTTACAAGATATGTATCTCCACGTACGCAGATGATACGCTCTTGTACGTTAGAGACCCGGAGCTCAACCTTTCCTCCGTACTGAGGGAAGTAGTTCAGTTCGGCGCACAGCTACATCCGGATCCAGACATCTTGGTGAGGGAAAACTATGTAGTCGCCTACACTAAGTTAACTGAGGATGTGGACAGATGGTGTAAACTGCCGTTGTCCCTGTCGGGCTGCATCGCGCTAATAAAAATGATTGTACTCCCGAGGTTTTTGTTTCTCTTCAACAATATCCCGGTGATCCTCTCTAAGGCCTTCTTCAGAACGTTGACTCAGACTCTCACGCGGTTGGCCTGGGGAGGTAAGCAACCACGGGTCGAGTGGCAAGTTCCGATGCTCCCGTATGAACAAGGCGGCCTAGGGGCCCCGGACATGGAGAGGTATTACAGGGTCGCGCAAGCAACTCACTTGCACACATGGATACATGGGGATCATGATATCCCACATGTGGTCCTAGAGACCCTGTTCACAGACCCCCTCCCCCCACTGGCTACAGTATTTGAGCCGGCCACGCGTAGGGTAGGATTTCTGGATTCAATCACAACGACGAACCATGCATGGCATTCTTTGGCCAAGAGACAGGAATATGCACTACTATACTCCCCACTAGTTCCGATTGAGTGGGCCGTGTGGCTGGCGCCGCTACGGGAGAAAGGGGTCATGCGCGCCCTTAAACAACTGGGTATACTGAAGCTGGGAGACCTGTTCAGGGATGGGACGGTAGTTACTTGGGAACAGGTTGCCTCTTCCCTGACCTCAGTGTCGTTGCTGCACCGTTTTCACCTACACAGGGTCCTTGCTGCGCTTCAAGAGCTGCTGGGTCCGACCATGGCGGAGCCCCCCAAACTTCCAGAGCTGACATATGTAATAAAAACGCCCTCACCCAGCCACTTGATTTCGCGTTTATACAAGGCAGGACAACATCATAGGGAGCAGCCACTCTCGAAAGCCCGATTGGCATGGCAACGGGACCTAAACACACAGATAGACGACTCAATGTGGAAATACTGTTGCCAAAATACTAAAAAAGTGTCGCTCAATGCCAGGCACAGACTTATCCATTTTAAATTTCTGCAACGTGTGTACTACACTCCGGAACGTCTACACAGATACGGGCTCCGACAGACGTCGGAATGTGAACGCTGCCATGCACCGGTGGCGGATTTCATGCATCTGGCATGGTCCTGCCCGGGAATTAACAAATTCTGGGAAGACATTTTTCTAGATCTAGGACTAATACTTGAGCTGGAGCTCCCGGTCGACCCAGCTCTGGCGTTGCTGGGTCACACCAGGATCCTGCCACCGGCGAAACGTCGCCTGGCAGATATGGGGTTACTTATTGCTCGACGTGCGGTGGCGCAATGCTGGATGCATGGTCCGCTTCCAACCAAACACAGATGGGCCAGGGATATGCTGTACAGCTGCACCCAGTCGCAGCTCTATAGCGAGCTCCTACCCCCTATTAGCAGACCAAAAAATGTTTGGGACCTGTATCTGACTTACAGATCCACCAAGGACACCGCGGATGCAGTTCAGGAGGAGACTGAGGAGAGGCAGGAAAGGGAAGAGGGCCCAGAGGAATAGTTACACAGTACCGTATAGCCCAAGCGGGACAGTAGGCAAGATATATGGAACCCGGGGGACGCTGGAGGGGCACAAGACATATAGCTAACACTTGCATGGGGTGCATACAGAGCGGGGGGGCCTAGCGGGAGAGGGTGGACGGCGGGTGGAGAGGATTCAGAGTGGGCATAGTGGTGGGTGGGGTGGCACACGGAACTGAGGTGGCAGAGTAATAGCGGTGGTAGGCACATAGGCAGTCAGGGGGGGAGGGGAAGAGTTGGGCGGGGAGTGAAGTTAGACTCTGCTTAAGTTGGCAGACACACACACTTCACCGTATGATCCCCTACATCACTGCACCCATCCAATCCACACTTACCCAGGGAGGAGGGAGCGGGGTGGTGGGTGTCGGCATGCTTGGAAGACAGACTGGGTTGTGCACTCTAGGACACGACTCGCCGGACCTTTGGGTTGACGGTGCATGGACCTTATCTATTGTTTTTGATCTCGGTATTGCAATTGCCCTAGTTTGCTGCCGGCCCCAGGGTTGTAGGCAGGAAGCTGTGTGTGTGTACTGATGTCAAATAAAAGTTTATTAAAAAAAAAAAAAAAAAGATTTGATCATTCTCACTGAAGCGAACTTTCTTTTAAGGAGGTCTGATGCTAGAGAGACGAGGCGAGATAGTCTTTGTTAGGACAAGAATGCTTTGTCTTGAACAGTATCCAGTTTTGCCCCAGAAATTGAATTGCTTGGGAAGGATAGAGGCTTCAATTCTGGACGTTTAGGGAGAGTCCTAGAGAGTGAAAAACTTGCAAGCATTTTGCTGTTACGAGAGAAGCCTAATGAAAAGACAGAGCCTTAATCAGCCAGTCGTCCAGATACGGGAATAATTGGATGCCTTGTAGCCTGAGATGAGCTGCTACCGGAGCTAGAAATTTGGTGAAGACCCTTGGAGCTGAGAGTAGGCCAAATGGGAGAACTTTGAATTGGAAATGTGCACCTGCCACAGTAAATCTTAGGAACTTTCAATGTTTGGGATGACTTGGGATGTGGAAATACGCATCTTAAAGATCTAAAGTTGTCATGAAGTCCGCATGATCCAGAAGCTGGATGATTTCCTGGAGTGTTACCATGCGGAAGGACGATTTCTGAAGGTATTTGTTCAGCATCCTCAAATCCAAGATTGGTCTCCATTCTCCAAATTTTTTCTTTAACAGAAAAAAGCGAGAATAAAATCCCTTTCCCGTTTGAGAGTGTGGCACCTTCTCTATTGCTCCGTTCGAGAACATGGCTCTCACCTCCTTTCTGAGCAGAGCAAGATGCAGTGGGTTTTTCCTCAGAGGTGGATGAGGAGGGGGAAAATTGGTGAATTCCAGGGTGTGACCAAATCTGATTATATCCAAAATCCACCTGTCTGTGGTGATTCTTCTCCAATTTTCGAGATGCTGGGAAATTCTCGGAATTTTTTAAACTTGTGCCATATCTGGTGCAGGTCATGAGATTGTCGCTGTTTCCTAGCAGAATCTCTGCCTTGAGGTTGACGTCTTCTGCCCTGATGTCTATAAGCGGCCGCTGGGGGATATCTATAGGACTGTTGTTGCTGTTGTTGATGGTATCAAAATGACCCTGGCCACCTTGTTGCTGGTACTTCTGGTATCCTTCACAAAAGGAGTATGAGCCTCTGCCCCTTTCTCCTCGAAAAGGTGTTTTTCTATTCTGTAAGGTACCCAACGCCCTAGCAGTATCGGTGTACTTTTTTATTTCCTGCAATGCCTTGTCTATGTGTTTGCCGAATAACAAATCCCCATTAAAGGGCATGTCCAGAATTTTTGTTTGGACCTCAGGGCAAAAGTAAGTGGATTTTCGCCAGCCCTGGCGTCTAAGGGTAGCTGCTCCGGCAAGTTAGCGAAAACCCAAAGAAGCCATATCCATAGAGGTATCAATAATCTCAGAAGCAGCTCTTTCACCCTCCAGGAGAATTTTTCTCGCTTCTATTTTCTTATCATCAGGCAGATACTCTATATTAGGTGAAATGTCCGACCATAATTGCCGATCGCATCTGCCTAAAATTGCTAAACAATTCGTGGCCCGAACAGGAGCATCCGCCATGGTGGTAAAGCGTTTGCCAATGTTGTCTAAGTGCCTACCATCTTTGTCTGGTGGAGCCGTGAGTGGGGCAGAAGGATTCCGAGACTTCCTTTGCGCCGCCTGAGAATTGATGGAGTCTGGTCTAGGGTGACCTGAGAGGCAGGCAGGAGGCAGGCAGGAGCATCATCTGGTGCCTTGTATTTCTTGTCGATCCTAAGAGGATCGCAGGAATTGAAAACGGAGTCTTCATTATTTTCACCCCTTCTCGAAGTAGACGTCGACGTGATAGGCATCGTCGACAGCGATGTAATACTCGTCGACGGCGCCGTCGACGGAGTTCTCGTCGACGGTGGGATTTTCTTCGTCGACGCTGAAGATTCACTCACCTTCTGAGGAGATTTTTATCATCGACTGAGCTGTTTTCGACGTCGATGGAGGCTCAGAAAGGGATTTAGAGACAGTTTTCAATGACATCTTTACCTTTCCTCCAGATTTCACCTCAGAAGAGAAAGAGGACTTCTCTTTTTTCGAGGAAGAGTGACCAGTCTCAGAGTGAAACTTCTTCAGGGTCTTATTCCGTCTCTCAGGTGGATCTCCAGATCTAGCCATCTTCTTGGCCAGAGGGGTGGACACCTGAGGACTCACACTGTCTTCATCTCCAGATATCACATCGGATGAAGCCTTCAACTTCTCCAGACAAACCAAAAGCCGTCCTTCTCTGTCCTTCAAGGTCTTGGCAGGAAAGGTTCTACAGATCCTGTAATCCTTGACCTTGTGAGCTGGGTAAAAGCAGTAAATACATTCTTTATGTGGATCCTCAAAGTGTAACCTCTTATTTCCACATGAAGAACAAGGCAGGAACAAGCTTTTCTTTAAAGAATCAGACATCTTTTCTCACAAAGAAGTAAAAGTTAAGGAAAAAACTGATCAGAGCTCAGGGAGACTCCCTCTCACACATGGTGCGGTAGAAAATCTGAGGGTTTGCCTCTCTGTGGGGAAGGTTCTAAGAGAGTGCTGCTGCCTGATTTGGCTGGTTTCCAAGTTTGGTTTTTTTTGCAAAAGGACTAAAATAGGCTAATGTATTGACTTTGCTATCTACTGTAGCCTATACTATGATGTTATTATGACTGTAATGTATATGTTTTATTGTACCGCGAGACTCCCACCTCGTCGGCGGGGATGATTCTAAGCATGTGAATCTATGAAAGATACCCCAATACTGGATACATTTGAGGTTTGTGAGTGGTTTCTGGGTCAGTGATTCAATTAATATAGGGTTGGGGCTAGGGCTAGGCTTTCTATAGGAAGTTGGGATTAGGGTTTCCTGTGTGATTGGTTGCTGGGACTTGGGTTGGGACTAGGGCTAGGGTTAGGCCTTTTATTGGACATAGGGATTAGGGTTTTCGGTGTGATTGGTTGCTGGAACTAGGGCTATGATTGGCTGGAAGGTCTTGGTCTCCTATTGGTTCTAGAGTCTAGGGCTAGTGTTGTGATTGGATAGGGTTAGGGCTAGGGTTCCTATTGGCTGAAGGGGTCACCTGATTACTAGGGCTATAAAAGGCCAGGGTTTAGGGCATCTCAGCCTGGGCGTCAAGGTTAAGAGTGGAGAGGATAAGGGTGGGTGCCTGTTTGATCCTGTTCGAAACTGGTCCGGACCAGGGCAGGAAATGCTGGCCATTTTCCCTCAAACAGAGTAGCACACTCACACCAAATGTACTCCACTCATTTACTACAAACTAACCCTATGCTCAATTCAATTTCTCAGTACCCACTACGAAAGCACACACACCACACCTGTACACCCTTCTATCACAGCTACCACACATTTCCACCTTCACCTACAAATATTACACACCTCTGTCCTATAACACTAACCAATCCACTCATCACTAACACAACCCGATTCCACACCATACTTAACTACAACCCATCCAGATACACACTTCACACTCTAATTACTCCTAACAGACCTCCTTTCATCACTAACACACATATACTCAGCCTTCCATCATTTGTCCAACCAACACCCTCCTTTTCTTTCTACCATAATAACACAAACGCACAACACATACACTGCACAGCACCACACATTTTAACTCTTGCAACAAACCAGTCTAAGACCAATGCTCTTAACTCTACTTCATCCCTTCTTACACACAACATACACTCTACTCACAAACACATCACAACACCCTCTACCTAACAACTTCCACTCGCAAACAATACTATACAAACAAGTCCATCTCATGAAACAAGTACATCAGCACCTCCTATCACTACTCCTCAAAAACAAAACATATCACGCACACCAGCACAAGAAAATCTCTCAAGCGCAACACCTCATAATACGTACCGTTACAAAATACAAACATACACCCACCTTTCAAACTACACAAAGAAACAAACTCCAATGGTAAGCTTTCTCTCTTCCACCACGCCTAACACACATACAGCAACTCTCTTCTAACTGCCTCTTATTCTTTGGACAATTTAGCACCTTACTATATGACCTACATGCTGCACCACCACCCCTGACACGTACACCTTCCGCCCTAAACACACGCAAACAATATAAGCAACGTGCAACACTTCACAACTTCGCTTCTCCATGTCTACTGCACAACAATGTCACACCACAAAAACAACACTGCCTACCATCTCCCTCTCAAACACAGTCTCCATCACTTACACACACAGACCCATTAAAATGGCTTCTTAGCGGAACAGCTACACAATTGCTATCCTACTACAGTTAATACCAGCACTAAAAACGCACCTGCCTCAAACCCACACGATGTTGATCACTCTTCTACAAAACAAAGTCTTATTGTCACCAAAGCACATTCTCTAAACTGTCTACTAATAAATGCTCGATTGCTCTCTAAAAACAAACATCACATCTACGACCTTCTCACTGACGCAAAACCAGACATACTATTCCTATCATGGTTAGGAGATGATATGGCTCCAGTCCTGCATGAAGCCATTCCACAAGACTATCAAACGATCACCCAAAATCGCATAGGCAAAAAAGGAGGTGGCCTAGCTGTTGTGTTCAGGCAAACATTACATATCACTAAAGACATCTCCATGTAGAATTGTGAGGCTCTTCTAACCAGATGCAATCCTACATCGTCTTCCTCCTGTAACTTCCTGCTCCTTTACAGACCTCCACCCTAGCAAGGCGACATTCCCAGACACAGTTTCATACCTGATAACAATACACTCCAATCTATGCATTTTGGGTGACCTCAACATTTAGTTTGACAAACCCAATATGCCCCATCCAAAAACAACCACTATCCTAGATGCACTGAACCTGTCTCAGATCGTCCACAAACCCACACACATCGCTGGACATACCTTAGATGTCATTTTTGCTAAAAACTGAACTAGTTAACTTTCAATCTATAACTCCAGTCACATGGTCAGACCACCATTTGCTTGCTTTCCAACATAAAACAACAATAAGCAACACTCACCTAAAACTACCTTACATGCATCCACCAATCGACCGTGGAACAAACTCAATTTGGAACACTTTGAAACACAACTAATAGCTTGTACCGATCTGGGAACAATAAATTCTGTTCAAAAAAACTATATGAGTGGCTACAGGAAGCTTTTGACATCCTGATACCACTCAAAACAACAAAAGAAAAAAAAGCACCATGGGGAAACAGAGATAAAAGATATAAAACAACAAATTAGAAAGCTGCAACGTGCCTGGTTCAAAACAAACGCCAAACAAGACAAACTTCACCCACAGAAAATTAACAGATTATACAAGTCAGCTATCAAAAAAGCAAAGAAAAGGTACTATTCAGACAGAATTCAAAATACTAAATGTGCAAATAAAGAATTCTATAAAATACTCAATACATTTCGTAAACAATATTGCCTAGAAGGACTCATCCCATTACTCAGGATTTCACAGACAAACTGGCAAATCATTACACAGACAAAGCAGACATGCTGAACTTCTACTTAACCAGTCAGAGAGAAATCCCTGGGTACACACTGTCGTATGGACTTACTATACTTCCATACCCTATCTGTCTAGGCATTCATACACTCTTACACCAGCAAGGACAAACAAATCAAACGTCGTAATGGCTAAAGGTTAATTTCCACACTAAAATTGAACGTTCACAGTCTTTTTAATAGAAACATAAAAGAGAATCTACACAAAATGTCGAATTAAAATTTCAAAGAACAATCTTTGAAAATGTACAGTAAAAAACAAGTATTCATAACAATTCATTACATACATAGGCAAGTTTAATTTGAATCAAAACAAAGGAAACCATATAAAAACAAATATGACAGGCAGATATATCATTGAATCACAAAAAAAACCCTACACAATGTGGCCTTTAAATTCCTTAGCCACTGCTAGTTTCTAGATCCAATGGTCCTTTGTTAATATAAAAGTGCAGTCAATAGTACCATTAATGTATGTATATCTATTGCTCCCTGGACCCTACTTAGATTCTATACAAAAAAGGAATGCGTCGACGCGTTTCGGTGCTGTTTATGTAAAAGTCTGATATCATACACTCTTATTTCATATTGTTTTCGTTATTTTGGTGTATCTCTAGTATCCCTCTCAGATGGATATCGGGGATCTTGCAAGATCCTATTTGCGCAGTAAGCCTATGATCCCCGATATCCATCTGAGAGGGATACTAGAGATACACCAAAATAACGAAAACAATATGAAATAAGAGTGTATGATATCAGACTTTTACATAAACACATGTATCAATGTGGTAAGAGCTGTTAAACCAATGATTGTGTCACGAACCATTCCATAGTAGTGATACCTTGCTTTTCTCCCCATGTATTTACAGAGAGGGTGTTAAGTAATAGTCCTTGAAGCCGGTGACCCCAAAGAAACGGCAGTCCTGAAGAAGGTGCTACAGTATCAAGTGTCCACAGCACCGAAACGCGTCAACGCATTCCTTTTTAGGTCGAGCGTAGCGATGGACCTTTTGTTGGCGTGTTAGGGGGAATGTGAGACAGCGTACAGGCACGAGCGTCTCCGATTTACCATCGAGGGCGCGCACGGCACCGTGCAGATGCCATGCCTCAGATTCACAGGCTCACTCACGCATGCGCACAGAGACACACACTGCATATATACACACACACACACGCGCGCGCGGGCGCACACACAAATGCACGCAGCCACCCCCCACTCACCTGGCTCTTTTGTCGTGACTCCCCGTATCTCCGCCGCATCGCCTGGCCAGCATAATTGAAACGGCACCCAACAGCCATGCGCCGAAACCGAGTGGAAGCGGACGCCGCGTCCCCAGCGCACCCCTTGCCTGTAGCAGCCGCCTCTGCTGACCCGGAAACGCTCCAGCCGCCTCCCCGCCTCCGGTACCCGGATGTATTACATTCTGCTCCTTGTTGCTTTAGTTCACTAAGGGAGGCAAACCATGTGCACGCCCGCCGCCGGACATGCGATGTGCACGCGCATGGCGTCTCCCACCGCGCGCTGGATTTATTACGGCTCGCTCTCTCTTGTTTCTTCTATTAGCACAATGGCAAATCCACAGAGGAGTCCTCCGTTGTGCGCTCTGCTTTCGCAAGAGCACTCGCGTTTTACGGGCGCCATGTACATAACTTAATTTGAGGGTTAGGTTTCTGTTTGCTTCTGAAGGTAAATACTAGCATGGCTCTTTTATTCAATAGTTTTTGCTTTTACGGTGCTTTCGAAAAGCACTGCAGTAGATTATCTGAAGTGATCGGCCACTGTCCAGAGACTGTAGCTGCGGCGGCTCTGCACTGTGTCCTCAGCCCAGGCCACCCACTAGAGGGCACAGAGGAATCCCACAGTAGGGTGGGCCTACAGCGAGCCGAAGAGTGTGGGGGCCGGGAGCAAGTGCTGCTCCGCTGCCAGACTCAGCGCTGGTACCTGCTGCAACCCTCAGAGGCAGGCCCTAGCCGGGGCATAAAGGGTCAGTCTGCCACTAGACGGCACGGTGCGCACCGGGCTCCCACCAGCCCCCCCACAGTCTGAGCAATGCAATAGGTCTCGCAATTGTGAGAGTTTGAGCTATTGGCATTGTAAATGGCAATGCCTTTTATTTACGTTTTAAAAACCAACACATAAATAAAAGGCAGTGCCATTTACAATGCCAATGGCTCAAACTCTAACAACTGCGAGACCTATTGCATTGCAAATACTTGTTTGTATAGAATCTAAGTAGGGTCCAGGGAGCAATATATATACATACATTAATGGTACTATTGACTGCACTTTTATATTAACAAAGGACCATTGGATCTAGAAACTAGCAGTGGCTAAGGAATTTAAAGGCCACATTGTGTAGGGTTTTTGTTTGTGATTCAATGATATATCTGCCTGTCATATTTGTTTTTATATGGTTTCCTTTGTTTTGATTCAAATTAAACTTGCCTATGTATGTAATGAATTGTTATGAATACTTGTTTTTTACTGTACATTTTCAAAGATTGTTCTTTGAAATTTTAATTCGACATTTTGTGTAGATTCTCTTATGTTTTTATTAAAAAGACTGTGAACGTTCAATTTTAGTGTGGAAATTAACCTTTCGCCATTACGACGTTTGATTTGTTTGTCGTTGCTGGTGTAAGAGTGTATGAATGCCTAGACAGATAGGGTATGGAAGTATAGTAAGTCCATACGACAGTGTGTACCCAGGGATTTCTCTCTGACTGGTTGTCACTGTACCCTGTTCCCTGGTGATAGTGGGGTACTCTCTCTCTAGATATCTTGAAAGAACAGCCTCGTGCTGGAGAGTCAAGTTTTGTGTTGACTGACCAGTTTTTCCTCCAAAAAAACTAACAGTCGGTTATCCAATTATACAATGGATACACTAAAGACCTTCGGCTTTAGTGAGGAACAATTGAACAAAATACTTAGTTCCAATAGAGGGGGTAATAGCATAACAGTAATCCCCAACGGTGGTGAGAAATGGAACCAGCTGGTCAATCTCAAAAAGAAATTTATCAGAACCGAACTGCATGCGGAGTTCATGACGCAATACGTGAGGGCCGGTACAATACCTATAGGGCTCCAGATACGTAATGAACCAGGGCTTTTTCATTGATAATCCTAAATTTTTGGAAACCTTTATTTGTAATAGATGCAGTAGAGATTTAATGCTCTTAATAATTGAGACAGAACAGAGTACTATCCTGATAGAGATGCAAGAGATGGAAGAATTAGAAAAAACTCTATTAGACAGTAATGTGGTTGAAGATGCTAAAAAGAAAATAGAGGAAATCAATCAAGATATGAACAGGTACTGTGAATATTTCACAAACCGCAAGACACAGAAACTCAGAAAGGATATAAACAAATTCACCCAGGAAGCAGTATATCCCTTCCTCAAAAAAGATTATTACACTGAGAGGCCAGAAGTAAATAGGAGTGAAGGTCTGAGAGCAAGGTTTCAGCCTAGGAGACCGAGACATTTGAATTTTTCAGGCACATCGGAAAGTAGTGGGGAAGAGGAGGTCCATACTAGAGAGGATGAAGAATATGCAGGACCCAATAGGGAGTATGCGAAAGCTTTTTTAGATCAGCGCCCCCAGAGAGCTCGGGGAGGTTTTCGAGGCAGAGGGAGAGGCCAATATACGAGGAGACCAGCCCCAAGAGAACAGGACCAGGAATATCAACAGAACCAGGCCCCTCAAGAGTACAAACGAACCAGGAACAAGGTATACTGGCGATAGAAAAAACACCCATCATAAACCTATCCCATAGAACGTTAACAAGCATTGAACAAGAAGTTCTAGGGATGGGATTCAACTTTGTGCCCACAGCAGGTATCAACAAATTCCAATTAGAGAAAGATCTGAGAGCTTTTTTTCAAAAAATGCGCCTACGTCGTTTCTTCGAGAACAGACCAGCCAGGGAAGCTCCTCAAGACTCTGGTTTAAGGACTAAGTCCAAGTTTACCCCGAGTTTAGGGATGGTTGATAAAAATCTCGATATCTTTGAATCAATGGTGAAATTAGAGATAGGAATCCTGCTGAATAAAAAACACTTTCAGGAACATAACATTACCAAAGCCCAAAGAGATGCAGTAGACTCTCTTTCTAGAGATACGCGAATAACAATCAAACCCGCGGACAAGGGTGGAGGGGTGGTAGTTCTTGATACCGATGATTATGACCAAAGAGTGATGGCTCTTTTATCGAACAAACTACACTATACGAGAGTGCCTCAGACTAGACTCAACACTTTAAAGAAAGATGTGGAAATATTGCTCCAGCAAGCATGGACGAATGGGGACATAACGGGAGAGGAATGGAAGTTCCTCAACAATACGAATCCTAAGACTCCGGCCTTTTACGGACTTCCAAAAGTCCATAAAAGCCTAGACAATCCCCCACTTAGACCAATAGTGGCGTCTATTGACTCTTTGATAGAACCATTGAGCAAGTACGCTGACAGGTTCTTGAAACCGCTAGTGGAGAAGCAGAAATCATATATCAGGGACACCTCTGATATGATAGCTAAAATAGAAGGAATGGAATTTGATGGAGCAAATGAACTCATGGTGACTCTCGATGTAGAGTCGCTCTACACCAATATACCTCAACAAGATACGATCGAGGTGATTAGGACTCTGTTGGAGGAGACTGAAATTGTGGGAGGAAATAAGGAGTTTATAGAACAATGTGTCTCTATGGTGCTCCTTAATAACATCTTCTTGTTCAAAAAGGACCTCTACATCCAACGCAAAGGGACCAGCATGGGCGCAACCTGTGCGCCGAGCCTGGCATGTATTTATGTAAGTATGTTTGAAAACAAACACATTTACAATAAAGTAAGCCCATACTATGAGAACATCCGAAGTTGGGCACGCTTCATAGATGACATCTTTTTTATATGGCTAGGAACAGTAGAACTCCTAGAAGAATTCCTATCATGGCTGAATCTAGGGGATGTAAATATAAATGTAGTTGAGCTTATATAGCGCACAGCTACCCGCAGTGGGTTTCCCGGCGCTTGCTTAGGGAACCCGTCCTGGTATTCCCCTGTGAGATATCAGGGTATCCACAAGGTGAAAGTCAGGCATCCCGCCGCGAGAGGCCGTTGTAGAGATTAAGCAAGCTTTTGCCCAGAGTCGCAGAGTGTGAACCCGAGAGTCGAGGAGGCACCGGGGCGAGAATTATCGAGTCCGTGGAATTTTTAGCCCAAGACCCGCCGAGGCGGGGAATTGAACCCTGGTCCAGGACCGATCTCAGCTTCCGGGTCTGCTGCCTCTAACCCCTGAGCCACACTTCTTGTGAACCTAAGATTTACAGCTGCATACAGTAGGAACAAAGTAAACTTTTTAGATATTAGTATAAAGAGTGAAGACAAGCAACTAAAGGTGGAGTTATACAAGAAGGAGTCAGACCGCAACACGGTGTTGCACTACAGAAGCTATCACCCCAGGAGCCAAAAAGACTCAATCCATTTTGGGGAATTTCTCCGCCTTGGGAGAAACTGCACCACAATAGATGACTTCTATAGACATGCTGGAGAGATTAAGCAAACATTTAAAGAGAGAGGTTACCCAAAAAAACTGATTGACCATTCCCTCAAAAGAGCCCGATATTATGATAGGGACTGCCTACTGACAAAAAAAGGCAAAAATGAGACTCAGGAGAAAATAGTGATGGTGAGCCAGGATTCAGTGGTGGCCAACCAGGTCAAGAATATAATAAATCACAATTGGAAAATCTTGAATGATGGAGCTGAGACTGTTCTACAACGTCCCCTATATGCATACAGGAAGAACAAAAACTTGAGGTCCAGTTTAGTACACACCTACAGGGACGATGTAATAGAAAGTCAAACCACCTTAACAGGAACCAGAGCTGTAGGAAACCACAAGTGTGGTAACTGCTGCATATGTGAACTATGTATAGTTACCAAAAAGGTGGAACATAATGGAGCTACACAAGAAATCACCACATTAAATAACTGTAGAACAAGGAACGTAATATACTTGATCCTGTGCCCATGCAACCAGGGATATATAGGAGAGACGGGCAGAGAACTGAGGTTAAGAATAGGAGAACACAAATCAGCAATAAAGAATAACAAGGAAAATGCGCCGCTAGTGGCCCATTGGAAAGAACAGGGACACAGTGAAAAGGACTTGAGATGGGTCATCCTAGAGAGAATTAGGGAACAAACTAGACTAGGGAACAGCAAGAATAGGAGGAAACAACAAGAACAATGGTTCATGGTTAAATTTAATACCATCAGGTGTGGTTTGAATTCAAGAGAAGAGTGGGAATCCCTGATATAAGCGAGACAAGCTAGATGAAAGTTGTAGGAAGATAGTAAATAAGAAGATAGTAAATAAGATACATACTGTAAGGGACAAAAGAGGAAAAGAGAAGGCAGAACCAAGATAACATCTAATAAACATATTATAGATAAATCAGAAACCCTTTGACTGCAATGGCTGAAAAACTAAACGTGCTTAGACCAGTCAATGCAAAATATTTAATCCAATGCAGGAATAAGGTGGGATTGCTGTGAATAAGGAATACTGACAAGCAAGAGAGGGTAATCTCCGGGGACCATATGGAAAATAAAACAGCACTAATAAATGAGAGAACGTCCGAAATCATCCCCAGCCGTCCTCTTGCTAAGTATTTAAAATAATAACCAAATAATCGTAGAGACCATGACACGGGTAAGAAAACCGGGATAGTCTATAGAAGTACTAAATTAGAGTAGAACGCCGAAATAGAATTGGCAACAAATTTAGTAATTATATAATATGCACCAACTGACTAAAAATGAGTTGGTCAAATATATAGTGCGCGCTGCCATAGTGTTAAATAAAAACAACACCATTCAAAGATGGCGCAACCAAATGTGAAGGTCCCACTGGATAATGCGCAGGCGCGCGGTCCAGCTGAAAACAATTGACTCAATTAAAGCCGGCATAAATACAGCGCGCCTCGCCCCCCGGTGATGAAGGCAAGAGAACGAGGCAGAAACGCGTATTCCAAGTTGAAAAGGTAAGAGAAGGGGACGAAAGAGATATAGACGGGCTACCCGGTACTTACTCAGACAGGGCAAGCAAAGGGGTAATATGAGGGCGATCCCTAAACTAAATAAAAGAAACTATTGGCAGAAAGTGGAGAGCTAGGGGGGAATGGCCCCTGGTTACACGGGGATTAAGACATAAATAACAGCACCCCGCACTAGAGCAAGAACGGGGCGGTTGCCCAGTAGAGATGGGTCTAAATGTGTAGATCGAGCGATAAAATAAAGCCAAGTTAAAACTTTGATAGTAAACCCCTGGGGCATCACAGTATGCTTAGGTAAGCTAGTAAACGAAGTAAACAAGCACTAGGAACGCCACCGATATGAAAGGAGGGGTGGAGGAGTCCGAGTGGGAGTACATGGGGGAAAGACAGGCGAACACTCAGAGAAGAGGGTTGTAAAATAATAAGAGACAGACATACGCTCACAGACAATATATAGAGAAGGGGGATGTACAACAACAGAAGTAAGATAAACCTATGCAGAGGAGGGGGACTTAAAACAAATAAAGATACGCAGTTCCCCAACTGATATGTACATATACATATATATATATATATGTGTTTACCCCGACAGAACATATCCAGTTGACCAACGGATCCACGTTGACATATGCCCGTTCAAGAAAATTTTAAAAACTTTTAAGGTAAGAGGACAAACAATGGCCTTTACCAAAATAACTGTTAGACCTAACAACCTTCCAAGCAGATGGGAGGCATAGCCCTAATAGTGTAATGCCTAAAAGAGTGACACCCTTTGTTTAAATAGATACATATGCAGACGGATAAGAAGAGTGGAAGTGTCCTCATATACCTACAAGGAAGAGGAGAGGTTAACTATCCTTCTGCTATATACCAGTGAAGAGGTAATCAGCCCTCATACTCTGGCTTTAAAAGGATAGTGGTTAAAAGGTATAAAGGTACTTACAGTGCCTTTTGTGCCCGTATTAGGAAGAACTTCACCCTTTGCTAGAAGTGACGAACCGAGGTGGCAGACCAAACAAAACACCCACGGCGGTGCTCTGACTTACACCCACATGGTAAGAGTGTGCTTGAGTAGGAAAAGAAAGGCTTACATGGGGGGTACGACCCAATGACATTAGATAATGTATGAAGGAGATCTTTTATACCTTTGTCTATTTCCACACTAAAACGGAAACGGAGGGACAACACTCTTATATAAAAAACATGTTTGAAATATGCTGAATGAATTATATAGATGGAAATTACATGCTTAAGGGGGTAGGAGGGTCCCCACGTCCTGCAAGATCCTATTTGCGCAGTAAGCCTATGATCCCCGATATCCATCTGAGAGGGATACTAGAGATACACCAAAATAACGAAAACAATATAAAATAAGAGTGTATGATATCAGACTTTTACATAAACACATGTATCAATGTGATAAGAGCTGTTAAACCAATGATTGTGTCACGAACCATTTCATAGTAGTGATACCTTGCTTTTCTCCCCATGTATTTACAGAGAGGGTGTTAAGTAATAGTCCTTGAAGCCGGTGACCCCAAAGAAACGGCAGTCCTGAAGAAGGTGCTACATTTTCAAGTGTCCACAGCACCGAAACGCGTCGACGCATTCCTTTTTTGTATAGAATCTAAGTAGGGTCCAGGGAGCAATAGATATACATACATTAATGGTACTATTGACTGCACTTTTATATTAACAAAGGATCATTGGATCTAGAAACTAGCAGTGGCTAAGGAATTTAAAGGCCACATTGTGTAGGGTTTTTTTTTGTGATTCAATGATATATCTGCCTGTCATATTTGTTTTTATATGGTTTCCTTTGTTTTGATTCAAATTAAACTTGCCTATGTATGTAATGAATTGTTATGAATACTTGTTTTTTACTGTACATTTTCAAAGATTGTTCTTTGAAATTTTAATTCGACATTTTGTGTAGATTCTCTTATGTTTTTATTAAAAAGACTGTGAACGTTCAATTTTAGTGTGGAAATTAACCTTTCGCCATTACGACGTTTGATTTGTTTGTCCTTGCTGGTGTAAGAGTGTATGAATGCCTAGACAGATAGGGTATGGAAGTATAGTAAGTCCATACGACAGTGTGTACCCAGGGATTTCTCTCTGACTGGTTGTCACTGTACCCTGTTCTCTGGTGATAGTGGGGTACTCTCTCTCTAGATATCTTGAAAGAACTTCTACTTAAAACAGAGACAAAGCACCAGCACTAACCGTTTTACAAAACAACAACCCAAGAATAATGTAACCCAGGCTCTCCGTTCCTTCCAACACATCTCACACAATGAATTTCTGGACCTGGTCAAAGCAAGCAGGCCTGCTGGCAGCCATTCTGACCAGTGTCCACCACAAACTTTCAATGCAATTCTTTTAACAATCTCTGCTGCCACTCCAGTAAGAAGAATCATCAACGATCCCTTAACTTCCGGAATATTTACAGAAGAACTCAAAACGTCATAGATACACTTTTTACTCAAAAAAACTAACTTGGAACCGCTGAACCATGACAACTACAGACCCATTACAAATGGACCCAGATGTCACAATTCATTGAAGAGAATGTCTTACTTTCAAACAGGATTCCGCCCGGGAAGAGGCACAGAATTTCCCCTCTTTGCCATCTGGGATGACCTGAAGAACACAGTTGACCGCAACGGGGTTGCTGCGCTACTTCTCTTGGACCTCTCGGCTGCCTTTGACACGGTTGACCATGACACTCAGAAACAAAGACTCTCTGGCATAGAAGGGACTGCTCTAGATTGAATTGAGTCCTACCTCCGAAACAGAACTAATGTCATCCACACCCCACCTTCTGTCAGGAGCCCCGAATCTTCGCAGGAACAAAATGGCCGCTATTTCCCAACGCCCAACCGTCGATGACATCGCGCCTCTGACAGAGCAACAACACCAACGGAGGGGAAAGGGGAATTGGAAGAGAAAGAAGAGACACTCCAACTGCTGTCTCCGAGTAGTCTTCAGAGGCTGCTACTGGCCGTCTTATTCCCTGAAGGGATACCTAATGCACAGATGGGAAGAAACTTAAACACCAAAACTCTAACCAAACACTCTGTCTTATCTATACTCAGATCTTCATCTACTATACCAGTGCTTAATTGGAGTATTGCCTCTCTTCTGTGGTGTAGTAGTGGAACTCAACGGAACTAGTAGAGCATGTGAATTTCTGCAATGAGAAAACAATCTTAGAACTAAATATTGAATACCTTTCCTCCTACTGTCAGATATCTACTGGGACTTTTACCTTCTAGTTCTGAAGAGGATTATGTAGTGGGATATCTTTACAATTGAGGAGGAACTCTGACTCTTTTCCTATAGTCCAGGATTGACTTGAAAATGAAGTTCATACAAGGTCCTTTAGTTGACGCGCAAAGGGAACGAGGAAGGAAGGAGAGGGTAGGAAGAGATAAGGAAAAGCGCAAGGAAGGACAGGGCTCAAGGAGGACGTTGAAGTGTAGATAAAGTTCAGCGTGGCAACCAATGGAAAAGTCTTACTTGGAAAGTGGCTACGCTAAGACAGTTCCTAGCCACTTAGCTTTATAGTTCCACCTTGGGGAGTGTTCCTACGCTGATACTTCTCAGGGCACGAAGTACTCTGGAACTCTGAAGACGACTTCCTCAGACCTTGACTCTCTCACGATGACAAACTGAATTTCCGAGAGTTGAGTGAAACTAGCTCAGCCTCTCGAAAACTGAACAGCTTCTGCTGACTGGAAAATTCGTGAAACGCTCTCTCATGCACTAAGCATAGGCGGAGAAACGGTTCGGAACGTGTTGCTTCAAACAGATTCAAATTGAAGTGCGCAGTGGAATCTGTGCGCATCATCCATATAGACTAGGCTGTGAATGTAATACAAAATGGCGTCGCATTCCATACCAATGTGGTGGCCATGTTGTAACGGTCAGCTGTCATTATAAATTATACCAAAAGTTGACCATTTGTGTTTGATAACCACTCTGGGTCTTCTTTTTGAGATACAAGACAAAGGCTTGTTCCAAATTGTAGCAATCGTGTGGTTCCTGACACCTTTCTTGTCCAAACCGTACTCCACAAAAGCAGGGGTCCCTCAAGGCTCTATCATCTCGCCCATGCTTTTCAACATATACATGAAGGCATTACCGGTACTGATCATTCAATTTCACCTCACGTTCTATAACTATGCAGACGACACTTACATAATCCTTCAACCGGAATGCCCCAAAGACATTGGAAACGCACCAATTCTCAGTTGCCTCAGAGCCGTATATCAATGGATGACTTGGAGCATCTCAAATTGAATGCTTCCAAAAGGGAAATGCTCACGTGTGGTGATTGGAAACATTATGACCCACTTGCTGCCTGGCCTGATGAACTGGGATCACCACCTAAAGTATTGAAAGAAGTAAGAAACCTCAGAATGGACTCCAAGCTATCAATGAATGCCCAAGTGGACAAACTAGCAAGATCAAGCTTTGTCACTATAAAAACTCTGCGCTGAATTTTCCCCCATTTGGGATTTCCACACAAGGTCCAAGCTACCATCTCTCTTGTTTTGTCCAAACTCGATTACGCCAATAGCCTCTAACACAGATCACCTTTAACGACCATGAAAAGACTACAACGGATTTAGAACTAGGCTGCCAGACTACTCTTGCATATCAAACCGCAAGACCACATCTCACCTGCCTTGAAAGCCCTGCATTGGTTATCGGTTGCCATAAGATCCACGTTCAAGCTGCTTTTTATCACCCACAAAACGCGATACGTGGAATGGGACAGCGCTTCATCAGGAATAAAATCACCAAACACATTCAACAAAGGAACCCCTGCTCAGAGAGTGGCACCTCGCCTCAAAATCCCAAGGTACAAGAAAAAACCCATGGGTGGCACATCCTTCTCGGTTCAAGCAGACAAACTATGGGACTCTTTACCCCCCAACATAAGATCCACGGAAAAAGACCTTATCTTCATAAAACTACTCAAGAATTGTCTCTTCCCCACATAAGCGCCATACGTAAACAGAAAAATACAGCATATCCCTCTGTATATTAGCATTTATTTGTACTATAGATATGTACGTATCTGTGTATTGCTCTGTATAAACATGTATAAACATGTAGAATAATTATGTTGTTAAAAAATAAAAAAATGTAAGTACAACACTTGAAAACCAGAGTTTATCTAATGCATTTTTAATCTACAAATACTTCCTTCCTTTATGCATCCATATACCTTCCATGTACTTGGATCTATATATTTATTACTTTTCTTCTAAAAAAGCATATTAAATGCACTACCCTATTTCTCATCCTATACCTCTATCAATAGCTTTAATCTACATATACTTACCTCCTTTATGCATCTATATACTTTTCATGTACTTATGGATCTATATATTTATTACTTTCTTCTAATTCAGCATATCCAATGCACTAGCCTATTTCTCACCCTATACCTCTCTCAATATATCTTCTACCCTAACTCCCTGACTCATCTCAAACTTCTTTCTACTACTCTTTCCAATACTCTACCCTACTTCTCACCTAATACCTCTTTCAATATATCATCTACAGCCACTCTCTCATTCATCCCATCCCCCATACCACTACAATGATACCCAAAATAACCCTTTCTAGATTCTCCCCTTCTCTACCCCTCATTGCATCATCTGCCATCTTTTAGTATACCGATCCCCCAAAACAAGCCTTTTTAAACCTTTTCCCTCCACATCCCTTTTTACTCATCCCAAGCCTCCTCCTACTGCTATGACCGCCAAAACAAACAAAAAAAGTCTAAATCTTTCACTCTTCTATCCCTCCACTATCCTTTTCAATCAGAATAACAGACTAACATGTCCACTTCTCAATTTCATATTTCACTATACTAATTTACCACTCATCCTTTATGGGTTCTAGAGTAGCGTGCTACTCGCCAAAAAAGCGCTTCAACACCTCATTAAGGGTAGCAAGCACTATATAAATGCAAACCTTTTTTTCTCTTCTATCCCTCCGCTACACTTTTCTATCCAAAACACTGAATAACATATCCACTACTTAAATTACTTTCATATTTCACTATACTGATTTTCACCACTAATCCTTTATGGGTTTCAGAGTAGCGTGCTACTCACCAAAAAAGCACTTCAAACACCCCATCCGGGGTAACAAGCGCTATATAAATGCAAACCTTCTTCCCTCTTCTATCCCTCCGCTACACTGCTCTATCCAAATAGCTGAATAACATATCCACCAATTAAATTACTTTCATAATTTACTATACTAATTTAACACTAATCCTTTATGGGTTCCAGAATAGCGTGCGACTTGCCAAAAAAGCACTTTGACACCCCATCAGGGGTAGCAAGCGCTATATAAATGCAAACATCTTTCCCTCTTCTATGCCTCCGCTACCCTTCTCTTTCCAAATAACTGAATAACATATCCACCACTCAAATTACTTTCATATTTCAAAAACTAATTTTCAACACTAATCCTTTATGGGTTCCGGAGTAGTGTGCTACTCACCAAAAAAGAGCTTCAAAACCCAATCAGGTGTAACAAGCGCTATATAAATGCAAACCCTTTCCCCTCTTCCATCCCTCCCCTACCCTTCTCAATCCAAATAACTGAATAACATATCCACTACTCAAATTCCTTTCATATTTCACTATACTAATTCAACACTAATCCTTTATGGGTTCCGGAGAAGCATGCTACTCGCCAAAAAAGCAATTTGACGCCTCATCAGGGGTAGTAAGCGCTATATAAATGCAATTACAATACAATACAATAAAATTACATGGCCATCTGGGAAGATGTCTCCGACGGTGCGAATGTTATAATGTCACAGCATGCGCTTTAAAAGGGGCTCGCTGGTTAATGGTAACCACGGGTTATCCTCCAAGGAAGCATTGGAGAATAAAGACTGCCAACTCAAGTTTACGCCGCAATGTACGCCACGCCGAACATGCCGTGGCAACAGCCATAATTTCAGTGTGATCCAGGGGAATACCCCTGGGCAACAAGGCCGAGTGTGGAATGTCCTGTAGCTGATCTAGTTACGGCTTCAGATAGGGAATGCGAGTGTCAGGATGGTACCACCTAGGCGCATAGTGGCACTGAAATGCCGGGTAATATAACTGCAGGTCTGGAACGCCTAGACCCCGTCTGTCATACGATAAGATCAGGATATCCACCTCACTCGGGGCCTGTAACCCGCCCTGATGAGACATCAAGGTAACTGCATAATGTTTGAAAAAAGGAGTTTGGGAGCGGGATTGGGATATTAAGGAAGAGTTTTAAGAACGGAGGGAGTACAATAATTTTAATAATGGCTACTCGGGGGGCGTGGCCAGCAGCCGAGAGAGATGGCTGCTGCCTGAGAAAGCTCTTGCCCATCCACGGCACTTTAAATGTCCCGCAGCCGTCGCGACCCGAGTGAGCAGCCTGGACATGCAAGGACATCTATCCGGGGCTCCCCCCCCACTGCAGCGGAGTGTGTCCTGAGGGGCCTGCACCTCTGTAACGGCTAACAACTCCACAACAGTCCCGAGAGGCGGAGGGGGAAAGATGGCGGGCATCTGCTCCACCGCGAGCCGGTCCTGATGAGTTTCCCTTCACTGCGAGCCCCCCCCCCACATGTGACACGAGCAGAGACACAGTGCGGGACCTGGGTGTGGGACAGAGGAGCCAGCGGAGGCGACCCGGAGCGCTGCGGTGACCCCTTCCCTGAGGTGACGGACAGGAGGGGCTGTGGCACCGGGGAGCGTGGAAATTGAGGCCCCGGCTTTGAGGCCTAGTCGTGATCGGCGGAGGAGATCTAAGTGGAAGCCGCGGGGGGGTGAGGGGGTTTTGGATGGCCTGGGTAATCGCCGTGATGCCCTTGAATGACTGACTGCCCGCCGGAGCGTAGGCGGTGAGGAAATGAAAACCGGCTAAAGAAACATTGGGGCCCATATTGAGGTACTACATTGGCAGCAGCACGGCGCCGGGAGAGAGCCACACTCGAGGCCCCTTCTTTTGGGCCCATATAAGGTACTCAGGGTGACTGGGGGAGGACCTGCACCGCGTTTTGAGGACAGTTCAGGACTAAGTGTGCGCTGTGGGGGACAGGGGGCAGCTGATATACACCCCCCCTCCTTACTCAAGGTCGATGGTTACAGGGCCCACTGAGAGACTCTGGGCTTAGAGGTCAGGAGTCCTGGTGTAGTGTAGTTCCTATATTCCCAATAGGCTCTGCGCATTGGAATAATATAAACAGCAGTGTAGACGTAGGACTGAGGTCGACTAGGTCTCTACTGATTATATTAGACTTAATTAGTTTTGCCAGCTAGCTCAGAGGTCACTAGAGACTTTCTCGAATAAACAAGGAGGAGTTTAACTTCCCTGGATAGACAACAAGGGATTAGCTTCTGACAACCACATAACATGACAACTTTGCTCCCTCAGAATAAAGAGTGTATCTCTAGAGTCGTGTGAAAACAATAGACGGTTATTTCACTCAGTCAATCGTGCATACTTAGTTTCACCAGAGTGCAGAGAAATAGAGAGACGGGCGTTTTCAATAAAAGGTATTATTTATTGAGCAGTCTTCTTTCTCATGCAAGAGAAATGAATTGCCACAATTACAATACTTAACATAAAGTAAAGTGCGTACAGTAAAAGGAGTATTATGAAATAATACTGTAAAAGCATTGATATGGTTTTCTTAGCCATATGATACTTTAAAATGGATAAAATATATACATATATAAAAACATTGACTAACGTACTCAACTGGTGCTTCTAATCTACGCCTACCCCGGTGTACCTGACCTAAGCCTAATACGTGGGAAGGAGTAAGTAAGTTGCAGTTTAAGTTAAGTTGGTGTTTGCCAAGAATCTGAATCAAGAATTCTCTTAAGGGTTTAGTCAGCTCCGTACCTTGGTAATAGAATAGAATGTAGGAGGTCTGGTATCTCTCTCTCAGGACTCGATATCCCAGCAACCCGCAAGGGTGACTGGAAACACCGGAGCTGGATTTTCTCAGCAGGAGAAAAAGACAGCGTCTTTCTCAGTGTGTCAAAAGGGAGGGGCGGCGTCCTTCGGCTCCTCGCATCAGCTGGGCTTCCAGGCAAGTAGATAGCCGCTCTGCTCCAAACCACTGTGTGTTTGCTTAAGGCAACGTTGGTATATTTATACCTGAAAGGTGCCGGGTAAGGCTGGACATAAGACGTCACCAAGAACTAACAGTTCTTTCTGACTCTAGGAGTTCTTGTGCAAATCAAAACAAGAGCAGGGGGATTTCCCGGGCTGCTGGAGGTTTGGTTTGTTTAAAGAACGCGTTGTACTTTCTAGGAATCCCTCGTAGGTCCTCCGCCAAACCCGGACTGACAAGACTGCACTGGCTTCCTGTGAGAGACAGCATTGCTTTTAAATCCCTTTGTATTGCCCACCAGTCATTTTGGTCAATTGGCCCTTTGATTAATCGTCCCTTAATCACCCCATACCTCCCTAGCAGACAGCTGCGCTCAGCTAGTGCCTTCCTTGCCACGGTGCCCAAGGTCAACCGGGCCAGATCAGGAGGCCGCTCTTTTTCTTTGAACGCCGCTAAGTTGTGGAACAGCTTACCCCTTCAATTAAGGTCTAACCCAGATCTGACTTCTTTCAGAAAACACTTGAAAACTTTTTTGTTCAATAAATACATTTTTTCCTTTCCTGTGTTATGTGGTTTCTTAGAACTTTTAGCAATCCTAGCGCTAGGACGCCCCCGGGCAACTACTCTGCGCTTTATAAAACGCATTTTCATTTCATTTCCTTTCATAGGAGTCTAGCGGAGTAGCCTTGCCGTATTTGGACTGCATGGGCTATTACTAAATATGGATATGATTCTTCTGCCTTTATAAGGATATTATTTATTATAGCCATATAAGGGCATAAATCGGGAATATCGAATTAGGGTCCTAGATAGAAACACAACACCCACTCCACGAATTAATGTCCATCATTACAAAAAACTAAGCAATATTAACATAATCGATGCATGTGTGTTTTCCAACCCACCCCAAAATACATAAATCGCATTTGAAATGGTATATGGTAAATACACGAAAATGAGTATTGGTACTGTACGCTTTTTAAGCAGTGTCATCATTCAGTTAAATGCATATATATATCAGCTGAATGAATTGCGAAAATGACACATAAAATGGCTCTGAATACAGAAAAGAAGGTCGAGACCATTCCATCACATATTTATACAAATGCTGTACATGTGCTAGAGGCTGAGGTAAAATATTGTCTCTAGAGTCCCTAAACTAGAAGCTCTGTTCTCTAAGAATATTTCTACTTTAAGCAGAGTACTTTGTGCCAGAAAAAAGGTAAATATTTTGGAAGTGAAAAAAAATATTTTCGCTTTCAGGGGATAAAATAGTTCCAAATGTTTTCAGTAGCTGTGTTTATCAAAAACTGAAGGCCGAATTCAGAGTTCAGGGAACGCTGTGTGCTCGTTGTTTTAAAAAGTTATTCTCGTTGTTAAGGGGAGAACATCATATCAGACAGGCTTGCAAAATATTGGTCTACAACATCAGGTGAAAGTTCGACCAAGTTCGAAAATGCTGTAATTGTGGTTATGTGAGAATTATTGCTATCATCGATGTCAGGATCAGCAATGCTCACAGAAGGTTGTACCTGTTTGGTGCTGCTTTCCTCTCGTACCTCACCGCCACCTACTCGTAGTGGTGAAGTCTCAACGAATGCCGTCATCAGAATAGGTAACCGCTGGGGACAACACGATGCATGAGTCGTTACCGGACCTAGCAAGGTATCTATATCCATTGGTACTGCTGATGGTAGTGTAAGACAGACGTCCAACACGCATTCTTCTCCGCATCTCTGCATAGCAGACATCGAAGCACAGGTAAGATGCAATTTTGCCAGATTGGTCTGAATGAAAGAAACCAAGTTGTACTTAGATCTCTTAGCCGGGCAAATCCGAGGACTTTAGTGATGCGGTCCCGGTAGCGTATAGCTAGGATCGTTTCTGGAGTCTTGTCTGTGGCTTGGCTTGCCATATCGGAGCAGAAGAATCAAAAATAAAATTCCTGCTACGAGTCCCAAAAGAAGAGGCAGACCCCCGAATACAGAATGGACAAAATTCTGAAAGATGCCCAGAACTGTTTCAAAAGGTGTTACCAGTCCCGAAAAATTGTCTTAAATACATGTGCGATGCCACTGGTATCAGACATGTTTAAAATTTGGCTTAACATTTCTACGAAATGTACGGGGCAATTTGTTGATAAAAGGGAATGTATCTCTGGCGTTGTCCTTGCAACTTGCAGTTCATACGTCTCTTTGGACGAGGTTAAAGGCACAGTTGTTTGTAAAAGAATGGATTTCATTCTGCTTAAAGTATCAATTTGTATAGAAGAGATATTCAAAGAAGGCCATATTGCCGCCTCCATGTCTGGATTGCTGTTTGGATACAATACTTGCATACAGCAAGTGACCATGGAACTAACGCTCACGAGATAGGCTTTTCCTGGCACCATGCCACAACAGCTGTGGTCACTTATTAGAACGTAACTGCCGTTGGAAAGCTGTCTAAAAAACGACTCTATCTTTGTTGCAGGAGTGCCGTGCAGGTGACATGAAAGGTTATTTGAAGACCCTTCGCAGGCTCCATGCAAGTTAATACCTTGACACAGAAGTGTACCGCTTAGTGATTTTTTACAATTGTTACCACTAAGAAATACCTCCTTTTTCCCTTCACTATAACATTTGTGTGTATAAGGTAATTCCCATGTCGACTTGATGTATCCTTTACCCAACCTTTCATACAGGCCTGCTGGTATATATTTTTGGCAATACTTAAACTGCAAAGTTGTTATTGGGATTGTAATTGTCCCATGTATTATCCATTCAATGACAGGTCTCTCTGACATTGTCAATGGTAATCTCTCAAGCTTTTCAATGCTCAGAATTGTATAGTCTGCTCCTTTTTGTGCCAAACTGATTTGTTTATCAGTAAGGTTAAAGATAGAGAATAATGACGTTGTGTTGATTAAACACCATGGCACGTAGCCTGAACGCAGATTTTGCAACGTCCAGCCAAGCTGTACAATAGAACGTAATTGGGACTGACCATGTTGTAACATTAGTAAGTCCTGCTCTATTATATCAATGGCAGATGATACAATGCTGTCCAGTGAATATATTCTGGAGGACAGAGTCGTTAACCCATTGTCCACAACAGAAAGTGTTTTTTCCAAATGAATACGATCAATTTCTCGTATTTTTTCTGCTGTTTCAATTTGTGTTACTTTCCAAGCTTCGTTGTAAGCAGCGTATATACCGGCGTATATGAAACGTTTTTGACGCTGTTTGCGTGGTCCCAGTATGAAATCACGCAAGTCAGCACCGTCTTTAAGTAAAGTCAAGTGTTGCTTAATTTCAGCCAGTGTGGATTTCTGTAGCCACTCAAGGCATAGTTTCCCTACACTGTATGTTGTAACTATCCCTGGATGTTGTCTCTGGGAGTATCTAGGGTCTGGCCTGGTCTGTTTTAATCCCCTGTGTTTTGTTCAGGAATGTATCTTGACAGTTATTTGTGTATGTAGGCCAGATCAACCATTTTTTCCAATCAGGATGTGTTCTGTTTTGGTGTAAAATATGGGATACGTCTATTTCCACGTCTGTAGTGCTATTACTATCAGGTATGGGCTTCGGAATAGACGGTTTATTTAAGTCTTTTATCTTGGCTAGGCCAAGACAGGTTGTCTGTTGAATGGTGTCATTCAAGAATATTATTTGTTCTGGGATCATGCAGGCTCTAAATAACGCTTCTAAACCTTGTACCTGCCATTCTTTTGTACCCCAGATGGTTTTTGTTTCAATGTTGTTTTTCCAAAATTCAAAACCAAATGTAGTACTTTTTTCATAAAATGTTTCAGAATAAATTAATTTAGTATTTGTCAACATTGTTTTCATTCTTATTTAACATTTTAAAATAAAATGTTTCTGGATCACTGTTGTTAAACCCTGAGAAGTATTGGAATTTCTCATAAAATGTTTTCGAGCTGCCTTTAGGCGGTGTTGCACAATTTTCCCATTGGTTATAATTTAAAACATTTCTAGGCTGAGCAGATTTATGCAAGTAGTGATGACCATAATGATTATAACAGTATAACTCTTCATAATTTGACGAACCCTGCAAATAATCATGTTCTGTAAATTTTGCTGACATTACTAAATCTGACATCATATTATTAATATTTTCAAAGTCCCAATCATCAGAGAAAGTACTTGGTTTTATAAAGTCACTTAATGAAACCTTAAACTGGTGTGGATATTTTAAGAGCTCAATCGGGCCATAAATTTCATAATCCGTTTTGTCCCATGCTACCCCACCGGGTATTGGATTGGCTGTGATGTTCACTGATGATAGTTCTCTTTTCTCGATGTGAGATGACTTGTGAGGCTTTAGGACCAAGTTGATGTTCTGACTTGCTGTGTCCATTGTACTGTATTTTCCTTCAATGAATTTTCCCAAACAAAGAACCATGATGAGCCAAAGCAGGAGGAAAAGTACACCTAACACAATCCAAAATTCAATCCATGGAGAAATCAGATAGGTTTCTTTGAGTTGATGAAAGAGTTCAGTTACTTTGTCTTTGAAAGTTTTTGTTGCTGGCGTTTCTTCATGTTCACTTGGATCATCAGAAAAGTCATCGAAATTGATGAAGTAGCCAGATGCAGTTCTGTCAATTGTTGGAATTGTTTCTGGATTTTCATTTGCTTTTGGATTTTTCTTTGTTTCACTAGCATAGTCTGAGGCTACATCGTTGTAGACTGGTGTTTCTTGACAAACTGTTGCAATTTGGGTTTCAAGAGGCACAAGTTCCATGGCTTTGTTGCATGCCGCTCGTAGTCGCAGACTCTGAGGGTTAGAGGAGCCCTGTTGCACGCTTGAGGAGTTTTGGAACCCTTCACCTGCTCACCTGCCAATTGGGAACTGTGGCTGACACTGGGGCTGTTTTGCTGTCGGGACCTTGACGGAGCGGGACTGCGATGCCCAGCAGTCTTTGCAGCGCTCCATCGGCCGCACCTGGTGCCTCTTCCCGCCCCCGCCTCCCTGGTCCTTATTACGACTCGCGGCCCCCGCTTTGCGGGAGCCGCTCGTAGTCGCAGACTCTGAGGGTTAGAGCAGCCCTGTTGCACGCTTGCACGTCTGAGGAGTTTTAGAACCCTTCACCTGCTCACCTGCCAATTGGGAACTGTGGCTGACACTGGGGCTGTTTTGCTGTCGGGACCTTGACGGAGCGGGACTGCGAGGCCCAGCAGTCTTTGCGGTGCTCCATCGGCCGCACCTGGTGCCTCTTCCCGCCCCCGCCTCCCTGGTCCTTATTACGACTCGCGGACCCCGCTTCGCGGGAGCCGCTCGTAGTCATATACTCTGAGGGTTAGAGGAGCCCTGTTGCACGCTTGCATGTCTGAGGAGTTTTGGAACCCTTCACCTGCTCACCTGCCAATTGGAAACTGTGGCTGACACTGGGGCTGTTTTGCTGTCGGGACCTTGACGGAGCGGGACTGCGAGGCCCAGCAGCCTTTGCAGCGCTCCATCGGCCACACCTGGTGCCTCTTCCCGCCCCCGCCTCCCTGGTCCTTATTACGACTCGCGGCACCCGCTTCGCGGGAGCCGCTCGTAGTCGCAGACTCTGAGGGTTAGAGGAGCCCTGTTGCACACTTGCACGTCTGAGGAGTTTTGGAACCTTTCACCTGCTCACCTGCCAATTGGGAACTGTGGCTGACATTGGGGCTGTTTTGCTGTCGGGACCTTGACGGAGCAGGACTGCGAGGCCCAGCAGTCTTTGCGGCGCTCCATCGGCCGCACCTGGTGCCTCTTCCCGCCCTCGCCTCCTCCGATTTAACCACGCCCATATCCGCGGTTCGCAGGACGCGCGTTGGCAGCGCCGGGTGGGCCGTCTACGGCCGTCCAAGGCCAGGCCTGGCTACCCCCCTAACATTTGGTCTGTTTACATACTTAAGTCGGAACTGTATGTTCTCAAATATTAATCTTTCTGTGTTTTAAAGGTCAGGGTCAGCATGGCATTACGCTCATGGAAAGAGAGAACTGTTCAAGTTACAACCAAGAGTGGGGTGGTTTCGGGGACTTTAGATAATTTCTTTAAACGGGCAACAGGTATTCTTGAAAAGAAAATTGCTTTTGCTGAAAAGCGCTTATCAGTAGACCTTGTTAAGGGAAAACGCTCATCCCTTGGTGACATTGGTTCAGTGGCATCCCCCCCTACTACAAGCATCCGGGCCTCCTTAATTAACAAAGATACAGATTTAGAGCATATGGTGGCAACTCCTCTTATTGAGGCGAATTGCTCTACATTTACTGGGTCCATTACCAGTACGCCTTCAGGTAGCCCTATTGTTGTAGATACCGAGTGCTCCTTGCAATTTAGCCCTGTCCAGATAGTTCAAAATAGGGGTGATCTAATTAATCCAAATCCAATTAAAGGGAAAAGAGGGGGTGATCGTCGGAAAAGTGTTATGTAAAAAATGCTAAACAAAAGTGTTCATTACAGTCTGCACATGCCCTATCTATCCCCCTTACACTAAATGTAAATGTAAATGTGGGATTCTTGTAAAGCGCACTGTTACTCTACCCGAGTGTCCTGGCGCTGTAGACCGCTGGGGAACCCGTCCTGGTTTTCCCTGTAAGATGGTCCCTTTCTGGGTATCTCCAGGGTGAAACCAGGCATCCCCGGCGTCTCTGGGGGGCCGTTGTAGAGATGAGGCAAGCTTAATGCCCAGAGTTACCGAGTGTGTTCCCTGGTTAGAGTAGGCACTGAGGCGAGAATTATCGAGTCCGTTGACCCTGGTCCCAGACCCTGCCGCGTCGGGAATTGAACCCTGGTCCCGGGCCGTTCTTTGCTTACAGGTCTGCCGCCTCTAACCAGTGAGCCACACCACTCCACGGCCCCACCCAATTGTGCTGTTCAAGACCATACTCATAGTATAGTGGATGGCCTTTTGGGGAAGATGAAGTTCTGGTCAAATCATTGATGCACCCCCTTTTGGAACGAACGAGGCTAATCAATTCTAAACTTGATCAGCTTGAGCTGATAGTCTCAGCTAATGATAACATTCTGGACAAATTAGCAAAAGTTTTGGAATGTCCCACAGCACCACCCAAAGTCCCCCAGGCAAAAGGAACTAGTAAAGTTGTAAAGGTGACCAATCCAGTCCCTACTGCACAAATAAATAGTCAGTTAGGTCAGCCATGTTTGGGGAACCATCCCACACAAAACTGCCCTCTGGCTAAATCCAGAGGTAGGGCCCCTAAGGAGGGTGAAGGGATTAGTACTCAGTCTGGCCCAAGAGACATAGACATCCGCACCCAGCCCAAAGAGAAGAGTCAATCGGGGAAAAAGACTAATAATAATTTGAGCCCCCCTTGTGTTAATTTACCACCCTAGTCCGCTCCCTATACCATCATACTGACGGGTGTTCCAGCTATTGGGGTGGACAAAACGGAATCTTATAGGGATTTGAAAAACAAAGTCTCTTTTTGGATAAACAAGAATAGGACTCTCCCTCCCTCCTTTGGCACGGAGATTTTTAATGTTAGAAGAGTGAGTTGGGTGGGACACGGCCCTAAGGATTTAGAGGGAGACTGCATTATAACTAACTTTAGGGATCCTTGGGTGGTGGATTTTGTCCGCAGAGAGCCTAGGTTTGGTAGGGTGGGCGATGTTCAATCCCTAGGCCTAAAATACTTTTATCCCAAGGGTCTCAGTGGTCCCCCCTCACGCACACCTAGGTCTAGATGGCAAAATCCAATTGGTAATCCAATTGGTAGGTTCCTCCCTGATCGGGCACTTCACATCCCACATTATCCATACCTGTTTAATCGCTTTGAACCCCTTTCAGGCTTGGAAGGTGTGGATTGACTTTTGCCCGAGCATGATCATGAAACTCTGTCTGTTAGCTTGGGAATGATGTGCTTGGGCTCTAGTACTTTAGAGGCAGGGGTGATAAATAGTAGCAATCAAGAAGAGGGGAGGCCTATTGAGGAGGGTTTGGGTGGCCAGGTTGTTGATGACGGGGTGGACAGGTCCCCCCCGCAATCCACGCATAGCAAAGTTAGAGATAGTCCACCGAAGGCTCATGAACATAACTTACTGCCCACACAGGACTCTCTACTTAAAATAGTCTCATGGAATACCGCAGGTTTAAAGGAGAAACTGGACATAAGTGAATGGGCTGATTTTGTAGATGAGCAGGATATAATGATTTTTCAAGAAAGTTGGGCTACTGACCCTATTTTTCGTGTGGGGTTCTTAAACTTCTACAAACCCGCCATAAGGGGAAATAAAGGGAGAGCGTCTGGTGGTTTAACCATTTATGTCCGCCAGTCTCTCAACTACAGTACGGTAGACGTGTTAGTTCATAATCCTGATATTCTTGGGATCAAGCTCAGCAAAGTAAACCACCAGGACATTTTCATTATTAACATCTATGCACGGGGCTTACCAGGAGGGCGGTGTCCAGTAATTATCAATGAACTAGACCAGCTCCTTGATGGTATTGGGAGGGATAAGTTTTTAATTGTGGCTGGGGATATAAATTGTACTTTTGAACCCCTTCTCCCCAAAAGCGAGGACTTATATGCCAAAGAAGATGAGATATGGAATGTCCCACAACTTACCCTAAACCTGAAAAAAAGGGGAACCGAGGCTGCTCTACATTGGTTGGGTCTGTGCCTTGAATGGGGGTTGAGAGCAGCAAACGGCCGTTCACTTTCTGACAAAAATGGACGTGCAACCTTTGACAATGGTACCAGCACTAGCAGGATTGATTATTTTCTAATTAAAATTGAGTACTGAGCACTCTTAAATGATATGTTCGTTTCAGCACGTCCTGAAAGTGACCACAACCCATTGATCGTAACACTGAAAATAGAGGATAATCCAGGGCGCTCAATCGCTACAGATTGTGTTACAGCAGAAACTTTTTTAACTAACGATAGACGCAGAGTCCGATGGAGCAGGGTATTAGAAGACCCCGCCATTCTAGATAGGGTCTCTCATGAAGTTTCTTCTACCCGGAGCGTTATTTAAAGTCAAATCGATTCCCCAGGGCTCTTGGTACAAATAAGCAATTATCATGAGCAGCTGTTTAACACCCTGAAAGAACTTTTTACAAGGACAGTCAAATCAGGAACTGTCTCTGTAACGGGAGGGACAAAATGGTACAATACTACTTGCCGACAGGCTCATAGCTCACTGATTACAGCTATGAAAACCCGAGTGGTTGCAGACATTAGAAAGGCTAGAGTAGCTTATAAAAATGCCCAAAGGGTGGCTAGAGGACCTGGGATGACAGTCGCTGGCAGGATTTGTATGAAGCATGCAGGTCCTCAAACCAGATTAAGTTCTGGCAGGTGGTTAAATGGGGCGGTAACACAGACTCGCAAACCCTGGCGAATCATGTTCCCGCAGAGGACTGGGCAGAGCACTATGCATCACAGTTTAGGGGGCCCGAGGAGGCTCAACCTCATGTACTGGCCTGCCCCTACCCAGAGTCACCAATGCCAAGTGCGACTCTAGTATTCACGAGTAAAGATGTAGAGTTTGCCTTGAGATTGGTCCAAGGTGGGAAAGCCCCAGGCATGGATAGTATTCCGGCCGACTTGTTCAAGTTTGATCAATTGAATTGGGTACCATACATCACGATGTTAGCCAATGCTATTGCCAGGGGGGCACGGATCCCAGAATCATGGAAAGGGGCCAAAATCTTACCCGTCTTTAAAAAGGGGGACCGTTCGTCCCCAGGGAACTACCGCCCGATTAGCCTAATAGATGCACTACAGAAAGTCATAGCAAGGATGGTGCTGGCTAAAATACTGGTCTGGATGGAAAATGAGAAAATTCTTTCCCCGATGCAAGCTGGTTTTAGATCAAACATCAGCACTATCGACCAGGTATTCAGGTTTATCTTGATATATTGGAAAGTGGTGTCCCTGGATGGAGGAACCATTTATGCTGCATTCGTGGATCTCAAATCCGCGTTTGACCTTGTCCCTAGAGATAAGTTATGGGTTGCTCTGAGAAATATGGGATTGCCCAGAGAACTCCTGGACTTAGTAATCAGGTTGCACAAGGACAATTTTGAGAGGGTAAGATGGGGTAGACAAACTAGCAAGATCAAGCTTTGTCACTAAAAAAACTCTGCGCTGAATTTTCCCCCCTTTGGGATTTCCACACAAGGTCCAAGCTACCATCTCTCTTGTTTTGTCCAAACTCGATTACGCCAATAGCCTCTAACACAGATCACCTTTAACGACCATGAAAAGACTACAACGGATTTAGAACTAGGCTGCCAGACTACTCTTGCATATCAAACCGCAAGACCACATCTCACCTGCCTTGAAAGCCCTGCATTGGTTATCGGTTGCCATAAGATCCACGTTCAAGCTGCTTTGTATCACCCACAAAACGCGATACGTGGAATGGGACAGCGCTTCATCAGGAATAAAATCACCAAACACATTCAACAAAGGAACCCCCGCTCAGAGAGTGGAACCTCGCCTCAAAATCCCAAGATACAAAAAAAAAAACATGGGTGGCACATCCTTCTCGGTTCAAGCAGACAAACTATGGGACTCTTTACCCCCCAACATAAGATCCACGGAAAAAGACCTTATCTTCACAAAACTACTCAAGAATTGTCTCTTCTCCACATAAGCGCCATACGTAAACAGAAAAATACAGCATATCCCTCTGTATATTAGCATTTATTTGTACTATAGATATGTACGTATCTGTGTATTGCTCTGTATAAACATGTAGAATAATTATGTTGTTAAAAAATAAAAAAATGTAAGTATAACACTTGAAAACCAGAGTTTATCTAATGCATCTTTAATCTACAAATACTTCCTTCCTTTATGCATCCATATACCTTCCATGTACTTGGATCTATATATTTATTACTTTTCTTCTAAAAAAGCATATTAAATGCACTACCCTATTTCTCATCCTATACCTCTATCAATAGCTTTAATCTACATATACTTACCTCCTTTATGCATCTTTATACTTTTCATGTACTTATGGATCTATATAATTATTACTTTCTTCTAATTCAGCATATCCAATGCACTAGCCTATTTCTCACCCTATACCTCTCTCAATATATCTTCTACCCTAACTCCCTGACTCATCTCAAACTTCTTTCTACTACTCTTTCCAATACTCTACCCTACTTCTCACCTAATACCTCTTTCAATATATCATCTACAGCCACTCTCTCATTCATCCCATCCCCCATACCACTACAATGATACCCAAAATAACACTTTCTAGACTCTCCCCTTCTCTACCCCTCATTGCATCATCTGCCACCTTTTAGTATACCGATCCCCCAAAACAAGCCTTTTTAAACCTTTTCCCTCCACATCCCTTTTTACTCATCCCAAGCCTCCTCCTACTGCTATGACCGCCAAAACAAACAAAAAAAGTCTAAATCTTTCACTCTTCTATCCCTCCACTATCCTTTTCAATCAGAATAACAGACTAACATGTCCACTTCTCAAATTCATATTTCACTATACTAATTTACCACTCATCCTTTATGGGTTCTAGAGTAGCGTGCTACTCGCCGAAAAAGCGCTTCAACACCTCATTAAGAGTAGCAAGCACTATATAAATGCAAACCTTTTTTTCTCTTCTATCCCTCCGCTACACTTTTCTATCCAAATAACTGAATAACATATCCACTACTTAAATTACTTTCATATTTCACTATACTGATTTTCACCACTAATCCTTTATGGGTTTCAGAGTAGCGTGCTACTCACCAAAAAAGCACCTCAAACACCCCATCCGGGGTAAAAAGGGCTATATAAATGCAAACCTTCTTCCCTCTTCTATCCCTCCGCTACACTGCTCTATCCAAATAGCTGAATAACATATCCACCAATTAAATTACTTTCATAATTTACTATACTAATTTAACACTAATCCTTTATGGGTTTCAGAATAGCATGCGACTTGCCAAAAAAGCACTTTGACACCCCATCAGGGGTAGCAAGCGCTATATAAATGCAAACATCTTTCCCTCTTCTATGCCTCTGCTACCCTTCTCTTTCCAAATAACTGAATAACATATCCACCACTCAAATTACTTTCATATTTCAAAAACTAATTTTCAACACTAATCCTTTATGGGTTCCGGAGTAGTGTGCTACTCACCAAAAAAGCGCTTCAACACCCAATCAGGTGTAACAAGCGCTATATAAATGCAAACCCTTTCCCCTCTTCCATCCCTCCCCTCCCCTTCTCAATCCAAATAACTGAATAACATATCCACTACTCAAATTCCTTTCATATTTCACTATACTAATTCAACACTAATCCTTTATGGGTTCCGGAGAAGCGTGCTACTCGCCAAAAAAGCAATTTGACGCCTCATCAGGGGTAGTAAGCGCTATATAAATGCAATTACAATACAATACAATAAAATTACATGGCCATCTGGGAAGATGTCTCCGACGGTGCGAATGTTATAATGTCACAGCATGCGCTTTAAAATGGGCTCGCTGGTTAATGGTAACCACGGGTTATCCTCCAAGGGAAGCATTGGAGAATAAAGACTGCCAACTCAAGTTTGCTCCGCAATGTACGCCACGCCGAACATGCCGTGGCAACAGCCATAATTTCAGTGTGATCCAGGGGAATACCCCCGGGCAACAAGGCCGAGTGTGGAATGTCCTGTAGCTGATCTAGTTACGGCTTCAGATAGGGAATGCGAGTGTCAGGATGGTACCACCTAGGCGCATAGTGGCACTGAAATGCCGGGTAATATAACTGCAGGTCTGGAACGCCTAGACCCCGTCTGTCATACAATAAGATCAGGATATCCACCTCACTCGGGGCCTGTGACCCAAGGTAACTGCATAATGTTTGAAAAAAGGAGTTTGGGAGCGGGATTGGGATATTAAGGAAGAGTTTTAAGAACGGAGGGAGTACAATCATTTTAATAATGGCTACTCGGGGGGGCGTGGCCAGCAGCCGAGAGAGATGGCTGCTGCCTGAGAAAGCTCTCGCCCATCCACGGCACTTTAGATGTCCCGCAGCCGTCGCGACCCGAGTGAGCAGCCTGGACATGCAAGGACATCTATCCGGTGCTCCCCCCCACTGTAGCGGAGTGTGTCCTGAGGGGCCTGCACATCTGTAACGGCTAACAACTCCACAACAGTCCCGAGAGGCTCAGGGGGAAAGATGGCGGCATCTGCTCCACCGCGAGCAGGTCCTGATGAGTTTCCCTTCACTGCGAGCCCCCCACCACATGTGACACGAGCAGAGACACAGTGCGGGACCTGGGGGTGGGACAGAGGAGCCAGCGGAGGCGACCCGGAGCGCTGCGGTGACCCCTTCCCTGAGGTGACGGACGGGAGGGGCTGCGGCGCCGGGGAGCGTGGAAAGTGAGGCCCCGGCTTTGAGGCCTAGTCGTGATCGGCGGAGGAGATCTGAGTGGCAGCCGCGGGGGGGTGAGGGGGTTTTGGACGGCCTGGGTAATCGCCGTGATGCCCTTGAATGACTGTCTGCCCGCCGGAGCGTAGGCGGTGAGGAAATGAAAACCGGCTAAAGAAACATTGGGACCCATATTGAGGTACTACATTGGCAGCAGCACGGCGCCGGGAGAGAGCCACACTCGAGGCCCCGGCTTTTGGGCCCATATAAGGTACTCAGGGTGACTGGGGGAGGACCTGCACCGCGTTTTGAGGACAGTTCAGGAAACGTGTGTGCTGTGGGGGACAGGGGGCAGCTGATATACACCCCCCCTCCCTACTCAAGGTCGATGGTTACAGGGCCCACTGAGAGACTCTGGGCTTAGAGGTCAGGAGTCCTGGTGTAGTGTAGTTCCTATATTCCCAATAGGCTCTGCGCATTGGAATAATATAAACAGCAGTGTAGACGTAGGACTGAGGTTGACTAGGTCTCTACTGACTATATTAGACTTAATTAGTTTTGCCAGCTAGCTCAGAGGTCACTAGACACTTTCTCGAATAAACAAGGAGGAGATTAACTTCCCTGGATAGACAACAAGGGATTAGCTTCTGACAACCATATAACATGACAACTTTGCTCCCTCAGAATAAAGAGTGTATCTCTAGAGTCGTGTGAAAACAATAGACGGTTATTTCACTCAGTCAATCGTGCATACTTAGTTTCACCAGAGTGCAGAGAAATAGAGAGACGGGCGTTTTCAATAAAAGGTGTTATTTATTGAGCAGTCTTCTTTCTCATGCAAGAGAAATGAATTGCCACAATTGCAATACTTAACATAAAGTAAAGTGCGTACAGTAAAAGGAGTATTATGAAATAATACTGTAAAAGCATTGATATGGTTTCTTAGCCATATGATACTTTAAAATGGATAAAATATATACATATATAAAAACATTGACTAACGTACTCAACTGGTGCTTCTAATCTACGCCTACCCCGGTGTACCTGACCTAAGCCTAATACGTGGGAAGGAGTAAGTAAGTTGCAGTTTAAGTTAAGTTGGTGTTTGCCAAGAATCTGAATCAAGAATTCTCTTAAGGGTTTAGTCAGCTCCGTACCTTGGTAATAGAATGTAGGAGGTCTGGTATCTCTCTCTCAGGACTCGATATCCCAGCAACCCGCAAGGGTGACTGGAAACACCGGAGCTGGATTTTCTCGGCAGGAGAAAAAGACAGCGTCTTTCTCAGTGCGTCAAAAGGGAGGGGCGGCGTCCTTCGGCTCCTCGCATCAGCTGGGCTTCCAGGCAAGTAGATAGCCGCTCTGCTCCAAACCACTGTGTGTTTGCTTAAGGCAACCTTGGTATATTTATACCTGAAAGGTGCCGGGTAAGGCTGGACATAAGACGTCACCAAGAACTAACAGTTCTTTCTGACTCTAGGAGTTCTTGTTCAAATCAAAACAAGAGCAGGGGAATTTCCCGGGCTGCTGGAGGTTTGGTTTGTTTAAAGAACGCGTTGTACTTTCTAGGAGTCTAGCGGAGTAGCCTTGCCGTATTTGGACTGCATGGGCTATTACTAAATATGGATATGATTCTTCTGCCTTTATAAGGATATTATTTATTTTAGCCATATAAGGGCATAAATCGGGAATATCGAATTAGGGTCCTAGATAGAAACACAACACCCACTCCACGAATTAATGTCCATCATTACAAAAAACTAAGCAATATTAACATAATCGATGCATGTGTGTTTTCCAACCCACCCCAAAATACATAAATCGCATTTGAAATGGTATATGGTAAATACACGAAAATGAGTATTGGTACTGTACGCTTTTTAAGCAGTGTCATCATTCAGTTAAATGCATATATGTATCAGCTGAATGAATTGCGAAAATTACACATGAAATGGCTCTGAATACAGAAAAGAAGGTCGAGACCATTCCATCACATATTTATACAAATGCTGTACATGTGCTAGAGGCTGAGGTAAAATATTGTCTCTAGAGTCCCTAAACTAGAAGCTCTGTTCTCTAAGAATATTTCTACTTTAAGCAGAGTACTTTGTGCCAGAAAAAAGGTAAATATTTTGGAAGTGAAAAAAAATAATTTCGCTTTCAGGGGATAAAATAGTTCCAAATGTTTTCAGTAGCTGTGTTTATCAAAAACTGAAGGCCGAATTCAGAGTTCAGGGAACGCTGTGTGCTCGTTGTTTTAAAAAGTTATTCTCGTTGTTAAGGGGAGAACATCATATCAGACAGGCTTGCAAAATATTGGTCTACAACATCAGGTGAAAGTTCGACCAAGTTCGAAAATGCTGTAATTGTGGTTATGTGAGAATTATTGCTATCATCGATGTCAGGATCAGCAATGCTCACAGAAGGTTGTACCTGTTTGGTGCTGCTTTCCTCTCGTACCTCACCGCCACCTACTCGTAGTGGTGAAGTCTCAACGAATGCCGTCATCAGAATAGGTAACCGCTGGGGACAACACGATGCATGAGTCGTTACCGGACCTAGCAAGGTATCTATATCCATTGGTACTGCTGATGGTAGTGTAAGACAGACGTCCAACACGCATTCTTCTCCGCATAGCAGACATCGAAGCACAGGTAAGATGCAATTTTGCCAGATTGGTCTGAATGAAAGAAACCAAGTTGTACTTAGATCTCTTAGCCGGGCAAATCCGAGGACTTTAGTGATGCGGTCCCAGTAGCGTATAGCTAGGATCGTTTCTCCCATCGTTGCTCTTGTCTGTGGCTTAGCTTGCCATATCGGAGCAGAAGAATCAAAAATAAAATTCCTGCTACGAGTCCCAAAAGAAGAGGCAGACCCCCGAATACAGAATGGACAAAATTCGGAAAGATGCCCAGAACTGTTTCAAAAGGTGTTAGCAGTCCCGAAAAAATTGTCTTAAATACATGTGCGATGCCACTGGTATCAGACATGTTTAAAACTTGGCTTAACATTTCTACGAAATGTACGGGGCAATTTGTTGATAAAAGGGAATGTATCTCTGCCGTTGTCCTTGCAACTTGCAGTTCATACGTCTCTTTGGACGAGGTTAAAGGCACAGTTGTTTGTAAAAGAATGGATTTCATTCTGCTTAACGTATCAATTTGTATAGAAGAGATATTCAAAGAAGGCCATATTGCCGCCTCCATGTCTGGATTGCTGTTTAGATACAATACTTGCATACAGCAAGTGACCATGGAACTAACGCTCATGAGATAGGCTTTTCCTGACACCATGCCACAACAGCTGTGGTCACTTATTAGAACGTAACTGCAGTTGGAAAGCTGTCTAAAAAATGGCTCTATCTTTGTTGCAGGAGTGCCGTGCAGGTGACATGAAAGGTTATATGAAGACCCTTCGCAGGCTCCATGCAAGTTAATACCTTGACACAGAAGTGTACCGCTTAGTGATTTTTTACAATTGTTACCACTAAGAAATACCTCCTTTTTCCCTTCACTATAACATTTGTGTGTATAAGGTAATTCCCATGTCGACTTGATGTATCCTTTACCCAACCTTTCATACAGGCCTGCTGGTATATATTTTTGGCAATACTTTAACTGGAAAGTTGTTATTGGGATTGTAATTGTCCCATGTATTATCCATTCAATGACAGGTCTCTCTGACATTGTCAACGGTAATCTCTCAAGTTTTTCAATGCTCAGAATTGTATAGTCTGCTCCTTTTTGTGCCAAACTGATTTGTTTATCAGTAAGGTTAAAGATAGAGAATAATGACGTTGTGTTGATTAAACGCCATGGCACGTAGCCTGAACCCAGATTTTGCAACGTCCAGCCAAGCTGTACAATAGAACGTAATTGGGACTGACCATGTTGTAACATTAGTAAGTCCTGCTCTATTATATCAATGGCAGATGATATATTCTGGAGGACAGAGTCGTTAACCCATTGTCCACAACAGAAAGTGATTTTTCCAAATGAATACGATCAATTTCTCGTATTTTTTCTGCTGTTTCAATTTGTGTTACTTTCCAAGCTTCGTTGTAAGCAGAGTATATACCGGCGTATATGAAACGTTTTTGACGCTGTTTGCGTGGTCCCAGTATGAAATCACGCAAGTCAGCACCGTCTTTAAGTAAAGTCAAGTGTTGCTTAATTTCAGCCAGTGTGGATTTCTGTAGCCACTCAAGGCATAGTTTCCCTATTCTGTATGTTGTAACTATCCCTGGATGTTGTCTCTGGGAGTATCTAGGGTCTGGCCTGGTCTGTTTTAATCCCCTGTGTTTTGTTCAGGAATGTATCTTGACAGTTATTTGTGTCTGTGAGCCAGATCAACCATTTTTTCCAATCAGGATGTGTTCTGTTTTGGTGTAAAATATGGGATACGTCTATTTCCACGTCTGTAGTGCTATTACTATCAGGTATGGGCTTCGGAATAGACGGTTTATTTAAGTCTTTTATATTGGCTAGGCCAAGACAGGTTGTCTGTTGAATGGTGTCATTCAAGAATATTATTTGTTCTGGGATCATGCAGGCTCTAAATAACGCTTCTAAACCTTGTACCTGCCATTCTTTTGTACCCCAGATGGTTTTTGTTTCAATGTTGTTTTTCCAAAATTCAAAACCAAATGTAGTACTTTTTTCATAAAATGTTTCAGAATAAATTAATTTAGTATTTGTCAACATTGTTTTCATTCTTATTTAACATTTTAAAATAAAACGTTTCTGGATCACTGTTGTTAAACCCTGAGAAGTATTGGAATTTCTCATAAAATGTTTTCGAGCTGCCTTTAGGCGGTGTTGCACAATGTTCCCATTGGTTATAATTTAAAACATTTCTAGGCTGAGCAGATTTATGCAAGTAGTGATGACCATAATGATTATAACAGTATAACTCTTCATAATTTGACGAACCCTGCAAATAATCATGTTCTGTAAATTTTGCTGACATTACTAAATCTGACATCATATTATTAATATTTTCAAAGTCCCAATTATCAGAGAAAGTACTTGGTTTTATAAAGTCACTTAATGAAACCTTAAACTGGTGTGGATATTTTAAGAGCTCAATTGGGCCATACATTTCATAATCCGTTTTGTCCCATGCTATCCCACCGGGTATTGGATTGGCTGTGATGTTCACTGATGATAGTTCTCTTTTCTCGATGTGAGATGACTTGTGAGGCTTTAGGACCAAGTTGATGTTCTGACTTGCTGTGTCCATTGTACTGTATTTTCCTCAATGAATTTTCCCAAACAAAGAATCATGATGAGCCAAAGCAGGAGGAAAAGTACACCTAACACAATCCAAAATTCAATCCATGGAGAAATCAGATAGGTTTCTTTGAGTTGATGAAAGAGTTCAGTTACTTTGTCTTTGAAAGTTTTTGTTGCTGGCGTTTCTTCATGTTCACTTGGATCATCAGAAAAGTCATCGAAATTGATGAAGTAGCCAGATGCAGTTCTGTCAATTGTTGGAATTGTTTCTGGATTTTCATTTGGTTTTGGATTTTTCTTTGTTTCACTAGCATAGTCTGAGGCTACATCGTTGTAGACTGGTGTTTCTTGACAAACTGTTGCAATTTGGGTTTCAAGAGGCACAAGTTCCATGGCTTTGTTGCATGCCGCTCGTAGTCGCAGACTCTGAGGGTTAGAGGAGCCCTGTTGCACGCTTGAGGAGTTTTGGAACCCTTCACCTGCTCACCTGCCAATTGGGAACTGTGGCTGACACTGGGGCTGTTTTGCTGTCGGGACCTTGACGGAGCAGGACTGCGATGCCCAGCAGTCTTTGCGGCGCTCCATCGGCCGCACCTGGTGCCTCTTCCCGCCCCCGCCTCCCTGGTCCTTATTACGACTCGCGGCTCCCGCTTAGAGGGAGCCGCTCGTAGTCGCAGACTTTGAGGGTTAGAGCAGCCCTGTTGCACGCTTGCACGTCGGAGGAGTTTTAGAACCCTTCACCTGCTCACCTGCCAATTGGGAACTGTGGCTGACACTGGGGCTGTTTTGCTGTCGGGACCTTGACGGAGCAGGACTGCGATGCCCAGCAGTCTTTGCGGCGCTCCATCGGCCGCACCTGGTGCCTCTTCCCGCCCCCGCCTCCCTGTTCCTTATTACGACTTGCGGCTCCCGCTTAGAGGGAGCCGCTCGTAGTCACAGACTTTGAGGGTTAGAGCAGCCCTGTTGCACGCTTGCACGTCGGAGGAGTTTTGGAACCCTTCACCTGCTCACCTGCCAATTGGGAACTGTGGCTGACACTGGGGCTGTTTTGCTGTCGGGACCTTGACGGAGCGGGACTGCGAGGCCCAGCAGCCTTTGCAGCGCTCCATCGGCCGCACCTGGTGCCTCTTCCCGCCCCCGCCTCCCTGGTCCTTATTACGACTCGCGGCACCCGCTTGGCGGGAGCCGCTCGTAGTCGCAGACATTGAGGGTTCGAGGAGCCCTGTTGCACACTTGCACGTCTGAGGAGTTTTGGAACCCTTCACCTGCTCACCTGCCAATTGGGAACTGTGGCTGACACTGGGGCTGTTTTGCTGTCGGGACCTTGACGGAGCGGGACTGCGAGGCCCAGCAGTCTTTGCGGCACTCCATCGGCCGCACCTGGTGCCTCTTCCCGCCCTCGCCGCCTCCTATTTAACCACGCCCATATCCGCGGTGAGCGGGACGCGCGCTGGCAGCGCCGGGCGAAGCCCAGGCAAAGGGCGGGCCGTCTACGGCCGTCCAAGACCGTCCAAGGCCAGGCCTGGCTACCCCCCTAACATTTGGTCTGTTTACATACTTAAGTCGTAACTGTATGTTCTCAAATATTAATCTTTCTGTGTTTTAAAGGTCAGGTCAGCATGGCATTACGCTCATGGAAAGAGAGAACTGTTCAAGTTACAACCAAGAGTGGGGTGGTTTCGGGGACTTTAGATAATTTCTTTAAACGGGCAACAGGTATTCTTGAAAAGAAAATTGCTTTTGCTGAAAAGCGCTTATCAGTAGACCTTGTTAAGGGTAAACGCTCATCCCTTGGTGACATTGGTTCAGTGGCATCCCCCCCTACTACAAGCATCCGGGCCTCCTTAATTAACAAAGATACAGGTTTAGAGCATATGGTGGCAACTCCTCTTATTGAGGCGAATTGCTCTACATTTACTGGATCCATTACCAGTACGCCTTCAGGTAGCCCTATTGTTGTAGATACTGAGCGCTCCTTGCAATTTAGCCCTGTCCAGATAGTTCAAAATAGGGGTGATCTAATTAATCCAAATCCAATTAAAGGGAAAAGAGGGGGTGATCGTCGGAAAAGTGTTGTTGTGAAAAATGCTAAACAAAAGTGTTCATTACAGTCTGCACATGCCCTATCTATCCCCCCTTACACTAAATGTAAATGTAAATGTGGGATTCTTGTAAAGCGCACTGTTACTCTACCCGAGTGTCCTGACGCTGTAGACCGCTGGGGAACCCGTCCTGGTTTTCCCTGTGAGATGGTCCCTTTCTGGGTATCTCCAGGGTGAAACCAGGCATCCCCGGCGTCTGTGAGGGGCCGTTGTAGAGATGAGGCAAGCTTAATGCCCAGAGTTACCGAGTGTGTTCCCTGGTTAGAGTAGGCACTGAGGCGAGAATTATCGAGTCCGTTGACCCTGGTCCCAGACCCTGCCGCGTCGGGAATTGAACCCTGGTCCCGGGCCGTTCTTTGCTTACAGGTCTGCCGCCTCTAACCAGTGAGCCACACCACTCCACGGCCCCACCCAATTGTGCTGTTCAAGACCATACTCATAGCATAGAGGATGGCCTTTTGGGGAAGATGGAAGTTCTGGTCAAATCATTGATGCTCCCGCTTTTGGAACGAACGAGGCTAATCAATTCTAAACTTGATCAGCTTGAGCTGATAGTCTCAGCTAATGCTAACATTCTGGACAAATTAGCAAAAGTTTTGGAATGTCCCACAGCACCACCCAAAGTCCCCCAGGCAAAAGGAACTAGTGAAGTTGTAAAGGTGACCAATCCAGTCCCTACTGCACAAATAAATAGTCAGTTAGGTCAGCCATGTTTGGGGAACCATCCCACACAAAACTGCCCTCTGGCTAAATCCAGAGGGAGGGCCCCTAATGAGGGTGAAGGGATTAGTACTCAGTCTGGCCCAAGAGACATAGACATCCGCACCCAGCCCAAAGAGAAAAGTCAATCGGGGAAAAAGACTAATAATAATTTGAGCCCCCCTTGTGTTAATTTACCACCCGAGTCCACTCCCTATACCATCATACTGACGGGTGTTCCAGCTATTGGGGTGGACAAAACGGAATCTTATAGGGATTTGAAAAACAAAGTCTCTTTTTGGCTAAACAAGAATAGGACTCTCCCTCCCTCCTTTGGCACGGAGATTTTTAATGTTAGAAGAGTGAGTTGGGTGGGACACGGCCCTAAGGATTTAGAGGGAGACTGCATTAAAACTAACTTTAGGGATCCTTGGGTGGTGGATTTTGTCCGCAGAGAGCCTAGGTTTGGTAGGGTGGGCGATGTTCAATCCCTAGGCCTACAATACTTGTATCCCAAGGGTCTCAGTGGTCCCCCCTCACGCACACCTAGGTCTAGATGGCAAAATCCAATTGGTAATCCAATTGGTAGGTTCCTCCCTGATCGGGCACTTCACATCCCACATTATCCATACCTGTTTAATTGCTTTGAACCCCTTTCAGGCTTGGAAGGTGTCGATTGACTTTTGCCCGAGCATGATCATGAAACTCTGTCTGTTAGCTTGGGAATGATGTGCTTGGGCTCTAGTACTTTAGAGGCAGGGGTGATGAATAGTAGCAATCAAGAAGAGGGGAGGCCTATTGAGGAGGGTTTGGGTGGCCAGGTTGTTGATGACGGGATGGACAGGTCCCCCCCGCAATCCACGCATAGCAAAACTAGAGATAGTCCACCGAAGGCTCATGAACATAACTTACTGCCCACACAGGACTCTCTACTTAAAATAGTCTCATGGAATACCGCAGGTTTAAAGGAGAAACTGGACATAAGTGAATGGGCTGATTTTGTAGATGAGCAGGATATAATGATTTTTCAAGAAAGTTGGGCTACTGACCCTATTTTTCGTGTGGGGTTCTTAAACTTCTACAAACCCGACATAAGGGGAAATAAAGGGAGAGCGTCTGGTGGTTTAACCATTTGCGTCCGCCAGACTCTCAACTACAGTACGGTAGAAGTGTTAGTTCATAATCCTGATATTCTTGGGATCAAGCTCAGCAAAGTAAACCACCAGGACATTTTCATTATTAACATCTATGCACAGGGCTTATCAGGAGGGCGGTGTCCAGTAATCATCAATGAACTAGACCAGCTCCTTGATGGTATTGGGAGGGATACGTTTTTAATTGTGGCTGGGGATATAAATTGTACTTTTGAACCCCTTCTCCCCAAAAGCGAGGACTTATATGCCAAAGAAGATGAGATATGGAATGTCCCACAACTTACCCTAAACCTGATAAAAAGGGGAACCGAGGCTGCTCTACATTGGTTGGGTCTGTGCCTTGAATGGGGTTTGAGAGCAGCAAACGGCCGTTCACTTTCTGACAAAAATGGACGCGCAACCTTTGACAATGGTACCAGCACTAGCAGGATTGATTATTTTCTCATTAAAATTGAATACTGAGCACTCTTAAATGATATGTTAGTTTCAGCACGTCCTGAAAGTGACCACAACCCATTGATCGTAACACTGAAAATAGAGGATAATCCAGGGCGCTCAATCGCTACAGATTGTGTTACAGCAGAAACTTTTTTAACTAACGATAGACGCAGAGTCCGATGGAGCAGGGTATTAGAAGACCCCGCCATTCTAGATAGGGTCTCTCATGAAGTATCTTCTACCCGGAGCGTTATTTAAAGTCAAATCGATTCCCCAGGGCTCTTGGTACAAATAAGCAATTATCATGAGCAGCTGTTTAACACCCTGAAAGAACTTTTTACAAGGACAGTCAAATCAGGAACTGTCTCTGTAACGGGAGGGACAAAATGGTACAATACTACTTGCCGACAGGCTCATAGCTTACTGATTACAGCTATAAAAACCCGAGTGGTTGCAGACATTAGAAAGGCTAGAATAGCTTATAAAAATGCCCAAAGGGTGGCTAAGAGGGCCTGGGATGACAGTCGCTGGCAGGATTTGTATGAAGCATGCAGGTCCTCAAACCAGATTAAGTTCTGGCAGGTGGTTAAATGGGGCGGTAACACAGACTCGCAAACCCTGGCGAATCATGTTCCCGCAGAGGACTGGGCAGAGCACTATGCATCACAGTTTAGGGGGCCTGAGGAGGCTCAACCTCATGTACTGGCCTGCCCCTACCCAGAGTCACCAATGCCAAGTGCGACTCTAGTATTCACGAGTAAAGATGTAGAGTTTGCCTTGAGATTGGTCCAAGGTGGGAAAGCCCCAGGCATGGATAGTATTCCGGCCGACTTGTTCAAGTTTGATCAATTGAATTGGGTACCATACATCACGATGTTAGCCGATGCTATTGCCAGGGGGGCACGGATCCCAGAATCATGGAAAGGGGCCAAAATCTTACCCATCTTTAAAAAGGAGGAGCGTTCGTCTCCAGGGAACTACCGCCCGATTAGCCTAATAGATGCACTACAGAAAGTCATAGCAAGGATGGTGCTGGCTAAAATACTGGTCTGGATGGAAAATGAGAAAATTCTTTCCCCGATGCAAGCTGGTTTTAGATCAAACATCAGCACTATCGACCAGGTATTCAGGTTTATCTTGATATATTGGAAGGTGGTGTCCCTGGGTGGAGGAACCATTTATGCTGCATTCGTGGATCTCAAATCCGCGTTTGACCTTGTCCCTAGAGATAAGTTATGGGTTGCTCTGAGAAATATGGGATTGCCCAGAGAACTCCTGGACTTAGTAATCAGATTGCACAAGGACAATTTTGAGAGGGTAAGATGGGGTATACAGGGTCAGGTGACTGCGCGATTCCCTGTCACTCGTGGTGTCCGACAGGGGTGCGTACTCGCACCAACTTTGTTCTTGTTATTCATCAACCAAGTTGTGCAGTTCCTATCAGACACACCCACAGATGCTCCAGCTTTGAGTGGCACTAAGTTTCCGCTTTTAATCTTCGCAGATGACACTCTTATCCTCTCTAAAACTAGAAAGGGTCTCCAATTAGCGATAGACAAGTTTGAGAACTTTTGCAAACTTAACGAGTTACACGTGAACGTGAGCAAAACCAAATTCATGGTCTTAACGAAAAACAGGCCATTGAAGAGCCACGTTAGAATGAATGGAACTGAACTCGAACAGGTGGAAGTGATGACCTATCTTGGGGTGATATTAGATTATAGGTTGCGATGGAAACCACAGATTGATGCACTCTGTCTCAAATTAGCCAGGTTAACAGGGTGCCTATTAAAGGAACAAAGAACATCCCTAACCAAAAGGATAATGCCAGCGCTAAAAATCTATGACGCTAAAATAAGTTCAGCAATCCTGTACGGTGTGGACTTATGGGGCTTCATGGACTTATCCCCATTGGTTAGAATTCACAACAAATTCTTACGCAATTTAGTGGGGGTTCCTCATTCAACCCCAATGAAACCCCTCCGCCTGGATATGGGCTGTCACTCCATCAAAGACTTAGCACGATATAGGATGGTAGCACTGTGGAGAAGAATATGGTCAACTCCGGAATTACCTCTTTTTGCTAATGAGATTTCGGATCTTAGATCAATCACAGGCTCTGGTAATCTCCCGTGGTTTAGAGAAGTGAAGTCCATATTGGGGGATATGGGCCTGAGTTTGCATTGGTCGGACCCCAGAAATAATGTTTTTCCAGCTAAAGATGAATCTAAAACTCTCTTCTGGGCGTCCGTTAGATATCACTCCGCAGTGAAGACAGAGTCATCTACCTTGTCTGGTCGGTTTTTGGCACACAAGTTAGATCCCCATCTAGAGGAATATTGGGACACCATCACTAGAAGTAAAGACAGGAAGCTTTACCATCAGTTTAGAGTTGGCACACTTCCTGTGAGGTCCTTTACATATAAGTGGAGGGGCCAGACATCCGAAAACTGTCCTTGGTGTATTGATCAAATAGAATCAATAGAACACATTTTCTTTGTGTGTCAAACTTACTTAGCCCCCCGGAGAAAATGGCTTAAACCAGCATGTCTCAAATTGAGAACACGTGTGAGTGCAGAGGCGCTATGGCTCTTAAAAACCAACACATCGGAGCTTGTATCGATAGCGGTAGCAAAATTTCTGGGTTGGGTTTGGATCATTAGAGCAAGACCATCTGAAAGCTAGTTGATCTACCGACCAGATGATAGTCTTAGTCTTTTCAATTTCTGTACGTCTTTAACTATGGATTTAATCATGTTTTATTATCTTTGTCTGAAGAAATATTTTATGTCTACAAGCTTTTATCAATTATGGGAAATGTTTTTATGCTGGAAAAATGTGCTTATTATGTATAGAGTAATGTTATGGTAAAAATTATTTTTATATATGTTGTCTTTTATGATGAAATATCTCGAAATAAAGACGTATGAAACTGAAACTGCATAGTCCTTTTTTATTCACTGCAGGTTTAACAAAAGTGATTAGTCTTTCAGTTTGAACCTCTTGGATTGTAGCAAGATTTGGTCTTCTGCTATTTCTTGGGAGTCCACTGGGCCTACTACTTATTATTGGCCACATGATTGTGGTTTTACCAGGTCGATGGATACAACTCGGTTCTCCTTTTTACCAGCAAGGGGCGGTAGTACTACTGATCTTGTTCAGCTGATAGCTAAGACAGGTACTGCTTTTCTGTAAGAAGGCCCAAATTCCTTCTTCACCACGATCTTTTCTCTGACCAGATCCCCAATCTTTGGAATCCAGACAGGTCTTGCTGGTACAGGTGGTTTCTCTTCAGTGGCTGTTGGCTTTAACTTTGTGTTACTAAGACTTCTTCTTGTTTCATTTAAGTCCTGTAAAACAGCCAAACGGTCTTTGATATCAAAAGCTTTTTCTTCTACCACTGAAGTCTGAATATCTAAGTCCTGGATATGCATTCTAGTACCGAACAATAGTTCGTATGGAGTGAGACCTTTTAGAGAACTTCTTGGCAGATTATTAAGACTACGTTGGACACTTGTTAAATGTTTGACCCACCCATCACCCGAACCTAATACCCTCGCCGTTATAGATTGCTTTATGTCACGGGTTTTTCTTTCCACTACCGCATTTCCCTCAGGATGGAAGGGAGAAGAGTACCGCAATGCAATGCCCATGCTGGTCATGGCCTCTTTGTAAGCTCGAGAGCTAAACGCAGGACCCTGGTCTGAATATAGCATGCCAATTGCGTATATGCCGATAAAGACTCGCAAATCTTTTATAACAGTTCTGGCGTCAGCCGAGCGCTGGTGTCTGCATTTTAAGTGAATCTAGTCTTAATATTTATGGGATCGCGTTTCTCCTGCTGGATTTTTGCGTATAGATAGCCTTATGTTATCTAATAGAGGTACCCTGGCACTAGTCTGGTCCGGTTCACGACTGCGATCTCGGTTGCAGTCTGGACAATCCTTTGCAAATTTGTAATGTTGCAAGTTCATCCCCGGCCACCAGTATTCTGATTGCAATTCTTTTAGAGATTTCACGATCTCTAGGTGCCTTAGACCCTCTCCGATGTGTGCGTCTGCTATTAATAAGACTCTCCTGTTCGTGTTTGGAATTACTCTATCCCCCACTCCAGGGATTTGAGCAAAAGGAACGGAGTTTGCATCTATTATGTATGTATAATTGAGTGGATAGCCGAGAGGTAATGCTGCATAGTTACCTTTCAATGAGGCTTTTACCGCTAGCATAGTTTCTCCGTCTATGTATTTTTTAGAACGCTTTTTTGTGGCTACGGAAGCCGGTTGAACTGCTTCCGCTGTGGCTCTGTTAGCCAATAAATTCCCTGCAACGTGAACGCCATCACGTTGATGACTCAGTGTATGTATCACGTGAGTCTTTCGCAGTTCTTTCTGCAAAAGAACTACCTGTTCCCAAAGCTTTTTATGCTTTATTGTGGCACCTGTGTCATCTTTGAAACCGTTTTGAATCCATGTCTGTATGTCATTATTGTAAGACTTGACGCAGTAATGCGAATCGCACACTATTAGTGTAGGGAATTTGCTATCGGCATTTTCAAGCGCAATCTTTAAAGATCTTATTTCAGCTCGCTGAGTTGAACAGTTTCTGAGTGATTCAGTTTTGGTAATTAATGGTCTGAATTTACCAAAGAGCCAGCGACCTTTAACAATCGCGCACGCTGCGTTGTAGGATTTTTTCTCTACATCGTAGTGTTGTGCAAATCTGTCCATGTAGATTACACATGTGTACTGTTCGAGAAGCAGAATTTCGATTGGCAGAGGATATTCTTCTTCATATTCTAGATCTTCTAGTTTTTTTCATTTTTGGGTCAAAATAGTATTTCACGTCTTCTGCAGCAAGAGAATTTTCCCATTGTATCCATTTTGGATCTAATGCCACAGCATTCAAATTGCGTGGGCTTGTTAATGCCTCAAGGGCTGATTCTGCTGTTAAAACAGTTATTCTTCTGCCTTGGGCTTGGGCTCTTTCTTTTGCTACAGCAGTTTGAACCACAGTTAGAATTTTTTCAGTTGAACTGAATTTCATTTCAGCTTGTGTGTGCAAGTGAGATTTGTAAGCTATTGGTACCGTTTCTCCCTCATTAGAGGTCAGGTACGTGAATCCGCATCTTCCTGGGATGACTCGGATTACAAGGTTGCGTATGTTTTCGCGAGTTTGCAATTTTGTTTTAGCTAACATGTCTGTTTGCAATGATCTTAAAATTTCTGTGTGTTTCTGAGTCCAATTTATTGGTTTGAAATCAGGTTTTATTAATTCATAGAGAGGTTTAACCCTCTCTGCATAATTTAGAATGTATGTCCTTCCGAAATTCAGGAAACCTAGTATTGATTGTAAGTTCTTCAGCGTTTTAGGTGCTTGGAGTACAGCACACTTCTCTAAGAAGTTGTCTGCTAGGCTTTTGCCTTCACTTGATAATTCATATCCTAAAAATAGGACAGTTAGATGGGCAATTCGTGACTATTTTTTTTGTAACTCTTTTTATTACTAATGAAACAAACAAACAAGGCAACAAAATACAATACAGCTGGATATGCGTTCAGAGAGGAAGGAAAGTGCATTACAATTTAATACAAATTATCAATGCGAGGGGGGGCAGAGGGGAAATCGGAGACATAACACATCGAGGCTAAAACAACACTAGGAATGTTGGGTCAGCGGGAAAGAGGAACATCCAGAATATCAGCGAGGGGAGGTGTACATATATCACCCCGGTAAGAGTTCCATTGTCCCCAGATTTTGCCCCACTTCTTAGGTCTGCCACGCACCACATACACAGTCTTCTCTCTAAACATACACCAGTCCATGTTCTCCTTCCATGCCGAGACCGTGGGCGGCCTCTGGGAACCCCACAATTGTGCAATACCTCTCTTGGCAACCATATTCCCAAGGGTCGCCCACTGAGTCTGCGCCACATCATAATCAGTCGGTCCCCAAATATTCAACAGACAACGCCTGGCTTCAGGCAATAGCGCAACACCCGTGACCTCCTCCATCACAGCATGCACTAGATTCCAAAAGACTACCATTTCCGGACACTCCCAAATTATGTGGAGGAAAGTACCAGTTAAACCGCATCCACGCTTACACAACCCATCAACAGAATAACCCATACGAATCAGGCGAGGGCCGGTCACATAAATCCGATGCAGGATCTTAAGCTGTACGAGCCGGAGACGGGCCGGAATCGCGACCTCCTTAGGTGAGGATATCGCCGATTGCCAGTCCTCGTCATCCAACTCTAGACAGTCACTGGTCCAGACCTCCCTGAGGAGCGCCAACAGGTCAACGAGATCGATAATCAATTTCTTATAAATCAAAGAAATAGTGCTGTCGGGGACATATACGTCAAGCACACGATCTTCGAGTGGAGATGATTCAGGGATAACAGTACCTTCAGGAAAAACCGAACTTAAAGCGTGGCGAATCTGTAAATAACGGAAGAACTACTTGTCACTCAGCTCGTATTCTACCTTCAACTCCTCAAAGGTCTTAATCCTAACCTTGGCCCAGAGATCACTCACCCTGCAAATACCGATCATATACCACTTCTCAAAGCCTGTCGTCTGCCACAAGCTGCCCAGTCTGTCCGACGCATAGAGCGGAGTCGCCTGGGTCAATCGATCCCTCCATCCCATTGCCGCATTCGCACATTGCCACACTCGCATCGCTATCTTAGTGGGTCCCGAAAGTATCCGTCCAGCAGATTTGGAATAAAGCGCCCTGTTATAATCACCACCCGGTAGCAGCCACTTATCCATCGCAAACGCAGGGTTTAAAGCAGGACCGTACATGGCATGATTAATCGCCCCCAGCTGAGAGGCCCAATAGTATCGCCTGATATCCGGAAGTGCGATACCGCCGTCATACCAGGGAAGCATCAGTTTGGCAAGGGCGATACGCGAACGCCCATCCCATATCAAACGCCTCTGCAGACTCTCCACCTCCAGGAAATAGCTCGCCGGAATGACATCAAACGTGCTCTGAAGCGCGTATAAAAACCGCGGCAAAGACATCATTTTAAAAAGAGCTGCACGCCTGAGGGGGGACAGAGGCAGTCTGCGCCAGGCCACAACGTCAGATTTTAACCGTTGGAGCGGAGGAAGCAGATTGCGATCATAACGGACCCCGGGGTCTAATGTAATAAAGACCCCCAAATACTTAAATCCCATCTGCGTCACATGCATGGGGCAACCGCGCGGCAATGAGGGAGCATCACCAGAGAGTACGTAAACACAGGACTTGGTCCAATTAATCACAAGGCCGGAGTTCCTCCCAAACGAGTTCAGCACATCAAACAGTACAATCAGCGACTTTCGAGGCGACGTGAGATACAGCAAGATGTCGTCTGCATAGAGTGATATTCGATCCTCAAAGTCCGGGGTCCACTGAATACCCCTCATCGATGGCTCCCACCGCAGCCAGGCCGCGAGAGGTTCCAAGGCGAGGGCAAAAAGAAGTGGAGACAACGGGCATCCCTGCCGCGTGCCCCTCTCAAGAACAAAGGAATCAGAAACTCGACCATTCACCACAATCTGAGCCAATGGTTCCGTATACAAAAGTTTCACACAGCCAATGAAACCAGAACCAAAACCGAACCTTGCAAGGGCAGCCTAAAGATACGGCCATTCCACTGTATCAAAGGCCATCGTAGCATCCAAGGAAGCCAAGATGGCCGGTTCACGCAGCGACACCGCTCTCGCGAGAACACCATGCAAGCGCCGCAAGTTCAATGCTGTATTACGATGTGGAATGAATTACCTTTATCAAGCGGTTAGCAAGCAACTTTGCGAGGATCTTGGACTCCGCATTTAGAAGCGAAATCGGCCTATAAGAAGCACAGCGATCCCGCGGCTTCCCTTCCTTATGAATCACCACAATGGTCGCAAGTCGCTGATCACGGGGGAGGGAGCCGATGTCTCACGATTCCAGAAACATATCACGAAGATACGGTGCCATTTTGTCAGGACGCAGCTTGTAAAGCTCAATGGGGAGACCACTTCTCATTCTTGCTCCATCGGGCCACCTTCAGCTCCTCCGGATTGTTCCGTGCGATCACGCTGCGTAGGCAATGCATCAAGCCAGTCACTCACACTCTCAGGGCGATCAAAGAAAAATGTCTGATCCTCGTATTAAATACGTAGCCGAGTTGGGAAAAGCAACGCGTATTTCATACCCATGTCCCTCAGTCGTCGCTTCACCCCCTGAAACCCCATCCTTTGCTCCTGAACGAACTGGGTGAAGTCTGGGTAGAAGCTCACCGTTGTGTTTTCAAACTTCGTGGAGCCGCCCACCCGAGAAGCCTGCAGGATAGCGTCTCTATCTCTGAAGTCGAAAATTCTGGCGATAATAGGCCGCGGAAGGGCACCCTGCTTCGGCTTCCCACCTGGCACTCTGTGCGCTCGTTCCACCGCAAAGAAGTTGCTCAGGCCTCTGGAGGCGAGGTGATTTAGGATGAGGTCCTCGACAAGGAGATCCGCAGCTGGTTCTTCCGATTTTTCAGGGACCCCAATAATACGTACCTTATTGCGTCTGGCCCGACTTTCAAAATCCTCCAGCCGACGAGCAAAGAGATCATTGGAGGATCGTAGGTTGCGAAGCTCAGTCTGTAAATCGGACACATTCGTCGTAAGGCTGGAGGTCCTCAAATCTAAGGATTTGACCTTTTCGTTGGTCATAGATAAGTCCACCCTGATCAGATTGACGTCGATTGCCACAGTGTCTAGCTTGAGGGCCAGAGCCTCATATTGCTGGCCAATGGAGGTCTTCATACCAGCAATGGCGCCCATGACATCCTGTAGAGTCAAATCATCCGGCGCAGCTGAGCCGTCACCTGCCACTTCCGGAGACCTACTCGCCCCTCCGGGGGACCCTTTAGGATGGGTATAGCGATCCATAACATTCGATTGGATAGTGCCCCCCCGGGGAATGGTCTTGGTCTTTCATTTCTCGCTATCGGGTTTGCCCGTCATCGTAGGTGTTGCGCCCCAGAGGGGCCTTTGAGACCTGGTAAAAATGGCTCCACACTATTCACCCACCGGGATCTCCAAAAGCGAAGTTCAGCAGGATTTCACCACGACCATGAACACTCAGCAATTGGCCCACGGTGGGGTTGCGGGGTCCGGCTGTGACCCGGGCTACCAGAGCGGTCCTGAGATAGGAGGAGGCCAAGGAACCAAAAACGAAACCGAAAGTTAACTCCAAGGTTGTAGACAGAGCCCCGCAGGCCGATGTTATTCAACTACTGCCTGGGCACCATAATGACTCGAGCCCCGGGCAGCTCCATGGAGTGGGCCACAAATGTTCAAAGTATCGTAGTTGTGGTTCCCGGTATCCAATTCGATTTCTGGAAGCAGCTATTATATCAGCTGTGTTGCGTCTTCAATAACCCGTCGTCGTAATCAGGATAACATTCAGGATAGATGCGGGAGGTGGCAAGGGTCTCGGGAGCCCTGTGCTCACGCGGCCATCTCGGATGCGCGCGAGGCTCCTCCCTCAATTCGTGACTTTTTAAAGTTGAATTTGTAACCCTCAGCTGCGAAACCAAGTATTATGGTGTTAACTCTTTTCAAGTGAGTCTCCAGGTCATCATCTGTGAGATAGATGTCATCGACATAAGATAATGCCTCATCATCATATATTTGTAGTAACTCTGTTACTCTCGCTGAGAATAATCCTGGGCTATCCCTGTGGGAGTCGACAGAAGTGTTTTTGCAACCCCATTATTGAGAAAGCGGTCAAATACCTGCTTTCAGGTGCAATGTTTTGACAAAAGAATACATTAGAGATGTCTAATGTCGTTTTATATTTTTGGCGCACAATGTTATTCATTAGTGCTGCACTGTGTGAGTTTTGTACTGCAAATGTTTTGCAGCAGGAGTTTAGGTGTCTGTAGTCCAAAACTAGACGATATGAATCATCTGGCTTGGAGACAGGAAACAAAGGATTGTTCATTTGTGAGGTGCATGTTTCAATCACCCCCTGATATTCAAGTTGATCTAAGATCTCCCTGACTTGCTTTTTAGCTTCTTGCTTAACAGGATACTGTCTTTGTGCAGTGGGTTGATTTTTTTAACTGGATTTTGTGAGGAGGAGAATCCTCATCCCATCCTACCTGATTTTTATATAAAGCAGGAGCTTGGGCCACTGCCCATTTTCTTGCAAATGTGTATTTTTTATGAATTGGAATATGATTTGAGAAGACAGGCATAATCATTTCTTCGCCATGAGGGCACTCCCTGACAAACTCTGGTGGCCAGTCTTTCTAAGCTAACAGGATGTCATAGCCTTTCGAAAGGTTATCCCAAAAGAGACCCCTTACTTTCCTAGTATTGTCCCCCTCTATACGTAATGTTATTTCGTATAACTTATGGGGTTTGCTAACTCTGGTGTCTGAGGTTTCCACTTGAATGTATTCATTCGTGTCCACTGTCTCCAGAAGATTCATCAGGATCTTGCGAGCTATGGTCACTTCTGCTGCGCTGTCTAGCATTGTCTGGGCCCACTCTCCGTTTTTCAGTTGTGTCCTCAGTATCCTCGGCATGTTTTATTACTTTAATACTGGCTACCTTCTTTCTTGGAAATTGTAATTTTTTACTTTGATGAGCAGGTTCCTTGTCTTTGGACTTGACGTGCTCTTCCTTTTGTTCTGACCGTCCTCTTCTTTCCGATTTCTGTGAGGAAGTCTGAAAAGATCCAGAGGGACGTGTATCAATATCTTGATATCTATCAGGTTTTCTCAATTTATCCCTATCTCTAAGATTGTATCTTTTCTCAGAGGGCTCCCTCTGGGGAGACTTGTGTGGTCCGGAGATCTTTCTCTCCGTTGAGGAGACCTTTCTCTGGACTGGAAATGTTTTTCTTTGGGAGTGGATTGTTTATTACCATCCCAACTCTTTTTTGGAGTGTTCAGATTATTTTTAATAAAAGTTTTTTCAGGATTTTCAAGTTGTTGGGGTTTTACTGGTTTCCCACCCAAACTATCTCTACCTAGTTCTTCATGGGATTTTTCTATGATTCTGGCAAGTTCAAAAGGTTGTTCTGCTATATCTGTTTCTTTCAATTTCTGGTGGATCGCCACAGATGCTGCTTCTCCTTTTATGTTGGCTAATAATATAGCCGAGACCTGCTTGAAGTCTTTCAGTAATTTCATACCCAGAGTTAAAGCAGGTTCTGGACCGTATTAATTTTGAATCTGTCTTAGTACGTCTGGTATAACCGCCATGGACGGAACACCATGTGTTTTTGTGTAGATTGAAGCAAAGACTGTGCCCCAAGTGTCACAGTCCTCCACATGTGGTGCGATCCCCATTGGAAGACAGATAGTCAGAATTCTGTGTTTCTCAGTAGGTGTAGTATCCGGAAATACTGCCTCTATTTGAGTTATTTTCTGTGCTAACCAGAATGGAATTTGTTCCCAATTTGCGGGTATTTTGCCAATGGCTGATTGTATATTCTGTGGTGTGATTTTATTTGTGTTCCCCTGGTGAGGGGTGGTCTGTGGAATTTTTATTGCTGGTTGGACTGTTGAAGTCCGCATTACATATTGGACCAATTGTCTATGTATTTTAATTAGCAATTTTAGCTGTGCTAAAAGTTCCTGGTCTGACATTGTTTCAATGTCTGGATGTGGGGTGTAGCTGGCTAGAACCGGCCCAGTGGCTCCTGGTCTACCTAGTGGACCGGGCCAGGTGATGTGATTTTGATGTTTTAGGGCGCCATTAAACCAGAGCAGGTGCTCTTGGTAAGTTAGTGGGATTTCAACGTCCTCGAAAGGAGCGTATTCATCCGGAGGTTTCCCTATTTTGTAATAGTGGAATTCGTGTGTTACAGCGTTTGCTGCTGGAAAGTTTATCCATGAATAGAATACCTCTGTCTGCCGATACTCATGGGCCTCTACCACGAATAGGACTGTACCACCTCGTGGTGATACTCCATTTTCTATAAGTTTTTAGTTATAGTTCTTCTTACATTTACCCGAATGAAAATAGAATTCGGGTCTTCTTCATTTAACCCTGTAACATCGAAACCCGGTTGATTCGCATCTACTGCAGCTTCCCCGGTTTCGTTGCTTTCGCCGTTAGTTGACATTGTTGTAATGAAAGTTTGCAGAGCAGGTTTCCAAGGAAACAAAGATTAGGTGCACAATATTTTGGAACACTGTATCCTTCAACGTTGACTAAACCAAAAACTATACATAGGAATCTCTTCCTACTAAGTTCCGGCGGATTTTAACCTTTTACCCACTCCAGACGTCTTTTGGAGTATTTACGGGAAAAAAGGGTCTGTGTGAAAAAGCACGACTGAGTTACTCTGTTTTGCGTTAGATTATCGCCTTACCAAACGTTGGACGCCATGTAGTGTAGTTCCTATATTCCCAATAGGCTCTGCGCATTGGAATAATATAAACAGCAGTGTAGATGTAGGACTGAGGTCGTCTAGGTCTCTACTGACTATATTAGACATAATTAGTTTTGCCAGCTAGCTCAGAGGTCACCAGAAACTTTCTCGAATAAACAAGGAGTTTAACTTCCCTGGATAGACAAGAAGGGATTAGCTTTTGACAACCATATAACATGACAACTTTGCTCCCTCAGAATAAGAGTGTATCTCTAGAGTCGTGTGAAAACAATAGACGGTTATTTCACTCAGTCAATCGTGCATACTTAGTTTCACCAGAGTGCAGAGAAATAGAGAGACGGGCGTTTTCAATAAAAGGTGTTATTTATTGAGCAGTCTTCTTTCTCATGCAAGAGAAATGAATTGCCACAATTGCAATACTTAACATAAAGTAAAGTGTGTACAGTAAAAGGAGTATTATGAAATAATACTGTAAAAGCATTGATATGGTTTCTTAGCCATATGATACTTTAAAATGGATAAAATATATACATATATAAAAACATTGACTAACGTACTCAACTGGTGCTTCTAATCTACGCCTACCCCGGTGTACCTGACCTAAGCCTAATACGTGGGAAGGAGTAAGTAAGTTGCAGTTTAAGTTAAGTTGGTGTTTGCCAAGAATCTGAATCAAGAATTCTCTTAAGGGTTTAGTCAGCTCCGTACCTTGGTAATAGAATGTAGGAGGTCTGGTATCTCTCTCTCTCAGGACTCGATATCCCAGCAACCCGCAAGGGTGACTGGAAACACCGGAGCTGGATTTTCTCGGCTGGAGAAAAAGACAGCGTCTTTCTCAGTGCGTCAAAAGAGAGGGGCAGCGTCCTTCGGCTCCTCGCATCAGCTGGGCTTCCGGGCAAGTAGATAGCCGCTCTGCTCCAAACCACCGTGTGTTTGCTTAAGGCAACGTTGGTATATTTATAACTGAAAGGTGCCGGGTTTGACGTAAGGCTGGACATAAGACGTCACCAAGAACTAACAGTTCTTTCTGACTCTAGGAGTTCTTGTGCAAATCAAAACAAGAGCAGGGGGATTTCCCGGGCTGCTGGAGGTTTGGTTTGTTTAAAGAACGCGTTGTACTTTCTAGGAGTCATGGGGAGTAGCCTTGCCGTATTTGGACTGCATGGGCTATTACTAAATATGGATATGATTCTTATGCCTTTATAGGATATTATTTATTATAGCCATATAAGGGCATAAATCGGGAATATCGAATTAGGGTCCTAGATAGAAACACAACACTGGGACAGTGTCCTGTGGCTTTACTGTCTGGCCTATGCTGGAGATATTATGGTGACCTGCCTGATTCCTTAATTTCTGCGTATGTTAAGGCAGAGCTAAGCTAACATTCGACCTGGATTAAATATCACCCAAAAGAACGTGTCCCGCCCCTGGAAACAATCTAGATAATTTACTGCCCCCCTGTGCCAATATATGATCCGATAGCCATTTTTTAAAAATAGATAACTACGAGGTGACTTTCTTTCCTGACTTCACGGCCAAGGTTCAGGCACAGAGGAGGAGTTTTCAAGCGGTAAAACAGGAGCTGAGAGACAGGGAGGTTAAATATGCAATGTTCTTCCCAGCGAAATTGAGAGTAGAATCAGATGGTAAATCACGGTTCTTTGACTCACCGGATGCAGTATGGGACTGGATGGAGGGTGGAACCGGAAAAAAAATCATCCTGACAGACCTGGGATGAAGAACGATACTCGAATGGAGGCGGCGGAGTCGAGTAGTCTGGACGACCAGGAATAATTCAGCTTTGTGTTCTGCTGTGGGACATGACTTTGTACAAATGCGCAAGTAGTGGTATCACGGGGGGTGGGATTGGGATCCATTGATTCATAAATGTACTGTGTTCTCTGCTATGCTCGGGGTGTATGATGTGAATTATCTGTTGACTATAAGGATATGAGGATATGACATGACGTGGCTTAATCTTAAATACTGCATTGACGGCTGTGGTTATTAATGAAAGTATGGGATATTTGTGGATGGGGGGTTAGTTCCCTCTGCGTTTCTAGCATGTTCAGGGGGTGAGCGGCACTCTGCCATGTTTGAGGGTGGGTAGTTCTAAATCCACAGGCAGGGAGCAGGGTGGGGGAGGTGTGGGAGATAGAGGGAGAAAAAGGGGGTTGGAGGGGGGATTGTTTTGGTTGCCAAACTATTGTTCATCGTGCATGTTTCTTTGCCACGGATCTGAAAGACAGACTTTGTAATAAGTGTAATATATTGGTTCATTTTTTATGGTTCCCTTTTAAATGACAAACTGATGACTAGTTCTGATCCCGTGACTTGTAGAATGTTTAAGATACGGTTGCCTTTGTTTTCGACCTATACAATGATATTCATTTCAGTGTTTGATAATGGCTGACCGCAAATCTGTGCTCTCTGTCCTCACTTGGAATGTCAATGGGCTGGGAGACAAAATTAAGAGAGGAATAGTTCAACAATACCTAAAGCGACAATCTCCAGACCTAATGCTTTTGCAGGAAACTCATTTAGTAGGTAATAAAAGTAAGGCCCTAAACAGATGGGGGTATAAGCTCCTTGTGCACACTGACTACACTACTGGCTCCAGGGGTACGTGTTTCCTAGTTAAGAGAAATGTCCCCTTGATAGTTTTTAATACATGGAAGGACTCTGCGGGGCGATTTGCAGTGGTTGAGGCTCAGTGGGAGGGGAGAGCCATAAATATAGTCTCAGTCTATTTGCCACCTGCGCTGAGCAAGGATGCACTGGCAGAGTTAGGTCGGGTGCTAACTGATCTTCCTGATGGGACCCTAATAATGGGGGGAGACTATAACATTACAATGAACGACCTGATGGACAGACACCCCAGGAGACAAGGGATGAGGTAAAATGAGCTTATGGTAGACTTTACGACGGCGTTAGGGCTTTCAGATGTAGGGCGTAAGTTGCAAGGTGTTCCTATAGACTTTACTTACCTCCCCAGTGTGCATGGCAGTCTCTCCTGGATTGACTATTTCTTAACCTATGCAGCCTCGGTAAGCAACTTCAGGCGGCCCAGGACGTATCCTCTGGGCCTCTCAGACCACTCCCCAGTGGGAATAGACTTCACACATGGTGCTCGACAGCAAAGTCACACCATAGTCATTAATTCATGGCTGCCTAAAATCCCAGATATCAGAGAAGAGCTTGGTGTGCAAACTGGCTATTTTCTGGAAGAAAATGTAGGATCCGTCTGTAACCTCAGATCACATGTCAAGGAGGCTGTCTGAGTTGGAAGACAGGAATCGTAGGGGGAACCTACGCATCTTTGGCATACCGGAAGGTTCAGAGGAAGCCTTCAACTCCTGTGTTTCCTTCCTGGAGTCATGGTTCTCGCAAGCAACTAACCTCACTTTTCACCAACCGCTTGAATCCGACAGGGGGCACAGAGTTCCCAGCAGAATCACTCCGAGCCAAAAAGGCCCCAGGCCAATTGTCTGCAAACCCCTAAGATATCAACATGTCGAGGAAATTTGATCTTTTGTAAGTATAAACAACCATATCCTATGGAAATCCAGTAAGATTTTCATTTCACAGGATTACAGCAAGGAGACAGTTGATATAAGAAAGGCCTTTCTTGCTCTCCTCTCTGAAGTTACGTTCGCTGGGTTACCAATTTGGATTTGTGGGTCCAGCAAAGTTTCGAGTGGTCATCCAAGGTACTCCTCAGATATTTATGGATCCTCAGAAACTCAAAAGGTTCCTTGATGGCCCGGAGGAACTCCGTATGGACACGACGACGCCGGATCCCGCAGATGCTGCTACACGAGTATCCTTTCCATTGTACCAGTCCTGGTTTCATAGGTTAAAAGAGTATATCTACGCTTCCTGATTAACACATTTTTAATGAGTCTTGTTATTGCCTCCTGTAATTGCTTTCAATGACTGTCGACTAATCTATGTACCATGACTGTCTACCAACTATGTGTTTGTTGCGGCAACGTCACCGCCACCTTCTGCTCTCAATTAATGGGTTCAGCCGTAATATCATTGTCTGATGCACTGGTGTAGGTTCTGCTAACTTTATATACCTGCCATTTGCTATCTACGTCATATTATATATGAATATTATAGTCACCCATCTGTTATTGTCTTAATCTGTTACTGACATAGTTACTTGCCTGCGGGACTGTGATTAGCGATGACGCAGTGGAAAGATGCCTTGCCTTACTTGTGTCACAATTAATTCCGTTAGAATATACTAGTTTATGGTCACACTCATCTATGCACTAAATGTTATTGAAATAGCCTGTTACTGATATAATCACACTGCCTTATGTGTGTCACAAATTACCTTGCTTACGAATTGCCTTACTTCTGTAACAAATTAATCCCGTTAGACTGTATTGGTTTATGGTTGCACTTATTTATGCACCCAATGTTCTAAATGTTGGTCCAGTTTTCAGATTCTACTATGGCTTTTGTTCACTGCCATCGTCACCATGCCCACTAATTTCACTCAGGATGGGATGGGAGGGTTGGGAGGGGATGGGAGTTGGGGAGGTTTGGGGAGGAGGGTGGGAGGGGGTAGGGGTTTGACTTTGACTTTGTTTTTTCTGTATGCCATTATTGTTTGCTGTCTATCGTGGTTGACTGTTCATATTCTCAATGCTCAAGTGCCGCTATTTACTGCTTCACAGGTAATAATTGCCTTATGCCCGTTGATATTTTGCTTTCGTTGTATGTTGTCGCTACCTTTTGCTTTTTCAGGTCCGTATGTTGCTATTTGCACTATACAAGCACTGTTACATATTGCTCTATGATCTGTATCTACCTCAGGTCCTCTGGTTACTCTGACTATCACGTGTCCATGGGAGGGTTTACAGTTGTAATCCACTAGGTCTCCTGCCTCTCGACTGTCCTGTCATTAACATGGAAGCACATTATTATTGTGTCCGCTATTATGAGCAGAATTAAGTGTCTGACTGGATCTGATCTTTCAATATATCTCTATGACACACTCCGCAATTAACACACCACTCAGCATCGCCAAGGTGGACAACCTAAAAATACTTTCACTTAATGTCAAAGGTCTTAACCAACCAGTTAAACGGCAGAAGATCCTGGACTACCTCCGAAGACAAAGAGGAGATATTGTCCTGTTGCAGGAAACTAAGATAGATGCTAAACAATTCAACACACTTAGGAATAAATTCTATGTAGAAGTGGTAGGGTCTGAAGCAATAGGCAAGAAGAATGGCGTTTTGACACTGATAGCAAAAAAATAAAATGTTGATCTGCTCTCTTTCACAGCTGATACTAATGGGAGGTGGGTCACAACTAGGTTGCTTAAAGACAACACGGAATTTTATGTCACGAATGCCAGTGGCTTGAGTTTCTGGACAGATCTCACTAAACAAATCAAAACTATTCCCGATTCGGCTGTACATATCCTGGCAGGTGATTTTAATTTACCCCTTGTCCCAACTCTCGACAGGGACTCCAGATGCACTTTCTGTGGCAATAAATCTCACAAAGCCTTTACTAACCTTTGTACTCGCTTTAACTTAGTGGACTCGTTGCGGCTGCAAAACCCTGCGGGGAGAGAATACACATTCTACTCCCCTCCTCACGGTTCGTACTCCCGCATTGATTATCTCCTCATTACAAAGAATGGCATCCCCAGAATAGAAGAGACAACAATAGAACCTAGAGTTCTATCTGATCACTCGTGTATCTCACTATCCATCTCTAATGTGAAACCGTCTACCCGTCAATCTGTTTGGCGGCTAAATGAGGAGGTACTGGAGATAGAGCAACATCGGTCTGCCATAGAATCTGCCATCGAAATGTACCTGGAGCACAATAAGAGAGGGGACACTTCTGACCTAACTCGCTGGGAGGCTTTGAAAAGTACTATCAGGGGAGTTATTATCAAAATCAGATCAGCCGTGAATAAGGAACACAATAAGGCCCTAGAAGACTTAGAAAGAGAGATATCAGCTCTAGAAAACAGGCACCTGCTAGATCTGAACAATGCTACACTAAATAAGGTGGGCAATAAGAAATTTGAATACAATAAAATAGTAAGCAGAAGAGCAGAGGTCTGGTTAAATAGGAGGAAAAAGTTTAAACTTTGTGAATCAAACAAGGCGGGCAAGAGCCTGGCCGCATACTTAAAATTTAAGGTGCAGAAAAACACGATCAACTCCATTAAAGATCAAGCCGGAGTGGCCCACTCAGACCCTGACAAGATTGCCGAAATATTTAAAGACTGTTATGAAAACCTTTATGCAAAGAATAAAGAAGTAGAAGAAGCCAAAATCCAAGATTACCTAGAGGAGTGCGACTTGCCATCTCTATCCCCTGATGAGCAATCGGACCTTAACAGTCCAATCTCGTGCTTGGAAATAGAGAAAGCAATCAAATCGTTAAAATGCGGGAAGGCCCCGGCCCAGATGGGTTTAGTGCTAGATTCTATAAGTGCTTCCCTTCTCTCTTATCACAACCACTCCTACACCTGTTTCAGGAACTCAATGACACGGGTGAGCTACAGGGCACACTGTCTGAAGCCATCATTGCCGTCTTACCTAAGGAGGGGAAAGATCCAACGCTCCCTAAAAACGATAGGCCTATCTCCCTTATCAACCTAGATTGTAAGCTTTTTGCGATGATCCTGGCCAACCGTCTCCAGAAAGTTCTAGCCAAGCTTATCCACCCCTCACAAGCAGGCTTTTTAAAATACTGGCTATCCAGTGACAATACCAGAATACTAGCACATGTACTTGAGAAGGCGAAACCCCACAGCAGCGATAACGCTTGATGCCGAAAAGGCTTTCAATAAAGTGGACTGGACGTATTTAGAGGCAGTGTTAAATAAATGTAATCTAGGGAAGACCTTTACGAGAATGGTAATGTCCTTTATTCCTGCCCTTCGGCCAGAGTTAGGGCCGGGGGGCTGTTCTCCTCATCTTTCCGACTACAAGGAACCAGACAAGGGTGCCCCCTCTCCCCCTCATTATTTTTACTTGCAATCGAACCATTCCTTCATCACATACGGAATAATGATGGCATTTCGGGAATCCCCTTTAACGGCTGCACGATAAAGCTAACCGCCTATGCAGATGACGTTTTGGTTGTGCCGGAAAAGGCCGAGGAGGCTATACCTGCCCTCAGTTCTCGCGGGTATCAGGGTATAAATTAAAAAAAGATAAAACTGAAGTTAAACTATTAAATAATCTGGGCAACAAGGAGGTGTTGGGTAATTCTGGCCTAACCTGGCAACCGAACTGCTTCAGGTACCTAGGGTTGAACTTTGACAAGGACTTAATCTCTACATTACAAATTAACGAAAATCTGACTCTAAAAAAAATCTCCACACTGCTAAATGGGTGGTCTCCTGAATACCTCTCATGGTGGGGCAGGGCCGAAACCCTGAAAATGATGGTGATTCCGCTGGTAAATTACCTAGCAAGTATGCTGCCGATGACCTTTTCGGAAGAATTTTTAAACAAGGTTGACAAGCTTTTTGGTCATTTTCTTTGGCAGGGGAAGAAACCCAGGATATCAATGACAAAGTTACAGCTATCTAAAGAAAAAGGTGGCCTGGGTCTCCACAACTTCAGAAATTACCAGACGGCGTTCCTATGTAAACAGCGTGTAAGGGTATACTCAGATGTGAGTCCCTTGCTCATTGCACCATCAGGATTCAAGCAAGCCGGGCCGAAGACGCCTGAAATGGCAGAAACCGGTCCCCGGAAGCTTGTTTCCTTCCCAGTATAAGAATTGGCTTGGTAGTTTGGTTTGCCCTGTTCCCATCATGCACTGGGACAGGAACAGACTAATTTGCATATAGCCAAGTTCTGAGCTGGGATGGTGCAGTGAGCTAAAAAACGGTGATGGATCAAGCCCTGATCTTTGGACTGGGTAAGAGTGGTCTGCTTAATTCAGGCACTCTGTTCATCACCACCCCCTTTTCTGAATCATTTTGTCCACCATAAGCGTGGAAGGGTATACTCAGATGTGAGTCCCTTGCTCATTGCACCATCAGGATTCAAGCAAGCCGGGCCGAAGACGCCTGAAATGGCAGAAACCGGTCCCCGGAAGCTTGTTTCCTTCCCAGTATAAGAATTGGCTTGGTAATTTGGTTTGCCCTGTTCCCATCATGCACTGGGACAGGAACAGACTAATTTGCATATAGCCAAGTTCTGAGCTGGGATGGTGCAGTGAGCTAAAAAACGGTGATGGATCAAGCCCTGATCTTTGGACTGGGTAAGAGTGGTCTGCTTAATTCAGGCACTCTGTTCATCACCACCCCCTTTTCTGAATCATTTTGTCCACCATAAGCGTGGAAGGGTATACTCAGATGTGAGTCCCTTGCTCATTGCACCATCAGGATTCAAGCAAGCCGGGCCGAAGACGCCTGAAATGGCAGAAACCGGTCCCCGGAAGCTTGTTTCCTTCCCAGTATAAGAATTGGCTTGGTAGTTTGGTTTGCCCTGTTCCCATCATGCACTGGGACAGGAACAGACTAATTTGCATATAGCCAAGTTCTGAGCTGGGATGGTGCAGTGAGCTAAAAAACGGTGATGGATCAAGCCCTGATCTTTGGACTGGGTAAGAGTGGTCGCTTAATTCAGGCACTCTGTTCATCACCACCCCCTTTTCTGAATCATTTTGTCCACCATAAGCGTGGAAGGGTATACTCAGATGTGAGTCCCTTGCTCATTGCACCATCAGGATTCAAGCAAGCCGGGCCGGAGACGCCTGAAATGGCAGAAACCGGTCCCCGGAAGCTTGTTTCCTTCCCAGTATAAGAATTGGCTTGGTAGTTTGGTTTGCCCTGTTCCCATCATGCACTGGGACAGGAACAGACTAATTTGCATATAGCCAAGTTCTGAGCTGGGATGGTGCAGTGAGCTAAAAAACGGTGATGGATCAAGCCCTGATCTTTGGACTGGGTAAGAGTGGTCTGCTTAATTCAGGCACTCTGTTCATCACCACCCCCTTTTCTGAATCATTTTGTCCACCATAAGCGTGGAAGGGTATACTCAGATGTGAGTCCCTTGCTCATTGCACCATCAGGATTCAAGCAAGCCGGGCCGAAGACGCCTGAAATGGCAGAAACCGGTCCCCGGAAGCTTGTTTCCTTCCCAGTATAAGAATTGGCTTGGTAGTTTGGTTTGCCCTGTTCCCATCATGCACTGGGACAGGAACAGACTAATTTGCATATAGCCAAGTTCTGAGCTGGGATGGTGCAGTGAGCTAAAAAACGGTGATGGATCAAGCCCTGATCTTTGGACTGGGTAAGAGTGGTCTGCTTAATTCAGGCACTCTGTTCATCACCACCCCCTTTTCTGAATAATTTTGTCCACCATAAGCGTGGAAGGGTATACTCAGATGTGAGTCCCTTGCTCATTGCACCATCAGGATTCAAGCAAGCCGGGCCGAAGACGCCTGAAATGGCAGAAACCGGTCCCCGGAAGCTTGTTTCCTTCCCAGTATAAGAATTGTCTTGGTAGTTTGGTTTGCCCTGTTCCCATCATGCACTGGGACAGGAACAGACTAATTTGCATATAGCCAAGTTCTGAGCTGGGATGGTGCAGTGAGCTAAAAAACGGTGATGGATCAAGCCCTGATCTTTGGACTGGGTAAGAGTGGTCTGCTTAATTCAGGCACTCTGTTCATTACCACCCCCTTTTCTGAATCATTTTGTCCACCATAAGCGTGGAAGGGTATACTCAGATGTGAGTCCCTTGCTCATTGCACCATCAGGATTCAAGCAAGCCGGGCCGAAGACGCCTGAAATGGCAGAAACCGGTCCCCGGAAGCTTGTTTCCTTCCCAGTATAAGAATTGGCTTGGTAGTTTGGTTTGCCCTGTTCCCATCATGCACTGGGACAGGAACAGACTAATTTGCATATAGCCAAGTTCTGAGCTGGGATGGTGCAGTGAGCTAAAAAACGGTGATGGATCAAGCCCTGATCTTTGGACTGGGTAAGAGTGGTCTGCTTAATTCAGGCACTCTGTTCATCACCACCCCCTTTTCTGAATCATTTTGTCCACCATAAGCGTGGAAGGGTATACTCAGATGTGAGTCCCTTGCTCATTGCACCATCAGGATTCAAGCAAGCCGGGCCGAAGACGCCTGAAATGGCAGAAACCGGTCCCCGGAAGCTTGTTTCCTTCCCAGTATAAGAATTGGCTTGGTAGTTTGGTTTGCCCTGTTCCCATCATGCACTGGGACAGGAACAGACTAATTTGCATATAGCCAAGTTCTGAGCTGGGATGGTGCAGTGAGCTAAAAAACGGTGATGGATCAAGCCCTGATCTTTGGACTGGGTAAGAGTGGTCTGCTTAATTCAGGCACTCTGTTCATCACCACCCCCTTTTCTGAATCCTATGTAAACAAGGCGCACACTGGCTGACTGCGAGCTGGGCCTATACCCCCTTTTGGCTGGACATTGAGAAATAGCTTATCGGTAATGTTCCTCTCCCTGCCCTACTCACTATGGATCTCTCCCACCTGTCTCACTCCAAATACATCCTGCTTAACACAAGTCGTGCTCTTTTAAGACTAGAACAGTCCCACAAATCCAACTTAAAAATCAAAAAATCTACCCTGGTGGCCTTGTGGCGGAATCCCTCCCTTAAGATCGAGGGGAAACCTCTTCACTGGGAATCTTGGTCTGAGAAAGGCATCAACCTAGTGAGTGACTTATTGGACGGGACACATCCTTTACCGTTCTCCTCGCTCCAGTCTCTACATAACCTAGCACCTATAGACTTTTATCACTGCCTGAAACTGAAAGTCTTCCTCTCGACGCGCTCCTTCAATCCCTATAACCCCTGGCTTCTGACTCAAATACCACGCATCATGGAAGCTGGTCATTTTGTTTCTAAGGTATATAAACTCCTCTTCCCTTTACCTAGGAAATTACATAAACAAAACAAACTTAAATGGGAATCGGATCCCAACTCCACAGGCTTGTCGTTTGATTGGGACATGATTCATAACACTGCCTTCTCGAATAAAATCTCCCCAATCCTGTCCCAAACCAAGTACATGTTACTAAAGAGAACGTACTGGACACCAGATAGGCTTTTCAAACTCCGCCTGAGAGATAGCCTTCACTGCTGGAACTGTAACTCAGCTGTTGGGGATCTGGCTCATATGCTTTTTAACAGTACCTCTCTGAAACTATACTGGGGGAAAATCTTTGACTGCATAGAACACATTTGTAGTTTTAAACCTGCGAGGGAATTCATATATGTTATACTAGGTGTTCTCGATCCAAACCTAGTTAACGCATTTGACCGTCAATGGCTTGACCTATTGCTCACTCTGGCTTGTAAAGTAGTATTATGTAAGTGGAAGAACGCTTCGGAAGTGTCCTTTAAAATCTGGCAAGAATGGTTATCCTTTTTAAGAAGAGCTGACAACCCTGCGTTGCATTCCTCCGCCTGGCGTACATCCCATAAGAAACTTTGGAAATCCCTTGATGCATCATCATTTTCATTTGATCCCCCGTGATGAGCTGTATGTCCCCACAGTGCGATTTTGGTGCAATTTGGTTGTGCACTCTACATTGTGATGGGTGGAATATTATGTATTATGTATTGGTTTGCTGGATGGGGCAACAACCGTCCCTATACACTACCACTTTCGCATAGTTACACATGGTGTTGGGCCTAATTGGAGACCTAGGGACCTGGACAAGGACATCTCATCTTGTACGTAGTATTCATTTTACCTATAACAACTGATCGACCTGTTTTTTCTTTGTGTTGGACCTATTTATTTGCTTTTTGTGAATATTATGTGTTTATCTGTAATATTGTGAGATTATGTATTACCCTGCCCTATTTTATATTTCTTTCATGACAGCGCATGTAGCTCATGTCATGTACTTGTTGATTTTGTGTCTATTCCTTTGCTTATTTTCTTTTTCAATAAAAATGATTTGAATTTAAAAAAAAAAAAGAAAATGGAGGATCCGTTACATCGGCACAAACGATATGGGAGGCATACAAGGTGGTCATGAAGGGATATGCCCTCTCGCTGAAAACAAAATACGTTGCAAAACGACGGGAAATACTGACGCAGCTAGAGGAAGCTCTTAAACGGCTTGAGGCACAATATGCAATCCGGCCTTCAGATGAGACACTACATGGCCTAGTGCTCAAGTGGGAGGAATATAAATTGAAAGCCTGCGAACACATGCTAGCCAAACAAACTGCTACCCACCACAGGCTATACGAGCTGGGTGATAGGGCGGTGAAGACGCTGGCCTGGCTGGAGAGGAAGAAGCAGTGTTCTAGGTGGGTGCCCAGATTACAGACGCCTACCGGAGGGATTATATCCTGCCCAGATGCAATAGCAGAGGCATTTGCTGATAATTTCGAGGGGGTGTACTCGCCTTCCGCAGTATATACTGCGGCAGAGTCACGTCAACTTTTGGCAGAGTGCGATGTGCCGGCTATATCGGATGAGGACAGGGAGTTATTAGAGGCCGACCTCACTGATGAGGAAATCCGAAAAGCCATGGGCCAAATAAAATCAGGTAAGGTGATGGGGCCGAATGGTACTACGATAGAATTTCTTAAGGCTACGGCCTCCCAGGTGGTCCCACATTTGAGGGGCATGTATCAAGAAAGTTGGGAAAAGGGTATCCTACCCCCCAGATCAGCGACTGGCGAGCATTGTCATTATATACAAGGCTGGTAAACCGGTGGAGGATTGCCGTTCCTATAGACCGATTTCTTTAATTAATGTGGAAGCGAAGATTCTGGCGAAGGTGCTTGCTACGCGGCTGGGGACAGTAATATCTTCTCTGGTACACCCAGACCAATCGGGCTTCATGCCAGGACGGAATACGGCCCTTAATATTCGTCGACTTAACAACGTGCTGGCTCGACAGCGCTACATAGAAGAGGACACAGTCATACTCTCCCTTGACGCGTCCATGGCCTTTGACTCAATTGAATGGTGGTATATGTTTGAGGTCCTGGAGAGAATAGGATTGGGCCCTAAATTCAGGCGATGGGTGCGGCTACTATATACTGACATATCGGGACAAATTAGAGTGAATAACAACACATCTAGACGTTTTTTTCTCCGCAGAGGCACCAGACAGGGCTGCCCTCTGTCGCCACTGTTGTTTGCTCTGATGTTGGAACCCCTGGCGGTGTGGGTACGGCGAGATGTCATGACCAGGGGCCTGCGGTGGTCACATGACTATGAAGATAGAATATCACTGTATGCAGATGATATAGTGCTATATTTGACGAACCCTTACCGGTCTATTCAAATGGTCATTGATATTTTTACCAATTTCGGAAAGTATTCTGGTTACGCTATTAATTTGGAGCAAGTCAGTATTGTATGTCCTGCATGTACATATCCCACGTCTACCAAAAGATTGTGCCCTACGGGTTGTGCAGGACGGTTTTAGATATTTGGGGATCTTTGTCACGCCTGATCAGGCCCTCTTTCATGGTCGCAACCTAGCGCCAGTGTTGACACGATTGCGAGCAGATGTCCAACATTGGAGATCCCTCCCATTGTCATTGATTGAGCGTGCTGCCCTCTTTAAAATGCTCGCTCTGCCGCGGTTCTTGAATATTTTACAAAATTGCCCACATAGAGTTCCAGATGCCTATTTTACCGCGGTAGAAGGTGAGGTGCGTACACTGCTGTGGGATGGTAAGGCCCCGAGGATAGCGCTTCAAAAATTAATGAAGGGGTGGTACGATGGAGGTATCGCATTGCCTGACATACCTCTATATTACTGGGCCTCGCAAGTGGTGACGGTAAATAGATGGAGATATGCCCCACCAGATGAACCGGTGTGTGCTTTAGATAGATATCAGATGGATAGAGCTGGTTACCTAGGGGCGCTCTATACTAGTTCACGAAGAAAGCAGATCATAGGGCCCGCAAAACACACACTGCAGATATGGAGACTGGTTAACTCCTGATTTGGTTGAACAGACAGACTTACCAAAATTACGCCGCTGTGGTATTCAGAAAGGCTGGGTATGCTCTGCCATCATCTTGGATTTGACAAATGGGACATGATTGGTATTTCGACGGTAGGAGATATGATTAAGAAGGGTAAGATCCTTTGATTTGAAGAGTTACAGAAGACTTACCAATTGGCGCCAACCAAGATCTTTCGTTATTTGCAAATAAGGCATGTTTTGATGGCAGCATTCCCCAACTGTATAGACATACCGGAATCCTCTCCGTTAGAGGATCGTCTGTTAGATGGACAACTGCACACCAAAGCGATCTCCCTCACCTACAGGAAGCTTAGCAATAATATACCAGACTCTTTCGGACAGCTCAAGGAGAAATGGGAGGGTGATCTGGGGGCCATCGAGGATGAGGATTGGAGGCAGGCGCTGATGTCTCCCAGAGAAGCTGCCATCACACTTAGATACCGCCTTGTTCAACTTCGTGTTTTCCACCGCTCATATATGACTGGAATCATTCTAGCAAAGATAGGGACTAGGACTGACGACCACTGCTTCAAGGGCTGCGGGCAGCCAGCCACCTTCTACCACATGGTATGGGACTGCCCAGCGATACAAAGCCGATGGGGTAGAATTACAACACATATGCATTCTGCCCTGGGGAAGGCAATTACCTTGACTCCACGATTGGGCCTGCTAAACATCTGGGAGGCGACAGATCTAACAGAAACGGAACAACAATTTGTAACGTTGGGCTTCACGTTATTCAAACGAGAAATCGCTAGGGAATGGGGGGGAGTTAAGCAACCTGAAGTAGCAGTGTGGAATAGGGAAATGGATAAATGCATGATAGCCGAGAATGAAGTATTTATCGTAAGGGGGTGCCCAAAGAAATGGGACAGGAAATGGTCCAAATGGAATCTGTACAAAGGAGAGATCTGTGTGTCACCAATGGTAGAGTTAGAACTGAGGAGAACTGGGAATGGAGCACAAAATATGTAAAATATACCTTTGATTGAACTTATTGTACATGTGAAAATAACTGTATGTGACATGTTGGGATTATTTGCATATGAGTGAAATGTTTGTCATTTCTTTAAATAAAAATATTTTAAAAAATAATAATAATGGCTACTCGGACTGCCATTGAGAGTGGCAGCTTAGTCCACCTCTCAACTTTGATTGCCACCTCTATTGGACATGACAACATTGGAGTATATTGGGCACCTGCTGGTCCACTGAAACCTTATTTTGCAGTCTATGCAACTCATTTTTTAAAAGTCTTTGGGAAACCTATGCATAAGATGTTGCAGTAGTCTAGACAAATCACCACCAAAGCTCTTCTAAGTCAGGGAGAATAACAGTTTTGAATTGCGTAGAAAATGGATGTTCCTTAACTTTGATATAGAAGATTTATGCCATTTTCTGACTCGGCTTTATTGGCCATTGAGATGCTAGCCTGCTATTTAAAATGGGAGCCGAATATTTTGACTACCGCTGCCCCAGACTTAGAAGCCTTTCAGAGGTGCACCTGGCATTTGATGAACTCTGCACTTCCTCTACTGCCTTGTTTGAAGAGAGCCTACCCTTACTAGTCCACGATGAGCAGTGTCTGAGGTGATAGACTGTGTGTGGCCAGCCTATTTTTTCTTGGCCTCAGAGTTGTCAACCCTGTGGCCCATTCTCATGTGGGGAACCTTCAACCAGTCCCGGGCTTGCAGCCAAGAGCACCTTTAAGACAGTTTAAAAAAACTATAGTTGTAATGTTACACAAAAACTACAATACCCAGATGCAGTGCTGGATAAGGTGTCTCAAATGGAACAAGTGGCCCTCAGTGACCATGTTCACGGTTTTCTTCTCATGGCCACATCGCTGTTTAACTTGCGGAGGCCATCCACAGCCACTGGAATACTAGCGGTCATTGAAAAGTTTGGTGTTATGACAAGTTGCACTTTGGGAAATGGCTGCAGTGATTTAGCCCAGTTTCTTACTACTTGCGTGGCATCTCCCCATGCAGGCAAGGCACGGTTACCCTGTGCCTCATCGGCTGCTGGTGCTTGGGATATCAATCCAAAGGCATGAAGTTTAAGAAACTGCTGCTTCCTGTCACGGAGTGCTGAGAACATAATAGTGGGGCAGCTAGAGAAACAGCACCCGCTAACAGGGGAGCAGCTCACCAGTACTATGGCTTACTGCTCCCAAGCGCAACACTGGCTCAGAACCATATTTCACCACCACATGTTGCTTCTTTTCTCTGTGAGCCAAACCTACTTGAGTGCAGCAGTAGAAGCATCACCAGCCACACAGAGCACTGGTTGCATCTGCCTCACCACTGCCATGGCTTGATGTAACACTTGGCCACCCCAGCATCAGCATGACAATGGTTTCATATGCAAAGAAGATGCAATGCCGGCATGAGCCCAACATATATGGTGGGCCAGGTGGCAGTGCTGCAGACCTGATGAACAAGTTACTTCTGACAGCACCTTTTCTGGTAGAGACTCTAACCCCAGATTCCTACCTTAAAATATTCCCCAATTGAGGTCACATTTGGGCATCACAAAGGGAGTAAGTGGGGAAACAATGTTGCATAACCTTTAACAGTGCTCAGAGCAAGGCCTTGCACGGCTAAAGACAGAGCAAATAACAAAACCTCAGCAGAGAAGCAGAAAGGGGGTAAGCATAGTGCTAGGAACACCAAATCACAAACTTATTCAAATGGCAAGGGTATACAGTTTTAGTGGAAGTACAGCTGGTGGACAAGCAATGTTCTCTCTAATTTTTTTCCTCTCTGGGCGGCAGTGTAAGGTCTTTATGCACTGCAAACAAAGCTATGTGCACCGAGAACCAGAACGCGCGTATGCGCTGCAATTAACATGAATACTCCAGCCCTGCCAAGTAGCACGCATTAGGCATGGACTGCAACACCACAGTAAAATGCATTAATCTCGCATTGTTAGCATCATGACAATGCCTGTGTAATAGGAGTCAGTGAGCGTGAGTGTTGGGGCTGAATTTACAGCAGTGCAGCAAGTGTTGGGCATACAGTGCTATAGATGGGACACTGGCGAATGGAACGAGGGGCTTCCTGCTTGTGTCATTGTTTCAAGTAAGCATTTTATGTCCTGTCCGTTTACTCCGCTCTGATGTTGTGAGGCCGAGCGTGGGAAGCGATGTACTGTGCATGTCTGCCTTTGAGAGGGTTCCTGGTGAACGCTGTACGCACTCACAGATAAAAGCATGTGACTTGGCACAAGCCCCTAGTAGCCCTGTCTGGCATCAGGCACTGACAGGTGTGCGTTGGCGCATGCGCCCCACGGATCCCAGGTCCAACGTAAGAAGAGGGGAGGGAGCGGCTCGCGCCCACAGGCCGTGCACCGTGAACAGGTAACCTCGGAAAGCATGTTTCCATCTGGGAGGGCCCAATGTTAGGGCTCCTGCACGCACAGGAACGATGAGGGGAATGCAGGTTTGTAAAGAAAGGTTCAACTTTAAATACAAAAATGTGTGCATCCACAGGAATGCTGAGGGGGATACGCAGATTTGTAAAGCGTTGTACTTTAAATACAACAAAATGTGCATGCAGAGGAATGTCTATGCACAGTATAATGCCTATAACAGACCGGGGAAGGCGATACACAGCAGAACTGAAGCATTGCACATGCACAGCTTGTTTGTTGCTGTGTGTCTTCTTTATGCTGAAGGCCCAGAGCTGCCCTGCTCAGCGATGCTGTATGTGACTCCTGACTATGGCTGAGGCTGTTAGCAACACCGGAGTGTGTCATTGAGATAATAGGAATTTATAGGATTAAAGCAGAGGAGCGGAGGGTGAGGCCTGATGTCTCATGCTCCCACCCACAGATCCCAGAGAAAGTGCTTTCAGCCTGCCACTCCACTGCACTTGTGGTGTGTGTGGGTCTGTCAATCTCAGTGCTGTGCGTCCTCCCCACCCCCTTTTGGCTGGGCATTCTTTGGTGTCTTGTCTCGCCAGGGTGCACAGTCACAGGTGACGCCGAGATCTGCACGAGGAGGTGTGTCGGGGCATCAATGGAAAGATTAAAATAACACCCACAGCTGGCGCTGAGCCCCTCCCAGCCCTTGTGTGCTTGTGTCACTGCACCTGCTGCACCTCTGTTAGCTCCGCCCCTGACATAAATACACTTAATGTTCCCATTTCCGGGACACCTATGCACCGCCTGCACTTCGAGGAGCTATCCTTCTCTGGCAGATAAGACCAGCCTCTCTCTGATACCTCCCTGTCCAGAGCTGACAGGGCCTCCGAGTTATCAGAGAGTTGTTCTTCTCTGGTGAAGGAGGGGGTTGCACAGTACAAGCAGGGCACACACTGCAGAAATATCCTCACAGGACCCGGGCAGGATCTGTGTGGATCCTCCCTCCCTCCCCCCACCCCCAGCAGCTGTTAATACCACCTTTATTAAAATAACTCCTCTGTTGTTTTCAGGTAGGCTCCCTTTGCCTTTCATTTGGTAATTACCTTTAAAGACTAAAATGGCAAGAAGGTTTTGCGGTTTTCAATGTGAGAAAGATAGTAATTACTTATCTTTTGTGATGGCGAGAAACCTTTGAGAAAAGAGTGGGCAAATGGTGCATTTTCAAGTAAATTTGAGAACACAAGAAGGTTAATAAAGCAATTGTGAAAGTGCAGTTATTACATTAATGAAGAGAAGTCATATAACATAGGTATGTGCTTATTCAGTGTAACCACAGAGCTTCATAACATTGGTGGAGTATTGGGGGTAGGGCGGGGGTCAAAGCATAACGAAGTGCACATGGCTAGCAGATTGTCGATTTTTGTCAATGATGGGTGTTATTTCAAAGCAAAACAATACCACCCTTCTTCTCATGTGACAGAAATTGTTATTGTGTCCCAGAATGGGATGTTGAGTGGACCAGGAAGCATCGCCACCAGACAGTTACCCTGCACCCCTGCCCTAGCTGGCACGTGAAGAAGATACATAACGTGTTGATCTGATGGTTGCACAGAATGGGCAGTGGCTCGACATGAAACAGCGGAGGAAGGGGAGGGCGGACTTCCTGTCTATGCCCAGACTAGAACCCCCCCAAACCCCCACCCTGGATGGAACACCCTATCATGAAGGAGCGGAGCTCCCCGCCACCCCTCACATGGACACATGACTTGTTTGCACCTTAAAGGGTCCGGGCGGGGTCGAGAGGTCCAAGGACCGCTTGAGTTAATGAGCTGACGGTAAATCACTTAATAGGTGCACGAGTCAGAAATCCTCTAGCTGAAAAGAAGAATAGAGTTTATAAATATAATAATTGTGTCATTGCCGTAGGCACAACAGCTGTAGCCTAGGGTGAAACATCGAAGCAGGGCACCCTCACCCCTGTTTACCCCACGTGGAATGAAGGCTTTCTTTCCCTGTTAGAGCTTCTGAGACGTTGGGTGCATGTAGCGCACATTAGGGATCGATCATTAAGGATTAGTTTGGCGCTACATAAACTTGGTAGAAAGAACAGTGCCACAAATCGCTCCCATGCCCCCCTCACGTGCCCACCCAGAGGCTGAGGCTGATCCGGTGTCCACAGGCACGAACCAGTTCTGTTGCCAGTCCTGTTCACAGAGTGCCAGGTGCCAGCCTGCCCCTTCACTGCGGGCTAGGAAGCACCTCTTCCAGGAGGAGTGGGGGCCCAAGAGCACTAGAGGGGGAGGATGGAGCGAGTGGAACAGGGGGTCATGTGCAAGGCATAAAATTTAGGTGTAGTGTATGATCACAGCCCCAAAAATATGGCCCTATTAGTCTTCCACTGCGAGCCTCACTCGGAGGCTGAAGAAACAGGAGGGAGGAATAAGAAGGGGGTTCATGGGAGATGGACAGGGACAATGGGGTGGGGAAAGAGACATGGGAGGTATGCATGGGAAGAAGGATAGTTAAGAGAGAGCGGAGCAAAGGAGAGGAGGGCTATAGAAAGGATGAGAGAAAGCAGATATTCATTGCAGGCAGTAAGCAGATTAATGGGACACTGAATAAAAATATATCTTAAAAAGTGAGAGGAAACAGCGCATCCTGGAAGAGGGGGAAAAAGGCACGTACATACTAGATATGCACAAAGACATGCTCTCACAAGCACACATATACGCACTCAAACGCACGTGCACACACACACACACTGGCAAAAACAGACATACAGAGGTACACTCAGACACATTTACACAGGCACGCACATTTACACAATCTCACACGCAGGCACACTCACTCACATAATATACACTGAGGCCAGTCCTTTCCCTGTTCTCGTGATAAATGCATTTCCCTAAGACTGAACAGGCTTGTCTAAAACATGCCAGGAGCGCGTGTGGCCCCATCACATTCCGTGGAATTCGGACCTGGCAGCAGCGCTGGCCCGTTGGTGGGGGTGGGGGGCTGAGCCCCTGGCTCAGTGGCTGCCTCCAGATGTATGCCTCCCCACAGACTGTATGTATAGCAGGCGTACCCCGGCACACTGCACAGACAGGCAGGTGCCACTTTACAGGTACCCTGCCCCCCTCACCCCTTAGTCGAAGGTCAAAAACACAAGACCACCAGGCTGCACTGCTCCATCCCCCAACTCCCGCAGCGTACAGCGACTGCCAGATCTCCCAGGGAGCAGGTGGCTTTCCTGAATCGGCTACAGATCTCCCTGCCTGTAAATGTGACTAGCAAACATGAGAGACTGGACACACAGCTCGCACAGAAGTAAACCAGACGCATAAGCTCCAAAGAGCCAGGCTGGAAGAGCGAAAAGCACAAACTTGCCCTTACCTCCTGGAGATACTATTCATGTTAATTGCAGCACCTGTGTGCGCTGCAATTAACATGAATACTATTTCAAAGTCCCACAATCAGCCCCGCAGCTGTGCCCTATTAATAAAAGAAATGCAGAGTCTAAAGCAGGACGTGTGCTTTCAGACTCTGAAAGCACACGTCCTGTTGGAGACTCTGCATTTCTTTCCTTAATAGTGCTAAGTGCGGGGCTGATTGAGGTCCTTTGAGAATGCATTCATTCTAATTGCAGCACATGAAGGCGCTGCGATTAACACAAATACTTTCACAAAGGCCCTCAATCAGCCCCGCACATTAGCACTATTAAGGAAAGAAATGCAGAGTCTCCAACACATGTGCTTTCAGAGTTTGAAAGCACACGTCCTGCTTTAGATTAGCTGCAATCCTGTTCTTAATAGTGCGTAGCTGCAGGGCTGCTTGAGGGTCTTTGAAATAGTATTCATGTTAATTGCAGCGCATGAAGGCGCTGCAAATAACACAAATACTTTCAGAAAGGCCCTCAATCAGCCCCGCAGCTACGCACTATTATGGAAAGAAGTTGAGCAAGTGTTAATCCCACTTGCTGGTGAACGGGAGCCCTACCGAACCCCACAGACACCTGCCGCTCCCAGGATGTGCTGTGTGTGTGTAAAATATTGGACACTCGGGCGACTTCAGTGGGTGCGCGGGCACGCGCGCACGTTAAAGGGAACAGTGCTGACAAGATTGCATCATAAATGTGGGGGGGGGGATTGAGAACCCTCAACTGTCTCTGCTTAATCTCCATACATGAAGGCGGAGGGTATGCACGTTCGGGTGCAGGATCCAGCCCTGTTGTGACCGGATATCCTCCAGAAGGGGCAACCTGACTGGAGGACAGATGTTCATGCTCAGGAGTTCTGGATACCATACTCTGCGTGCCCAATCCAAGGCCACCAGGGTGATTTGGGCCCAATCGGTCTTGATCTTCCTGAGAACTCGGGCCATGAGTGGTACTGTTGGAAAGGCATACAGAAGCCCAGAATATCACTCAAGATTAAATGAGTCTCTGAGCAAGATCCGCTTTGGAAACTTCAATGTGCAGAAGTGCTGACTGCGTGTTCTCGGAGGTGAAAAATCGATCTAACCAAAGTTATCTCCAATGTCGGAAGAGACCTTGCACCACCTCTTAATGTAGATGCTATTCATGATCAGAGAGGCATGGACTTCCGAGTTAGTCGGCCCTGGCGTTCAGTGACCCCACCAAGTGTTGAATGATCAGGAAAATGTCCAGATGTTCCTGCCAAGTCTAGATGCCCAGAGCCTCCTGTCACAGGGTCCACGACCCCAGATTGTTGCAATACTACATGGCATTGGTGTTGTCCATGAACATCTGAACCAGTCTTCCTCTGACACATGAAAAGAAGGAGTTCTATACCAAACGAATCGCCCTTAGCCTCAGAAGATGGATGTGAAGCCTGGACTTCATTGGAGACCAGAGTCCTCTAATTTCCACCTCTCCCAGATGGCCGCCCACAACTCAAGAGTGATACATCCGTAACCACTGTCAGCTCTGGAGGAGGAAGGGAAGGTTCGTCAGCCACCACTGCAGTATGTTTTCACATTGTTAGCAGTTCCTTCTGACGCCTGGACCAGGTTGAAGAGATTCTCCCCATCGAGACTTTAAGTCCCAGTGCAGAGCCCACATAGGCCAGTTGGAATGCTTCATCTGCAGGATGCAGGAGGCCACGAGAACCAAAGCAGCAGCCTCACAGTCAGTCTCACTGAAGTCCAGCATACAGGCCATAACATCTGATTCTTAGTCTGAATATCCCGGACTCTCCACTTCAGGGGATAGGTTCGGAAACGCGCTGTGTCCAGAATGGCAACGATGACAGGAAGAGTCTGAGACAGAGTCAGGAGCGAATTTGTCTTGTCGATAGTGAACTCAGCAAATGCAAAACGCCAGATATAGTGTGAAGGTGGGCAACGACTGCCTGGGGCGACCTGCTTTGAAAAGCTAGTCGAGCTAGGGGGAAGACTGGTACACCTTACCTCCACAGATGGGCTGCACCCACTGCCATTACTTTGGTGCACATCCAAGGGGCCGAAGGGGAGCATAGATGAACTGGAGGTAATGCCTGTAGGATGGCAGGATGGGGATTTGCAAATATGCATCCTATCCAGTCTGGAGGATTCAGGGCAGACAGAACCTTAGTCAATGTAAGCATCTTGAATTTCTCTTTTTTCAGGAAGACATTGAGAGGGCTCAGATCCAGTATAGGGCTGAGGCCTCTGTCTTTTTTTGGCATCATGAAGTAGCGGAAATATCAACCACACCCTACATCTTGTGCAGGCCCCGGAGACAAACCAGGTGGGGGTCGGACACAGACATCTGCCTGTGACAATCTCCACAAGGTTTGAACCCTGAGGGTTTAACAGAGGACATAATGCCCTATGCACACTGGGAGCAAAACTAAAAATATAGACAAAAAGTTGGTCTAAAAGCTACCACGGTAGTTTTCCGTATTTGCATTGTTGGAGCAGAAGAAATGAAACTGATGTCAACATGCTGGGATGGCCCCTATATAGGCACTGTGACGATACTTCCAACACAGACAATAACGAGTGACACCACCTATAGGCATGCAGAGGTACTACTCAAAATTTTCCAGATCCAGTCTGATGCCTGGGGAATATTCTGAGGTAAGGAATCTGTGGTTATAAGTGTATCAGAAGCACACATTTCCAACTCAACTAAAAAAAGAAAAGTGGTCATATCTCCCTTGGTGGACTTGTCTTACTGCTACACCAATGAAATCATGAAATTAAGTAAATTTGGTGCTAGGTCAAAATTCCATACGTCAAGAATGAAAGTTACACAAACCAATAGCTGATGAATGACTTTTCCAATCAATCAATAGCAGACTTCAAGTATTAAATAGAACACAAGGTCCTCCGTAGAATTTTGTATGCAGCTCAGTCCGCTTCCCGCCAATCTCGAGTGCCACTATACAATACATACACAAAAAGCTGCAATCATTTGTGAAATAAATAAAAGGATAGGCCTCAGGAAGACAACCATTTACCAAGGGACTGAGGATAGAGACTTGCGTTTCCCATATATAGGTAGTTATCTCATGGCGGTGCAAGTAAGTCCAGCTTTAGAATGGATGCTCCAGTTATGACCAAGACATGGGGCAATTTCGAACGCACAAGTTACTTACCTTCGGTAACGATATATATATGTAAGAAACAGTAGTTAGTGTTAGATTCCTTACCTTAGAATATCCCCAGGCGTCAGACTGGATCCAGAAAGTTTTGCGTAGCAGTACCCTTGCGCGTCGGTAGGCGTCATCCGCGGCTCGGCTTCCGTCGGCGGCGGTGCCGTGATGACGTCGTCGGAGTACTTAGACGCCGCCCTCGCTTGCTGACGGCAGTTCTTATACATAGCTTTTCTGCGCCAGAAACGCAGAGCCATGATAAAAACCGACGCGGGTGCCATGAAACTAGGGCCCTCAAAGGAATTACCTTAACCCTAGATATCGGTTCGCAGAACGGGGAGGATGGGTGGGGCGGTAAGGAATCTAACACTAACTACTGTTTCTTACAGATATATCGTTACCGAAAGTACGTAACTTGTGCATCTGAAAGAAACAGATTAGTGTTATATTCCTTACCTTAGAATAGATACCCCAGCAATACCAACTCCGGTGGTGGGTCTGCGAACCAAGATCACACCAGAAAGTCCTGGAGCACGGAACGGCCAAAGAAGCCATTTCTCCGGACTTGGCTGGCCAGGCAGTAGTGTCTAGCGAACGTGTGCAGCGAGGCCCACGTAGCTGCCTGACAGATGTCCTGCAAGGGGACTCCCCGACCCAGGGCAGTAGTAGCCGCAGTGGCTTGCCAGAGGCTCCTTCTTAGCCAGAGAATAACAGGCCCTAATGCACAAAACGACCCATCGAGAAATGGTGCGTTTGTACACTGCCCGTCCCTTCTTAGCGCCCACGTAGCCAACAAAGAGCTGCTCGTCCACCCGGAACTGGCGTGTGCAGTCCAAATAAAATGAGAGCGCACGTTTTGGGTCCAGACGGTGGAGCCTCTATTCCTCTTTTGAGGGATGCGGAGGCGGAAAGAAGGTGGGCAAGGTGATTGACTGCCCGATGTGAAAGGCTGCAACAACCTTGGGCAGGAAATAGGGACGTGTTTTTAAGACAACTTTATCCGGATGGACAGAAAGGAAAGGAGACTTAGAAGAAAGAGGCTGGAGCTCGCTCACCCTCCTGGCAGAGGTGATGGCAACGAGGAATGCAGTCTTAAGAGTAAGAAGACGGAGAGGACAATTGTGAAGTGGCTCAAAGGGAGCACACATCAAATAAGTTAGAACAAGGTTCAAGTCACACTGAGGCATCTCGAAAGGAACAGGAGGAAACATGTGAGTGATGTCCTTCAAGAACCTATTTACAACAGGGGACTTGAAAAGAAAAGGCTGATCAGGAAGCCTTAAGAACGGCTGAAAGGGCAGAGAGGTAGCCTTTGATAATGTCCAGAGCAGAGCCCTGCTGGGCAAGTGAAAGAAGAAAGAGGAGAACCTCTGAAAGAGGGGCAGATAGGGGATCCACAGCCTTTGCTGTGCATCATGCCACAAATCTGTTCCACCTGCAAGTGTATACCGTTTTTGTGGAGGGACGCCTGGCTGCCAGAATGACATCACAGACCTCAGGAGGCAAGTCAAATGGCCTCAACTGCCACCACTCAATCTCCACAGATGGAGGTGGAGGCTGGACAGGTTCGGGTGGAGGACCGTCCCCTGCTGCTGCGACAGAAGGTCCTCCTGAAGAGGCAGACGAATCGGGGGATCGACTGACATGCAGAGTAGCTCGGGATACCAGTATTTTCGTGCCCAGTTCGGAGCCACAAGGATGACTTGGGCCCGGTCGCGCCTGATCTTCTTCAGCACTCTGGGCAGAAGTGGTATAGGCGGAAAGGCGTACAACAGACCGCAACTCCACTCGCGACGAAAAGCGTCACCGAGCGAGTGCCGCCTTGGAAATTCCAACGTGCAGAACTGATGACATTGCGCGTTCTCTTCTGTGGCGAATAGATCTAACCAAGGCTCACCCAACTGCCGAAAGAGACCTTGTGCCACTGTGGAAATAAAATTGACAATTGTGCCCCATCATTTCCCTGTTTCTGCCTGACAGCCATTTTTCTCAGACAAACACCCATTTTGTGTGTGACATGCTCTCAGCAATTTGTCTGAAAACTGTCCTTCACATCCCCATTGAATCTTGCACAACCCCCTGCTCCTTGTGGTCGAGCCAATTCCAAGAAGCCTGTCTGTGTGCCCTCCCCCAGTTGTGCCAGAGACTCAGCCACATCCTGTCCATTGTTGGTAACTCAGCCTGTCACACCAACTGCCCTGTGACCACCCCCAACTGACAGAGGAAGCACGAGGTTAGGCCCTGAAACCACACCAACTAATAGAGGAAGCACAAGGTTGTACACTGTGAACACACACATTTCTGTGGTTCTGCCAATTCTGGGAACCAGCAGCAGATAGCTCCTGTTCTTAACTGTAAGACACCCTGCACCTGGCATCTTAGTTCATTGACCACCCCTTCCTGTGTTTCAGCCAATTCCCAGAACCAGCAGATAGTTCCTGTTTTAAGAAATAGTTACTGCAAGCCAGAGAGCAGATGGTCTCTGTTTTACACAAGATAGTTCCTCTTTTTGACATGAAGCACGAGCACAAACCCCAAATGAGGAAGCCTCCCCCTTCCAACTGTCAGACTATTTCACATCGCAAGTCCCCTCACGAAGCCTAAGACACGCCCCCATTTCTTCACAATCTGCTCCTCTTGCTAATTTTTGTTCCTCTATCTGCCATGACCTGTTTGTTCCTCTATTTTGCCTCATGACCAAGACTGTATAAATGTCCTGCTGTTGAAAATAAAGACACCCCACTTCAAGAGAGGGACTTGAGAGATTGCTCCTGTGCCCGCTTGGCGCTGGAAGCGCTCCCCTTAACTCGAGTTATTGGTCTCCTCCTCCTTCATTTGAGCACCACGGACTCCTCGCTTTGCATTAACAAGAAATTATGATTTATTAAGCATAGAAATTCAGAAATGAGGTAATAAGTAAATTTAATTTACCACATTAATTGGCGCCCGGAACAGGGACATTCCCTTTCCCCCACGCGCCGGCGATATTGGACCCGGTACTGTCCCCTCCTGACCGTTGACGGACTTCAAAAGTGCACAACGCGGGGAATTCCCGCTAACTCCCTCGAGGCGAAGAGGGCGACCGACTGCGGCCCAGCATCCACACGAGGCGGTGAGGAAATAGCGGAACGTCCTGAACCAAAGCTCAACCTGCGAAGCAGACGAGTCCGAGGTTCTACAAATCCCACCTTGAAACTGCGCGCCGCGTTTTCCCAAAATCTTCAAGAGGCCTTCCAGTTATTTTTTGGTGAGTACTGCTGAAAAGTATAAAAACGAACCCACAGCTTTTGTGGGGGCGTTAAAGATACGCGTTTTGTTGGTTTCTCACCTATCTTTGGTGAGGACTACTAAAACTAGTATAAAAGACGGACTCACTACCTTGTGGGCACGGTAAAGATACATGTTTTTGTGTGTTTCTCACTTATTTTGTGAGGACTACTAAACTAGTATAAAAGACGGACTCACCTCTTTCGTGGGTACGGTAAAGATATTTGTTCTGTTTGTGTTTTTCTCACTTCTAAAATCTTTGAAAGTCTTGCCATCATGCCTATTTTCTCGAAAATACGTAAGATGGCAACCAAAAGGAGTATTCTTGAGAAGGAAATTCCCCTTCCTCCTCGGGATACTCCAGGACACTTCATGTATGCAAAACATGGTGTCGGTGCACTTATTTATTGTGATTTATGGGTGGATTATACTAAAGACCTAGAACACAGATATAGATGGCCTGAAAATGGTACTTTTGACATGGAATGTATTATAAAATTAGAGGAACAGTTATGGAAGAAAAAGAGAGTCCGCCAGTCACAGAGTGGCTCAGTAGAATTATGGAGAAAAGAAGCCCATAGGAGGCAACAGAAGGAATTGCATAAAGTTGAAAAGGGTAAGAGAATGTCAGAGCAGGCCAAGAAAGAACAGTTACAAGAAATAGGGAAATAAGTAGTTAGTGAAAGGAATAAAAGGGAACAATCAGCCATTTCTACTGGTTTTTATCCTGTATTGCCATCTGCACCTGAAAACATTAACATTGCATCAGCACAGCCTACAGCCCCACTACCAGAGGATACTTTCACCAATTTCCTCTTAGATACTCCACCTCCATATGAGGTTCCAGTAATTCAACACCCTCTGCCTTCTCTCAATATAAGATATATGACAATGATCTCATAGCCCAACTTTTTCTAGCATTACCACGCTCACATCAAAGATTAGCAAGTCTCTACATGGTACAACATCTCATCACACTCAATGACACTCATTTTAAACATGATCCAAGACTCGAAGATTTTCTGTCTGACTGCGCTGATAACATGTTCCTCCACAATAGTTCAGTTTTTCTCAACACATTTATAGATTTTAGACAGAAATACCAGAAAAAGACTGAATATAAATCTTTCAATAATACGTGTGGATCAACTAATAGACTCCCTCAAACACGCCAGTTCCCCATAAGAGAGGTCCACCCCAGAATTGACACAAATGGAGCGCTACAACGCGTCTTCATTTATGTACCCTTGACAAAACTTTAGTTACTAAGGATAAAAGAGATGGTTCCCTCCCACTCAAAGGATCCTGCTGGATTCTTTAAGGAATTAGGAGATGTATTAATGATGGGAACATATACTCTTTCTGATATCACAGCAATTCTGAAATTATTGTTGCCATCAGGTATATATGACAAACTAAGAGAAAAGGATTGGGAAGTAGCAGGTGAACTTCAGAATGACGAAAATACTAGAGTAGCAGGTCAAGGTATAAGAGACAGACTAAAAGCACTTCCTGGCACTATTTTAAAGGTGCTACCACAGTTACTAACAGTGAAAAAAGAGGACTGGGATGCCATTTCCTCCTGCAAACAGAAACATGGTGAAGACATAGGAGATTATTACACCAGACTTAAAAAATGTTTTGCGGTAAATAGCGGCCTTACGCCGACAAGTGAAGCTTACCCGCATCTGTTTGTTTCCAAATTAGTAGATAACGCCTTGCCAGCCATTAAGGACAGAGTACTAAAAGTAGAAAGTACCTGGCAAGCACATACACCTCCACAGGTGTTACAAATGCTACAATATCACCAGAATCGCATTAGGGATGAAGAAGAAAATGATAAGAAACGCATGAAAGACACAAAGATGAAAGCATTAGTAGCCCAAACTGCACCCCAGCGTCAACAGACACGAAGTAGCCATACAAATATAAAAAGCACTTGTAATTATTGCAAAAAGATGGGACACTTCGTTAAAGATTGCCCTGTCTTAAAGCACAATTTGGCTACTTGTAAGACCCAGCCACGCCCATATCAGCCAAAACAGAATGGTTCATTAGACAGTTCAACACCTTCAGTTCCACTGACAATACAAATGGCCCAAATGAATATTATAGACAGCGCCTACACTGAATATTACCCAGATTTCTCATGATGTTGCCCAGAGAGAGAAGATGACAAACTGCCCCTAATCCCCATTCCAGTAGATCAGACAGGTCCATTTATAGAGGTCCGACTTCTTGGGGAGGACAGGAAATTTCTACTAGACACTGGGGCCAGTAAAACAACAATAAGCCATCAAGAGGTCCCAGAGGCTCCTCTCTCGGGTTCAAAAAGTATTTCTCTGGGTTTCTCGGGACAACCTGTGACAAACGTCACGTCAAAGCCACTGCCCTTGCAGGTTGGTCCCCTCATGACAACTACATATCTTATATTGACAAAATCATGTCCAGAAAACTTGCTTGGTATAAAAACATTGAAAGAATTAGGAGCTATCATTGTTTGCTCACCTACAGATGTCAGACTATTTCTGCGAGATTTCAAGGGCCACTACACAAGTAGAGAATTAGATGAGCATTTGAAAGATTTGCCACACACCCTGTGGGCCACTGATTCCACCACAGTAGGATGTATGGAAATAACACCTCACAAGGTTACACTGAAAGAGGGAGCCCAACTACCACGCATAAGGCAATACAAAATTCCACCTCAGGCTGAACAAGCATTAATGTTAATTATTCAGGACCTAATACAGTCAAGTGTGATTAAGGAAACAACTTCTAACATTTGCAATTCCCCTGTTTTACCAGTCCATAAAAAAGTGGAACCAGGAACACCACCTGTCTACAGACTAGTGGTGGATTTGAGAGAGCTCAATAAATGTGTCGTTCCACAATACCCTGTGGTTCCAGACATCTCCACCCTACTCACAGCCATAGATGCGAAAGCATCGCATTGTTCAGTCATTGACTTGAAAAGCGCATTCTTTAGCATACCTATTCACCCAGACAGTCAATACCTTTTTGGCTTCTCCTTACAAGGACGAAGTTTCCAATTCAATAGAGCTCCTCAAGGTTTCACAGAGAGTCCAAGCGTATATAGCCAAGCATTAAAAAGACAACTAGATACTGTTCAAATGCCCACGGATACAGCCATACTACAATATGTTGATGATATCCTCATTACGGCCAGATCTGACGCAGCATGTGCTGAAGCATCACTACTAGTACTAGAATTCCTAGCTGCAAATGGCCATAAGGTTTCCTCTGGTAAGCTCCAATTTTGTTTACAGCAAGTGGCATACTTAGGGCACTTGCTGTCAAAGGAGGGTAGGCAGCTTACACAGGAACGCATCCAGCTCATACTACAAATACCACAACCAACAGCACAGAAACAAGTTCGAGCCTTTGTTGGTCTCACCTCATATTGTAGACAGTGGATCCCACAATTTGCACTCATTTCCAAACCGTTAGTGCAGCTGACAACACTCGAAGCTGGCGCTACTCCACAATTACCCTGGACAGATGAACACACGCAAGCCTTTCAGTCTCTTAAAAAAGCTATGTGTCAAGCCCCAGTGCTGGCAACACCTAATTACACCAAAGATTTTACATTATTTGTAACAGAAAACTCAGGTACAGCACTATCAGTTCTGACCCAACTTCAAGCAGACAAACATAAACCATGTGGTTATTTTTCAAGCACATTAGATCCAGTAGCACAAGCATTGCCTGCATGTCTAAAATCAGTAGCAGCTACTGCACAAGCTATTAGACAAAGCGATTCTATTGTATTGGGACATCATCTGATAGTTCAGGTCCCACATGCTGTAGAACTTCTGTTAAACAGAACACAAACACAGCATCTGACAATAGCCAGACTCACCGGATATGAGATGACACTTTTTCAGCCACACATTGAGATTAGACGCTGCAACATTTTAAACCCAGCAACACTGTTGCCACTGACCTCTCCTACTGAAGAAATTCACGATTGTATTGACATAATTGATTTAGTGACCAAACCAAGACCAGATTTACAAGATACTCCCCTTGCTAAGGCAGAAATGACACTCTTTGTTGATGGTTCATGTATGAGACTCCCCACAGGAGAATTAGCAGCAGCCTATGCCGTCACAAATGGTACAGACACTTTAGAAGCACACAAGATAGAGATACTGTCGGCACAGGCAGCAGAACTCATAGCCCTAACACGAGCATGTCACTTAGCAAAAGGAAAGTCAGTTAACATCTACACTGATTCACAATATGCCTTTGGAGTTGTACACAACTTCGGTACATTGTGGAGAGAGAGAGGATTTCTCACATCACATGGGTCCAGAATACAGCATGCTACACTCATCACTGCCCTCTTAGAGGCCAGTCAGTTACCAGAGAAAATCGCAGTGCTAAAATGTAAAGCGCACACAAAAGGAACAGATGAAATATCAAAAGGAAATGATTCTGCAGACAGTGCAGCCAAGTTAGCAGCAAACACAGAATTAAGTATACCACACCGCCAATATACAATACGAGACCCCTTTTCTGACATCCAGGATGTCCAAAGTCACGCCACACCACAGGAACTGCTAAAATGGAAGGAAAAAGGAGGGGTCCTTACAGATCAAGGCTGGATGACACCTGAAAGAGCAGTATGGTTTTTACCGGATGCCATGGTACAGGTTATGGTAAACACCATACATGGACCAGCGCATCTGGGAGAAAAAGCAATGTTAGACAGCATACAGAATATATGGCACAACAAACATTTGAGAACTGCAGCCAAACAAAAAGCTAAAACGTGCATGATTTGTAATCTGTTCAACCCAGGAAAAGGCACAAAGGTGGAACAGGGAGGATTCCAACCCCCTGACCATCCATTTGAAGTTCTCCAGATGGACTATATCCAGATGGAGAGATGTAGAGGTCCCAAGTATGTACTAGTTGTAGTGTGTGCTCTGACCAGATGGACAGAAGCCTATCCCGTCCCAGATTACACTGCAACGACAACTGCTAAACAATTAGTTAGAGAGTTTTTCCCGAGGTATGGGTTGCCCCGTGTCATCTACTCAGATAACGGCCAACCTTTTTCCTCTGAACTCATGAAGCAAGTGTCTCTTCTGTTAGGGTACACTTGGAAGTTTCACTGTGTAAGACATCCTCAGGCAGCAGGTCTAGTAGAAAGACACAACCAAACTTTGAAGACAAAATTGGCCAAGATATGCACTGACAAAGGCGTGGACTGGATGGTAGCCTTACCGGTTGCCCTCTTTTACATGCGTATGGTAGCCCATTCCAGAACTGGCTTATTTCCATATGAAGTGGTCTTTGGCATACCACCAAATATGTGGGGTACGCCAAGGCCTAAAAGAATAACTGATGTTGACAGTACTATGCTGACTGACTACCTGGCTTCCTTGATGTCTGCACTCCAATCTTGTCGTTCTCAGGTTGCTGCCACCTTCCCCTGACAAAACCAACCCGGAAGAACACGCCATCCGACCCGGGGACTGGGTCCTCGTGAGGAACTTCGACCGGACCAGCCCCCTCCAGCCCAGGTGGAAGAAGCCAAGACTCGTACTACTAACAACACGGACAGCAGTGAAGGTCAAGGGCAGGAAGGGCTGGCTCCACGCAAGCCACTGCCGGAAACATTTTGGACAAAAAGACACTGTTGCTGATGGCCCTGCCAATCCCACTGACATTGTGACTGAACAATCTTTATTGCCTTTGGAACTAACCCCACAACAGGATTACAAATCAAAGTTAAGGTCTGCCATTCGGACTCTGGCTAATTAAGTCCATTGGGCGTCGGTCCAGTGGTGAAGCGGTTGGAGCATGGGAATGGATTTTAACACCTTGACTATGTGGGAGAAAGAAAAAATGAACTCTAGAAAAAGACATAATGGTCCTATTATATGTTTGACAGTATTATTTTTCTTCGTGGCAGTTATGACGTGTCTTGGTTGGATTCTCCACACTGTTTTTCCTCCAACACAACACACCTCTCATACACCCAACAGCACTCAGGAACACACCTATCACGACCTACCCCCTCATGAACAAGCCCATAGACTAGCCTTGCGAAACAATACCTTCATACAGATGCTACACCACACTCAGCAGGCCAGTAATAGCACCAATTGTTGGATATGTGGCCGCATTCCACCTCATCAGAACAAGGGAGGGATGCCTCTTTTTCCTTTCCCATTCACTTATAATGGAACTTGTGATGCCTGTTTCGCCCTAATAACAGCTGACGATACTACCCCCACCTCCTGCCCTGACGGAAATAATTCATGCAAGAATGGGTGGCCTTGGGGGGATTTAAACAAGGTACTCAATACTGCCTGTTACCCTAATAAGGAGGGAGATCCTCAGGCGACAGGTACAGTCCTAGAAAGTGAAGAATACAAGCAAGGGAACATGACCATGTCCTACAAGATGTTAAATACCAAACCTAAAAAGAATGCTGGTCCCCCTTCCATCTCGGTCTCACCAGTAAAAGGACACCTGTGCATCCAGAAAAATGGCTCTGTTCCATTAGGACACAGTGACTGTCATACCACTATAAGTTTTGAAGACAGAGGAAAGTCCTCATTCCTAGCATCTCGCCATACTTATTTTGTCTGTGGCCAAACGGCCTATGTGCAGCTGCCCTTGAACTGGGGGGGAACTTGCTATATAGCATTCCTGTTACCCCCTGTCTTTGTGGCCCCATCCACTTACCACCGAGACCTCCTAGTGCCCCATGTCAGATCGTCCTGGGGATGGCAACTGCTGTCAGCAGCAGGTATAATATTCTTGATAATAACTGGATGCTGCCTTTGCATCCAATGTGGCCCTGCCCTGTGCGGTCTATGCGCTGCAAACTGCATTCCTAAACCACTTGTCCAGCAGAGAGAAAGGGAAAGAATCATGCTACAAGAATGTATAAATGATCTCATGCAAATTGAGATATAATGTAGGTACACTCTGGGGCAAGGAGGGAATGTGGAAATAAAATTGACAATTGTGCCCCATCATTTCCCTGTTTCGGCCTGACAGCCATTTTTCTCAGACAAACACCCATTTTGTGTGCGACATGCTCTCAGCAATTTGTCTGAAAACTGTCCTTCACATCCCCATTGAATCTTGCACAACCCCCTGCTCCTTGTGGTCGAGCCAATTCCAAGAAGCCTGTCTGTGTGCCCTCCCCCAGTTGTGCCAGAGACTCAGCCACATCCTGTCCATTGTTGGTAACTCAGCCTGTCACACCAACTGCCCTGTGACCACCCCCAACTGAAAGAGGAAGCACAAGGTTAGGCCCTGAAACCACACCAACTAATAGAGGAAGCACAAGGTTGTACACTGTGAACACACACATTTCTGTGGTTCTGCCAATTCTGGGAACCAGCAGCAGATAGTTCCTGTTCTTAACTGTAAGACACCCTGCACCTGGCATCTTAGTTCATTGACCACCCCTTCCTGTGTTTCAGCCAATTCCCAGAACCAGCAGATAGTTCCTGTTTTAAGAAATAGTTACTGCAAGCCAGAGAGCAGATGGTCTCTGTTTTACACAAGATAGTTCCTCTTTTTGACATGAAGCACGAGCACAAACCCCAAATGAGGAAGCCTCCCCCTTCCAACTGTCAGACTATTTCACATCGCAAGTCCCCTCACGAAGCCTAAGACACGCCCCCATTTCTTCACAATCTGCTCCTCTTGCTAATTTTTGTTCCTCTATCTGCCATGACCTGTTTGTTCCTCTATTTTGCCTCATGACCAAGACTGTATAAATGTCCTGCTGTTGAAAATAAAGACACCCCACTTCAAGAGAGGGACTTGAGAGATTGCTCCTGTGCCCGCTTGGCGCTGGAAGCGCTCCGCTTAACTCGAGTTATTGGTCTCCTCCTCCTTCATTTGAGCACCACGGACTCCTCGCTTTGCATTGACAAGAAATTATGATTTATTAAGCATAAAAATTCAGAAATGAGGTAATAAGTAAATTTAATTTACCACACCACGTCCGAGTTCAGACGCCATTCGTGATCCATCATGCACCGACGGCTGAGTTCGTCCGCCCTGGCATTCAGGGAACCTGCTAGGTGTTGAACCACCAGGGTGACGCCCTGGTGTTCCAGCCATTGCCAGAGGCGCAGAGCCTCCTGGCAAAGGGTCCACGACCCCACCCCGCCCTGTTGCAGTACCACATGGCGGTGGTGTCGTCCGTGAACACCTGCACCACACTTCCCCGGACAGAGGGAAGGAATGCCTTCAGTGCAAGCCGGATCGCCCGCAGCTCCAGAAGATTGATGTGGAAACGGGACTCCGCCGGAGACCACAGGCCTCTGATCTCCGTCTCTCCCATGTGGCCCCCCCAGCCCAGGAGGGACGCATCCATCACAACTACGTGCTCCGGTTGGGGTAGAGAGAGGGATCTGCCGCTGACCCAATCGCGGTCCGTGAGCCACCACTGCAAGTGCCCTCCGAGATCAGGACATGGTCGGACAGGTTGCCCTGATGCTGGGCCCACTGAAACTTCAGGTCCCACTGCAGAACCCGCATCCGCCACCTGGCGTGATGCACCAGAAGGATGCAGGAATCCGCAGCGCCAACCTGACCGAGACCCGGGATAAAGGCTGAAGGATCGGAATCAGAGCCTGAATATCCCGAACCCGCTGTTCGGGAGGATAAACCCGAAACTGCACCAAATCCAGACCCGCTCCGATGAAGAGGAGCCTTTGAGAGGGACACAGGTGTGACTTTGGCACATTGATGGAAAACCCCAGCAAATGCAGGAGGTCGGCCGTAGTCTGGAGGTGGCTGACGACTGTCTGGGGCGAGCCCGCCTTCAATAACCAGTCGTCGAGATAGGGAAAGACTGACACCCCTAATATGCGCAGATGAGCTGCGACCACCGCAATCACTTTCGTGAACACCCGTGGGGCGCTGGTAAGGCCAAAGGGGAGCACGGCGAACTGAAAGTGCTCGTGGCCTACCGTGAACCGCAGGTAACGCCGGTGGGCCGGCAGGATGGGTATGTGAAAATAAGCGTCCTGCAAGTCCAATGCTACCATCCAGTCTCCGGGGTCCAGGGCAGCTAAGACCTAAGCCAAAGTCATCATCTTGAACTTCTCCTTCCGGAGGAAGCCGTTGACATTCCACAGGTCCAAGAGAGGGCATAGGCCCCCTTTGCCCTTCTTGAGAACCAGAAAGTAGTGGGAATAGCAACCACACCCTACTTCTGTCCCAGGAACGCGCCCAATAGCCCCCTTGGCCAAGAGGGCCGATACTTCCTCTTGCAGAAGTTGCAAGTGATCCCCCGACACGCGGTGGTACTGTGGTGGCATGGCTGGAGGGGTCGCCTCGAAGGGGAGGGAGTAGCCCCTTCGGACGATTTGCAGCACCCACCTGTCCGAAGTGATGTCGCGCAAGTGGAGGAGGTGATGGCGGACCCTGCTCCCCACTGGCGTCAAATGGGCCTGAAAGCTCAGACTAGGAGGGCTTTGAGGCAGATGCTGCGGGGGTGGATGTGGGCTGGTCTTGCCGTTGTCCCCTGGCACCGCCACGGTGGTTACCACATCTGCCGCCGCGCTGGATGTTAGACTGCGTCCCGTGGCTGGCAGGACGTGAAGGGGCGCCCCTTCCTTGGCCACGAAAGGAGCGAAAGGCAGAAGACGGCTGACGCTGGCCCGACAGGCCCAAGGACTTGGCCGTAGCCCTGGAGTCCTTGAAGCGTTTAAGCGCATGAGCAGCCTTGCCACCAAAGAGGTGGCTGCCATCGAACGGCATGTCCATGAGGGTGTTTTGGACATCAGCCGAGAAGGTGGCGGACCACACAGGCGTGGCGGCTAACCGCCACCGTCGTTGACATCGCCCTGCCCAGCGAGTCCGTGGTATCCAGCCCACATCGAATGGAATACCGCGCTGCATCTCGTCCCTCCGCAAGGGCTTGAGCGAGCTTTGCTGGGGCCCCCTCCAGGCACTCAAGCAGCACGGCCGCAACCGTATCCCACAGAGAGTGGGTGTAACGGCCCAAAAGGCAAGTGGTGTTGACTGACCGCAACCCCCAACTGAGGGAGGAGAACAGTTTCTTGCCAAACTGTTCATGCCTTTTGGATTCCCGATCTGGAGGTGCAGTCGGGAATGCGGACTGGGAAGTAGAGGCCTGGATAACCAGGCTCTTGGGGGTGGGGTAGGTGGACAGAAAACTAGGGTCGCCCGGGGCTGGGCGGTTGCGCCTGGCGACGTTCCTATCTACAGGGGAAAACTGTAGCGGACCTGGACCAGGTGCCCAACAGGACGTCCGTGAGAGCCTCATTAAACGGCAGTAGAGGCTCTGGAGAGCCTGGCTGCGGTTTAAGGACCTCAGTGAGGATGTTAGACCTCACAGTCGAGAAGGGGAGCTCAAGAGCCAAGGCCTTGGCCGCCCTCGTCAGAACCACACTATAAGCAGCCCCCTCCTCCGTAGCCACGGTAGGTCGGTAGACAAAGCCAGTGTCAGGTGAAGTGTCGAGACCACTCTCTTGCCCTAGCTCGTCTGTCCAGTCCTGAAATGACTGACACGCCCGTGTCAGAGGGTCCTCAGACCACTCCCAGCCACCCTCGCCCTCCATCTCCTGAAAATCAGGTGCAAAGGATGGAGCCGGATCATGGAAGAATTGCTTTTCTGCCGGCGTCGAATACGGCATCGAGCGACGCCGGTCCGACGCCGGATCCGGACCGAGGGAAGAACCAGGGACGGCGCCGGGGGCGACACCCTAGGGGTCAACGCCTGCGGGGTGGTAAGGTGGACCAGGATCCGGAACTGGATCCAGCGGGGCCCTGCGGCGCCGGGGCCGAAGCACCTGGCCCGCTTGGGCTCCCAGCCGGGACCATGGGGCCCAAAGGCGCCGCAGAACCCGACGGAGGAGAGAGCGACCTCATAGCCACGAGGAAGGCATCGATCTTTTCCGGCGTCGCGTTCGGCCCAGGGACCGGTGGGTATGGAGCAGGCCGCGACGCCTGCGGCTCCGGTGGGCGGTGTTGCCCGAACCCCCGGCCGCGTCGGGGGGAGTCGGAAGAGCGATGTCGCCTCTTCGACTTCTTGTGCCTCTTACCGGAGGACTTGGAGCCTGACGAATGGTGACAACTCGCCGAGCTTCGACTGTGGCCCCACGACCGGTCCCTCGACCCCCTCCTGGACCGGGAGCGTGAGCGGCACGGGCCGACTGGCGGATCTCGAGGCGCTTACGAGACTGCTCCCATTAAGCCTTCGGCGTCAGAGTCCCGCTGTCGGGGCACGACTTGCCGTCGTGGTCGGCCCCAAGGCAATAGAGGCACCGGCGGTGGGGATCGGTAACCGACATCAGTCGGTGGCAATCGGTATAGGGCTTGAACCCGGGCATCCCTACCGGCACAGAGAGTCGTAAAGACTCAAAGAGAGATCAAAAAGGGTCGAAAAAAGTTTAGTCAAAAAGTGACTAAAGTACTGCTTTTTCCGGATCTGTGCTTGCCGGCGCGGAAAAAAGAAGAACCGACGTCAGCATGCGAGGGTGGCAACCAAGTACTCCGACGACGTCATCACGTCACCGACGACGGACGCGGAGCTGCGGACGACGCCTACCGACGCGCAAGGGTACTGCTACGCAAAACTTTCCGGATCCAGTCTGACGCATGGGGATATTCTAAGGTAAGGAATCTAACACTAACCTGTTTCTTTCAGATAGGACTATTCAGATATTATGCGGAGATATTCCCGTTGGCTTCCCCATACACTTCATCAGGCTGTCTCTGTCCCTAACAATTAGGGACAATCGAAAAAAGACTTGCAACACCTACTATTCCTCGAATGCTGAGAGACTTCTATGATCAGGGGGAAGTGTGGGTTCAGGAATGTTGGTCACAGTTGAGGCACAGGGCAGCTACCTTGGTGGAAAAAAAAAGGGGGCTCAAGAGAATGTATTCTACATGGAAGCAGTATTAGAACAGGGGGTGGGAGAAAGAATCAAATCTCACTGTTCTATAAGGAGTTCAACTTGGTTAGATCTACTAGGAGTAATGGGTACAGGTTAAATGGGAGACAGATACATTATGTCCATCCCTGAAGATGGGCATAAGATTATATGGTGGAGGGCAGCTAGCACATCTATATGCGCATGTTATAAAGAGAATGCTTATATGATTTTGCTGCACTGGTATATGACCAGAGTGTAGCAGAGGGCGAAGCATGGGTGCTCCAAAGACGATGGAAGTGGTGCGGTTTCAAGGGTACGCTTGCACACTTATTATAGTGTTTCCCTAAAATTCAAACATATTGGGAGGAGATGTAGGTCAAGAATCTTTCTGATCTCTATACCAGTAGACCCCTTTTTGGTACTATTTGGTTATATGGGGGATGAGAGAGAGTACCAACCACTATCCACAGTAAACAGGCTGGTGACTTGAGACCTGCGGCGCACTTCTGACGCACCAGCTTGCGCCCAGAGGCACTACAAAAATCACAAGCGCACCACGCAGCGCGGGACGCGCAACACTTGCCTTTTCCTTAATCTCGGATGCCGTGAGGGGAACAGCCTGCATTTCTGGTGTTGTGCCGTGAGGGGAACGGCTGGGCTTCTTCCTACACGCCATGAAGTAAACGGCCAACGCAGGATAAAGACTTCAACTCCCAGCAGTCCCTTGAGACCTGCGCCGCACTTCTGACGCGCCAGCTTGCGCCCGGAGGCGCTACAGAAATCACAAGCGCACCCCGCAGCGCGGGACGCGCGCAGGCGAAACCCGGGCCAAGGGTAGGCCCGTCCTTGCCCGTCACACAAGTTACTTACCGTTGGTAATGATATATCTGTAAGAAACAGTAGTTAGTGTTAGATTCCTTACCTTAGAATATCCCCAGGCGTCAGGCTGGATCCGGAAAGTTTTCGTCAGCAGTACCCTTGCGCGTCGGTAGGCGTCGTCGGCGTCTTGATCGCCGGGATGACATCGGAGTACTTAGACGCCGCCCCCACGCGCTGACGTCAGTTCTGTACATAGCTTTCTGCGCCAGGAACGCAGAGCCATGATAGAAACCGACACTGGTGCCATGAAACTAGGGCCCTGAAAGGGATGTCCTTAACCCTAGATATCAGTTCGCAGAACGGGGAGGATGGGTGGGGCGGTAAGGAATCTAACACTAACTACTGTTTCTTACAGATATATCGTTACCGAAGGTAAGTAACTTGTGCATATGAAAGAAATAGGTTAGTGTTAGATTCCTTACCTTAGAATAGATACCCCAGCAATACCAACCCCGGTGGAGGGTCTGCGAACCAAGATCACATCAGAAAGTCCTGGAGAACGGAACGGCCGAAAAAGCCATCTCTCCGGACTTGGCTGTCCAGGCAGTAGTGCCTAGCAAACGTGTGCAGCGAGGCCCACGTAGCTACCTGACAGATGTCCTGCAAGGGGACTCCCCGACCCAGGGCAGTAGTGGCCGCCGTGGCCCGAGAGGAATGGGCGCGCAGCCCCACGAGCGGGTCTTTTTTCGCCAAGGAGTAGCAAACCTTGATGCACAAGACGACCCACTGAGAGATGGTCTGCTTGTGCACCGCCCGTCACTTCTTAGAGCCCACGTAACCAACAAAGAGCTGGTCGTCCACCCGGAACTGGTGTGTGCGGTCTAGACAGGAGAGCGCACATTTTGGGTCTGAGAGGTAGCCTTTGATAGTGCCCAGAGCAGAGCCCTGCTGGGCAAGAGAAAGAAGGAAGAGGAAAACCTCTGAAAGGGGGGCAGAGAGTGGATCACAGCCTTTGCTGTGCACCATGCCACAAATGTGTTCCACCTGCAGGCGTATACCGATTTTGTGGAGGGATGCCTGGCTGCCAGACTCACATCACAGACTTCAGGACGCAAGTCAAAAGGCCTCAACTGCCGCCGCTCAATCTCCACGCATGTAGGTGGAGACTGGACAGGTTTGGGTGGAGGGCCGTCCCCTGCTGCTGTGACAGAAGGTCCTCCTGAAGAGGCAGACGAATCGGGGGATGGACTGACATGCTGAGTAGCTCGGGATACCAGTATCTTCGTGCCCAGTCCAGAGCCACAAGGATGACTTGGGCCCGGTCTCGCCTGATCTTCTTCAGCACTCTGGGCAGAAGTGGTATAGGCGAAAAGGCGTACAACAGACTGCAGCTCCACTCGCGAGGAAGAGTCTATGGGCGAGTGCCGCCTTGGAAATTCCAACGTGCAGTACTGAGAGTTGCGCATTCTCTTCGGTGGCGAACAGATCTAACCAAGGCTCTCCCCACTGCCGAAAGAGACCTAGCGCCACGTCCGAGTTCAGACGCCATTCGTAATCCATCATGCACCGACGGCTGAGTTCGTTCGCCCTGGCGTTCAGGGAACCTGCCAGGTGTTGAACCACCAGGGTGATGCCCTGGTGTTCGAGCCATGTCCAGAGGCGCAGAGCCTCCTGACAAAGGGTCCACGACCCCACCCCACCCTGTTTGTTGCAGTACCACATGGCAGTGGTGTTGTCCGTGAACACCTGCACTACACTTCACCGGACAGAAGGAAGGAATGCCTTCAGTGCAAGTAGGATCGCCCGCAGCTCCAGGAGGTTGATGTGGAGCCGGGACTCCGCCGGAGACCAGAGGCCTCTGATCTCCGCCTCTCCCATGTGGCCCCCCCATACCAGGAGGGACGCATCCGTCACCACTACGTGCTCCAGTTGGAGTAGGGAGAGGGATCTGCTGCTGCCTCAATCGTGGTTTGTGAGCCACCACTGCAACTGACTCGCAGTGCTCTCCGAGATCAGGATGTGGTCGGACAGGTTGCCCTGATACTGTGCCCACTGAAACTTCAGGTCCCACTGCAGAGCCCGCATCCGCCACCTAGCGTGACGCACCAGAAGGATGTAGGAGGCCATCAGCCTCAGGAGCCGCAGCGTCAACCTGACCGAAACTCGGGATAAAGGCTGAAAGATCGGAATCGGAGCCTGAATATCCCGAACCCGCTGTTCGGGAGGATAAACCCGAAACTGCGCAGAGTCCAGAACCGCTCCGATTAAAAAGGAGCTTCTGAGAAGGGCACAGGTGTGACTTCGGCACATTGATGGAGAACCCCAGGGAGTGAAGGAGGTCGGCCGTAGTCTGGAGGTGGGAGACGACTGTTTGGGGCGAGCCCGCCTTCAACAACCAGTCGTCGAGATAGGGGAAGACTGAAACCCCTGATCTGTGCAGATGAGCTGCAACCACCGCCATCACCTTCGTGAACACCCGAGGGGCGCTGGTAAGGCCGAAGGGGAGCACGGTAAACTGAAAGTGCTCGTGGCCTACCGTGAACCGCAGGTAGCGCCGGTGAGCCGGCAGGATGGGGTTGTGGAAATATGCGTCCTGCAAGTCCAACGCTACCATCCAGTCTCCAGGGTCCAGGGCAGCTAGGACCTGAGCTAAAGTCAGCATTTTGAACTTCTCCTTCTGGAGGAAGCCGTTGGCGCTCCGGAGGTCCAAGATAGGGCGTAGGCCTCCTTTGCACTTCTTGGGTACCAGAAAGTAGTAGGAATAGCAACCACGTCCCACTTCTGGCCCAGGAACGAGCTCGATGGCCCCCTTGGCCAAGAGGGCCATAACTTCCTCCTGCAGAAGTTGCAAGTGATCCCCCGACATGCGGTGGCATGGCTGGAGGGGTCGCCTCGAAGGGGAGGGAGTTACCCTTCAGACGATTTGCAGCACCCACCTGTCCGATGTGATGGAGCGCCAGTGGAGGAGGTGATGGCGGACCCTGCCCCCCACTGGCATTGAATGGGCCTGAAAGCTCTGACTTGAAAGGCTTTGAGGCAGATGCTGCGGGAGCAGAGGTGTACTGGCCTTGCTGTTGTCCCCGGCACGCCACGGCGGTTACCACGTCCGCGTTGAGGCTGGTTCTGCTGCCTGTGGCTGGCAGGACGAGTGGGGGTGTCCCTTCTCTGGCCACAAAAGGGGCGAAAAGCAGAAGTTTGCTGGCGATGACCAGACCGGCCCAAGGACTTGGCCGTAGCCCTGGAGTCTTTGAAATACTCAAGCGCACTGTCTGCTTTGTCGCCAAAGAGGCGACGGCCATCGATGCGCATGTCCATGAGCGTGGCCTGGACATCGCCCGAGAAATTGGCGGACCACAGCCAGGCGTGGCGGCGAACCGCCACCGCCATGGATATCGCCCTTCCCAGCGAGTCCATGGTATCCAGTCCACACCTGAAAGAGTAACGTGCCGCATGCCGCCCCTCCGCAAGGGCTTGGGCGAGCCAGGCCCGGATCTCCTCCGGGCACTGGGGCAGCACGTCTGCAACCGTGTCCCACAAGGAGTGGGTAGAACGGCTCAAAAGGCAAGCGGTGAAGCGGTGTTGATAGACTGCAACCCCAAACTCAGTGAGGAGAACAGTTTCTTGCCAAACTGATCAAACCTTTTGGATTCCCGATCCGGGGGGGGCGGTCGGGAATGCGGTCTGGGACGTAGATGCCTGGATCGCCAGGCTCTCGGGGGTGGGTTGTACGGATAGAAAGCTAGGGTCGCCCGGAGGCGGGCGGTGGCGTCGGGCCACGTTCTGATCCACAGGGGGCACTGTGGAGGGCTTGGACCAGGTTCCCATCAGAACGTCTGTGACTGTGACACTGAATCCAGTGTTGGGCGTAGTGTCCAAACCACAGGCCTCCCCTAGCTCATCTGCCAGTCCTGGCTCAACTGGCACTATTGTGCCAGAGGGTCCTCTGACCCCTCCCAGTCTTCTCCTTCATCCGTGTCCTGGTATACAGGCTGGAATGACGGAGGTATCGCAGGTAAAAGCCTCACCCATCGACCCCGGAGACGGCGCCGGACCCGGACCGGGGCTGAAACTGGGGCCGGTGTCGTCTGAGGAGGACTTGGAGCCCGACGAGTGATAACGATGACTCGTCAAGCGACGACTGCGGCTCCGCGACCGGTCCCTCGACTTCCTCCTCGACTGGCGCGGAGCCGACTGCCGGATCTCGAGAAGCTTGTGAGATCGCTCCTGCCTAGCTTTCAAAGTCAAGGCCCGGCAGTCGTGGCACGACTTGTCGTCGTGGTCGGCCCGAGGCAGTAGAGACACTGATGGTGGGGGTCGGTCACTGACATCAGGCGGTGACAGGCATCGCACGGCTTGAAGCCAGACATCCCTACGGCACCAGGAGTCGAAGTCGACTCGAAAAGAGATCCAAAACAGATGAAAAAGTTAGTCAAAAAATGACTAAGAGTACTGCTCTTCCCGGATCTGCGCTAGCTGGCGCAGAAAAAAGAAGAACTGACATCAGCGCACGAGGGCGGCATCTAAGAACTCCGACAACGTCATACCGGCGATCACGACGCCGACAATGGACGCGGAGCCGCAGACGCCTACCGATGCGCAAGAGTACTGCTGATGAAAACTTTCCGGATCCAGCCTGACGCGTGAGGATATTCTAAGGTAAGGAATCTAACACTAACCTGTTTCTTTCAGGTAGGGACCGTCAGAGGCTGGGCTGGGCCACCCCCCTTTAGTCTTTGAAATACTTGCTGGACTGAATATTTTGTAAAGCCCAGGAATCAGAAAGTACTGTTGCGAGTGTTTTCCCATTCATATGGTCTGTGTTCAAGTATATCAAGCGAATACTGTAAACAGACCAATTCTGTTAGAGTCCAGGACTTGGTTTGAGGAGCTTGGGCAGTAACCGAAGACTGGGTTCTGTGGCGGTTAATTGCTTTTAAAGTGTCTTGTGTCGTGTTTTTGTTTTCCCCTCCCTTCTTAAAGCTATTGTGAAGGATTTTTTATAACGAATAGGGGCAACTTTTCCACGGGGCGGGGGTTGGTGGAAACCTTAGATGCGTTCCTAACAAGGGCAGAGTCAGCGTTAATTCATGAAAGTCAGCTAACTGATCACAGACTCTCGTTGGAACACAAAACCACACAGTAGGACCGGTGGCAATCCCCCCGCAATTGTAATCCCCCATAATAGTAATGATAGCAATGCATGTATAACTGTAATGTCTCAATCTATTGTAGAGGACCCAGAGGATGTAGCTCCAACAGAGAACCTAGTACGAAGAGGCCCTGCCCAAATGTGACCACTAGAGGCCAAAAGGCGAAATCCACTGAGTATAACAGACTTACGCCACCACCTAAAAAGAGAAAGGGACAGGGTTTAAATAAAATTATAAATCCTGCAAAAAATCAGGACGGTAAGAGCAAGTCTGTGGGGAAGCCATCTAACCAAGAGCAGGCCCCCACTATATGTGATGATGATAGTTTATGGCCAGGACCACAGTCTGAATCTGGGTGGGAGGATTTTCTGGTAAAAATTGAATCATCAGTGGAACTTATGCTGAACCCGTTAAAGCAAATGCTCTCACAAATTAATGAAAGGTTGGCATCACTGGAGAGCTCTTTGAATATTAACCCGACGGTGTGTACCAGCTGTAGCCAAACAGCCCTCTCGAGCTCAAAAACAGCAATACAAGGCAACTATGCTTTAGCGAGCCATGATAATGGGGTGGTAAGTCATCAGCAGACACAACAGGTTGTAACACTTCAAATGCTCGGACTAGATCAGAGTCGTTGAGAGGAAGAGCACTTAATGCCTCTCTTAACCAAGTGCAGCCAATCCAGGTTAGGAAAGCCATATCACCAGGGCCAGGGTCAGGGAGAGGGAGGCTGGCGGAGAACTTTATGCCGACCAGCAATATAGTGAATATCCCTCCAGCTACAACAGGCAGCCTAACATCAAGACAGGAATGTCCACCAGAATCTTGGAACTTGTCCCTCCCGCCCGAAGCAACTCCATACACCATTATCTTAGCGAATGTTCCCCCACTCGCAATAGAACAGTTGAATACTGGACAACCCTGAGAAACAAGGCCCTACATTTCCTGGGGGCAAGGACAGGACTTTCTAGTACTCTGTTCACTGAGTTTAAAATGGCCAGACGAATTGCCTGGGTAGGAGGATCAGCTAAATCCTTGCCCGGCGATTGTATAGTGTTATCTTTTGGGTCGCCCAACCTGATTAAAACCATTCTGGAGAGAGTTGGATCCAGTTATGTCTCTTCAAGGGGTATAAATGTCCTACCACCGGGTTTTTCCTATCAGGCGCCTACAGTATCAGAGGGAGAAAGAGAACGGTTTTGGAGGTTTTCAACAAAGATTCAATATTCCAACTAGCAACCAATTTGAAGCCTTAAGCTCCCTGGGGGAAATTGACTGACTGAATGCAGGGGTACATCATCCCGCAGAGAATATTGAGGCAGTAAGGACCTTTGGGGAGGTTCGCTCACAATCTGGGTTGCGTAACATGGGGTTAGAAGGCAGCGAGTTTGTAAGATCAGGGGTCGAGCGAGTGAGGGGTCGAAAAGATGGCAACAAGGTTCCTTTCACTCTTAAAACTGCTCCTACTTCGCAATCATTTGATCTTCCCTATACTGGGGCTAGCATTAGCATTAGGAACACGTCACTGTTACCGCCTGTGTACGGTGAAGTGCCCCTCTGCGATATTATCTCATGGAACATTGCAGGATTGCAATCAAAAATAGATAACCCAGAATGGCATAAGTACATTCGGGATAGAGATATTATAGGGTTACAGGAAACCTGGGTTAATGAGCCAATCCATATTAATGGGTTCAAAACTTTCCATACACCAGCCGTGAAAGGCCGGGGGGGCAGGCTTAAGGGTGGCCTGAGCCTGCATATTTCTAATAAGTTGGTAACTGTTAAAATACAGGCTTTTTTGAGTACCAGCTTTTATCAGATAATTAAGATGTCCATACTTATGAATCAATGACTAATACTAGTGAATTTTTATAATAATGTGATTTCCACAGAACTTTGCCTGGTTTTAAAAAATTTAAGTAGAGAGCTACACACAATTCGTAAGGCCAGCTCTGCAAATGTTGCGATAATTATGATGGGCGATTTTAATTATGCAAGGTGGTCCATTGAGGATTGGAGACTGTGTGGTCATTTATACGAGGAAGCAACTCATCTAAGCCATTTTTGTCATTCCATGGCGGGAGAATTGTTTAATGAAGTCTTAGCTACATTTGACCTAGGTTTTGTGAATGAGCTTGTGGAGCCCCCAGTAATGATGTCTTACACCTATAATGGAAGAGGTGCCTCTATAATTGATTATATATTAGTCTCCAATAACCATGTTTTAAGATTACTTCGTTTTGGGGTTGATCAGAATTCCTTAGGTGATCACTTCCCACTACACGTGGCTGTTGCTCTACCGGTAAAGAAGGTATCTAATACAAACAAGGACAAACAGGAAGCGGGTGAATTGGCTCTGGACAAACCTAATGGGTACACACTCAAATGGGCAATGGTGGATCCCTCAGATATAACTAGATCTCTTCTGTTTAATTGTAAGACAGCAATCGAAACCGGCCTGTCCGAGATAGCACCGGCAGAACGTATAGTTACATCTTATGCGGAAAATATCACAAGCCCTCAAGAACTTATTAGTGGTGCAGTATCGAAAGAAAAACAAGGATTCAGGCTGGTTTAATTATAGATGTACCAAAGCGTACTGTAATTTAAAAATAGAATTACATAGGCATCCTAGAATAGTGGAAAATATCAGACTTGCAAGGATGGAATATCGACAGGCTCTAAGGGAAAGGAAGAATACCTTGAGAAACGAAGCATGGGAAGCCCAACATATAGCGGTAATCCTGAAGGATAGTGCAGCTTTTTGGAGGGCGGTGAAGCTACCATTCCGAACCACTCTAGAAGGTCCATCAATAGCTATTGCTATTACAGAGGAGTGGATAACCCACTTTGTGCAGGTATACAATGGCACTGATGCTACCCTCCTACACCTGTCGCGGAATTAGAGAATGACCACCCAAAATTGAATTTAAATTTCACTTTAGATGAAGTGATTAGAGCATTGCACGGGAGTAAGTCAGGCAAATCACCCGGCCCGGACGGCATCCCAATAGATTTGTTTAAATTCAATGTCACACTATGGGGGCCCATTATAACACAGGTTTTAAATGCAAGCTGTCAAACTAAACTGCCAGAAACCTGGGGTAGGTCACTAATAGTACTGATTTTTAAAAAGGGAGATCGTCAGAATCCGGGCTGCTTTTGACCGATCTCCTTATTAGACTCAATGGGGAAAGTGGCTGGGCGAGTGATTTTAGAACTTTTGCAGGAATGGTCAGAAGAAAATAAAATTTTAACTGACCTACAATATGGTTTTCAAAAGGGGCTTGGAACTATAGAGCAGTGCTTAAACTTATCCCTACTCATAGGAAAATATACGAAGGCTAAAAACAGTAGATTATACATGGTCTTTGTTGACCTAACTGCTGACTTCGATTCAGTGAGACATGTAAGATTATGGGAAATCCTTGAGGACTTGAAAGTGGATCCCCAAATTATTCTTTTTCTAAGAAACCTCTATAACAGCGCAAAGGCTAGTGTGTGTTATGGAATAGGAGGGGAACATATAGCCAACTATCCCGTTAGAAGGGGGGTGAGGCAGGGCTGCGTGCTCACCCCCTTTCTGTTTAATTTGTATACAAATGGATTAGGGGAAGCATTGACAAAAACTACACATGATTTTCCCTATGTTTCCGGTCGACCCATCCCGGTACTTCTGTATGCGGATGACGCAGTTATGTTGGCGAGAACTCAAGTTGGCCAGCTAAAAGGTCCCTAACGGATTCTTCGTTTTTATGAAGGATCTAGGCCTTAGTATCAACATCTCGAAGACATACGTAATGAGATTTGGTCATGGACCCAAGCAAGTGAAAGATATCTTTGTAGAGGGGCAGAAACTAAATTCAACCAAGAGTTTCTCGTACTTGGGCATTTTGTTTAATCAAAACGAATTGTGGGCCCAACCATAACTGCGAAAAAACTGACTCTTATCCGGACCTCTAACGCCCTGATGGGGTTTTCAAAGAAACTGGGCAGGAAACCCCCTTCGGAGCTGATCCAACTTTATAAAGCGAGGTTTATCAGCTCCACGATGTATGGAGCAGAGGTTTGGGGTCTAACAAATACAACACAGCAGCAGCAAGTGGAGAATTCTTTTTTAAGATTTATTCTGTCTGTTCCCCTCGAGTACGTCAGCTTTTATTTGCCACAAAGAGTTGGGCCTTTCTTTTTTATCCGATTTAATTAAGATAGAACCAATACTATGGTGGCATAGTGTCTGGGTTAAGGAACAAACACAGTTAAATAGGGATATTATTGCTGATCGCCTCCAACTTGACGGAGTGCAAAAAATACCATGGATTAGATACGTGCAGGACTTTTTGACCGATTTGGGCCACGCCAAGTATTTTACAAATCCTAGCTCCATGAGAAAATCTTGCGGGAAGCATTAAAAAGGGAGGGGCTAGGTATGTTAGAAGAGGCCAGATTGTCTAGCGAACTCACTAAACCTACTGTTAACCAGCATCAAATTATTGTAACTTCTTTTGGAATGGAGCCTTATTTGTCATATGTTCCTGCTACGTTTGATTGAATGTTATTGATTAGATGCAGATTAAATATATTTCATAGAATGGTTTCGTGGCCCAAACTGAACGATTGGTCAAGACATCTCAAACTGTGTCCATGTGAGTACCACTCATGCCAGTCTACAATCCATACTGTTTTTTTCTGTAAATTTTATTCTGAATTGAGAAAAGTGTGGCTGGTCCCGCTTGTAAAAGGTTATGGAGAAGACAGTGTCGCCTCGCTTTTTTAAAACTACAGCAATTAAAAAATGATCATGCCATATGGAGACTTGCCATGTTCATAAAGAGAGCATGTTCATAAAGAGAGTATTTTACCTAAGGAAAAGACTAAGTAATACTGTTAAATTATAAATTTTTATTTGAATGATCTTTTTTTAAATCTTTATAGATCAACCTTGTTCGCTTTTGATGATAGTGTTGTTTGCACAGTACAAAAGCTGTCACTCTGTAAACATTTTTAAAAAAAAACCTGTTTGTAATATAATGATTTTTAATCTGTGCTTTTATTATTGTAATTTTGTAACAATCAAATAAAGCTTTATGAATTGAATTGATCCCATCACCAAGGGTGGCAATAGCGTAAATATGGAAAGATTCAGAGGCCACTCTAGTGTCCTTATGTTGGACTAAGATGTGCCATCTGAGGACTAGGTAAAACGTGTCAGCCCTGGTACACAAAAAAATTGGGAAAATATGATAAAATATGGACTCATTGAAGACCTTTCTCAATAGCGATTTCTTAGCAAGGCACCCCGCAATATATCAATCTGAAACACAAGGCTGGCGAGACTTGATTTGGAATCATCGAATGATGCTCAAGATCAATCCTCATGTTCTTGCATGAGTTTTGAGAGTTCTTCCTTTTCTCACCCCCATCCCACCACTACCCCTCTTGCCGGACCTTGTGGCCTTCACCCAGTTCATAGGTTAAGTCAATTGTGATCATTTATTTCCTTTGTTAAAAGACCACCCCTTACACAAAAGGAACTATTGTGCCAATTACTATATTGCTGTCCACACCTCCTCTCAGTAACACATTTCACTCTATATGTTTCCTTCTTTTTTCTCTTCTTGCACTATTTGATGCTCACTCATACAGGCATTTACCCTGTTTTCTCATTGTAAACCCTTTAAATGAAAACTTAAAGAATATACCACTGTTTGACTCGGCCCTTTTTGCAGGTTCACCCCTAAACTTGTTGCATTTCTCCCAGCCTTTTTCTCTGTGTAGTGTTAGTGGTTTTAGGCCGCTGGGCACTTTAGCCCTGTGGTCCAGTGTAAAGCGCGTTCGCACTCTGTTACATTTAGTGGGAGTGAGAGTGGCCTGCTCTCCCATAGGAATGCATGGGGGATTCCCTGCTCAGTGTGTGTCAGTGGTAATTCCTGTTATGAGAGTCGCAGTATGGTCAAGTCTGGTATGTATGAAATTGTGAGAATAAATGCTGCGCAATGGTGTGCGCAGATCTATTATGACTATGTGAGAAATGCCACTTTTAGAAGTTGGCATTTCTGTGTGCTATGTGTCTGCCTGCCTGATGTGAATTGCATGTCTGGTTTTTGGAGGGACAGGGCAGGCTGAGCCAGACGTGGGTTGAATAGAGAGATCTGCAGTTGGGAGTATGGTGAGGGGTGAACCTTTGATCTGAGCAGGGCTGTGCCTAGCAAGGTGAATGATGGCTCCACCTCCCACTGTGCGGCTGATGGCAGACCCCCCCTTCCTCAAAGGCAGGATGCAGCCTTATAAACAAAGTGCTCCAGGACCACACCAAACTGGTTCTGGCTCGGTTCAGTATTTTGGTGGTATAAGTAAAGGGGCTGTGACCCCATGAAATTGTCCAGTTCCATGGTGCTCTTCTAGGATGATGTGCTTTTCCTAATCCTGCTGGGGCATGCTGCTGCTGGAGCCCAGGAGGAACTGCCATGAGGGCTTGCCTCCCTAGCCCCTGCATTGCCCCCTTGATTGCGGAGGACTTTTGCTTTTGGAGCTATGGCTCCCTGCACCCTGTGAGCGCTATATTTTAATTCTTTCCTGGAGGAAGAACATGTTACTTCTGGATGTCAAGTCGAACCTCGGTCCGTGTAACTAGAGGGAAAGGACTCTGAAACTTTCATCCTTCTTGCTGAAGCAACTACCCACGGGCCTGGTTTGAGCTTGCCTCCTGCCGAAGTGTCAGGGACATTAAACTTCACACATCAGCCGTCCAATTCCTATTTGAGGGGGATTCTACTCGCAGGTGAGGTCTCTGTTGAGAATTCCAGAGCCTCTGGTTCTACTGCGGGGAACGCGGGCTGAAAGTCATTGCATCGCTATTGGGGGCCGCCGCAGCTGAGGAGCTGTTGCAACTGAGAGCCCGTATTTGCCTGTGTTACCAAAGTCATCGTTATCTCTATTGTGGGCCGCCGCAGCTGAGGAGCTGTTGCCGCTGAGAGCCCGCATTTGTCTGTGTTACCAAAGTCATCGTTATGGCTATTGTGGGCCGCCGCAGCTGAGGAGCTGTTGCCGCTGAGAACCCGCATTTACCTGTGTTACCCAAGTCATCGTTATCGCTATTGTGGGCCGTTGCAGCTGAGGAGCTGTTGCAGCTGAGAGGCCGCATTTGCCTGTGTTACCAAAGTCATCGTTACCGCTATTGTGGGCCGCCGCAGCTGAGGAGCTGTTGCCACTGAGAGCCCGCATTTGCCTGTGTTATCAAAGTCATCGTTATCTCTATTGTGGGCCGCCGCAGCTGAGGAGCTGTTGCCGCTGAGAGCCCGCATTTGTCTGTGTTACCAAAGTCATCGTTATCGCTATTGTGGGCCGCCGCAGCTGAGGAGCTGTTGCCGCTGAGAACCCGCATTTGCCTGTGTTACCAAAGTCATCGCTATTGTGGGCCGCTGCAGCTGAGGAGCTGTTGCCGCTGAGAGGCCGCATTTGCCTGTGTTACCAAAGTCATCGTTATCTCTATTGTGGGCCGCCGCAGCTGAGGAGCTGTTGCCACTGAGAGCCCGCATTTGCCTGTGTTACCAAAGTCATCGTTATCTCTATTGTGGGCCGCCGCAGCTGAGGAGCTGTTGCCGCTGAGAGCCCGCATTTGTCAATGTTACCCAAGTCATCGTTATCACTATTGTGGGCCGCCGCAGCTCAGGAGCTGTTGCCGCTGAGAACCCGCATTTGACTGTGTTACCAAAGTCATCGTTATCGCGGGCCATTGCAGCTGAGGAGCTGTGCCGCTGAGTGCCCGCATTTGCCATACTATGAAAATCATCGCTATCGCTGTTGTGGGCCATTGCAGCTGAGGAGCTGTGCCGCTGAGAGCCCGCCTTTAAGCCCCGTACTTTCACAGCTGTGCAGCACTTACTGCCAGTTGCAACGTTTAGGTCTGCGTAATTGCGCACATGGATTCTGCTGCATTAGCAGCCGTCCTGACACTTTGGACATAGGGCATTTTGAGCTCCTTTGAGAAGGCCAGTTGGCCAGGGGGACTGTTAGGTTTGTAGGGCGCCAGACCCTAATGTGATGGATGTGGTACTAGGAAATGTGATTTATGTAGTATGATTTACGCACCCTGTTTTATGCCTCTGAATGTGGTTTATGATTATAAGGTTTTGCATACTGTATTTATGTTTGAGTTATCCTCTACTGTGGTTTATGCTAGTGATATTATTTCCTAAGGTGAGCTATGCTTAGGAGGTTATGGTATAATATGTTTCGGCTTATGAGGTTGGCGCAGGATATATTTCACGCCTAATGTGATACTGTGCATAATATGATTTATGTTACAGGATGATGCTGAGTCCACTGTTTGTCAGTAATTACTGGCTGTGTTCTATGCTTATTATATGTTCTCCGTTTACTATCTTTACTAAGTGATGATTCTGACAGTGGTCCAAGTGGCCCTGTCATGTGTATATAATCCCCTGTAAATATTGCCCAGTGCCAGTTGGCACAAAGTATATTGTGCGATTACTATTCTAATGTGTTTTATGATAATACAAAGGCTATTTTTGATATAACCTAGTGTGGAGTTCCTTTTGTGGTGTGCCTAGTATGTTGTTGCTGTGAGGGTTGCGCAAATGCTTTATACATGGCTTCCGGGTTAAGCCTGACTGCTCGTGCCAAGCTACCAAGGGGGTGGGCAGGGGTTATCTTTGGCGAGTAACTCCCTTGCCCTGACTAGAGTGGTGGGGTCTGCCTGGCTTAGGCGCAAGCCCTAGCCAACCAGAAATCCTATTTCTAAAAACCACAGAGATGGAACTCTGTATAGATTACATCTGCACGATGAGACGTCTAAAGTTGGCTTGGTTAGTATTCTCTGTTAAGAGTGGCTTACCTGCATTCATTAAAGATGAGTGATGAGGTAGACTTTATATGAAAACGTGAATGCTATTTATGAAAAACACTGGTTAAGCACAAATATAACCTTTCAGGTAAAAAAAAAATCACAAAACAAAATCGCTGCTGTACAGAATATGCTTTATTACAAAAGTAAATGTAAATGCATGAATCTAACTGACACAATTTTCCTAGTCACTAAATGTCTGAAGGGTAAAATTCTAGTAGCTTATGATTGTCCCTGGGAATAATGTTCATAATTTGCCTTAAGCACAAATTCGAAGTAGGGATTCGATCTTAGGTTTCCAAGTTCCTCTGCTTGTAACACGTCTTTCACTTCTGGCAGATATTCTTTAAGCACAACCCCTGCAACATAAAAACACATTGTATGTAGATTACATACATATTAACACACACAAAATATGCATTTGGGCAAGCTGCCTGACACAATGGTAAGTAATATGACAAGGATAAGACGTCTTTCAAGTCAATAAGTGACGGTGCTCAGTGCTCAAAAAAGGGTGCAGAGATCGGTGCAACAATGACAGCTACTGCCCAGAGTTTTTTTGACTGGGTAACATAGGAAGGAAAGTACAGCAGACAAAAAAACTTTCTACGGCAGGAGTGTCTTACATGTGAATATAGCTATGATTAGAAAATATCTAGCCCTTCAAACGTGCTGAAAACCTAAACATATATGCAAACATTGGACCAAGGATTGGGGTTATATGTAATGACACACCCATCCCTGACTACAAGAGTGGACTGAGCTACACTAAATAGCTTGGATTTGAATGCAAACACCCGGTAATGAAGGTGTGGGCCACCCACAAATACCAAAAACTCCACCCAAAAGTGGCAAATCAGTATGTCTTGGCATTTAAATGCTGAGCTACTGACTTTGCCATGGCTTTTTTTGCAATCGTATGCATGTGGATATCTGAAGGAGTGCACACATGCATGCAATGGGGATTTCGGAATGGGTTTCCTAATGAAGAAAACCCATCCCAAGATACCCACCGGCATTGAAACGCAAGCACACAAGGCGTGAACCTGCATCTTGAAGCCGATGGCCATTTAATTTGCCAACCTGACATGATGGGAAGCCTTGTTAGATCAGTAACTTGAATATAAAAAAACCAGAAAGGAAAAAAAGGCATATAAAGTGTAAAAGTGGTTTAGAGCTGCCAGGCAATGCTTTGCAGCCCTCTTAAAAAATAACATTATATATACACATCAGAGCCAACCATCAACAGGAATTCACAGTGAGGATCTTGTAGAGCAGGTGCCAGCCAATGGAGAAAGCCGCCACTTTCCCCACATACATACAACAAGCCTTTACAATGCAATGATCTCGTCTTTGTTAAAGTTAGAGCTATTGGCATTGCAAATGTTATTTTTTTCATTTATAGTTTTTTTTTAAACCGATACATATATGGTATTGTCATTTACAATGGCAATTGTTAAGCATTAAAGAGTAGTAGAGAGTATTAGCAGTGATTAATTGTTAGTAGAGAGTGACTAGTTGATTAATAGAGAGTATACTTGTATAGAGTAGTGTAGGAGTGAGTTGTAGGCAATAGTAGTTAGTGAGTAGTGTAGATTAGTAGAGAGTCGTATAGAGTGAGTAGTAGCTAGTGTGTAGAGAGCGTGTAGGAGTTAGTGAGTAGTAGAGAGAGTAGTAGTGAGTAATGAAAAGTAGTAGATAGAAATAGATGTAGTGTAGTGAGTTATAGATAGTATATGGAGTAGTATATCAATTTAGTATAGTGAGTAGCGAATGACTTAAAATAGAGTATATATTAGAGAGCAGTAGTTAGCACTTTTTAGTATTAGAGTGTAGTAGAGAGTAGTAGAGAGTGAGTATACAATTGTGGATAGTGTAATTTAGTGAGATGTGAGGAGTGTGACTTGTATGTAGAAGAGAGTAGTTAGAGGGTGTATTAGAGTGTTATTAGTTGAGTTAATAGTAGAGTGTGATTTGATAGTATTAGAGAGTACTAGAGATTGAGTAAAGTGTGAGTAGCTTACAGTAGTAGTTGAGTGAGTAGTTAGTAAAGTATTATAGAGTTTTAATACAAAGTATTATAGTGAGTATTAATGAGTAAGTAGGAATTTGTAGACATAGTTATTAGAATAGTTTTAGCAGGGCATTATAAATTGAGTATTAGAGAGTTAGTGGTAGAGTGAGTACTAGTGAGTATTAGATAGTTTTATATAGTGTGTAGTAGAGTAGTAGTAAATACCATAGAGTAAATAGGGATTAATAGTGTAGAAAGTTATTAGTATAATTATTTATAGTAGTAGAGAGTGTGTAGTAGAGAAATATTAGTGAGTAGAGTAGTGGAGATTATTAGGATTAGAGTATTATATAGTATTTTATTGAGCAGTATAGAGTATTTGAGGTGTGGCGAGTTAGTAGTATATTGTAGATATAGTTATCAGTATAGTGTGAGTAGGGTATTATAAAATGAGTAGTAGAGAGTTAGTAGTAGAGAGTGAGTTGTAGAGTGATTAATAGTGACTAGTAGATATTTTTATTTTAGAGGAGTATAGAGTGTGTAGTAGAGTGGTAGTGAGTACTACAGAGTAATAGGCATTAATAGGGAGTATTATTGAGTAATACAATTTTTTTTAGTAATTGTGTAAGTAGTAGTGAGTTGAGTTAGCTGTATAGAGTGAGTAGACAGTGAGTAGTGGACTTTACAATGCAGCAGTCTCGCCTTTGCAAACGTTAGAGCTATTGGCATTGTAAATGACAAACTTTTTATTTATGGGTTGGTTTTGAAAACAGATAAATAAATGGAACTGTCATTTACAATGCCAATAGCTTAATCGCTCACAAATGCGAGACCTACTGCATTTGCACACACACCCAGAGCCACACACACACGCTGAGCCACACACACACACACAGCCACACACACACACACACACACACACACACAGAGCCACACACACACAGAGCCACACACACACACAGAGCCACACACACAGACCCACACACACACACAGACAGAGCCACACACACATAGAGCCACACACACAGAGCCACACACACAGAGCCACACACACACACACACGCACAGAGCCAAACACACAAACACAAAGCCACACACACACACACAGAGCCACACACACAGAGCCACATACACACACACACACAGAGCCACATACACACACACACACACAGAGCCACACACACACACAGAGCCACACACACACACAGAGCCACACACACACACAGAGCCACACACACACACACAGAGCCACACACACACAGAGCCACACACACACACACAGAGCCACACACACACACACAGAGCCACACACACACACACAGAGCCACACACACACACACACACAGAGCCACACACACACACACACACACACACAGAGCCACACAATCTAGGTATCCTTCTGGAATGTTCCTTAGTCACATGATAGCATGCTGCCCTTTACGTTACTCAGTCCCATGAATGTTTGCTGCCCGTGTCATAAATGCGAACACTTACGATATAAACAGTCTCACAACCATTAGAAACGCCAATTTGTCTTCCTCGGTTTTGAGAGTCTGCAGCAGGCGGGGTTGTTGGCATCAAGTAAAACTGTTCAACCGTATCCCAAGTGTGTCATCCTTTACAGTCTGCCGCATTCCTCGTAGTGTCCGCCTTAGAGCTCCCTCTCCCAACCCCACAAGGACTATATGCTGCAGCTGGATGGAGGCTAACCCAAAATCAAGACTTTTTAATTATAACAAGGGAACCCAATGGATACCTTCGGACCATGGGCGGACAACTTATTGTAGAAAACAAAGGTCCTAAAGCTAATTCAGTTGTGTACACAATGAAGTTATAGACTTGAGTCAGTGCTATATCTATTGTTCCTGTACCCAGCCGGGTCAGGGAATTTTTATTCAAATTGATCAAAAATAATTAAGTAACCACGCAGAGGGTCAATTTCAATATTTGATAGGGTACAAGCCTGTACCTATCCAAGAGTCAACTAACCTACAGTTTAGAGAAAGGTAGAAATAGGAAAAACACACAATATCAGGCAAGAAAACGTAGGAGCCACATGTCCCTTGCAAGTAGTTAACTAATGCGCAAGTTTAGACAAACAGTCACTGCAATCACGATAAACTCAATGGATATATTGCAGAACTGTTTAAATTGTCGACGACGTTTCGATCCCCTGGCTCCTAATGAACCGGGATCATCATCAGGACTTTGTGATTAGTTGCCTGTTTAAATTTGATACGCCTGTAGGAATAAAGACAGAAAAAAGGACATAACAAAATAAATCAGAATTCTCAAATTACAGAGATTATTAAAAAAACGTACTCCAAGTGTCAAGCCAGATTCAAAGGTGTGCCACATGCTTGGCTCTTATTCTGTATATAGCAACACTTCTTCACCTGGCCATGCGTACATTGATTGAACATAATGGCAAAGAACCGTCATTGTGCTGGCTGTTGAAAACTCCGGGGTGCACGGGCAATTTCGAAGTGCGTTGTGCTAGGTGCCACACGGTGAGATATTGCTACTAGAGCACGTCGTAGTGACTTCAATCCATGCGTCGTTTGTGACCATGTGCGCGAATGCATCTATGTGACCCGAAGGGTCTCGCAGGCAATACTATTATTGGTCTGGGGTTCACTGGTGCAGATCGAGTGAGTCAAAACATAGTAAAATATAGTGCGTGCACATAACACTAACGAGTTATGAAATCGGCGCAGTGTTGAGAAATGGACTTGTGGGGAACCGATCTGCTGACCTGTGGGTTTCCAAAGTGGAACGTTGGTCGGATCTTTGAGCTTGAGAATGCTCCGTTTGGCGCGAACTTTTTGCAAGTCTTTCAAAGCCTAGGGAATCAGAGATTAATTAATTGCTATGTTCGCCCTCACAGTGGAAAGGTACAGCGGCATGGGAGAATTAATTATTACCTCTTGCTACGGTCTCAAAACAGAGATGGGTATCGAGGACCTCGTGTGGGCGCCCTCTTAGTAGGGGGGGGCGTTTTGGGGTTGATGTTTTTTACTGCTGAGGGAGTACGATGCTCCCGTTGCGCGGCAATACCTCCAAACCAGCTGAAAGAATAATATACATAAATCAGAGGAGGCTGAGGGAGAGTCGTAGGCAAAGTGCCAACATGGCTCTGCAATGGCCGGGGGCGTGGTGTGCTTACCTTCCGTGGTTTGGTGGCGAAGCCACGGTAAAGCTCCACGAAGCCACGGTAAAGCTCCACAATCGGGCGATATTCTGAACGTCGGTGGACTCGATGGTCAATACACCCGACAGCACGGAATTCGTGTGAGGCTATCTATGAACCCGGAAGTCTTTTTGAGGTATACCAGGTGGCTGCGTGTAGACAGCGAGGGGGGACTTGGGAATGGGTTGCGCGGCGGCCATCTTGGAATGGGGTCGTGTTGGAGACCTGGCCTAGTGGTGACAGATATGACGAAAACCGTCAGTGAGAAGTTCCATGCTGTTTAGAAGTGCCAAAAATTGGCAGTGCGACGTAACAGAAGTGTTCATGCTCCGTGGGCAGCCCAGAAATATATACACATTACACGCAAGGGTTTCCTTATTCCTAAAACACACAGTACAACATTAAAAGCAACAATTGGTGAAATTAGAAACATCATAGTTCGTCACTGCTCATGGTTCAGTACAGTATTAAGAACAACAATTGATGGTATTAGGAATGTCATAGGAGGGAGGAGCCTAGCCTGGAAACATGATGGCCGCCTAAACTCTTAGCTCCGCCACTTCGCTCTTCTTCCCTCCGTACCGCTGCACATCCTGTTACCTATCCGTTCTTCCTGAAGCGGTATCGGACCTGGGAAGTTGCGCTGATTCCAGCGGTGTGTCTCCCGTTGTGATCCCTTCGGCAGAACTGATCGAATGTCCCTGTTTTCTTTCTGCTGTTGATGGCGGCGACCTTCTCTTTGTTCTTGGAGCAGACGTGCTCCGGCCACCCCGACGACGGCCACGGACGGCGGTGCGGAGTCGATCAGCGGGACGCGGCGACCGCTTGGACTATCTGCAGCGACGCGCTCTCCTTCATTTTCACCTCGGCACTTGATTAGTCTCACAGCTGCCGGTGCTACTTTTGTATCCCCCTGTTCCTTCCCTTTGCGGAGCAGTGAGGGGGGGCCATTTTGCACCGAGTGCTCCGCGATTGTGCTGGGTGGCTTCACCAACTAATGAGGGTGTTTACCTCGGCCGATTGCACACTACGCCCGTGTGCCGCTTTGGTATGGACCTTGCTGCCCATGTCCCTGTGACCTCGCTGTTCTTGCCGGGGCGCCCATGGGATGACGAACTGCGGGAAGGGGATGCCGGCATGTGGTCTCGAGGACCGGCCCTGGTCGTTGACCCTCGTCTGCGTAGAGCTACATTATCCTACTCTCCGGAGGTTCCCCTCCAGATCGCTTCGATTCTGGGCGCCCTGGCTGCCTTGCGAACTGCTTGGGTCGGTCACACCCGGGACCTGGGGGGCCGCTTGGACTCCATCTTGTCTACGCTATCCTCAACTATCCGAGATGGAGAACGTATGCAGAGCGCTTCGCCATACCCTGAGCCCGAGCACTGTGAGCTATCTATCCTGATGTGCATTGAGACGCTGGAGGTGCGAGAATTGAATGCCGCGGCGACGCTGTCTGCAACTATCGTGGAGGAAGGTGCGACTCCTGGACTGGCGCAGCTGAGGGGAGGTCAGCATTGGGCGCCATGTCTTACACTTAATTCTGGACCTGCTGCTGCTTCTTCCTCTGGTGTCCTGGGTGCGCCGCTTCTGCTCCCACTGTTCACTTATGGAGGACTGATATTGAGCACGGCTCTTCTTGATTCGCCGATGGCCCACATGGCTTTGTGTTGGACTGGCCTTCGTGTACGACGCCCTGTCCGGCCATGGCACTTGCAGCGGTCCCTGTTACTCTGGTGGGCGGTTTTCTTCTCGATTTTCGCTGCCACGCTGGATCGTCAGGGACAAGGTTGACAATCCTTTTCGCTTTGTTTACTGCTGTTTGCTTACTGGGACTGTGATGTATGGACACTGGATCTGTTTTCATTGGGGTTCGATGGGTTGGGCGGCCGCGAATATCCTGTTGGTTTCTTTTGAGCTGCGTACATTTGGCCCTCCTCCGGTTTCACATGTGTGTAATATTTCTTCTTTTTCTTTCTCTTCTTTTTAGTTCTCTATATTTCGGGTTTCTATGGGCGACAGGCACGCTGCTAGGGGGGTGGGCCTTAGTCATACGCAGTGGTGCAGGGTGGGGGGATGTTGTTATGTATTGTTTTATGTTCCTATGGCCCTCTTTTTTCTCTTTTGCTCTTTGCTGTCCCCTTTTTCTTCCTTTGTTTTTCCTTTTTTGTAATTTTCCTTATTCTCGTGTGTTTGGATGGGGCCCGGGGCCGGGTGGTGTTCCTTTTGGGTAGGTTTTGTACTTTGTGCTCCTGAGGTTCACGCAGCTTCTGGGACTTTGTGTGTCTGGCGTTGATGATAGTACGTAACTGTTGCCTGTTTGCTTCTCCTGCCTTCTCTTCCTGACAAAATTGTGGTGAGTGTTTTCCTCCTACATGGCTTGTTCCCCATGACAGTCCCTTTATTGTATGACGCCGGATCCTTTCTCTCTGCTATAAAGCGTGCCCTTTCATTTTTTTTTTTTATAACATCATTTTTATTGCATCACCAGTATAAATGTACAGACATGGTATGCATCAAAAGTAGCATGACAAGAGCCGACATCATTAAAGACAATTGTTCTCCATCCGGGGAAGTCATCCCGCTCTTGAAATGTGTGGCTCCATAACCATTCTGGTTCCGTTCTTTTTACAGTGTCTGACCGCTTCATTATGCATACATCCCTGGAATGCTTTCGCAATTTACTCCCCCCCACCACTCTTAATTTCGGTACCCCAACAACCCTCCAATCTAGCTTCCTACCCACCCTCCCCCGTGGTCGCGTTGCGCTTGGGCAATCATGCATTAGTGCCCGGTGTGTCAAGGAGGAAGCAAACATTCACTAAGATGTGTTCTCCTGTGTAGTGTCAGGGTCCGCTCCATCTAGTTCGCTTTCGCCTTCCTGCCCCCCATCGTCTACATCCCTGAGCGCCTGCACCATCACCTCCCATGCAGTCGCCCTTTCCAGCGCTTTCTCGTCATTCGACCTCCAAGCCATCTGGTATCGTAAGGTACTATCACATGCGGCCCATCTCAGACACTCCCCATACCATCTTTTATACGTGGGCCCCACTTTGGACTTCCAATTACGTGTGATCTCCCGCTTGGCTAAGATAAGCCCTAAGTCTATGAATTTACTCGACAGCGTATTCCTAGGTGTGTGTGGGAACCAGTGAAGGATGCCAACAGCTTTGGTATAGTGGATATTCCTGTCCGTCGCGCCGTTAAGGGCCCGCCCAACTTCCTGCCAATAGTCGCCCAACGTAGGGCAGTCCCACAGCATATGACATAGGTCCGCCCCCGCTGTAGTACACCTGGGGCAAGCAGCGTCGGTCGTCCCAAAGTACTGGCGGAGTTTCCCGGGCGTGAGATACGCCCTGTGGACAACATAAAAGTGGATCAATTGAAACCTTGCATTCCTCGAGCTCTTCCGCGCCCTCCTCAGCAGTTGGCCCCAGGTCGTGTCTGGTATCTCCATCTGGAGGTCCAGCTCCCACTTGGCTTTTAGAGCTGCTAAAGGCTGTAAGGCCTCCCGCTGCATTCTCGAGTACAGGCACGTGACGGCCTTAAAGGTTCCGGCTGCCATCATGGCGTACTGGCAGGCCATCGCGGTGCCCGGTTCTTTCAGCCCATCCCCCCAATGGGCTCGCATGGCGCCCGTGACTGCCGCGTGCAGCAGGTAGTCGCCCCTCGGTAGGTCAAATCTCTCCTGCAGGTCCTGAAATGGGAGTAACACCCCATCTTCGTAGAGGTCTCCGAGCACGTGCACTCCCGCCTCCTCCCACTCTAACAAGCGTGACCAATCACCTCCATGTGGGAGGGCAGTGACCATTCCCAGCGGTATTTCGGGGGCATACATAAGGCGGACACCCGCCCGTTTACGGGCTCGATCCCAACATAGACGGAAAGTCCGTTCCTCTGTCGTCAGGTCTCCCACTCGGAGTTTCTGGTGTAGCGTAATATAAGCTAGAACGTGTCGTGGGGTGCCTACGGCTCTCATGTCTTCGGGGCCTCTATACGCTCTAGCCACTTCCTGAGTAAAAGTCTGCAGCTGCGCGGCGAGGTAATAGCCCTCGAAGTCGGGCACTGCCATACCCCCCTCATCTTTGGGGCGCAACAGCGTATCGAGCGCTATGCGTCTCCTACCCGTGCCCCACAGGAACGCTATAACACGTGACCTCAGACGTTTGAAAATCGAACTCGGGATCCATACCGGCAGTGTCCTAAAATAATATAGTAGCCTGGGTAGAGCTACCATTTTAAGCAGGGAAATTCTACCAGCCAGGGAGAGCGGTAGAGACGCCCAGAAGTCCATAGACCCACGCAAGGCGTTAATACAGCGAATTATGTTGCCTTCCAGCAGGTCGGATGGGGTGTGGTAAACATAAACCCCTAGATAATGTAGGCAGCGCGGCTCCCAACGGAGTTCCTGAGCAGTGAGTGGACACAGCTCTCCCGACCTCAGGGGAAATAGACAGGATTTGGGCCAGTTGACCCTCAGTCCCGACAGCCCACCGAACTGCTCCAGTAGCTTCCGCGCCCCCTGAAGGTCGGCGCCGGCATCGGCCAAAAACATCAACAGGTCATCCGCATATAGGGATATGAGGTGTGGCCTCCCCCTAAAAGACAGGCCTGCATAATGGCGGCCCAGTCTGGCTACCGCAGCGAAGGGTTCCATTGCCAACGCAAACAGCAGCGGGGACAGGGAGCAACCCTTTCTAGTACCACGCCTAATCGGGTATTGGCTCGAGATCAGTGCCCCCACCCGGACCCTAGCTACCGCCTCAGTGTAGAGTACCTTGGTCCACCGTATATAACCGTCACCCAACCCAAAGCGACGCATCACCTCATACAGATATCCCCATTCGAGGCTGTCAAATGCCTTCTCAATGTCGATGGATAGGACAAATGGGGAGACGGTGTCCGGCCACTCCGCACCCATCAGTCTCGTGAGTCTACGGATGTTATGAGTGGTATTGCGCGTTGGTATGAAACCGCACTGGTCACCATGAACCAGGCTCGTCATGTGCACTAGTAGTCTGTTGGCCAGAATTTTACTGAGGATCTTATAGTCCGTCGTCAACATAGATAACGGACGATACGAGGACAGTGCCGCACTCTCCCTGCCCGGCTTTAATAGTGGAATCATGAGGGCCTCGCGCATAGAGCCCGGGAGTCGGCCTATCTCCTGCGCCTCATTATATACCTCGCGCAGCCGTGGAGCAAGACGTTCTAGGAATTTGCCATAAAATTCGATCGGTAGACCGTCGAGGCCCGGGGTCTTGTTTCTAGCCATCTGTTTTACAGCACAGCCTATTTCTCCGAGGGAGATGGGCCGTCCTAATTCTTCTGCCTCCGAGTCCTCCACTCGTGGCAACTCCAACCCGTCTAAAAACTCCCCAAGCTCATCCGTCCCACCCGTTTCACCACTTAGATAAAGCCCATCATAATAAGCTCGGAACTTGTTCAGGATCCCGGGTTGGGAGTGGCAAGGCTCCTCCCCTGGTTCCTGGATCCTCATGATCGGCCCTCCCCCCCGGATAGGGTTAGCAAGCCAAGCCAACATCGCCCCCGCCTTATCACCTTCCGCATGCGCCCTCGTCACGTACGCCTTATGGTCGAAGCTACGCAGCCGCTCCAGCTCCACCGCCATCCCTTCCCGCGCCCCGCTAAGCTCCTCCTGCAGTTCAGGGTGATTCGGGCGCCTCCTCTCAAAATCTCTCAGTCGCGTCTCAGCCTTGTCTAAATCATCCAACAGAGTCTTCCGCGCTCCCGCCGTGTGCCCAATACAGTGTCCCCGCACCACCACCTTGAAAGTGTCCCATTCAACCGCCCTCGTGGAAGCCGAGCCACCGTTCTCCTCAAAGTACCCCTCAATACGTTCACTCAGGGCCTCCCTGAACAACAGGTCGTCCAGGGTATCAGGTTGCAGGCGCCAGGTTGGCACGCAGTTAACAGTCACCATCCATTCCAGAGACATCAACAAGGGGTTGTGGTCTGATATCGTCCTGGCCAAGTATTCCGCCCCTCCCACCGCTGGGAGCACACATTCCGCACACAGAAACGCATCCAGCCTCACATGCAAATCATGTAGGTGCGAGTGAAAGGAGTAGTCCCTAATGGTGGGGTGCAACGCCCTCCATGCATCCGTAAGGGTCCAGCTCTCCCGCCATTCCATTCTACGCTTGGCGATCCTATGTGCCGGGGACGCGCGCAGCGGGGGATGGGATCTATCTAGTAACACATCCTCAACTGAGTTGAAGTCTCCCCCCAAGAGGACCGGCCCCGCCAAATAACCCGCCAATTTGCCCGATATGGTAGACAAGAAAGCAGGCAGATCTACATTAGGAGCATACACATTACAGAGAGAAATCATCCTGCCTCTCAGCCGTCCCTCCACCGCCACATACCTGCCCTCTGGGTCTATCGACGACTTCGATACCTGGAAGGGGACCCCCGCCCGTATCCAAATCAAAGTCCCCCTCGCAAATGCCGAGAATGTCGTATAGAATAACTGCCCCCTCCAGCGCCTTTGGAGAGCCGCCCCCTCTTGCTTATTTAGGTGCGTCTCCTGCAGGAACGCTATGTGAACCCCCCTACGCTTGAGGTACGCCTGAATCTTATGTCTGCGCGTCATGGACTGCATACCCCGCACATTCCAGGTCACACATTTCAACGCTCCGGTATTAGCCATTCCCCCCTACACAACCGGACCAAACAGTAAAGAACAGTGGTCGTATAAATCCCGCGACCACGGGCCCTCCCCCCCATCCCCCCCAAACAGGAAGCCATACCCCTCCAAGAACCACAACCCCCCGAGCAACCCCAACCGCTCGCAACTCCCACCCCCCCAGGACAGGCCCCCCCACAGCTGGAAGTACCCCCATCCAAACCAACACTCCCGACCACCCCTCAAGGAAAGGTGGTAATGTTCGCAGTCTCCACTGCGATGACCTTAGGGGCCAGTAAGGCGCGGCTCAATGCTAGAAAACTTCCAACAAATCAGCCCCGCGATCTCCATCCCACAATCCCCACATTACAGCCCCCCAAAACCTCAGTCAACATCCGATGCGGGTCCATCGCCCCGGTGTCCATCCAGCTAGTCCATTCCGCCAAACCAGTTCAGCACGCCTCCAGGATTTCTCCCGAGGTCTGCGGCGTCACACTAGGGCCCCGGGCTCCGCCAAATTCCGATTGTCCTGTCTCTGAGCCCGTGCCCGGGGCCTCCGAATCCGTACCCTTCTCAGACTGAGTTCTGGCGGCTCTGGATAAGTCCACCACCGCCTGCAGGGCCGCCTGCCTCTCCGCCTCCGTCTGCGACATCGATGGTTTCCCGGTCCTCTTGCGGTTCCTCCCGATCCGTTGTGATTGCCTGATCGGCCTGTCCATCTTAGCCTCTACCTCCCTGGCCTTAGCACCGTCCGTACCAGCCTTATAAGTGTCCCACCATTCCAATGCGTCCGCGGAAGACGTGAAGAATAAAGATTTTTCATCCACCACCACTCTGAGCTTGGCAGGGAAAAACAGGGAGTACTTGATGCCTTCCTGGCGGAGCTCCCGCTTGAGGGACAGGAAGTTTGCCCGGAGTCGCTGAGTCTCAAATGTGTAGTCCGGGAACATGGTGACTCTGCTATTTTCCACTTGGAAGGGCCCTGCCTCTCTCGCCCTCTGCAGAAGCCAGTCCCTGTCCCGGTAATGGAGCAACTTGAACACCACCGGGCGAGGTGGAAGGCCCAATGCTGGCGGACGCGCCGGAACTCTATGCGCCCGCTCCAGGGAGAAGAAGGGGGACAGACCTTCAGGCGCCACCTCCGTCCGCAGCCAGTTATCTAAATAGCCCACCATGTCGTCGCCCTCAATTTTCTCCGGCAGGCCCACCAGGCGTACGTTGTTGCGCCTGTTCCTGTTTTCCGCATCCTCGGCCCTCCTTTCTAACACCTTCAGACGGTCCATCACGTCGGCCATCTGGGCCTTTACCGTTGCCTGGGCCGGGGCCAAGTCTTTGATCGTAGATTCCACAGATTTCACCCTGTCCCTCAGTTTGTCGTTGTCGGCCTTCAAGAGACCCAAGCCCGTTGCCACCTGAGCTATATCTCGCTGCAGGGCATCCTTCGTGGTAGCGATGGCTTCCAAGATACGGTCCTGCATCCGCTGTAACGCCGCTTGGTCTCTCTCCGCTCCGTCCGCCGTCTCAGCGTCAGTCACGCCATCACTCTTCCCCTTCGGCTTCCCCATTGGGGCCTGGACGGGTGACGGTCTGCAAGTGCGCACCAGGTCTTCCTCCGAACGTCGCCGGGCACCGATCTCCGGCCTAGTGCTCAGGCCCAGAAATGTCACCAAGAGGCAGGCAGCACCAAGCGTCCGCGGCCCAGCCCGCGCCAGTCGCGCTAGAGGGCCGGGGTCCTCTCCTCCGGGTCACTGCCGCACCGCTATTGCCCCAAGCCTGAGACGGTCCTCAACCACCGTCCAAGGGCGCGCCTATTGTCCAACTGGCACCCGGGGAGGGGCGCGATGCAGCCACCAACGCCTCTAGCGTGGTTAGGAATAATCTGCGGTGGGTCTCCGAGCAGACGTCTCCGTCTCTAGCTATCTCCTGCCCTCGCCGCCATTTTGGGGTCCGCGACTTCCCGGCCAAGTTTAGCTTTCAGAGTCGAGTTACTGCTGTGGGAAGGCTCGGTGTCGCCCTCCGTGGGTTCCGGACCCTCCGCAGTATCGTCTAGTATCGGATTATGTTCTTTATCTCGGGGTTCAAATGAATTATCAGGATATTATCCGGGATCGGGCACGGAGCTCCGAGCTCACGCAGCCTACCTCCTCGGCATCCAAGCCACGCCTCGTGCCCTTTCATGTCCTACTTTTAGTGGCTACGTTTGCACAATATCCTGACGTGGTATGTCGACTGGGTGGGCCCAAGAGGGCGCGGAATGTGGTATATTGTTCGGGTATGCTGTTTGCAATGTTTTATGCATGACTTTAATTGTTGCGGTCCCTTTGGTTGATATTATGTCGTAGGGCCCGCCCTTCTCGGCTCTGATCTGAATGTACGATCCTCTTTAACTTTGAGAAAATGAAACCTGCATGATTCTTTTTACGTTTGCTACTGACGCACTGTAGCACTATTGTTTTAGCTTTCCGCCTATTGCGATGACCTGTACTGTTTCTGTATGTCATAGCGGCCGGCCCGTAGTGGTTGTAGGCAGACGCTGTGTACTGTTCATAAGCTGAATAAAGGTTTAAAAAAAAAAAAAAAAGGAATGTCATAGTCCGTTACTGCTCAAGGCTCAGAAGTGCAGTCGTACAATCATGTGATGTCCCTTTTTAAAGCGATCAGAGTAGAGCGGCCCAATCCTCTGTGCGATTTAGTCCATTCTGAATTGAGTCCAGCATAATTATGCATCTAAGTTCTTCCTTATTCAGAAGATGCGACATGCTGCCACCACTTGGTGGTAGTTTCAAGACTTTCAATATGGTCCATCGAATATCGTCTTCGCTGTGGTTGGCATTGGCGAAGTGTTCCACAAGCGGGGCATTAGGGGTTTGACATCTAATACGACTTCTGTGTTGGCAAATACGTGTCTTGACTTTCTGTGATGTTTGCCCAACATAGATTTTACTACACGGACACTGGATCAGATATACAACATTACTTGTATTACAATTAGAAAGAGCGTTACTTTTGAAAGTGACGTTGTTGAATACCATAGATTTGCCTTCAATAGTCAAGTCACACACGCTACACCCACCACATTTCACATGTCCAACAATGGGTGACAGACCCCATACATCTTCAAGAGTGGAAGGGTGAGAAGGGCTAGGAAGGGCTGCGCGGAACAGGTGATCCTTCAAGTTTTTACTATTTTTGAAAGCGAACAATGGTCGCTCAATTTCCACAATGCCCGCATTAATGATTGGCCAATGGTGAAGTATCATTTTTCGAAGTTTGTTCGACAATGGGGAAAAAGTGGTCACGCAGGCTATCCTATCTTGGTTTTTCTTGGGGGTAGGGGTTAACAGGGTCTCCCGTGGTCTGTACCATGCTCGCTTAAGAGCATTCTTAACAATTCTTCTAGGATATCGCCTGTCTCTGAGTTTGGTGGCCAGAATTGCACTTTCTCTAAAGTAGTCCTCCCTGCATGAGCAGTTTCTCAGAATTCTGATGAACTGGGAGAAAACACACACAGAGCCACACACACAGAGCCACACACACACACAGAGCCACACACACACAGAGCCAAACACACAAACACACACAGAGCCACACACACACAGAGCCACATACACACACACACACACACAGAGCCACACATACACACAGAGCCACACACACACAGAGCCACACACACACAGAGCCACACACACACAGAGCCACACACACACACAGAGCCACACACACAGAGCCACACACACAGAGCCACACACACACACAGAGCCACACACACACACAGAGCCAAACACACAAACACAGAGCCACACACACACACACACACACACACACAGAGCCACACACACACACACACACACACACACAGAGCCACATACACACACACACACACAGAGCCACATGCACACACACACACACAGAGCCACATACACACACACACAGAGCCACACACACACACAGAGCCAAACACACAAACACACACAGAGCCACACACACACAGAGCCACATACACACACACACACACACACACAGAGCCACATGCACACACACACACACAGCCACATACACACACACACAGAACCACATACACACACACACACAGAGCCACACACACACACAGAGCCACACACACACAGAGCCACACACACACAGAGCCACACACACACAGAGCCACACACACACACAGAGCCACACACACAGAGCCACACACACAGAGCCACACACACAGAGCCACACACACACACAGAGCCAAACACACAAACACAGAGCCACACACACACACACACACACACACACAGAGCCACACACACACACACACACACACACAGAGCCACATACACACACACACACAGAGCCACATGCACACACACACACAGAGCCACATGCACACACACACACAGAGCCACATACACACACACACAGAGCCACATACACACACACAGAGCCACATACACACACACACAGAGCCACACACACACAGAGCCACACACACACAGAGCCACACACACACAGAGCCACACACACACAGAGCCACACACACACAGAGCCACACACACACACAGAGCCACACACACAGAGCCACACACACAGAGCCACACACAGAGCCACACACACAGAGCCACACACACAATCTAGGTATCCTTCTGGAATGTTCCTTAGTCACATGATAGCATGCTGCCCTTTACGTTACTCAGTCCCATGAATGTTTTCTGCCCGTGTCATAAATGCGAACACTTATGATGTAAACAGTCCCACAACCATTAGAAACGCCAATTTGTCTTCCTCGGTTTTGAGAGTCTGCAGCAGGCGGGGTTGTTGGTATCAAGTAAAACTGTTCAACCGTATCCCAAGTGTGTCATCCTTTACAGTCTGCCGCATTCCTCGTAGTGTCCGCCTTCGAGCTCCCTTCTCCCAACCCCACAAGGACTATATGCTGCGGCTGGATGAGGCTAACCCAAAATCAAAACAACGGTCGGTCTTACATTTGCAACTCGTTGCCTATCATTTCTGCATCGAACAAATATGTCTATTTTCTTAGCGGTAACCGGTGCCCCAGGTTTCTGTTAAACGTAGCTAGACTTATCGCCCGAGGCTGCTTGGGAGGGGCTAGTACTTGCAGTAAACACCTTGCCCATCTATCTTACAGAGGCTGGTTTAGAAGGCTCTCTTGTAGGCGTGTGCAGGAAGGTGAGCGATCTAGTTGCATTGAAAAACAAAAAAAAATCTTTTCAGTGTTTATTTATTTCAGTCCTTCTTAGGTATCCTGTCCGAATGTATTATTTGATTTTTCGTGATTTCATACGTTCGTGTTTATATTTAAGCATATTTTACTAGTGTCTAATACACTCGATTTAAAACACGGTAAATGATTTGCGAAAATAACTTGGCGAGTTAAACAAAAAGAATGTTCGCCAGGAAAAAATATTGCCCAGGAGGGTTACCTTGTAAAAAAGACAGCGAGACCGGTCAACAAAAGGGACAGCGGATTCAGTGTGGCTCGAGGGTACCGAAGCCAAGGTGTCTTAAAGGTGCGGCGCTTGTTAAATTGGAGTTAATCGAAATTCGATTATGTTAGGATTTATCAAATGACAAAGCGACAGAGGGTTATATGAATGAGCATACTTATTCGGACAGATATGACATGTCAATAATTCTGCCATTAGTTAATAGAACAGCCCCGGGATTGAGGTTTATTTGCACATTTCAAAAACATATCATTCGTATATTATCACGGTTCAGTTTCTGCTAAAAACCGTTTATTTACGACCTCTTTTAAGTTCTTATTCATTTGCTATGCCACCTCAGCAGTTTTCGGCTGAGTCGCAGGCAGAATGTGGTTAACAAGTGCTGCAGAGACGTCAATCACGCACAGACTGGAACTGGAGCAGGAGAGGACCGACGTAAACCGGTGACAGCAGATCCAGTCAGCAAGCAGCACCACCTCATATGCAAAGAACGTGACGTAGAAGTGCAGCCTAGCCTACTTGCCACCAAGCACCTCCTCTGCCCCTACTTCCGGAGATGCAGTACAGTATAAGCCTACCCAATGCAGTTTCCAGAGGGCAGGATAGATATTGAACGGAATCCATTCTAGGATCAGGCACGAACAACGTCACTAACAAGCCAATTCAGTTCAAAGATTTATTGTGCGATTTAGTCCAGAGGTGTGAATAAAAACTTGAAAACGCTTGGTTTGCAATTAAACAAAAGCAAATTTTGGTAGGAATTCTTAATGCATAAAAAATTATGAATATTACTGATTAATACGCTTAAGAATGAGACACGTTAAAACATACCACCATGATTGCAACGATTTAGTGTGCATTGGAAAACGAGTCTAGTTTGACTCCAGTGCTCACAACCTGTCGGCGGATTCACGCTTATTGAGAACCTATTTATCCTCGGGATCATTCCAGGAGCCACTTAAAAACAGACAGAACGTGGGCAATGGCTATTCTATTAATAGCGGCTATGCGCTCATTCTTGAGAACAGTCGGATGGAAGTTTCTCTAAGCCCCGTCCTTTCCACGGGTCATTACGGTACTGCTGGTCTCTAATCAATCCTAACGCGATGGCAATTGGAGTCCCTGGTGAAGCCTTCTCGGGTTTCCTGTAATGGCTCTACCACATTTTTGTGGACCCTCTCCTTTAACCTGAGATGCGAGGGGGGCAGACCCTTCCCCGCTCCTGATTACTTCAAGATGTGGGGGCTGCGGCGGACAGAAGGAGGGAGACACGCGGCGAGCCATATCATTGACATGTGATCAAAGAAATTGAGAGAGTGAAGGGTTAAACCAAAGGGTAGAAGAAAGAACAAGCCCCAATACCAGCTCCGCTTGGTGCGGACGTCGACGGACTCTGGGCCCGGTGAAGGCAAACAAAGTGCTCTCGCGGCTCCTGGGCCGGCGGCAGTGATCGGGGGCACACAGCGCACGTTCAAAGTGATATCCGTGACAAAAAATCTGCATTTCAAAGCCACTCTATAACACGCTGCATAGGCGGGCACACGCACGGCCCCGGGAGTCTCCCTCGCATGGCGCTGACTCACTGCTGCTGCAGCGGGAGGAGGGACAGTGACGTCCGCATGAAGGCAGCGTGATCCCTAAATGGTGCCCAATAAAAGAGCCCTTGGGACAGCGAGTCTACAGCGTGTCTTGCTCACGCTGCCTGCACGCCTTGTGTCTGTAAGCCCCGTCCTTTTCAGACTGGGGGGCGTGTTTTCCACTGACAACGTTACAGGTAGAACAAAACTAAAAACACGCCCCCCCATCTGAAAAGGACAGGGCTTACAACCAAAGAATGACGTAACTGAGACCTCTTCTCCAATGGCTGGACGCCGTTTAGGAGTCCAGCCAATGGAGAAGAGGGGCGGGGTTAACCCTCGCTACTGAGAGTCATTAAATCTCGCCAGCGAGACTGCGCATGTGCGCAGCCTACGCTAGCCGAGACCTAAAAAGGGTCTCATGCTGTTTTGCTTATTGGAAAACCATGCACCACGTTTGTCTTTCCTCTATGTCCATGTTTACAAAAGGTGCTTGTCAGGAAATGACCTAAGGTCATGAGCAAGGTTTTCGCCCAAATACTTGTACCTTTTATGCGGTACATGGTTTTTCAATAAATTCACATGAGCAACACAACGTTGGACCTGTTGGCCGCCACTATTAAACTGAAGTTAGGATTGTCTTTGTTCTACCAATTTAAATTTCATTAAAAATACCCTTCCCTTAATGAAACATATGCAAATACAAATGTTGTAAAACATTATAAAGATGAGCATTCATCATATCATCATCATCATAATCATCAACAACTTTATTTCGGCCAGTGTGGCCATAAAAGCACAAATTAAATACAATACATTACATTTAACTCAATAACATAACCGTTCCACGGGGAGGTGCACCAATTAGCGCATTAAAGGTATAAACTTCAACTCGTGTTACATAGTCCTCTCCAAAGTCCCGCTTGCTCGCCCCAAAGTCCATAACTCTTAATTGTGTGAGGGAATCATAAAGTGCATGTGCGGTATTCAGGGAATCTGGAGGAATTTGCATTATTTGGAAAAGTAAATTTAATAAAATGTGTGTACGCTAGTAAAAGGTAGCCATTTCGGTGAACCCAAAGTACTCTATGCTGTGTGCACATTCTATAGAGTGAATATTCAGGCAGTTCGTGCATTTTTGCAGTGCTTAAAAGTTCTTAAGAGATTATTTTCAGTAAAGCGTTTGTGCAGTACATCAGAATCAAATAATTTTTTTACATTGCTCTGAAATAGTAGTCAAGAAAGGCCATGTGCGAATCCTAGGCAACGCCAATGCCATTAACATGGCAAGGACATTGCACAGGAGGGATCATGTTACCCTATCATCTAAGATGCCCCACTAACTCACCCCACAGCCCAGAGCTATTATTTGAATGGGGGAGTCATAAAGTGCATGTGCATTGTAAATGCACTCTAGAAGCTATTGCATTCATTTGAAAGAATACATTTAGTAAGATGCCTATACATGAACAATATATGGCCAGTTCGACGAACCCTCCAAACTCAACTCTAAGTAAATAATCTAAGGAATAAGTATTTAGGCAACTATGAACTTTTACGTTGATAATAAAATCATAAGGAAACAATTTCAGTAAAATATTTGTGCATTACAACTGAAGTTTTTACATTGCTCTGGAACCGTACTCTGTAAAGTGCGTGTGCACCACCTGGTTAGCACCAACGCCATTGCGATAGACCCATCCTAGCGATTCTATTACAGTCAAGGTGGCCCTCATCTAGCATCATAGGACAATCCTATAAAGGAGAATAGAGATGACCAGTAAGCTGGGCCATTATAAAAGGTATAAAACTTTACATTGCCCAGAACTAGGGGGTCTTCTTTAGAATGACACTGCGAGTGCACCACATTGAAAATAAGAGACGTGCAACGGAAAACACGATGGGTGGATGTGTGTCATATTTCAATAGCCTATAAACCTTTCTACAGTGTCTGGATCCCAAATTACTGCATAACTGGAGGAGCCATCGAGGCCTTGCCCTTTTATATCCCTAGCAGAAAAATATCACGTGAGTTTCTGTCTCCTCTATGTTGTTACAGACTGGGCAGCCCAATAGCTGGTAAATGCATGCAACGGGAGCACCCCATGTCTGAACTGTAAGTACAATTTCTTGGCCAAGAATGGTTGGAAATCGTCCAAAGCCGGTTTTGTCTATATTGTGGTTTTACTTCTAAAAACTCGAGTGTTAATCGGACGAATAAGGGGCTCCCTAGTACCCGAGTTAGTTTGTGCTCCCTATAACTCTCCATCAGGACCTTCCTAGGGGTAACAAGGGAGTTTTTTTCTGGGTTAGACCACAGGTTGCCCCTCCCCATGGCGACACAGGTATTCCTAATGTGTGCCAGCCAGGCAAGTTTACCTGAAACCCTGAAGACTCAACACTTCACTCCGCGCCCTCCTACATGCAGCCAGTTCAGGAGTGCTCCACAGGCTAAGGGCAGCTTCATCCGCAATTGGTCTAATCCCCAGGTCACCTCTAAGTGGCGTCAATGGGGAGCTAGGGGGAAGACCCAACAGTTGCCTAGCAAAGGAGTTCTCGATGCTCACTAGAGAGCCCGGGGAACGATGACCCCAGATTTCAGCACCGTACAGGGCAGCACCCCTGGCTTGTACTTTATATTTCCACTGCCGGGCCTATGGATTTATGGGTGCAGCTCCTAAGTACCTTTGTTAGCCCCCCATTGTCTGTCCCAGCTTTAGGCTTGCTTTCTGGATTTGAGCACCACAGTTCAAATTGTTTGTGAGCATGATCCGGAGGTACTCAAAGATGGACACCCTCTCTAGCAGGTTCCCATCTAGACAGGGATTGTGCCGGGTACTATTGCTTGCATTGAACACCATTTACTTGTTTTTTTGCAGGTTGATCTCCAAACCCCGGTTTCTACAAACGGCACTAAAGATGTTAAGGGCCCTTTGGATTCCCATAGGTGATTTAGAGAGGAGGAGGAGGGTGTCATCCGCAAACATCATCGCAGGTATTTTACGATTTGCCAGCCTGGGAGCGTCGATGTCTTTCCCTGCAATCTATGATTCTAGTAAGCCGTTGATAAAGAGGCAAGAAAGTGTTGGGGCCAGGACACAGCATTGGCGTACACCTCTTTCCACCGGCAGCGGGATAGTTATTTCGCCATTTTTGCCAAACCTAATTTGGGCATGATTGCCTTCATGGAGGCATTCCAATTGGTGGCAGAGATATGGTGGAACAGCCATCTCGAATAGGAGTGCCCATAGTTTTCCCCTCAAGACCAGGTCAAATGCGGACTTAAGGTCCACAAAAATTAGATAGAGGCTGTCACCCTCTATAAGAACAGATTTCGAGAAAAGCATTTGTAATCTGAAAATGTGGTCAATTGTTTTTTTTTTTTTTTAAAACCTTTATTGAGGAACAATATCAGTACAAGCGCAGGCCTACAACCACACGGGCCGGCCGCAAAATCAGGAGAGTCAAAGAGGAGCAACATCAATGTGTACGGTAAAAGAAAGAATACAAGATAAACGTGGAATAACATCGCTACATAGGAAGCGCCAGGATAAGAAAGGTTTCATTTTATAATATATAGAGGAGGCAACGGCCATATCTACCAGGGTGTCATGCAACATACACAGAAAAAGAGGGGGGGGGGGACGGGAGGGATACAGCCCCCCACGCAGTCAGATAATCACCGTATTGCGAGACCCAAACACAGGCTATGCCCCCAAAAGGGTTCAAATATAAAAGACAAATCATGGCAAACAATTGAATGGGACGCCAAATAGACAGCCCTCCAGCCCCGAAACAGGAGAAAGTGCCGACGCTTACGAAATGAAGGAGATAAAAACAAAAGGACATAGTCCACCCCCTGGAAAGAAAGCAAAAAGGGACCATAGAATAAAACAAACTAAAATAACAAAATACCCTCCCCACCCTACATCACTGTAATGGCTATGGCCTACCCCACTAAACAGCGTGCCTGTCGCCCAGAGTCACCCGAAATATAGAAGAAGAAGTATATAAAAGAAAGAAAGAGTGGAGGAGGAGAGAAACAGACCCGCTCTCGAAGAGTACTACTCAGGCCGCCCAACCCCTGACCCCATCATCGATACAGGATAAACTTCGAACATCCCCGACTAACCATCAGCAACCCAGCGGCACGAGTAACAACAGTCAGAACATAGGAGGAGACACCCCCACCCAACCCCCCCCCCCGCCCGGCGTAATGACAAAGTCCCGCTTCATAGTACCGTCCTTCATCTCCAGTCTCAACAGTATACGGCATCACGGTGATTGAGAGGGAAAGATCAACCTTGTCCCCGGCGGTCAAGAATGTCGACGTGGTCCAGTAGCACCGTAGCCATCTTGAATGGAACAAGTAAACCGTGTAATCCCAGGAAAGCAGGATATCGTCTCAGAAAATCTGTCCAATCCCCTGTCAGGAGCGCAGCAGCGATAGAAATGTAGACATCACCCAGGAACAACCTGCCCAGCCCAGATGGCAGCAGCAGCCGCAGAAGAGCGTAGAAAGCGCCAGTAGTCATCAAAACTGGAGTATCCAAAGATGGCGTCCGTGGACGAGACCCCACACACTGAGCAAGCACCCATACATCCGACCGATGTCTCCCCGTCGCGGACAGCATTGGGGGGGTATCGAGAGCGCAGATCACTAGTCTCTCCGGGCACACCAGGGCAGGCAGTCCACCATACTCCGCCGGAGACCAGATGCCTCTGATCTCCGCCTCTCCCAAGTGGCCACCCCAGCCCTGGAGGGACGCGTCCGTCACAACCACGTGCTCCGGTTGGGGAAGGGAGAGGGATCTGCCTCTGACCCAATCGCGGTCCGTAAGCCACCACTGCAACTGTCTCGCAGTGCCCTCCGAGATCAGGACATGGTCGGATAGGTTGCCCTGATGCTGGGCCCACTGAAACTTCAGGTCCCACTGCAGAGCCCGCATCCGCCACCTGGCGTGATGCACCAGTAGGATGCAGGAGGCCATCAGCCCCAGAAGCCGCAGCGTCAACCTGACCGAAACCCGGGGTAACGGCTGAAAGATGGGAATCAGAGCCTGAATATCCCGGACCCGCCGTTCCGGGGGATAAACCCGAAACTGCGCCGAGTCGAGAACCGCTCCGATGAAAAGGAGCTTTTGAGAGGGAGACAGGTGTGATTTCGGCACATTGATGGAAAACCCCAGCTCGTGCAGGAGGTCTGCCGTCATCTGAAGGTGGTGGACGACTGTCTGGGGCGAGCCCGCCTTCAACAACCAGTCGTCGAGGTAGGGGAAGACTGACACCCCTAACCGGCGCAGATGAGCTGCGACCACCGCCATCACTTTCGTGAACACCCGTGGGGCGCTGGTAAGGCCGAAGGGGAGCACAATAAACTGAAAGTGCTCGTGGCCTACCGTGAACCGCAGGTAACGGCGGTGGGCCGGCAGGACGGGGATGTGAAAATACGCATCCTGCAAGTCCAACGCTACCATCCAGTCTTGTGGGTCTAGAGCAGCCAAGACCTGAGCCAAAGTCAACATCTTGAACTTCTCCTTCCGGAGGAAGCCGTTGACGTTCCGTAGGTCCAAGATAGGACGCAGGCCTCCTTTGTCCTTCTTGGGCACCAGAAAGTAGTGGGAGTAGCAACCACACCCTACTTCTGGCCCAGGAACGCGCTCGATGGCCCCCTTGGCCAAGAGGGCCGTAACTTCCTCCTGCAGAAGTGTCAAGTGGTCCCCCGACACACGGTGGTTCTGCGGTGGCATGGCTGGAGGAGTGGACTCGAAGGGGAGGGCATAGCCCCTTCGGACAAGCTGCAGCACCCACCTGTCCGATGTTATCGCGCGCCAGCGGGAGTGGTGATGGCGAACCCTGCCACCCACTGGTGTCACGTGAGCCCGAAAGCTCGGACTAGGAAGGCTTGGACGCAGCAGCGGAGGGAGGCGTGGACTGACCACGCCGCTGGCCTCTACCGCCACCACGGCGGAAACCACGGCCGCCACCACGCTGGGGAGCGCTCTGCTTCGCGTGGCTGGCAGCACGTGTGGGACCTCCCCTCCCTTGGCCACGAAAGGGCCGAAACGAACCCGTCTGCTGGCGCTGGGTCGAAAGACCCAAGGACTTGGCCGTGACCCTGGAGTCCTTGAAGCGCTCCAGCGCGTGGTCCGCTTTGTCACCAAACAGGCGACTGCCATCAAATGGCATGTCCATGAGTGAATTTTGGACATCTGGCGAGAAGTTGGCAGATCTCAGCCAAGCATGGCGACGAATCGCCACCGTTGTGGACATCGCCCGACCCAGCGAGTCGGTCGTGTCAAGACCACAACGGATCGAGTACCGCGCCGCATCCCGGCCTTCAACTAAGGCCCGGGTGAGCTTGTCCCGCACCTCCTGGGGGCATTGCGGCAGACACTCCTCGACCGTATCCCACAGGTAAGACCGCAGTCCAGCGCTCAAAGAGGAAAAGACCTTTTTACCAAATTGGTCATACCGCTTTGATTCCCGATCGGGCGGAGCCGACGGAAATGCGGACTGCGAAGTGGAGGCCTGGATCACCAGACTCTCCGGGGAGGGATGGGTGGATAAAAAGGCAGGGTCGTCCGAGCATGGACGGTGACGCCTTGCAACATTCCGGTCAACCGGCGCACCAGAAGCGGGCCTGGACCAGGTGCCCAAAAGGACATCCGTCAGGGCCTCATTAAACGGCAGCAGAGGCTCCTGGGGGCATGACTGCGGTTTAAACACTTCGGTCAGAATGTTCGGTTTGACCTTCGCAACGGGGAGCTCAAGGTGCAAGGCCTTGGCAGCCCTCATCAGGACCACCGAATAGGCAGCACCTGCCTCAGACGCCACAGGGGACGGGGAGACAAACCCAGGGTTGGGCGACTCGTCCAGGCCACTGGCATCACCCAGATCACCTACCCAGTCCACATCATACTGGCAGGCACGGGATAGAGGGTCCTCAGACCCCTCCCAACCCTCTCCATACTCATCCTCATCATACCCATATTCTGGGTCGACGATATAGACATCGGGGTCAACGGGCCCCATCGGCGTCGGATCCGGCGTCGGCCGACGCCGGTCCGACTCCGCGTCCGGAGTCGGGGAGGAAATGGGGGTGGCGCCGCGCGGCGTCGGTGCCGGGGACCCGACGCCGGCCGGAGCCGACGGCGGAGTCGCTGCACCACGCGGGGGCGGTACCACGGGTAGGCCCACAGGAACCGACGCCGGAGAGGCCGGGAGACCAGCCGGCGACGAACCAGAGGGAACCAGCGGCGCCGGGGCCGGAGCCACCGGCGGCGTCGGGGCAGGAGCACCCGAACCACTCGGGCCACCAGACGGGACCGACGGGCCCGCAGGCGCCGTAGGCCCCGCCGGAGGAGACCTCGCCCTCATAGCAATGAGGAAGGCCTCGATCTCCTCACGTGACGCGCCTTCCCCAGGGACCGACGGGTATGGGGTAGACGGCGTCGGCGACCCACGCGGGGCCGCGGGGGTGGGGTCACCCGAGCCCCCGGCCGCATCACGCGGGCGTCGGGGGGAGTCGGGGGTGCGATGGCGACGCCCCGACTTCTTGTGCTTACCTGACGAACCGGAGGAATGGTGGCGACTCCCGGAGCGCCCATGGCGGCTCCGCGATCGTTCCCTCGACCGCTCCCTCGACCTCCGACCGGACAGGGACCGCTCTCGACGCGGGGCCGACACCCGGAGCTCGAGAAGCTTGTGGGACCGCTCCCGCCTAGCTTTTCCAGTCAAGGCCCGACAGTCGACGCAGGACTCCACGTCGTGGTCCGCGCCCAGACACCGGAGGCAGAGTCGATGGTGGTCGGTGACCGACATCATGCGGTCGCACTCGTCGCAACTCTTAAATCCAGGCATCCTACCGGCACCGTAGAAAGATTTAGTTTTACAAACACTTGGTCAAAAGACCGGAGTACTGCTCTTCGGATCTGCGCTAACTGGCGCGGAAAAAAGAAGAACTGACGTCAGCGCGCGGAGGCGGCGTCTATATACTCCAGCGACGTCATCACGGCGCACGACGCCGACGACGCGGAGCCGCAGGGGACGCCTGCAGACGACGCCTACCGACGCGCAGGGGTACTGCTACGCAAAAGTTTCCGGATCCAGACTGACGCCTGGGGATATTCTAAGGTAAGGAATCTAATACTAACCTGTTTCTTTCAGATACTTAGGTAATGATGTATCTGGTAGAGACACAGTCTAGCCGCAGATTCCTTAACTTAGAATATCCCCAGGCGTCAGACTGGATCTGGAAAACTTTCCGCAGTAGCACCTCTGCGCGCCAGGGGTGGCGCCGCACGGATCCGCCCTGACACCGTCCATGGACGTGACGTCAGTGGAGCCATATAAGCCCCTCCCGGCGCTCTGACGTCCGTTTTAGTCTGAGAAACTTTTCCGTGCCATAACGTGAAGCCACCAGCAAAACCTGTGAGAGTATGGGAACAGTGTGCGAAAAAAGATGAAAAAGGAAAGAAGTGAATGGCAAAAAAGAGCACCATAAAGCACAGTACCAGGCACTGTATACTGAAAAATAGTGAAGAGAAAGAGCAGAACACTGCTCTGAGAAGCAACCCCGCAAAAGCGGAGGCTAAACCTTCCCCGGAGGCAAAAAAAGATGTGAAAAAACATCATGACAGACGACAGAAAGTCTCCAACCATAATATATTAGTGTGAAGTGCAACAAGTCCGGGACACAGGAGCATTGACAATCCACCACAAGTCAGTACCAGAAAGGGACGACATATCCCCTGTAAGAGACTTATAGACTGAGGCAGAGCCAATAGACTTCAAACCAATGGACTGCAGGGGAGGTAAGAGAGCCCAAGGCCGATTCAGAAGGGGGAGGAGAGGGGGGGGACATGAGCAGCCCTCACACTGGATGACCCAGGGTGTAGGGATGTAAAAGGACAAATGACACATGAGAATACCACCCAATTACGAGAATGGGTGGAGTAGAGCAAGCAAAACAGAATGAAGCATCCCGTCTAGATGTGAAGTGAAAGATGTCACCCCGCAGGAAGACAGCCACCCGGAGGGAGGCGAATGCGGGAATCCCAACCTGAAAAGCTCTTTGCAGAACAGGGAGGAAGGGCGGGTGTTAAGGAATCTGCGGCTAGACTGTGTCTCTACCAGATACATCATTACCGAAGGTAAGTAACTCGTCCATCTGATAGAGACATCTGGCCGCAGATTCCTTAACTCAGAAAAGATACCAAAGCCATACTCATAGAGGAGGCGGGTCTGCAACTGAACCCCACCAAGTTCCAGAAAGAACTTAGCTGTCAACAAGGTGATGAAACACGGTGGGGACAACAATGCCAGCGCAGCCAATACCAGACAACAAAGCTCTGAAAAGAGCGAAAACAATGGGAGGCAAAGGCACCACAAGCCATCAAAGAACAGCATGAAACCCCCCCTGTGAAGACCGGGTTGAGAGAAGGAAAGCACAGAGCCCGAAACGCCAGTGCGGAAGTCAGAGTTCATGGCTTCGTAAAGAAGATTAACTGACCCGAGGGTCCGATGGATCCGCAGGATCTGATGTGTCGACAGGAAGCAAGACCCAGAGAGAGGACAAAACAGTATGACAGAGTGAATGCATACCAGTCGAGTATGCACAACATTGGAAAAAACACTGTTGAACCTGCACCAGCTTCGGTAGGATGCCGACGCATGGCCAGAAAGTGCCGACATTACCAGAAACGCAATACACTCCAGTACGCAGTCGATCCTTCACAAAACATGTGAGAAGGCAGACGATAACAAACAGAAGCACCCAGAACAGGACCACTGTAAGACTGGTATTCATGTGGAAAACAGGGATATTCATAAGCATACAGTGTGGACGGCAGAACCAACACAGAATAGGGAGATCCCCCTGTAGAGTAGCGTGAGCAGCCCAGATGGGAAGAACGCATCACCAGGTAGGCAACCGGCAAAATGTGCCCTTCGGCAAGCCGGACACACACAAGAGCTCGTCCAATGAGCAGACCAGGGCTAAGACCACAGACACCGCATCAAGGAGCGATGCCTGCGCGACCCCGCTGCGGGAAGAGCAGAGAACAGACATACATTAAGAAAGATGCACATTGGAAGTGGTTGTGTGCATAAAACAAGCGCCATAAATACCAACTGTAATGTCTAAGTATAGTTGGACACGACAATGTCCAGATCCACATGCGACAGTAGCTTACCGTTCGGAAGGAACCAATGTTCCCCGCGAGATAGATAATGAGATGGAGCAGGTCACGAAAGTGGAAACAGGCAAGACCAACGCATTGGCCTAAGCACACACCCCAAAAGCGAGCATCCATGTAGAGAACACTACGCCCTGAGAGTGTTACAGCAGGAACCCAAAGAAGAAACATGGAAACACCTGCACGGAAAACAACAGAGAAATACGCCAAACACGCATTGAAAATGCAATAGGTCTGGCCCTCGTTTAAGTCAAAGCAATTCTGTTTGTAATTAGGTGGCTTTTTAGCTTTGCTTTTATTAGTGTTTTTCAAACTTTCATGTAGATAACATGCATATGTATGCATATATGTATATGTATGCATGCATTTATATTTGTATTTATATAGATATGCAGATGTATATATATGTTTATATATGAATGTCTATATACACATACATATATACATATATATATATATATATATATATATGCATATATATATATATGCATATGTATACATATATTTATATGTGCATATGTGTGCGCGTAGAGAGGTAGGTAGAGACTAGTAGAGAGAGGTAGAGAGAAGTAGAGAGTGAGTAGTAGAGAGTAGAGTGAGTAGTAGAGAGTGAGTAGTAGAGTAGAATGTGTAGTAGAGAGTGAGTAGTACAAAGTAGTAGAGAGAAGTAGAGTAGTAAATAGTAGTAGAGTGAGTAGTAGAGAGTAGTAGCGGGTGAGTAGTAGAGGGTGAGTAGTAGAGGGTGAGTAGTAGAGAGTGAGTAGTAGAGAGTGAGTAGTAGAGAGTGAGTAGTAGAGAGTGAGTGGTAGAGAGTGAGTGAGTAGAGTAGTAGAGAGTAATAGAGAGTGAGTAGTAGAGAGTGAGTAGAGTAGTAAAGTGAGTAGTAGAGAGTAGTCGAGAGTGTGTAGTAGAGACTAGCGAGTAGTAGAGACCGAGTAGAAGAGAGTGAGTAGTAGAGAGTAGAAGAGTAAGAGTGAGTAGTAGATAGTGTGTAGTAGTAGACTAGCGAGTAGTAGAGAGTGAGTAGTAGAGAGTGAGTAGTAGAGTGAGTAGTAGAGAGCGAGTAGAAGGAGGAGTAGAGGTAGTGTGTAGTAGTAGACTAGCGAGTAGTAGAGAGTGAGTAGTAGAGAGTGTGTAGTAGAGAGTGTGTAGTACAGTGTGTAGTAGAGAATGAGTAGTAGATAGTAGAGAGTGAGTAGTAGAGAGTAGTAGAGTGAGTAGTAGAGAGCAGTAGAGAGTAGTAGTAGAGATTGTGTAGTAGAGAGTGAGTAGTAGAGTGAGCAGTAGAGAATGAGTAGTAGATAGTAGAGAGTGAGTAGTAGAGAATGAGTAGTAGAGTGAGTAGTAGAGAGTGAGTAGAAAGAGAGGAGTAGAGTAGTAGTAGTAGTAGAGATTGTGTAATAGAGAGTATGTAGTAGAGAGTAGTAGATAGTGAGTAGTAGAGAGTGAGTAGTAGAGAGAGTAGTAGAGAGTGAGTAGTAGAGAAGAGAGTGAGTAGTAGAGAGTAGTACGGAGTAAATAGTAGAGAGTGAGTAGTAGAGAGTGAGTAGTAGAGAGTGAGTAGTAGAGAGTGAGTAGTAGAGAGTGAGTAGTAGAGAGTGAGTAGTAGAGTGAGTAGTAGAGAGTAGTAGAGAGCGAGTAGTAGAGATAGAGTTGTAGAGAGTGAGTAGTAGAGAGTAGTGGAGTGTGAGCAGTAGAGTGAGTAGTAGAGAGTAGTAGAGAGACAGGCTCTGAAGATGAAGCCACGCCTCTGTCTCCGAGGGGCAGCAGCTCTAAAAGAAAAGAGCGAAAGTGAAATCACAGCTAGGCCAACAAAGGGAGGGGCAGGGCTGTTTAATAGATCAGGGAGAGGACATGGGGGTTGGGAGCGTTATTGTTTCACTGAGCACAACTGTGCCTTGGCTGGGGTTTGCACTGAAAACAACTCCCAAGGACTCATATATACTTTGGAGGGGTCTGAAAATCCTTTCGTTTCAGAAAGAAAATCTAAATGCGGAGTAGAAGCACCCGGAAGAATTTCCTCCCCCACATGGATAGCCGGAAAATTCAGCTGATCATTGTACTCCGAATTAACACTGTCCTCCTGAACTTGGAGGATGTCTAGTTCCCTCCAAACTCTAAATCAAGACTATCCAGATGTGAGTAGTGCTCAAGCAACTGAGGCCAACAAAGGTAGTGCTCAAGCACAGCGAGGCCAACAAACGGAGGGGCAGGGATGCTTAATGGATAGGGGAGGATATGGGGACTATTCTTTCACTGAGCACCACTCGTAGTGAGCATACTACACGTTAATAAAATAACAGTTTGTGGGACTGATGTGGAGGGAAGGGGGATAGATGACATTGCAGCGCGACAGGAACTGAAAGGAAAATAGGCGGAATCACAAGAAGGGGAAAACGGGGCGAGAGATTGGTAGACGGCAACATTTAAGCAACCGGTCTCTGAGATAGACGGAAGGGGAAACAAATAGTACTTCCCCAGTAATTAAAGTCAATAGAGTAAAGCCGCGGGTAACAGATCCAATCCCGGTGGGCGTTTCTAAAAGGAGACAGGGTGGCAACAAGGAGGGATTGGCATGCCTTCAGTGCAATCATTGCACTGCCTTTGGCATAATTTGTGACACCAAAGGACGTGCACGAATGAAAGCTGAAGGCGGAGCAGGGACGAGGCTTCTGGAATCGTATCGATTCCAAGAAGCCTCGTATGACGAGGCAGCGCATGTGCTGCTGACGTCAGGCCGAGATCTAAAAACTCCTGAATGGGAAGTGCCAGGAAAGGAGGGCACAAAGCAGGATACAGCATAGACGTACATGGCGAAGACGCCATCATCTATAGAGAAGGCCAGACAGAGTAGAAGGACGAGAAAGCATCACCCATCCTTAAGAATGGAGGGTAGGCCAGTCACCGCAGAAGCGAAAGAACAACAGAGGTGCCCCATGACAGCGAACATACCAGGGTGCGCCCACAGTATGCGCAAACACTGAAGTAGTGTGTCGCGCAGCTGCTCTGCCTCGGCGCTAGATGATGGCAGGGCGGCAGCCATTGAAGAACTGCAGGAGCGGAACAGAACAAGGAAGAGCACAGCGAAGCTGAAAAACGCCCCTGGGAAAGGCAGGCGAGGCATAAACCTCATGGTAGGGACCCGCTACCGACGCTTGGAAGTAATACGGACAACCGACCCCAACCCTAACAGAAAGAGCAATATAGCAACGCAAGCTTGTAAGTCGCATACACTGAGCCACTGAAGAATCTCTGTGAGAGACTCCACAGGAGCGTACTAAGCCTTCCCTGCAGAAAGGCAGCTACATAATAGCCAGCAAATACCCCACATAGAGTAAGTCTTAACCCCTGCAAGGGGGCTCCTCTTGGGATAAGGTCACAGTCAGAGGACTGAAAAGAAGGCAGAACCAGCCGACCGGCTGTACTGAACAAAGTCAAAGAGGGCGGATCAACCGCCTAGACCATCTGGGTACTACGTTAATGAATCCAGGGCTCAAAACTAGCAAGGCAATGTCGCCTATGCACAAGAAAAAGATACCAAAAGACAGAAAAGTAGGCCGCAAGGGCCAGAAAGTCACGGGAGACCAGACATGAGGCGTAGAGCGCTGAATCTGCGTGACAGTCAAAAAGGTCCACGCCATTGAATGGCAGATCCTGAAGAGCATCCCGAACATTGTAAGGGAAAAGGCTGTCACGCAGCCATGCATGGTGGCGCAAAGCAACCGACCGGGCCAGGGTCCTACCCACAGAGCCAGTTGAGTCAAGGGCTGATCGAAGGGGAAATTGTGCTATTCCCCTGCTATCGAGAAGAAGGCGATGTAAGTCAGCCCGGGGCCCTTCTGGGAGAGAAGGAAGAAGGAGCTCAACTATGTCGCAAAGGGCAAAGGAAGCATGTGCGAACACGCAAGTCATGTTCAATGCACGAATGCCCGCACTGGCAGAGGTAAAAATGTGGCGACCACATGTCTCCAGGTACTGAGATTCCCTAGTGGGAGGTAACAAGGGTAAAGTGGAAGAAGGCTGCAAGTCAAAAGCCGCCTGGACAACCAGACCCTGAGCTCTAGGGTGAAGGGACAGGCAGAGAGGATCGTCCGGGCCCTGGCGATGCCGGTGAGCAATGGCCCGATCAACAGGGTCACCAGAGGAGGGCTGTGCCCAGGTACCAAGCAGGATGTCAAACAAAGACCCACCAAGGGGCAGCAAAGGCTCCACCTCAACAGGCTCCATGTGGAGGAGATCCAGTAAAAGATCAGAGGGCAGGGAAACCACAGGGGGCTGAAAGAAAAGAATATCTGCAGCCCTGCAAATAGCCCTCGCGAAATCCGCACTAGCCTCAGTCGCCATTCTGTAGGAGACGGTTGGAGACTAACTCGTCCACTAGAGAGAAAGTGGAGGAGCATGAGGTTGATCCAAAGGCCACGGAACGCTAGGTGCCTGCACCAAGGGGCACCGAAAAGACCTTGGGCACGGGGAGCCCAGAGGGACTTCAACCTCCTGTAACAGAGGCCATTGTATCGACGTCGAGAACCTCCAGAGGGGACTTGGCCTGGGCGCGGTCCGACAGCGACCCAACCTCTACCTGTGGGGAGGAAAGAGGGCGTTGAACTCGGTGTCACATCCAATGTCAGCGCAGGAAGCCACGCAGGGCTATGCGGTGACTGGACGGGTTTGCTGGACGGACAAATGCAACAGTCCTCAGGGCCTTGTCCTGTCGACGTCTTATCGACTCCAGAACCGGAGTCGATGTAGCAGCCAGCGCCGAGGATGAATCCGCCGGCGAAGACCCGACATGAGTGCCTTCCTCCTCTGTGGGACCCAAAGGTGCACCAGGGAGAGGGGGTGACCCAAAGAAAGAGTGAAGAGCCTTTAAATAGGCCTCCATTTAGGTCCTTCTCGCTCCGACAGCCGGGAAGGGTGGGTAGGGGAGAGACGACTGCTGGGCGCCGGTGCCTTGCAAAGACCGAGAGCAACGGGCACCAGCATCACGTTTATGGGTGGACGACCTCCACGACCTATGTTTGTGCTTACCTGCCTCCAAACGACATCCCCGAGAACGACCTCATGAGCGGGCCCAATCCAGAGAGGGAGATCCGCGGCGCGAAGGTGCAGGACCGCACAGCCATGTGGCCAGCAGCTTCATACTACGCTCCCTTAGGATTCATCTGCTGACAGGCGTTGCACTCTTTGGACTCGTGGTGCACTCCCATGCACCACATACAAATGGCTAGCGGGTCCCTGACAGACATGTGGCGTGCACAGGTTTTACACGCTTTAAAGCCCGAAGGCATCGCACACTGTTCCGAGATGCCAAAGGCGTTGAGAAGGCCCGAAAACAGGCCAAGGAACCGCTAGTTTTCCAGGATCCGCGTTGGGACGCGGAAAAGAAGAAAACTGATGTCAGTGCGCCGGGAGGGGCTTATATGGCTCCAGTGACGTCATGTCTGTGGACGATGTCAGTGCGGAGCCGTGCGGCGCCGCACCCGGCGCACAGAGGTGCTGCTGCGGAAAGTTCTCCGGATCCAGTCTGACACCTGGGTATATTCTAAGTTAAGGAATCTGCGGCTAGATGTCTCTATCAGATAGGTTGATTATCAGATGCATTCAAGTTTGTTATGTCAAACCCAAATGTATGCACACAACACTCTTTGTCTAGGGCACAGGTACATTCAACTTAACAGAAAAGAGCCAATATGGCTTTCCTAGGTAACATTCCACTTGCAAACATCTGTAAACCTGTGGCATGATCTACTATCCACAGATTCAATAGGCCTTACAGTGAGGACCTATATGCCTGACCTGAAGCCTAAATCGGACAAACCGTACTAAAAGCTTTATTCCAAATGTCCCTTGCTCACTTTGCCACTGGATTCAAGCAAGCCGGGCTGAAGACGGCTGGAATGGCAGAAACTGGTCCTCTGAAGCTTGTTTCTGGTCCAGGGAAGACATGGCTTGGCAGTTCGGGCTGGACTGTTCCCATGAGGCACAGGGTCAGACTGATTTGCATATAGCTATGTCTGAACTGGGGTGGCAGAGTGGGCTAAAGAACGGTGATGGATTAAACCCAGATCTTTTGACTAGGTGTGAGTGTTTGATTGATTCAGATGCTCCGTCCATCACCACCCCCTTTTGTACTGCATTTTGCTGCCATAAGTGTGGCAGGGTATGCTCAGACGTGAGTCCCTTGCTCACTTTGCCACTGGATTCAAGCAAGCCGGGCTGAAGACGGCTGGAATGCCAGAAACCGGTCCTCGGAAGCTTGTTTCTGGTCCAGGGAAGACATGGCTTGGCAGTTCGGGCTGGACTGTTCCCATGAGGCACAGGGTCAGACTGATTTGCATATAGCTATGTCTGAACTGGGGTGGCAGGGTGGGCTAAAGAACGGTGATGGATTAAACCCAGATCTTTTGACTGGGTGTTAGTGTTTGATTGATTCAGATGCTCCGTCCATCACCACCCCCTTTTGTACTCCACAGTCTATGCACAGCATGTGAACTGCACATGCTGCCAATAGAAAACATCACTTACCTGTAAAAATCAGATTACAGCTTGTAGTGCTGTGGATTTACCTGCGCCCACCCACCTCCCCGAATGCAAGCTCACAGTGAGACACTTAATATTTAATATTTTGGAACATACATTTTTCTCTACCAGTACAGCCACTTTTCTAGTTTACATTTTTACAATTACTTATGCTGTCCCAAAAGGAAAAAACACAACATAAGCTGAAGTCTTTGTTTGGTGCATTGTATGTAACCCTGGGCGTAGTTCACATAGTAGCGCTAAGCATAGCTACGCGAAGTGCACTTTGCGAGCATCGCGTAGCACTACGCTAACTGCGTAGTGCGGTAGGGAAATGCTGTTCGCAATGATTGCACAGTGCTGGATGCTTGTTCGCACTGTGCAATCATTGCAAACGGCGTCTTGCACAGTGCAAGCTGTTTTCCGCCGCTGAAGTAGATTTTTACTCGAGTGGCAGCTTTCTCAACGCGGACAGGTAGTTTCTCATCGCGAGCGGTCCAGAGCATACGCGACCATTCGCAATGAGAAACCTGACCTCCCCGCATTGAGAATCTCGCTGGTAGGTTTATTTTCCACGCACGCGATCGGCAACTTGATGCTGCTGATCGCAAATGAGGAAAAAGTCTTGTCGGGATGTCATTTTGCTGGCCCGCGGTCGTCAATTTGACGTTGAGGACCGCGTACAAGCAAAAAATGCCAACTACGCTACGCGTTTTTGCACTGTGCTACGTGCAATTCGCGTAGCGTGTAGTTGCACAAACTACGCGAGCGTAGCGTAGTTTTCTGCCCAGGCCTAATTGTATGCTTCGGGTGACGTACCACAAGTCATAACAGTACAAAAAACTATTTTTTAAAGAAACACAACTTGAAACATTTGCAGAACAAGCTGCAAAGTAAAAGTTACTTACCTTCAGTAACAATATATCTGTAAGAAACATTAGTTAGTTATAGATTCCTTACCTTAGAATTACCCCAGGCGTCAGACTGGATCCGGAAAGATTTTTCATCAGCAGTACCTTTGTTCGCCGGAAGGTGGTGTCGGTCGGCTCAGAGTTCTTCGTCGTGGTCGCCGTGATGATGTTGCGGCAGCTAATTAGACGCGGCCCTCGCGCGTTGATGTCAGTTCTGTACACGACTTTCAGCGGCAGAAACGTGGAGCCATGCAAGACACTGACCATTGGTGCACAAAACTAGGGCCCTATATCCTAAACCCTAGAAATCAGTTAGCAGAATGGGAGGATGGATGAGCCGGTAAGGAATCTATAACAAACTAATGTTTCTTACATATATATCGCTACCGAAGGTAAGTAACTTGTGCATCTGAAAGAAACACGTTAGTTATAGAGTTCCTACCTTAGAATAGATACCCCAGCAATACCAACCCCGGTGCTGGGTCTGCGAACCAAGATCACACCAGAAAATCCTGGAGAACAGAACGGCCAAAGAAGCCGTCCCTCCTCTTTGATTGTCCAGGCAGTAATGTTTGGTGAACGTGAGCAGCGATGCCCACGTTGCCGCCTGACAGATGTCATTCAGAGGCACTCCTCTTCCCAAGGCAGTAGTGGCTGCCGTCGCCCTGGTGGAGTGAGCGTGTAGCCCGAAAGGAGGCTCCTTTTTAGCCAGAGAGTAACAAGCCTTAATACACAACACGACCCATCGAGAAATGATGCATGTGTGTACGGCCCAACCTTTCTTTGCACTCACGTAGCCAACAAAAAGTTGATCATCCACTCAGAACTGTTTTGTGAGATCCAGATAGAAGGAGAGCGCATGTATTGGGTCCAGATGGTGGAGCCTCTCTTCTTCCTTTGAAGGATGCGGAGGCGGAAAGAAGGTTGGCAAAGTAATGGTCTGCCCGATGTGAAAGGCAGTGATCACCTTAGGAAGAAAGGATGGACGGGTCCGGAGAACCACCTTGTTCGGATGAACAGACAAGAAAGGAGGTTTAGGGGAAAGAGCCTGGAGCTCACTCACCCTTATAGCAGAAGTGATGGCTACCAGGAAAGCAGTCTTAAGAGTTAAGAGACATAAAGGGCAATTATGAGGCGGCTCATAGGGAGCGCACATTAAATAAGTTAGCCCAAGGTTCAAGTCCCACTGAGGCATAAGGAATGGAATTGGAGGAAAAAGATGTGTTAAGCCTTACAAGAAACGCTTAACTACCAGGGACTTGAAAAGAGAAGGCTGGTCTGGCAGCCGAAAGAAGGCAGAGATGGCAGAAAGGTAGCCCTTGATAGTGCCCAGAGCAGAGCCCTGCTGGGCCCAAGAGAGAAGTAACAAGAGTACCTCAGATAGAGGGCAGAAAGTAGATCCACAGCCTTTGCTGTGCACCTTGTCACAAATTTATTCCACCTAGAGGCGTATCCCGTCTTTGTGGAGGGACGCCTGGCTGCCAAAATTACGTCACAAACTTCGGGAGACCAGTCAAAAGACGTCAACTGCCGCCGCTCAATCTCCACGCAAGGAGGTGGAGACTGGACAGGTTCGGGTGGATGACCGTCCCACGCTGCTGCGACGGAAGTTCCTCCCGAAGAGGCAGTCTGATTGGAGGATCGATGGCCATGTTGAGCAGCTCGGGATGCCAGACTCTTCGTGCCCAATCCGGAGCCACAAGAATGACTTGGGCCCGGTCGCGCCTGATCTTCTTCAGCACTCTGGGCAGAAGTGGTATAGGCAGAAAGGCGTACAACAGACCGCAACTCCACTCGCAACGAAAAGCGGCGCCTAGCGAGTGCTGCCTTGCGAATTCCAATGTGCAGAATTGCTGACATTGCACGTTCGCGTTGGTGGCGAATAGATCTAACCAAGGATCTCCCCACTGTTGAAAGAGACCTTGCACTACCACCGAGTTCAGACGCCATTCGTGATCCATCATGCACCGGCGCCTGAGTTTGTCCGCCCTGGGGTTAAGAGAACCTGCCAGGTGTTGAACCACCAAGGAAATGCCTTGATGTTCCAGCCATGTCCAGAGGCGGAGGGCCTCCTGACATAGGGTCCACGACCCCACCCCGCCCTGTTTGTTGCAATACCGCATGGCGGTGGTGTTGTCCGTGAATACCTGCACTACACTTCCCCTGACAGAGGGAAGGAATGCATTCAGTGCAAGACGAATCGCCTGGAGCTCCAGAAGGTTGATGTGAAGCCTGGACTCCGCCAGAGGCTTCTGATCTCTGCCTCTCCCATATGGCCGCCCCATCCCAGAAAGGAGGCATCTGTCACCACAGTGTGGTCGGTTGGGGAAGGGAGAGGGATATGCCATGGACCCAATCCTGGTTCGTGAGTCACCACTGCAGTTGTCGAGCAGTGCCCTCCGAGATCGGAACGCAATCGGACAGATTCCCCTGATGCTGCACCCACTGGAACTTCAGGTCCCATGCAGAGCCCACATATGTCACCTGGCATGATCAATCAGCAGGGTACAAGAGGCCATAAGGCCCAGCAGCCTCAGGGTCAGGGATAAGGGCTGAAAGATCGGAATCATAGCCTGAATATCCCGGACTCGCTGTTGGGGAGGATAGATCTGAAACTGTGCTGTGTCCAGAACCGCTCCAATGAAGAGAAGCTTCTGAGAGGGAATAAGGTGCGACTTCGGCACATTGATGGAGAACCCCAGCATATGCAGGAGGTCAGCCGTAGTCTGGAGGTGGGAGACGACAACGAGTCGTCGAGATAGGAGAAGACTGAAACCCCTGATCTGCGACCACCCCCATCACTTTCGTGAACACCCGAGGGGCGCTGGTAAAGTCAAAGGGGAGCATGGTGAACTGAAAGTGCTTATGGCCTACTGGAACCACAGGTAACGCCTGTGGGCCGGCAGGACGGGAATGTGAAAATAAGCATCCTGCAAGTCTAACGCTACCATCCCGTCTTGCGGGTCGAGGGCAGACCAGACCTGAGCAAGCGTCAACATTTTTAACTCCTTCCGGAGGAAGCGATTAACATCCCTGAGGTCCAAAATAGGACACATGCCCTTGTCCTTCTTGGGAACCAGAATGTAGTGGGAGTAACAACCACAACCTACTTCTGGGACAAGAAACACGCTCGATGGCTCTCTTGGCCGAGAGAGACGTAACTTCCTGCTGGAGAAGGGCCAGATGATCCTCCGACATGCGGTGGTACTGCGGTGGCATGGTTGGAGGGGTAGTCTTGAGGGGGAGGGAGTAGCTCCTTCAGACTATTTGCAAAACTTACCTGTCCGAAATGATGGTGCACCAGTGGGGGAGGTGATGGTGAATCCTACCGCCCACTTGTGTTTGATGGGCCTGAAAGGTCAGACTAGGAGGGTTTGGAGGCTGCTGCAGAGGGGGGGGGGGGGGGGGGGGTAGGTGGACTGGCCTGCCCGCTGGCCCCCGGAACCTCGCCGGTTGTTACAAAGTCCCTGGCCACAAGAAGGTTGGGTAAGTTGCTACGGCCTGTGGCCTGGGTGGGACGTAGCGGGGCACCCCTTCTGTAGCCACGAAAGGGGCAAAAAGCAGACTGCACTGGATGGGAGGAGAGGCACAAAGACTTAGCCGTATCCCGTGAGTCCTTGAAGGGCTCTAGGGCGTTGTCTGCTTTGTCGCCAAGAAGGCGACGGCCATCAAAGGGCATGTCCATCAAGGTGTTCTGGATATCCTGTGAGAAGCCAGTGGACCTCATCCAGGCGTAGCATCGAAGCGTTACGGACGTTGAAATGGTCCTGCCTAGAAAGTCGGCGGTGTCCAGCCCACAACGGATCGTAAACTTAGCTGCCTCTCTCCCGGAGGCGACAGCCTGGGAGAGCACTGTCCGGGCCTCCTCCGGACACTGAGGCAGCACATGCGCCACCATATCTCACACGGAGTGCGAATAACGGCCAAAGAGACATGCAGTGTTTACAGACAGCAGTCTTAAGCTGGCAAAAGAAAAAAAATTCTTGACAAGATGGTCCAGCTTTTTGGATTCCCTTTCCGGTGGAGCGGTAGGGAAGGCGCTTTTGGAGGTGGAGTCTTGGACCACCAAGCTCTCTGGGGTGGGGTGTTGGGAGAGTAAAGTGGGGTCGCCCGGAGCCGGCCGATCACCCTGTCGACTGGAGCACCCGTGTTGGGCCTGGACCACGTGCCCAAAAGGACGTCAGTGATGGCCTCATTAAATGGAAGCAGTGGCTCTGAAGAGCTTGTGCCGGTTGAAGCACATCAGTCACGAGGTTAGTCCTGACCACCACCGTAGGAAGCTCGGGGTTAAGAGCCGCGGCCACCCTATGCAATACCACAGCGTATGACGCACCCTCCTCCGTAGCCACGGTAGGAGGAGACAACATGCTAAGGTCGGGTGAAGTGTCAAGACCACTGGCATCCCCCAGTTCCTCTCTCCAGTCCTGCTTAGGCTCAAGCTGGTCAGCTAAAGAGTTACGTGACCCCTCCCAGTCCTCCTCAACTTCCTCTGGGTGCCAGGTGAACCTTAATAGAATGAAAATTAAGGCCAGACTGAGCCAAATGCAAAAGGTATGGAAGAATGACATCTTCCTTGCAGGTCGTCGGATCATAGTTTTCGGAAGTGCACCAGATGCAGAACCTCTTCCACTTGTAGGCATTGGAAGTCCTAGTGGAAGGTCGCTTAGCCTCCTTGAGTATATTCATGCAATCGTCAGGCAGATTCAGGTGTCCATATTGCTCTCTCTAAGGAACCATGCCGCCAAACTCAACGATGAGAGGTTGGGGTGCACCATCTGCCCCCCGAACTTCTTGAGAAGGTCCGGCCGACACGGCAGCCGCAGGTGGGGTAGGAGAGACCTGTGAAGCAGGTCCGTGAACCACCACTGTTGGGGCCACTCCGGAGCAATGAGGATCATCAGTGCTCTGGACTGAGACAGCTTGATGAGTACCGCCGGAATCAGGGGAATGGGTGGAAAAGCGTACAGAAAGCTGTTCGACCAGCTGATCCATAGCGCGTTCCCCACAGTCCCCGGTAGGTAATACCTGGAGGTGAAGTCTCGGCGTTTTCTGCGGTGGCGAACAGATCTACGTCTGGAGTGCCCCACCTGTCGAAGATGTTTCCTAGCACTTCGTCGTTTAGAACCCACATGTGGTTTTCTTGAACCAGCATGCTGAGTGCGTCCACCTGAGCATTCTACACACCTGGCGGATGGGCAGCCGTTATCGTCAGTCCTCTGGCTAGCAGCCAGTGCCAGATCGCCTGCGCTTCTTGTGACAGTGTGCGCGATCTCGAGCCCCCCTGCTTGTTGAGGTAATACATTGTGGTCGTATTGCCCGTCTGTACAAGCAAGGAGTTGGTCTAGAAGGACGGATGAAAGGCCTTCAGTGCCAAGTGAACAGCTCTGAGTTCCAGAAAATTGATGTGATATGTGGATTCCGCCGGGGACCACGTTCCCTGGATCTGTAGATGGTCTGAATGCGCTCCCCAGCCGTGGAGAGAAGCATCGGTGACGACAGTCTCAATGGGAATGTCCTTGTGGAATGGAACCCCTTTGAGGAGATTCTCTGCTGAGCACCACCATCTCAGGGACTGTTGAGTGTGAAGGAACAGCCGGATCCTGTCGCTCCAGCTCCTCCGCTTCTGGTCCCACTGATCCTCCAGCGGCCTCATGTGGAGGCGTGCATGTGGCGTGAGGAAGATGCAAGAGGCCATCGACCCCAGTAGAGAAGACACCGTCCTCACTGTCGTAGATGGAACAGCTATGAGAGCCTGAGTCTTCCGAAAGATCGATAAGCGTCGCTCCTCCGAAGGAGACACACTTGCTGAAAGAGTATCGATGGCGGCTCCCAAGTACTGTAGGCACTGGACAGGAGTCGGAACAGACTTGGGCATGTTTATGTGCAACCCCAGTTGGTTCAACAGAACGGCCGTCCTGTTGAAGTGCAATTGCGCTTCCTGGAAGGTGGAGGCTTTGATCAACCAGTCGTCCAGGTACGGGTAGACAAACACCTTGTTCTTTCTCAGGTGCGCTACCACCACCGCCATGCACTTTGAAAAAGTCCTGGGTGCAGACTTCAGTCCAAACGGTAGTACGGTGTACTGATAGTGATTGGTACAGACTAGAAAGCGCAGGAACTTCCGGGGTTTCCGTGCAATGGGCACATGGAAGTACGCATCCTGTAGATCTATTGCGCAAAGCCAGTCTCCTCTTTGTAGCTGAGGATAAAGCTGGTGCAAAGACAGCATGCAAAATTTCTCCCTGCGAATCCATTTGTTTGCTTGTCGCAAATCCAGAATGGGCCTGAACTCGTTCTTGTCCTTCTTGCGCACCAGGAAGAACCGTGAGTAAAGACACGTTCCCCTTTGAGACAAAGGGACATCTTCTATCGCCCTTTTTCTTAACAGGGTATCGGCCTCCGCTTGGAGCTCGCGCAGCTGGAATTGAGAGCGAACCAGTGGAATTGATGGAGGAGGGCTGACAAAACGAAGGCTGGGCACAGTCTTCCTGCCCCCCCCCTGGGGGAGAGATGATATCAGTAGACCCAATCTGCCCCCCCCCCCTCAAGGGAGGCAGAAAGCCCACTAGACACCAGCCCCCAATCTGCCCCCTGGGGGGACAGAAAGCACCCTAGATGCAAGGGAATATTTTTTTATAGGCCCGGGGTGGGGGCTGCCCATAATGGGCATGCAAATGCCCCCACCCTACCCCCAAAGAAAACAAAGGACTTTCAGCCTCCCCCAGGTGGCAGATGGGGGCAATAGCCCCTGATCTGCCCCACATGGGGAGGTAGGGGTGGGGGGGAGAGGGGGTGGAGGAGAAAGCCCATAAAGAACCAGGGATTTTTTTTGTATATAGGTAGGGGTGGGGGCTGCCCAGAATGGGCATGTCAATGCAACCACCACCCCAAAAAATGCTAGTCGTTCTGCCCCTCATGGGAGGCATATGGGGCAATAGCACAATATCTGCACCAGAGATTTCTTGTCTTTCAAAGTTCGGGGTGGGGGCTGCCAAGAATGGGAATGCCAATGCCCCCACCCACCCCAAAAAAGATGCCACAGTCTTTCTGCCCCGGGGGGGGGAGGCGGGGGGGGCAGAAAGCCCACGATGCGCCAGCAATTATGCTGCCTTTTTTATACGCAGGGGTGGGGGCTGACCAGAATGGGCATCCCTATGCCCCAGCCCCCTAAAAGAATAGCAACAGTCTTTCTGCCTCCCTCGGGGGCATATCGGGGCAATAGCCCCTGATTTACCCCCTCCCCAGGGAGACACAAATCTCAATAGGCATTTACTTTTTTTCTGAAAGTGCCTATCTGTGAATTTTGGGCCCTAGTGCAGCCGACAGCTAGGGAAACACAGCAAACCTACATATTTTTGAAAACTAGACACTGAAGGGAATCCAGGATGGGGTGACTTGTATGGCTCTCACTAGGTTCTGTTACCCAGAATCCCTTGCAAACCTTAAAATGTGTAAAAAAAAACAACACATTTTCCTCACATTCCTGTGATGGAAAGTTCTGAGATCTACATGGATCCACAAAATTCCACCCACCACGCATTCCCCAAAGTTTTCTGAGAAAAATGGTACCTGGGTAGGTCGGCCTAGTGCCCGTGACAGGAATTAGCCCAAAACGCAATGTGGAGACACCACATTTTCACAGTGAAAACTGTCCCTTTTTTTGCAAAGTGCCTAGCTGTAGATTTTTAACCCTAGCTCTGCTAGAACCTAGGGAAACCTAGCAAACATATACATTTTTGAAAACTAGACACCCAGGATGGGGTGACTTGTCTGGCGCCCACCCGGCTCTGTTACCCAGAATTCCTTGCAAACCTCAACCTTTGTAACAAAACCCCCCACATTTTTCTCAAATTTATGTGATGGAAAGTTCTGGAACCTCGGTGGCACCACAAACTTCCACCCACCCGGCATTCTCCAAAGCCTCCCGATAAAAATGGTACCTCACTTGTGTGGGTAGGCCTAGTGCCAGCGACAGGAAATTGCTCCAAACTCAACATGGACACCACATTTTCACAGTGAAAACTGAGCCTTTTTTGCTAAGTGCCTAGCTGTAGATTTTGAAGCCCAGCTCTGCAGGCACCTAGGGAAACGTAGCAAACCTATACATTTTTGAAAACTAGACACCCAGGGGAATCCAGGCTGGGGTGACTTGTCTGGCTCTCACCAGGTTCTGTAACCCAGAATCCCTTGCAAACCTCAGAATTTGTAAAAAAAACAAACACATTTTCATCTCATTTCTGTGGTGGAAAATTCTGGAATCTGCATGGATCCACAAAATTACACTCACCTTGCATTCCCCAAAGCCTTCCGAGAAAAATGGTACCCCACTTGTGTTGGTAGGCCTAGTGCCCGCTACACGAAACTGCCCAAAATGCAACGCGGCCACACCACACTTTCACAGTGAAAACTGACCCTTTTTTGCAAAGTGCCTAGCTATAGATTTTGAACCCTAGCTCTGCTGGCACCTAGGGAAACCTAGCAAACCTACAAATTTTTTAAAACTAGACCCCCAGGAGAATCCAGGATGGGGTGGCTCTCACCAAGTTTTGTTATCCAGAATCCCTTGCAAGCCTCAAATTTTGTAAAAAAAAAAAAAACAACCACATTTTCCTAACATTTCTGTGGTGGAAAGTTCTGGAATGTACGTAAATCCCCCAGGTCTCCCGATAAAAATGGTACCTCACTCATGTGGGTGCCCCAAGTACCCGCGACGAGCAAGGGCCCAAAACATATTGAGGAGACATCAAAATGACCCATCACAAAACAACCTGGATTTGCAAGGAGGTCACCTGTGTTTTTGGCCTCGGGCTCGGCGGCCATCTTGCGAAATCTACCAAACCCACACATTTCTGAAAACTAGACACCCGGGGGAGTCCAGCGAGGTATGGCTTGCGTGGGTCCCCCAATGTTTCCTTACCCAGAATCCTCTGCAAACCTCAAATTTAGCAGAAAAAAATCCCTTTTTCTCAACTTTCTGTGTGGGAAAGTTCTGGAATCTGCGTGGATCCACAAATTTACTACCACCCAGCGTTCCCCCAGGTCTTCCAATAAAAATGGTACCTCACTTGCGCGGGTGGGTCACGTACCTGTGACAGGCAAGGGCCCAAAACCAATTGAGGCGACATCAAAATTACCTATCACAAAACAACCTGGTTTTGCAAGGGGGTCCCATGAGTTTTTGGCCCCGGGCTCGAAGGCCATCTAGGGAAACCTATCAAACCCACACATTTCTGAAAACTAGACACCCAGGGGAGTTCAGAAAGGTATGGCTTGAGTGGGCTCCCCAAAATTTCCCAACCAAGAATCCCCTGCAATCGTCACATTTTGTTGAAAAAATACATTTTTTCTCACATTTCTGTGTGAGAAAGTTGTAGGATCACCGGGCGGAGACAAATTTCCTATCACCGAGTGATCCCGGAGGTCTCCCTATATAAATGATACCTCACATGTGTGGGTAGGCATAGTGGCTGCAACAGGAAATGGCCCAAATCATACTGTGTAGACTTCAAAATTACTTGTTATGTTATGTTATTAACACTTATAGAGCGCGCAATTACCCTTGGGTGTCCTGGCGCTGAGCATTGGCCTCCTGAAGCTAGCTGAGATATCAGTGTGAAAAAAGCCACGTCTTCAAGCTCTTCCGAAACATAAGGAGATTAGGAGTGTTTTTAAGAGCTAATGGAATCTCGTTCCAGGCTCTTGAGGCACAGTGCATAAAGCTCCTGCCTCCCCAATTGAGTTTTTTTATCCTGGGAATTTGTGTTAATTTGGCACTGGTAGATCTCAGTGTCCTCCTGGGCACATACCATTGGAACTTCTGCCTGAGGAATTCTGGACCAATACCTTTGATAGCCTTAAAGACTATACAAAGCGCTTTAAAGCGAGATCTTTGTTTTATAGGAAGCCAATGTGGCTTCCTGAGCTCGCCTTTAACAGAGGCAAATTTGGGGATACCAGACAGCAGCCTGGCTGCTGCGTTCTGGACTAACTGAAGTCTGCACATCTGACATTTTTGCAGATTCAGGTATAGGCCATTACAGTAGTCCAGCTGTGATGTTATCAGAGCCATGACCACTGTCTTCAAGCTGTTCTCTGTCAAAAAGAACTTTATTTTCCTTATGATTCTAAGAATCACAAAACAGGCTGAGGTCACCAGGCTAATCTGGTCCCCCATGATAAGCCTATCATCCACAACTACCCCCAGGTTTTTAGCCTTCTTGGTTGGTGTGGGACAGGGCCCCAGTTCTTCTGGCCACCATTTTGGTGTCCACACCAAGGGATTGTTCCCAAACTTTAACACCTCAGTTTTATTAGAGTTGAGTTTCAAACAATTGGAGGACATCCAACGGGATATGGCACTCATACACTCATGAAAGTGGTCCCCATTCTCTTTTTCACCTCCCTTGCTTATGGACAACACAATTTGTGTGTCGTCGGCATAGGAGGTGAGCTGGAAGCCAAAGGATCTAATAACTCCCGCTAGAGATGCCACATATATATTAAAGAGCGTGTGGCTCAAATAAGAGCCCTGTGGCACCCCGCACAGGAGTATGAATGGCTTAGATGAATTGCCATCCAGATCCACTGTTTGGGACCTGTCTGCTAAAAAGGACTGTATGAGTTTCCATGCAAGTCCTGCCACACCGATCCCAGACAACCGGTCCATCAAAATGTTATGATGGACCGTGTCGAAGGCCGCCGACCGGTCTAGCAGGATCAAAACGGCACTTCCTCCTCCATCTATGGCTTCTCTGATTTCCTCCGTAGATTTCAACAGAGCCAGCTCAGTGCTGTGATCAGTCCTGAACCCATATTGTGAGGGGTCCAGAGAGTTGTTAGAATGAAGAAAAGCACTGAGTTGGGTGTTCATCACCTTTTCCAGGATTTTAGCAGGGAGAGGGAGCCGTGAAATAGGCCTATAATTATTAGATTCTTAAGGGTCTGAATTCTGCTTTTTCAAGAGCGGGAGGACGGATGCTACTTTCCAGATCTTAGGAAAAATCCCGGAGGCAAAAATACTATTAAACACAAGAATCAGGGCCATTCCTATAACCTCTGGTATTTGTTTGATGACCCAAGCAGGGCAAGGATCACTAGGGGCTCCTGATCGAATTTGTGTCAAAACCTTAATTAATTCGGTAATCTCCAATGGTGTAAATTGATCCAGAGATCTTAATGGATCTCTGCCTTCCAGTCCACTAATAATATTGCTTGCCTGTGTATTTTCATTAACCTCAGTGAATGAGGAGAATATCGCTTCAACTTTCTGTTTGAAAAAAGCAGGGATTTCATTGCAAAATGAGTGGTTACTATGACTCTTGGGACTGGAGGGTAAGGTCAGTTTTTTAATAGTATTAAAAAGTTCCTTAGAGTTGGACTTGGCTAATGCTATCTGTTTGGAGAAAAACGGTCTTTTAGCTTCAGATAGGCTTTGTTTATAACTTGTTATAGATAGTTTATATTTAACCTTAGCTGTATCAGTATACATTTTACGCCAGGCCCTTTCTAGCAGTTTACATTCTAGTTTCCTTCTAACAAAGCTACCTGGTTTGGGAGGGGGGCACCTGTTTTTTTTACCTCGAGATCGCCGCCATCTAGGGAAACCTACCAAACCCACACATTTCTAAAAACTAGAAACCCTGGGGAGTCCAATGAGGTATGTCTTGAATGGATCCCACAACGTTTCCTTACCCAGAATGCCCTGCAAACTTCAAATTTAACTGAAAAAAACAAATGTTCCACATATTTTTTGGGTGGAATCACCGTGCCAGCACAAATGTCCTACCCCACAGCATTCTCCTTAGTGTCCCGAGTAAATGTAGCGCTAAGAATTGTCGGTGCTATACCCTAAATCCCTATGTTTTGGGATCTTCCCAGTCACAGGCCCTTGCCCCACCCCCACAAGTGAGGTATCATTTTACTCGGGAGACTAAGAGGAACGCTGTGGGGCAGGACATGTGTGCCGGCACGGGGATAACAGCCTCAAATATGTGGAAAATAAGTTTTTTTCAGCTAAATTTGAAATTTGCAGGGCATTCTGGGTAGGGAAACGTTGGGGGATCCACGCAAGGCATATGTCAATGGACTCCCCCGGGTGTCTAGTTTTATGAAATGTATGGACAGTTTCCCAAGATGGCTGCCGAGCCCGGGGCCAAAAACCCTGGTGACCCCCCTTGCAAAACCAGGTTGTTTTGTGATAGGTTATTTTGATGTCTCCTCAATAAGTTTTGGGCCCTTGCCTGTCGCGGGTACTTGACACACCCACGCGAGTGAGGTATCATTTTTTATCGGGAGACCTGGGGAAACGCTCAGTGTTAGGAAAATTGTGGATCCAAGTAGATATCGTAACTTTCCCAGACAGAAATTTGAGTAAAAAGTTATTTTTTCAGCTAAATTTGAGGTTTGCAGGGGTTCTGGGTAGGAAAACGTTGGGAGGACCCACGCACGCCATACCTCGCTGGACTCCCCCGCGTGTCTAGTTTTCAGAAATGTGTGGGTTTGGTAGTTTCCCAAGATGGCCGCCGAGCCCGGGCCAAAAACCCAGGTGACACCCCTTGCAAAATCAGGTTGTTTTGTGATGCATTAATTTGATGTCTCCTCAATAAGTTTTGGGCCCTTGCCTGTCGCGGGTACTTGACCCACCCATGCCAGTGAGGTATTATTTTAAACTGAATCGGAGGAGGAATAGCCATCGTCCACAAGTCCACCCCCTCGCAGACGACTCCCTCAACTCCGCCAAACTCCTCCACTTCCAGATCCACACCAAGCCCAACACCACCCTCTGAGGAACTCTCGTCTACAGACCTCCCGGACCCTGTTCAGCAACTCCATCGCCGACCTCGCCAGCACCCACGCACTCGCCTCCGCAGACTACATCCTCCTCGGGGACCTGAACTTCCACCTCGAGAACAACAACGATGCCAACTCCGACACCCTGATCGACAAACTCGGCCTCCGACAACTCGTCACCGAACCCACCCACGTCGCTGGCCACATGCTCGACCCTGTCTTCTCCACAAGCACCCACGTCGCCTTCAACAACACCAACGAACTCCACTGGACCGACCACCGCTGCATCCACTTCACCTTCAGGAAACCAACCGCACCCTACAACTCCCCCGTCGCTGCTGGGGCAAAATCACCGAGGACCAACTGACCTCCACCCTCGCCCAGAACCCACCCACCGACCCAGACACCGCCGCCCGCAACCTCAGACATTGGATCGAAGACTGCGCCAACACTCTCGCCCCGCTAAAGAAACCTTCCATCAACCACCCCAGAAAGAAAACCGCCTGGTTCACCGCAGGAACTTCAGACCTCCAAACACACATGCCGGAAGCTGGAGAAGAAATGGACCCACGACCGCACACCAGACAGCCATGCAGCACTCAAGGACGCCATTCGCAGACATCACCAGCTCATCAGAACAGCCAAGAGATCCTCCTTCAAAACCCGCCTGGAAAACAACGCTCACAACAGCAAAGAGCTTTTTAGTGAAGGTTCTCCCCAACCCCATCGCCAACACCGACATCCCGCCCTCGCAAGATCTGTGCGGCGCACTTGCCACCTTCTTCCATCGCAAGATCGCCGACATCCACGACAGTTTCAACACCCCGTCCGCCCCAACCACGACAGACCCCACCCCAAACACCACCTGCACCAACCAGCTGACCTCCTGGTTCCACACCAACGACGACGAGACATGCAAGATCATGAACTCCATCCACTCAGGATCTCCGTCAGACCCCTGCCCTCACCATGTTTTCAACAAAGCAGACGCAACCATCGTACCCCAGCTAAGGAATATCATCAACACCTCCTTCAACACAGCGACGTTCCCGGAAAGCTGGAAGCACGTCAAAATAAACGCCCTCAAGAAGCCATAGGTGGACCCCAAGGACCTCAAGAACTTCAGGAACATCTCACTGCTCCCCTTCCCGGCGAAGGTCATTGAGAAAATCGTCAAAATGCAGCTGACCCGCCACCTCGAGGACAACAACATCCTGGAGACATCCCAATCCGGATTCAGACGAAACCACAGCACCGAGACAGCCCTCATCGCTGCCACAGACGACATAAGGCACCAGCTAGACATTGGCGAAACTTCAGCCCTCCTCCTCCTGGACCTGTCAGCCGCATTCGACACGGTCTGCCACCGCACACTACGAACTCGCCTCCAAGAAGCCGGAATCCAAAAGAAAGCCCTGGACTGGACCACGTCCTTCCTCTCCGGCAGAACCCAGAGAGTCCGCTCCTACCCTTCCGATCCGAAGCCACAGACCTCATCTGCGGCGTACCCCAGGGCTCATCCCTCAGCCCGACCCTGTTCAAAGTCTACATGGCCCCCCTTGCACAAGTGACCCGCCAGCATGACCTGAACATCATCTCCTACGCCGACGACACCCAGATCATCCTCTCCCTCACCAAGGACCCTCACACCCCCAAAACCAACCTCCACGAGGGAATGAAGGCCGTCGCCGAGTGGATGAGAAGCAGCCGCCTGAAACAGAACTCGGACAAGACAGGAGTCCTCATCCTCGGCCAGACCACCTCTGCCTGGGACGGCACCTGGTGGCCGACCACACTAGGAACAGCGCCGACACCCTCAGACAACGCACGCAACCTAGGATTCATCCTTGACTCCACCCTCTCCTTGTCGAAGCAGGTCAACGCTGTCTCCTCCTCCGGCTACAACACCCTCTGCATGCTTCGCAGGATCTACAAGTGGATCCCGACCGAAACCAGAAGAACTGTGACCCAAGCCCTCGTCAGCAGCAGGCTGGACTACGGCAACGCACTCTACGCAGGAATCCCTGCCAAACACCTACGGCGACTGCAAAGCATCCAAAACTCCTCCGCGCGCCTGATCCTCAACATCCCTCGTCGCAGCCACATCACCCCCCACCTGAGAGACCTGCACTGGCTACCTGTCAACAAGAGTATCACCTTCAAGCTCCTCACCCACGCACACAAAGCACTCCACAACACCGGACCAGCCTACCTGAACAACAAACTCAACTTCTACACCCCCGCCCGCCAGTTCCGCTCCACCAACCTCGCCCTCGCCGCCGTCCCGCGCATCCAACGAATAACCTCCGGCGGCAGATCCTTTTCCTTCCTCGCCGCTAAGACTTGGAACACCCTCCCCACCCACCTGCGGCAGACGCAGGACCTGCTCACTTTCAGGAGGCTCCTCAAGACCTGGCTCTGCGACCAGTAGCAGCACCCCCAGCGCCTTGAGACCCTCACGGGTAAGTAGTGCGCTCTACACATTCACTGATTGATTGAATGGCTTGCGTGGGTCCACCAACATTTTCCTACCCAGAATCCCCTGCAAACCTTAAATTTAGCTGAGAAAAATCACTTTTTTCTCAAATTTCTGTGTGGGAAAGTTCAGGAATCTATGTGGATCCATTAATTTCCTACCACCCAGCGTTCCCCCAGGTACCCCGATAAAAATGATACCTTACTCGCGTGGGTTGGTCAAGTAACCACGACAGGCAAGGGCCCAAAACTTATTGAGAAGACATCAAAATTACCTATTACAAAACAACCTGATTTTGCAAAGGGGGGGGGGGGTCACCTGGGTTCTTGGCCCCGGGCTCGGTGGCCATCTTGTGAAACTACCAAACCCACACATTTCTCAAAGCTAGACACCTGGGGGAGTCTAGCGAGATATGGCTTGCGTGGATCCCCCAACGTTCCCCTACCCTGAATGCCCTGCAAACCTCAAATTTAGCTGTGGGTGTTATCCCCGTGCCGGCACAAATATCCTACCCCACAGTGTTCCACTTAGTCTCTCGAGTAAAATGATACCTCACTTGTGTGGGTAGGGCAAGGGCCTGTGACCGGGAAGAGCCCAAAACATTGGGATTTAAGGTATAGCACCAACAATTCTAAGAGCTACATTTTTTAAAGAATGCGTTTTTAGCCAATTCTGCATTGGACACCCACACAAGGGAGGTGACATTGTACTTGGGAAACTAAGGAGAATGCTGTGGGGTAGGACATTTGTGCCGGCACGGTGATTCCACCCAAAAATATGTGGAAAATGTGGGGGGTTTTCAGCTAAATTTGAGGTTTACAGGGGATTCTGGGTAGGGAAACATTGGGAGATCCATGCAATCCATACCCCGTTGGACTCCCCCGGGTTTCTAGTTTTCAGAAATGTGTGGGTTTGGTAGCTTTCCCTAGTTGGCGGCGAGCTCGGGGCTAAAAAAACAGGTGCACCTCCCCAAAACCAGGTAGTTTTGTAATAGGTAATTTTGAAGTCTCCACAGTACGATTTGGGCCATTTCCTGTTTCAGCCACTATGCCTACCCACACATGTGAAGTGCCATTTTGTATCGGGAGACCTAGAGGAATGCCGGGTAGTAGGAAATTTGTGTGAGCCCGGTGATCCTACAACTTTCTCACACACAAATGTGTGAAAAATTGATTTTTGCAACAAAATTTTAGGTTTGCAGGGGATTCTGGGGAGGGAAATGTTCAGGGACCCACGCAAGCCATACCTTGCTAGACTCCCCCAGGTGTCTAGTTTTCAGAAATGCATGTGTTTGGTAGGTTTCCCTAGAAGGCCGCCGAGCCCGGGCCAAAAACTCATGGCACCTCCCTTGCAAAACCAGGTTGTTTTGTGATATGTAATTTTGATGTTGCCTCAATAGGTTTTGGGCCCTAGCCTGTCGCGGGTACTTGACTCCCTCACGCGAGTGAGGTACCATTTTTATCGGAAGACTTTGGGGAACACGGGGTGGGTGGAATTTTGTGGATCAACGCAGAATCCAGAACTTTCCACCACAGAAATGTGAGGAAAATGAGTTTTTTCGGACACATTTCGAGGTTTGCAAGGGATTCTGGGTAACAGAACCTTGTGAGAGCCAGACAAGTCACCACATCCTGGATTCCCCTGGGTGTCTAGTTTTAAAAAATGTATAGTTTTGCTAGGTTTCCCTAGGTGCTGGCAGAGCTAGGGTTCAAAATTTACAGCTAGGCACTTTGCAAAAAAGGGTCAGTGTTCACTGTAAAAATAAAGTGTGTCCACGTTGCGTTTTGAGCCGTTTCCTGTCGCGGGCACAAGGCCTACCCACACAAGTGAGGTACCATTTTTATCTGGAGACTTAGGGTAACACAGAATTGTAGAGCAACTGTTATTACCTATTGACTTTTGATGCATTTCTGCCTTCCAAATGAAAGATAATGTGTAAACAATAAGTCATTTTGAAAAATGACCTATAATTTTCATGCTAGTATGGGTACTCATAATTTCGGAAATGTGCAAATATCTACTGTTTCTAAACTCTATATTTTGTTCCAATTTCAGAAATACATAGGTGTCTTGCATACCGTTTTTGCCATGTACATATTTTCCTAAATTAATTGCTATATACCCGGTACATAATAAAAAACCATTGCAAGACGCTGCTCAGTTATTGGCTCTGGGTTCGTCGAGTTCTTGGTGAACCTACAAGTCCTATATAGCTCCACAACCAGAAAGGTCCAGCGGATGTAACGGTATATTGCTTTCAAACAGCTGTCATAATTAGAAGAAGTTACAGGTGAAAACGTTGACACAAAGGGCGGTTTTTTTCAACTAATTTTCAATTTTTCGTATATTCAACGGTTAGTTTCAATAAAGAAACCTTGAAGGATCTATACAAGTGACACCTTGCCGAATTCAGAATTTTGTCTAGTTTTCTAAAATGAATAGCTTTCCATGATCCATTATTTCTTTCATACCCATTTCTACCAATAACTGGAAGGAAGCACAAAAAATAGCAAAAATAGGCTATGTCCCAGAAAAATGCCAAAACTTTGTAAAAAAAAAATAATTGGTTTTCTGACAATAGTCTGCTTGTCCCCCTTACAGGGGAATCCACAAACCCTGGGTACCTTTAAAATCCCCATGATGTAGGAAGAAAAGGACGCACATTTGGCATGGATATCATATGTGGTCAAAAAGTTACAGAGGCCTAAGCGCAAATTACCCCAAATAGCCAAAAAAAGGCTTAGCACAGGGGGTTGAAAGGCCTAGCAGCGAAGGGGTTAAGCATACACACTCATCAGAGGGTGGCAGTATAAAAAATGAAACCTTCCTCAACAAAGCCACTATCTCCTTAGGATTCCTCTGGCTGTATGCAGAGCAGAGGGAGAGGAAGCAAGGAAAGCATTAAGATGTGACTCAGCGAAAGACCTCTAGACTACTAGCCTTTTTTGGACTTTCTAGGCAACATAAATATTCACATAGACGGAGATCGGCCTCAGTCTAATCAATATTATCAAGTTAAAAAGTGCTTAATAAAAAGGCAACAGGGGTTCAAGTTACCGAAAAACAGACCCTAGAATTGCTCTGAAGAATGGTGTGAGTCCAAGCCTAGGAGAGCAAAGTCTCTAATGACTCTGCTATCAAGAAGGTAAGAGGGGAGGAATCCTCAGAAAGGAGTTGCGGAGGAGTGTGTGTTGTATACCATAGTAGTATAGTGTTATGGTGCATCAAAAATCAAGTATAAACATTGTATACAGGTTGTTGTCCACATCCCTCTAGCATAACCTCTTGTGGGCCGAGAGGGTTAATCCACTGAAGCACCATCCCATTCCTTGGGAGCCCAGATAGTATGGTCAGAGCAGACCCAGAACAGGCAATCTGAACACCAGTCAGTTGGGGAAGGGGGGCTTGGCTGGTGCACAAAGCTGGTCCTTGCTAGCTTCAGTGGGGTCTGCAGGAGATGCATTAGGTCGGCACGTCTGTGCTACAGTTGGTGGAAGCTGAATGACACTGGAAACCAAGGCATAAAAAAACGGACTCAACAGCATTAAACTTAGTTTCAGAGTACCAGGAGGGGTGTATGAGTGGAGTATTGAGCATAGCATTGCCTTAAAATGTGTACTCTTGTCTAACGGGAGCTGGAAGGATTTTTGCAACTTCTGGCTTAGCTGCTGCTGGTGGTTGAATGGATCAGGTGGGACTACAGGGGCGCATGGAACGGTCTGCATTAAAACCCTGCAGACAACAGCCTCCCTCTTACTTAACTACATTGATCCAGCCTAAACTGCTTTTAATCCTTTTTACTTGCTGCAGGTGCCATTTTACACTCCATTAACCCCCTTCCTTTACCTCCCATCTCCCTCTCACGCACCTGCCGACAGACACCAACACCACCATTAGCACCACCAACAACTTGGCACTACAGTGATCCAGCTCCTTTTGAGTGAATCAGAATATTTGGAGCAGGTGCCAAGAAATTTGCGCTCAGAGGTAAGTTACTGCTCTCATGTGTGAATGACGTGCATACACAAATGGACGCCCTGCTACCTTATTTTGTTCTCCAGCGGGAGGGCGCCAAATTTCTTTATGCCCAGGAGGCTATCCGAGAAAGCTCGAAGTACAGGCAAGGAGCTAGGTCGTAAGAATAACAATTTGAAAATAACATGCTGGATGCTACAAAAAAAACAATTGAAAAGTTTCCATTTAGAGTGTTTTGCTGACTAGGTAAAATGCTTTACTTCTGATTCTTTAATTAGGCTCAAATATTGAAGTTCCGTAATTTAAATATTCAAGCTATTCAAATTGTTTACACCTGTTGCAGGCGCAGAGAATGTGCCATTTCGATTTAAACTCTGCCTCACAGTGTGGGCTTGTACCAGGGTGAGAATACATTCAAGGTAATATTTTACCGTTCGACAATACCGTGCTCACATTTAAAAGTTGGTCTTGATTAATAAAAGCTTCATCCAATGTTTAAGGCACAACAACGCATCCCAGTGGAGGAAATATGTTAGATGTATTAAATAACAGAACACAGGTGTAAATCTATGAATAGTTTGGAAAAAGTCAGCTTTATGCCCGATACAGAGTAGGGTCTGCCGATGCTTTGATAGGCAGGAAAATAGGCAAGCTAGATTTACAATTTGTCCATTTCACTTGACTATTTCAACGTCCATGGTACATTTATTAAATGTGCTTCATATATATAGGATGGATCAAGATAACTACTTGCCTTCATTCAATAGTTTGTGTATGATTTTTACAAACACGGTGTCCTTTGAAGATTCAATTGGATCATCGCTATCTTCTGAATTGGTCCAGCTGCAAAACAGACAATGGGATTTCATATAAATTGGCTTCTATGGAACGTAACTTATTTATTCAAATCTAAACCCCTATAAAAACATTCCAAAACACACATTTTTGTCAAATATACTTCAGGCAAATTGAAGAAATTGATTAATCTATATAATAATAAATGCATAAAGATCATTGACATGCATTGCACTCTAGAAGAGAAAACATACAAAAATACATACTTTCATTAATGTTAGCTCGGATTGACAATGTCACTTATTTCCCTGTTATGTTATGTTATGTTATTCTTTCTTTTATAGCGCACGAATCACCGGGGGGCATCTCGGCGCTTTACTCTAGGTCACCTCATTGGCGGAGTTTGTCAGGAAGCAGCAGCTTGTTAAAACAGAAATGCTTTTAGGTGTTTCCGGAAACTAAGATATGAAGGGATTTTTCGTAGCGATTGGGGAAGACTGTTCCAGTATTTAGGGGCGGTGTACGAGAATGCCATGCCTCCTGATCGCTGTCGTCTAATACGGAGAACCTGAAGTAGCTGCAATGAGCCAGATCTTAACAGGCGAGATGGAGTGTATCTAAGTAGTCTGTCTTGGAGATACTGGGGGCCATGACCCTGCAACGCGCCGAAAGTGAGGCAACAGATCTTGAAGAACGCCCTTTGTTTAATCGGCAGCCAATGCAGCTGACGTAGCAGTGGTCGAGAGGGGGTGCCTGCCGGCATATTCAGGACCAGCCTTGCTGCCGTGTTCTGAATGACCTGTAGTTTTTGCAGGGCTGTGGCTCCCACCTCAGCCAAAGAAGCATTGCCATAATCCATATGGCTCATGACTAAGGCTTGAGTTATGGTTCTCCGATGTTCCGTGGGGATAAAAGGCAGGATCTTTCGCAGTAGCCTCAGTCTGTAGTAACATGCCCCTGATATTGCGGCCCCCTGGTCATGCATAGACAGGGACTGATTTAGTTTTATGCCCAGATTGTTTACGCATGGCTTTGGAATGGGAGGGGGGCCCAGTTGTAACGGCCACCACTCATTGGTCCAGACCGCTTCAGCCTTCCCGAAAAGCATGACTTCCGTCTTGCTAGGGTTAAGTTGTAAACAGTTGGAAGTCATCCACTGGGCGATTGCCGAAATCCCTTTAGCAAAGCGGATTCTGTCAGCCTCGGGATATTGGCCGATATTAAAAAGCAGCTGGATATCGCCGGCGTACGATATTATTTCAAACCCCAGGGCTTTTACCACCTTAGCCAGCGGAGCCATATAGATATTAAAAAGCGTGGGGCTAAGGCAGGAGCCCTGGGGGACGCCCTTATCCAATGAGGTTCTTTTGGATTGGTGGGGATCCAGTATGATCGTTTGAAAACGATCTGCCAAAAAGTTCCGAAGCCATTTGTAGGCCAGCCCCTGAATGCCGCAGGCGCTTAGCCTCTTCGCGAGCCTAGAATGAGAGATGGTATCAAAGGCCGCGGAGAGGTCAAGCAAAATCAAGATGGCTGAACCACCCCTGTCCATGTTTATTCTCAAGGAGTCGGTCACAGATAGGAGAGCTGTCTCTGTGCTAAATCCTCGGCGGAAGCCTGACAGAGAGGAATCCAAGATGTTATTCGATTCCAGGTATCTATTCAGTTGGCTGTTAATCAGGCCTTCCAGTAGTTTACCCAACAGAGGGAGCAGGGAGATGGGGCGATAGTTAGCCAGTTCAGCCGGGTCGGCCGTAGGTTTCTTCAGAATGGGGCACACAAAGGCCTCCTTCCACGAGGCAGGGATCACCCCCTCGCTAATGGAAAGGTTGAACATTTTTTGTACAGTAGGGGCTAGAATGTGGGATAGGAGTGACATGATTTTAGGTGGGCATAGATCCGTTGGGGACCCTGATTTGGCAGAAGTTAACGCCCTTTGGGTCTCTACTAAAGTGATGAAATCGAAATATTCAAGGGAACAACTAGGGCTAACAGGGTCATCCTCAAAGTTGTCTAGAACGGGGGGGCTAGCCTGGATATCTGTGGGAAAGTTCGCATAGATCTTTTCAATCTTTTCATGAAAGAACTCGGCCAGTGAGTCACATAGGTCCTTCGTCTCAATAGCGGGTAATTTACATACCGTGCGTTCTACGAACTCTTTTACTATGTCGAAAAGGGCCTTTGCCAAATTTTTGGACTGTTCAATTTGGTAAGCAATGGTCGCGCACCGAGCCGCCTTAAGGTTCCGATGATAAGTGGCGAGAGCGGCTTTGTATTGGTGTTTTGTTTGCTCTGTTTTATTATGTCTCCATTGCCTTTCAAGTTTTTTGCATGCCGACTTTTCCTGTCTCAAGTCTGAAGTAAACCATTTAGCCGACATTCGGCTGGGAGTGGGACTAGGGTTATGTTTCAGAGGGATAGTGATGTCCAGTGCCTCCTTCATTCCCTTGTTGAGTTCTGACAGTCTATTCTCTACATCCAGGTCTTCTGCTAACCGGTAAGCCATCTCAAAGCCTGAGGGGTAAGTTTGACCCATTGCGTATATGCCTTGGGGCCCATGGCGTTAGGCAGACCAGAGGAGGCCTGAGTAGGCAGGGGGGAAGTGAACTTGATCATCCGGTGGTCCGACCATACCAAAGGCTGCGGTTGGTCACATCTAAAATCCTCGATATTAGTGAAGACAAGGTCTAGAGTATGGCCACCATTATGCGTGGGGCCAGATATTCTTTGATAAAGGCCCATATGTACCATATCTGAGAACAGTTTGTTAACCTCTGGGAGGGAGGTTTGTTCCCCATGATAATTAAAATCCCCAAGTATTATAAACTTAGTTGTTGCCAGGGTGTATGTAGCCATCAGATCTGTGAGTGTGTCCGAGAATGCATTTTTTGGGCCAGGTGGTCTATAGACTAAAGCGCACGTCCAACACTCTGAGGCTGAGAAGTTTGCTTTGAAAATGCCAATTTCCATCATCTCGTCCTGATATGAGTGAGCCCATGATATATTAAGGTGTTGTTTATAGGCAATGGCTATGCCCCCTCCTATTTTATCCTTCCTGTCAAGATGCATAAATTTATAGTTTTCCGAGATCGCAATCTTGACAGATGGGAGGTTGGTGTCGTTCAGCCACGTTTCAGTCATAAAACATATCTCTGGGGAGTGGGTGTTGCATTGGTGCTAGGCAGACGGGACAAAACCTATTTAAACAGCATTGCTGCACCCATGTCCCTGAGTTCCCAGATATATACAGCCAATGAATATTAGGAGGAACATGAAGTGGGGTTGAGTGGAGGATTAGGAATCTGTAGATTCTTATGGCCACTGCAAATGAAGGAATGAATCTTTTCCTACTAATAGATACCTTATCCTCTACACATCCTTACCTTTGAAATATTTCACCTTAGATAACACAAAAGAACCCCACAACAAGACAAGTTGAGCCAGAGATCTACCACACAAGGACAACATCAGAGTTTAGATAAGTAATGATATGCAAAACTATGTGCAGAAGACCAAGTGGTACCAAACAGCTCTCCTGCAGAACATGTGCACTAGCCGCTCTCAAGCCAGTATAAAGGGTGATGTTGCCTTAGGATCACCGACATAATATCGGAATCAACAATACTGCTTAACAGAAAAATTGTGTCAAAAATATTATTTATAAAATTATCAGTTTCCTATCCTTTTAATGATAAATGTAATAATGCTGAAGAACAAAATCTTTTCATACAAAATATGGTTTCTTTTTCATGTTTTTGTTTCAATCTTTTTTTTTTTTAATTAGCATTTTGCACAGTTTTAAAGTAGACAATCCGAGCAAAGCCCGTACATGAAGAATAAATGCTTGCCAGTAGTACAGAAACGAGCTCTCAACAGGAGAGGGTGTAGGAGACGAATTGTATAACAACGACTACAGGAAATCCAATGACTGTGCCTATCTAGAGGCGATTCAGAGACAAAAAGGTCGTACCACTGATCGACATGTAAATAAATCAGACATGGTATAAATTGCAGCAATTGTGGACATAGGATGCAACAAAAGGATGACAACATCAAGAAAAGGGTAGGCGAGTCGCTTGAGGCCTGCCGCCATGACTGGTGTAACCAAGGGGTGGGGAGGTAGGGTGCCCGGGTTCATCAGGACTCAGCAACAATGAGGTTCTGTAGTCGATGGGTCAGAGTCATACAAAACATAATTTCTTACTATATATGTAGTTTAAAGTAGTAAATCTTAATATGTTAATAGATACAATTACTATAATGTTAATTAAATAAATCTCAATATTTAACACTATACAAATATATACTTAAACACACACGTGTGTGTGTGTGTATATATATATATATATATAAATAAAAATAAATAAACACACACATATAATGCAACAGTTATAAAACATATTTTACATTATATTTATTTTTTAATTCTTTCAATTTGCTACTATACAAATCACATAATATTTATATACATACACACACACATACATAATGAAACAACAAAAATTAACAATTAAATTCCAAAACATTAAATTAATTAACAAACATTTTACATTTAAAAAAAAACAAACATATTAAAAATATAAAAACTTAAAAACATATAGAAATATAATATCAATCAATCAAATTATCTTTATTCGGTTTCCATAATTTGTAGAAAAACCATAAAAGTACATAAAATGGACAGTATCTTTACAAAATATAAAATCAGTATAGAACATAATATACATTTGCAAATTCATCAGTTAGTTGGGCATATAAAATCAGTGCGAACATGCAGTACATTTGCGAATTCATTAACTAAGATTAGGACGGTGTTTAACACAGAATTTCAGAAAGAGAGCTATAGGTTTGGCATGTACTTCGCTTTCCATAAACTGGAGAACTAAAAAAGCTGGGCGACAACCTCGTGAACCCAAAACTCTCAGTAAAGGGACTATCCATCGTCTGGGTGGAGCAATATAAAATTTGCAGAAAAACAATATGTGGATCGAGGATTGTGCAGAAATGGTATCACACGGGCAAACAGATAAATTTGTGGACCAGTCATTCAGTTGGGGAAAGGAAATTAAACGGTGAAACATGTTAAACCTAAAAAGAGTCAGCAAAAGTTTTTTGTACTGGTTCAGGTTGTATGTTAAGTATGGTTGTGCAGAAAAAGTAGTCTGGATCGACAGAAGATGCTGTACAGAACTTTTTCCTATCTCGGTTACAAGACGCAACGGACCTAAATGCATTAAACAAGCCTTTTTTTATTCTTTTCTCGAGATCTCAGATATGGTTGTTGGATCAGTAAAAAATCTCTCAAGACCTAGATCAACAAAGAAAGTTTTAACGTAAGCTAACCATCTGATCTTATCCCTGTTATCAAGTGACAAACAGTCCTGAACAAGGCAACGTGTTAGCTCACATTGGTCTGTGGACCAGATCCGGTGCCATAACATAATCGGTTGGATGTGCACAGTATCCGATATGTAATCCAGCCCTAGTTCAAGATGGCACCCATACGTTGTAGTACTTTTGGGGACTGCGAGGAGATACCTGAAGAAGGTGTTCTCCACCTTCTGCAATTCGTTGACATTAACATACCCTCAGACCCCAGAGCCATAGGTTGCAATGCTAATACATTTGGCCTTATAGATCTTTAACATTTCCTGCGGAGATCTCTTCCCTAACTTCTGGGCGAATGCCACTAAAGCAGTGGTGGCCCTCAGGAATAACAACTTCCTCGAATTAATGGCCTGCGACCATTTCGTCTTATTGTCTATTAGAATCCCTAAGTAAGGGTACGAGGTAGTATGTTCTAATGTGATGTTATTGACAAATATGTCTTTAATTTTCTTTGGTCTAAGTCCTGCGTGCATGACATAAGTCTTCTTAATGTTTACTTTAAGATCCAGACTATTCATAAAACTGCAATATTTATTTAGTACCTTCTGGAGCTGGAGGGGAGTTCTTGCAGGAATCACTGCATCATCAGCGTATAATAACGCAGGAATTGGGCGACGACAGATTGTTGGTAAATCTTGACTTCCTTCCAACATCGCTACTTCAAGCCCATTGGTATAAAGTGTGAATAAGAAGGGGGCCAGAACACACCCTTGTCTGACCCCCCTTTCTATCCGAAAAGATTCGGTAAGTTCTCCTGCCAGGCCATACCTGACTCTTGCTGTTGCTCCCATATAAAGCTCACGTAAAAAATTCACCAATGGTAAATCTACTCCCATTTCTGCGATAATTGACCACAGTTTTGAATGAATAACGCAGTCAAAAGCTGCGGTCAAATCAACATATACCATGTGCAGGTAGCCCCCTTTAGCTTGAACATACTTTCCCATAAGGAGTGTTAAATTCAGGGCCTGGTCCACTGTGCCCAATCCCTCCCGAAACCCATATTGCAGGTCTGAGATTATTTTATGGTCAACTGTCCACTCCTGGAGTCACTCTAGAAGGATGCGACAAGCAACCTTTCCGAGCGAGTCCAGGAGTGAGATGGGCCGATAACATGTTGGGCTATTTCGGTCGCCCTTTTTGAAAATTGGAACTAAAATTGAAGTGGACCAAGATTCAATTAGTCCAACATTTTTTACAGCTTCGAGCACTCTTGTAAGGATGGGGGACCATAGATCCATTTTAAATTAAAAAAGGTCCACTGGGACCCCGTCAGGCCCTGGTGCTTTCCCTAATCTTGAGGCTTTTAGGGCGTTTATTACCTGCTTATGGGTAAAATCTAATTGTATTGGGTATTCAGTTTGTTTCGGGAATAATTCCTTGCCCTCATCATTAGAATGCTCTGTGTTTATATCTGGTTCTTGGCTGAATATTTTAGAGAAGTGGTTCACCCATGTTTTAGCGTCTATAACAACGTCTAGCTTTGGTATGTCACTTGATTCAATAAGGAAGGGAGATTTAACTATTCTCCAAAAGGTAGAACAGTCCTTTATGGAGCAGCTCTTATGGAGCTGGCTCCATAAGACATTTCTTATCTCTATTTTCCGATTTTTTAAGGCCACAGCATATGCCTTTCTAAGTCTGGTAATCTCTACCTTATCCCGACTATCATTACCTAGGGCGTTTTTTAATTTCGAATAGGCTTTTGTGCATTCTGAATTAATCCAACCCTTTTTAATATTTCTGTTTATTGATTGTTTTCGGGATAGTTCTTCTTTTATGTTTTTAGTGATGACATTATAACTCGACAGTATTTGTTCAGAAGTAGCGGTGGGATCGAGACAAATTTCAATAGAAGGCAAGGCATGTTTGACTACTTTAGCCGTTAGCAGTTCTTGATCTATATTTCCCCATCTTAATGTAAAGCCATTGAGTCTATCTAGTTTCAGATTCTGCTGATCCAGTAGGCGCAAGTCATTTAGTTATTCTATATGAGAAGATACACATAATGTGAGGCTGATAGGGAAATGATCGCTTACTGCATTGTTAATTGTCTCAAACTTTTGAATGGTCAAAGCTGTGGTATATGAAGCAAGAATGAAGTCTATTGTACTTTTTAATCCTCTCCCGTTAAATGTTGGGGAGAAAGCGACAGATGGGGTAACTAACTCGTTTGCGTAACCTAACTCCATACCAAACAATCTCGTTCATTCGATTGCCCACATTCGTATGTATAAAGTGCGTTAAATTGTTATCTCCCTCGTCCTGAATACGACAATTATTAGTACCACTCTTGGTGCACAGAGATAAATTAAAATCACCACCCCAAATCAATGCAAACGATTTATTCATATATTTTGTTTGTAGTTCTTGTAATAAAAAGGAAACCTTATTTAAAACATCAATTAAATCAATTGAATTCAAATTATTATAAAAATTCACTAAAAAGTAAGTAGACGTCTTATTTACATTTAACATCAAAATCGGATAGTTGCTTCCCATCCTCAGTGGTACTACTTACTCAAAATCCAGAGTATTTGAGATATACGTTAATAATCCCCCCTTACGTCTTCCCGAGTTAGATGGTATCGCCTCAGAGAAGTAGGTCTTATATCCCACTAAATGGATTGGGGAGCTAAGCCAAGTCTCTTGGAGACAGACTATATTGTGTTTCCTTACTTATTCCAACCAAATTTCATTATTAAATTTTGCAAGTAGTCCTGCTATGTTCCAAAAAAAAATATGAAGATGCAGATCTTTTAATTCAGGCTGTGGACCCGAGGGCTGAGAGGGTAACTCTACGTTTATTTTGTTCACTATCTGGTCCATTTTCAGCACTTCCTCGTTCAAGTAACGGCCCACCGTTTCTATTTTTGATGTGGAATCTAAACTAGGAGAGCTACGAATAAGGGAGTTTGGGGATTCATTAAAGTTCCCTATTGCTAATGTTGCAGTATGGTTACAGACCACGCTGTTACTCTCTGATAATAGGTCCCCTTTTAGGGTGTCATCCAGCTCCAGTCATTCATTATCCTCTAGCCCTGAAAGAGCGTTAAATCTATTGTAAATTGGTATGTGTTGTGACTGCCATTGAGGGATAGGGGTCTTTCCCCATTGTATCGGGGGATAGTTATTTCTTCTAGGTGGATAGAAGAATCCCAGTCGTAGTATATTTATCCCTATGGCATCAACTGTATGATTTGCTCCTTTAGAAATATAAACAAATACTATAAATTTTAAATTATAAACAAATACTAATACAAATAATTTAACTGATATTAGGAAACATATTGGAGTCAGGGAATAACAGATATACTATTAAAAACCCCAGTTTATGCATCAGTAAAGAAATTATAGGACTTCGGAGGGGTTAAATATATAAATACCAGACCAAACAACCCAACAGAAGGGAAAACATTGAAGTTCGGAGGGGTACAAGTTACTATTCCCACTCCAGTCTGTGCAACAGTAGGGAAAGTGTTGGACTTCAGAGGAGCTAAATTTACTATTCCCACTCCAGTCTGTGCTACAATAGGAAAAGCGTTGGATGTCAGAGGGTTTAAAATTACTATTCCCACTCCAGTCTGTGCAACAGTAAAGAAAGCATTGGATTTCAAATGGGTAAAATTTACTATTCCCACTCCAGTCCAAGCAATAGTAGGTAAACTACTTCACTTAATTACATATTTGAACAGCCCTATTCACTTAGAAAAAATATAAAACTCTAAATATAATCATCATTACTTAACATAAAAATATATAAAATCTAAAAAAACAATTATTCAATTGACAAATTCAGAAACAATGTAATCATTAATTTTTAATTAAAAATAATGGTTATTTAATTACTTCATTCACTTTCCCTACAAACCTAGCAATCCACACCTAAAAATTTTAAACACCATTTACAAAATTAATAATCAATTGAATATTTTATTATACATGTATTACTATTTTGTATCTATATATATATAAAAACGAAAGTATGTCTGTCTGCCTGTCTGTCTGTTTGTCCTTTATGCATTACAACACCATTCATCCGATCGCCAAGAAACTTTGGGAAGTTGTTGAGTACACTCCCACGAAGGTTTCTGGCATAAATTCTTTTTAAATATCGGCCCCCAGGGCCCTCATAATCTTTCGAATACTGATGTAGGCACCAGACGGAAAAACAAAAAATCGTGTATCCACAAGCACTCGAATAAATAAATAGAATTAAAACAACACTTTGAAATGTTTTCCATATTAAAATGAATAAGTTTCAATAAAAATGACACAATGTAAATTGAATGTTATCATGACGAGTTTCCTTGAATTTCTTTTCGCAGCAACGCGCGACGGGTAAGCTAGTTATTTAATAAAATTCCCACCATATACTCCGACAAACCGAGCAACCACCAACTAAAATAGATCAGTATTACAAAATGTATTAAATTACTAAACAATTCAACAATTAGTAATAATTATTGATTGTTAAACCGTCAGTCAGTCAAATTACTTTAATTCGATTAATAGAAATAAAAAAAAGACATAGGTACAAATACATCACAGGATAAAACAGCAACAGACCATTGAATACAAATGTAGATACAGAATAAATATAAAATACACATAAATTAAAATAAACATGTTAAAAACTCTCTCAGTATTTCATTTTAAAAACAGCAATAACCAATGTGCAAATAATTCATGAGTTAGATGGTGTACCCCGTGAACTACATCGCTTCTTATTAATACGGGCACATGCAACCAAATAGCTTGCTACATGGAAAGTGACACGTGCACTAGATAGAAGTTGCAGAAACAGGAGAGCAGGCCTCACCTGGAGAAAACCAGCTCTCTCAGGATCGGCAGCAAATATTTTTTCCTTGTTTCTGCGTAATGATCACAAAATATCATGAAGTGTTGCGTGTCCTGTGTTGAAAAGTTATCACAATCACAAGGTTTGGCCTTTTCTGGTGTGTCCCATGTGTTAAAATGGCCTAACGTAAAATGTATTAAATTAAAACGAAATCTAGTTAGAAGGAACCGATGAAACGGTATCGTTACCAGAGTCAGGTAGGGTTCAAGCCCCGGGGAAGTTATTAGTGCATAGTTTCTTCTAACAAACGGTTTTTCCATCTCCATTGCCTCCCGCTCCACTGTAAACAGGTTTAACAAGGCCATTTTAATCTCCCTCACATCCTCTCTTTTAATACTCCCTGGAGAATGAAAGAGCTCTGGTCTTCCTAGTTTTGTCAACATAGCCTTAATATAGACCAGCCATGGAATTTTATGAGCTCTATCCAGAGCGAGGCAGTCCTTAAGAATCATATGATTTATGGACATTTCCTGATTGAGCCAGGTTTTAATCCAGCAAATTACAGGAGCGGATTTCAATAAGTCTGTAACAAACCCCAGCCCCAACTCTGAGTGAGTTGAAAATGTAGGGGTGGACTGTGGTACGGAGAGAAGTGATCTTAGGAATTTATTCTCCACCCTCTGGATGTTGTCCTGGTTTGTATATCCCCAAATAGCAGAGCCATAAGTGGCTATTGCCAAGCATTTAGCTTTGTAGACTTTAAGTATGGCCTCCATTGGTCTCGCTCCCAGCCGTTTAGCAAATCCCAACAGGGCCGCACACGACCTGGCTACCGCGTTGCTTTTAGACTTCTGTTGGGGACCCCAAGTTCCTTTTTCATCAAAGATGACACCCAGATAAGTAAAAACAGGCACTCTTAACTTCCTCCCCTTTGCAAAAAAAAAGATTTACATTTCCTTTTCCTACCACAATCTCCCACCACCATAACCTGGGATTTTAAGGTGTTAATTTTGAGGTCTAGTGAGGTCATAAAATCACCAAAAGTGGCTAACAGTCTATTCAGGGCCACACCAGATCGGGCTAGAAGAACTGCGTCGTCCGCGTATAGGAGGACCGGAATGCTGGTTTCTCCTACACGCGGTACGTCCACAGTGGCCTCAGCTAGAGCTGGCTCTAGAGCATTTATGTACAATGTAAAGAGAAGGTGGGCCAGGATGCAACCTTGTCTGACCCCCCTCTCCGAATTGAAATGACTTGTGCACCTCCCTGCTTGAGTGACTCTGACTGATGCTAAGAGGTCACAGTGAACGCAGCTAAAAATCCAACTAAGGGGGGATCAATGCCTAATCCCAAAAGGATCTTCCACAGTTTTGACCTATTTACTAGGTCAAACGCTGAGGAGAGGTCCATAAAGGCCATGTATAGAGACCCCTCCTTAGCGATAGTATATTTGCTGATTATGAGTTGGAGATTTAGGCACTGATCCAAGGTGCTTCTTCTAGCCCTGAAACCGTACTGCGCGTTAGACATGATCCCGCTGTCCTCAAGCCAGTCTGACAACCTGCCCAATATGACTCTGCCTAAGATTTTAACAGCAGAGTCAATTAGAGAGATGGGCCTATAACAGGCAGGGTCTCCCCGTTGTCCCTTTTTAAAGATTGGAATTATGATGGACTTAGCCCACGACTCAGGTATATTATTTACTCTTACAGCATTGAAGATGTTTGTGAGTATCTTCAACCAGAATTTCGGAGCACTCTTATACAGGTCCGCAGGGACCCCGTCTGGTCCAGGGGCCTTGTTTTTTTGTGTATCATTGATTGCTTTTTCAACATCTGCCTCCCCGAAAGCCATTATGGGCCCTAAGTGACAGGGAGCTTGGGCCGCTTGAGAGGGCTCATGACTCGGCTGGGAATAGATATTACCAAAATGGGCGAGCCACAGCTCATCTGGGATGATACATTCCATGTTATTATTCTCTACCCCAGAAAAGAAAGGCTGGTTAATAGTGGCCCAGAATTTTGCACTAGCCCGCAAGACCTCTTCTGATAGCAAATCAGTCCAGGCTTCGTTTTTAATCTGGGATTTACGAGCATGAATAGCTTTTTTGTATCTTTTCCTTAATATTGCTATTTGTACTCTATTTGTGGGCGATTCTTTCAGTGCTTTGTAAAGGGCAGAGTGCGCTTTAGAGCAATTATGGTCAAACCATCTGTTGCCGTAATGGTTGCCAGGTTTATTTTTAGTCCTCAAGTCGTTGTTAACTTGTTGGCATATAACGTTGAATGCATCAACTATCTTAATGTTAGTGGCTAAGTGGTCCAAACAAATTCCCACCTCCGGTTCAACCTTACCCAAAAGATCATATAAGAAATTTTCCGGGATCAGGTTAGCCCATTTTAATCTTCTGCCCTGATCTTTTGGTCGGAAATCCATGTCAGTTAGGACATGCATGTTTTTAAAACCCCAAAGCCCCCCTGGGACCACCTCTAATGTCACAGGGTTATGATCGCTAAAAACTGAGTCTACTACCCTATAATTTAAAACATTTGGCAAAACTAAAGAAGACAAAAAAATATAATCGATGACTGTTCCTGTGTGGCTGCCCTTAAATGTAATAGACCTAGGCCCATCGACTCCGCAACCTGATTCATATAAATTCAAGGAGGCCAAGAGGATCTCCAGAGCTTCCCCTTGCTTTGTATGTCCAAAGTGAGTTAGACGCGAGTGTGGGGGCCCCTCGCCATCTTCTGGGGAACACTCCAGGCTACAGGGATGAATATTAAAGTCGCCCATGAGGAGAACCTCAAAAGTATTCTGTTTGTTTTTATAGCCTTCAAGGAATTCCTCAAGGGAAACCAGGTGCTGATTAAGACTGACACTATCAGGGGAATTATAAAAATGGATAAGTAATATAGTAGGGAGTTTAGTGACAGATAGTTCTACAGTTAGGCAATTTTGGGAACCTGAATCGAGCTGTTTTAACGATCCATTCATATTCAATGAAACTAAAAGAGCCAGATTTCCCTTTGCTCTACCTGTCAATCCAGCAATAGCCGGAATATAAAAATGAGCATAGCCGTCCAAGATAAGGCTGTTTGTTGTGTCCCAGGTTTCTTGGAATGCTATGATATCATACATTTTGACAAAATCTAACCAGTTCTCGATCTGCAGTTTAGATCTAGTCCCAGCAGTATTCCAACTAAGGATTCTGCAGATATTGTCTTTCAGTGGTTTAGGGGCAATAACCTTCAGTGAGTTTCCTGAATTTTCTAGTCAATCGACCTCCTCCAATGAGCTCAGAGGGGAAAAACGATTAGACAAAGTCAGGCCCCCACACTGTGAGTTCGGTAATCCCTGTCTCTGCCACATATCATGTTGTAAAGGCAAGTGTGAAGAGGAATTAGCGTCCAGCATGTGGGCCCCAGGAAATTCATCATGCCCCCGAATATGATTTGCTTTCCTTACTGGATTGTTAAACCATTACTTCATTCACTTCCCATTCTATACCCCTACAAACCCAGCAGCCAGGACCTAAAATATACCTAAAATATAAATCAATCAATCAGGACACTTGTAAAGCGCACTACACACCTGTGAGGGTCTCAAGGCGCTGGGGGTGGGGGGTGCTGCTACTGATCGAAGAGCCAGGTCTTGAGTAGTCTTCTAAAGGCCAGCAGGTCTTGGGTCTGCCGTATGTTGGTGGGGAGGGAGTTCCAGGTCTTGGCGGCGATGTGGGAAAAGGATCTGCCTCCGGCGGTCGATCTTTGGATGCGGGGGACAGCGGCGAGGTCAGCGGGAGCGTGGAAGCGGAGTCGTCTGTTGAGGTACGCTGGGCCGGTGTTGTGGAGGGCTCTCTGTGCGTGGATGAGAAGCTTGAAAGTTATCCTCTTGTTGACGGGGAGCCAGTGCAGGTCTCTCAGGTGGGATGTGATGTGACTGCGCCGGGGATGTCGAGGATCAGAAGTGTAGAGGCGTTCTGGATGCGTTGCAGCCGTCTCAGGAGCTTAGCCGTCGTTCCTGCGTAGAGGGAGTTACCGTAGTCTAGTCTGCTGGTGACGAGGGCTTGAGTGACTGTTCTTCCCGTCTCAGTGGGGATCCCCTTGAAGGTCCTGCGAAGCATTCGAAGGGTGTTAAAGCAGGATGAGGAGACGGCCTTGACCTGCTTAGTCATGGTGAAGGTGGAGTCGAGGATGATACCCAGGTTGCATGCGTGGTCTGTGGGTGTCGGAGCTGTTCCCAGTGAGGACGGCCACCAGGAGTCGTCCCAGGCCGAGGGGTTGGATCCAAGGATGAGGACCTCCGTCTTGTCCGAGTTTAGCTTGAGTCGGCTGTTTCTCATCCAGTCGGTGACGGCCTTTATTCCTTCGTGTAGTTTGGGTTTGGCTGTATGTGGGTCTTTAGTGAGGGAGATGATCAGTTGGGTGTCGTCGGCGTAGGAGATGATGTTGAGGTCGTGTTGACGGGCGACGTGGGCAAGGGGTGCAATGTAGATGTTAAACAGTGTTGGGCTGAGGGATGAGCCTTGGGGGACGCCGCAGATAATCTCGGAGGTCTTGGAGAGGAAGGGGGGAAGGCGGACGCTCTAAGTTCTGCCGGAGAGGAAGGATGTGGTCCACTCCAGGGTCTTCCCTTGAATCCCGGCATCGTGTAGGGGTGCCCGCAGCGTGCGGTGGCAGACTGTGTAGAAGGCGGCTGACAGGTCCAGGAGGATGAGGGCTCCTGTCTCTCCGTTGTCAAGCAGGGTCCTGATGTCATTGGTGGCGGCAATGAGGGCGGTTTCGGTGCTGTGGTTGCTGTGGAAGCAGGACTGGGATGGGTCGAGGATGTTATTTTCTTCAAGGTAGCAGGTCAGTTGTGTGTTGACGAATTTCTCTGTGACTTTTGCCGGGAAAGGGAGCAGGGAGATGGGGCGGAAGTTCTTGAGGTCCGTAGGGTCTGCCTTGGGCTTCTTGAGCAGAGAGTTGATCTCGGCTTGCTTCCAGCTTTCCGGGAAGGTTGTAGTCTCGAAGGAGATGTTGATGGCTTTGCTGAGGTGGGGCGCGATGATTGTGCTGGCTTTGTTGAAGATGTTGTGGGGGTATGGGTCTAGCGGTGAGCCGAAGTGGATGGTGTTCATGGTGTCATTGGTGTCTTTGTCGTTGACGCAGGTCCAGGAGAGCAGAGGGTTGGTGCAGGTGGTGGTGCGGGAGGCGATGATTGTTGGGGCGGTTGTGGCTTTGAAGCTGTCGTGGATGTCGATGATCTTGCGGGGGAAGAAGATGGCCAGTGAGTCACACAAATCTTGCGATGGCGGGATGTCGTTGGTGTTTGAGCTGGCGTTGTAGAGTTCCTTCATGATGCTAAAGAGCTCTTTGCTGTTGTGTGCGTTGTTATCCAGGCGGGCCTTGAATGAGGCCCTCTTGGCAGCTCTGATGAGCTTGTGGTGTCTGCGGGTGGCGTTCTTGAGGGCTGTGTGGTTGTCCGCTGAGCGTTCGCGGAGCCAGGTCTTCTCTAGTTTCCGGCATGTTTGTTTGGAAGCCTGGAGGTCTTCGGTGAACCAAGAGGCTTTCTTGCTGGTGTGGCTGTTGGCGGGTGTTTTGAGCGGGGCAAGGGTGTTGATGCAGTCATCAATCCACTGTCTGACTTTGCGGGTGGCGATGTCGGGGTCCGTGGGGTCGGCGGGTGGGTTCTGGGCGAGGGCGGTGGTGAGCTGTTTGTCTGTGACTTTGCTCCAGCAGTTGGGTGCGGTGGTGCGTGGTGGGCTTCCTGAAGGTGAAGTGGATGCAGTGATGGTCGGTCCAGTGGGGTTTGGTGGTGTGGTTGAAGGAGACGTGGGGGCTTGCGGTGAAGATGGGGGGTCGAGCGTGTGGCCGGCTGCGTGGGTGTGTGTTGTCATGAGCTCTTTGAGTCTGAGGTTGGCGAGGTTGTCAATGAGGGTGGTGGAGTTGGCATTGTTGTTATTCTCGAGGTGGAAGTTCAGGTCTCCTAGAAGGATGTAGTCTGTGGAGGCGAGGGCATGCGTGCTGACGAAGTCGGCGATGGAGTCGCTGAACAGTGTTCTGGGTCCGGGGGCTCTGTAGACGAGGGTTCCTCTGAGGGTGGTGTTGGGATCGGTGTGAATCTGGAAGTGTATGTGTTCGGCCGTGCTGAGGGTGTCGCCGGTGTTCGTTGAGACTATGAGCATGTTCCTGTGGATGATGGTGATTCCTCCTCCTATCCCGTTGGCGCGGTCCCTGCGGGTGATCTTGTATCCTTCCGGGATGGCGATGGCGATGTCGGGTGTGGAAGCAGGGTTCAGCCAGGTCTCTGTCAAGAAGGCGATGTCAGGGGAGGTAGAGTCGAGGAGGTCCCAGAGCTTGATGGCGTGTTTGCGGGTGGAGCAGGTGTTAAGGAGGATGCATCTGAGCGAGTTGGGTTCCTCGGTCAGGGGTATGGCAGGCCGGGTGCTGGTGAAGTTGCAGTTCCGGCAGGGGAAGGGTCCCTGGGTGCGCTTCAGTGTTGCCCGGTAGCAGGCTTGTTCTCATTCGGGGTTGAGTGCGTGGAGGGTGCTGGCGTCGTAGTGCAGTCGGGTGTTGTGGCGTCTCCGGGGGCCAGGGGTTCTGGCGCTGGGCGCGGTCAAGGCGCAGACGGGCTTGCCTTAGGCGCGCCTTTGGCGTGCCAGCGGCCGCCATAAGAAGGGGAGGTGGGAGGGAGGAGCAGCTGGGAGGAGGGAGCGGACCAATGGGAGAGGGGGGCGGGGCCGCAGGGGCGGGAAACATGGAGGGAGAATGGCGAGGGTACAGAGGCGGAAAAAGGGCAGAGATGCGAATACAATACAATACCAAGAGGGCACCGAGATGCAATCACAATACAGTACAAAAGGCACAGAGATGCAATTCACAATATTATACGAAACAGCAAGGTACGCTAGATACGGGGGAGGAGCCGCAGGGGACACAGCGGCGGGATCGGCGAGGGAGGGAAACAAGCACAGGTAAAGGCAACAGAGCAACAAGGCAGCAAGCAACAAAGCAACAAGCATGGGAAAAATAGCAGTCACAGAACCAGTAATGCGGAAAACAAACCTAAGGGCCTACCACTGGCCACCAGGGATGAGGCGCAGGTGGTAGCCTCCGGGTGGAGGAGGGCCTTGAACTCAGCAGCAGCTGGGTCAGGAACACGGCGCAGTCAGGTGGAGCTACGTGGCGTGGGGAGCGACCTCCCTTCGCGATATAAGATTACACAATTTACGTAATGAATAATCAATTAATAATAAGTTTGAAATTATTTGTTAATTATTACCCAGTTAACTTCCCACCCTATACCCCATCAAATTTAACAACCAGCACATACATTATAACTATAATAAATTAATATTACATAATATACAAAATGAATATCAATCACATACTTAATATATTAAAAATTACTTAACTTCCCACCCTATCCCCAAAAAGCCACAACACTATAAATTACTATTAACAATTAAATAAAAAATTCTAAATCACTTAAAATTACGAACTATATTTAGAAAAATAACAATTATACAAACAATACTAACATAAAATTCATATACAAGCTAAAAAAAATTAAAAAAAATTTAAATGATATTCTTTACAGCAACGTTATTGAAAACGATATTTACAACAACGGTATTCTTAACGATATTGCTTACCTGAAAAAAAAATATTCTTGACAACAATATTTCTGCCTCCCGATATTTACAACTCAATATTTTGTCCAAATACCGTTGCCCGAGCCCACTAGTGCACTCATACCGTGATCGACGCCCACACCAGATCCGGAAGTTTGCGAAGCAAGTGAGACACTGGCCCGTGAGGGGCGGGCTTGTCCCGGCAAGTTTTGGCTTGCTCTCACTGCACCTTGACCCCTTCGCCTAAGACCTGCAACCCAACCCTACCAGAGTGACCGGATGGTTCTCCCTTCTCTGTCGCGTTAAGTGACTCATCAGGGGTTCAGAGGACCCAGGAGCAGCGTTGCGAGCTGCAGCCCGTAACTTCTCCCTCAGCATCCAGCTTGCCGGACCCCACTGACCGTTGCCGCCATCCTTCCTCCCAAGTCAGAGGCCAGGGGGCTGGGAGCCGGAGCAGAGGAGGAGGATGCTCCAAACACCCCAAAATGCCTCAACCTTCAAGAGTGGTGAAGAAAAGGGGAGAAGCTGAAAGAGGCTGAGAAGCATCGGCATGGTCAGGTAACAATGAAAGAGGCTGAGAAGCATCGGCATGGTCAGGTAACAACAGTGTGCACCCTGACTATGCCCTTCCCCATGTATTGCAAAAAAGAACAATTGATGGACAGAATGCAGATCAATGTCATACATTCGCCCCAGGTCAAAGATCTGGGCCTAAATCCATCGTTTTTTGCTCCCCATGCCATTCCAGTTTGGACCCAGCCATATGCAAATCAGTGTTGACCCTGCACCCAAAACGAACAGTCCAGCCCAAACTGCCAGGCCAGGTCCTCAATGGTGAGCAAAAGAACGATGGATTTAACCCAGATCTCTTGACTGGGGGTGGATGTATGATTTATTCAGCATTCCGTCCATCATTTGTTTGGGCAGCACTTCCCCATGTATTGGTCAGCTTAAACTCGTTGCCTCTTTGGCTCTTGGCTTTGGTCTTCAGTATCTGGTTGGCAGCAAATGAAAGAATTTTAACAGTTGTAAGAGGTGATATATCACTGATGCGCCTGTAATCACAATTATAACAGCCAGAGGAACATGCTTTAAGTTTTGGGTTTCACCGCCCGCAAACGCCACGGAGATACAGCTGAGCTGAGCCGAGACGCCGAGACGCCGAGGCACAGCGGCCGCAAAAACATGGCGAAACAGAGACCCAGCATCGCGGCAGGTCCCTGCCTCGTGGCAGCTGACGGAGGCAGCATGTTAAAGCCACCGCTGAAAAGGAGACATCAAAAAAACGCCTAAGGCATAACTGAGAAGGGACTTAGCTTCATAGCAGCGGAGCCAACGCAGTAAAGGAGAAAGCTGAAACGCTAAAGCTTAGCGGGCGTTGGAGCAAGTTGAAACCGTAGTGGAGCAGAGATCCAGCAGACGGAGCGAACCGGAGGCAGCACGTTAGAGCTGCACGGGCGGCAAAGGGGTAAATAGAGCCAAAATAGACTTTTTGTTATCTGACCTGTTATATGACCTGATCGGAGGAACTGCTTTCGTGGGGTTTCTTGGCTCTCAGTGGAAATTTCGACAAGAAAAACTTTTCATTCTTCACCATCCTCCACGCCACGCCACGCGCTGTTGAAACACTGCGATACAGCGAATGCCGTGGCTCTCGGGGCTCTCGCTGGTGCTTCGGCGAGCTCTCGGAAACTGGGTCGTCAGATCCAGGCTTGATTGGTTTGGGCTATCAGCCGTAACAGGGGCAAGAGAAGTAGCGATTAATCTACAAAGGGTTATGTCGCCTAAAAACCCGACGCGCTCTACGCGCAACACTAAAAACTCTGCCAATGCAGCTGCAACTGCTACCCCTGCTACGTCCGTAGCCGCAAATACCTCGGGGGTGCCCGGAGTACCAGCTATCTCTGCACATTCGGCTAGCCCGGCTGTGTTAACGCTCAATACCCTAAATGCAACTGCAGTCACAGTTACAACTATAGCAGACACGACAGCTATAGCTACAGTCACAGTGACCACGGCGACTACGGCGACAGCGGCAGCGATAATGGCGGTGAAAGTGCCTCAAGGAAACAAAGAGGCTGCCCCCGCTCCTCCCGCTCTGGTTGTCACACAGTGCCCTGCTGGAGATCCAACTGGAATACCTTCTGTTACCATCACTGCTCTGAAGGGGAGCGATAGGAAGGTGGCAGGTAAGCCAATTCTACGCCCTCCTGTGCTTGCTAACTGCGGGACTATACCAAAAACATTTGCCCAGAAAAAAGTAACTGCTGGCTCTAAACCCGGGGTAGCAGTTGGGAACACACTAGTCGCTTCTCATGTTGACACAATACAAGATGCTCAGTCTGAGCTAAGGGCAGAACCAGAAATACAGGTTGGGCTGCAGTCACCAGGAGTGGTAAAAAAAGTTGTGGCTATCACTCCAGTAGCAGCTCTAACAAGGCCAGTGATGGGAGATTTTTCGAACTTACCCGCTAACTGTGATATTATATTGTTTGAGGGCAGTGTGACCCAAGAAGGTCTTGAAGTGCTAAACGGGAATAGTGGAGACAACACAGCAGAAATATTAGAAGTGGAACCACATCTAATCGCAAATACAAACACGACGCTAGTAACCTTAACTGACGTAATTACCAAGCAAGTTGGGCTTCCTATGGATGATTCTTCTCTGGAGCTGGGGGAAGAACAATCCTCCTTTGTGGATTATGACACTGAGGTAGATGAAGAGCCGGACAAGACAATAGATAATTCTACAATGAGACTGTCCGCACGGAGGCGGAGAGGCAAAGCCAAGTCCTGCTACAAAAGAGGGGGAAAACTATTATCTAACCAGACGCGTCTTATAAATGTGGCATCCCTGACGAATAAAAAACTGACCATTGACAAAAGCCCCCTAAGGAAATGGATTGAAGCCAAGGGGCTGGTTAAGAATCTCACATTAAGGCTTTCTGGAGGTAGCCCAATAGATAATGAGATAGTACAGGTTTCAACAGCCGAGCTATCTAATCCACCTAATTCACCTACCCCCAGGAGTACCTCCTTGGAACAAACTGAAAGGGAAAATAACCATCAGGGATTGGCAGCTGCCCCTAACCCGCTGATTAATACAAAAATAAATAGAGCAACCAAAGAGACACAGAATTTATCAGAGGGGAACGGGAGTACTGATCGCTCTCAACTGGACGTGATACTAAACCTTCTGATCAGTCAACGGGGAGAAGCACTGGAGCATTATCGGCAACTGAAAAGCGATAATGTGAGACTGCAAACATCCATTTCAGATCTCACGTCCAATCTCAAGGGGGTTACACAAGATATAGCAGAACTTCAAGAACGCACAGTGGCTATGGAGGAGGAAGCAACAAAGACTGGCTCCAAGGTGGAACAACATGATTCCCAACTAGCCCTACTACAGGGAAAAATTGAAGATTTGGAAAATCGGCAAAGGAGATCTAACCTTAAGCTATTTGGTATTCCGGAGGGGTCAGAGGGGGCTGACCCAAGGGCATTTTTGGTGAAACTGTTACCCCAAGTCTTTCCAGAACTTTCTGGCTGGGATTGGGATTCCCAGATTCAAAGGGCACACCGACTACCATTAGGGTTAAAAAGGCAAGATAGCAAGTTCCCGCGTCCGTTTCTAATATATTTTGGCAACTACTTACTTCGTCAAGCCGTATGGCAAAAGGCGAGACCGAACACTCCAGTCACTTTTGGCAATATCTCCCTCTTTACCCGTTCTGACCTCAGCAAATTGACGATGGACAAAAGATGGGAGCTAAGAAAATTGATCGATCCAATTAACAAACAGGGGGGCCAAAGTTACCTGCAAGAACCAGCGAAACTTAATGTTGTGAAAAATGGGGGTACATATTTTTTTGGTGATGTTCAAGAAGCACAGGCATTTCTATCTAGCATCACCAAGAATAAGGATGGTGACTGAGATAGAAGTTAGAATTAAGACTAAGACTGAAACTACTCAATCTTTCTAAAGAATACGAGTGATGGGGACTTAATGGTATCTTACTAATATGCCAGGTTGACAGAATTGGAGACCTGGACTTTGATTTGGCTTACTAGATTGTCACTGGTCTTTTGAGGTTTGAGGTGGCTTGGTGGCTTATCATTGATTATTTCTTCGTTAGCTTTTTCAGCAATTGCTGACACTTCGGGGGCAGGGACGAGAATTGAAGGGGGGGGGGATTTTTTTTTTTATTTTTTAAAAAGGGTAAAAATGAGGAAAATTTAGTGTATGCTCTTTTCCCTCTTCTCTTCTCTTCCTTTTCTTTGTATTAATGAGCAAACAGCTGCTACGTCAGATACTGCTACTCCAGGGGGGATGGGCAGGCCCTCTTCGGTCTCTCTGCCGCCAGAGCTGCCATTCCAACAGCAGCAATTAGTGAGAGGGGTGGAGGGGGGGGTCCCCGCAGTGGGGGGAGGGAGGGGGGGGGGGGGGTAACAGTTAAAAATATTTCCTGGTTGGTAGAAAGACATATTTTGAAATTTGTTTTTGGAGGGGAAACATTGGTTTTTGAAGAACTTAGGATGAAACGATACAGAAGATTAGACAGATATGCTGAGAACAATATTTACTACGGCCGCTATGTTTTTATTTATATTATTTATTTTATAACACTTGTAAGGCGCACAGCTACCCACAAAGGGTTTCCCGGCGCCGGACCAGCAAGACACAAAAGTACAACTGGAGAGAGAACAGTCAAAGCATTTATTTGTCGAACAGCCAAGTTTTTACATTTTTTCTAAAATTCATATAGCTTTCCTCCTTGCGTATATGAATGGGCAGTGAATTCCATAGCGTTGGGCCCAGGTAGGAAAATGATCTGCCACCTATTCTGGCCCGTTTGAACCTCGGTACCACAAAGTTCGCAGCTGTAACCGCACGAAGGCTGCGATTTGGGAGGTAGGGCTTAGCAAGGTCCTGTAGGTATTTGGGAGCAGTGCCAGCTTTGATTTTAAATAGGTAATTCAGGGTTTTGAAACGAATTCGGTTTTCAACCCTGAGCCAATGCAGGTCCCTAAGATGTTTGGTGATCCTAGCGGATCTAGGGATTCTGCAGAGCAGTCTGGCCGCAGCGTTCTGCACCAGTTGCAGACGTTTTATTACTGCCTTGTTTGAGCCCAGGTACAAGATGTTACCGTAATCAAGCCGAGATGTCACTAAGGCATTGACTGCGGTCTTCTGGGTGGTAGATGGCAACATCCAGACAATTTTACGTAACCATTTAAGAATGGTAAAACATATACCTGCCACTTTGTTTGCTTGCTGAGTCATAGATAGACTGTCATCTATTTGGAATGCATAACATTAAATGTCTGGCATGGAACGTCTCAGGCCTTTACAACAAACGCAAAAGACGCCTAGTTGCAGAGGAGCTACAACTTTATAACCCTCATCTAGTTTTTCTGTCAGAAACACACATCGTAAACAAAGACAAAAAACTGCTGAACCAACTGGGTATGGAGATCATAGTTAGTTCAGCCGTAGACTCACCAATAAGGGGGGTGGCAATTTTAAAGGATAAGAGATTCAAAACTGAAACAATTAAAACAATACATGATAAAAGCGGCAGGTGGGCAATTGCTCAACTTATCATTGATAATAAGAAATTTGTGGTATGTGTGATATACGGTCCTAACAAGGACGAACCTAAGGTATATGATCAGTTAAATATAGCTCTGCTAGACTGGGAAGGGGAATTAATCATTATGGGAGATTTTAACTGCATTATGAACTGTCAAAGAGAAACTACCCGACCATGCAATAACAAACGTATGTCTAGAACCAGAGCTTCAATTCAAGACCTATGTAAGATGCACGGTCTTAAAGATATGTGGAGGTGCTTATATCCAAACGCTCCTGGTTATACATACTATTCAGCGCCACACAAGATATGTACTCGCTTAGATATGGCTTTTGTATCAGACCTTTTGCTGAGCTCTGCATCAATAGTAATCTTTCCTCGTATTACATCTGATCATAATCCCATTATGGCAGATATCACTATCACTTTGACTTGTAAACCCCCCAGACCTTTCACGTTTCCCAGGAAATTAATATCTGACCAGGTCTACATTTCGCAGTTAAAACATCATATAATTAAATTTACAGATTTTAACAGAAATATAGCACCGTGTCTAATAGTGTGGGATACTTGTAAAGCAAGCATCCGGGGGTTTACGCAATCTTATGTCTTGAAACAAAATTCTGAAAGACGTAAGAACGATGAAGCCTTGATGACTGATATCGCAGGTGAAGAGATGCGATTGGCTCTGGCTCTGCAAAATCACCTACCCACGTTGGAGATCTGTGCACAGCTTAGTCAACTAAAATGTAAGACTAAAGAGAAACTACTTAAAAAAAATAGTGCCCAGATACATAAATATAAATTCATCAACTACGAGGGTGGAGATAAAATAGGCAACATTGTAGCATTTAAGGTTGCAGAAGATAGAGCAGACTCCACGATTACGCAAATAACAGGTCTTGATAATAAGAAATATACCCAACCAATCCATATGGTCCAAGAATTTGCCAAATACTATGAATCTCTTTATACTCCTGAACGCACGCCGAAGTCTTTCAATCGATGAATATTTAAGGGAGTACCATACTAACCAGCTAACGGTGGCAGAAATCGATCCTCTTGCAACTGGGATAACTAAAAATGAACTTAAGTTAGCTATATCATCACTGCCCTCAGGAAAAGCCACAGGGGAAGATACTATTCCACTAGAAATGTATAAATTATGCTCAGATGAACTAATACCTCTTCTTTTAGAAATCATGTCACACATTGGTATAACAGGATCGGCCCCTAACTCATGGAACAAAGCTAAAATAATATTTTTTCACAAAAAGGGAAAACCCAAGGAAGAGATGGGGTCATACAGACCCATTTCTTTGATCAATACAGACGCTAAAATATATGCAAAATGCTTGTCCAATAGACTTGCTCCATTAATGCCGAGAATTATAAATAAACAACAACATGGGTTTATAACAGGGAGGGACACGTCAGCACATGTTAACACAGCAATTACAGCATTTGATATTGCAGAGGTAGAAAATACCCCACTGGCTATGATTATGCTCGACGCCGAAAAGGCATTTGATCGGGTGGGGAGGGGCTATCTTTGGCAGACACTGGGATCTATGGGTTTTGAAGGGCAATTTCTAAATGGAGTTCGGGCGCTCTACGACAAACCAACAGCACATATTAGCTATGGAGGGCTTATCTCGCCATGCTTCCCAATTCTGAGAGGCACCCGTCAAGGGTGTCCCTTGTCACCATTATTATTTGCTTTATCACTTGAACCTTTTCTAAATGCCCTAGATGCCCAACCTAAAATAACTCCATTTTTGACCGGACCGCATACTCTAAAAATTACTGCATATGCAGATGACATTGCCATTTACTCCTCTGAAATAGCCGAGACTTTAAAAGCCATCAATCTCGAAGCACTTAACTTTGGCAAAGTTTCAGGATACAAACTAAATACACATAAAACTCAAATAATAACTAATTTTAAACCCCCGACACCAGTTCCTGAAATCTGCAAGGTTGCGACTTACCTTGGAGTCAAAATCATATCAAATATCAAAGAACTCAACAACATCAACTATAACGAGCTGATAAAAACAACCACTGCGACACTAAAAAAATGGCATCGACTCCCATTACACTTAATAGGCAGAATAAACCTGATCAAAATGAACATTATACCCAAATACTTATATTTGTTTAGGTCAATTCCCTTGGCACTGAATACAGTTTTTTTTAAGCAACTAGATAGTATATTTGGAAACTTTATATGGGGATACAAGAAAGCTAGGTCACTAAAACTACTGAAAAATCAGACTGACCTAGGCGGCCTCAACGTCCCAGATTTAAAATTATATTTCTGGGCTTCATTTGTTAGACGGCTACGCTCATTATTAAATAACGACGACACACTCTATTACCATCATTTATTGTTAAACAATGATTCGAACCAATTCCTATATCGCATAACCGACCCAAATTACTACAAACGAGTTAAATTTAAGACGGCGCGAGACATAATTAGAGTCTGGAAAGACATTCTCGCTTATTGTAAAACCACCATCTACCATTCCCAGCTTAAAATATGGGATAACCCAGGGCTGCCACATATATTTAGGGATGGCTTAACACGTGGATGGCAATTGAAAGGCATAACTTATCTTGGTGATCTGTATAACTCTTTAGGTATGCTAGATTTCTCCACTCTTAAGTGTTTATATGGTTTGTCGGAAATACATAGATTTAAATACATACAAAAACACGACTTCTTGGTGCATTAAAAAAGAATCAATAGTGTATCTAGCGGGGGCGTATGGGACTGCGTAATCTCTAGGAATGAGAAGGCAATTATTAGTTTGGCTTACAAATGTTTTATAAGCTTTAGCTCAGACGATAGAGAATCAATTGCCAATAAATGGAACCTGAAACTTGGAATAAGCATTACAGGGAAACAAATAGTCGAATCTTACACTAATATACACAATTCTGTTCGATCGTCCAGTCTCAGACTTCAACAATACAGAACTACCTATCTACTCTATTATACGCCAGAAAAGATCTCGAAATGGTCCAGTAGCAACATCCAAGGTGATAAGACCAAGTGCCCGAAATGTGCGGCTTACGCGGCGGATCTAGCGCATATGCTGTTCTCATGTCCAATGCTCGGGAAATATTGGGAGGAGGTGGGAAAAATCCTAAACACAAAAAATATCCTAAACTCCTCTATAACGGCACCTATGGTGCTACTTGGTATACATATAATAAAACCACCACGCCCATTATTGGCAGCGATATTAATTGCATGCGCTAGATTAATCTTGGCAAGGGCCTGGATTAATAGCAACGCACCAAATGCTATAGAATGGTGGTATTTAGTTACAGAAATTAAAACAATGGAGAAGATCCTAGCAGAATTAAGAGGTATACGCTCACTAAAGAAATTTGAGAAAATTTGGGGGGGATCTGGAATGAATGCAATTAAAGGAATTATCAGGCTTCGAGAACAGGGAAAATTACTGTTAGAATAGAATTTTTGTTTTGTCTTACTGTACATTCTGTCGGCTTATATTAATCTTTCTATCTGTCTACTAACATCTGGATTATATTGGATCTAGGCGGTTAAATATTTTGGGCAATGGTTTCCATATTTTGTTCTTATGTAAAAACAAACTCTAACTTTAATTTAATGTAAGATGTATGCTAAATCAAGTTTACTAATTACAATTTGTAACATTTGTATTTCTCCGCTTAGCATGTATTATTGTCTTATACCAACTGGAAATAAAAAAAAGGAACATGCTTTAAGGCACAGAGGGGGCTGTGTTTAACTGCACGGCCTGTAAGCGGGGTCCTGCATCAAAGAAGCAGCTCAGCCAGGCTGGGTGTGGTTGCTGATCAGGTGAATCCCCCCCCCCTGAATCTGGCAATTAAGAATTGAAAAATTATTAATCTAATATTTTAAATAACTGTCAGCATTTGTGGGACTGCTGCTGTTCAACATGCACAAGGAAAATGAGTAGAGCAAGGGGCGAACCCCCCCCCCCCACAGCCCAAGGGGTAGAGGTGGAAATAATCAAGGATATTTTGGCATGGTGTGTCGGGGCCATCGGAATGCTCGTGCCCCCTACTATAACTCAGACTGTGGCGTATTGTGGCACATATTGTTTACCCTAGCCAGAATCATATATCATCTAGCATTTACCAGTAGAAAGAGTACAAAAGAGTAGGAGATGGAGACAACCAAAATAGACCGGAAGGGTGTGGCAGCGTCATTGGCATGCTTGTGCTGCCGATTTAAACCTAGATGACACGAACAGACACCGCCAGGTCTCAGTGCGAGATCTCTGCGAAACATGCTGCTTGTCACAACACCAGTCACATCCATAAACTGCACAAGAATGAGATCTGGCAGGTTACAGATAGCTCACAGTGCAGTGGTACACGGGGAGGGCATCATACCATGAAGGGGAATAAGGATCCATTGGAGTAGCCCAAAACACAAAAATTAACAGATTTCTTTCAGATGTTAAGTAACTAAGGTGACAAGCATTAACCTTCATCAAGTGAATCAAGTTCATTAAGCACATCAAGTGAGACTAAAGCACATGAAGATATCTGTGAGTAAGGAAGTTAAAGGGGAAACATTCACCCACATCCCCGTCACCAACAATTTTGATCTAAAAAGAATTGTGACCATATAGCTGGTCTGCAGAGGATGGCCCTGCGGAGATAGGACAAGGTAATGTAGCATCAGCAGTACTGGTAGGATAAGCGTGCCAAGGATCTCAGCACACCCTTACGATAAATTGCACCCAACATCAAAGGATTGACCCGGACACTTTGGATGTGTTGATGAACCTACAGTCTAGACTACAGTCCTTTCCAGAATTCAAGGTAAATAATACTGAGACACTCAATTCCCAGGATTTGTTTGATGAGATCAAGGGGTGTCTATGGAGAGGTACCCCAGGGGGGGGGGGACCCAATACAAAGGTTCAAGATGGACGAACACAACAGGGACTCACAACCCAGGAGTAAAAACACCAGCTTGTGGGCAACTAATTTGAATATGCTATTAGCTGAGCAGTATCCTGATGAGAACATAGTGACCACCGCATCAGTGCTAAGAGAAGCAAATGGAGGCTATCCTCACATAGGCCACAATCAAAGGATGTCGGCACAGAATAAGGTCACAATTGAAATAACCACAGAAGAAGGGCTCTCCAAACAATGAAGATTGATAACAAATCTTGAATCTCAAAATAACTGGTCCATGCTACCCACATACTTATCGCAGGCTGCGAACTGTAAAGATTGAACAGTGGAACAGCCGGTCATCTCTGAACGGGATGGCCTAACAATCTGTTCCTAGAATATAAGTAGGTTGCGGGCAAAGACCAAGGATCCCGTGGTGGTACAATATTTGAGAACTTTCGATATAATAATGCTCCAGGAAACCTGGGCCCAAGGTAGTATTCCACTCATTGGTTATGAAGAGTATAGAAAATCAGCAGAGAAAAGCAGCATATTCGGAAGGGCGAAAGGCGACCAGGCAACTTAGAACAACACCAAACAGTCAGCTGAGGATGTGGAACAGTACATGGATGATTCATGTCTTCTGGCTCTCAGAATGGATGTTTGGGTCAAGAACTTACACTAAATTCTTGTCCTTATAAATGTGTATGTATACCCTAAGAGAAAAGCAATAGCAGAACAAAGGGTTGCAGAGCACCTACTTTGCCTAAAAAACGCACACCATCAATCACATTGGCTAGTCTTGAGAGACGTCAATCATAATTTACTTCATTGTCCAAGTGAGGAACATGCTGAAGTAGTTGGGATACTCCCAGTGGAAAAATGCCTCACAAAATGAAAAGGACAAGATAGGAGAAGAATAAGTGAAGGTTTGCAAATTAATTGGCCTACTCCCCCTGAATGTCCGAAAGCCAGGTGACATTCCACCCCCTGTTTGGACAAGAGCTTCAGGCAACTCAATCCCCATTTTAGACTACACACTGGTGACCCTCTAACTATACAAGCAAGTGCGAGATTTCAGAAGATCCCATCGAAAGGAAAGTTCATCACCAGGTAATGAGGGTAGACATATCCCCACATAAACACGAAGCAGTAATTGCTCTACAGTGAGACATTGCCACTGAAAATCTGAAACGCCTAAGGTGGAGTTCGAGTACAGTCCAGGACCTGCCAGAAGAAGCTGTGGTTAGCCTTGAGGATATGGCCACAGAAGGTCTCAACCAGATATCAGGATTGGAAACATTCACAATACAATTGATTAATAAATATCATGTCGGTACAGTCAGTAGTGGGAACACGGGAGCCCATCACTGATTCCATAAAGCTACAGTTATGCTGCGATCCATTTGATTAATAAGATATAATGTGGTAGGCTTCACAGGTAGATACGTCAAACCCCTAAAGTCATGACTATTGGAAAATCTGCATAAAGGGAGAAATCACCTGAAAAGGGAGATATAGATTTTTTATAAAATCAAGCAGGAAACATTGTGGGCTTAGCTGCTACATGCTTCAAAAACAAATGATTCTAAAAAATTTGGGAAACTTAACAATATCATTGAAAAATGTCCAAGAGCAGCCCACAGTGCAAACATCAGCAAGGGAGATTGGGTTGAGTTTCTAAAAGTGCTTTTTAAAGGAAGTGCCTAGATTGGCCCGAAAATTACAGCAGGGCTTCTGGGCTGTTGGCGCATCTAGCATTCACACCAGCAGAGGTAATAAAGAATATTATAAAATCCCGGAACAATTCTGTCCCCGACCCAAATTGGCTGCCACAAGCGCTCGTCATAACACTCGACAATGAGATGTGCAACTTTCCTGGTATCAATGTTCAACTACATTCTGGCAAACTGAGTTATGCCAGAAAGTTGGAAAGGGTCAATAATTCACCCCATCTTTAAAGGAGGCCTGACATCTTCGCCTAGCATCTACCGCTTAATTGCACTTTTGGATGTGGATCTCAAATTATTTTCCACACTACTGCATCATGTTCTAGAGATATGGGCATTAGATGATGGGAGACTCCCATTCAATCAAACCGGTTATACAAGGAGTCAAGAGACTTTAACCAACCTCATGGCTGTGGGCTTGATACTTAGTGCAGCAAACACCGTTTTATGTGTGCTTTGTCGACTTCAAGGAAGCCTTCAACTGTGTTCCACGTAACAGGCTGTGGGCCATGCTGCAACAATGGGGAATTCCGCGAAACATCCTGCAAGCAACCAGGCTGTTATATTGAGACATGTGGGTCAAGATAAACATTTGAGATGGTACCATCTGTCAAGGGAAGTCAAAACCTCAACTGGCTTAAAACAAAGCTGCGAGGGAGCACAGTGACTGAGGTCCTGATTAGCAGGATCCCAGTCAGACAACACAATTACACCAGCAAAAAGCTGGGGGTAACCATGAAAGCAGATTCTACTTTCCCACAGTCAGTCTGATCGGAGGATCTATGGCCATGCTCAGTAGGCTGGGGTACCAGACTCTCCATGCCAAGTTCGCAGCTATAAGAATGATTTGAGACCGGTCGCGCTCTATCTTCTTGAGCACACTGGACAGAAGTGGTACAGGTGGAAAGGCATACAGGAGGTGGAAGCTCCACTTGCGACAAAAAGTTTTGCAGAGAGAGCGCCGCCATTGAAACTCCAACGCGCAAAACTGCTGACATTGTGTGTTCTTATCAGAGGCGAACAGATCTAACTAAGGCTCACCCCGCTGAAAGAGGTCTTGCGCCACCTCCGGATTGAGACGCCATAGGCGGCTGAATAGACACTGAAGGCGGAGTTTGTCCGCCCTGGCGTTCAGGGAGTACGCCATGTGTTGAACCACTAGGGTTATATTCTGATGTTCCAACCATGTCCAGAGGCGGAGAGCCTCTTGACAAAGGGTCCAAGACCCCACCCTTTCTGTTTGTTGCAGTACCACATGGTGGTGGTGTTGTCGGTGAACACCTGCACCACTTTCCCCCTAAAAGAGGGAAGGAATGCTTTCAGTGCCAATCTGATCGCCGGTGCTCCAAAAGGTGGCTATGGGGGGCTGGACTCTGCCAGAGAACACATGCCTCTGATCTCCGCCTCTCCCAGGTGGCTGCCTCATCCCAGAAGTGACGCATCCGTCACCACCGTTAGATCTGGTTGGGAAAGTGAGAGGGGTGTGCCTCTGACCCAATCTTGGTTCGTTAGCCACCTTTGCAGTTGGTGTGCGGTTCCCTCCGAGAGCTGGACTCAGTCTGAAAGATTCCCTTGATGCTGCACCCACTGGAACTTCAGGTCCCACGGCACAGCCCGCATATGCCATCTGGCATGATCCACTAGCAGATGCAGGATGCCCAGCAGCATCAGTCATTCTCCTCAAAATCCGGGATAGAGGCTGAAACATCCGCATCAGAGCCCGAATTTCCCGGACTCGCTGCTCGGGAGGATAGACCCGAAACTGCACTGCATCCAGAAGTGCCCGATGAAAAGGGAGCATCTGAGAGGGAATCAGGTATGGCTTCAGCATGTTGACAGTGTACCCCAGCGAATGCCGGAGGTCAGCCAGAGTCTGGAGGTACGAGACGACAGCCTGGGGCAAACCCGCCTTCAACAGCCAGTCGTCAAAATAGGGGAAGACTGGAAGCCCTGATCTGTGCGAATGAGCTGCGACCACTGCAATCACGTTTATGAACACTCGAGTGGCGCTGGTAAGGCCAAAGGGGAGCACGATGAACTGAAAGTGCTTGTGGCCCACCGTGAATGGAAGGTAACATCTGAGAGCCGGCAGGATGGCGATATGAAAATAAGCGTCCTGCAAGTCCAACGCCACCAGCTAGTCTCCTGGGTTGAGTGCAGACAGAACTTGGGCTAGGGTGAGCATTTTGAACTTCTTCCAGAGGAAGAGGTTTAGGGCCCGGAGGAAAAAAATAAAGGATGCAGTCGTTGTCCTTCTTGGGTACCAGAAAGTAGCGGGAATAACAACCACAACCTATTTCTGGCACAGGGGCCCTCTCTATAGCGCCCTTGGCCAAGAAAGCTGATACTTTCTGGCAGAGAAGTGCCAAATGATCCTCCGTCATGCGATCGTAAGAAGGTGGCATGGAGGGAGGGGTAGTCTTGAACGAGAGGGAGTAGCCCCTTCGGACTATTTGCAAACCCCACCTGTCTGACGTGATGGTATGCCATTGGAGGAGGTGATGGCGGATCTTGCCTCCAACTGGCCGTTGATGGGCCTGAAATGTTGGACTAGGAAGGTTTGGAGGCTGCGGCAGAGAGGGAAGTGTGGACTGGCACGCCGGCTCCCTGACCCACGAGGACGCTGGGTCCCACGTCCGTGGCCACGCAGAGGCTGGACAGCTTGCTTGACTCTGTGGTTGGGCTGAACAGGACGTGACTGGCTGCCCCTTCTGTAGCCACGAAAGGCAGACTGAGGTGGACATGAGGTAGCCGTGAGGCCCAAGGATCTGGCCGTAGCTCGAGAATCTTTGAAGCGCTCAAGCGCTGAGTCTGCCTTGACGCCAAAAAAGTGTGTCCCATCAAAGGGCATGTCCATCAAGGAAGACTCTACATCCCCCCTCCCCCCGAGAAGCCAGCAGTCCTCAACTAGGTGTGGACTATAACAGTTTACGATTTGGCAATTGTTCTGCCCAGTGAGTCGGTGTTATCCAGTCCACATCGTATGGTGAATTTGGCTGCGTCCCTCATGTCTGCAACTGCTTGAGAGAAAACGGCCCAGGCCTCCTCCGGGCACTGGTCCGCATTACATATTGGACTAATTGTCTATGTATTTTAATCAGTTGTTTTAGCTGTGCTAAAAGTTCTGGTACTGACATTTTTTCGATGTCTGGATGTGGTGTGTATCTGGCTAGAACCGGCCACGTTGCTCCTGGTCTACCTAGTGGACCGAGCCTGGTGATGTGATTATTATGTTTTAGGGCGCCTTTAAACCAGAGCAGGTGGGGCGCCTTTAAACCAGAGCAGGTGCTCTTGGTAATTTAGTGGGATTTCAATCTCCTCGAACGGAGTGTATACATCCGGAGGTTCCTCTATTTTGTAATAGTGGAATTCGTGTGTTACAGCGTTTGCTGCTGGAAAGTTTATCCATGAATAGAATACCTCTGTCTGCCGATATTCATGGGCCTCTATCACGAATATGACTATACCACCTTGTGATGTCAGTCCATTTTCTATAAGTTTAATTTATTCGGGTCATTATCTTGGAGACTCGTGTCATCCGCTAGGAGTTGAGCTGCTATTCTAGCTGTCTCCCTTTCGTCTTCACTTTCTACTATTTCTACTGACAGAAAGGTTTTTGTTGCAGATCAAGTTTCAAGGAAACAAAGATTAGGTGCACAATATTTTGGAACACTGTATCCTTCAATGTTGACTAAACTAAAAACTTTACACAGGAATCTCTTCCTACTAGGTTCCGGCAGATTTTTACCTTTTACCCACTCCAGACGTCTTTTGGAGTATTTACGGGAAAAGGGTTCTGTGTGAAAAAGCACGACTGAGTTACTCTAACGTCTTGCGTTAGATTTATCGCCTTACCAAACGTTGGGCGCCATGTAGTGTAGTTCCTATATTCCCAATAGGCTCTGCGCATTGGAATAATATATTCAGCAGTGTAGACGTAGGACTGAGGTCGACTGGGTCTTTACTGACTATATTAGACTTAAGGTTTGCCAGCTAGCTCAGAGGTCACTAGAAACTTTCTCGAATAAACGAGGAGGAGTTTAACCTCCCTGGATAGAAAAGAAGGGATTAGCTTCTGACGACCATAAAACATGACAACTTTGCTCCCTCAGAATAAGAGTATATCTCTAGAGTCGTGTGAAAACAATAGACAGCTATTTCACTCAGTCAAGTGTGCATACTTAGTTTCACCAGAGTGCAGAGAAAAGAGAGACGGGCGTTTTCAATAAAAGGTGTTATTTTATTGAGCAGTCTTCTTTCTCATGCAAGAGAAATGAATTGCCACAATTGCAATACTTAGCATAAAGTAAAGTGCGTACAGTAAAAGGAGTATTATGAAATAATACCGTAAAAGCATTGATATAGTTTCTTAGCCATATGTTTCTTTAAAATAGATAAAATATATACATATAAATATACATTGACTAACGTACTCAACTGGTGCTTCTAAATACGCCTACCCCGGTGTACCTGATCTAAGCCTAATACGTGGGAAGGAGTAAGTAAGTAGCAGTTTAAGTTAAGTTGGTTTTGCCAAGGAATCTGAATCAAGAATTCTCTTTAAGGGTTTAGTCAGCTCCGTACCTGGGTATTAGAAAGCAGGAGGTCTGGTATCTCTCTCTTAGGACTCGATATCCCAGTAACCCGCGAGGGTATCTGGAAACACCGGATCTGGATTTCTCGGCAGGAGAAAAGACAGCGTCTCTCTCAGTGCGTCAAAGAGGAGGGGCGGCGTCCGTGGGCTCATGCATCAGCTGGGCTCTCGGGCAAGTAGATAGCCGCTCTGCTCCAAAACCACCACCGTGTGTTTGCTTAAGGCAACGTTGGTATATTTATACCTGAAAGGTGCCGGGTTTTGACGTAAGGTTGGACATAAGACGTCAATGAAGATGTCACTAAGAATTGGCCGTTCTTAGAGTGCTCACAGGAGTTCTAGGACGAAATCAAAACAGAAGCAATGGGGAATTCCCAGGTTGCTGGAGGTTTGGTTTGTTTACAGAACTCGTTGTACTTTCTAGGAGCCTGGGGAAGTAGCCTTGCTTAATTTGGGCAGCATGGGCTATGACTGAATATGGATATGATTCTTATGCCTTTATAAGGATATTATGTATTATAACCACATAAGGGCATAAATCAGGACTATCGAATTTAGGGTCCTAGATAGAACTACAACAGCACCTGCGCAACCATATCCCAGATAGTATGGGAGTATCTGCCCAAGAGGCATGCAGTAGTCACTGACTGCGACAACAAGCTGGAGTAAGAGAACATCATCTTCCCAAGCTGGTCCAGCTTCTTGGATTCCCTACCTGGGTGAGCAGAAGGGAATGCACCTTTTGATGAAGATGCTTGTATTACCAAGCTCTCAGGGGAGGAGTGTTGGGTCAGGAACACTGGGTCGCCCGGGGCGGTGGCAGCAGGCAATCGTCCTATCAACAGGAGCCCCTGAGCTGGGCTTGAGCCAAGTGCCCAGAAAGACGTCTGTGAGGGCTTCATTGAACAGCAAAATGGGTTCAGAAGAGGAAGCCGCAGGCTGAAGCACCTCTGTCAGGAGGTTAGTCCTGACTGCCACTATAGTGTGCACGAGGCCAAGGGACTTGGCTGCCCTCCTCACCACCACAGCATAGAAAGCTCACCTCACAGTAGCCAGGGTAGGGGGGAAAAGCAAACCAGTGTCAGGGGACGTGCCCAAACCACTGGCATCCCCCAGATCCATTAGCCAGTCCGGTTCCTCAAGCTGGCAAGTTAAAGGGTCCAGTGGCCCCTCCCAGTCCTCTTCCTCACCTCAGGAGCCACAGGCATCGAAATCCCAGGGACCCCGATGGACTACGCGGGGCCTAAAGGCACTGGCAGAACCGGCCTGCCCAAATATGAGGTACAAGGCCTCATAGAACTTCTGGATCTGGGCAGGAGACGCTCTGGCTACCAGAATGGAAGGGAGGCACAGAGCTGTCTCAGAAATAGGCTCCGGAGACGGAGCCTTTGAGTGACGACGCTCGGATCCCGCATCGCTAGGGCTGACTGACGAGAAGAAGTCCCAAAATGCCTGTGCTTTTTTGACTTATTCTTGTGCTTTCCTGTCTTCACCGAAGATCTCCCCAACGAATTTGAGTGCGAGGAGTGTGGGCTCCTGGACCGTTCTAGACCTTCCCCTCAAATGAGAGTGACGCAGAGCCGAGCACAGTGCCTCCAGCAGCTTTCAGGTCCTCTCCCGCAAAGCCTTCGGGATCATGGCCTGGCACTAGGAGCACAACTTTGGGTCGTGGTCGAGCTTCAGACACAAAAGGCACACAAGGTGTGGATCAGTCAAGAACATCATCCGATGGCAGGAACCGCAGGGCTTGAAGCTGGTGCTTCGCGGGGAAATCCTCGACACACCAAGAGTCTATGACTCGAAAAAGACGTCAACAAAAAGTAAAAAAAAAGTTAGCCAAAAAAGTGGCTAGGGGTAGCTCTCGCCAGATCTGGCGTTAGGCTGGCGTGGAAAAAGAAAGAACTGACGTCAGCGAGCATGGGCAGCATCTATGTAGGTCCTGAGACATCATTACAACGCAGACGGACACAGAGCCGACCAACGTCACCTAACAACATGCAGGGGTACTGCTGAAGAAATAATCTCCAGATTCAGACTGACGCCTGGGGGAAATACTAAGGTAAGGAATCTACAATTAACAGTCTCTATCAGATAAACCCAGTACTAGAAGGGGGAAAACAGTATAGAAATAATGTTCAAACATTACAAAATTCTTTCAGTCCTTGAATTGATAACTAAAGCAAATTTCTTGTAAAAGAACTTTGTAAATATTGTAATTTTTGTACAAAATTGGGTTATTGGTTGAGGCGAAGCGCTCCGGTGAACTCAACTCTTCGCTCTATAGCAATTGCCAGTGTCACTGGCAATGCGCGAACTGCACTTCACGCTACAATATTGACGGCCTGAGGTGACCGCCACGGTGCAGCTCCAGCAATTACTTTTTTCCTTTAAAGAAAACGGACTGCGTTTAAATTAAAATGAAAAAACTGTTTGCTTTAATAAAAAGCAATTGTAGAGAAGGTGGTCTGCTGATCACAGCAGGCCACCATTTATGCAATTTCCTCCAATTGTACTGAGTTGCAATTTGCAACATACCTCATTAATATGCAAGAGGTAGGTTGGATTCTGACCCACTAAGATTCTGATATTTACGAACCGACCTATTAATACATTGGACGGTACTTAAAAATTTTAACTGGTCGCAAATTACGCCCTGTATTTTGAAACTATATATTAGCACATATAGTCCCAGGCATTGTTGACTTTCTCGTTGAAGTTATTCGTCAATATTTGGTTTTAGCTTGGGAGCTGGTTACTTTAAAAGATAGATGTAGGGTGACAGAGTAGATCAAAGAAATCTTGTGTTTTAACAGAGGTGGATTCTACACTGCCGAATTCAAATATTTGTTTTGTGGTTGTTCCTTTGTGGGACACGTAGAATTTGATATCCTGTTTGGGTTCTGAGCTCCTTTTGCTGTTGCAATGGAAAATGTATACATTATCTTGTGTCTTGAAGTTTTGAGGGGGATTATTTTAACAAACACTTTGTTAATCCAGCTGTACTTTTGTTTACAGTGGGTATTTCAGCAGGGTTAAAACTGCAATCAAGTGAACTTAAAGTTACTGCAATCTGAGTTTGTTCCATTTTCAGAAGGTTTTCAAGAGTGAAGCAGGGGGGGAGGAGCCAAGATGGCGATCGGAACAGTCGCATGAACGCTTGGCTCCGGGGGACCTTCCTCCCCGCACGTCTATCCTGATGATAATCCTAAGCGAGGCTTGTCGATCTAAGTTGTTGAAGAGACGCGATCACTTACCAGCTATTTTTGGGGCTCCACCGTGCAGTAGATCCGAAGAACTGTCCCCGTCTGCTTGCCGGCCTTCGTGGCGCTGACGCCGGGGCCTCGATTGCAGAGGTCGACCGGCAGTGTTCGTAGTGTGGGCGGCCCTGGTCTGGATGAGAAGCCGGTCAGTGGGAGCCTAAGAGTCGCGAGCCGGAAGAGTTGGTACCAACCCACTCCCAATAGTGGGTTGCCCCGTGACCCCGAGATATCGCCAAGCCGGAGAGAGGCCGTGTCGCCCGGTTCCCCCTGGGTGAGACACCCGGCCATGTTAATAATCCCGTCCGGGAACCGGCAGCTGGCTCCCTGGCGAGCTGCGGGGAGCGCACCTGGCCTTTCGTTGACTCTCCTTTCTGCGCCAAGCGCCGACTGTCGAAGTCCAGCCGGGAGACCTGTTGATTCTGGTGGTCGGACTGGACTCGGAGGTGGAGGGGAAGTGACGGAGAACGAAATGGCTGCACTGGCGGATGGCGTCTTGGAATGCACCCCTCCCGGGGACGGAAAAACCGCTGCACTGGAGACCCCCGGAATTCGGCTACATGGGGAAACGCTTCCGCGTAGCCATATACTGGCTGCACTGATCACCCTGCGGACTGCTCTGCTCCGGAGATCCCGGGACTTAGAGGACAGAATCGCCGCCATTGCTGACCCGCCATTTTGTGGCGTAGTGGTTTGCCTCCGAGTCGGTGCCGATGAGTCTCCTTCTGCCGCGGTGCCATGTTCCCCGGCTGAGTCTACAGTCTTGGGGGCGAGAATGGATGTGGTTCCTGAGCTGGTTGTCGTCACACCTGTTCCGCAGGTGGTTGTCTCATCAGGGCCTTTTTCTGAGCTGCAAGTGGATAGGCTCCAACGATCCATGGCGTATGGGGCCCGGGCTGTGCTGCGATGCTTCCCGCATCCCGTGCTTTCCTTTCCGTGCTTGGCTGACCTGTTTTTGGACTTGGAACTGTTGGTGGTCTGTGTATTGCTGCATTCTGGCCTCCGCCATGCATCGTCGAACAAGTTACTTACCTTCGGTAACGATATATCTGTAAGAAACAGTAGTTAGTATTAGATTCCTTACCTTAGAATATCCCCAGGCGTCAGTCTGGATCCGGAAACTTTTGCGTAGCAGTACCCCTGCGCGTCGGTAGGCGTCGTCTGCAGGCGTCCCCTGCGGCTCCGCGTCGTCGGCGTCGTGCGCCGTGATGACGTCGCTGGAGTATATAGACGCCGCCTCCGCGCGCTGACGTCAGTTCTTTGCACACAGCTTTTCCGCGCCAGAACACGCAGAGCCATGTGAGAACCAACACTGGTGCCATTTGAAAACTAGGGCCCTGAAAGGGATGTCCTTAACCCTAGGTATCAGTTCGCAGAACGGGGAGGATGGGAGGGGCGGTAAGGAATCTAATACTAACTACTGTTTCTTACAGATATATCGTTACCGAAGGTAAGTAACTTGTTCATCTGAAAGAAACAGGTTAGTATTAGATTCCTTACCTTAGAATAGATACCCCAGCAATACCAACCCCGGTGGTGGGTCTGCGAACCAATACAACCTACACCAGAAAGTCCTGGAGGACCGAACGGCCAAAGAAGCCATCCCTCCGGACTTGACTGTCCAGGCAGTAGTGCCTCGCAAAGGTGTGCAGCGAGGCCCACGTGGCCGCCTGGCAAATGTCCTGCAAAGGGACTCCCCGGCCCAGGGCAGTAGTAGCCGCCGTGGCCCGAGTGGAATGGGCCCTCAGCCCAACAGGAGGCTCCTTCCGAGCCAAAGAGTAGCATGCTTTGATGCACAGGACGACCCACCGAGAGATGGTCCGTTTCTGTACCGCCCTTCCCTTCTTCTCACCCACGTAGCCAACAAACAGTTGGTCATCCACCCGGAACTGGCGTGTGCGATCCATATAGAATGAAAGCGCACGTTTTGGGTCCAGACGATGGAGCCGCTCTTCATCCTTTGAAGGATGCGGAGGCGGGAAGAAAGAGGGCAAGGTGATGGACTGCCCAATGTGAAAAGCAGAGACTACCTTGGGCAGGAAAGAAGGTCTAGTCCGAAGAACCACCTTATCAGGATGAACAGACAAGAAAGGAGGTTGAATAGAAAGAGCCTGGAGCTCACTCACTCTCCTGGCAGAGGTGATGGCTACCAGGAAGGCCGTCTTTAAGGTGAGAAGACGGAGAGGACAGGAATGAAGGGGCTCAAAGGGAGCGCACATCAGGAAAGTCAAGACCAGGTTCAAGTCCCACTGAGGCATCACGAACGGAGTTGGAGGATACATGTGCGTGATGCCCTTCAAGAATCTTAACACAATAGGGGACTTGAATAAAGATGGCTGATCAGGTAGCCTCAAGAAGGCGGAAAGGGCAGAAAGATAGCCCTTGATAGTGCCCAGAGCAGAGCCCTGCTGGGCAAGGGAAAGGAGGAAGAGGAGAACCTCAGACAGAGGGGCAGAAAGGGGATCCACAGCCTTTGCTGTGCACCATGCCACAAATCTGTTCCACCGGCAGGCGTATACCGACTTCGTGGAGGGACGCCTGGCTGCCAGAATTACATCACAGACTTCAGGAGGCAAGTCAAATGGCCTCAGCTGCCGCCGCTCAATCTCCAAGCATGGAGGTGGAGACTGGACAGGTTCGGGTGGAGGACCGTCCCCTGCTGCTGCGACAGAAGGTCCTCCTGAAGGGGCAGGCGGATCGAGGGACCGACTGTCATGCTGAGTAGCTCGGGATACCAGTATCTTCGAGCCCAGTCCGGAGCCACAAGGATAACTTGGGCCCGGTCGCGCCTGATCTTCTTCAGCACTCTGGGCAGAAGTGGTATAGGCGGAAAGGCGTACAACAGACCGCAACTCCACTCGCGCCGAAAGGCGTCGCCGAGCGAGTGCCGTCTTGGAAACTCCAACGCGCAGAACTGATGACATTGCGCGTTCTCTTCTGTGGCGAATAGATCTAACCAAGGCTCTCCCCATTGCTGAAAGAGGCCTCTCGCCACATCCGAGTTCAGACGCCATTCGTGATCCACCGAGCACCGACGGCTGAGTTCGTCCGCCCTGGCGTTCAGAGAACCTGCCAGGTGTTGAACCGTCAGAGTCACGCCCTGACGTTCCAGCCATTGCCAGAGGCGCAGAGCCTCTTGGCAAAGGGTCCACGACCCCACACCGCCCTGTTTGTTGCAGTACCACATGGCGGTGGTGTTGTCCGTGAACACCTGCACTACACTCCCGTTGACAAAGGGGAGGAATGCCTTCAGTGCTAGGCGAATCGCCCGCAGCTCCAACATGTTGATATGGAGCCGGGACTCCGCCGGAGACCAGAGGCCTCTGATCTCCGCCTCTCCCAAGTGGCCACCCCAGCCTTGGAGGGACGCGTCCGTCACAACCACGTGCTCCGGTTGGGGAAGGGAGAGGGATCTGCCCCTGACCCAATCGCGGTCCGTAAGCCACCACTGCAACTGTCTCGCAGTGCCCTCCGAGATCAGGACATGGTCGGATAGGTTGCCCTGATGCTGGGCCCACTGAAACTTCAGGTCCCACTGCAGAGCCCGCATCCGCCATCTGGCGTGATGCACCAGAAGGATGCAGGAGGCCATCAGCCCCAGAAGCCGCAGCGTCAACCTGACCAGACCCGGGATAACGGCTGAAAGATGGGAATCAGAGCCTGAATATCCCGGACCCGCCGTTCCGGAGGATAAACCCGAAACTGCGCCGAGTCGAGAACCGCTCCGATGAAAAGGAGCTTTTGAGAGGGACACAGGTGTGATTTCGGCACATTGATGGAAAACCCCAGCTCGTGCAGGAGGTCTGCCGTCATCTGAAGGTGGTGGACGACTGTCTGGGGCGAGCCCGCCTTCAACAGCCAGTCGTCGAGGTAGGGGAAGACTGAAACCCCTAACCGGCGCAGATGAGCTGCGACCACCGCCATCACTTTCGTGAACACCCGTGGGGCGCTGGTAAGGCCGAATGGGAGCACGATAAACTGAAAGTGCTCGTGGCCTACCGTGAACCGCAGGTAACGCCGGTGGGCCGGCAGGACGGGGATGTGAAAGTACGCATCCTGCAAGTCCAACGCTACCATCCAGTCTTGTGGGTCTAGAGCAGCCAAGACCTGAGCCAAAGTCAACATCTTGAACTTCTCCTTCCGGAGGAAGCCGTTGACGTTCCGTAGATCCAAGATAGGACGCAGGCCTCCCTTGTCCTTCTTGGGTACCAGAAAGTAGTGGGAGTAGCAACCACACCCTACTTCTGGCCCAGGAACGCGCTCGATGGCCCCCTTGGCCAAGAGGGCCGTAACTTCCTCCTGCAGAAGTGTCAAGTGGTCCCCCGACACACGGTGGTTCTGCGGTGGCATGGCTGGAGGAGTGGACTCGAAGGGGAGGGCATAGCCCCTTCGGACAAGCTGCAGCACCCACCTGTCCGATGTTATCGCGCGAGCGGGAGTGGTGATGGCGAACCCTGCCACCCACTGGCGTCACGTGAGCCCGAAAGCTCGGACTAGGAAGGCTTGGATGCCGCAGCGGAGGGAGGCGTGGACTGACCACGACGCTGGCCTCTACCGCCACCACGGCGGAAACCACGGGCGCCACCGCGCTGGGGAGCGCTCTGCGCCGCGTGGCTGGCAGCACGTGTGGGACCTCCCCTCCCTTGGCCACGAAAGGGCCGAAACGAACCCGTCTGCTGGCGCTGGGTCGAGAGACCCAAGGACTTGGCCGTGACCCTGGAGTCCTTGAAGCGCTCCAGCGCGTGGTCCGCTTTGTCACCAAATAGGCGACTGCCATCAAATGGCATGTCCATAAGTGTATTTTGGACGTCTGGTGAGAAGTTGGCAGATCTCAGCCAGGCATGGCGACGAATCGCCACCGTAGTGGACATGGCCCGTCCCAGTGAGTCCGTGGTGTCCAGACCACAACGGATCGAGTACCGCGCCGCATCCCGGCCTTCAACCAAGGCCCGGGTGAGCTTGTCCCGCACTTCCTGGGGGCATTGCGGCAAACACTCCTCGACCGTATCCCACAGGGAGTGGGTGTAGCGGCCCAAGAGGCACGCGGTGTTACAAGACCGCAGTCCAGCGCTCAAAGAGGAAAACACTTTTTTTCCAAATTGGTCGTACCTCTTTGATTCCCGGTCGGGCGGAGCCGACGGAAATGCGGACTGTGAAGTGGAGGCCTGGATCACCAGACTCTCCGGGGAGGGATGGGTGGACAGGAAGGCAGGGTCGTCCGAGCAGGGACGGTGACGCCTGGCAACGTTCCGGTCAACCGGCGCACCAGAAGCGGGCCTGGACCAGGTGCCCAGAAGGACATCTGTCAGGGCCTCATTAAACGGCAGCAGAGGCTCCTGGGGGCATGACTGCGGTTTAAAAACTTCCGTCAGAATATTCGGTTTGACCTTCGCGACGGGGAGCTCAAGGTGTAAGGCCTTGGCAGCCCTCATCAGGACCACCGAATAGGCAGCACCCGCCTCGGACGCCACAGGGGACGGAGAGACAAACCCAGGGTTGGGCGACTCGTCCAGGCCACTGGCATCACCCAGATCACCTACCCAGTCCACATCGTACTGGCAGGCACGGGATAGAGGGTCCTCAGACCCCTCCCAACCCTCTCCATACTCCTCCTCGTCATACCCATATTCTGGGTCGACGATATAGACATCGGGGTCAACGGGCCCCATCGGCGTCGGGTCCGGCGTCGGCCGACGCCGGTCCGGCTCCGAGTCCGGAGTCGGGGAGGAAAGGGGGGTGGCGCCGCGCGGCGTCGGTGCCGGGGACCCGACGCCGGCCGGAGCCGACGGCGGAGTCGCTGCACCACGCGGGGGCGGTACCACGGGTTGGCCCACAGGAACCGACGCCGGAGAGGCCGGGAGACCAGCCGGCGACGAACCAGAGGGAACCAGCGGCGCCGGGGCCGGAGCCACTGGCGGCGCCGGGGCAGGAGCACCCGAACCGCTCGGGCCCCCAGACGGGACCGACGGGCCCGCAGGCGCCGAAGGCCCCGCCGGAGAAGACCTCGCCCTCATAGCAATGAGGAAGGCCTCGATCTCCTCACGCGACGCGCCTTCCCCAGGGACCGACAGGTGTGGGGTAGACGGCGTCGGCGACCCATGCGGGACCGCGGGGGTGGGGTCACCCGAGCCCCCGGCCGCAGCACGCGGGCGTCGGGGGGAGTCGGGGGTGCGATGGCGACGCCCCGACTTCTTGTGCTTACCTGACGAGCCGGAGGAATGGTGGCGACTCCCGGAGCGCCCATGGCGGCTCCGCGACCGTTCCCTCGACCGCTCCCTCGACCTCCGACCGGACCGGGACCGTTCTCGACGCGGGGCCGACAACCGGAGCTCGAGAAGCTTGCGGGACCGCTCCCGCCTAGCTTTTCCAGTCAAGGCCCGACAGTCGACGCAGGACTCCACGTCGTGGTCCGCGCCCAGACACCGGAGGCAGAGTCGATGGTGGTCGGTGACCGACATCAGGCGGTCGCACTCGTCACAACTCTTGAAACCGGGCATCCTACCGGCACCGTAAAGATCAATCAGTTAACAAAAAACTTGGTCAAAAGACCGGAGTACTGCTCTTCGGATCTGCGCTAACTGGCGCGGAAAAAAGAAGAACTGACGTCAGCGCGCGGAGGCGGCGTCTATATACTCCAGCGACGTCATCACGGCGCACGACGCCGACGACGCGGAGCCGCAGGGGACGCCTGCAGACGACGCCTACCGACGCGCAGGGGTACTGCTACGCAAAAGTTTCCGGATCCAGACTGACGCCTGGGGATATTCTAAGGTAAGGAATCTAATACTAACCTGTTTCTTTCAGATAGTTGTTTCTCGGTGGCTGGGACGATGTTGGGCGGCGACGCTACCTGGTTTGCTTGGGACGATTGACTCTTTTGTACCGAGTTGTCTCCCGACTACAAGGCTGTTTAACATTTCTACTATTAACAGAAGTGGCCAGGGGTGACCTCGTATGGAACCTGGAGGGGCTTCTAGCTGGTTACTGGTGATTCACGGACATGTCTTGTGGAACTGTAATTGATTGCGTATTATGTGCTTGCTGATATTTGTACTTTTCTATGGCTTCTGTTTATACGATTTTAGTGTGCGGGGGTGGGAGGGACCGGGCATCTGAATCGCCGGCCCTTCTCCTCAGAATATTCTTTATTGTTTTCCTCTTTTTCTTCTCTATATTTCCTTCCTTTGGGGTAATTCTGGGGCGACAGGCACGCTGTTAGTGGGGTAGGCCATAGCCATTACGGCGATGTAGGGTGGCGGGTGTTGGGGGGGCTTTGTTATTTTAGTTTGTTTTGTTCTATGGTCCCTTTCTCTCTTCCTTCTTAGTGGGGTTGGCGGTATCTCCCTCTTTCATCCCTTTTCTGTCGGGCATCTGCGCTTGCCTCTATTTTCTTGTCTGGGACGGGTGGGTTTTCCTTATGATGTTTTCGCTAATTCGCCTGCCATTGTTTGACCTTTACTCCTGGCCTGCCTTCGGCGGGCGTAGTGTCTTTTCGGCTTTATTGCTCATCATCGCTTCCCGATTGCTTGGAGGGATACGCCCCTCCCGTCTTTTTTGTATATTGTGTAGTGTGATGCCTCTGATGATATCGCCTCCGTTTCTTTTTCAACATTATAAAAATGAAACCTCTCTTATCCTTGTGCTTCGTTGTGCTACAGCCGCGTATTATGACTACAATGTGATTAATCCTTGAACCGTAAAAATTCGCTCTGCTCATGTTTCTATCTCCTGAGTTTGCAGCCGGCCCCTGTGGTTGTAGGCCTGCGCCTGTATTGATTTGATTGCACCAATAAAGGTTTAAAAAAAAAAAAAAGTGAAGCAGGGATACTGGTAAGGGTATACTGCATTTACAACCAGTCGCGGTTGGCATGTCTCACGAGTGGGGGGGTCGCACTGGGGATAGTGTAAATTTAATAATAAAAAATATTTAAACCAACCTTTTCGCCCGCGGGTCCTGTGTCTTCAGGAAGCAGGCAGCCATCCTCCCCTAAGCCTATCACAACGCTCCAGTGGAGCTTTGTGATTGGTCGGGAGGCCGCCCAGGAAGGGGCTCAAGGGGAGGCCATGTTCTCCATATATTGCAGTCTACATGGAGAACTATAGAGTGCGCATGACTGGTTTAGGCGGCCTTAGAGGGCCAACCAAACAGTCAGCGACCTCACCAGTTGGCACACCACTCCTCCCCTAAAGCAGACCCGCCCACCCACCCGACCCCAACCAAACCCTTTTGCTTTCTCGCAGTGCGAGAGGCAGAAACATAAAATAGTAGTTACCATTTTATGTTTCTGCTTCTCGCACTGCGAAAAAGCAGTGGGGCAACGCTCCTCCGCTCTAGTGGAGGAGCTGCCCCTGTTTACAACAATGACTTTACCACACTTGGCCTTTACCACCGTTTTTACCATGCAGTTAGGCACAGGGTATACATTTTTACCTTAACCATGCAGACAAGTAATATTTTTAAATAACTTTAAAAAGGAGGTTAAGGTGCAGGTAGAGGTAAAGAGAGATAAGGGTGATTGTAAGGTGTAGGGGTTGGTAGGTGTAAAGGGAGTTAAGGGTAATTTTAGGGTTTTGGGGTGGGTAAAGGGTGGTAAGGGTAATTTTTGGGTTTAGGGTGGGTAGAGGTAATGAGTGTTATGGCTAATGGAACAAGTTACTTACCTTCGGTAACAATAAATCTGTAAGAAACATAGGTTAGTTATAGATTCCTTACCTTAGAATTACCCCCAGGCGTCAGACTGGATCTGGAAAGTTTTTACGTCTGCAGTACCCATGCTAATCAGAAGGTGGCGTCGACTCTGAGTTCGTCGTCACTGTCGTGGTCGCCGGGATGACGTTGCGGTAGCTACAAAGACGCCGCTCTCGCGCGCGGACGACAGTTCTGTACACGACTTTCCACGACAAAAGCGCAGAGCCATGCAACACACTGACCACTGGTGCACAAAACTAGGGCCCTGAAAGGAAGTCCTCAACCCTAGAAGTCCGTTAGCAGAACAGGGAGGATGGGTGGGGCGGTAAGGAATTTATAACGTATGTTTCTTACAGCTATATCGTTACCTAAGGTAAGTAACTTGTCCATCTGAAAGAAACCGTTAGTTCTAGATTCCTTACCGTAGAATAAATACACCAGCAATACCAAACCCCGGAGTTGGGTCTGCGAACTAAGTTCCCACCAGAAAGTCCTGGAGAACAGAACGGCCAAAGAAGCGGTCTCTTTCTGGACTTGACTGTCCAGGTAGTAGTTTTTGATGAGTGTGTGCAGCAATGCCCACATAGCTGCCTGACAGATGTCATTAAGGGGGACTCCCAGTCCCAAAGCAGTGGTGGCTGCCATCGCCCTGGTGGAATGGGCGTGCAGTCCAACTGGAGGTTCCTTCTTTGCCAAAGAATAGCAAACTTTGATGCACAGAACAACCCACCTGGAGATGGTCCATTTGTGCACAGCCCAACCTTTTTTACCTCCAAAGTAAACAAAAAAAGAGCTGGTCATCCACTCGGAATTGTTTGGGTGGAAGTAGAAATAAAACGCATGTTTTGGATCCAGACGGTGGAGCCTCTCTTCCTCTTTTGAAGAATGAGGAGGCGGAAAGAAGGTGGGCAAAGTGATGGTTTGGCCAATGTGGAAAGAAGTAACCACCTTGGGAAGAAAGGAAAGCCTAGCTCTAAGGACGACCTTGTCCGGATGGACAGTCAGAAAGGGAGGCTTGGAAGAAAAAGCTTGTAGCTCACTCACCCTGCGTGCAGAGGTGATGGCAAGCAGAAAGGCAGTTTTCAAAGTGAGATCTGAGAGAAAAGTTATGTAGGGCTCAAAGGGAGCACACGTGTGGTATGTAAAAACCAAGTTCAAGTCCCAGTGGGGCATTATGAAGGGAACAGGAGGAAAAATATGAGTAATGCCCTTAAGAAATCTATTTGCAACAGGGGACTTGAAAAGAAAAGGTTGATCAGGGAGCCTGAGAAAGGCTGAAAGGGCTGAGAGGTAGCCCTTAAGAGTGCCCAGAGCAGAGCCCTGCTAGGCTAAACAAAGGAGGAACAAGAGAACCTCAGAAACAGGGGCAGAAAGGGGATCCACAGCCTTTGCATTGCACCATACGACAAATGTATTCCATCTGCAGGCGTATACCTTCTTTGGGAGGCAGGTCAAACGACATCAACTGCTGCCCCTTAATCTCCACACAAGGAGGTGGAGGCTGGACAGGTTCGGGTGGAGGACCGTCCCCTGCATCTGCGACACAAGATCCTCCCGAAGAGGCAATCGGATCAGAGGATCGATGGCCATGTTCAGCAGCTTGGGATAGCAGACTCTTCATGCCCAAACCGGAACCACAATAATGACTTGGGCCTGGTCACGCTTGATCTTCTTCAGCACTCTGGGCAGAAGTGGTATAGACGGAGCGGCGTATAGAAGACCGCAACTCCACTCGCGACGAAAAGAGTCGCCTAGCAAGTGCCACCTTAGAAATTCCAACATGCAAAATTGATGACATTGCGCATCTTCTTTGGTGGCAAATAGATCTAACAAAGGTTCTCCCCACTGCTGAAAGAGACCTTGCACCACCTCTGAAAGAAGACGCCATTCGTGATCCATCATGCACCTGCAGCTGAGTTTGTCCGCCCTGGCGTTAAGTGATCCTGCCAGGTGTTGAACCACCCGGGATGGTATTCTACCTTTATTCCGTGGTCATTACTTCGTATTACCATTACTACGCATATGGCAGTGGTGTTGTCCGTGAATACCTGCACTACTCTTCCCCAGACACAGGGAAGGAATGCTTTGAGCGCAAGCCAGATCGCCCAAAGCTCCAGAAGGTCGATGTGGAGCTTGGACTCCAGCGGAGACCAGAGGCCTCTGATCTCCGCCTCTCCCATGTGGCCACCCCATCCCAAAAGGGTTGCGTCTGTCACCACTGTGTGTTCTGGTTGGGGAAGGGAGAGGGATCTGCTGTTGACCCAATCCTCGTTTGTGAGCCACCACTGCAATTGTCGCGCAGTGCCTTCCGAGATCTGGATGCAATCTTACAGATTTGTCTACCGCTGCGCCCACTGGAACTTCAGGTCCCACTGCTGAGCCTGCATGTGCCACCTGGCGTGATCGACCAGCAGGATGCAGGAGGCCATGAGGCCTATCAGCCTCAGGGTCATCCTGACCGAAACCCTGGATAGGGGCTCAAAGATCGTAATCATAGCCCGAATAACCCGGACTCGCTGTTCGGGAGGATGACCCCGAAACTGTGTGGTGTCCAGAACCACTCTGATGAAGAGGAGTTTCTGAGAGGGGGTCAGGTGTGACTTCGGCACGTTGATGGAGAACCCCAGCGAATGCAGGAGGTCGGCCGTAGTGTGGAGGTGGGAGACGACAGCCTGGGGCGAGCCCGCCTTCAACAGCAAGTTGTCGAGATAGGGGAAGACTGGAACCCCTGATCTGCGCAGATGAGCAGTGACCACCGCCATCACTTTTGTGAACACCCGAGAGGCGTTGGTAAGGCCAAAGGGAAGCACGGTAAACTTAAAGTGCTTGTGGCCTACCGTGAACCGCAGGTAATGCCGATGGGCCGGCAGGACGGGGATGTGAAAGTAAGCGTTCTGCAAGTCCAACGTTACCATCTAGTCTTCAGGGTCGAGGGCAGACAAGACCTGACCGAGCATCAACATCTTGAACTTCTCCTTCCGGAGGAAGCGGTTGACGTTCCTGAGATCCAAGATAGGACGCAGGCCTTTGTCCTTCTTGGGGACCAGAAAGAAGTGGTAATAGCAACCACAACCTACTCCTGGGTCAGAAACGCGGTTGATGGCAACCTTGGCAAAGAGTGCCGAAACTTCCAGTTGGAGAAGGGCCAGGTGATCCTTCGACATGCTTTGGTACTGAGGTGGCATGGAGCGAGGGGTAGTCTCGAAGGGGAGGGAGTAGCCCCTTCAGATTATTTGCAAAACCCACCTGTCCGACGTGATTGTGCGCCAGTGGGAGGGGTGATGGCAGATTCTGCCGCCCACAGGCGTTTGGTGGCCCTGAAAGGTCAGACTAGGAGGGTTTGGAGGCTGCTGCAGAGGGGGCTGTGGAGGACTGGCCCGCCCACTTGCCCCCGGAACCACACCTGTGGTTCCCATGTCCCCGGCCGCACTGGGGTTGAACAGCTTGCGCCAGCCTGTGGCTCTGAGCGGGATGTAGCGGAGCAACCTTTCCGTAGCCACAAAAGGGGCGAAAGGCAGACTGCACAGGGCGGTGGTGGAGAGGCCCAAGGACCTGGTCATAGCCCGAGAGTCCTTAAAGCGCTCTAGCGCGTTGTCGCCGAAAAGGCAACGCCCATCAAAGGGCATATCCATAAGGGTGGATTGGACATCCCCGGAAAAAACAGTCAAACGCAACTAGGCGCAGCATCGAAGGGCTACTAATGTGGACATCATCCTGCCAAGTGCGTCAGCAGTATCCAGCCCACAGCGGATGGTAAACTTCAAGGTATTTCTCCCCTCGCGACTGCATGGGAGAGTACGGCCCGGACCTCCTCCGGGCACTGAGGCAGCACCTGCGCCACCATATCCCACAAAGAGTGGGTGTAAAAGCCCAACAGACATGCAGTGTTTACCAACCACAGTCCCAAGCTGGCAGAAGAAAACATTTTCTTACCAAGGTGGTCCAGCTTTTTGGATTCCCTATCGGGTGGTGCGATAGGGAAGGCGCCTTTAGAAGTGGAGGGTTGAACCACCAAGCTCTCAGGGGTGGGGTGGTGGGAGAGGAAAGTGGGGTGCCTGGGGCCAGGAAGTGGAGTTAGGCAATCATCCTGTCCATAGGAGTCCCTGTGTTGGGCCTGGACCATATGCCCAAAAGGATGTCTATGAGGGCTTCATTAAACAGCAGCAGGGGCTCCGAAAAGCTCGCTGCCTGTTGAAGGACCTCTGTCAGGAGGTTAGTCCTGACTGCCACCGTAGGTAGCTCGAAGAGGAGAGCCTCGGCCGCCCTACGCAACACCACTGCGTATGACGCTCCTTTCTCGGTAGCCACGGTAGGAGGAGACAACATGCCAATGTATGGTGAGGTATCCAGACCACTGGCTTCCCCCAGTTTCTGTCGCCAGTCCTCATCGTACACCAACTGGTCCGCCAAAGGGTCCACAGACCCCTCCCAGTCCTCCTCACCCTCCTCTGGCTGCAAATCTCGTCTCAAAGAGCCAGCATCGGTCAACGTCGGTCCAGCTCAGTGTCCACCTCGAGGTGGAGGCTAGGGTCCACATCGGCTGGGACACAGCCAGTGCCTGTGGCGTACGTGGTGCTGGTGGAATCGGCGCCGGGGAAGGCACAACGAAGTCGACTGGCACCAAACCGAATCCTGGCCTGGATCCAAGGGGACCCTGCGGCACCAAGGCCGAAGCTGCCGACGGCCCAGGGCTCGAACCAGAGTCTACGGGGCCAGAAGGCACGCCGGCGGATTCAGCTGCCCAAAGGTGGCGTGCATCGCTTCGGAGAACTGACGAAGCTAGGCAGGGGTTGCTCCTGGTCAGCGGGGGAAACCTGGAGCGGATCCTATGGGCTCCGCACACAGAGCTGCGGGAGGGGCATCACCCTCATCCCGTCGGCCGATGGACAGGGAGAAGTCAAAGAGCGACAATGGTTCTTCGACTTCTTTTTGTGCTTTGACTTACCTGACCCCGAGTGCAAAGACTTAGAGGAAGAATGGTGTTGGCTCCGCGACCTCGAACGACTTGGTGCCGACTACCGGGCCTCGAGTAGCTTTCGGGACCGCTCCTGCAAAGACTTCAGGGCCATGGTCTGCAGTCGGAGGGCGACTTGGGGTCGTGGTAGCGCTCCAGGCAGTAGAGGCACACGCAGTGCGTATCCATCACTGACATCAGTCGGTTACAGGAACCGCAAGCCTTTAAGCGGGGCATCCCTCATGCACCAGGAGTCGTATGGACTCAAAAAACAACAAAGTCATCCCGACGACCAAGACGCCGAACGCGGAGTCGACCGATGCCACCTTCCGGCGCGCAGGTGTACTGCTGACGAAAAACTTCCCGGATCCAGTCGGATGCATTGGGTAATTCTAAGGTAAGGAATCTATAACTGTTTCTTTCAGATATATAGAAGCAAGGGTTGAAGTGCAATTACTGCTGTCTGTGAAGTCACTTCCCAGATCAAAGAGACTTAGTAAAAATTCAGATGGGTTATTTTGGTGAGGCGATTTTGGATTTTTTCTGGGAATTTCAAAACCGTTTTGAAAATTGAAATCTCTTTTACCATGTGTAATGACTATTGTGGCATTCATGTGTAACACAAGCCAGTAGAATCCTAAAGGGCCGCCTACTATCAGACACCCAGGCCAAACAAACATTCTATAGAAGTACAGGGGCTTTTAGGTTAGATTACACTTTTGAACAAATTGAAAACTGTGAAATATTCCCAGACGAACAAGTTACTTTACTTCGGTAAAAATATATCTGTAAGTTAGTGATAGATTCCTTACCTTAGAATTACCCCCAGACGTCAGACTGGATCCGGAAAGTTTTCGTCAGCAGTGCGCGTCGGAAGGTGGCGTCGTGCGGCTCCGCGGCCGTCCTAGGTGTCATGATGGTCAGGATGACTTTGTGACAGCTACTTAGATGCCACCCTCGAGCGCGGATGTCAGTTCTGTACACGACTTTCTGCGCCAGGAATGCAGCGCCAAGCAAGATACTGACCACTGGTGCATTGAAACTAGGGCCCTGCAAAGGGATGACCTTAAACCCTAGAAATCAGTTCGCAAAACGGGGAGGATGGGTGGGGCGATAAGGAATCTATCACTAATGTTTCTTACAGATATATTGTTACCGAAGGTAAGTAACTTGTTCATCTGAAAGAAACACGTTAGTGATAGATTCCTTACCTTAAAATAGATACCCCAGCAATACCAACCCTGGTGGTAGCTCTGCGAACTAAGATCACACCAGAAAGTCACGGAGAACAGAGCAGCCAAAGAAGCAGTCTCTCCGGACTTGGCTGTCAAGGTAATAATGCTTAGTAAAAGTGTGCAGCGAGGCCCACGTGGCTGCCTGACAGATGTCTTGCAGGGGGACAACACGTCCCAATGCAGTAGTAGCTGCTGTCGCCCTGGTAGAATGGACGCGCAACCCCACCGGAGGTTCCTTTTTAGCCAAAAAATAACAGGCTTTTATACACAAGACGACCCAGCGGGAGATAGTCCTCCTGTGTACAGACAGCCCTTTCTTGGCGCTTACATAGCCAACAAAGAGCTGGTTGTGAGAAGTTGGCCTGGTATATGATGTTCACTATTCTAGTGAACAGCTTGCACCAGTCCAAACAACCCTTATGGTGATGTTTGTAAGTCAACCTTATAGACCAGCTATCCTAGTAGTAGCGTGGACAGAACAGTCTTAGGCTAAAAGACTCTTGAGGGCGTGTAAAGCTAGCTGTTTTACCATATGTAACCCCTTGAATACCAAATGAAAGGACACCACACAGGATACATATAAAATATGTATGTATTTATTTACTAACACACTCCTCTGAACTCTTTATGAGATCAGAGGCCAAAGCACATAACAAGTTACTTAGTCAGAATACGTTAAGTTGCACAAATTACAGTTAGGCCCTAGGGGCGAAGCAAACCATATATTAAGAAAGTGGTATAAGTACCACGTCACGAGAAAAGGAAAGGCCTAGGGCATCGCTGGGGCTACACTATCTGAACCTTAGTTTAGAAGTAGGAGGCCCACAGGTGGCGCGTGCAGTGTCTTTACACACACGCGGCAGTCAATGTAAAGTCAATGGGAACTTAGAAGGATTTAGGACACTTCCGGTTTAACTAGGGGGAAACAACTAAAACCCTAGACACTTGGATAGTCAATACCCTGGGGAGCACCGAAGTACTCGCGTTACCTCACCCACACGAAGCGGGTGCATAGGTGTGAAGATGTGTCGGGTTTCGCGGTTGAAGCATATGGAGACCAGGAGAAAAGATGCTGCAGATGACCAGGAGGAAGATGTCCGGGTGGATCCAAGGGTGGATCGAGGATGAAGAGGACCTGAAAGCAGAGGGGACAGAGTCTGGGTCCTAGCCAGTGACCGGGTGGAACCAGGAAGGAACCAGACGACGTCGAGGAGCAATCAGGTGCTGTCGTGAAGCTTGTCTCTTCAGCCACGCGGACCAGGAGGCGTCGAGGACGACCAGGTGCTGGAGAGGAGCTGTCCCACGAAGGTTCTCGCAGATGGAGGGGTCGACTGCCGGATTGGAGTCAACAAGCCTTGGCAAAGGCACCCCACGCAGGATTCAAAGAAGGCTTCTGATGCAGACCAGCAAGGTCTGAGGGGCCTCACCTTTGCAGGGAGGCAAGGGCCAGTCTGGAGCAACCGGACCAGTGAGTTGGTTCAAAAGTATTGTCGTCACAGAGGCTACTAGCCAGCGGGCCAGCAACCGGACAACGCGTCGAGCAGAACACAAGCAGAAGGGCCCCACGCAGAACTCGTGGAGTGTGGAGGGCTGATCTTCGGTTCAGGTGGAGCTTAGATTCGGGGCTTCTCAATCCCCAGTGCACAGCTGCGAGGATACCTCAGGAGCTGCACAGTTAGCAAGTCGTGGACTTTTCAAGATGCCCGGTCCCACGTGTCTCGTCGCCTCCACGGATCAGTTATGCTGCAGACGTGAAGAGAGGGTCAGAGAGGTCTGGAAGTCTGGGTCTGGTCAGGCTCTGTGCTCGGGTCCCGGCAGGAGCGTCGACAAAGCAAGCCGTTGATTTGCTGGATGGTGCCTGGTTGCCCAGGGTGGTCACTCCTTGGCCACAAGGGAGATTCTTCACTCTTCAGCTTCAGCAGAACGTCGAAGGTCCAGAGTTTCATGTCAAGTTTCGATTCCAGGATTAATCTAAAGTCTCAGGACTCGGCTCCTACCTTTATACAACTAAAAGGGGCTGGATTACTTTCTAGGTCCCTCCTATGGGTGGGACCAGGAAGGGGGGTGGTTACACCCCCTTTCCTTTGTCCAGTTTCGCGCCAGAGCTGGGGCTGGAGTGCCCTAGCAACCGGTTTGAACTGGGGTATGCATGGAGCACCTAGTGTGCCCCAGGCAGTGTCTCATTCTATTCAGCCCTCGCTGTCCCAATAGACAAAGTCCTGTCTGGGGTGGTGCTCGCAACTCTCTAGGCAGGAAACCTATTGTCCAAACCTCCGTGACTGGAAGGACTCCCAGCAGCAGGAGGTCAGACGTGTGTCTGTAGCAGCAGCGTCCATTTTGTGACGCTGGGGCTCTGGTTAACTTTAACCGGGATAGTCAGCAACAACAGGTCTTCTCCCTCTAGAAGGGTGGAATGCTACCCCCGTCGCCAGAATTGGCGAGGGGGTAGTATTCCAAAGCGTATGACACCTTACACAACATGTTTGGATAAAGCCAAACCAAAGTTAGCATTCAACCGCGAGGATTATAATGCACTTAAGAGTATATGGTATGGCAATATCATAGAACAGCTATAAGGACATGGTTCCGAAACCTGCAGACAGGCTCAGCTCATGCTAGAGCACCATCTCACACATAACCAAGCACTCTGCCTCCAGGATTGTTAAGGCCTGCCATCGGAGTGACTTATAGGTTACTATGTGTCTATATATAAGGTAGGTATAGGGATACTATACCTAAGCAAGGGGTGATTACACAACCTTGCCCCAGCTGAGTGATCAGCCAGTTGTGTCAGTTTGAGTGGCCAGCCAGGGGTGGCATAATACATGCTGCAGCCGCTGGTAGGCCTTGGTTACACCTATGAAGTTAACGTGTTTGGGCGCACCTTCCTTGAACACGAAAGGAACGAAAAGCAGAAGCCGAAGGAGTGCTTGTGACCGAAAGGCCCAAGGACTTGACTGTAGCCCGCGAGTCCTTAAAACGCTCCATCGCACTGTCTGCCTTGTCGCCAAAAAGGCAAATGCCATCAAAAGGCATGTCCATCAGAGTATTCTGGACATCCCCAGAAAAGCCAGATGTCCTCAGCCAGGTGTGACGGTGTAGCGCCACTGTCGTGGAAATCGTTTTGCCCAGCGAGTCGGCGGTGTCAAGGCCACAACGAATCGTGAACTTAGCTGCGTCTTTCCCCTCAGCAATAGCTTGGGAAAGCACCATCTGGGTCTCCTCCGGACACTGAGGCAGCACTTGCGCCACCATATCCCACACAGAGTGGGAATTATGGCCCAAGAAACATGCAGTGTTCACAGACCGCAACCCTGAACTGGCGGAAGAGAACATTTTCTTCCCAAACTTCTCCAGTTACTTGGATTCCCTGTCCGGAGGTGCGGAAGGGAATGCGCTCGGGGATGCTGAGGCTTGGACAACCATGCTCTCAGGGGTAGGGTGTTGGGAGAGGAAAATGGGGTCGCCCGGGGCCGGGCGATGGTGTCGGGCCACGTTCCTATCCACAGGAGCCCCTGTGATGGGCCTGGACCAGGTGCCCAAAAGAACGTCTGAAAGTGAGTCATTGAAGGGCAGCAGTGGCTCCACAGAGGAAGCCGCCGGCCAAAGCACTTCTGTCAGGAGGTTATTCCTGACGGCCACTGTAGGGAGCTCGAGGTGGAGAGCCTCGGCTGCCCTACGCAACACCACTGAATAAGTACCAACCTTCTCCGTAGCCACGCTAGAAGGAGACTGTGTGCCAGGTTCTGGAGAAAAATCCAGTCCATCTGCGTCCTCCAAATACTCTTCCCAGTCCGGGTATAACTTACATTGGGCTGCGAGAGGGTCTTCAGACCCCTCCCCGTCCTCCGTTAATTGCTGGGTAGGCGGAAAAGAAGGAGGAGGATGGCGAAAGGGATAGAAATTCCCCATCGGAATCGGCGTCGATCCGACACCGGTCCAGCACCGTCTCCATGTCGGGGGTGGAAGCCGGGGACGGCATCGGCCGGGGAGCCAGCAGGCGGCAGTGCTGTAGACGTCGATGGAGGTCGTAGGAGGCCAACCGACATCGGCTGGGATCCATGCATGATCCATGGGGGTCTTGCGGCGCTGAGGCCGGAGCTGTTGACAACGTCAGGGCCGGAGCCGCGGGCCCGAAGGCGCGCCGGTGGGGTCCGACGGGCCAAAGAGGCGGACCATGGCTGACAGAAATTCCTGCAGCAGGGCCGGAGTCGCCAACGAACCCGGGAAGGGCGGGTAGGTCATCGGCAACTGTGTAGGCTCTGGCGGAGCTGCAGGGGTAACACCACCCGCACCCTCAGCCGTGTTGCGCGACAGGCTAGGGGAAGGCGAAGAGCGACGTCGCTTCTTCGACTTCTTGTGCTTCGCCTTACCTGACCGAGTGCGAAGACTTCGTCGAACGATGTGGCGGCTCCGCGACCGGTCCCTCGACCTTCCACGGGACCGGACCTTGAACAGCGCGGAGCAGACTCCCGGGCCTCAAGCAACTTTCGGGACCGCTCCCTTAAATTTTTCGGAGCCATGGCCCGGCAGTCGGGGCAAGACGCGGGGTCGGGGTTGCGCCCCAGGCAGTAGAGACACTCGCGGTGCGGGTCTGTCACCGACATTGTGCGTGGACAAGCCCCGCAAGACTTGAAACCGGGCATCCATATACACCAGGAGTCAAAGAGACAAAAAGTCCCCAAAAACTCAGTCAAAAATTGACTTGGGGTACCGCTTTCTTCAGATCTGCCCTTGCTGGCACGGAAAAAGAAAGAACTGACATCAGCGTGCGAGGGCGGCTTCCAAGTAACTGCCGCAACGTCATCATGACGCCTACGATGCACGCGGAGCCGCACAACGCCACCTTCCGACACGCAGGGGGTACTGCTGACGAAAAGTTTCCGGATCCAGTCTGACGCCTGGGGTAATTTTAAGGTAAGGAATCTATCACTAACGATCAGCACATTGTTTGCTGCATATCCTACTTTGATAAGGCACCTGATACAAGCAACTGTCAGTCTTGAAACACTTGCTGTCTTCATACAAGAAAATGGATACCAGTCTAATATAATCATCAACTCAAGTAGGAGACAGTAAAAGCAGCTATTACCAAAAACAACTTTTTAACGCAGGTTTTGTAGCACAGCTTCTGTCGCTCTTCTAGATGATAAATTGGAACTCTGAAAAAAAGCCCACTCTATTAGCAACCCTTCTAAACCTAGAAGCCATAAGATAGTGTCCTGATGTATAACCCAGTTCCCTTTTATTTATTTATGTATGCAACTTATAAAGCGAGCACATACCCATGGGTGTCTCGGCGCTGTGGACTGGACAGAGGAAGGCTGGCACAGACGGCTATTGGTTAAAGAGCCAGGTCTTTAGTTGTTTTTGAAAAGTGAGCAGAGTAGGACTGGTCGTGATGTGGGGGGAAGCTTGTTCCATAGTTTGGTGGTGGCGAACGCAAATGTTCTGTCACCCCAGGAGGCTTTTTTTGTGCGTGGAAGATCAGGAGGTTTGCTGCTGAAGAGCGCAAGCATCTGGTGGGGTTGTAGGGGTGGAGAGATTTCCTTAGGAACTCCGGTCCACTGGCGTGGACTGCCTTGTAGGCAATGCAAAGAGCCTTGAACTTGGATCTGCTTCCGATGAGCAGCCAATGGAGCTGTCGTACCATGTTTGATATTGATTTGAATTTGGGGGTGGCTGTCAGAAGTCTAGTGGCTGAATTCTGCACCAGTTGTAGTTTGTTTAGGACTATTTCCTGGGCATTGATGAATAGGCCGTTGCAGTAATTGACCTTTGACATGACTAGTGTGCTAGTGAGAGTTCTGCCAGCGCTGTTTGGGAGGAAGGGTAGAAGTTTCTTTATCATTTTGATAACGTAGAAGGATGCCGAGACAACTGCATTGGCATGGTGCATGAATGATAGCTTGTAGTTGAACATAACACCTAGATTTCTTACCTTTGAGACAGGTGACGGAGGAGATCCTAACTTAGCTGGCCACCAGGAAGGGGAGCAGGCAGGAGAAAGGTTGCCAAAGATCATCACCTCCGTCTTGTCAGAATTGAATTTGAGGCAATTGTTTGCCATCGAGGTATTGATGGATAGCATTCCTTCTAGGAAGTTTGCTGCCACCATCCCTTCGTCATTGTGGACCGCTAGCACTAGTTGCGTGTCGTCAGCGTACGACATTAGGCCCATGTTGTAGGATTTAATGACCCTTGCCAGGTCTGACACATAGATGTTAAACAAGGTCGGACTTAGCGAGGATCCTTGAGGCACACCACATGGGAGGGAGAATGAGGGGGAGCTGAAGTCACCGAGTGTCAATGATTGAGTGCGATTTGAGCGGAAGGAGTCTAAGAGGGCCTTGGCTTTATGTGTATTGCCGATGGCTGCGACACGGTCAATCAGGGTTACGTGGTTGACCATGTTGAATGCTGCAGAGAGGTCCAGAAGCACGAGGACCGCTGCACCTCCCCCATCAAGTATCTTCCTGATTTCATCGGATGCTTTGATGAGAGCGGTTTCGGTGCTGTGGCCCTTTCTATAGCCAAATTGGGTGCCGTCAAGTAGGTTATTTTCGTCGATGAAGTGTGCGAACTGTGTATTCATTATTTTTTCGGCGATTTTAGCTGGGAATGGGAGACAGGCAATTAGTCTGTAGCTTATATTATCAGTGGGATTGAGGTTGTTATTCTTTCATAGGGGCTTGATACCTGCCTTTTTCCTGATGGAAGGGTATGTGCCTGTCCTGGACATCAAGTTGCAGATGTTTGCTAGGTTGAGGCATATGATGTCAGGAATCAGTTTGAGGGTGGATGGTTGGGAGAGCCAGATTTGATAGTGGTGATTAGGTGAGAGATCTGTTCTGGGGAGATTTGACTAAATTCCTCTAGTGTGGGAGAGGTTTATTTGTCGGTTGGAGTGAAGTTACAAGGGTGAGAGGGTTTTTTGACTTCGCTGGGAGCTCCTGTGTGGTTATCGGTCGCTGTGTGGGCTGCGAAGTTGGCGTAGATGTTACTGACTTTTTCTTGAAAGTAGCTGGCCAGCGAGTTACAGAGAGTTTGGGAGGCGAATGTCGGCAGGATGGATCCTTGTCCTGATAACTTGGTAACTACATGGAACATCTGTTTAGCGGAGTCTTGTGCCGATTCAATTGGCTTAAGGTAATAGTTGCTTTTCTCGGTGATTAGGAGTTTTTTGTATTTGGTTAGTGCCTTTTTATAGAGGATTTTTTTGTCCGGATCGTAGTTTTGGCGCCAGTGTCGTTCTTGGGACCTGCATTTTTGTTTCTCAAGTCTGCGCAGTGATCTGTCAATGCCAACGGGAGGACTGTCCCTAGGAAGATTTGCTGATTGTTGGAAAACAGTCCATCCAGTGTGTGGCCGGCGGAGTGCATGGGGAGGTAACCAACTGTGAGAGGCCTATGGCCTCTAAATCAGCAAGAAGGGCTGACGTGTCTTGATAATCATGGGCTTCTAGAATAAAATTGAAGTCTCCAAGGATGGAGAAATTACTTTCTCCTGCTACTAACCCTAGTAGGCAGTCCATGGCGAAGAGGAATTCCGTTCGGGAGCCTGGTGGGCGGTACAGGAGGATGCCTTTGAATGGGAGGAAGTGGCGAGCTGTGATCGTGAAGGTGATAGCTTCACAGATTTTGGTGGGGATAGATGCATTTCTAACTGAGTAATTTTCTCGGTGGATGAGTGCAAGGCCTCCTCCTTTTTTAAGAGTTCTGTTGAATCCGCAGGAGGAGAAGCCGTCAGGGGTTGCTGAGGAGAAGTCTGGGCCACAAGAGGGGTCAACCCAGGTTTCTGTTATAAAAAGGTCTAGCCTGTAGTCTTCTAGGAGCGTCCGTATTTCGTATTTATGTTTGGGAAGGAAGCGAGCGTTTATGAGTGGTGCGGAGGGGATTTTTCCCTGGGAAGTGGGTAGGGAATTGGTGTGTGATGGTGGAGGTGAGTGGAGGTTATCTAGTGAGAAAGGGCAGTTTGGGCATCGGGTGGTGGACTGAGTGGCTGTGGGCTCAAGGTTGAGAGGAGGACAGCTCTGTGTGTGTTTGCTAGTGCTGAATATCGGTTTAAGATGTTTAGAGGTGTAAGTTATTGTCTTGCTGTGAGGAGCTGTATTAAGAGGGCCAGGGGGCATGGCCCTGGGCCTGGTCCAGGCGCGGACGGGGATGGGAATCCTAGAAGGTGCTCTAGGCATAAAGTATATCTAGCTTGTGAACTTCATTTGGAGTATGGCCTGTTACGCCCTCACTCTGCTAAATGGAAGGTGTTGGAACTGGGGTAGCCTGGCCTAGGGCAAGACAAACATTTCAGAGGCACAGTGTTAAGGTTGCAGACCACCCAAAAGTAATTCCACGCAATAGCACTCAAAAGAAAACACTACACCAAAACTGTAGAAAAATACGAGCTGCTTTATAAAAATAATATTCTCCTTATCCTTAAAATATATAAATATAACTTAGAACATTGCAGGTCACTTTTGTATCAGCACTTATATCACTTAAACTGCTAAGCAATTAATCATTTAACTTGTCAGTACTCTTACACTTTTTACTCTAGGATTCACAGTTCATTACTTTATAATCACACAGGTGAAATAATAATCTGCTAGAACCTTGGGAGAGAAAACTACCACTCAATTTAAGTACATGCAGATTTCATGGAATTAATAGGGTACTTTTCAGCAGTGTTAACTGTCATAAAAAATTCCACATCAGTAGTATTCTCTCATTACATCCAGATAACATATAAACAGTAGCTCCACTTTCAGGGATATTTACTTATTTTACTTGTTATTGATAACAGTACAGTTAATAAGTTCACCACATTGGCCAGATCTGCTTTCCTTATGCTATTCCCCAACCTGTGTTTAGCAGGGATTGACTGACCAGTATCTAATTCTCTCCTTTGTAGGCACTAGCGCCACTCCCCCTGCTTTTCCACTCCTTACTTGTTTCCACCGCGTGGTTAAGTTCTTCTCTGTGTTCAGCAGCAAGATGAGAAAGGGGGGGGGGGGCTGAGTACACCACCGAGGTGGTCAATCACTTAACTGGGGCGAAGGCTCCCTGGAAGCTCCCCTGCTCTCTCCTCGCTCGGGCCAGCTCCTCTGCCGGGCGCTCAAGCGGAGAACAGGGCCGATTTCCCAATGCCCCCAAAAACAGCCGAGTCTCTCAACTCCCTCTCCCTACTCGGCCAGCTCCTCTGCGTGGCGCGCGAGCAGGGGAGCAGGGAGACACTCACTCTGGCTGCAGCCGGCTCCTCACGTTGCTCGGCGGGGTCTCTGCTCCCGCGGGCATGCGCTGAAGCGCTCGCTCCGATGCTCCTCCTCACGATGATCGGCGGGGCCACTGATCTCCTCGTCATGCGCGGAAGCGCTCGCACCCGCTCTCAGGAAGGAAAACGCTACTCACGGACCTGCCCGACCCTAGGCCCTTCCTGAAGAGACGATGAACCCGCTTTGGGCATGCGCGAAGGCGCCTTTTTGCAGCGTCTCGCTCTGGCTCTTCCCTGGCAACCGGGTCACTCCCCAACAATGTAATTACAGCGCGGGAGGGCCCCCGGGGTCCCAATCACGGCAGAAGCGCTCAGGACTCCTCAGCTGGGATGAGACTTTCCTTCACACTTCACCACCTTAGCGTTCAGAGGGAGATCGGCTCACTAGCAGTCCTGCCACAGGTAAGGGGTGTAAAGCGCTACCCAGGCCACCAGCTTTCTTCCTATCCTCAGAAGGGAGGAGGGAATCAAGGGGGGGCTTCCTCAGTAGACAGTCACTGTGCACTTTTAAGGCACTGGAACCCCAGCCCACCTTACTGGACGGATGACAGGTTCAGGAGTCTTCTTTAGTTCCGATCCTCCCACTGGGCAGAGGACTGCGCACCGCAGCACTGCAGTCTCCTTCTCCTTGGACTTCCCCTGTTTAGTTTGGACAAGGGGCAAGCTAGGCGCCCAGGGTCTCCAGTAACCCTTCACAGCGGGGTCAGGACAAGTAACCCAAAAGGGGATAATGAGGTGACAACCCAAGGCAGCTTCCCTATCTAGGAGGTCAACCCTATGTCTAACCTCTCCCACCCTTGGCTACAGCCTGTCCTCCAGCTGACTTCCACAGGTAGACAAAATGGCTGCCCCGCATTCCGCCTTATATAGGCTGCCCTTTAGTGGTCCAGAGTGGACCAGAAGGTTCTAGAATGCCCTATGCTAGGCTATGGCCAAGTTCTGGGTGTGACAGTTAGAGCAGTTGGTGGCCACCATTTTAGGTAGTGCCAACTTTCCTGTCAGAACAGGCCTCAGGGCCTGAGGTAAAAGATTATGGGGGGAAAAAGAACACCTATCCCCTTGACCAACACCTAAAAAAATAGTAGACAGAAAAACATTAAGGATATGAGGGGCAAAAAGGGGACAAAATAAATAATAATGAGGAGGGACTGCGCAAAAAATCCAGACAGGTCTAACACGCGTCCCCCCCAGCTGAAAGTGGGGAGAACTACCCAACCCCTTGGGAGTCCTCATCACTAAGGCGGAAATACCTGGAGAGACCGTCTGCATTGGCGTGGTCCACTCCAGGCCGATGTTCCACCCGGAAGTCCATTCCCTGTAGGGAGATGGACCACCTCAACAGCTTGGGATTTTCCCCCTTCATTTGCATCAGCCAACGAAGGGGACGGTGGTCAGTCTGAACTAGGAAGTGCGAGCCAAAGAGGTATGGCCGCAGCTTCTTCAGAGCCCACACCACCGCAAAAGCTTCCCTCTCAATTGCACTCCACTTCTGTTCCCGGGGAAGCAGTCTCCTGGATAAGAAGACTACAGGCTGATCCAGGCCCTCTTCATTTAGTTGCGATAACACTGCCCCAATGCCATGTTCGGATGCATCTGTTTGCACAATAAACTCCTTGGAGAAATTGGGAGCCTTCAGGACCGGTGCTTCACACATTGCCTGCTTCAACTTTTCAAAGGCTTGCTGACAAGCCTTTGTCCAAACTACCCGTCGAGGTTGTTTCCTTGAGGTGAGCTCTGTGAGGGGCGCTACAATAGTGCCATACCCCTTCACAAAGCGACGGTAGTAACCTGTGAGGCCCAGAAAAGCTCGGACCTCAGTTTGTGTCTTGGGGGGTTCCCAGGCCATGATTGCCTCAATTTTTGCCTGCAGGGGCTGCACTGACCCCCTACCCACCAAGTGTCCAAGGTACACAACCGACCCCTGCCCAATCTGGCATTTACTGGCTTTGATGGTCAATCCAGCTTGTTTCAGCGCCTGGAGAACTGCTTGCAAATGTTGCAAGTGGTCCTCCCAACTGCTACTGAAGACAGCAATGTCATCCAGGTAAGCAGCCGAGAAACCCTCCATTCCAGAGAGGACCTGGTTCACCAGTCGCTGAAATGTGGCAGGAGCGTTCTTGAGACCAAAGGGCATCACACAGAACTGGAAGTGTCCCTCAGGCGTGGAGAAGGCTGACCTTTCCTTTGCTCCATCTGTCAAGGAGATCTGCCAGTACCCTGAAGTGAGGTCAAAGGTACTTAGGTATTGGGCAGCTCCTAGCCGGTCAATCAACTCATCCGCCCTGGGGATTGGATGAGCATCAGTTTTGGTAACTGAGTTCAGTCCTCGGTAATCCACACAGAACCTCTCAACCAGTCCATTGGACTGGGGGTGATAGGGAGTGGTGAACCGGTAGGTCACCCCACACTCCTTCCACATGGTCCGCATGTAAGCAGACAGGAAGTTAGTCCCCCTGTCAGACACAACCTCCTTCGGGAATCCTACCCTAGTAAAGATTCCTATCAGGGCCCTAGCTACCACAGGTGCAGTAACAGTCCTCAGAGGGATGGCCTCTGGGTACCGTGTGGCATGATCCACCAGAACCAGGATGAACCTGTGACCAGCTGTTGTTGGTGGATCCAATGGCCCTACAATGTCGATGCCCACCCTTTCAAAGGGGGTGCTAACGACAGGAAGTGGTTCCAGGGGAGCCTTTAGCTTCACCCCTGTCTTCCCACTGGCCTGGCAGGATACACATGTCCTACAGTATGTGTTGGACGCCACTTTCATCTGAGGCCAGTAAAAGTGGAGGACAAGCCGTGCAAAGGTCTTGTCCTGGCCTAAGTGTCCTGCCAGTGGTATCGCATGAGCCAATTCCAGCAGAAAGGCTCGGTATTGCTGCGGGACCACCAAGGCTCTTGATGAGCCAGGTAGAGGTATCTTGGGTTCACTGTAGAGGAGGCCATCCTCCCAGTAAATATGGTGGTGTCCCGTAGCGTCACCTGCTGCCTGGGCTTCAGCCTGACGCCTCAGTCCCTCAAGGGTAGGGCACTCCCTCTGCCCCTTACAGAATTCCTCTCTGGTAGGACCTCCCTCCACATGCCATTCAGCAGGGATGGGCAAATCCTCCAGAGAGTCTACTTCCCCCTCCACGGACTCCTGGCCTACCACTGCAGGTGGCCGATCTGTCACATGGGGCGGGGAAGCCGGAGCAGGCTGTCCCTGTCTCCGTTTCTGACCCTTTTTGGCAGCGGGTTGGGCCATTGTTCCAGGCTCCAACCCAGGCGAACTCCCTCTCCGGGCAGTCGCAGACCGTGTGCTTACACAGGCCCAGTCAGGTGTACCCAGCATCGCAGAATGCGTCCGGTATTCCACCTCTCTCCAAGTGTTGTGCTCCATGTCATTCCCCAACAGACAATCAACTGGCACGGCAGGGCTTACGGCAACTCGAAGTGAACCTGCAACCCCTTCCCACTCAAAGGGAACCTCAGCCACTGGATAGTGGCCCATTCTGCCGTCAGCCATCGCGGCGGGGTGGAGTACATTAGGAACAACCTGCTCTGGAGACACCAGTTGACTTCTTACCATAGTCATACTGGCTCCTGTGTCTCTCAGAGCCTCCCCTCTTTGGCCATTGATGGTCACCCATTGCCCATACTTAATAGTATTTGGGGGCACCTGGATCTTTGGCACCATCTCCCGTTCTCCCAGGGACACTAAGGTGACACCCGCCCACTCACCCCCCTTATCTAAGGGCAACTCCTCCCCGAGCGCTACACTAGCTACTCCCGGTGACTTTCCTCCGGTGGGAGGGGGTGGTCTCTTTGGGCATTTGACATCTCCCTTATAATGTCCAACACCACCGCATTCAAAACAGTGGAGAACCCTTGGCTGCTGGCTTTGGCCAGGATTAGGGTTTCTGGGCGGGTTTGCCCTAGGGGTGAAACCTGCTCCCTTACCTTGGAAATTATTTTGGGGACCTTTGGAGAACTCCTTCTTTTTGTCTCCTCCCTCTTTCTTCTGGGGGGCGCCCTGTCCGGCTTTTTGAGAATCCCCTCCAGCCCCCTTGGAGGACACCCGGGTACTTGCCCAAGTGTCCGCCTCCTCTGCAAGCTTCCGGGGATCGGTCAGCTTGCTGTCCACCAGGTGTTGGCGCAACTCGGGAAAGCATTTCTCGAGGAGATGTTCTTTCAAAAATAGATTGTACAGCCCCTCATAATCTTTTACCTCGCTGCCCTTGACCCAACCCTCTAAAGCTTTCTTGGCGTAGTCTAGAAAGTCTACCCAATTCTGGTTACTCATTTTGTGACTTCCCCTGAATTTTTGTCTGTACCTTTCAGGGGTAAGTCCAAACTTTTTCACCAGTGCCACCTTCATGGCAGGGTAGTGGGTTTGCTCATTCTGCTCCAGAGCCAACAAAGTGTCTCTGCCAGCAGGTGGCATGTATTTGTACAGCCCACCTCCCCAGTGAGTCTCTAGGATCCCGTGAGCCCTTAAAGAAACTTCATAGGCGGCTAACCATTTGGCAATGTCATCACCTGAGGTATAACTAGCGATGACATCTTTAGGTAAGTAGGGTCTGGATTCCCTGGTGTCTACTTTCTTTTCGCTGCCACCATTGTCTGGAGTGGGAGGCCTTCGTATCAGGACCTGTAGGTCCATCTCCTTGAGGGTTCGCTCATGAGCTAACCTCCTTTCCTCCCTTTGCATATCCATCCTAGCTAACTCCAGCCTCATTCTCCTCTCCTCCCTCCTATCTTCTAGCTCGGCTTCAGTTAAACCCTTCTCCAAGACGCTGCTGCCCGCCCTGGGAGGTGTCTTGGAACCTGTCAGTAGATTTCCCCCCTCCCCTTGGTACAGCATGGCAGTCTCAACGACAGTGTCCCTGTCACTCCCTTCTGACACTGGTACCTCCCCGGAATGAGCCTCCACCCATGCCCGTATGCTTGTCTGCAGCTCGCCTTTCTTGGCACCCTTGTTGAAAAACACACCTTGCTGCTGACACCAGTCCTTTAGTTGGGTCACAGTATAGTTATCCAGCTCTTCCACATTTATCTCCATTTTTGCTAGAGTATAAACTTTTCACACAGGAGGAAACCAAAAGTGTCCTAGGGTCAACCTCCACCCACCACCAGAAATAAATTTAGAAAAAACAAAAATGTAAATTGGGAGGGCCGCAAGGAGAAAACTCCTGGTGTAGGTTTAGTGTATTGCGTTAAATTACTAGTGAGTAGCTGCAACCAAGTCAGTAATCCCACCGCTAGGCACCAAATGTTGGAACTGGGGTAGCCTGGCCTAGGGCAAGACAAACATTTCAGAGGCACAGTGTTAAGGTTGCAGACCACCCAAAAGTAATTCCACGCAATAGCACTCAAAAGAAAACACTACACCAAAACTGTAGAAAAATACGAGCTGCTTTATAAAAATAATATTCTCCTTATCCTTAAAATATATAAATATAACTTAGAACATTGCAGGTCACTTTTGTATCAGCACTTATATCACTTAAACTGCTAAGCAATTAATCATTTAACTTGTCAGTACTCTTACACTTTTTACTCTAGGATTCACAGTTCATTACTTTATAATCACACAGGTGAAATAATAATCTGCTAGAACCTTGGGAGAGAAAACTACCACTCAATTTAAGTACATGCAGATTTCATGGAATTAATAGGGTACTTTTCAGCAGTGTTAACTGTCATAAAAAATTCCACATCAGTAGTATTCTCTCATTACATCCAGATAACATATAAACAGTAGCTCCACTTTCAGGGATATTTACTTATTTTACTTGTTATTGATAACAGTACAGTTAATAAGTTCACCACATTGGCCAGATCTGCTTTCCTTATGCTATTCCCCAACCTGTGTTTAGCAGGGATTGACTGACCAGTATCTAATTCTCTCCTTTGTAGGCACTAGCGCCACTCCCCCTGCTTTTCCACTCCTTACTTGTTTCCACCGCGTGGTTAAGTTCTTCTCTGTGTTCAGCAGCAAGATGAGAAAGGGGGGGGGGGGGGCTGAGTACACCACCGAGGTGGTCAATCACTTAACTGGGGCGAAGGCTCCCTGGAAGCTCCCCTGCTCTCTCCTCGCTCGGGCCAGCTCCTCTGCCGGGCGCTCAAGCGGAGAACAGGGCCGATTTCCCAATGCCCCCAAAAACAGCCGAGTCTCTCAACTCCCTCTCCCTACTCGGCCAGCTCCTCTGCGTGGCGCGCGAGCAGGGGAGCAGGGAGACACTCACTCTGGCTGCAGCCGGCTCCTCACGTTGCTCGGCGGGGTCTCTGCTCCCGCGGGCATGCGCTGAAGCGCTCGCTCCGATGCTCCTCCTCACGATGATCGGCGGGGCCACTGATCTCCTCGTCATGCGCGGAAGCGCTCGCACCCGCTCTCAGGAAGGAAAACGCTACTCACGGACCTGCCCGACCCTAGGCCCTTCCGGAAGAGACGATGAACCCGCTTTGGGCATGCGCGAATGCGCCTTTTTGCAGCGTCTCGCTCTGGCTCTTCCCTGGCAACCGGGTCACTCCCCAACAATGTAATTACAGCGCGGGAGGGCCCCCGGGGTCCCAATCACGGCAGAAGCGCTCAGGACTCCTCAGCTGGGATGAGACTTTCCTTCACACTTCACCACCTTAGCGTTCAGAGGGAGATCGGCTCACTAGCAGTCCTGCCACAGGTAAGGGGTGTACAGCGCTACCCAGGCCACCAGCTTTCTTCCTATCCTCAGAAGGGAGGAGGGAATCAAGGGGGGGCTTCCTCAGTAGACAGTCACTGTGCACTTTTAAGGCACTGGAACCCCAGCCCACCTTACTGGACGGATGACAGGTTCAGGAGTCTTCTTTAGTTCCGATCCTCCCACTGGGCAGAGGACTGCGCACCGCAGCACTGCAGTCTCCTTCTCCTTGGACTTCCCCTGTTTAGTTTGGACAAGGGGCAAGCTAGGCGCCCAGGGTCTCCAGTAACCCTTCACAGCGGGGTCAGGACAAGTAACCCAAAAGGGGATAATGAGGTGACAACCCAAGGCAGCTTCCCTATCTAGGAGGTCAACCCTATGTCTAACCTCTCCCACCCTTGGCTACAGCCTGTCCTCCAGCTGACTTCCACAGGTAGACAAAATGGCTGCCCCGCATTCTGCCTTATATAGGCTGCCCTTCAGTGGTCCAGAGTGGACCAGAAGGTTCTAGAATGCCCTATGCTAGGCTATGGCCAAGTTCTGGGTGGGACAGTTAGAGCAGTTGGTGGCCACCATTTTAGGTAGTGCCAACTTTCCTGTCAGAACAGGCCTCAGGGCCTGAGGTAAAAGATTATGGGGGGAAAAAGAACACCTATCCCCTTGACCAACACCTAAAAAATAGTAGACAGAAAAATATTAAGGATATGAGGGGCAAAAAGGGGACAAAATAAATAATAATGAGGAGGGACTGCGCAAAAAATCCAGACAGGTCTAACAGAAGGCAACAAGGTGTACGAGATAAAGAGGGGTAACGCAACATCCAGTGAGTTTTATTGCATACAGCAAGTGTTGCACATGGAACAAATACATTCTTGCAAACATAAAAACAGTTTTCCAGGTTTGTACCTCGGCAGGTGGGAGGAGCAAGTGGTACATAACATCGAACTATTTCAATCCCACGCAGTCCTCTGGGTGCGATATATTGATGACATTTTCTGCATATGGGATGGCACACGAGAGGAAGCTCTCGATTTTGTCAACATCCTGAATCAGAATACTCTTAACCTCTCTTTCACTAGTCACATTGAAAAAACAACTATTGAGTTTCTTGATATCGAACTCAGTGAGAATGATGACCGACTGATAAGTAGGTTATATAGAAAATCAACTTCAGGTAACAGCTTACTTAGAGCTAACAGCTGCCATTCAGGAGCTCTTATTGAAAGCATTCCCTATGGGGGAGTGTGGTTTGGACGGCAGAGCTAATGGCTGCCTGATCCTGCCGCTGCGCCGTAAACGACAGTGAAGCAAAATACTCGGCTAAAAATCTGGGACACAAACCTATGGAAGACTGAGCCGAGCATCGGAAATCCAGCTCCGTGCTAAGACACCAACCACAAGGGGCAAGACACGTCTGAAAATGATAAAAAGTGACTTGAGGAGCGAGACTGCCTACAGTGAAGCGAGGCAAAATGGCGGCCATGAAACTGAAACCGGGCAGTGAATCGGAGAAGCCGCGCAGAGACGGACAAAGGTTCCTACTGTGGCGCACACGGACAACAAAGCCCACCAACCGAAATATTATCCGACACAGAGGCGGTGAGTGCAAGGCGGCGAGCTAAAGCACAGCGCGCACATAGGAGAGCGGGAAAGTCTGGCGCAAATTTTAACCAAGATGGCAGATATGAAAGCAAAACTGGGCAGCGACTGATGTAAGGAAGTAGAGCTAGGAGAAACAAAGGGCCCCACAATGGAGCAAAGCACGCTCAGCAAAAGCTCGCCGAGCCCGCGGTACCCGACACCAGATTAGGGGAAAAGCATCTGAAACACATGTGGGGAGGGCGAGGTGGTGAGCTACATCGCAGGGCGTTCCCAGAGCGGCCAGACCAAAGCCCAACACAAGCCTGAATCGCGAGACCACATCCCTACAGTACCGGCTAAGAAGCATAACCAAAACGGGAGCGACCTCACGTGCAAGAAGAAGCGCGCAAAATAAAACAACCAAAAGGGCGTTTCACTAACGGCACAGGGATCCCTCGACATCTCAACAACGGCGCTCTAAGCATCGGGGAGCGATGCATAGTGAAGCGTGATTCAGCCGAACCAAGTGGCGCCAATGCAATAAACCCTGAACTGGAGCTGACAGTCGCACGGTAAAAGGGAGGGAAGGCAGTCACAGACATACAAGCTCTCGCGCTAACGCCTCAGCACAGAGAGCGAAAGAATGATCAAAAAGGGCCTCACAAGAGTCATGGGAAGACAAAATAGCCAAAACACAGCCAGCCCAGTGCAATGTCAGACAGAGAAATGAGGCTGCAGCAACAGAAATTGAAGAAGAGCAAAAATGAACCTGGACCGGTCGACTCACCGATCAAGCAAAAACCGGACATAAGTAGTACCCTGGAAATGATCCTAAAGAAATTAGAGAAAATGCACGACTTGACAAAGTCTACAAAACTCACTACAGACACAATCCAACTAGAGATTGCTGCAGTCAGAGCCGACCTAAACGCCGTGAACATTAGGCTGACAATGGCAGAGCAAAGGATCAGCGACGTGGAAGACTATACCAACAACGCGAGCAGAGAAGTGACGACAATAATGGAAGTAACAGGGGTGCTACTTAAGCAGACAGCTGAGATGGAAGACAGGAGCTGCAGAGGGAACATGCGCATATTGGGGATCCCAGAGGGGGCAGAGGACGCAGCGGGATCGTGCGCAGCATTCCTCGAAGACCTGATCCCCAAAGCCTACAGAGTCCCAGCCTTCAAATCCCCGACTCACAATGCTCGCCCCATCATATGCAAACCCCCAAGATCGCAGCATACAGAGGACTTTTTTAACTATGCATGCAAAAACCACCAGATCAACTGGAAGAGGCACAAGATCATCCTCACACAGGACTATTCCAAACCCACGGTCGACACCAGGAAAGGCTTCCTAGCCATACGCCAAAGACTGAAAAGTAAAAACATCTTTTGTAGCTCCCATAAAATTCAAGATAATAGACAAGGGGAAAAACACTTTTTTACCGACCCAAAAGAGCTGACCCGCTACCTGGACAGACCAGCAACTCAGACCATGGACACCTCACAACAAGCGTCAGCAAAGAGGTGCCCCTCACCGGAATCAATCACCGGGTGAGGGGGCTCATGAAGAACACATCCTCTGCAACAAATCTACTTCAGTAAAGTACCTACCTCACGGATGCCGCGATCTACCTTAAGACCAGACCTACCTCGTAAGAAACAATACCTACCTCACGCCGACAGGTGAAGCGAACCAACACCCAACCCTGGTAGACAACAGGAAGTCTCCGGAAATACAACGTATCCTTTTGCTCAGGCTCCCATGCGCACAAATACAAGTACTCTCTCGACAGACCTCACCACAAGTCTGACAATGGAGTTTGCAATTCTGACCTAACAGACAACATGTCTCCAAGAGGCGGAATGGCGATCCTTCTGTCGCAGAACTGACAAGCAAGTGTATGGGGGGGGAGGGGGACAAGGGGGGGAACGCTCTAATGTATCTCTGTTTTACGCTCTCTATTTTCCAATCTTTGCTTCTTTCCACACTTTATACGTCACTGCACACAACGGCGGACATCGCCTACAAATCTGCACATAACGCTAGAGAGCCACACCGAGTCTCCAGAACACAAACGACCCCGCAGGGTCCAGAGTGTTGGGCACACGAAACCACCGCAACACACAACACCAGATGGCGAGTAACAAAACACTCACCATGGCCGCAGACCTTACTATAAATTCTCTAAATGTCAAAGGCCTAAACCATCTCATTAAGCGCAGGAAGATAGTGAACTACCTAGCAAAGACAAAGGGCGATCTAATCCGGTTACAGGAAACAAAACTAGACGAGGAAGACCTAAAACTAGTCAGAGCAAACTGGATAGCGCATACGGCCTGCTCACCAGCAGACAAAAAAAACGCGGAGCTCTGACCCTAGTATCCAAGAGATCAAAGATATCGATAGATTGCCAATCTCGGGATAAGGGGGGTAGACTACTAATAACAAACTTGCCAAGAGGGGAAGAAAGATTCCACGTGGCGAACATATATGGCCCCAATACTGACAACCCCACATTCTAGGAAGGCGTGGCAGAAAGAAACACTAGACAAACTTCACCAGGGAGAACTCGCGTTTGAGGAAGGGGACCTCAACATCCCACTTGACCATACACTAGACAGACAATCCTCCTGCCCATACCATCCCACAAAATCGCACACAGCACTACAGAACATATGCACCAAATCCAACCTCAAAGACGCATGGAGACTACAACACCCGGACACTAGGGACTACACCTTCTACTCCAACCCTCACAACTCCTACACCAGGATAGATTACATTCTAATATCAGGGGCACACACGCACCTGATAGACCAATCAGATATAGCACCAAGACTTCTCAGACCACTCAGCCATCAGCGGCTGCCACAACGAAGCGGTCCCTAGAAGATGGCGCTTCAATAGGGAAATCATCTCAGACCCAGAAAACAAAAAAGAAATAGAGATGGCCACATCAGACTACTTATATCACAATGACTCCCCGTGGACTAGCGCCGGTACACTGTGGGAGGCCCTGAAAGCAACGATCAAGTGTAAATTAATAGGAATCAAGGCAAGGATAAACAAAAAGACGAACTTGAGAATAACCCACTAGAAGAAGAGATAAAAAAGCTAGAACTAGGCCACGCAAAGGACACAAAGAACGATGCACTCCTGACCTCACTAACACAGCACAAGTACGAGTACAATAAAATCCTGAGCGAAAGGGCAGGGCTGTGGTTCAACAAGTGCAAAGCATGAAGCCTATGCCAAACCAACAGAGCAGGGAAACTATTGGCAGCGTATCTGAAGCACAAACGCAACCAGGTAACGATATCGTCAATAACAGATGCAAACAACAGAACACACATGCGACACAAGGATATCCTCAACACATTCCAAGAATTCTATGCAGAGCTATACAACTCAGAGCAGACGCTTAACCAAGAGGAATGCACTAGATACTTAGACAGATTAGGGCTTCCCAAGCTAGACCCCGCAGACGCAGCAAAGCTAGGTCAGGAAATCAGTGACGCGGACATTGAAAGGGCAGTCAAATCTCTTAAACAAAATAAGGCCCCCGGACCAGACGGATACTCTGCTGACTTCTATAAGACCTTTCTAACTCAATAACTACCTACCATGAAAAGAGTCTTCAACCAGTCCGCAAAGACAGGGTTAGTTCCCCAATCCATGACAGAGGCTAACATAATAGTCATCCCTAAGGAGGGCAAAGACCACGCACTACCAAAAAACTACAGACCTATATCCCTCACCAATGAGGACTGCAAAGTCTACGCCAACATCCTGGCTGTCAGACTAAACGCGGTCCTGCCCAAATTAATCAGTAACGCCCAAGTCGGCTTTATGCGTAAACGTATGTCTAGCGACAACACGCGCCTTTTCTGCCATATTCTAGAACAAATCTCCATGAAACCGGAGCCAGCTGTGGCGATTGCACTATGCGCAGAAAAGGCCTTCGATAAGGTCTTGTAGGCCTTCCTAGAGCACTGCATGCGGACCTTCAGCCTGGGAGAGACATACATAAGGATGGCCATGGCCCGCTACCAGACCCCCTCAGCCCGTATTACAATTAATGGCTCACTCTCGGACCCTTTCAAACTGAAGCAGGGAACCAGATGGGGATGCCCACTCTCGCCGACACTTTCTTCTGGCCCTAGAACCCCTCATTCAAGACATAAAATTAAACGAGAACAAAAAAGGGGTTGATATCAAGGGCACCGTAGTAAAATTAGCCGGATACGCGGATGATATCCTGATATTAACAGAACAACCAAAACCCTCCATTAAGGCCCTGATGGCCACAATAGCACAATACTCCAAACTATCAGGGTATAAATTAAACAACGAAAAATCAGAATGCAACCCACTAAACATCTACTGCATGAGAGATTCGCTGGGGGATTTGAGTTTGACTTGGCATACGGGACACATCAAGTACCTAGGCATACACTTCGGTACCGACCTGTACAACACCCTATGCCACAATGAAAAGTTCCTTATAGAAAAGGTTAAGAACCTACTAGAGGCCTGGTCCCCGAAATTCATTACATGGTGGGGACGCATAGAAACGATAAAAATTATGATCACGCCGATGATCAATTACCTGTCAAGCATGCTTCCTCTCCTCCTCACAGTCGACTTCCATCGAAAAATCGACAACATGCTCACCAAATTCCTTTGGCGGGACAAGAAGGCAAGGATCAGTATTAAGAAACTGAGGGTGGCTAAATAACAGGGGGGCTGAACCTAGCAGATTTCAAAGTCTACCAATTTGACTTCCTTGAAAAATAGGGCACTCATTGGGTGGCCCAGAAGCCCGACTACACACCAGCGTGGTTAATGGTAGAGAAGGCCATTCTAAACAACCTGCACCCTCTTGCCCTACTCACGATGAACACATACTCACGCACATCAAAGCTGACATTTAAAAACACAAAAACAGCACTCCTAAAAGTAGACAGGAGAATGGAGGTTAGCATCAGGGGATCCAAGTCAGAGTCTTTGTGGTCAAACAGCAAAATCAAATATAAGGGGAAGAGTCTTAACTTTGAGTCATGGATAGAGAAAGGTATATGCTTTCCAACCAACTAGAAAAGGGGTCAGCCCCTACTACTTTCTCTGACCTGAAAACAGACCATCAACTAGAGGACCTAGACCTTTACAGATTCCTAATGATAAAAGCAGCTTTGTCGAAGACAAAACTATTCACCACCCAGTCCTCGATCTTTCGCTTTGTGGCTAACATCAACAAACTAGGACACCAAGTCTCACAAATTTACAAGCTACTACACCCAAAAAACACCAAACTTCAGGGATGTGGAATTTGAATCGCCTGACGGCCGAGACATCTAGATATAGTACCAGGGCAAGAAGTTTTAATGGTTTTTTTTGGTTCAAAGGACAAGCAGATTTGATAATTTTTTTTGGGGGGGGATTTTTTATTGGATTCGCACTTCCTATCATTATGTATTAATTGGATCTGTTGGAATATATTTTTTATTCTGCTGTGCTTGCTTTTATGATTTTTAACATGGAAATCGAATAAAGCTATCTTTGACTTGACTTGACTTGAGATTTGATAATTGTTAAACCACATACAAAACTGCTGCTCCCTCGAGCGAACAGTTAAAAAATCGGAAGCAGATGCCGTGGTACAGGCTCGAATTTGTGCGAGTCGAGATGCGTTCGTTTATCTGGTTAACAAGAGCCGGGACAGAAGATGGCTGTCGGCGTCCTCTGGCGGATAAATTCAACAACTGAAAGAACCAATCACTTGGATTTACCCTTCCTACTTTAGGGCACATGCGCTATTCCAATTTCTGTAGTCTCTTGTACTTGTTCTTTAGCTGCTGTCCGCAAGAAGACATCGCCACAGTTTGAAAGGCTGAGGATGCGGTCAGTTTTTGGATGTTGGAAACTGGTGTAACCTCTTCATACAAACCTGAGGTCTAATGTATGTGGCAATTACTCTTACCTCCAGCACAGCTACTTTACTGTGTCATTTATTTTCATGTAAATGCCCTAAAACATTCACTCTCCCCCATCTCTACTTATCCCCATTTTATCTTCCTACCCTCCACCACACTATTCTTTCTTAAAGCTGCAGGTGGTGTCTTGCATTTGCAAAAAGGTATCAATCTTCCATCTGAGTAATCCTGTCTCCTTATATGCATGCTCAATGTAACCCCAATTCACAAGCCCCTGTGTATGGTTGGTCTCTACTTTGCCAAGTCTAAATCCAGGCCTAAAGCATACCCCAGCATCCACTCAATCACTCTCTACTCAACAGCTGAGAAATATTTTAAGAATATAGCATCATTTATGCTTTTTGCTTAGAGATTTCACCTACCAGCCGCTTTCTTTATGCTTCCTCCTGGGCTCCTGTCTAAACCATAGTGTATCTGATTCAAGAAATACCAGACTCTGGGTCCATTTCTTGACAACCTGCAGGTAAGCAAGTGGTGTTTGGGCCAGACCACGCTGCAGACATGATCCCTGTTGGATTCTTTTAAAATTAGATCAGGCAAATATCAATAGTTCTTTGGCTTATGTCTTACGAGGATACACTGGACCTGGAGACAGTGATCTGTATTTTCTTACAGGGCAGACTACCCTCACTGGAGAATAACGGTTGGGGTGAATGCCAACTACTTCTTCAAGGAGCTTACCGAAAATGACATTGAGTAATCCATACAGGTTAATTTTGCAGCTCTCCTTAAGGTGGAATGTTTGTGTTGAATTTGCTGCAGAAGTCTAATTCAGCCACTGCACTGTGGTAACTATTACTGGCGGAACCTCACAGCTCCAACCACAACTGTTTTGAAAACACTGGCATTTCTTCTGATATGTTGTCCATACTGATAACGCACAATTCATCCTTCCAATATGTTGTTCATAGTTTTAACACAGGATTTATTCAGCAGTTCATCATGAGCATACCAGTGCATTTTTATAGATCGTATTCCTTTCAGTTTGTATCATACCACATCAAAATCCTGCTGGGACTGACAAGATTCACAAGAGAAGGATTTTCAGACCCTTGACCCTGATACCAGCTACTTGCATGAGGTTAGTCATTTCAGATGTCACCACGGCTGCTGCACAACTGGTTATTGAGTTAGTTTTACCTATCTAACACAGGTAAGGTAAATGGTTCTGAAATCCACTGAAGCCTTCCAACACTTTCAATCAGTTGTTTCCTATGGAAAGACTTAGAAATCCTTTTTGTAAATCGGTAACACAAACTGGGTTTTGTTGAAGATCCTACTGACTCTTTACCAAGTTTAATGGTACCGTCTCTTTGGGACTGCTGGTAAGACATCCATATTTTAGGCATAAACCTGACCCTCTCTCTCCGGCTGATTGCTCAACCATGGGCCCAGCCTCAAGAGTTGTCTTTATTACCATTACATGTTGCAATGTTACAGCCACCCAAATGAAAATCTTTCACATCATGTGAGATGATGTTAATTGGACTGAAATATACCGAACTGTCTGCTAAGAAGAAAAGAGTTCTGAATCTTGCCCTTTACAGATGAATCAGAAAAAAACATCCTTTGCTCTGCTGAATAAAACATAGTTAAGGCATATAAAGAATAACATTTATGTCCATCTCTGACTTAGGGCTGGAGCACAGATGTTTTGTAGAGATCAGCTTGGGTCTAAAATTTTTGTTACTGTTTTTTATTTGCCAATTCCTAATGCAAAATGTACATTGTAATATCGTTTTTTTCAGTGCATGCACATCAAATAATTAAATAAGTAGGAGTCTGGACAAGTTGATTTCATTGCAGGGCAAGTAGATTTTGGTAGCCTGTTGTCCCTTGGACAAGTACATTTTTAAAAATATTCCACATCCCTGCAAACTCAATGCTAAAACAACCGAATATTGGGACAAACAGCTTAATCTCCCGCTAAATTACCTGGAGTGGAAAACTCTGGTCCTCGGCCACAGAAAACAAGATCACCCCAGTCCTAGCACAAACAAAATACTGGTTACTACACAAGACCTGCTGGACCCCAGACCGACTTTACACACTAGGCCTCAGGGAGGACTCTCTATGCTGGAACTGCAATACACAGAAGGGGGACATAGCACACCTTATCTTCCACTGCCCAACACTCAAGGTATTCTGGGGAAGGGTGTTTGACTTCACTGACAATGTGTTTAAATAAAAAACAATGAGGGACTTCGCTTCCCTTGCCACAGCATTTATGAGGACTGATCTCTCCTGTGAGAAGGATAAGGAGGTAATGGACTTACTACTGACTGCGGCTGTTAAACTGGTTCTAAACAACTGGAAAGACACTAGCAAAGTTAGCTACCAAGGATGGCTAAACTGGATTACTCACCTCAGGGGAGCGGACAGTTTGGCGTTGCAGTACTCCCCCTGGAAGGCGTCGTCCAGGGGCCTGTGGGAAGCCCTGGACAGGTCTCCTGACCCATACAAGCCCCCATAAACGAGTGAACCTAACTTTTTTTTTGCGCATGGGGAGCCTCAGAAACAACCTCAAGGACCCTGAGCTGAGGACAATTGATATGCAGTTTGACATTTCGGTCGCTATGGATTTTGCCTTGATTGTATACCTCTCTAATAGGCTATACTATCCCTTTCTCCTCTCTATTCCTACTGTGCTGTCCTTTTCCACCTTTCATCGCCTTCTTCTATCAAACCATACCACCAAGTGGGTAAGCATGACCATAGCAATGTACTAAAGTTTAAGGGCCAACCTTGGTGCTGCCTGCAACTGACTATGTTGATTGTATACACTATATAAAATGCTAATAAAAACCATTAAAAAAAAAAGAAAGCATTCTCTACGGCGAATTAATGAGCTAGGAGACATTGAAGCAGTGAGGAAGGATTCGACAATGAGGTAGCTATCATTCAACAAAGATTTAAAGAAAGAGGATATAGTAACCAAACTGTATTAAGTGCTTTTGAAAAAGTGAAAAAACTGGATAGAAACCATCTACTATTTCCAAAGCCCAAAGACACAATAGATGAGAAAATCAGATTTATCAGCCCTTATAACAACCAATCCTCAAATTTGAGAAAGATTCTTTAAAAATATTGGTGTGCGCTACAGACAGATCCAGATTTGGCACCGGCTATCGGTGAACACCCGCAGATAATATTCAGATAGGCCAAAGCCTTACAGGATTTGTTGTGTCAATCATTGGTCAAACCTGAAATGACTTGACATAATGTCAAAGGTTTCTATACATGTAAACGATGTAAGGCGTGTAAGTTCAGTAACAGTTGCAAACGAGTCCAGTTGTCATCAGATCAGAAACCATTTATCATCAACAAGCACCTTACTTGTGATACAGAGTATGTAGTATACGCGCTTATATGTCCATGTAAACTTGCCTACATAGGCAGCACAATTCATAGGGCTAAGAAGCGTGTTTCGGAACAATGATCAGCATTATTCGGTGGCTCGCCATTTTAAAATACACCATGCCCAAAATTGCAATCGGATGAAATTTGTAGTACTTGATACCATACCCACCAAGGAAAGAGGGGGTGATTGGACTACAGAGTTGAGACGACTTGAATCCAGGATGAAAATTAAATATGACACTGGGTATTCTAAAGGTTTGAATCTGGACGAAGAAATGCTGGTTACTACACAAGACCTACTGGACCCCAAAGCAATCATGCTTGTTGGAGAATATATATATATATATGTATATATATTTATTCCAAGACAATCCGATATTAGCGTGTATAAAAATCCAGGCTGCAAATACGGACATAATGATAGACCAGACAAAAGTGGATTACCGACTGTCTTTAAATCTTAGATGAGTACGGCTTGGAGACCACAAGCAAGAAAGTTTATACATTAATAAGCAAACCAGAGAGTTCCAATTGAATAGCAGAGTATAAGTAAAGTAATGACATTCAAACATGAATTCCTTGCAGCACAGATGATGTAAGTGAATATAGGGCTTCATTTCTTACATGCACACATCTATTTAGTCCCAGATTAGTTATCTAATTCACAAAATAAAACCACAATCTAAAAATAGTTCTATGTTTAAAAATGGCATGTTAAATTATAAAATGTTCTGTGATGCCCCCGAAAAAAAAGATTAACGAAAGTTTAGGGACATAGGGAACTGGCCAGTTTAAATGACTGCAATTAGGACGTACGTGTCACGTTGAAGGGCCTTGCTCAGTATTTCAAGTTTCAGTGCATCAACATCCTCTTCTTCCTCCTGATTGGGGAAAACATTGTTGGATATGTCTTAGAATGAGATCTCGGTAAAAACACAATGTATGCACCATAGCATTCTAACTCAAACAGAATAAAAGATCTGCTTAGATGTGAGTAAGTCAATATTATCATCTTTAACCTCTTAATAAGTGAAGCAGTAGTAGTAATTCGCATTAAAATGGAATACAGTTTCATGTGCACACATGTATCGTTCTGAAGACACAAACATTTTTAACATGCAACATACCTCATATCCCAGTGCAGGATGTTGGAATGTGGAAACCTTCATACAGCAGGAGAATGGGGGTGGAAAGACAGTCCAGCTGCCCTACCTGATACCAACAACATATTAGAAGAGAAAGAGACAGAGGAGGGGTGTGTATGTTCGTGTAAGAGATTGAACAAATAAGGACCATCTAAACACTTCCTAGCCAAGCACATGGCTTACATTTTCTTCATCACACCTATGGGGTAGGTGCTATGCTTATTTCACAGAGAAGACAGTGACAATGCTTTTTCAGTGTTGCTTGTAAATATTAGATTTGCAAACCTACCCTCAGATCCGAAGACGCCCGAAACCATATGCATGGTTAGCTCTCAGATGCAGCAGCATCCACAGAATCTAGTTGGTTAGTTCAAATGGGACTGTGTCAGTGGGACTGCAGACAGCTTTAAAGGTTGTCAAATGTTGTTATACTCCTTACATGTTTGGAGAGGAGTCAATCAACTTCCCCTTGAAGGAGAATCACTGATCATGGCATATAAAGAAGGTCTAAGGGGGTAACGTACAGGTCTCAGTACCAGAGACACAGAGGTCCACAGGAGATCACAGTATTAGAGTACTGAAGGTGGTCCCAGTACCTGAACACAAGAGTACTCCTAATTTCATGTGGCTGCACTAAAAGGTACAGTATCTTTGCAGATGGATTGTACAGTTGGGATTTTCAAGCACCAGGGGTCAGTAATATTTACTTAGGGATGCAGTATCTTTGAAGCCGTGGATGGCTGGTGTTTTTTTTTTGCCTTGCTAGAGTGGGTTCTGGATTGTGTCCTCGAGACGAGGGACATGCACAGGGGGAAACATGAGTCAGGTTTTCAACTGCTGATATAAACAAAACCACACAACAGATCGGAACATTATTTTTGCTTCAGAGATCAGGGAAGTCTCAGTTAATTACCACTTTGACAGTCCCTAAGACTGTAGACAAAACAGAGGTGATCCTCAAGGTCTAGTGAAGGCAACAAATGGAGCGAAGCAAAAAGGTTTAACCCCAAGACTCTGTACAAGACGATACTTCAACAAGCATCAGGCAGTGGAGATGGGAGTTCAAGCTTTCTCTCCTGCTTAGCTTCCCAGGGGTTGTTAGGCAGCTGGGCTCAAACTAATTTCAGACAGGCTTTCCTCTGGAGCGTGCTGTCCAGAAATCCTTTCTCGTAGAAGGCAGGGCACACTTTTCACCAGGTAGTTCTAACAGCTCTCCTAGAAGGAACCTTAAACCAGGCTCAGTTGATAGATGGCTGGAGGATAGCAATCAGACTCCACTCCTGGTTTGCAGGCTATCCTCATCTGTACTGCATTGACCAATCAGCTCCTGCACACTGTTTGGAAATGGCCCCCCAAATGTAGTCAATTGATGTATTTCAATGCACATTATTTGTGCATGCAAGGTTCATATGTGGCAGGAATCCGGTTTTGGCACAGAAGTGTATTCAAGCTGAGACAGAACGCCAAATCACGTGGCGGGCAAGGGAGGCAGACAAGGAAGTTTTAGCAGGTGCCCTGCAGGAAAACTACAAAAGGACGAATCTGACCTTCAATGCAGATGCCCATTGTAGATTAAACTGCCTGAGACGTACGCCTCAGCTGGAGAAGCTTATTCATTTGCTTGGTAAATCGACCAGAAAGTCCATCTGCATTTCCATGCTGTAATATTACCTAAAGTTCCACAGTGAAGTATAGCTCCTCAAAGGAAACAGACAACTGGAGCAACTTAGGGTTGTCACTCTCAATTGTCATCAGCCAATTGAGGGCTAGACTAGGCCTAACTCCCCCCCCTCTCTTACCTGGTACTGGTCCTCCAACCAGTCTAGGATTTTTCCGACCTGGCCTTAGTGCCTCGAGGCCCTGTCTCACTCCTGCTGCTCCTCTCACCTTCCCTCCACTCTCTCGCCTCTTGGGCCCTCGGTCCTCCTGTTCACACACTGTTTTCTTGACTTCTCTTTCTCACTCATTGATCGCTCTGCTCTCTTTTGCTCTGTGCCATCTTGGACTACTTTCACTGCCTTTCTGTGCTCTTTTTGGGCTCTTTCTGTGCCCTCTGCTTTTCTTATGGTCTGTCTGTGCTCTTTTATTTTTAGACTATCTCTGTTTCGCTCTTTTGCAAACTCAAATCTCACACTTGACGTCACATTCTTAGAGCCACTTTCCTTAGTCTTTGTACTCTCGCCTTTGTTTTGTTTCTTTTTGACACTTTTTACCAATTTTGTCTCCCTCCTTTCTCCCCAGGCCCTTTTATCCCCCGTCCTGTGCTTTTCCTCCCTCGAGGCCCACTTACCTGCTCGCATGTGTTATCGGCCGCTTCTTGCATCTTCTTCCCGCCCTTCCCTAGGACAGCCCACCTCACCCCTGCGCTTCCACTCTAGGACCTACTTAATGGCGACTGCTGTGCAACCCTATTGAGCAGGTGCCTAGGCCCAGCTCCCACCCCCTCACTTACCTGGGACAGGTCATCCGACCAGCCCAAACCCTTTTAGATATGGTGCTGGCACCTAAAGGCCCCACCTTGCTTGCATGCTCCTCAACACATGCTCACTCTGTAAACACGCCACCGATGTTGATTGTGAACCCCTGCATATGCAGGAGGTCTGCCGCAGTCTCGAGGTGGGAGACAACTGTTTGGGGCGGGCCTGCTTTGAACAGACAGTCATCGAGGTAGGGGAAGACTGTTGACCCCTGCCCTCCACAGATGTGCTGCAACCACCAACATCACATTGGTGAACACCAGAGTGGTGCTGGTAGCCAAAAAGGGAGCACAGCGAACTAAAAAAGCTCTTGCCCCTGAGTGAAATCGCACATAACACCTGAGGGCAGGCAGAACAGGGATGTGGAAGTAGGCATCCTACAATTCCAGCACTACCATTCAATCTCCAGGATCCAGTCAGACAGAACCTGTGCAAACATGAGCATCTTGAATTTCTCCTTCTTCAGGAAGAAGTTGAGAGGCTGAAGGTCTAACATAAGGTAGAGACCTCCCTCCTTCTTGGCCTCCAGAAAGTAGTAGGAACTCCAACTACAATCTACTTCTGATGTTATCACCCTCTCAATGGCTCCTTTGGCCTAAAGAGCCTTCACTTCTTGATGGAGCAGGGAGAGGTGGTCATCGGTCAGCTGGTTTGGGGATGGTGGCTTGAACAGTGGGGACTCTAAGAAAGGGACCGATGGAGTAACCCGCTGAATAATTTAAAGTACAGACTTGCCTGATGTTACGGACTGCAAGCTGGGCAGGTGATGTCGAATCCTGCCACCAACTGCCAGTGACAATAAGAGGGCAAACTAAAGTGGTTTTCATTTTGCCGCTGCTGGGGGTGGTGGACTAGGTAGACCTCTGGCTGAGTGTTCCATGAGGATGGTGGGAGCTGGATCTTCAGCCACGAAAGGACAGGGGAGTCTGTGGGCCTTCCTGACTGGGCAGGAAGGCATGTGGCTGGTAGCGCCGACCGTAGCATGGAAGGGGGGGGGGGTGGCAGACCAAATGTGGTTGGCATGGGGCCACTGAGAAACCCAGTGGCCAGGCAATGGACCGGCTGCCGCTAAAGCGCTCCAGTGTGAAATCTGCCTTATTGCGGGTGCCATCGGAGGGCATGTATATAAGGGATGCTTGGAATGAATCCGCTGAAAAGCCAGTAGATCTCAGCTAGTCGTGGCATCTGAGTGCCACTGACGGTGAAATTGCTCTGCCTAGCGAGTCAGTTGTATTCAGTACACAGCGAATGGTGACACTGGCTGCCTCTTTGCCATGGACAAAATCCTGGGTCATTATGGATCAGGCCTCTTCCAAGATCATGGATACCGAGATCGAGATTGCTTGCGAAAATGAATTCCAAACTGTGTGATTGTATCAGCACAACAGGCAAGCAGTGTTCACCAACTGCAGTGCAAGGCTAGCAGAAGAGAAATCCTCTTGCCAAAGTTATCCAGCCTCTTGGTTTGGAAGGGAACACACCAGTGCTGACTTTGGAAGTGGAGGCCTGGGCAACCAGACTCTCAGGTATGTGGTGTCGAGTGAGGAATGCTGAGTCCCCAGGAGCATGCCAATGGCAGCGGGCAACTGTCCTGTGCACAGGAACCCCTGTGCAGGGCTTGGCCCACGCACCGAGCAGGACATCTGTAAGGGCTTCATTAAAAGGGAGAAGTTCTGTGGGAATGACTACCGGCAGAAGCACCTCTGCCAATAATTTCGCCTTGACTAAGACTGAGGGCAACATAAGGTCCATGACCTCAGCCGCCTTACACCATGGCAAATGAAGCCCCTTCCTTTGAAGCTACACTAGGAGGAGAGACTAGATCAATATCTGGGGAATTGTCCAGACCACTGGCATCCAACATTTCCTCATACTAGTTGTCCTTGGGCTTTTCTAAGGGGTTCAGGTAGCCATGAGGCTCCTCAGATCCTTCCCAATCATACTCCTCACAGGGCCTGTCCGAAAAGGAGGCCCTGGCTTTGACTTGGAAGGTCGAGTTGCAACCGGAGTCAACGCAGAAGCGGCATCGTAGTGGAGTCGGTTATGGAGAGATCAGCACCGCTGCGGAGTACCACGTCACTGGAACTAGCTCCGGGGAAGGTTGTGGTCTCGCGAACTGAGCCGATGCAGATCTAGCTGGCCCCACTGCCGCCGATGGCAGACCCACCTGCGGAAATCCCGAGTGCACACAGTGAAGCCATGGGGCCCAAAAGCACACCAGAGGAGACGGCCCGCCCAAAAATTAGGTGCATGGCCTCATAAAACTCACATAGCTGGGAGGGGTTCACTGCGGGAAATTTGGGTAAACTCAGAGCAGACCCAGGGGCAGGTGCTGCGGTTGGCACATGGGAGCACTGCCTAGAGTGGTGAGGTCATTCCGAACACCTCATCAGATGACTTTGACATGTGCAGTGAAGTTGAAAACCGCATCAACTTGTTGCATTGTTTCGATTTTTTGGGGGGGGACTTGCCTGATGACTTTGAGCAGTAATGAGCGCTTGCAACAGCTTTGTGAATGGGCCCATGGTCTACTATGTGACTGGGAACTGTAGTGTTGTAGAGTGCTCTGGTGTCAGACGTCAAGTGCTTTAGGGTTTGCTTATGCAGCACCTTTAGATTTGTGGCCGGCTTCAGGCACTAGTGGCAAATTAGATGGGGATCTGTCAAAGACATCTGTCTGTGACGGGAACCACAAGGTTTAAACCCCACAGGATTTTTAGGGGACATCCCTACACACAGGTAGGTAAAGTCTCAAAAAAGGTGTATAAAAGTAAAAGAAAATGTTGACCAAAAAGTTGAAAGAGGTATTGCTCTCTGGAATTGTGCTGATGCTGTGGAAAGAAAAGAACTGATATAAGCACACCGGCGTAGCTCCTATGTAGGCACTGCGCATGTCACTTCTGACGCAGACGCCGCCAAGCCGAACGATGCCAGTTACCGGCGTGCAGAGGTACTGTTCAAGATTTTTCTGATCCAGTCTGATGCCTGGGGAATATTCTAAGGTAAGGACTCTGCATCTAGAAGTCTCAATCAGATTACCATTTTCGGGCTTTGTGTCAGGACAAGAGGCAGGTATTATGCTTTTACTTTCTTCCATCTTTCCCCAGCAGCATCCTGAAATCAAAACTCAGAAAACTATATTTCCCAATAATATGTAAAAAGAAACAGTTCCACCAATCATCATCTTTCTATTCCCTGAAAAGGCTATTAAATGTCCTGAGCCCCTTCTTTCTTCACTGATCCAGCAGCAGAAACGTATCATTTCCCTGTCTTACCAATGCTTATTTGTGGGAGATATCTATTAGTGTGGTTCACTGTATTGGGTTAACCATTTTTTCTCTTCATACTTCATACCATGGGATTGGCCCTGTGCAGCTCTCCTTATTTTAAAAGCAGGGACATGCATTTGCACAGAGCAGTCCTCCAATAGCAAGAGGGTGCCCTTATCATGAGGAAGCAGGGACACCACATCAGCTACCTCCAGCTCTTACCAGCCTTCCTTTCACTCATTCGGGGTAAGGTGATCCTAGACAGGACAGACATGATCGCCATGTACTACCTACAAAAGCAGAGTGGCACTCACTCTCTGCCTCTCTCCTGGTCAGCTCAAAGCATTTGGCACTTCTTCACTGCATCCACCTCATGGTAGAATATCTTCCAGGAGTGGACAATGACCTTGCAGACTTGCTCAGCAGGAAAAACAAACAAGCCCATGAGTTGGATCTCCACCTACAAGTCCTCTTCAGCTACTTCCAACTTATCTCTTTGCCAACCTCAAAAACAAAACGTCCAAGCTTCGCATCCAGGTATCCACACCCATTTGCAACACACTATGGACACACTGGTCGTGCTTATGCTTTTCCGTCTCTCTCGCCCCTTCCCTTTGTGGTGATGAAAATGCGGCTGACACCTCAGTTTCTTGTCCATGAAGACACCACCAGGGACTGACAGCCCTGGTTCCCTGCACTCATCAAAATGTCAATCATTCTCCATGAGAAGCTCCCCAAAAGGCCAGACCTTCTCACTGGGAACCATCCAGACCCTAGCAGCTCAATCTAGCAATTTGGCACCCTAGAACCTCAGGCTTAGTTACCTAAGTCGTCAGCAAGAATGCCTGGATATACTACTAGAGTCTTGCAGATGAACTGCAAGTGCATGTTATGCGGCAAAGTGGAAGAGATTTGCCAACTACCTCATCCTCAACACATGGACCTCCTAAAATCTGCAGTCCAGGATATCACATGCTATTTACTGCATCTGCAAAAGCCGGGCCTAGCCAGCACTTCCATAAGACTGCACTTAGCAGCCATAGCAACATACATGCGAAACATTACACATTTCTACCTTTTTCGCATATCAGTGTTTAAAGCCTTTATGAAAGTTCTCAAAAGAGTCATTCTCCCAGGGTTCCCCAGCCCCAGTATGGAATCTTAATATAGCCCTTACCATACTCATGGGACTTTGAGCCCTTGCACTCTTGCCCTCTCCAGTACCTCTCCTGGAACGAGGCCTTTCTTGTTTCAGTAACTTCTCTTAGACGCATTACTGAGATGCAAGCCCTCACACTACAGTAACCTTTCTTTCAGGTTCCAAAGGACAGGGTGGTACTCGGAACCAACTCTAGATTCCTGCCTAAGAAGGTTTCCCCTTTTCACCGTAACCAAATAATAGAGCTCAAATTCTTCATTCCCCTCTCTAGACTCCATAACAGAGAGAGCTGTGTAAACGTTAGATGTTAAATGCACTCATGTATTAGATTGACGGAACTAAACCTTTCTGCAAGGCAGACCAGATATTTGTAGCTTTCACAAAACCCTACAGATAAATAAATTATTTATTGTGCGATTATTTAAAATCATTACAATAAAACCATAAGTTCATTTGTGCATGTTACGAACATTACAGGGCCCATAAGAACATTAACATTGTACTGCGGCTAAAAATTACAAAAACTCAGAAAATTGTTAAATAAACGGTCACTATGACTTTTAATAATACATTAATCTAAAGTGCAAGCATTAAAGTGCCTAAAGCTGTTTAAGTGCAATTGTTGATCCTAGATAGATTAAGAGCATCGCCCACGGTCACACGCAATGTGACTTGGCAAAACCCTGGTTAAAATACAGCTACTTAAAAAGTTTCTCAGGAGCAAATCAATTAACTAAACAACATTTCCAAGAGGTGTCATCTCGAAGGCTTTAGATGGGGCCAAGGTGACCCTCGTTAAGAAGCATCACAGAGAACACAGGGTCACTTTATCATCACAGTTAGTCTTTCAATGACGCTGGGTTAAACAGGAGGAAGGTCGTTGGGCTACTCTGTGAAATTGGGTGTCTTTGGCAATCTATTGAAGCATGATGTCAGATTCCCCTGATGGTGATGCCAGTGCTTCTCTCATGAACTTCAGGAATCGAACTGGCAGCTGCAAAGACTCACCTTTAGGCATGATCCGGCCGCTGCACAACAAGTTCTGACATTTAAGGCATGCACTATTGGACACAGCTAAAAAATCCATCTTCTCCTTGGTGTATGCGATCGGCGGGACCTTGTGCGCTCTTTGGAGCGTGAACGCCGTCTTAAAGGAGATCTGGATCGCCTCGGGGACCTACCAGCAGAAGGTCGTGAGAATTCTGTAAGGGGGAGGTCTCTCAGAAGGCCTGGGTTGGATTTTCCTGTGCCTAATGTCCTCCAACCATCTTGGTGACATGTTGATAGTCATGAGAGCCCTCCGGTGCAATCTGTATAATAGTGATACCAGGCGAGGAAGAAGCTTCCCTCAACGCTGAACACCGTGATCTCGACGTCGGTCTTTCTATGTCTTCAGCAGGAACAAATTGTCTGTCTCTCGACGTCGATCGTCTTGACGTCGAACCAGAGTGACCATCGATGACGACTGTGGCGGCGACACTCTTGACGGTGGAGACCTATGAGAAGAAGCCCTCGACGTTGGTGTCTTCAACATCGACCGCTGGTGTACATGCGGCATCTTCGACGTCGACTTTGTCAAAGGCGATCTTGACCTTGACGTAGACCGCTGATGGGTCCAAGAGACTGATCTAGAGTGTCTTGACGCCTACCTTAGAGAAGGAGGTGGAGATCTCGACGTCAACCTCTGACTTGATGTCGACGGGCGCTTCGATGTCGTCTGAGGTCTATCATGCTTCGAGCCCGAAGCATGTTTCGACGTCGACTTATGTTTGGATGGTGATCTTGTCTTCGACTTCGATTTCACTTGCGTCGTTGGTGTCGACGTCGAGCCGTGATGTTTTTTCTTACTTCTAGCATCTGGTGATGTAAATCTTTGCCGTTTTTCTCTGAGAGAAGGGCTCTCTAGAGGTATGGTGGCTCTCTAGAGGTATGATGACTCTCTGAGCCGCTTTTCTGATATTTTTCTCTCTCCATCAAACCGAGAAGTCTGATCTTTTCTCTGTCATTCAATGTTCTTCTTGAAAGTTGAAGACCGTGGTAGCAGGTCTCTGTGTCGTGAGAAGAAGGTAGGCACACGACGCAGACCGAATGAGGATCAGATTTGGACATCTTCCCACAGGAAGGGCATTTATAAAATAAAGGTGGCATTTCTGACTAAAAAGAATGACCAATTTGTCAGAAAAAGACTGGTAAATACACCCAGTAACAAGAAATGTCGAATAAAGTAGTAGAAAAAACAATTCTGACTGGAAAAAGTCTAAATCAGTTAAGCTCAAGCTCCAGGTTCCTCACAGAAGGAGCCGGAAACAATAACTGACCTAACTGTCACATGTGGTGCATGATGGGAGCAGAGGGCTCCTGGAGGCCTTAAAGGCAAAGTGCTCAGGGTCTCGGAGGCCTTAAAGGCGAGGTGCCAGTTTTCATTTCTGTGCAAGGATGTTATTTATTTATGCAGCCTTTTTTAGGCTAATTGCCTAATATTACCCGTTTTCTTTTATGAAAATAAAAGGTTATTGCGGAATGCTATACTGTGCATGCCCTTCTCTTACATTATATGTATAGGTGTTATTTTCATACTAGAAAAATACATGTAACTTTGGCTTCTTAGCCTATTGGATATGTATGGGGCTGCATATTTTTATGTTATACATGTATATGTGTGAGTTTATTTAGTACTATGTACTCCTTTACCTAAACATACACATATATATATATATATTTTATTTTGTATATGCTCCGGGTTCCCGCACGTGCGCGCAGATAATTCAGTGCTTATGACTATTGATGAGTATCCCCTGAAAGAGAATCTGCAGTGTTTGTCCTGCTCCTCCCGAGTTCTTCCGCCATACCCATACGATTTTAGCAGAATGAAACCCAGTGGCAGTCTCAATAGCTAGTGTGCTGAGGAGTCGTCGTAACCAAATAGGTGTCAGGTCGAGGAGCACAGTGTCATCTGCAAATTGTAGCAATTGCTTTCGGGTGCCTGCCATTTTTGGTGGAAATGTCCTTGTCGTCTGTAGGTAGACTGGCAGGTCTGCCAGATACAAACTATCCAGTAGTGGTGCCAATATGCATCCTTGTTTTAATCCTTTTATCTGTCTTGATTTTTGCTGTGGTGGCCCATCCTGCGCTGACTTTTTATTTTGACCCACGTGTCTGTATAACGATTAATAATGGCGTTCAATAGATTGGTAGGAATTACCCAGGTGTTCAGCTTTGACCAGAGTCTCGATCTTCTATCAAATACAGTTAGGAAGTTTATAAAACTGGTGTACAGGGCGGTGTCCTTGGTTTCCATGGTTACTTCGCTCAAGTGGGACAGACAAATGAGATTCTACGCAATGTGGCATCCCCTTTGGAAACCTGTTTGGTTCATCAGGATTAAATTAATGCCATCTGTTGAGGCTTGGAGAATGCTGGCAAAGTACTTCCCTTCTGTGTCCAGGACTGCATTTAACCTATAGTTCTCGGGCGATGACCGGGAGCCTTTTTTGTGTATTGGTACCAATAGTGAGCCTCTCATGACTTGGGGATAGGTGACCCCAGCAGATTTGCTGAAATAGGGGGGCCATGACTGAGGCCCATCTGGCGGGCCCATTTATGTACTGCTGCCTGGATGCCACTAGAGGAGCCCATTGCTTTGACTGCCGTGGAAACTTGAGTCGGGCTTACTATGATAATTTTAAGCCCTGTGTCCTCCTCACTTCACCTTTCTTTGCTGTTGCGGGGATGGTTACTAGCTCCTTCCTCCCTCGGCCTCTGCCTCTCTGTGGCCTTCGAAGCTCTGGTATCCTGGTTGATTATTGCCTGGGGCTGTTGCCGGGCAGGAGAAGCCCTCCAGTGCTAGCCTATATCCAAAGCAGCAACTTCCACATGGATAGTAATGTGCATGCAAACCAAGGGCATACTCCACAAGGAGGTGAATAGACCATCCATCTTGAAGAGAAAGTATACCAGCCACTCAATGAACTCTCTGAGGTTTATTACTGGCTGGCCATCTTTTCCACCAGAAAGAAATTGTTTACCAATCTCCACAGTTGCAGGTGGAATCTGGAAATTATCTATTCAGTTTCCAGCTACCTTTCCATCAAATGCGATTCTGCCTCTGAAAAGAACAACGGTCATAGGTGAACAACTTGTTTTGGGGAACAGTCAATCTGTGTGAAAACCAATGATAGTTTGCAGGACCCAAGCATCAGAGTTTAGCTTCTCCCAATTGTGGGTGAACTTTGCCAACCTACCCATGATTTTTATATGGGAAAAATAGGCGGACTTACCGCAATAACTTCCAGCATAGGAGTTTCCTCAAGAGGCAAGTCTAGTGCCCTTCTCTCTTCCACTCCTTAACCCCTTCGACGCTAATGACAAAGCCAGCTCGTCATGGGTTTTACCTGCCCTGCGCTCATGACTAGCTGGCTTTGTCACAAACAAGCCATTTATACTTCTTCAGCGCACAGCAGGTAAACGCGGTAGCGCTGAAGCAGTTAAGAGGAAGAAAAATCTCCAGATTGGCTGTGATCTGGTCAATGGCCATTCTCAACATATTGTCCTCTCGGAGGAGTGTGACTTTCGAAGCAGCCAGCTGAACTCCCTTCTTTGTCCGGCCCCTGTGAAAACCTTGGGGGTTAAGATCTTTTGGGCCTTGTCCAAGAATGTTAAGATGGACATATTTTACCAAGTTACTTACCTTCCGTAACGATATATCTGTAAGAAACACAGTTTAGTTATAGATTCCTTACCTTAGAATTACCCCCAGGCGTCAGACTGGATACGGAAAGTTTTTCGTCAGCTGTACCCGTGCGTGTCGGAAGGTGGCGTTGGTCGACTCCGCGTTCGTCACCGATGTGGTCGCCGGGATGATAATGCGTTAGCTACATAGATGCCGGCCACGCGCGCTGATGTCAGTTCTGTACATGACTTTCAGCGCCAGAAGTGCAGAGCAATGCAAGACTGACCACTGGTTCACAAAACTAGGGCCCTGAAAGGAAGTCCTTAACCCTAGAAGTCAGTTTGCAGAATGGGAAGGATGGGTGGGGTGGTAAGGAATCTATAACTAACCTATGTTTCTTACAGATATATTGTTACCGTAGATAAGTAACTTGTTCATCTGAAAGAAACCATTAGTTATAGATTCCTTACCTTAGAATAGATACCCCAGCAATACCAACCCCGGAGCTGGGTCTGTGAACCAAGTTCACGCCAGAAAGACCTGGAGAACAGAACAGCCAAAGAAGCCGTCTCTCCGGACTTGGCGGTCTAGGCAGTAGTGTTTGGTGAAAATGTGCAGCGATACCCACGTAGCTGCCTGACCGATGTCATTTAGTGGGACTCTGCGTCCCAAAGCAGTAGTAGCTGTCGTCGCCCTGTTAGAATGGGCGCGCAGTCCCACTGGAGGCTCCTTCTTTGCCAAAGAGTAGCAGATTTTGATATACAAACCGACCCACCTGGAGATGGTCCATTTGTGCACGGCCCCACCTTTCTTAGCGCCCACGTAACCAACAAAGAGTTGGTGGTCCACCCGGAATTGTTTGGTGCGATCCAAATAGAAGGAAAACGCAGGTTTTGGATCCAGATAGTGGAGCCTCTCTTCCTCTTTTGAAGGATGCGGAGGCGGAAAGAAGGTGGGCAATGTGAAGGTTTGGTCAATGTGGAAAGAAGTAACCACGTTGGGAAGAAAGGAAGGTCTAGTTCTAAAGATGACCTTGTCCGGATGGACAGCTATAAAAGGAGGCTTGGAAGTAAGAGCTTGTAGCTCACTCACCCTGCTTGCAGAGGTGATGGCCATCAGAAAGGCAGTTTTCAAAGTGAGAAGTCTAAGAGGACAGTTATATAGCGGCTCAAAGGGAGCGCATATGAGGTAGGTAAGAACCAAGCTCAAGTTTCACTGAGGCATTACGAAGGGAACAGGAAGAAAAAGATGAGTAATACCCTCAAGGAATCCATTTACAACAGGGGACTTGAAAAGAGAAGCAGGAAGCCTAAATAAGGCTGAAATGGCCGAGAGGTAGCCCTTTAGAGTGCCCAGAGCAGAGCCTTGCTGGGCCAAAAAAAGGAGGAACAAGAGAACCTCAGAAAGAGGTGTGGAAAGGGGATCCACAGCCTTTGCTGTGCACCATGCCACAATTTTTTTTCCATCTGCATGCGTATACCATCTTAGTGGAGGGACGCCTGGCTGCCAAGATGACATCACAGACTTCGGGAGGCAGGTCAAACGACGTCAATTGCCGCCGCTTAATTTCCATGCAAGGAGGTGGAGGCTGGACAGGTTTGGGTGAAGAACCGTCCCCTGCTGCTGCGACATTAGATCCTCCCAAAGAGACAGTCTGATCGGAGGATCGATGGCCATGTTGAGCAGCTCGGGGTACCAGACTCTTCATGCCCAATCCGGAGCCACAAGAATGACTTGGGCCCGGTCTCGCTTGATCTTCAGCACTCTGGGCAGAAGTGGTATAGGCGGTAAGTCGTATAAAGACCGCAACTCCACTTGCGATGAAAAGCTTTGCCAAGCGAGTGCCGCCTTGGAAATTCTAACAAGCAGAACTTCTGACATTGAGCGTTCTCTTCGGTGGCAAATAGATCTAACCTAGGCTCTTCCCACTCCCCACTGTTGAAAGAGACCTTGCACCACCTCCGATTGAAGACGCCATTCGTGATCCATCATGCACCTGTGGCTGAGTTATCTGCCCTGGCGTTCAGGGAACCTGCCAGATATTGACCCACCCGGGATATGCCCTGATGTTCCAGCCATAACCAGACGTGGAGGGCCTCCTGACATAGGGTCCACAATTCCACCATGCCTTGTCTGTTCCTGTACCACATGGCTGTGGTGTTGTCCGTGAACACCTGCACCACTCTTCCCCGAACAGAGGGAAGGAATGCTTTGAGTGCAAGACGAATTGCCCGAAGCTCCAGAGGTTGATGTGGAGCCCGGACTCCTCAAGAGACCAGAGGTCTCTGATCTCCGCCTCCCCCATGTGGCGCCTCACCCCAGAAGTGAAGCATCGGTCACTACTGTGAACTCTGGTTGAGGAAGGGAGAGGGATCTGCCGCCGACCCAACCCTGGTTCGTGAGCCACCACTGCAAATGATCTGGAAGCAATCGGCCAGATTCCCCTGATGTTTTGCCCACTGGAACTTAAGGTCCCACTGCAGAACCTGCATATGCCATCTGGCATGGTCTACAAGCAGGATGCAGGAGGCCATGAGACCCAGCAGTCTGAGGGTCATCCTGACCGAAACCCGGGATAGAGGCTGAAAAATCGCAATCATAGCCCGAATATCCCTGACTCGCTGGAGTACCCCACCGAATGCAGGAGGTAGGCTGTAGTATGGAGGTGGGAGACGACAGCCTGGGGGCGAGCCCATCTTCACCAGCCAGTCGTTGAGATAGTGGGAGACTGGAACCCCTGATCTGAGCTCTAGAAGGTTGATGTGGAGCTTGGACTCCACCGGAGCCCAGAGGCCTCTGATCTCCGCCTCTCCCATGTGGCCGCCCCATCCCAGAAGGGTTGCGTCTGTCACCACCGTGTGTTCTGGTTGGGGAAGGGAGAGGGATCTGCTGTTGACCCAATCTTCGTTTGTGAGCCACCACTGCAATTGTCGCGCAGTGCCCTCCGAGATCTGGATGCAATCAGACAGATTTGTCGGACGCTGCGCCCACTGGAACTTCAGGTCCCACTGCTGAGCCTGCATGTGCCACCTGGCGTGATCGACCAGCAGGATGCAGGAGGCCATGAGGCCCATCAGCCTCAGGGTCATCCTGACCGAAACCTTGGATAGGGGCTCAAAGATCGTAATCATAGCCCGAATATCCCGGACTCGCTGTTCGGGAGGATGATCCCGAAACTGTGTCGTCTCCAGAACCACTCTGATGAAGAGGAGTTTCTGAGAGGGGGTCAGGTGTGACTTCGGCACGTTGATGGAGAACCCCAGCGAATGCAGGAGGTCGGCCGGAGTGTTGAGGTGGGAGACGACAGCCTGGGCCGAGCCCGCCTTCAACAGCAAGTTGTCGAGATGGGGGAAGACTGGAACCCCTGATCTGCGCAGATGAGCTGCGACCAACGCCATCACTTTTGTGAACAAGCGAGGGGTGCTGGTAAGGCCAAAGGGGAGCACGGTAAACTGAAAGAGCTCGTGGCCTACCATGTACCGCAGGTAACGCCGGTGTGCCGGCAGTACGGGGATGTGAAAGTAAGCGGCCTGCAAGTCCAACGCTACCATCCAGTCTCCAGGGTCAACAATTTGAACTTTTCCTACCGGAGGAAGCGGTTGACATTCCTGAGATCCAAGATAAGACAAAGGTCTTTATCCTTCTTGGGCACCAGAAAGTAGTGAGAACAGCTACCATGACCTACTTCTGGTGCAGGAACACACTCGATTACCCCCCTTGGCCAAGAGTGCCAAAACTTCCTGTTGGAGAAGGGCCAGATGATCCTCTAACATACATGGTACTGAGGTGGCAAATAGTCTCGAAGGGGAGGGAGTAACCCCTTCGGACTATTTGCAAAACCCACCTGTCCGAATTGATGGTGTGCCAGTGGTGGAGGTGAAGGCAAATCCTGCAGCTCACTGGCGTTTGGTGGCCCGGGAAGGTCAGATTAGGAGGGTTTGGAGGCTGCTGCAGAGGGGGCTGTGGTGGACAGGCCCGCCCGCTGGCTCCCATTATCACGGCGCTGGTTCCCACGTCCCCGACTGCGCAGAGGCTGAACTGCTTGCGCCTGCCTGTGGCTCTGGGCGGGACGTGGCGGGGCACCTCTTCTGTAGCCAAGAAAGGGGCGAAAGGCAGACAGCGCAGGGCGGGTGGTGGAGAGGCCCAAGGACCTGGCCGTAGCCCGAAAGCCCTTAAAGCGCTCCAGCGCGTTGTCTGCCTTGTCGCCAAAAAGGCGATGGCCATCAAAGGGCATGTTCATAAGAGTGGATTGGACATCCCCAGAAAAACCAGTTGACCTCAACCAGGCGTAGCGTCGTAGGGCTACTGACGAGGAAATCGTCCTGCCCAGTGAGTCGCGGTATCTAGCCCACAGCGGATGGTAAACTTTGCTGCGTCTCTCCCTTCGGCAACTGCTCGAGTGAGACGGCCCGGGCCTCCTCCAGGCACTGAGGCAGCACTTGCGCAACCGTGTCCCACACGGAGTGGGTGTAACGGCCCAACAGACATGCGGTGTTTGGCGACCGCAGTCCCAAGTTGGAGGAAGAAAACATTTTCTTCCCACGGTGGTCCAGCGTTTTGGATTCCCTATTGGATGGTGCGTTATGGAATGCGCCTTTGGAGGTGGAGGCTTGGACCACCAACCTCTTAGGGGAGGGGTGTTGGGAGAGGAAAGTGGGGTCGCCCGGGCTGGGCAGTGGCATCGGGCAATCATCCTGTCCACAGGAGCTCCTGTGTTGGGCCTGGACCAGGTGCCCAAAAGGATGTCCGTGAGGGCTTCATCAAACTGTAGCAGGTGCTCCAAAGAGCTCGCTGCTGGTTGAAGCATCTCTGTCAGGAGGTTAGTCCTGACTGCCACCGTAGGTAGCTCGAGGTGGGGAGCCTCGGCCGCCCTATGCAAAACCACTGCGTATGACGCTCCCTCCTCCGAAGCCACGGTAGGAGGACACAACATGCCAAAGTCTGGTGAGGTATCCAGATCACTGGCTTCCCTCAGTTCCTCTCGCCAGTCCTGATCGTACACCAACTGGTCGGTCAAAGGGTCCCCAGACCCCTCCCAGTCCTCCTCACCCTCCTCTGGCTGCCAATCTGGTCTCAAAAAGCCAGGGTAGAACAGGGGCACAGAAGTACTCGTCGGCGCCAGAACCTGCGTCGGTCGACGCCGCTCCGACTGTGCGGCGTGCATTGCTTGGTAAAACTGACAAAGCTGGGCTGGGGTCACTACTGGTCCCGGAAAGAGGGGGAAACCCAGAGCCGACCCTACGGGCTCGGCATGCGGAGCCACGGGAGCTGCACCACCTGCATCCCACATCATGTCAGCCGACGGACGGGGAGAAGTCAAAGAGCGACGATGTTTCTTCGACTTCTTCTTGTGCTTCGACTTACCTAAGTGCAAATACTTAAATGAAGAATGGGGTTGGCTCCATGACCAGTCCCTCGACCTCCTACGCGCCCGGGACCTTGAGCGACGCAGAGCCGACTGCCGGGCCTCGAGAAGCTTCCGGGACCGCTCCCGCAAAGACTTCGGGGCCATGGTTCAGCAGTCGGAGCATGACTTGGGGTCTTGGTCGTGTTCCAGGTAGTAGAGGCACACACCGTGCGGATAAGTCAGTGACAGGAACTGCAAGCCTTGAAGCCGGGCATCCCTCGTGCACCAGGAGTCGATGGACTCAAAAAAAGAAGTCGACAAAAGTCGAGAAAAAGTCAGTCAAAAAGTGACTGGAGGTACCGCTCTCTCCGGATCTGCGCTTGCTGGCGCAGAAGAAGAAAGAACTGACGTCAGCACGCGAGGGCGGCGTCTATGCAACTACTGCGACGTCATCCCGGTGACCACGACGACGAACGCAGAGTCAACCAATGCCACCTTCCGACACGCAGGGGTACTGCTGACGAAAAACTTTCCGGATCCAGTCGGACGCCTGGGGGTAAGTCTAAGGTAAAAAATCTATATCTGTTTCTTTCAGATCAGTAGCAACATTGGCATTCTCCAGAAAAATTATTCAGGATTCCAGGAGCTATCAGTACACTTAATCGCTAGTCTCCTTAGCCATGTCCAATATCTTGGTAAGGGGTCCCGCCACATCTGGTAATTTATCTTGGCAGAGTCTCTAGTCATGATCAGTGCCCTTCTTAGTTTCTTTGACATACTTGGCTAGAAAAGTATCCATTTTGGTGTCTATCTCCATGGTTAGAGATACATTCCCCTCAAAAGTGGTTGAGGGGAGGGCATTAGTCACTGAGCTGGTGTCAGACCTACTTGTCCTGTGGTTTACAAAAGTGGCCCGCCATGCAGGAAGCCACTTGGTCGGTGATCAATCTGTCGAGCCTGGGTGGGAAGTGTCCTCTCGACCCAGTATAGCTGAGAGCATGGGAGGATTATTCCCTACCTTGGCTGACCCAGACACTCTTTTAGCATTTGACCTGCGGTGCCATGATGTGATCATATCTTGGTCACCTGAATCCCTGGGGGAATTGTCTGTTAGATCATAGTCTGGGGCCTACAGGCTTACACTCCCTGTCCTGTGGCCAGATAGAGATGTGCAGCCCAACTGGCTTGAGAAGCGCCTATAGTAATCTAATGGTAACTTGCAGGATGTGGACTAGAAAAGGCCAGCCCTGCAACAGGTTGTTGCTGTTGCACCACTGCAGAGAACGATGTGTGCCAGCCCTGCAACAAGTTGTTGCTGTTCCACCACTGCAGAGAACGATGTGTGCTGGTCTTTGCCAACACTAGATCCTTCATTTAACCCTACGCTTGTGGACCTGGGGCACTACGGTGATGCATGAGGCCATCATGCAGAGAAGGTGCATAACTCTTAATTATGCTCAAATGCCAAGAACCTTTGCGGCCTGAGGTCGGCCTTGCCAGAGACTGAATTTAGTGTAGCCCCTAGGAAGAGTTGTATCAAAAGGGGTAGTAGGTGGTGGCACTAATGGTGAACCCGGAGCTGTGGAGGAGGGAGATGGTAGCCTGGATGTGCATTAGGCACTGGTGCTTATTTGCACTCTTGATCAGCCAATCATCTAGGTCGGGGAAGACGTGGATGCTTCCCCTTCTTTAATGGGCAGCGACCACTACCAGTAATATGGTGAAGACCCTAGAGGCAGTCGGTTGCCGAATGGAAGGACTTTAAACTAATAATGAAGCTCACTTACCATAAAGCATAGAGAGCGTTGTTGAGCGGTGTGGATGGTGACGTGGAAATAGGCGTCTTTGAGGTCTAATGCCCTCACGTAGTCCCTTGTTGCAGCAGAGGGAGGATACCCTGAAACTTGGACATGTTCGGAGAGGACGAACTGGCTGAGGGGCCTGAGGTCTAAGATGCACCTGTGAAAGTAGTCATTGTTAGGGATGAGGAAGTACAGAGAATAAACCCCTATGCCCTAATGGGCACTTTTTGAAGGAGCGCTCGGACCTGGTCCTATAGAAGGCAGATATGCTCACTGCTGAATAGTTGGTTGCAAAGGTGGGGATTTGGGTGGTGGGCTGAGATGTTCTAAGCAGTAGCCATTGGGAACCACTCCTAAGACACACTTGTCGAATGTGATTTCCTGCCAGAGAGGAAGGAGATCCTGTAGTCTTCCAATGACAAGTACTGTGTGTTCTGCGTGGAATTGTAGGGCGTCGATGTTTGGAGATGGAGGCTCCCTTGTCTGAAACTCCCTTTGCCCCAGCCCCTGGTGTTTTTGCCTGTGTAGGCACCCCACGTGTAGCCTTGTGGTGTGTACTGCGAATAGATCTGCTGCCTCTAGTAGGAGTAGGTAAGACTCAGGAGAGGTGGTATTCAAACCAGCCACGTACTGGTGTCTTCGAAAGGAGCCTACAGGGATCGACGTTTGGAGAGCACCCATGGTTTTGGCATTGTCTGTATCTTTTTTTAATTTCCTCAGGCATCTGATCAACCTGCAGACTGAGTAGATATTCACCACTGAAAGGAATTAAAAGTGTCAACATGGCTAGCTGAAAGGCCTCAAGCGGAGGTGAAATGGCAGAAGGAACTGAAAACTCGGTTCAGAGCTTAACAAGTTTCAGCTCCAAGGAAAAAGCTGGCATCAGGGAACAGTGCAATTGACTCTTTGAATGGTACCGGTGTTATGGTGTTATCCCGAGGCATGCACATCACTACATCCCTCTCTGCACTACTGCAGTATGACCGGCAGGCGAATGGGTTTCACTGACTTCAAGCCCCAGAATACCTTGCGGCGCTCATGGGCATCATTTGGAGAAGGAGGAAGATATAAGCTCCTCCTATACGCTCTGTGGTGCTTGCCAATTTCACTTGTCAGCCCGTGATCCCGGTTTGGGAACTTCTTTGTGTTCTGCGTTCCTGCTCCTAAATTTCCGATTTCCTTTTTCCGCACTCGCACTGGGAGCGCTTCTCCGCTCTGCAACTGGGAGCGTGTCTCAGCCGGGAGTGTTCCTTGTTCACCATCTTTTCCTGGAAGACAGACCTTGCCTGTAAACTTGTCGCCTTCAGAGCTGCCCCGCGTGTCTGCCGGAAGGATTACCGGCAGAAACACGGAGATTCGGGTAAGCTAAGCTCAGACATGCCATAGTGTTGAAGCAGCGTTTGCCTTCAAGTATGTCGGACATCCTCGTCTTGTGGAGGCGGTCGAGGACATCGCTCAGTGACGGTATTGGCTCCTGTGAAGTAACAAGGGGATTCCTTATCTCTTCCATCCGGACTTGGTTTTAGCAGTATTGTTTTATTTTTTATTTTTTTTAAACTTGTGGAGCATTTCAGAGTGCCCTCGCTCCAGGGACTATTTTCCTTTGTATAGTTTTTGAGTACTCTCCTGAAGGAGAGAAGGGACTGTTGTCTGAGAGCAAATCTCTCACAGATGTGTTGTCCCCACTTTATTTCTTCCCCCCAATCCTGCCTGGTGTTAAAGTACGAGTTACTTACCTTCGGTAATGATGTATCTGGTAGAGACGATTCTAGCTGCAGATTCCTTAACGTAGAATTATCCCCAGGCGTGAGACTGGATCCGGAAACTTTTTGCCCAGCATCTTTGTGCGCCGGGGGGAGGGCATCATGCAGCTCCGCCCAGGTGTCGCAAGCGTACGTGAGGTCAGCGAGGTCACATAAGTCCCACCCCGGCGCGCCTACGTCAGTTTTCTTCGGAGAAATTTTCCGCGCCACAATGCGGAGCCATCAGACAAAAACTGTGGGAGTATGGGAACAGTGTACGAAAGATCAGAAAAAGGGAATGGTGACAAACACCATAAGGAGCAGTGTCAACACTGCAGTACCCAAAGGCAGGGAAAGAAGAAAGAGCAGAGCACAGTCCCGAGCAGCCACCCTGCCAGCATGTAGACAGCCCCTTCCCTTGAGACAAGGAACATAAGCAAAATGTCACAACAACATCTAGCAAGGCCACGACCCCAACCAAGAATAACGGTGGGGTACCAGCAAGGGGCAAGACACGACCAGGTGACCCCAACTCAGAGGTTAGCAGAGGCCCCAGGACCCTTAGTAACAAAGAGGGAAGGGACGAGAGAAAAAAAGCAAGCCTCAACCCCGGAACAACTAGAACAGAGGGCCACAGGAGTACCCCTAGATCCATCCTCCAAGGCGCCAGCAGGGGACGAAGGAACAAGAAAAAAAGACAAAACAGCCTGTCAAAAGAACAAGGAATGCAGACACAGGAGACATAGCCACCCTCAGGGAGGCGAGTGCAGAAGACCAAGCGAAAGGTCCTCGCAGAATGGGGAGGAAGGGCGGGCCGTGAAGGAATCTGCGGCTAGAATCGTCTCTACCAGATACATCATTACCAAAGGTAAGTAATTCGTACATCGGATAGAGACTACTAGCCGCAGATTCCTTAACGTAGAATAGATACCCTAGCCATACCCCCGGGGAAGGAGGGTCTGCGAAAGGACCCCACCAGCCAGACATAACAGAGGGTCCCACAGGGGACTAGCCCAACAGGCAGGCGAAAAGTCTTGTCCCCCCAGGCAAGGGGGGGGGACCCCCACAAGCAGAGCACCACCGACCCCAAGGCGGGGAGTGGGAAGAAGAAGAAAGAGAGCCCGTTCACCCTCAACAGAAGAACCAAGGGCAAGCCAAGGGAGGCCGAAGCACCCGACGCCCCTACAAGGCAACAGAATCTCCAACCAATGCCAGGGCAAGGAAGAGGAAAAGAACAACCTAGAGGGCCCAAGAAAACGAGGTAAAATAAGACGAGTCCACCACAGTCGGAAGGCAACAGACCAGACAGAACGGCGCCAACAGCAAGAAAACAGTCGGAAGAAGGAAGAACAGCCCGGGCCCCCCGGAAGACCGGCCAGGCTACACCAGGAAGAAGGAGGAACACACCATCTCAGCCTCCACGATAGAGAACATGAAGGTGAAGAAGAGCCCGGACACCCGCAGCGAGGGGTCCGCGCACACAACTCAAGAAATAGAACCAGAGCCACAATGCTAGGTCGTAGACAGCAGGTCAGACCTAGCACACACCGCAGCGACCCTGAGGAAGACACCCCGTGGCACCACCAAGACAGTCTAATCCAGCAAAGGAGAAATTGCACCTGCAACGTACATGAATGCCATGGAGAGCAGAAGCCCGAAGGCGACCACAACCCCCCAGCACAGCATAAGCTATATAACAGCTACCACTACACCACATAGGGTAAGTTAAGTCCCAAGACATAGGAACCCTATTTGGAAGAACTTCCGCAGCAGAGGAAAAAAGAAAAAGTCAATGGGAAAAAACCCCGCAGAAGGCTTATCAAGCAGCCCAAGGCCTAATCTCAGGGCCAATCTGGGGTAGGTAATCCAGCAAAAACACACACAGCAAGGAAGGGCCTCCAGCAGCCAACTGAACCACAGCCTCAACAAGGAGGACTCGATTGGCCATAATACACACAGAACTACAACAACGAGGGCGACTCGCACAAAAGGAAGAGCATCATCAAGAGCTAGCCCAACTCACCGGTCACTGAGGGGGAGAAGAAGGAGGAGCAGGAGGAGGAGGAGGAGGAGGCCGAACCCCCGCCAAGAACCTCCGGATAGCTGAGTCCGCCAGGGCGTGGAACAAAAGGGTGCCATCAAAGGGAAGATCCACCAGCCGTTCCCGCACATTTTCTGGGAACACACTATTCCGAAGCCACGCATGGTGACGAAGGACCACCGAAGAAGCCACAGCACGACCCAGCACCTCCGAGATGTCCAGAGCGGAGCAAAGAATAAACGCCGCCAGCTCCCGGTCATCTAAAGCATGGTGCCGCAAATCAACACCAGCACCCTCCTGAGAAGCTGCAGATCCAAGGGACTCCGCCGAGTCCCACAAACAACACGTGGCCCTAGCCAGCACACAGAAAGTGTTAAGGGCCCGCAGAGCCGCACTGGTCGAAGCAAACATATTGCAGCCCCAAGAGTCTAGCCAGCGGGCCTCCTGGGAAGGTGGAGCCAACAAGCCGGGTCACGCGGCGCCGGAAGGTGTCAATGGAGAAGGTGTTGGGGCACCGGATCCCTCGTGGCGGGACATCCCCAAGTCCCCGTCAGAGAAGAATGGAGCGAACCTTCAAAGGGGAGCAGCAGCTCCCTTCCACCAGAGCCCTGGTGGAGAACCTCCAAAACATGATCAGCGGGGAAATGGGCAGCCGGATCTCCTATGCGCAAAATTCACACAGCCGTGGAAACAGCGCGAGCGAAGGCTGCACGCTCCTCTGTAGGGCGCCGCGGCGAAAAAACAGTTCCTCCGTGGGCGACGGATGCAAACTAAGGCACCCGTCCCCAAAACCAGCCGGAGTGGGCAAGGACCAGGCCTGAAAGGGAGAAAGAGGCGCCAAAGAGTGGGGAACTTGTGGTTCCTCTGGCGAAGACCGCGGCGACGGCAGGGAGCCGTCTTTTGATGACGCCGGGGAGAAAGCCACGACGCGGTGTGTGGTACTGAAAATTCTGGACTTGTGTAATAAACTTTGTCGTAGCATGACGATTTTCGTATCAAAAGACCGAGAATGGCTAGTACACTATGTACAAGCATTTTCGTCATATTCCAGTAACGATTTCACCTCAAAATCGTCATTTTCGTCATGAACCCTTGACTTCCATTTTGTGTACAGCAGCCATTTTGTGAGTTGCCCTCACATAGGCTTATAACTACAGCCAAATTCGATTCCAAAGGACACGTACACCTTAATTGACTTCTCTGTGACCTGGGCAAGCTGAAACCATTGCCCCAGGCCGAACCTGCCCGACCAGTTCCTTTCCCAGTGGCCAAGCGGGATAGCATCAAGGCACAACATGCCATAAACCTTTTCATCGCACACACACCCTGTCTTATCTTACTCACACCTGTCTCTGCTCCCTTCTTTATGGCCTGTTTACGATGGGGATGTGCCGGGTTTTTATTATGGGTTGCTGCAGCTTGTGTAAGAAGGAATGTTGGGTTTTTGCATGTTTGCAAAAGCTAGAACTGCCCCTTTCTTTTTTTGTACTGAGTCATGTAACGCTAAAAACATATAAAAGGCCTCTGTCCTCTTTGTTCCTCAGACTGCCTCATTCAATTGCTAAGGCAGTTGGGTGACGTAGCCTCACTTAATTGTATTTAATAAAGATGTATTTTTCATATTTTCAGAGTCTTGTGCCAAGTTCTTGTTATATTAGTCAGTATTCCCTGAGAGGGAAAATTACCCAGTTCTTCAGTTGGCGCCCTAACGCGGGAATCATCAGAGAAGTGACTTTCTGTGGGAGTGATCGTGCCAGGAGACTGAAATAAACTGAGGAGGACAGAACAAGATTCTACTAAGAAGGTACTCTGTGCACGGGGATTCTGGAGATTCTTTGATTCTGCAGTCCAGTATATTTCTGACCTTCCTGATTTTTGATCCTCCACATGATGTCACTCCTGACTGATAACCTTTTTGCGTGAGTATTCTTAAAAAGACCATTAGGTCATGTAGAACTTGACAGTTAGAATCTGGATAACATTTTGATTAGTAAAAGTAAGAGTTAAGTATAAGTGGGTCGCTCCCAGTCCTTTGTTCTTTGATTGGTTCTTAGTTTGATTTGTCCTTAGTTTTATTTGAATATTGCAATTTTCAAAAACCGAGGGTCTTGTATATTTACGAGTGTATCGATAGAGATAGCCCCTTGAAGTTTGAAGCTAGATTAGTGAGCTATAAGATGCCTGATCTTAGCGAATTTGGAGATTTGTGTTGACCAACTTTGTATACGTTTGGATTAGCCGGCTTTCCCCTAAAGGGTATATCTAAATAGGTTTAGATTTAAAAAACATATTTCTTCCTTGGTGATTTTGTATCCCCAGGGAATTTAAATATGACATAATACAAAACAAGGATCCTTTGTTCTGCGCAGTTTTATGAATGGAGATATGCAGCACAATTTTTGGTGTTCTGCCAGCCAAAGCTAGTGAATTAAGTGTATTGTCACTTCGTGCACATACAGCAGTCTGTTGGGCTGTGTTTTTGCAGTCTTTTAGAATACTATTGAGACGTGTTTCTTGTAAATATGACTTAGCTAGTATTTACAAATGGCTTTGTTTTCGTCCAAAGTGTCGATTTGTGGGTTCAATGTGTGTCTCAATGTCTATGTGGTTTTTCTCATTAGTGTAACTTCAGTAATAGCTTACAGCGCTGTATTGTGTGTCCTGAGTGTTTGAATAATTTCTCTTTATGTCTGCAATGAGCTCTCAATGTGTGTTTGTGGGTTTCTTGATGTTTTCAGTCTGTTAAGTAAAATGTCAGATTAATTAATATTAAGTAGAAATTAAATAACACTCCAGCAATTTACTATGTCACATGCTAAAAATCGCTATGTGTTGCTATTTAATTTACAGACTAAGCAAAAACGCATATGTGCAAACTGTTAAATGCTTAAAATAGATAAGTTAAAATTCACATTCACAAGGAATATGAAGGCCTCAAAAATAATTGTCTTTTGTAGAAAAACGAATTTGTAGTTTTTTTTTTACTTACATGCATTGTGTACATGTAAAAGGCAAACACTTTTTAAAAAAGTGAATTTTTTCTTGCTAGATTTAAATGCATCTTTTTGCACACGCATTTAAAAAAAAAATTGTGACCTTTTAAATTCGAGCCTTGTCTCTGTGAAATGCAGAATAACCTTGCTAAACAGGCCTTTGAAAAGTGGAATTTCTGGTTTCAAGTTAAAGACTTAATTCCAAAGGGAAATATAAAAAAAGGTTTCTTGAAAGGTTTCTTTAAAAGTCCCAACATCATGACATTTGTATTTCTGCTCTAAAAAAAAATAATGTCTGCTAGTCGTTTTTATTTTATTTTATTTTTTTTTGACAGAAAACGAAGTGTTGCATTACATCTTAGACAAAAAATAGGATGCAGCCTTTTACTAAAATTTTGAAGCCTACATGAATAAGTAAGAACGATTTGCCAATTAAGAAGTTTTTTTTATCATGGAGATTGTGGCACAAGGCTAATTTTAGGCGTCAGGGAAAGGATTTTACCTCTAAAAGTTAAAAAGGCTTCATGTTACAAGGTGACTGACAAGATGGTAACAGTTAAGTAATGGAAATTTATTTTTGTGTTTGTTAATGTGTATCATGTTTTGTCTTCTGCTTAAAAGTTACAATTGATGTCCGTTTATTATCTGTACATATTGTATATGTTTCTCTTTTGTGTGCTTTGTATTTTTTTTCCTTTTCGCTTCTGCTCACAGATCATTCATGGATTGCTCTGGGGGCTTTTAAGCCTAACAAGACACGTGAGTTTGGTTGGTTGAAATGAGATGTTTTTTTTTTGCGCAACTCCTTTGAAAAGAAATGTCCATGCGTTTTTCATGTTTGTGTATTTTGTTCTATCATGAATTGTTCTTGCTGGTTCTGTGTGTCCGAAAGTTGTATTTGACAGCAGATACCTACTATTGGTGATCTACTGTCAAACAGGAGGGTATCCCTACACGGTATTATGCGTCACTGCTCATTTATATATGCTACGTTTTACAGCGAGTATATCTGATTGCTTGACGTCCGTTTTGTGCGTTTTTGCATGTTTTATGTTGTATGTTGCTGCTTAAGAAATTATTACAAATTCACCCGTGTCATTATCAGGGACATGTATGACGATACGTGTCGCTGTCAACAGTTGGGTAAAATTTTCGCTGATACTAAAATTCACAGATATGATTTTTTTTCATATTGTGAACCAGACAGACAACACTTCACCAGTGTATGTCAAATTTGGCTATAAGTATTGAAGAAAAATAAACAGCAAATTGTGTTATTTGTAGTCACGATACTGCCCTTTCCTGTAAGGAACAGGCAGCCCTAAAATTATATATCCTGATTGGACGCAAGGATAAATTATAGATTGGTGACTCTTGTACATGGTGACCTAATTTCTATATCACATTAGTCGGTTTTATTCTGCTTCCTAAGTGGCCTTCCTATGGCTCTGGACCATAAAAGAAACCAGGTTTCATTTTGTGTCACATGCCTGACTATCACCCAAGCACATCAGGCCAAGTTATTGGGTAGTTTAGCTGTGTCCTATTCTCTTTTCCGTATTCCTTTCACCAGTCAACTTTTATTTATTATTAGTGTATTGTTCAGGTTCGCACTTTCAGATTGCAGTAATGTACCATGGACCCTCATTTTATGTATAATTCCCTGTTGCATAACTAGACTGGTTCCTAAGAATTTTCTTTAGGCCTATTCTGATGTTTTTCCAGTCTAACTGTTAGGACTGTTAGGACTGATTAACTGACTCAATACTATAGTAAGATAAGCTTTCCACCTCAGGAGACACATTACGTTTTTTTAATATGACAAATTCAATGCCTATTCTAATTTGGTTTTTAGTTCCTTTTTCTGCTGCTTTAATTTTAATGAACCAGATGTATTTTAAATAATGGAAATACCAGGACTCTCTAGTTCTTGTCTTTTGTTCCCACATCTTGATCATTAGCTTTTGCATTGCATAGTCCCACCTGATGGACAATTATTATGATAACATGTATGTGATCCCGCTTTTGAGATGTTCTAGATGAGGAATTTAGGAACACCTATGTGTATCATTGAGATAAAATGTGTTTGCCCCATTAGACATGCCACTATGTGTGAGGACATCCATTCAGATAGAATTCCCATGTCGCTATGATGATGAAAGATATGCTCTCACACAGAAACCCAATTGAAGAGTCTAGAGGCACTGTTTTGCCTATTGCCTTTGTTTTTGTATTGCCTTTGAGAATGACAGTGTATTTCAACGCAGATTTGTCCCATGGCGGCCACCCCTTTGAAGATCGCAGGCCACCTGTTTGCAATCCCCTTGTTGTACAATGAACTGTTTAAAGCATCGCACTTGCTTCATCAGAAGGCGTTCAACATCAGAAAAGAAGAAGGAGCTGGTTTTGCCACAGTCCTTTGAGATTTCAGTACAAAAGAGCGCCTGTTATGTGCTGGTTAACCTCTGACAGTGTGCAGTCCCTTGAGATTTCAGTGCAAAAGAGCGCCTGTTATGTGCTGGTTAACCCCTGACAGTGTGCAGTCCCTTGAGCCCCTTGGCCTGAGTTTTGGCCATGCACCCCCTTTTTTTTTTCCCTTGCTTCAACGGAAGTGCAGTGCACCGGAGGATCCAAGAGTGGCAAAAGGCACTCCATTCTGGTGCCCATGAAAGAGCAGCCTGAGCGTCCTCTGACACTGAATGATGAGTGTTGGAGACTGAGAATGGTCCCGGGTCTGCACGAGATGATCTGTGCCCATATCTGTAGTGTCTGCCGCAGAGGAGAGATACGGTGCACTGCCTTGAGACATTGAGACTTTTTGAATGAGCTATGAGTGTTTGCCAGGAGGGCACTCCAACAGATACTGAGCATCAGAGCATGGGAGGCCTGAATCCAAAGGCCCATGCAACAACGGGAGCAGACTTGATTGGACAGCCTGCCAGAGAGGCTTTTTGAACAGACTCTGGGCATAGTTGGTTTCACAAGAGGTTTCCGTGTGATTGTATAGTAAGTGATAGGAGAATGATTTTATTATTCAACTGGCATTATTTTTAAGTAGTATTCTGTTTAGTAAAAGCAGAATAAAGTCCATTTCCTGTGGAAGAGTATCCCCTTTTCGCCTCAGAGCATTAATGAGGGTCACCACTGTTTCACTTGAACATATAATGAATTACAGAAATGCATAGGAAGACCTACAATGTTACTAGATAATTTTAGGATTTACCTTTTGCTTAGGGGTGTGAAAAAATATGATTTCATTTGTAATAGCGGTCACTACTTTGTCTATATGTTCTTAATGACGTGTTTTCTAGTGTTTTATAAACATGGCATTGTCTTTTATGGGTGGGATTGTTTTTGCTGCCCAATTCACATCTGTACCCACCTCCCAACCTATGTCTCTTCCTACTTCTACTTCTTTGCATACTTTCCAGATTTTACCTGAACATGGACTAGTTAGGAGGTCAGAGTTTACTGATAATTCTTGTTGTACAGTTTCTGCATCGACACCAGTTAGTAGTGAACATCACTAATTGTTGGGTGTGTGGTCTTGTACCACATACTACAGATAGAGGCATTCCCTATTTGGTCCTGCCATATATGGCCTTTGTGCTACTGCGTGTGTAAGGAGACCTGTCCCGAGAGAGTCGCTAAGTAATAGGATTATGCTTCAGCAACATCTTGATGATTTGATAAATATAGACCTGGACTCAGATTAGCGTGAGTATAGGTTATTGCCTATGTAAGGGCAAAAGGAGCGTCTGTGATACTGAAAATTCTGGACTCGTGTAATAAACTTTGTCGTAGCATGACGATTTTCGTATCAAAAGACCGAGAATGGCTAGTACACTATGTACAAGCATTTTCGTCATATTCCAGTAACGATTTCACCTCGAAATCGTCATTTTTGTCATGAACCCTTGACTTCCATTTTGTGTACAGCAGCCATTTTGTGAGTTGCCCTCACATAGGCTTATATCTACAGCCAAATTCGATTCCAAAGGACACGTACACCTTAATTGACTTCTCTGTGACCTGGGCAAGCTGAAACCATTGCCCCAGGCCGAACCTGCCCGACCAGTTCCTTTCCCAGTGGCCGAGCGAGATAGCATCAAGGCACAACATGCCATAAACCTTTTCATCGCGCACACACCCTGTCTTATCTTACTCACACCTGTCTATGCTCCCTTCTTTATGGCCTGTTTACGATGGGGATGTGCCGGGTTTTTATTATGGGTTTCTGCAGCTTGTGTAAGAAGGAATGTTGGGTTTTTGCATGTTTGCGAAAGCTAGAACTGCCCCTTTCTTTTTTTTTACTGAGTCATGTAACGCTAAAAACATATAAAAGGCCTCTGTCCTCTTTGTTCCTCAGACTGCCTCATTCAATTGCTAAGGCAGTTGGGTGACGTAGCCTCACTTAATTGTATTTAATAAAGATGTCTTTTTCATATTTTCAGAGTCTTGCGCCAAGTTCTTGTTATATTAGTCAGTATTCCCTGAGAGCGAAATTTGCGAAGTTCTTCAGGTGGCCCATCTACGGTGAGGACGACACCAGCAGGCGCGTAACCTCTGGAGAAGAGGGGACGTCCGAGGACGAATCCGCGATCTGACGCCTGTCTGGTGCTGTAGAATCCGCAAACTGGAGCAGTGCGTCATCGTCCAACACCACAGGAGACACTGGACAGGCCTCCACCTCTTCACGCCGTGCCAGGGTCCCGGGCTGGGATGGAGCTGAGGTGGTCAAGGGGCGGCGCCGGAACGGCGCCGGCTCAACCAGCGAGGCAGCCGCCTGCGTGGAGGAACGATAAGCAACCGTAGAGCGACAAGGAATCCTCCGCCAGCCTCAACCCATGGAGGAACGAGAGAGATCCACCGACCCCCACGGCGGCGCCAAGGCCGACTCGACCTCCGGCGATGCATCCGCCTACGCGGAGGGCAGAGATGGACCCGGGGACCGACACGGAGTCCCCAGCCAGCCTCGACCCACGAGGAGATGAGATGCCCTCCGACCCCTGTAGCGCCGGCGGCCTCGACTCAACCTCCGAGGCAGCCGCCTGCGCGGAGGAACAAGAGGGGACCGGGGAGGGACACGGGGTCCCCCGCCAGCCTCGACCCATGACGGGACGAGGTGGGTCCGCCGACCCCAGTGGCGCCGCCAGGGCCAACAGCTGCCGGCGCCGTAGCGGCGTCACTTCGGCCTTAGACAGGATCACCTAGTCAAAGGGCCGAGAGGGGCTCGGGGATGCGACCTCACGCGACACCACAGGGACTCCCGTAAGAGTCTGCGGTGAAGCCGGGGTGCCGTGGTACGAAGGAGGGACTCCTGAAGGGCCGCACCCCAACGGCACCACATCCTCCAAGCCTGGATCCGAACCAGTCGGCGCCAGGGCCGGAGCTGCTGGCGACGCCGCGGAAGGCCTCGCACCGCGCAGGGGATCCGCTGACGTCCCAGGAGGGGAAGGAGGAAGAGGAGGAACCAGCGAGGCCTGCAAAGCCGCCGCATATGCCTCCATCTGGGCTCTTGATGCCCCCTCACTGGGAAACGGTGGATAGGGGGACGATACGCAGGGCCGCATCACCCACGGAGAGCCCACGCCCCCAACAGGCTGGGAACCAGCCCTCGGGGACACACTGCGGCACTTACCCACAGGGGAGCGCCGCTCTTGCGGCACAGGAGAGTGATTAGAACAATGACGATGACGGCTGCTCCGAAAACCTTCCGCAGAGGCTGAGCGAGGCGACTAAGCCGACCTGGACATGCGAGCTGAAAGAAGTTTCATCTGGCGTTCCTGCCGCGACTTCGGCTTCAACCGCTGGCACGCCTCGCAATCAGCGGAGCCGTGATCCTCCCCCAAGCACCACATGCAAATGAGGTGAGGGTCCGTCGCCGACATCAACCATCCACAAGACTAACAAGTCTTGAAGCCCGAAGGCATCCCCGCACTGTTCCCACAACACACGAATGATAGAAGGGAAAGGCCTAAACAGGCCCGGAGCATGAACCGGATCCGCGTTGCATGTGGAAAAGGAAAAAACTGACGTAGGCGCGCCGGGGTGGGACTTATGTGACCCCGCTGACGTCACATACCTGGGCGACGCCTGGGCGGAGCCGCGTGATGCTGTGCCCACGGCACGCAGAGATGCTGGGCAAAACGTTTCCGGACCCAGTCTCACACCTGGGGATAATTCTACGTTAAGGAATCTGCGGCTAGTAGGCTCTATCAGAAGTGGCATGCCTGTGGTCTACTAGCAGTTCGCAGAGAGGTGTAGGTAAGATCTATTGTGACCTGGGGTGCAAGTAAGGGCGGGGAAACGTGTATAGACTGGTTATACCTCTTTCCTTTGTCGTAAACAGATTATCCGGCACAACCCTGTGGCCTCTTCCAGCACATTGGTGACCTGCCTTCTCTAGAGGGTTTCTGGACGTGGCTGCCATGGCAGGAGGCAGAGTTTTCTGTTCTTCCCCTTTCCATGTTTTTCCCCAGAGTGCTTACACACAAGAGCAACTGTGTTTTGGTTCACGCTCAGTGTGATAGCACCTAGAGAAATTAGGGACCAAGCAACTACCATCACCCCCGCTGAACAACCCTGCTGGTTAGTGTACGGGAACGTGGCCTGACAACCGGGAACTGGAATATTTCTTCGATGATGAATAATAGGAATTCTGTTTTCTATGGTATGTCTTATGTTTTTTTTTTAGCGGAGCCTTTGGACACTTGTTCTCTGTCAAAGAACTTACCTGAAGGATTGGAAATAGAAAGTTTATGGGGCTACTCATGGGCAAGAGCTACTTAGCTTTCACACCCTGATTGACTTCAGATACATGGAGGCACAGTATTTACACGTTAAGGTACCATGATCAGGCCAAAGACACAGCATGCAGATATCATTAAAGTTAGACAAGGACATCTGGTTGTGACAGTGTCAATAGGGTTTGAACATAGATACCAGATGGTGACATTTGACCTAGTCTGCTGCACAAGGGTCATTACAATTTAGAATAAAATTGGGTTAAAACCAACAAAGAGTTTTGCACCCATGACAGGAAGGTGAGAAAAACAGGAATGAACACCAATGTGCACGGTGGTAATGCATACTGGCCAGTGTTGTCGCACACTGGGTGGCTGGAGCCAGGCTTGTAGGGGCTTGGGTCATCCTGAAGAACCAGGACCAATACTACTAGAGACCTTTTCTGGATCCCGTCAGGTGCCTGGGAATATTCTTAAGGTGAGGAATCTAGAGGGGACGAGTAGTGATAAGAAAAAATAGTGACAATATTACTCTATTCCTATTCTTCTGTGTTCCTGATTCCAAAATTATTGTTGGGTTACGAAACATTTGTGCTACCTTGAAATATTTCCTATATTTCCTTTGAGATTTCCCTGCATTGTTGCACTTTTGACAAAAGTCTGTTGCTTCCTTGAAATACATTTATTAAAGGATTTTATCAAAACGATAAACACAAATTTTTACAGATACAATTTTGAAGAGACTATGTTAATTGAAAAAGGGGATTCTCATCTCTTACCTTGTTGATATATTCCAGCAGATCAAGCGCTTTCTTGAAGTCATACTCATTAGCTCTTCTGTTATCTTCACTAATGTACAGCTGTGGTGGGAGAGTACAATGATCTTTCTTTTAATTGATGCATGCAATTGACAAACATTCTAATAAAGAAGATTTAAGTCCAACAACTACTATCAGTTTCACAGCATTATACACTGAGTGGCTTAACCCAAAGAATTCTGCTAAATAAACAGGTGCCTGCTACAAAATCAATTTTGAACTAAAGTAATTCTATTTCAGCAAAAATAACTGCTCAGGCTTCAAAGATTAAACCCCTTATATAAAACAACTTGTCTGGCATTTGCAACACAACATCTGTGGTATATGCACTTGTGGCCATTTCACAACACATTTATGAACAAATAAACAATCCCAAGTTGCCTAGTTCACGCAAAGTAGGCGCTTCAGTGAGCAGGACTGATCTGTAAAAGTCCCTAGAAGAAAATAAAGTGGACAGGCAACAGAAGATTTCACGTGGAAATTCATGGCCTGGAAATACTTGCCTCTTCAATTTAGAAAAGTGCTGCCACTCCACTTTTTCTGAGACAGACCTCACAGAACACTCTGTTTGTAAATGCAGTGAATAGTTGTATTGCAAATGAATTGTGTAAGGTCTATCAATGTAACACATTACGTTTTTTTAGATCTAAAATGTGCAATGCTCTTTCTGGAACTGACTGAGATTGGTAAATCAGTCAACTTATTGATATGGAATGGGAAGACATTGTTTGGTAGAAAAATGCAAGCTTGTCCTCCTGACAAATCGATCCTTCTGAACCTATATGAAAGGATCCTCAATCGTTAAGGTTTGCAATCTGCAAACCCTCCGTAAAGTTGGAAATGCCACTAGAAAGGCCATTCCCATGAGAGATTCTACATCGGACTAGAATGTAAGGGCTAGAAAGTAGGCCCCAAGAATCAAACGACTGGTAGTCCTCTCGGAGTGATAATTCATTTAACCTTTCTATAAACGATTTAACACTTTAACAGCTGGTATCTTAAATAAAGATGGATGTTGTTTGTTCTGCTTATAAGCAGATACCGTTGCTAAATGAAATCGAAAAGCTGTGTATGCCAGTCTTGAATCTGTAAGCGTAACAAGAAATATCAATGTTATCCTCTCTGCCCCATTTCCACAGGTTTTACAAAGGTAATAGCTTCTTGGTGTACTTCTGCCATATTTACCGTCTTGAAGTACACTTTTGTTTGTTGCTTTTTAGCTTCTAGACAAATCAGACACATTGTATTGGTGTTGGTCATTCAATTGAAGCTTTGAATATTGTGTTTGTAATGTGTAGCTGTAGATCACTTGCTTTGCACACTCCTGCCATCTGATGCGAGGGGACCCTTGACCCGGTCACTCCACTACCGCACGGCCCCCGTGTGCCCGGATTCTGCTGTCGCTGCCTGCTTGACCCTCTTGCTGCCGCCTCTCCTTAGGGCCCCTGCTCTCCAGGCTTGCCCTCGCTCTGCAGGCTTGCCCTCGCTCTCCCCCGCTCCTCTTTCCCGCTCTTTCCAACCCCCCCTCTGCTCACCGCCGCTGCTCTCCTGCGGCCCGCCCCCTTCTCCTGTCTCCCGCTCCCCATTCGCCGCCCGCTCCCGCCTCCCAGCTGCTCCTCCCTCCCACTTGGCCATAAATGGCGGGGACCGCGCATACGCGCAGCGGGCGCGCCGATTGCGCGCCAAAGACAAGCCCGTCTACGCCCGTACCGCGCCCAGCGCCAGAACCCCTGGACCCCGCCAGAGCCAGCCAACCCGACTGAGCTATGACGCCGCCACCCTCCACGCACTCACACCGGCCAACATCCAGCCTGCTACCAAGCCACCACGAAACACACCCACGGAGCCTTCACCTGCCACGCCTGCTACTTCACCTGCACTCGGTCCTGCACCGCGCCAGCCAAAACAGCCGCCAACAACCACCACCTCAAGTGCATCCTGGTCAACACCCGCTCCATCCACAGGCACGCCGTCGAACTATGGGACCTCCTGGACAAAACGGCACCAGGCGTCGCCTTCTTCACGGAAACCTGGATGAACGCCTCCACAGCCCCGGACATCGCCATTGCCATCCCGGACGGCTACAAGATCATCCGGAGGGACCGCGTCAACCAGACCGGAGGAGGCATCGCCATCGCCCACAGAAACACTATCCGCATCACGACCAACACCGATGACACCCTCGCCACCGCAGAGCACCTGCACTTCCAGATTCACATCGACCCCAAGACCACCGTCAGAGGAACCCTCATCTACAGACCCCCGGGACCACGCTCACACTTCAGCGAGGCCATCGTAGACTTCATCAGCCCGCTCGCCCTCGCCTCCCCCGACTACATCGTCCTAGGAGACCTCAACTTCCACCTGGAGAACGACCAGGACAACAACACCACCGCCCTACTAGACAACCTCGCCAACCTCGGATTCAAGCAACTGGTCAACACCCCCACCCATTACGCCGGCCACACGCTCGACGCCGTCTTCTCCTCCAGCAACCACATCTCCTTCAGCCACACCACAGAGCTCCACTGGACCGACCACAGCTGCGTACACTTCAACTTCAGGAAAACAACGACCCACCACCGCCCTCAACAAACCCCCCGAAGATGCTGGAGCAAGATCACCACCGACCGACTCACCACCTCCTTGAGCCTAAACCCTCCCACCAACACCACGGACTCCAACGAAGGAGCCCGCAACCTCACACAGTGGATTACCGACTGCGCCGACACCCTTGCTCCACTGAAAAACCCTCCCAGCAACCTCAACAGTAAGAAAGCCGTTTGGTTCACCAACGATCTCAAAGACTCCAAGAAATCCTGCCGTGACCTTGAGAAAGCCTGGCGCCACAACCAGTCAACGGATAACATGACAGCCCTCAAGAACGCCACCCGCAAACACTATCAGCTGATCCGCACCACCAAAAGGTCATCCTTCAGAGAACGACTGGACAACAACACCCACAACAGCAAGGAACTCTCCAACGTCGTGAAAAAGCTCTCCAACCCCAACGCCAGCAACAACATCACGCCTTCTCAAGACCTCTGCAACTCTCTGGCCACCTTTTTCCACCGTAAGTTCGTCGACACACACAACAGCTTCGGCGCTCAGAATTCGTACCCCACCACCGAACCTACACCCCCCACCACCACCCTGTGCGCCTGGACTCAGGTCAGCACGCAAGATACCACCCACACGATGAACACCATCCACTCGGGCTCCCCAGCCGATCCCTGCCCACACCACCTCTTTAACAAAGCCGACTTCATCATCGCACCCAAACTTCGGGACATCAACAACAACTCCTTCATATCCGCCACCTTCCCGGAGAGCTGGAAGCACGCAGAGATCAGCGCCCTCCTGAAGAAACCCACCGCAGACTCCTCAGACCTCAAGAACTTTTGCCCCATGTCGCTCCTCCCCTTCCCTGCAAAAGTCATCGAGAAAACCGTCAACAAACAGCTGACAGCCTTCCTGGAGACGAACGGCTCCCTCGACCCATCGCAGTCCGGATTCCGAGCGAACCACAGCACCGAGACCGCCCTCATCGCGGCCACCGACGACATCCGGACCCTGCTGGACAACAGAGAAACCGCCGCCCTCATCCTGCTCAACCTTTTGGCTGCGTTCGGCACGGTCTGCCACCGCACCCTGACAACCCGCCTCCGCCACGCCGGGATCCAAGGAAAGGCCCTGGAATGGATCACCTACTTCCTCTCCGACAGAACCCAAAGGGTCCGTCTCCCGCAATTCCTCGCAAAAGCCACCAAGATCATCTGCGGCGTACCTCAAGGCTCCTCGCTCACCCCCACCCTCTTCAACGGCTACATGAGCCCCCTCGCAGCCATAGCACGCAAGCACATCCTCAACATCATCTCCTACGCCGACGATACCCAACTAATCCTCTCCCTCACCAACGACCCCACCTCCGCCAGAGCCAGCTTCCAGGACGGAATGAAAGACATCGCAGACTGGATGAAGCTCAGCCGCCTGAAACTGAACTCAGACAAGACGGAAGTCCTCATCCTCGGACCATCCATCTCCGCCTGGGACGACTCCTGGTGGCCCCCTGCTCTGGCCCCCCCCCCCCAAGCCCACGGACCACGCACGCAACCTGGGCTTCATCCTTGACTCCTCCCTCACGATGGCCAGGCAAGTTAACGCCGTTACCTCCTCCTGCTTCAACACACTCCGCATGCTCCGTAAGATATTCAGCTGGATCCCCACTGGAACCAGGAAAACAGTCACCCAGGCCCTCGTCACCTGCTGTCTGGACTACGGGAACGCCCTCTACGCTGGGACCACCGCCAAACTACTGAAAAGACTCCAGCGCATCCAGAACGCCTCAGCACGACTCGTCTTGGACATCCCCCGACACAGCCACATCTCCACCCACCTGAGGTACCTGCACTGGCTCCCCGTCAGCAAGAGGATCACGTTCAGACTCCTCACCCACGCACACAAGGCTCTCCACGACTTGGGCCCCGAATACCTCAACAACCGCCTCACGTTCTACACGCCAACCCTGCCAGCTCCGCTCCGCCAGCCTCGCCCTCGCCACCGTCCCACGGATCCGCAGAACCACCACCGGAAGATCCTTCACCTACCTGGCGGCCAAGACCTGGAACACCCTCCCCACCCACCTACGACTCACCCAGGACCATCTCTCCTTCAGGAAGCAACTCAAGACCTGGCTTTTCGAGCAGTAGCAGCCCCCCCCCCAGCGCCTTGAGACCCTAGCGGGTGAGTAGCGCGCTTTACAAATACTCTTGATTGATTGATTGATGTTGGTCACGGACATTGCAAGCTGTTTGTCTTCGAATTATACGTTTTGCTTTCAAGGTGACTCGTTGTCCCTCCCCAAAACCACAATGGGAGATTTTTTTCAGGTCTCGCCTGAGCCAGCACATGCACTGCTCTGGCGAGACTTTTAGTTAGTGGCCTTCAAAAAGCCAACCCCAGCTTTTTGTGAGGCACAAAGCGTGCGGTTACGCACACAAGCGTGTGCGCCTCGCTCTGCCTCTCCATCTTGCTTGCTTGCGCTTAAACGCTCCTCCCCCTCCCCACCACAGAGCGGGTCTCTGGGCCGCACGTCTTGTTTACAATTTTTTGTCCGCACCCTCGTATTTTCGCTACCGTGGCTTTCTCTGCCAGCTTTATCTTGTTCTGCAAGGCTGCAGTCCCGACCCCCCATAGATAAGCTTTGCCTTTCCAATAAAATATTGAGTGTTAATATCTCGTCAGATAAACACAGCAGGAAAAAACAAGAGACACAGCAGACCGGGGTCCTTATCGCTGCGCGAGACACGCTTGCTAGCATAGAGCTCCTGACCCAAGCAGTCATTCATCAGGCAACGGTGACAGGCTGCTGAGGCAAAACATTGACTCTGATGCTAATGGCTGCCACGCCAGGCAAACAGATTGTCGGAGAAGAGAAATTGAAGTTGCAACACAGACAGAAGATACCTTCTGCGATGTAGACTCACAGAGACAGACAGCAAAATACTGCTGCAAGGATAGCCCCATATGCCTACATTTAGGGCTGCATATTATGTGACGTAATACCACACATGGCAAATACCAATACTGCAGGGTGCAGCGATTACCTATCTCTGAGGACTCTGGTTTTGAATGATTAGCTCAGGATATATTGTTTGTTGTACCTATCTCTTGCCTATTCCCATTTTCGTTCCTCTAAACAGGGGCAATCCCTAATGTTTTTCCTCCTTCTGAGCAACAACACTGTGAAAATGCAGTCATCTCACTAAAGACTGTCCCACTTACGCTTGCGCAGCTGATCTAATACTAAGAACAATCCACCACATCATCCCATCATGAAAGCTGTCCTCCATCTTTGAAGAGTTCCTGCTTCCGAAGCCAATGCTGCAGAGCAAACTTTCCCTCTTCACGGCACACAAATTATACTGTTGAAACTTGTTTTCATCAGTAAGAAAATCGTTCATGGGGCAAGCAAACTTCTAAATACGCACTAATCTTGCTCAAAGTGAGCCATTACGAATGTACGGCACTCATTTCAGAATGCCGACTTTCTCGAGTTCTGGAAATATTTAAATATTCAACAATTCATTAGAATTCTTATAATTTAACCACCAATGAAATTGTGTCCCTCTGGCTTTGCTTTAGTTGATTAATCTCCTATCAAGTTCCTTGTCCTTACAATGTCAGAAACCCTATTGACCACCTCAATAAAATGAAGCAATTGCGCATTCATGTGCAAGTTGTACTAGCGATATCCTTGTAGAGCAGTTAATGTTTTTTTCATGTTGTATTACTAGAATTGTTGTACTTCTGCTTCGTAGAAATGGCAGGATGGAAATCTCTAAACAAAAATGTACAATCATTTTTTTTTTAAAGTGCGCAAAAACAAATATCAATTTTAGTGAATTGAGTAGCTGATTTGAGGAGATTCAATAACTCCACAACTTCCAGATGTTAGCGCACTATGATCCATTGCCACAAGGAACAAATTAAAATTATCCACCGATATTTGAATTAATGCAAAAACAAGGAACCTCCTAGAGCACTCTCTTACCTAACCACCACTAATACTCCTGACACTCAATAGGGTTTGATTAGAAGGCTTCAAATAAAGTGACCACCACAGCATCAGTCAGCACCACCACAGCGGCACTCAGCACCACCACAGCATCACTCAGGACCACCACAGCATCAGCACCACCACAACAGCAGTCAGCACCACCACATCATCAGTCAGCACCACCACAGCATCACTCTGCACCACCACAGCATCACTCTGCACCACCACAGCATCACTCTGCACCACCACAGCATCACTCAGGGCCACAACTGGATCACTCACCTTCACAACAGGACCACTCACCTTCACAACAGGATCACTCACCTTCACCACAGCATCACTCAGCACCACCACAGCATCATTCAGGAACACCACAGCATCACTATGCGCTACCACAGCATCACTCTGCAGCGCAACAGCATCAATCAGCATCACCACAGCATCAGTAAGGGCCACTACAGCATCACTCAGGGCCAGCACAGGATCTTTCAACGCCACCACAGCATCAGTCAGCACCACCACAGCATCACTCAGGACCACCACATCATCACTATACACGACCACAGCATCACTCAGGGCCACCACAGCATTACTCAGGGCCACCACAGGATCACTCAGGGCCACCACAGGATCACTCTGCAGCGCCACAGCATCACCACAGCATCAGTCAGCACCACCACAGCATCACTCAGGGCCACCATAGCATCACTCGGGGCCAGCACAGCATCACAACGCCACTGCTGCATAATTCAGGGCCAGCACAGCATCACTCAGTGCTTCTTACACTTTTTAATTAAAACTTCTCAGCATGCTGCACAACAAACACACTTCTCTACAGCACAGGTTAGAAACATTGGCAGTCAATAGCTCTACCTAAACACTTATAAGGTCCCCCAATGCATAGCCAATAGGTCTCTCCTTTGGGACATTATAAGTGTTTAGTTATCCAGCACAATATCCTTCATTAAACAACATCAAGTGTTGCATGGCTGATCACTTATAAGGTCCCAAAAGCGAGACCTATTGGCTATGCCAATGCTTGTTTCCTTCTGTTTTTGGGCGTGGATGTTCTTTCAGAGTTCTGGGGTAGTCCAGCTAGAAAAGACCTGCCCAATTCCAGACATTGGAATTGCCTCCAATCAACAGAGAAGGCACAGTCAGATGATCAACACTCAGATCAACTCATACCAGATTGCTTCTCTCTGCAGAAGGCTATATGAGAATTACACCCTTTCCGTTTTGCCACATTTGCAACAATAAGTTTCCTCCACCATGGGGTTTGTAACCTCTGCTTACCCAGAGACCACGAGTAATCGAGTTGGTCGTCCTGTCAGGCTTTTAAAAAATAACTATAAGGTTTTGGAGGGAATGTCGGTGGGTGCCTTATAGAATGTCGCACCCATACAGAGCCAGAAATACACCACTTCCTCAGACTCTAAATAAGGTGGACTAACTGAAAGATGTGTAGTGACGGGGCAACTGTCTATATTTGCTGGCAACCTATTACGTACAACTCTAAATGAGTCAATTTGTTTTGCGATGTAGGCCAGACAGAATGCAAGATGAATAAATTTAAAATAAAATTCTCCCAACTGAAAACTGAGGTACTTTCTGTCAATGGCATGTATGTGGAAAATATAAGTGGAAATGGTGCATTTTCTTTCTAGGGACTAGTTCATACTTATAACTGCTTAAACTGTATAGAAATATTCAAAGTATCCATCACAAAAGTTTTTTCCAAAGGTATTTTCTTTAGGCCCGCTTTCATAGTTGGTAGGGTTTACGCTGAAAAATGCGGTTTTGTATTGATGACTATACACACACATTATATTGAAATCAATCAAAAGCAAAAAAAATAGCAAAAAGAACACAGTGCCACTGACAGAATAAACAACAGCATTTTAAAGACACATATTGTATTCTGAAAGAAATCCAGATATGTCCTCCTGATCACTTTGAACATTTCAACTGCATTCTTCATATATGAAAGCTTTTAAGTCTGAAGGAAATTCAACATTTCCTGTGACCATTCGTCAGTATGAGGTTTCTGCTTCTTTCCAGTTCTTAAACAACAGCAACTTATCTTTCAATAGCTTGGGTAAGCATCAGTGCTTATCACCTATTCTCCAAATAGGAGTCGATAGCAACTATAAAGAGTCATGACCTTCTGTTAAAATGTTCCTCCTAAAGAGGATCAGAAAACATAAATGCTTCACCATCAAGCATTTCAACAATAGAAGGCGGCTGTAGGAAGCTGGCTCGGAATATACTATACCAAAGAAAGGTATAGTGTGCACAGCGTCTAGAAAGCCCCCAAAGGTATAGCAGAGGCTAAATTAGGTAAGTACCAACAGCTCTCTTTGTGGTAGTGTGGGCAAGCAGTTAGGCTTAACTAGAGGGTGTGTTGAACATGTATTATATTCCCTCAATCGAGGCTGATGGCACACACTCAGAGACTAAATTCAGACCAATTAGATAAGTATAAAAAAGTATACTTATGTTTTATTTTACAGCCAAGCAGGACTTGGACCAGGTAAGTAAAATATACTCTCAAATGCAAGACTTTCAAGGAAATGCAGTTGTGGTTGAATTTACAATAGTTACAGGTTTGTATATGCTTTAGAAACAGTTTAAAGTAAAAAGAAATTACTGTTCATTACCCTTGAATTACTTTTAGTTATTTTGAGTACTTGAGGTGGTATGCCAAGTTACCATACACTAGGATTCGTCACTTACAGGTAAGTGTGACAATTCTTAAGTTGAAGAAGAGTTACTTCTTTTTCATATGAACATTAGTCCAACACAGAATATTTTTAGGCCTGAAAACTCATAACATGGGTTCCAATGAAGGAAAAGTGTTAGCGGTTTCTGACGTAAGTACACTGCCTACGAGGGTGAGTTTTGGGGTTACAACCAAGGTTCTCCAAGGTCTGGGGGTTACGACCAAGGTTCCCCAAGGTCTAGATGGGCACTTAAATCGCACCACCAGCGGCACTGGTGCGGCCGGGTGCAGAAGCCCAATCCACTCATACTTGGGCCATGGGCGTCGGGTGAAGAGTGGTGCAGAATCGCGGAGTCGCCAGAATTCGGATTCTGTGGGTGAGTCTTAGCTTGACCAAATCCAGTGCTCATGGGAGACAACATCTGTAAGATGGTTGCAGGGCAGGTCCTCCGGGCTCTGGGGGTTGCTGGCTGCTAGACTTTTATCTTGGTGTAGGCAGGTCGTAGAAGGGACAGGATTGGTAGGGCTGGGGCCAAAGCAGTTGGTGTTTTCTTCCTCTTCTTGGGTCAGCACGGCTCTTCGGTCCTTCTTTCTTCCTCAAATATGAGGTAGCAAGGTTCAGGGTTGCCCCTAAATACTAAATTTAGGGGCATTAAAGGGGAGTGCAGGTCAGGACCAATGGGTCCTTTCCTTGGGGTGGGGTGCACCTCCTATTATGCCACCCTCTAGTGGGAGTGTAGTGTAGTTCCTATAGTACCCCTGCAGGACCTGCGCTTTTCTTTTAACATACACTGTGGGCATGGTGGAAGACTGACTCGGAGCACCCCCACTGCGTACGTTAGCCTTGTTTGCATTAGCTAGCTCACAGTGGCACTAGAATCTCCTTTTTATCAGAGAGATTAGATTTTGGCAACCTCAGAACATAAAAACCCTGATTCCTCAGACTTGTGGAAACAATGTACTACTTTTCGCCCAGACACTCGTGCTTGCTCATTTGGTCTCAGAGAGTTACACAGAAGAAACAGTTGAGCGTGTTTACAAAAATAATTTATTGCACTGTTCTTCTAGTGTAAAATATATGTGCTGCAATAACTATTATACAGTAGCAGAGATATATGATCAGCAGTACAGTGAATAAAAAGGAATAGTACAGTTCTACCATTCTGCAATAGTCATGAACATATACATGAATATAAAATGCATTTATAAAATAAAGCGCATACTCCTACAATGCCTGTCGCACAAGTTACTACTTGTGTAACGATATATCTGTAAGAGACATTAGTTAGTGATAGATTCCTTACCTTAGAATATCCCCAGGCGTCAGACTGGATCCAGAATATTTTGCGTAGCAATACCCCTGCGCGCCGACAGGCGTCGTCCACGGCTCCGCGTCCGTCGTTGTTAGCGCCAGAATGACGTCTGAGTACTTAGACGCCGCCCATGCGCGCTGACGTCAGTTCTGATATACAGCTTTTCCGCGCCAGATACGCAGAGCCATGATAGAACCAACACTAGTGCCATGAAACTAGGGCCCTGAAAGGGGATGACTTTAACCCTAGATATTGGTTCGCAGAACGGGAAGGATGGGCGGGTCGGTAAGGAATCTATCACTAACTAATGTCTCTTACAGATATATCGTTACACAAGTAGTAACTTGTGCATCTGAAAGAGACACGTTAGTGATATATTCCTTACCTTAGAATAGATACCCCAGCAATACCAACCCCGGTGGTGGGTCTGCGAACCAATAATCACACCAGAAAGTCCTGGAGGACTTAACGGCCAAAGAAGAAATCCCTCCGGACTTCACTGTCCAGGCAGTAGTGTCTTGCAAACGTGTGCAGCGAGGCCCACGTAGCTGCCTGGCAAATGTCCTGCAAGGGCACACTCCGGCCCAGGGCAGTTGTAGTAGCCGTGGCCCGGGTGGAATGAGCCCGCAATCCAACAGGGGGCTCCTTCTTAGCCAAGGAGTAACATGCCTGGATACACAAGATAATCCCCTGCGAGATGGTCCGCTTGTGCACCGCTTTTCCCTTCTTAGCACCCACGTAACCAACAAAGAGTTGGTCATCCACCCGGAACTGGTGTGTGCGATCTAAATAGAATGAAAGCGCACGTTTTGGGTCCAGACGGTGGAGCCGCTCTTCCTCTTTAGAGGGATGCGGTGGCGGAAAGAAGGTGGGCAAGGTGATTGACTGCCCGATGTGGAAGGTCGTGACAACCTTGGGCAGGAAAGATGGCTTAGTACGTAAGACAACCTTGTCCAGATGGACAGAAAGGAAAGGGGGTGTACAGGAAAGAGCCTGGAGCTCACTCACCCTCCTGGCAGAGGTGATGGCAACCAGGAAGGCAGTCTTCAAGGTAAGAAGACGGAGAGGACAGTTGTGAAGTGGCTTAAAGGGAGCGCACATCAGAAACGTAAGAACAAGGTTCAAGTCCCACTGAGGCATCACAAATGGAACAGGAGGGAATGTGTGTGTGATGCCCTTCAGAAATCGATTTACAATAGGGGACTTGAACAAAGAAGGTTGATCAGGCAGCCTGAGAAAGGCTGAAAGGGCAGAAAGGTAGCCCTTGATAGTGCCCAGAGCAGAGCCCTGCTGGGCAAGAGAAAGAAGGAAGAGAAGAACCTCAGAAAGAGGGGCAGCAAGAGGATCCACAGCCTTTGCTGTGCACCATGCCACAAATCTGTTCCACCTGCAGGTGTATACCGACTTAGTGGAGGGACGCCTGGCTGTGAGATTGACATTACAGACTTCAGGAGGCAAGTCAAATGGCCTCAACTGTCGCCGCTCAATCTCCAAGCATGGAGGTGGAGACTGGACAGGTTCGGGTGGAGGACCGTCCCCTGCTGCTGCGACAGAAGGTCCTCCTGAAGAGGCAGACGAACCGGGGGATCGACTGACATACTGAGTAGCTCTGGATACCAGTACCTTCGTGCCCAGTCCGGAGCCACAAGGATGACTTGTGCCCGGTCGCGCTTGATCTTCTTCAGCACTCTGGGCAGAAGTGATATAGGCGGAAAGGCGTATAACAGACCGCAACTCCACACGCGCCGAAAAGCGTCGGCGAGCGAGTGCCGCCTTGGAAATTCCAACGCGCAGAACTGATGACATTGCGCGTTCTCTTCGGTGGCGAATAGATCTAACCAAGGCTCTCCCCATCGCTGAAAGAGGCCTTGCGCCACGTCCGAGTTCAGACGCCATTCGTGATCCATCATGCACCGACGGCTGAGTTCGTCCGCCCTGCTGTTCCAGCCACTGCCAGAGGCGCAAAGCCTCCTGGCAAAGGGTCCACGACCCCACCCGCCCTGTTTGTTGCAGTACTACATGGCGGTGGTGTTGTCCGTGAACACCTGCACTACACTCCCCCTGACAGAGGGGAGGAATGCCTTCAGTGCTAGACGAATCGCCCTCAGCTCCAAAAGGTTGATATGGAGCTGGGACTCCGCCGGAGACCAGAGGCCTCTGATGTCCGCCTCTCCCATGTGGCCTCCCCAGCCCTGGAGGGACGCGTCCGTCACAACTACGTGCTCCGGCTGGGGAAGGGAGAAAGATCTGCCACTGACCCAATCGCGGTCCGTGAGCCACCACTGCAGCTGTCTCGCAGTGCCCTCCGAGATCAGGACATGGTCGGACAGGTTGCCCTGATGCTGGGCCCACTGAAACTTCAGGTCCCACTGTAGAGCCCGCATCCGCCACAGAGCGTGATGCACCAAAAAGATGCAGGAGAGGCCATCAGCCCCTGAAGCCGCAGCGTCAACCTGACCGATACCCGGGATAGAGGCTGAAAGAGTGGAATCAGAGCCTGAATATCCCGGACCTGCTGTTCGGGAGGATAAACCCGAAACTGCGCCGAGTCGAGAACCGCTCCGATGAAGAGGAGCTTCTGAGAGGGGCACAGGTGTGACTTCGGCACATTGATGGAGAACCCCAGCTGGTGCAGGAGGTCTGCCGCCGTCTCGAGGTGGCTGACGACTGCCTGGGGCGAGCCCGCCTTCAACAACCAGTCGTCGAGGTAGGGGAAGACTGAAACCCCTAACCTGCGCAGATGAGCTGCGACGACCGCCATCACCCTTGTGAACACCCGTGGGGCGCTGGTAAGGCCGAAGGGGAGCACGGTAAACTGAAAGTGCTCGTGGCCAACCGTGAACCGCAGGTAGCGCTGGTGGGCCGGCAGGACGGGAATGTGGAAATAAGCGTCCTGCAAGTCCAACGCTACCATCCAGTCTTCTGGGTCCAGGGCAGCTATAACCTGCTCTAGTGTCAGCATTTTGAACTTCTCCTTCCGGAGGAAGTCGTTGACGATCCCCCGAAACTCGGTGGCATGGCTGGAGGGGACGCCTCGAAGGGGAGGGAGTAGCCCCTTCGGATGATTTGCAGCACCCACCCGTCCGACGTGACATTGCGCCAGTGGGAGAGGTGATGGCGAACCCTGCCACCCACTGGCGTCACATGGGCCTGAAAACACGGACTAGGAAGGTTTTGAGGCAGGTGCTGCGGAGGGAGGTGTGAACTGGGCTCGCCGCTGTCCCCGACCGCCGTTACGGCGGTTTCCACGGCCACCACCGCGATGTTGAACATTCTGCGGTGCGTGGCTGGCAGCTCGTGTGGGGGCGCCCCTTCCGTAGCCACGAAAGTAGCGAAAGGCACCCGATTGCTGGCGTGGGGCCGAGAGGCCCAAGGACTTGGCCGTAGCCCTGGAGTCCTTAAAACGCTCAAGCGCATGGCCTGCCTTGTCGCCCAAGAGGCGACGGCCATCGAACGGCATGTCCAGAAGAGTGGACTGGACATCTGCCGAAAAGTTGGCGGTCATCAACCAGGCGTGGCGTCGAACCGCCACCGTCTTTGCCATCGCCCTGCCCAGTGAGTCCATGGTATCCAGCCCACACCGGATGGAATATCGCACTGCATCTCGACCCTCCGCAAGGGCTTGGGTGAGTTTAGACCGGACCTCCTCCGGGCATTGTGGCAGCACGTCCGCGACCGTATTCCACAGAGTGTGGGTGTAGCGGCCCAAGAGGCATGTGGTATTGACTGAACGTAGTCCCACACTGAGGGACGAGAACACCTTCCTCCCGAACTGCTCATACCTCTTGGATTCCCGATCGGGCGGGGCCGTCGGGAATGCGGTCTGGGAAGTAGAGGCCTGGATGACCAAGCTCTCGGGGGTGGGATGGGTGGACAAAAAGCAAGGGTCGCCCGGAGCCGGGCGGTAGCGTCTGGCCATGTTCCTATCCACAGGCGGACCTGAGGCGGGCTTGGACCAAGTGCCCACAAGAACGTCACACAAGGCCTCATTAAACGGCAGCAGTGGCTCACTGGAGCTTGCCTGCGGTTTAAGGACCTCAGTGAGGAGGTTAGTCCTCACGGCCGCGACGGGGAGCTCAAGATTTAAGGCCTTGGCTGCCCTCGTCAACACTACACTGTAAGCAGCCCCCTCCTCCGTAGCCACGGTGGGAGGGGAGACAAATCCAGTGTCTGGCGAAGTGTCAATACCACTGGCCTCCCCAAGCTCATATGTCCAGTCCTCTTGAGACGGGCATTCCTCTGCCAGAGGGTCCGCAGACCGCTCCCAATCACCCTCGTCACCCATCTCCTGTAGAACAGGTTCAACAGACGGGGCCTCCTCATGGAAATAAAAATCTCCAAAGGCCGTCGGAAGCGGCGCCCAGCGGAGCCGTTGCGGCGCCAGAGTCGGACCGAAGGGAACATTGGGGACGGCGTCCACAAGGGGCGCCGGGGGTGACACCCGCGGGGCCGGCGCCGGTGAGGTCGACCGGCGGCGACCCGGATGCGGATCCGGTGAGGTCCTGCGGCGCCGGGACCGAAGTCGCCGGCGGCGCCGGGGCCGAAGCACCTGACGGCGTCGAGGCCGAAGCACCCGACCCGCTAGGGCCTCCAGCCGGGGCCGCTGGGCCCGAAGGCGCCACGGGACCCGGCTGAGGAGGGAGGGACCTCATGGGCATGAGGTACCGCTCGATCTCCTCCGGGGTCGCGCCATTGCCCAGGGACCCGAAGGTGCGGGGCAGGTGGCGACGCCTGCGACTAAGTCGGAGCCGCGTGGGTGGTGTCAGCCGAACCCCCGGCCGCATCGCGCGAGCATCGGGGTGGGTCGGAGGAACAATGACGCCTCTCATGCCTCTTACCCAAGGACTTGGATCCCGATGACCGATGTCCACTCCCAGAGCTGCGAGGACTCTGACCCCGCGACCGGTCCCTCGACCTCCCGTGGGACCGGGACCTGGAGCGGCGCGGGGCCGACTGCCGGAGCTCGAGCTGCTTGCGGGACCGCTCCCGTCTAGCTTTTGACGTCAGGGCTCGGCAGTCGGAGCAGGTACGGTCGTCGTGGTAGAGGCCTAAACACTTCAGGCACCGGCGATGGGGGTCGGGAACAGACATCAGTCGGTCGCACTTAGAACAGGGTTTGAACCCGGGCATCCCTACCGGGACCGCCGGAGTCTCGAGGAGAAAAATGATCAAAAGATCAAAAAGTTTAGTCAAAAAGACTAAGGGGTAGAGCTTCTCCGGATCTGCGCTACCTGGCGCAGAAAAAAGAAGAACTGATGTCAGCGCGCATGGGCGACGTCTAAGTACTCCGACGACGTCATTCCGGCGCTAACGACGCCGACGGCGGACGCGGAGCCGCCTGTCGGCGCGCAGGGGTATTGCTACGCAAAATTTTCCGGATCCAGTCTGACGCCTGGGGATATTCTAAGGTAAGGAATCTATCACTAACGTGTCTTTCAGATTAGATATACCTAAGTGTATACCTAGCATGTGAGTAGGTGTGGAAGAAATGAAGAAGCCAAGAATTCCGCTAGGATTTAGTTAAACCCCATTACCTGAATAATGAGAGTGTGGGACCTCGTCCTGGTCTCGAGTTGGACACCCTGCAAGGGACGGTTAGACCACTGTCAGCTGGAGCGACTGCATGCAGGAGCCTCAGCGTCTCTGGCCAGTGTGTCAGCCTGGAAGTCTCGGTTTCCTCTAACTACTGATAGCAAGAGGTGCTATATTTCTTCTGAGACCAGTGCACAACCGGTCTCAGAAGTTCAAGATCGACAATGTGCTATCTTCACCTGTGCCTGCAGATCTAGGTGTTCCACAAGGATCCTCCCTCTCCCCCACATTGTTCAACCTCGTCATGGAACCGCTCGCCACCTTGCTCCAAGCTTCTAATGTCCAATTCCATATGTACGCCGACGACACACAACTGTACCTAAAGCTTCAATCCCCGGAAGATATCAAACATCTGAATTCCACGCTTATTAACACTCAATCTTGGCTAGCCGATAATCACCTCAAACTAAATGCTCTGAAAACTGAGTGCCTTCTCATCTCACCCCGGCGAAAATTTCAACCACCCAAACATGGCTCAACAACCTAACAGCACTCAATGTCCAACCCACCATCGTGGACTCAGCGAAATCCCTAGGCATTACTCTGGACGCCAAGCTCAACATGCAGCAGCACGTCAGCAAAGCCACAAAAGCAGCTAATTTCCATATCAACACACTGAGGAAAATTAAACCCTTCCTCCCTGCTGAAGACTTCCAAACTGCTGTACAAGCGTTAGTCATCCCTCGAATAGACTACGGAATTGTGGCCCTCAGCGGACTCCCGCTATCCACAACAGCACCCTTAAGAGCCTCCCTGAACGCTGCCGCAAGACTCATTACTGGCTCAAGAAAACATTCACATATTTCCCCAGACTTAAAGTCCCTAAAATGGCTGCCATTTGAAGCCAGAATACAACTAAAAATTGCAGTTATGACACACGCGGCCGTGCACCACAATGCACCCAACTACCTCGCTCAAATGTTGTCTATATCAGGAGGTTCGAGATCCAATAGAAGCTCAAAAAATCTACTCCTGAAACCCCGTAGATTCCGGAAAGAGAAAACTTACAAGCGCTCCTTCTCAGGTATGGCACCCAGGATCTGGAATGCGCTCCCTCCTGAAACCAGGCGTATCTCCTCCACTGCTCTCTTCAAGAAAGAGGTGAAAACCATCCTTCTGGCCAAGATCTCCTAAACGTTATAGGTGTTGGATCAGAGACTGTGCATTGCCTTGTATCAATGCTCACCTTGTCCTTTGGCACTATACCTCTACTTGAGGGAGACACTACTACGCTACTTTCTTGGTACCTGAACACCTATGGAGTGGGATCAATGACTTGTGCCGTCTTATATTACTTGTTTACCTGACAGTATATTGATATGTTTTATGTATGTTATTATTATCCATTCATGTTAGTGACTACTACATTGCTCCCATTACCTCTGTTCATTCCTACTGCCCCTACCCTGTCATTGTGAAGCGCTCTGATATCTGTAAGGATCTTGTTCGCGCTATATAAAACTTTGAATAAATAAATAAATAAATAAATAAAAGTATTGAGTCCCTTTGTCCCTTGTGTCTTGTGTTAGCCATTGTTGGGTATGAAGATGACATATGGGATGAACCGTTTAGGTAGATGTTTATGCAGGTGGATTCTAGCCCCTGGCTGGTTTCCTAGAACTCCTTTGAATATTTAATCATACTGGATGAGCACATCAAAGATGGTATAGGAGGCCATTGTTCGGGAAAAACCCTCCATCTGTACCCAAACCACAGTCTAGATAAGGTTCAGCCCTCAACGCCCATTATTGTGGAGAATAGAGAACTAATGTAAGATCATGCCTTTATTAGGGCATCTTAAACCATGCCAATATTAGGTCATCTATATGAAACATAAAACCCACTCCTCTTAATAATCACCAATAAAAAAAAAAGACAGCAAACTACTAATTCATACGAGGTGGTAGAACATAGAATTGTCAGTGAGCCAGATAAAAACATTTTTTAAATCTTTAAAAGCATTCTAAAAAGTTTTCTAAGAGGGGAAAATGTGTAGAGCCAGTATTTAAATTTGTAGTGAAGCTAAAGTGTAACTGCGTTCCTTTATAGAATGTAAAACTCCTAGAAGCATTTAGAAGGTCATGCTTTCTCTAGCAATAGAGTCAATTTAGTAGGAAAATGTTCCAAATTTAATCAGATTAGAAATGAAAAAGGAAAACTCCGAATTCTTTCCCAGCACAAGATGAGCCAATTGTAGATTAAGTGACCTGGCTGGGAGACGCAACATCACAGTCACTTGCTGTAGGGGATGTAACAAGCAATATTTCACACAGTACGTTGATGGAGCACAGATGATATGCAGTACTGCCCATAGATGGTATATCGGCAGCCAGTGCTGTAGTCGTTACCTCAGTGCCCATAGTGCTAGTTGTAGCGTTTGTGCTGGTGTCAGCGGTAGTAGTAGCTGAGCCAATACTCACCCCAGTTGTAGCAAAAGGCACCTGAGAGTTCTCAAGGAATGCATTTGTCAGTATAGGAGTACACTGGGGACACAGCCGAGCATGGGATCGCAGAGGTTCCAGCCTTGTGTTCAAGTCCGCAGGCGTCTCCGTCTCAGGTGTCAGACAGATGTTCATCACGCATTCTTCACCACGGAACAGGCTTCGAAGAACAGGTAAGATGCAGTTCATCCAGGCTGGTCTAAACAATAAGAACTAATAAGCAGTCAGTTCTCGTAGGCGAGGCGTGTCCAGATGTTGTGACATGCGCTCACGGTAGCAACGCTCCAGAAGTGCTTTCGCCATTTCATTTGTGATTGGGTCGTACATTGCGTAGCAGGTAAATGACAATAAGGATTCCAGCTACTAAAAGCAGTATCAGAGGCATCTAGTGAAATGGTTTTATGTGGCCCTCCAGGAGGCCTTGGTGCATCCTTTGGTAAGCTGCGTGCCAAATGGGATGAGACTGGGGGCAGGGTTTTAACGGATGCGCAATGGCGGAGGGTTTTGCACTACCCCAAGAAAATCTCTTGTAATTCACGTCTTAACTAAATACAGTTGAACTACACACATATGGCTTACATGACCCCGCATCGTCTCAACGTGACATATGGAGGGGAGGTACGTTCCTGTCCCCGATGCTCCCACCAGACGTGGACTTCGGCCATATGGTTTAGGACTGTGGAGTTTTGCGGCCTTTTTGGGAAGTGGTGCTTGTTAACGTAGCAGGGGTGCTGGATAGAGAATTACCTTTCACACTACAGACGTGCATTCTGGGTCTTTTTCCTAGGTCGCCGAATTGCAAGGTGGGGCAAAGGCTCATAGATCTGGCGCTGGGATTAGCGATGGAATGGAAATCCAATAGGGGACTGCAGTTTGTGATGTGGCATAGAGATGTCATTGTGTGGGCTGGGGCAGAAGGTAGAGCACTCAGTTGGGAGGAATCTAAAGTTATGAGGAAACTCCCCATTGCAGACCAGTGGAGTGAAGTGCTGGCGTCCTGTGAGAATCCTGAGGGACAGGGGACAGGTGAGACAGGTTCGGACTCAGACCCAGGTCCAGGTCAACACCCACAAGGGAATTAGACTGCACCACCTATTGCATCTTTGGCGAGTTCGGGGAGCCGGTTTTGCCTGTTTTCAAAATACTGTATGGGGGATTACTTGCTGGCCACCTGCGGCCCGGATGGGGCGGCTTTACCTGCAGATGTGGGCCCCTTCCCTGTGTTGCATCGCTTGCCTTCCTCTGTGACACTTCATTATATTGTGCCTTCACCACACGCTTGTACTGATGTTGCCGATATATTTCCCCCCTCTGCATAAGGTCTTTCTTTGCTTTCTTTTTTGTTTGTTTATGTTGGGTTAATTGTTTATTTGTTCTTCATTTTGTTTGAATTGTTTTCAAACGATTGAAGTAGTATTTTGTAAATCAAACATGTTATATTGGTACCTGGGTCTATTGGTGAGTACTCTCACAATGTGTATTATTGTGCACAAATTATTGAGAAGCATGTACTGAGGAATCTGGTCTAAATCGGGTGGTGACCGATGTCTGCTAGACGATTGGGTATACAGCACTCCTCTGGGTCCAATGAAATGTATATTGTTACTCAGACTCTTTTTAGGGATCAGTTCTATGGCCGCTGAAAGATGTATTTCAGTATTGTACTTTTGCTTCCATTGCATTATTTGATTTATTAATTGCTCTGCTTCCATATGCAAACTGTGTTAGAAAATTAAAAAATGCTAATAATGAAAATTAAAAAAAAAAGCAGTATCAGAGGTAAGCCTCCAAAGATGCTATAAAAGTGTATAGAATTTGGGATAACTCCGAGGACTGGTTGGAGGATGCTTAGAAATCCTGACCCTATGGTCTTAAATAGGTGTACAATACCACTCGTATCAGACATGTTAAAGATATGACCCAGGGCAGTTTGTACGAATAAGTGTCTGTATCTCGGTCGAGGTCCTTGGAACTTGAAGATCAAAGGTCTCTTGAGCGGAGGTTAAAGGTACGGTCTGCTGTAAAAGCATGGCTTTCAGTCTGCTCAAAGTATCAAATTGTACAAAAGATATGTTTAACGAAAGCCACAAAGGCGCCTTCCTGACTGTACTTGTTGGGGGAAACAATACTTGCATACAGCAAATAACACTGGCGTTCATAGGCGAAGACCGGAAGCAACCACAGCAACCTTGATCATTCAGCATCAAGTAACTCCCATTCAACAGTAACTCAAAAGCTGGCGTGATCATGGCAGCTGGAGTTCCTTTCATGTGGCAAGACAGATTCGCTAATGAACCATTATATGCTCCATGCAAAACAATATCGTGGCACATGAGAGAACCGATTAAAGCGTTCCTGCAGTTTGTACCACTAAGAAACACTTCTCGATCCCCACTCCAGCATCAAAATCTATATGGTAAATCCCAGGAATTCTTAATGTATTCTTTACTCAATTTTTCATATCTGCCTGCCTGCCTTGCCTTTGCTCAAGGCAATAGTGAAACTGAAAGATTGTGAACGGGAGAGTGATATGGCCGTGAATTAGCCATTCTGTTGATGGTGATTCTGCCACTGTGAATGGTAGCCTGTCCAGTTTTTCAATTTGCAGCATTGCATATTTAAGTACCCATTGTGAAATTTCTATCTGTTTATCTGTTAGACTGCAGTCGGAAAACAGAGACAAACTGTTTATAAAACGCCAAGTCACAAAGCTTGCACGCAAAGATTGCAGCGTCCAGCTTAATAACATAATAGAACGTAACTGAGATTGGCCGTATGGTAATAAGGCTAACTCCTGTCCCAGTATGTCGATAGCAGAAGATACAATGTTGCCCAATGAATATATCCTGGAGGTAAGTTGTTTACCCATTATCTACCACAGCTAAAGCCTTTTCTAAGTTTTTATGGTCTATTTCCTGTATTCTCTCTGTGGCTTCTTGTTGGGAAATCTTCCAGAATTCATTATAGGCAGCATAAATGCCTGCATATATGCCTGCATATATGAAACGTTTTTGACATTGTTTCCTGGGTCCTAGTAAAAAGTCCCTAAGATCCATGTCATGTGAGAGTAAAGATAAGTGTTGTTTAACTTCTGCAAGTGTTGGGGTTTCTAGCCAAATCGAGGCACAGCTTCCCAACACTATAGGATGTCACTACCCCTGGATGTTCTCTCTGTACATAACGTGGATCTGGCCTATGGATACTGAGTCCCTCGGTGATGTTCAGGAATCGCTTATGACAGCTATTCATGTCTAAGGGCCAAACCACCCACTTTTTCCAGTTTGGGTCTGTTCTATTGTATTTTAAGATGTCATCTACAGTTGCCCCTTCTTCTGTAGTCGTATTTTGCCACCCCTGTGTTGCTGTTGGAAACCTAGGAGTGTTCCGATCCTTGTCTTGGCTAGTCCAAGACAGGATGTCTGTTGCACAGTATCATTTAAAAAGATCATCTGCTGTGGAATGAGGCATGTTCTAAATAGTGCCTCTGTACCCTGAACTTGCCAGTCCCTCGAACCCCAGACTGATTTTAAGTTAATTTCGTCTTTCCATAGTTCGAAACCCTGTTCAGACAATTGGGCCAAAAAGGAATCAGAGTAAATCTGTTTAGTGTTTGTCAACATAATTTTCAGTGCTGATGTTGGTGCAACCTTATAGTAATAAGAGCTGGATCTGTGGTGTTAAACCCTGAAAAGTATGAAAATTTCTGTGCAAACGTTTGTGAACTACTTTTTGGTGGTGTTGGGCAATGTTCCCACTGATGGCACTCAAAAACATTCCTATGTGAAATGGATTTGTGCAGCAAATGATGACCATAATGTTGGTAACAGTACAATGTGTCATAATCTGAAGAACCCTCTACCATTTCATTATTAGAAAATGCAGCAGTTTTCTCTAAATCAGACAACATGTTATTAACTGTTTCACAGTCACAATCATCAAAAAATTTACTTGAAGTAATGATATCACTTAATTAAATTTTAAATACATGATTCATTTTTTAAAGCTTGGTCGAACCGAATATGCTAAAATCAACCTTGTCCCATACTATACCATCCGGTATAGGAACTGCTGTAATGTTCACTGATGACAAGTCTCTTTGCTCCCGATGTGATGATGGATGTGGATTCAGTAGTATGTTGACCTTTTGGGCTGTGGAACTTCGTTGAAGATAGTGTCCATTAATGAGCATACTAAAAGTTAGTACTAAGCCTAGCCAGAAAAGAAAAAACAATATCCCAGAAATGACCCAGAGTTCAATCCAAGGCGATACCAGGTATGTCTTTTTTAGAAAGAGAAGAAAGTTCTTTATTTGTTGCTTGAATGGTGTTTGGCTGGATCCGTTTCCGGCTCGCTTGGATCCAGAGAAAACGTATCAAAGTTCATGAAATAGCCAGAAGCAGTTCGATCAATTGTAGGAATTGCATCTGGATTAGTTGAAATGTTATTTTCCTCTCTTCGAGGCATGTTGATGTAGACTTCTGTATTAGGTCTAATTGCAACTTGTGAATTATTCTGATGTTCATTTTGAATTTGAATGTCTTGTTCAAGTGGAACTAGTTCCTTAGCATTGTTGCTAAGTCCTTCATTCCTTAAAGGTAGCTCTTCAAACGTGATGAGTCTTTCTGTTTGAACTACTTGGATTGTAGTGAGAGGAGGGTGTCTGCTACTGTGGAGACCAAGAGGCCTACTGCCTAATATTGGCCACATAGTGTGGTTTGATTAAGTCGATTGAGACAAATCTTTTCTCCTTTTTCCCGGCAAGAGGCAGCAAAAGTACAGTTCTTGTTCATAGTACTGCAAGGACTGGTACAGGTGTTCTGTATGAAGGTCCAAATTCCTTTTTGCCTGCATTTTTCTCTCTGACCAGATCCACGATTTTTTGGGTCCAGACAGGTCTTGTTGTGTCTGGCTTGACTTCCCCAGTGGCGGTCTGCTTTAGTCGGATATTGCTTTGTCTTGTCCTGGATTCGTTTGGATCCTGTAAAACAGCCAAACGATCATGGATATCAAATGGTTTTTCATCCGCCACTGCGCCTTCACAATCAAGATCCCAAAGAGGACTTTATATGGAGTGACACCCCCTAGAGAGTTTCTTGGCTGGTTGTTTAACGCCAGCTGGACCCCATAAAGGTGTTTGACCCAACTACCACCCTTGCCTAATATCCTAGCTGTTAAAGATTGCTTTACGTCCCGGTTTTACCTCTTCACAACCGAATTTCCCTCGGGATGGTAGAGATAGGAGTACCGCAATGCTACGCCCATTCCTTCAGTGGCCTCTTGTAAGCTCGAGAGCTAAATGCAGGGCCTCAGTCAGAATGTAACGTGCTAACTGCATATGTGCAGCTAAAGACTCGCAAATCTTTGATAACAGTTTGAGCGTCAGCCAAGCACTGAGGCCATACCCATTGGAATCTCGAGCATGAATCCACTATATCCATGATATATTTGTAAGCCCTGTCCGTTTGTAAGGGCCCGCAGTGGTCCAAGTACACACATGCGAGAGGTTTGTCTGATTTTAATAACGGCGTCTGCACGGGTTTTGCTACCGTTGAGCCTTCATCTGCTGGCATATGTCGCAATTCAAGACATAGTCTTTAATTTGCTTGGTTAACCCTGGCCACCAATAGCGCAGTTTTAGTAAAGAAATAGTGGCTGTAACGCCTGTGTATGCAGAGCCCAAACCCTTGTGTGCTGCTAGTATTAAACCTTGCCTACGATCCATATTTGGTATTACTCTATCCCCCACTCCGGGAATCTGAGCATATGGAATGTTTTGTGCATATAACTTGTAGGAGTATTTGAGTGGACATTTTTTAGGTACTGCTGTGCTGTTTTTGCGTGAAGTGATGACAGCTACCATAATATCACCGTCTATTCTAGTTTTTAAACGAGAGAGTCCAGCTACGGAAGCAGTGCGAACATCTACCTTTGCTGCTTCATCAGCCAATTATTTCCCTTCAACGTGAACGCCATCACGTTGATGACTCAGTGTATGGATCACGTGAGTCCTTGGCAGCTCGGTTTTTCAACTCTGCTACCTGTTCTCATAGCATTTTATGCTTAATTGTGCCACCTTTCGCATATTTAAACCCGTTTAGTTCTCAATCATGTAAGTACTCATTGTACGACTGTACACAGTAAAAGGAATCACACACAATTAGTGTGGGGAATTCATGATCTGTATTTACAAGTGCCAGTATCAGTGCCTTTCGTTTTGCCAACTGTGCCGTGCAGTCTACTAGCGATTGCGTTTTTTGTGCAACTAGGAGGGAATTTTCCATCACGGATGCAACCTTTAACAATAGCACAAGCCGACCTGTATTGCGACTTACTTCCTATGGCCAGTTGCGCAGATCAGTCAGTATAAATGATATATTCAAACTGATCCAGAGGCAAGATTTCATTAGGTAGAGGATATTCTTGTTCGTATTGCAGGAATGCCTGCGTTTTTAAACTTGGATCAAATCTGTATTCAACGTCTGTTGCAGTAAGAGAATTAGCCCATTGTATCCATCTTGGATGTAAGGCTTTCGCGTTTGGAATGCTAGCCTTTGAAACAGCTTCTAAACCCGGTACCGGGGTTACAACAATAATGCGTTTCCCCAGAGCCAGTATAATGGTGCTTACCCTGGTCAAGTGCCTCTCTAAGTTGTCGTCCGTTTGATAGATATCATCCACAAGGGACAACGCTTCTTCATCAAATTTTTGAAGTTACTCTGTTACCCTTGCAGAAAATGCCCCGGGGCTATTCTTATACCCCTGGGGGAGTCGACAAAATTGTCGCTGAGACCCTAACGCTGAGAATCCAGTCAGATACCTGCTTACAGGCGCTATATTTTGGCAGATAAATCCATTTGAGATATCAAGTTTTGTATTTTTTCCGCACAATATTATTCATTAATGTGACACTATGTGCATTTTGGACAGCTAATGTCTTTGTGCATGAGTTTAAATGTATGTAATCTAAAACTAGACGATATGTATTGTCGGGTTTAGAGACAGGAAACAAAGGATTGTTCATTGGGGAGGTACATTTTTTAATGACCCCCTGGTATTCAAATTGATCTAAGATCTCCCTGACCTGTTTTTTAGCTTCTTGCTTTATTGGGTATTGCCTCTAAGTATTAGGTGAAACTTTTAACGGGATCACATGGTAGGTTGAGTCCTCATCCCATCCAGCGTGATTTTTGTACAATGCTGGAGCTTGGGCTACTGCCCACTCCCGTGCATATGTATGTTTAAGGTGAACAGGAACATGGTCGGAAAATGCAGGAAAAATTATACTTTCTACCCTGGGGCACTCCATTATAAATGCTGGTAGCCAATCTTGTTCGGCTAACAGGATGTCATAACCAGATGATAAGTTCTTCCAAAAGAGACCTTTTACTTTCCTGGGCTTGTCCTCCTCCATCCAGAGTGTTATTTCACCATAGGTTTTTATTATTAAAGTATGTTTTAAAATCTCATAAGCAGAAGGAAGCCCTTCTGTCAGAGAAGTGCGTCTTCCACAGACGAACCACAGAAAAGGATAAAAGGGATATCAAAACAGATGAAATAGTGTGAGCATCGTGCAGCCAAGATTTCTACTGTCTCAAAAGCTGTGAGTAATGGGCCTTGGGTCATGAATGCTGACGCAGCAAAAACTAGGAAATGAGGAAGTGACATAGCATGTTCTTTGAACACAGAAATGGAATTGCATACCTCTTCCACATTAGCCCCTAAACAACCTTCAGTGTGCAACTGAGGGGTTGGACAAAAGCAAGGAGTGAAAGCTACAGACATGGTTCACTGAGCTGTATCAACTTTCTTTTTCCGCTCCTGTAGTCATTCACTTAAAACCAAGACCATCATGTTAGTGTCAGAGTTAGCAGATGCTATCCTTATATATCCCCAACTGACAAACATCCCTATGATGCTTGCCAAAGTCAAACACTTACCTTAATAAGCTGTACTGGAGTCAGAACAGGCATAACATTGAGGTTCATTTGTTTCTCTTCCTGCAGTTGCCTCGGCAGTGTCTCCTGGTGTAGTAGGAAACGTTCTTGTTCAGCAATTTCTTCCAAGAAAAACAAAAAGTACATTCAATGAATTGGTCATTTACAAACAGGATGTGCACATTCACATCTACCTTCTAAACCCATTGACAGAAACAGTAAAATATTTCCATTCTGTCTGCATAAGATCACCCTACCATACGCAGTCTCAAAAGAGTTACACCATTAGTGAACTGGCAGTGCTTTTGCCACCTCCCCCTCAGCTTAGGACAAAGCCCGAGGTACCGACGGACAGAGCGGGGCATCATTGCCTGAGCGAGCGCCAGGAGAGGTGAGGTCTGATCCCAAGAGTTTTCTGGGAAACAAATTATCTTTCAGAGACACCATTTCCAGAATCTGGAACTCCGCAAAATGGTAGGGTTTCTCTGATTATTTGCTTATTTACTTTTTCGCACTTTTTGCAGTAGTGTTCTATTATTGGTCCTGAAGACAGCCACTGGGCTACCTACCGTCCTTGAATGGCTGAAACATGTCGACCTATTTAAATATCGCAAGATAGTTACCATCTATTCATACTATCCAAACACTATTTTTAATCTTGACATTATGATGACCCCTCAATAAATTTGTTTTTTGGCATCATAATAGTTAATTTTAGCTTCACTTTCATTTTTTCCACTTTTTTCAACACTGCAATTTGTTTCTCAGCACCACCACATCTTTATCTTTGGCTGTTTTACATCACTGGTGGATCTTTCCGAGGATATCTCACGATAGCAACTAGTGGGACACCCAGACGAGATACCAGTTTCCCTGTATAAAATCCCAGATGATGATGCTCCGCCATTGGGTGGGCTGATGGGTTTTCTGTACACTGTGGAGTCACACACATAAGACACAGCCTATGCCACTTTGGTTCCTTCTTAGCCACATATCATTTGACCACTAGTATCCCATTTTGTTGTTAGTACAGTTAGATTGGGGGATAGGATACTAGAGGGTCGGTAATGTTAATTACCCTTGGACCCTATATGAATTTTTGTTTAGTGCTTTTGTTCGACCACAACTGAAGCACAGAAATTGCTTTTGTGCGCCATCTTTTCTCCTGGAGTTAAAAAAAGAAATACTAGCTTAGTAAGGTAAGCTCACTTTATTCACAATCAAATGAAACATTGCCACCTTGGACGTAGATTGTAACTGAAAATCTCTGGAATCCACATTTTGTACGGCCAAAGATTTATGAGTTTTTGTTCCATGCACATACTACATACATGTTCTTTTATGTAACCATAATCTGCCTCACTCTGTTGTAGAGATGTGAAAAATAAAGTGAACCCGCCTACAATTCGATGGTTTTCCATATTACATATCTAACCACATTCTCACCTTCATTTAACCACCTTCATCTAGTCCTTACAATGTCCTTAACAGTAGATCGCATGCAGCATTCCACCAGATTTTTAAAACGCAAGCATCATCCAATCATCATGTAATGCATTGTAATTTAGCATTTTCCATGGTGGCGAATAAGATTTATCGTTCGTTTGTTTGAAAAGCTTTATTTCGGTACATTTACCATAAAAGCGTCACAAGAATGAATAAAACATATATCATTAGCACAGGAATCAACAAACATTGATACAGTTTTACATCCAGTCGCCATAGAATAAACAATTAGAATAAAGTGCAGGTGCATATGGTCAGTGCTTTTATACATGGAAAAAGATTAAAACCATACTAAAAGCCACTACGGGTAATAAAATAATTTATAAAACAGGAGCAGAGACTCTTTTAAAATACACAGTTAAAAGTTATATACCATAGGTCAGAAAAGTGTTAACAGGCCTGAGCAGACCGTATACTACATTCGGCCACTAAGGGGAAGGCTCCAGAAACTTCCTCCTCATACACCACATTGAGAATAAAAAACGTGAAATAGAGTAAACTATTGGGAGGTGCAGCTCAGTTTTCAAAATTCTATAGGCCTCTCTAAAGTGTCTTGTGCCCAAGTTCTTACAGATTTGTACAAGCCAGGGTCTTCTTGGCGACCTATAGGAATCACATTAGAAAAAAACGTGCACCTCAGTTTCATCCACTAAACCACAGGCAGGGCATTCAATCGTAACCTGTCCCCCCCATTTTTTAACATACGATCGTAGGGGGAGGCACCCATGCCTGAACTGAAGAAACAATTTTCTTGCCAGCACTGGTTGGATGCTATCCAAGATGGACTCTGCCTGATAAATATTTTTAATTGCAAGGAATTCACTTGTCAGCCGTCCCGATGAAGAGCTACGCATCATCTTGGTCAGCCGGTATTCCCTATAAGCAGTCACCAGTGTGTTCCTCCTTAATGATTGGGACACGGTTTGGGGCTCATCCCACAGGTCCACGCGTCCCAGTTTCACACATAGCGCCTTAAGGTGTCTCAACCAGGGTATCTTGCCCACCCCCTTCAGCCCCAATATCTCAGTTAATTCCTCGCTATACGGGGCTAGCTCGGGAGTGCTCCACAAGCGTCTCCAGAAGGTTAATGGTCTAAGTGCGGCATGCTCGGCAATGGATCTGATCCCTAGGTCCATTCTCAACGGGATCAGTGGTGTACTTTTGGGGAGGCTAAGAAGCTGCCTAATGAACACATTCTCGGTGCGTTCAAGAGATGAGAGTGCACAGTGGCCCCAAATTTCTGCACCATATAACGCAGCACTTCTTGCCTGTGCCCTGTAGGCTTCCATGGGTGCATGGACCTGCTTGTGAGATGCCCCCTTGAAGAATTGGTGGATGCCTACCGACACCTGGGTGAGCTTCAAGTTGCACTTATTAATCTGTGCTCCCCAGTCCATACTCTCCGTCAAGGTGATGCCAAGGTAATCAAACACCACCACTCTTTCGAGCGGTTGGCCCCCCAGTGTCGGGTTGCTGCGTGTGCTCTTGCCACCATTAAAGACCATGTATTTGGTCTTCTGAAGATTTATCTCCAGGCCCGATGTTTGCAGAAGACAACAAAGTTGTTGAGCGTCCTCTGGATACCCATTGGGGACTTAGCCAGCAACAACGTGTCGTCTGCAAACATCAGGGCTGGCACTCTACGCCCTGCCAGTTTAGGGGCATCAATGTTAGGGCCTTTATTGAGATGGTCAATGAGCCCATTAACGAATAGGGCAAAGAGTGTTGGGGCCAGGACACATCCCTGGCGGACTCCTCGCTTGACTGGGATTGGGGATGTTAGAATGCCATATTTGCCGTCCCTGATTTGAGCATAATTGCCCTCATGCAGGCGAGCAAACAATTGGCAAAGATAAACCGGGACCCCCATCTCCAAAAGGATCGACCACAGCTTCTCTCTGGGGACCAGGTCGAACGCAGTTTTCAGATCTACAAATATTAAGTATAGAGTGCCACTCTCTATACTCACGGTCTTCCAGTGAATCATTTGTAATCTGAAAATCTGATCGACCGTGGATGTCCGTGCTCTAAACCCAGCTTGGAGTGGTATTAGAATGCGGAGTTCCTCCATCCATCCATGTAGGCGCTCAAGGAGAACACAAGCAAACATTTTTTGGGTTACATCCAAAAGGCTTATGGGCCGGTAATTCGATGGCATGAGTGGGGACCCTTTTTTAAAAATGGGTATAATTTCAGCCCCCGCCCACATAGGGGGCATGGGGATGCCTTCCAATAAGGCATTAAAAAACAAGGTGAGATAGGGACCCCAGACTGAGACTTCACTGTGGAAAAGATCTCCAGGTATTCTGTCCAGCCCTGGTGCTTTATTCGGGGCTATTTTCTCCAGTGCAAACTTAACTTCGCTTAGTTGAATACGTGGCCCAGTGACCCCTCTTGGTTCTTCTTGGCCTCCCTCCTTATGTTATAGGAGCCATTAACCGGGGAAGCATAAAGGGATTCGAAATGAGCAACCCAAACATCCTCACTAATATTTGGCTCAATGGCAGATTTGTGGTTCCTAGTGCCCTCGTTGACCAGATTCCAAAAAGCTCTAAGATCCCGTGCTAGCAGGGCTGCACTGATGTCTTCCCACTTCTGGTTTTCCCTAGCATGTTTTGGCCCGTTTCAATTCCCAAGTATAAGCGGCCCGTGCTTCAGACAGATCTACCCTTGTATTACTCTTAATTGCATTCAATAAGTTTTGCTTTGCAACTCTGCAATTACTATTAAACCATTGATGGCTGGGTTTGGGCTTATCCCTTGGTTTACTATGGTTAACAAAGAAGGGAGCCAAAGTATCCATTAATCCTGTATGGTTTTCACAAATAGTTAGCTTAGAATCCAGAGAACATGTTTCAGTCGCTAGGGAGTCTGCTTTAACAAAGAAAGGGAGTGCAGTCTGATACAGGCTGGCCAGCTTTTCTTGGGAGAGTGTGAGGTCCCCCCAACGTACCCTTCTCCCTCTGTTTACTTGGACTAGGTCGGAGACTACATTCCCAGGTGTTAAAACATGATTTTTGCCCGTTGATAAGCAGATGTTTATATGCAGGGCATTATGGTCGCTATCACTGCGGGACTGATATTGAATTCAAGGACTCTATCCCAACTACCAGTATCAACAAGAATATAGTCGATAATTGATGTAGATCCTAGTCTATTAAATGTGATGTTGGAGACAGTACCTGCCGGGAACCGGCCGTTGCAAGCCCGGAGGGAGAATTTTAAACAAAGGGCATTTGTTTGCAATGCAAGTGGGGTCCAGGCAATAACAGGCGGAAGACTAGATTCTGGAATTGACAAATAATGGCCTTCATCGAATATAGTGCCAGGTGCCAAACCCTTAAGGGGTTAGAATCGGGTGTTAAAATCGGCACCAATGATCATCCTGGTGTTAGGGGGGATTGTTTCCAGAAAGGCAGTCAATGCGTCCAAGGTTAAAGAGGTTGCACCTCTTGCAACAGGTCGAAAATAGACATTAATCAGGGCAACAGGTAACTCGTTGGTTAAAGTGAGAATCGCACACAGAATGTCCATGGACTGGGTATCTAATTCTTTAGCCTCACACCCTAAATGCGTGCCAACCCAGGTAGACAAACCTCCTGACGGTCGCCCCTTGCCCAGGTGGGTAGCTGATTTGTCGAATATGGTAAAGCCCATACTGGCAGGCTTGGATCTGGCCCAAGTCTCTTGGAACATGCATACATCATACTGTTCAATAAATAGACACCACTCGGGATTATTCAATTTAGATGGAAGGCCCGCCACATTCCATGACAACACACTAATGGCAGGGTTAGCTATGGGTCCCCCCTCTATCCACAAACTTGAAGGTTGTGCCGCTAGGTCAACTGGGGGACAGATCCCATGGCTGGCAACAGGGGAAGTTTCCTTTACTGGTGGCTGTAAGCCAGTCAGTCAGTCGTTTTGGTCTAGGGAACATAATACCTCATACCTGTTACTTAGAGAAATGTGGCCGCTTGGGGGAGGGCGTTCAACATTTGCAATGGTGCTAATATTAGGAGGGGGGTAAAAGTACCCCAGTGGAAGGACATTGACGTGATCGTGATTAATTAGAACTGAACCAGTTTGCCTTAGTATGTGATTCACTAGTTTGGGGGAGCCAAAATTAACCACCACACAATCACCAATCAACGTTTTCTCGGTTTTCCCTACCCAGGGAACCCTTCTCACCATTTTAAAGTTATCAAACAGACGCTCACCCAGAACGGTTTTGTTACTTTAAAAATGGAGCACCTTATTTTTCAGGGCGGGCCAATGTTCAGCTTTTCCATCTTCTAATTTTGGGACATTTGCCAAGACGATGGTGAAAGGGCATGACTCTGGAGGAAGATGTAATCGAGAATCTGAGGGAGATGCCTGACCCGGAGGATATAAAGTTGGCTACTCGCTTAGGTCTCATTGTGTTTTGAGCCATGGACTGGGCATTAATAGCTTTAGCCTGGTTAACAGTGGTTAATGTGGTGGTTACCCGATCAGTTAAATTTGGCGGAATAGTGTTCAGACAAGGTACTTCAGATGGTTTGGGGGTAGGTAATGATACTACTTGCTGCTGTAATTTGGTTTCGATAGTAGTAAGTCTATTTCCTATTTCTTCAAGTTTGGTTAAAACAGGGGAAATAAGTGCCTTAAGCCTACCCTCAATGTAATCCATAAGGTCAGGCTTATTCCCCCCCCTGGGTTAGGTGTATTGGGCACTATCCCTCTTGCATTGCTTGAAGTTGCACTAACCTCGGGATCCAGATTTACAACATTGCCCGACTTGCCCAGATGAAGCTCCAGCCCACGTGCAGATTTTGTACTCGTAGGCTGTTTGGCTTGATGTCTACTACCCTTAGGTATGCCAGTAGCTTTTCTTTTCCCCCCTAGGATGTTATTATTGGCAAACGCTAATGCCCGCGAATGCCTGGTACGGGCTGCTAAAGGAGAAGGAGATAAGCTAGGACCGGCACATGTGTCCCCACCGGATGGTAGGCTTACAGGCAGGGTTCCCCCCTGGATGGGGTCAATGGGATTGATGGATATGGCACAGCCATTGGTCAAATCAGATGGGGTAGCAGTGAGGCTTAACTGCTCTAAGTTAGCTAATTGGGGAGGTAAGTGGGTTAGGGTGTCTAGTGATAATCTCCTTTGGACACTTGCAATCTCTTTTGCCACCTCATGCTCAGCCCTTCTGAGGTAGGCGTCCAGGGTCCCTACACCCCCAACCCCATGGCAAACTTTAGAATTCAATTTGGCCATGTATAGAGCTGAACTGGCCACAGTAACAATACCGATAGCAAGCTAATAAGGGGAATAACACAACACTCGCAAAAGAAAGAAATGGGCCTAAACAATAGCAAACACGGGGCAATGTCTTAGTTTCACCAGCAGCTAATACCAATACCGTCTATAAGATCCTGTCTGACGGCAAAAGTGGTATGGCCCAGCCCGGCTTCTACCGGCCCGCCCTCTGCCCGGGCTCAGCCCGGCGACTGCCCGCACGTGTCCCGCGAGGCGGGAGGTCTGACGCCTTTTTCTAGCGCCTCCGGGCGCGTTTGGAGGCGTGGGCAAGCTGAGGCTCCTGGGAGATGTAGTGCACTGTTCCCCCGCTCTGCGGCAGCGCCTGGTGTCCTGCGGCGCTTGCGGCGGGGGGGAACGGCACTGGGCAGAGGGACGGCAGCAACCTCCCGGCAGAGAGAGTAGCAAAGGAGAGGCCCCGAGCATTCGATGCAGTGAGGGTGAGCTTCGCGGTACAGGCAACCCCTGTTAAGATTTATCACTGCTACTCGCCGCCGTTCAAAAAGATAATCAACTACTTCGGAATGCTGCTGCCATTCACGCGCTTCCAATATCTATTTGTGAAGGGTAGCGGCAGCACTTAACACTTTTTTATGCCAATAAAACATACATTTTTAGAATAGCTGGACAGAGTATGTAACAAAGCCCCCTCACTCGTTTGTTCTAAAGTAATACATCTTCATTTGTGTTGCAGGATAAACATTACCCCTTTGTCCCACTCGCAGTGATGACTCACTCATTGAGGCCCCTGTGCCTCCAATCACAATCCTTCCCCATAAATAAAAATCCCTCCTGCTCCTCCCTCCCACTTTCTGTTCTCTGAAGGTCGAGCCTGGGCAGCGCATGCGCTGCTCTGTGAGGCATGCTGTATTCAGGTATGGGCTTGAATTGCCACCCACATTCTTCATTAGCTTGTGTCATTGTCCTTTGTAAACTGTGGCTGTACATTAGTCAATAGGCTTAGTAGTCCCTCCTTAGTACCACCTTGTCTCATCTTGTCACCTCCCGTAAGGACTGGCCCTCTTATGTGTTGTTGTTGCATGGTAGGCTTTAATGACAGCCTCAGAAAACTATTTACCTAAACTGGCAAGGCACCCTCTTTTTTTTTTTTTTTATAACAGAGGCACGCCACAGCGCTGGCCACGCCTTTGGTTTACTTACGGCGCCGAACGTGGTCGCATGTTCTTTTTAGGTTTTGCCTAGCGAAAGCTGCGCTCTGCGCAGCTTTTCGCGCAGGCGAAATCCTGTTGAGAACTGTAGGGTGCTTTGGGTCGGCCCTCGTCATTGATTGGCTGGCTCCGTAAACGGAGCCTTGCCATTGGACGAGGGGCCTGTCCGTCAATGCCGGACCAGACACGGGGGCGTTCCCGACATTCTTTGCCTTTTGCCGACGTCACGGGACGCCGGGAACGCCCCCGATTCTGTTCCGGCATTGCCGGCACCTCCCTTGCTCTACTGTCATCACCACAACACTGCGCCCATTTTATCCCAAGCTAAACACTCGGAGAGGCGCAGTGACCGGGTCTTTGAAGGCCGCTCTCCCAATGAAAACAAGTTTTCTCTCCGAGTCAGCACGAGCAGGAAGACGAGCAGCGCGCCTCCCAGCTGGCCTCTCGCATCAGCATCCAGAGCTGCCCTGCGCGGTGTGTAGCTTCAGTGGAGCTTCAGAGTGCAGAGTGGAGCTTCAGAGTGGAGCTTCAGAGTGGAGCTTCAGAGTGGAGCTTCAGAGTGGAGCTTCAGAGTGGAGCTTCAGAGTGGAGCTTCAGAGTGGAGCTTCAGAGTGCAGCTTCAGAGTGGAGCTTCAGAGTGGAGCTTCAGAGTGCAGAGTGGAGCTTCAGAGTGCAGATTCAGAGTGGAGCTTCAGAGTGCAGATTCAGAGTGGAGCTTCAGAGTGCAGATTCAGAGTGGAGCTTCAGAGTGCAGATTCAGAGTGGAGCTTCAGAGTGCAGAGTGGAGCTTCAGAGTGCAGATTCAGAGTGGAGCTTCAGAGTGCAGAGTGGAGCTTCAGAGTGCAGATTCAGAGTGGAGCTTCAGAGTGCAGAGTGGAGCTTCAGAGTGCAGATTCAGAGTGGAGCTTCAGAGTGCAGAGTGGAGCTTCAGAGTGGAGCTTCAGAGTGCAGAGTGGAGCTTCAGAGTGCAGAGTGGAGCTTCAGAGTGGAGCTTCAGAGTGGAGCTTCAGAGTGGAGCTTCAGAGTGGAGCTTCAGAGTGGAGCTTCAGAGTGGAGCTTCAGAGTGCAGAGTGGAGCTTCAGAGTGCAGAGTGGAGCTTCAGAGTGCAGATTCAGAGTGGAGCTTCAGAGTGCAGAGTGGAGCTTCAGAGTGCAGATTCAGAGTGGAGCTTCAGAGTGCAGAGTGGAGCTTCAGAGTGCAGATTCAGAGTGGAGCTTCAGAGTGCAGAGTGGAGCTTCAGAGTGCAGATTCAGAGTGGAGCTTCAGAGTGCAGAGTGGAGCTTCAGAGTGCAGATTCAGAGTGGAGCTTCAGAGTGCAGAGTGGAGCTTCAGAGTGGAGCTTCAGAGTGCAGAGTGGAGCTTCAGAGTGCAGAGTGGAGCTTCAGAGTGCAGAGTGGAGCTTCAGAGTGCAGAGTGGAGCTTCAGAGTGGAGCTTCAGAGTGCAGAGTGGAGCTTCAGAGTGGAGCTTCAGAGTGGAGCTTCAGAGTGGAGCTTCAGAGTGGAGCTTCAGAGTGGAGCTTCAGAGTGGAGCTTCAGAGTGGAGCTTCAGAGTGGAGCTTCAGAGTGGAGCTTCAGAGTGGAGCTTCAGAGTGGAGCTTCAGAGTGCAGAGTGGAGCTTCAGAGTGCAGATTCAGAGTGGAGCTTCAGAGTGCAGAGTGGAGCTTCAGAGTGCAGATTCAGAGTGGAGCTTCAGAGTGCAGATTCAGAGTGGAGCTTCAGAGTGCAGATTCAGAGTGCAGCTTCAGAGTGCAGCTTCAGAGTGCAGCTTCAGAGTGCAGCTTCAGAGTGCAGCTTCAGAGTGCAGCTTCAGAGTGCAGCTTCAGAGTGGAGCTTCAGAGTGGAGCTTCAGAGTGGAGCTTCAGAGTGGAGCTTCAGAGTGGAGCTTCAGAGTGGAGCTTCAGAGTGGAGCTTCAGAGTGGAGCTTCAGAGTGCAGCTTCAGAGTGCAGATTCAGAGTGGAGATTCAGAGTGGAGCTTCAGAGTGCAGAGTGGAGCTGCAGATTCAGAGTGGAGCTGCAGATTCAGAGTGGAGCTGCAGAGTGCAGATTCAGAGTGCAGAGTGGAGCTTCAGAGTGCAGATTCAGAGTGGAGCATCAGAGTGCAGATTCAGAGTGGAGCTTCAGAGTGCAGATTCAGAGTGGAGCTTCAGAGTGGAGCTTCAGAGTGGAGCTTCAGAGTGCAGAGTGGAGCTTCAGAGTGGAGCTTCAGAGTGCAGAGTGGAGCTTCAGAGTGGAGCTTCAGAGTGCAGAGTGGAGCTTCAGAGTGGAGCTTCAGAGTGCAGAGTGGAGCTTCAGAGTGCAGAGTGGAGCTTCAGAGTGCAGAGTGGAGCTTCAGAGTGGAGCTTCAGAGTGGAGCTTCAGAGTGGAGCTTCAGAGTGGAGCTTCAGAGTGGAGCTTCAGAGTGGAGCATCAGAGTGGAGCATCAGAGTGGAGCATCAGAGTGGAGCATCAGAGTGGAGCATCAGAGTGGAGCATCAGAGTGGAGCTTCAGAGTGGAGCTTCAGAGTGGAGCTTCAGAGTGGAGCTTCAGAGTGGAGCTTCAGAGTGGAGCTTCAGAGTGGAGCTTCAGAGTGGAGCTTCAGAGTGGAGCTTCAGAGTGGAGCTTCAGAGTGGAGCTTCAGAGTGGAGCATCAGAGTGGAGCTTCAGAGTGCAGAGTGGAGCTTCAGAGTGCAGAGTGGAGCTTCAGAGTGCAGATTCAGAGTGGAGCTTCAGAGTGCAGAGTGGAGCTTCAGAGTGCAGAGTGGAGCTTCAGAGTGCAGATTCAGAGTGGAGCTTCAGAGTGCAGAGTGGAGCTTCAGAGTGCAGATTCAGAGTGGAGCTTCAGAGTGCAGAGTGGAGCTTCAGAGTGCAGATTCAGAGTGGAGCTTCAGAGTGCAGAGTGGAGCTTCAGAGTGGAGCTTCAGAGTGCAGAGTGGAGCTTCAGAGTGCAGAGTGGAGCTTCAGAGTGCAGAGTGGAGCTTCAGAGTGCAGAGTGGAGCTTCAGAGTGGAGCTTCAGAGTGCAGAGTGGAGCTTCAGAGTGGAGCTTCAGAGTGGAGCTTCAGAGTGGAGCTTCAGAGTGGAGCTTCAGAGTGGAGCTTCAGAGTGGAGCTTCAGAGTGGAGCTTCAGAGTGGAGCTTCAGAGTGCAGAGTGGAGCTTCAGAGTGCAGATTCAGAGTGGAGCTTCAGAGTGCAGAGTGGAGCTTCAGAGTGCAGATTCAGAGTGGAGCTTCAGAGTGCAGATTCAGAGTGGAGCTTCAGAGTGCAGATTCAGAGTGGAGCTTCAGAGTGCAGCTTCAGAGTGCAGCTTCAGAGTGCAGCTTCAGAGTGCAGCTTCAGAGTGCAGCTTCAGAGTGGAGCTTCAGAGTGGAGCTTCAGAGTGGAGCTTCAGAGTGGAGCTTCAGAGTGGAGCTTCAGAGTGGAGCTTCAGAGTGGAGCTTCAGAGTGGAGCTTCAGAGTGCAGCTTCAGAGTGCAGATTCAGAGTGGAGATTCAGAGTGGAGCTTCAGAGTGCAGAGTGGAGCTGCAGATTCAGAGTGGAGCTGCAGATTCAGAGTGGAGCTGCAGAGTGCAGATTCAGAGTGCAGAGTGGAGCTTCAGAGTGCAGATTCAGAGTGGAGCATCAGAGTGCAGATTCAGAGTGGAGCTTCAGAGTGCAGATTCAGAGTGGAGCTTCAGAGTGGAGCTTCAGAGTGGAGCTTCAGAGTGGAGCTTCAGAGTGCAGAGTGGAGCTTCAGAGTGGAGCTTCAGAGTGCAGAGTGGAGCTTCAGAGTGGAGCTTCAGAGTGCAGAGTGGAGCTTCAGAGTGGAGCTTCAGAGTGCAGAGTGGAGCTTCAGAGTGCAGAGTGGAGCTTCAGAGTGCAGAGTGGAGCTTCAGAGTGGAGCTTCAGAGTGGAGCTTCAGAGAGGAGCTTCAGAGTGGAGCATCAGAGTGGAGCATCAGAGTGGAGCATCAGAGTGGAGCATCAGAGTGGAGCATCAGAGTGGAGCATCAGAGTGGAGCATCAGAGTGGAGCTTCAGAGTGGAGCTTCAGAGTGCAGAGTGGAGCTTCAGAGTGCAGATTCAGAGTGGAGCTTCAGAGTGCAGATTCAGAGTGGAGCTTCAGAGTGCAGAGTGGAGCTTCAGAGTGCAGATTCAGAGTGGAGCTTCAGAGTGCAGAGTGGAGCTTCAGAGTGCAGATTCAGAGTGGAGCTTCAGAGTGCAGAGTGGAGCTTCAGAGTGGAGCTTCAGAGTGCAGAGTGGAGCTTCAGAGTGCAGAGTGGAGCTTCAGAGTGGAGCTTCAGAGTGGAGCTTCAGAGTGGAGCTTCAGAGTGGAGCTTCAGAGTGGAGCTTCAGAGTGGAGCTTCAGAGTGGAGCTTCAGAGTGGAGCTTCAGAGTGCAGATTCAGAGTGGAGCTTCAGAGTGGAGCTTCAGAGTGGAGCTTCAGAGTGGAGCTTCAGAGTGGAGCTTCAGAGTGCAGAGTGGAGCTTCAGAGTGCAGAGTGGAGCTTCAGAGTGCAGATTCAGAGTGGAGCTTCAGAGTGCAGAGTGGAGCTTCAGAGTGCAGATTCAGAGTGGAGCTTCAGAGTGCAGAGTGGAGCTTCAGAGTGCAGATTCAGAGTGAAGCTTCAGAGTGCAGAGTGGAGCTTCAGAGTGCAGATTCAGAGTGGAGCTTCAGAGTGCAGAGTGGAGCTTCAGAGTGCAGATTCAGAGTGGAGCTTCAGAGTGCAGAGTGGAGCTTCAGAGTGGAGCTTCAGAGTGCAGAGTGGAGCTTCAGAGTGCAGAGTGGAGCTTCAGAGTGCAGAGTGGAGCTTCAGAGTGGAGCTTCAGAGTGCAGAGTGGAGCTTCAGAGTGGAGCTTCAGAGTGGAGCTTCAGAGTGGAGCTTCAGAGTGGAGCTTCAGAGTGGAGCTTCAGAGTGGAGCTTCAGAGTGGAGCTTCAGAGTGGAGCTTCAGAGTGGAGCTTCAGAGTGGAGCTTCAGAGTGGAGCTTCAGAGTGCAGAGTGGAGCTTCAGAGTGCAGATTCAGAGTGGAGCTTCAGAGTGCAGAGTGGAGCTTCAGAGTGCAGATTCAGAGTGGAGCTTCAGAGTGCAGATTCAGAGTGGAGCTTCAGAGTGCAGATTCAGAGTGGAGCTTCAGAGTGCAGCTTCAGAGTGCAGCTTCAGAGTGCAGCTTCAGAGTGCAGCTTCAGAGTGCAGCTTCAGAGTGCAGCTTCAGAGTGCAGCTTCAGAGTGGAGCTTCAGAGTGGAGCTTCAGAGTGGAGCTTCAGAGTGGAGCTTCAGAGTGGAGCTTCAGAGTGGAGCTTCAGAGTGGAGCTTCAGAGTGGAGCTTCAGAGTGGAGCTTCAGAGTGGAGCTTCAGAGTGCAGCTTCAGAGTGCAGATTCAGAGTGGAGATTCAGAGTGGAGCTTCAGAGTGCAGAGTGGAGCTGCAGATTCAGAGTGGAGCTGCAGATTCAGAGTGGAGCTGCAGAGTGCAGATTCAGAGTGCAGAGTGGAGCTTCAGAGTGCAGATTCAGAGTGGAGCATCAGAGTGCAGATTCAGAGTGGAGCTTCAGAGTGCAGATTCAGAGTGGAGCTTCAGAGTGGAGCTTCAGAGTGCAGAGTGGAGCTTCAGAGTGGAGCTTCAGAGTGCAGAGTGGAGCTTCAGAGTGGAGCTTCAGAGTGCAGAGTGGAGCTTCAGAGTGGAGCTTCAGAGTGCAGAGTGGAGCTTCAGAGTGCAGAGTGGAGCTTCAGAGTGCAGAGTGGAGCTTCAGAGTGGAGCTTCAGAGTGGAGCTTCAGAGTGGAGCTTCAGAGTGGAGCTTCAGAGAGGAGCTTCAGAGTGGAGCATCAGAGTGGAGCATCAGAGTGGAGCATCAGAGTGGAGCATCAGAGTGGAGCATCAGAGTGGAGCATCAGAGTGGAGCATCAGAGTGGAGCATCAGAGTGGAGCTTCAGAGTGGAGCTTCAGAGTGGAGCTTCAGAGTGGAGCTTCAGAGTGGAGCTTCAGAGTGGAGCTTCAGAGTGGAGCTTCAGAGTGGAGCTTCAGAGTGGAGCTTCAGAGTGGAGCTTCAGAGTGGAGCTTCAGAGTGGAGCATCAGAGTGCAGAGTGGAGCTTCAGAGTGCAGATTCAGAGTGGAGCTTCAGAGTGCAGAGTGGAGCTTCAGAGTGCAGAGTGGAGCTTCAGAGTGCAGATTCAGAGTGGAGCTTCAGAGTGCAGAGTGGAGCTTCAGAGTGCAGATTCAGAGTGGAGCTTCAGAGTGCAGAGTGGAGCTTCAGAGTGCAGATTCAGAGTGGAGCTTCAGAGTGCAGAGTGGAGCTTCAGAGTGCAGATTCAGAGTGGAGCTTCAGAGTGCAGAGTGGAGCTTCAGAGTGGAGCTTCAGAGTGCAGAGTGGAGCTTCAGAGTGCAGAGTGGAGCTTCAGAGTGCAGAGTGGAGCTTCAGAGTGCAGAGTGGAGCTTCAGAGTGGAGCTTCAGAGTGCAGAGTGGAGCTTCAGAGTGGAGCTTCAGAGTGGAGCTTCAGAGTGGAGCTTCAGAGTGGAGCTTCAGAGTGGAGCTTCAGAGTGGAGCTTCAGAGTGGAGCTTCAGAGTGGAGCTTCAGAGTGGAGCTTCAGAGTGCAGAGTGGAGCTTCAGAGTGCAGAGTGGAGCTTCAGAGTGCAGATTCAGAGTGGAGCTTCAGAGTGCAGATTCAGAGTGCAGCTTCAGAGTGCAGCTTCAGAGTGCAGCTTCAGAGTGCAGCTTCAGAGTGCAGCTTCAGAGTGCAGCTTCAGAGTGCAGCTTCAGAGTGCAGCTTCAGAGTGGAGCTTCAGAGTGGAGCTTCAGAGTGGAGCTTCAGAGTGGAGCTTCAGAGTGGAGCTTCAGAGTGGAGCTTCAGAGTGGAGCTTCAGAGTGCAGCTTCAGAGTGCAGATTCAGAGTGGAGATTCAGAGTGGAGCTTCAGAGTGCAGAGTGGAGCTGCAGATTCAGAGTGGAGCTGCAGATTCAGAGTGGAGCTTCAGAGTGCAGATTCAGAGTGGAGCATCAGAGTGCAGATTCAGAGTGGAGCTTCAGAGTGCAGATTCAGAGTGGAGCTTCAGAGTGGAGCTTCAGAGTGGAGCTTCAGAGTGCAGAGTGGAGCTTCAGAGTGGAGCTTCAGAGTGCAGAGTGGAGCTTCAGAGTGGAGCTTCAGAGTGCAGAGTGGAGCTTCAGAGTGGAGCTTCAGAGTGCAGAGTGGAGCTTCAGAGTGCAGAGTGGAGCTTCAGAGTGCAGAGTGGAGCTTCAGAGTGGAGCTTCAGAGTGGAGCTTCAGAGTGGAGCTTCAGAGAGGAGCTTCAGAGTGGAGCATCAGAGTGGAGCATCAGAGTGGAGCATCAGAGTGGAGCATCAGAGTGGAGCATCAGAGTGGAGCATCAGAGTGGAGCATCAGAGTGGAGCATCAGAGTGGAGCTTCAGAGTGGAGCTTCAGAGTGGAGCTTCAGAGTGGAGCTTCAGAGTGGAGCTTCAGAGTGGAGCTTCAGAGTGGAGCTTCAGAGTGGAGCTTCAGAGTGGAGCTTCAGAGTGGAGCTTCAGAGTGGAGCTTCAGAGTGGAGCTTCAGAGTGGAGCTTCAGAGTGGAGCATCAGAGTGGAGCTTCAGAGTGCAGAGTGGAGCTTCAGAGTGCAGAGTGGAGCTTCAGAGTGCAGATTCAGAGTGGAGCTTCAGAGTGCAGAGTGGAGCTTCAGAGTGCAGAGTGGAGCTTCAGAGTGCAGATTCAGAGTGGAGCTTCAGAGTGCAGAGTGGAGCTTCAGAGTGCAGATTCAGAGTGCAGAGTGGAGCTTCAGAGTGGAGCTTCAGAGTGGAGCTTCAGAGTGGAGCTTCAGAGTGGAGCTTCAGAGTGGAGCTTCAGAGTGGAGCTTCAGAGTGGAGCTTCAGAGTGCAGAGTGGAGCTTCAGAGTGCAGATTCAGAGTGGAGCTTCAGAGTGCAGAGTGGAGCTTCAGAGTGGAGCTTCAGAGTGCAGAGTGGAGCTTCAGAGTGCAGAGTGGAGCTTCAGAGTGCAGATTCAGAGTGGAGCTTCAGAGTGCAGAGTGGAGCTTCAGAGTGCAGATTCAGAGTGGAGCTTCAGAGTGCAGAGTGGAGCTTCAGAGTGCAGATTCAGAGTGGAGCTTCAGAGTGCAGAGTGGAGCTTCAGAGTGGAGCTTCAGAGTGCAGAGTGGAGCTTCAGAGTGGAGCTTCAGAGTGCAGAGTGGAGCTTCAGAGTGCAGAGTGGAGCTTCAGAGTGCAGAGTGGAGCTTCAGAGTGGAGCTTCAGAGTGCAGAGTGGAGCTTCAGAGTGCAGAGTGGAGCTTCAGAGTGGAGCTTCAGAGTGCAGAGTGGAGCTTCAGAGTGGAGCTTCAGAGTGGAGCTTCAGAGTGGAGCTTCAGAGTGGAGCTTCAGAGTGGAGCTTCAGAGTGGAGCTTCAGAGTGCAGATTCAGAGTGCAGAGTGGAGCTTCAGAGTGCAGATTCAGAGTGGAGCTTCAGAGTGCAGAGTGGAGCTTCAGAGTGCAGAGTGGAGCTTCAGAGTGCAGAGTGGAGCTTCAGAGTGCAGAGTGGAGCTTCAGAGTGCAGAGTGGAGCTTCAGAGTGGAGCTTCAGAGTGCAGAGTGGAGCTTCAGAGTGCAGAGTGGAGCTTCAGAGTGCAGAGTGGAGCTTCAGAGTGGAGCTTCAGAGTGCAGAGTGGAGCTTCAGAGTGGAGCTTCAGAGTGGAGCTTCAGAGTGGAGCTTCAGAGTGGAGCTTCAGAGTGGAGCTTCAGAGTGGAGCTTCAGAGTGGAGCTTCAGAGTGGAGCTTCAGAGTGGAGCTTCAGAGTGGAGCTTCAGAGTGCAGAGTGGAGCTTCAGAGTGCAGAGTGGAGCTTCAGAGTGCAGAGTGGAGCTTCAGAGTGCAGAGTGGAGCTTCAGAGTGCAGAGTGGAGCTTCAGAGTGCAGAGTGGAGCTTCAGAGTGGAGCTTCAGAGTGGAGCTTCAGAGTGGAGCTTCAGAGTGGAGCTTCAGAGTGGAGCTTCAGAGTGGAGCTTCAGAGTGGAGCTTCAGAGTGGAGCTTCAGAGTGGAGCTTCAGAGTGGAGCTTCAGAGTGGAGCTTCAGAGTGGAGCTTCAGAGTGGAGCTTCAGAGTGGAGCTTCAGAGTGCAGATTCAGAGTGCAGATTCAGAGTGCAGATTCAGAGTGCAGATTCAGAGTGCAGATTCAGAGTGGAGCTTCAGAGTGCAGATTCAGAGTGGAGCTTCAGAGTGCAGATTCAGAGTGCAGCTGCAGAGTGCAGATTCAGAGTGCAGAGTGGAGCTTCAGAGTGCAGATTCAGAGTGGAGCATCAGAGTGCAGATTCAGAGTGGAGCTTCAGAGTGCAGAGTGGAGCTTCAGAGTGCAGATTCAGAGTGGAGCTTCAGAGTGCAGATTCAGAGTGGAGCTTCAGAGTGCAGATTCAGAGTGGAGCTTCAGAGTGCAGATTCAGAGTGGAGCTTCAGAGTGCAGAGTGGAGCTTCAGAGTGCAGATTCAGAGTGGAGCTTCAGAGTGCAGAGTGGAGCTTCAGAGTGGAGATTCAGAGTGCAGAGTGGAGCTTCAGAGTGCAGAGTGGAGCTTCAGAGTGGAGATTCAGAGTGCAGAGTGGAGCTTCAGAGTGGAGCTTCAGAGTGGAGCTTCAGAGTGGAGCTTCAGAGTGGAGCTTCAGAGTGGAGCTTCAGAGTGGAGCATCAGAGTGGAGCATCAGAGTGGAGCATCAGAGTGGAGCATCAGAGTGGAGCATCAGAGTGGAGCATCAGAGTGGAGCATCAGAGTGGAGCATCAGAGTGGAGCATCAGAGTGGAGCATCAGAGTGGAGCATCAGAGTGGAGCATCAGAGTGGAGCTTCAGAGTGGAGCTTCAGAGTGGAGCTTCAGAGTGGAGCTTCAGAGTGGAGCTTCAGAGTGGAGCTTCAGAGTGGAGCTTCAGAGTGGAGCTTCAGAGTGGAGCTTCAGAGTGGAGCTTCAGAGTGGAGCTTCAGAGTGGAGCTTCAGAGTGGAGCTTCAGAGTGGAGCTTCAGAGTGGAGCTTCAGAGTGGAGCTTCAGAGTGGAGCTTCAGAGTGGAGCATCAGAGTGGAGCTTCAGAGTGCAGAGTGGAGCTTCAGAGTGCAGAGTGGAGCTTCAGAGTGCAGAGTGGAGCTTCAGAGTGCAGATTCAGAGTGGAGCTTCAGAGTGCAGATTCAGAGTGGAGCTTCAGAGTGCAGAGTGGAGCTTCAGAGTGCAGAGTGGAGCTTCAGAGTGCAGATTCAGAGTGCAGAGTGGAGCTTCAGAGTGGAGCTTCAGAGTGGAGCTTCAGAGTGGAGCTTCAGAGTGGAGCTTCAGAGTGGAGCTTCAGAGTGGAGCTTCAGAGTGGAGCATCAGAGTGGAGCATCAGAGTGGAGCATCAGAGTGGAGCATCAGAGTGGAGCATCAGAGTGGAGCATCAGAGTGGAGCTTCAGAGTGGAGCTTCAGAGTGGAGCTTCAGAGTGCAGAGTGGAGCTTCAGAGTGCAGATTCAGAGTGGAGCTTCAGAGTGGAGCTTCAGAGTGCAGATTCAGAGTGGAGCTTCAGAGTGCAGATTCAGAGTGGAGCTGCAGAGTGGAGCTTCAGAGTGGAGCTGCAGAGTGGAGCTTCAGAGTGCAGAGTGGAGCTTCAGAGTGCAGAGTGGAGCTTCAGAGTGGAGCTTCAGAGTGCAGAGTGGAGCTTCAGAGTGCAGAGTGGAGCTTCAGAGTGCAGAGTGGAGCTTCAGAGTGGAGCTTCAGAGTGCAGAGTGGAGCTTCAGAGTGGAGCTTCAGAGTGCAGAGTGGAGCTTCAGAGTGGAGCTTCAGAGTGCAGAGTGGAGCTTCAGAGTGCAGAGTGGAGCTTCAGAGTGGAGCTTCAGAGTGGAGCTTCAGAGTGGAGCTTCAGAGTGGAGCTTCAGAGTGGAGCTTCAGAGTGGAGCTTCAGAGTGGAGCTTCAGAGTGGAGCTTCAGAGTGGAGCTTCAGAGTGGAGCTTCAGAGTGCAGCTTCAGAGTGCAGAGTGGAGCTTCAGAGTGCAGCTTCAGAGTGCAGAGTGGAGCTTCAGAGTGCAGAGTGGAGCTTCAGAGTGCAGAGTGGAGCTTCAGAGTGCAGAGTGGAGCTTCAGAGTGCAGAGTGGAGCTTCAGAGTGGAGCTTCAGAGTGTCAAGAGCAATGCCAATAGCTCTAACTTTAACAAAGGCAAAACCATTGCATTGTAAATGCTTGTTTTACCATTCATTCACTTTTTTTTGTGTACAAGCGCTCCGTGCCACGCTTTCATTTAATAGAGGCCACGACCCTTTCTTTAGACGAGTTGCGTCTAAAGAAAGGTTGCGGCCCTATTAAAGTGAAACAAAGGTATGGGGCACTTTAACAAAAAAGCATTTTGTTACTAACAAATGCTTTTTTTTTGTAGAAAGCGCCACATACCGCGCATTCACTTTAATGATGATCTCCATGTGAGGAAGTAATTCTGAAGGGCTGAGAGCCCAGTTCCCTGCATGGTTGCCAGTTTGCTGTGCAACAGGCTTGAGCAAGTGCTGACCTCCTCATGTTTCTTCTGACAAGTATGGGTGCGCGGTTACTCCCTTTGGCTGGAGGTGTGCCTGGTTGCTGGGGAGAAGGAATGACTCCCTGGCGACCACTTTGCTGTTGCTTTTCAATCAATCAATCAATCAGGTCATTTGTATAGCGCACTACTCACCCGTAGGGTCTCAAGGCGCTGGGAGGGGGGGGGTGCCGCTACTGCTCGAACAGCCAGGTCTTGAGCTTCTTCCTGAAGGAGAGGTGGTCTTGGGTCAGGCGCAGATTGGTCGGAAGTGAGTTCCAGGTCTTGGCGGCCAGGTAGGAGAAGGATCTTCCTCCTGTTGTCGCTCTTCGGATGCGGGGGACGGCGGCGAGGGCGTGGTTGGTTGATCTGAGGAGGCGCTTGGGAGTGTAGAAGTTGATCCGGTTGTTGAGGTAGCTCGGGCCTTGGTCGTGTAGGGCTTTGTGCGCGTGGGTGAGGAGCCGGAAGGTGATTCTCTTGTTGACCGGGAGCCAGTGCAGATCTCTCAGGTGTCCGGAGATGTGGCTGCGTCGGGGGATGTCGAGGATGAGTCTCGCCGAGGCGTTCTGGATTCGCTCCTGCATCTCCTTGGGCTTCTTGTGCTTTCGTCTGGAAGTAAAGAATATATTCAGGTCAATTCTTTGTGACACGTTCTGGTTCAAAATTCCATTTTCTTGAGACTTTACAAGTTTCACATGGTTTGACGTTTGTGGAGCTTGCGGACCGGAAGCGATTTTCTCTGGGGCCTGGTGCAACCTTTATTGCATGGCAAGTCATCTCCTTTTCTGCTTGCGGTGCAGCAGATGGGGGGTAGGATGCTTGGAATTCCCCAGGGTGCTGGGTACCTGTGAGGGCCGCGAATTATGTATATATTGACTTATTCCACTTATGGGACTTTCAGGCTTTCCCATGCGTTGCCGCTGCTCCGATTGCGGTCTAGTTCTGCTGCTTTGTATTGTGTTTTGAAGCAGTGTCCTTTGGTATCACATTTCTTCGTTTCTGTATGACTCTTGCCTGGTGCTTTGTTATTGTGGCCCATGAGTGGTGGGCCTTAGGTGTATGATTGTTGCAGGTTACACAAGTTTGGAGAGTCTTTCCCCCAGTGGTGTGCTTTTGCGGTGCTGATGCTGGTTCTCCCTCTCTTCATTGTGCACGCAACTCTACTCCTTATCACGTAGGTTGGCACCAGGGGGGTGCTTCTGGACTGTGCACTGCCTGTCTGCTCCTCGCTGAGGGACCTGGAGCTGTTGAACTGCAGTGCATTTCTGTTCCTGCGTGTGGTACGGCAGGTTGCAGAACAAGATTGTGGCGTCCCTGGGCGACTGTGCACCTGTGGATGTGGTGCCCAGAAAATGTATTGATGTCTGGTCTACCCTGCGCGGCCGAGCTTCTTGCGTTCTCTGCTTGGCAAGAAGTGGGGGACCCTGTGGGCGGCGCGGCACCTGCAGAAGTGGTGTCCATTTGTATTTGTGCAGCACTTGCAAGCAGCCAGGAGCTTTCGCTCATTGGTGCAGGCACTTGTCCGTGGTTCAGCGTCACCTTCAAGACTGGTGCTCAGGTCCTGCCTTGGGGATCTAAACTCTCTTCCCACGGTTCCAGATATCAGCATTATCATGGTATGGCTTCTTGGGTGCGCCTATGGTACATGCTTTCCGACCCCAAACGGGTCGTTTGTTCTGGCTCGCTGGTTTTCGGCTTCTGGCTTCACTTATGTTTCTGTAATGTCATGTGCCTTCCTTTCTGAGTGCCTGTGGGCAGTGGCCGAAAGGTCCATTATCCATGACTGATGTTCGGTTTGTTATGGCATTGTTAGGGCCTGATGTAGCTGGTCTTATCCTCTCATTCTGTGGTTTGCGGGGTTGACCCCAATGTATGCGCTACTAGCACTGGTAGCCTCATCTGACCCTACTTCTTGTTTCTAGGCTTGAATTGCGCCCTCATTTTCTATTGTTGTCTGTTGCTACATGTGTACTGTATTTTTGGCCTTCTAAGATTCTGGTTGCATTCTGGCACTTACGGCCGGTATTTGTGTTCATACTCCACCGCTTTAGGTGGCGCACAAGCCTTTCAGGAGTCTGTCTTTTCTGCTGTCCTTTCCACTGGTGTTGCTTCGAGAATTCTTGGCACTACTCACTCTTTATCGATTCGCTCGGTCTGACTTTGTTTCTTCTGGGTTGCTGGCATATAGGTGCTGTGGGCACTTTGCCCGCTGTTTCAAAACTGCCCTGTGTCGCCTTGGCTTATTGTCTGGGCGTGGCACGTGGGATGTCATTTCCATGGGCAGCAGAATGTCTGCATTTGGATTCTCATTTTGCTGTTGTCTCCAGGTTCGCTTGCTCATCGTCTGTAATGGGGTGTATGCAGGCCAGGGCATCTTCCGTGGGCCAGGTCCTGTGGTGCATCTGTTTTTCTGCTTGTGGTGCAGGAGGGTAGAGTGATAGGTTTTTGGTGTCCCCCGGGCTGCTGTGTGCTCGTGGTGGTGGCGGTTGAGGTGCTTATGTCTGGCTTTCACCGGTATTGCCCCGCTTTCATGTTGTCTGCTTGGCAGGTATTGTGGCGGTGGGGAGCTGGTGGTGTGTGCCCCGGGGCTGCTGTGCTCCTGGGAGGTCCCTGTTGTGAATGAAATTGATACGTGTGGCCGGTGGTGCTGCACTCTTGTGGATGTTTTGGGTAGCTGCTGTGAGTGTTTACTCTGTGAAGCAGTGCCTTGCCTCTGGTTTCGTTTTTCTCTGCAATGCTCTGAGTTGTTTTGGGGGTATTCTACCCAATTGATGAGGTACTGGTCACTGTCTCCTGATTCTACTCTGCGTTGGGGTGACACTGTTGCATTGTTCTGTCCTGATTGGTTCCATCTTGGCCCCTATTGCTAGCAAGTCTTCATTGGTTGAATGGGATTGTTGGCCCTCAGATCATTTGGTTCGTGAGGTGGTTAGTTACCAGTCTGGTCGTGTGGGTCCTCTTCCAGCACTACTTCTGCTTTTTGGATTTGCTTGGATTCTGGAGACTCCATGGTTTCTCTCCTGTGGATGGCCGTTCCTTTTTCTTCTGCCCTTTGTCAGGTGGGTTATGCAACCGGTTGTCTCCCCTGATGCAGCGCTCCTGTCTGGTGGGGACTTGGCCTGTGGGTGGTCAGACACGGCCTTCCTGCATTGGTGCTTTCAGTTTGGCTTCTGTCCTTGAGGCAGCTCCTTCCCTTGTTGTCTCCTGGAGTCTTGGTGGCTGCTTTCGTTCTGCTGGTTACATTTCTTCTCCTGCACGTTTATCCATGTCTTCAGCGGTTCTGCCGTTTGCTGTGGTGTTGTGCTTTTTCAGTTCCTGGTCCTGCCATGCGGCCTGTGTACCAGTCATGGGGTTGTTGACTAAGTAGTGGCTTCTTTGCTGGCTGTTCTTCATCTAGTGGGGATTCCCTTATTTCTTTTTCTAACCATTCTGTCTGTCTCTTCTGTTGCTGGAGATGGTGGGGGTCTGGTGTGGCCGTTCCCATTGCTTCTGTCCCCATGTGGTTTTTCTACCTGGGTTTCCTCTTCCCTCTTCTTTGACGGCATCCGAAATGTTACTGTCTTTCCTTCTTATGCTCAGCATGGGAGTTGTTTCTGGCTTAGTATGCTCAATATAGGGTTCCGCTTTCTGTTTCACTGCCTCGGTGATGGTTTCCTCTTGACAGGGCTTTTCTGGTTGCCAGTCCCCTTGGGGGTAGGGGTGGGGGGAGGAAGCCATTCACAACCTGGTTTCCGGGACCTTTTTGGGGTTTTCAGATCTCCGTCCTGTCCCTCTGGTGAAGTACCTGTTTTTAGGTCTCGGCCTGCGAAGGACTGCGCACATGCGCAGTCGAGCTGGTTGCGAGATTGAATGAGGTAGGGTATTTTTCACTAGCGAGGATAAGCCCCGCCCCTCTTTTCCATTGGCTGGCGTCACTGTTCATGCTAAATGGTGGCCAGCCATTGGAGAAGAGGTCCTAGTGACGTTCTTCTTTCTCTGTAAGCCCTGTCCTTTTCAGATTGGCTTACTTGACTTACTGCTGGTGTAAAAGGTTTCTTATCTTCTTTATGGGTCCAGACGGCCCCATAAAGAAGATAAGAAACCTTTTAAGTCAGCAGCAAACCTTTTTAGTAAAAGAAAAATGTCTTGGCTAACGTCAAACATAATAATTCTGTGTAGATCGAGAGCTACCACTGATGTGTGTGCATTTGTATGCTTACAGTGCAAGGCATTCCCGGCAGATGAGTGGTTGGCACAGGTGTGTATGGGTTCTGTGGCTCCCACGATTAAAGGGGCTGTTTGCGCAGGTGGGCCTGTGTTGGCTATTCCCGTACTTAGGAGGACGGTTAGCTCTCTGACTGGCACAGGTGGGCATGCCCCTATTTGTTGAGTCACCGGCCAGGATGAGTCACGGGCGACAGGCCCTGTTGTGTCTCCCCTCCCTGGTGTCGCAGGAGCCCCTGCGCTGGTAGCTTCCTCGCCCTCCTCCCTCCCCACCCGCCTGCAGTGTCGCGGCCTGGCTGTGCGTGGTGACGCTGCAGGTCCTGGAGCAGAGCCGCGCGCTGGGATTGCAGGGTCGCTGCTGACCAGGCGAGGAGGACGCGGCGCCCATGAGCTACAGCGGGCCGGGGGGGCAGAAGCCCGGCGTCCGGTAGCCGGCATGGAGAGCGGGGCTGATCTGCCCGGGTGCCGCTGCTAATGATGCTGTGCCTGGCCGCCGCCGCTACAGGGACAGTCCGAGCGGCAGTCCAAGCATGCAAACTCGATATCCCTACAGCCGACGCTTGCGGCTCCGAGAGGAGAGAAGACTCGGGGGCCGCCGCAGCACCTACGACCGCAGGTGAATGCTGCAGGCGGGAAGAAGTGAGCACTGGTGTCAGCATCCCACAAAACCGGGGACACATCACACAACACTCCTGGCGAGCTGTGGGTATATCCAGTGGTACGAGGAGTCAGTGTTTGGGAAGAGTGGTTGGCTAAAACCCAGGTGCAGTGTGAGTGTGGGGAGAACTGGCAGTACAGAAAAAGTGGGAATCACCTCATGGATGCTGTCACAGCGTGAGGGTGCCCCCCTCAAGCCAGTCGCATGGAGTTGCCTGCCTATAGTTGTGGGTCTTGGTCATGGATCCCTCTAACCTGCGCGCCTGAGCGGTAGCGCACACCTAGGTTTCCCTCCGCGCAGACACCTACTATCAGCGCGCACTACAAAGGATTCCACGCATTCAGTAAATACTTTACTGGAGCCTCTGAAGTGCGTCTCCTGGTGATGCTGCTCCGCTTCCAAATGTATTTCTAAAGACGTATTTTCCGTCTTTAGAAATGCTACTGGGGGACGTTTCAATGCCTGCAACGCTGTCATTAAACAGCAGGAGAGTATTCCCAGAGCTTTTTGATTGATTGATTGATTGATTGATTACAGCTCTTATATAGCGCATGCTGTCACCCTACGGGCATCCTGGCGCTTCAAGACAAGGAACAGGCCGTGGCCAGAATGGAACAAGGTCACCACAGAGTAGTCACATGAGGGAACAGCAGCAGGCTAGGTCATGGGATACAGCCACGTCTTTAAATTCTTGCGGAATTCTAACAAAGAACTGGTCAGTCTTAGATTCTGGGGGAGCTCATTCCACAGTCGCGGACCAACCCTACTAAAGGCCCTACCACCAAGCCTGGTCCTCTTGAAACGAGGAATCAGCACCAGACCAGTGCTGGAGGAGCGGAGCTGCCTTGCAGGGAGATAGCGAACAAACCTTTCCTGCAGGAGGATCGGACCGGCCTCATGCACCGCTCGGAAAACCATACATAAGGCTTTAAAGTGGACTCTCTCCCTGACCGGCAACCAGTGGAGCTCCCTGAGCGCCATGGTAGATGAAGAGCCCCGTGGCCTGCCCAAAGCCAGTTTAGCTGCGGCAGACTGGATTCTCCGCAAACCCTGAAAGATGTACCCAGGGGCTCCCAAATAAAGAGCATTGCAGTAGTCCATCCTGCTGCCCACAATGCTGCTAACCACCAGAGGGCGTGTCTCTTTAGGTAGAAGAGGAAGTATCTTGCGCAGCATGCGGATGAGGGTAAAACAGACACCCGCTGTTTTATTTGCTTGAGATTCCATCTGAAGGTCTGCATCGAACATCACCCCCAGGTTGCGAACTTTCCTTACCGGGATAAGCACCTCATCCTCTGGTAGGAGTCTAAAGTCGCAAGGCAGCTGTTTAGATATCCTGCCTGCAGAGCAGAACATCACCTCTGTCTTCCCGCTGTTGAATTGGAGGGAGTTCCTTTTGAGCCAGTCCGACGTTTGCCGCATGCAGTGCTGGAAGGTGTCCATCGATACTGTGTGGTCTCCCTCCAAGGAGAAAGCCAGCTGCGTATCGTCGGCGTAATTAACTAAACTGACTCCAAAAGACTTTATAATAGAGAACAGGGGCTGCAAATAGACATTAAATAAGATGGGGCTAATTGCAGAGCCCTGCGGCACTCCATGAGCAACAGGGGATTTAGCAGAGGAAAAGGGTGCAAGAGTTACTACCTGCTGACGGCTGTCCAAATAGGACTGGAACCACTGCAAGGCCCGCCCTCTCACTCCCAACCTCTTCAGCCTGTCCACCAATCAGAGATGGTTTACCGCATCGAAGGCGGCCGACATATCGAGAAGTACTAGGATCGTAACGTTCCCGCTGTCGGCCTGCCTGCGTAGGTCATCCATCATGGTGGTCAAGGCGGACTCGGTTCCATCCCCGGACGAAAACCAAACTGGTCTTTATCCAGTAAAAAATTATCTTCCAAGAAGCAGGACAAAGTCCTGCTAATTGCCTTTTCCAAGATCTTCACCGGGTAAGGAAGAAGGGAGATTGGTCTAAAATTGGCCGGTACTGAGTGGTCTAGAGAGGACTTTTTAATCAATGGGGACACCACAGCTAGTTTCCAACAGCCGGGACCGACCCCTCTTCCAATGACTGATTGCAGATCTGCCTCAGCCAAGGAAAGGTGTAACGCCCTAAAGATTTCCAGAGTTTATGGGGGAAAGTGTCCAAAGGAGAGCCAGAAGAAACCTTATCACCTAAGTCACCAAAGGCCATATCTGTTAGCGACTGGCCTTGTCCCGTTTGCAAAGTCCACGGACCACTGGCTCCTCCACATAGCTGCCAGGGTTTCAGATTGCCATGTGTGACATCTTCGTGATTTTAGAGTAATTATGAGTGCATTTCAATGACTATGAGTGACACTGAAAATGTCATTATAAATAAAATTGAGACAATATTTGCTGAATGTATAGAAGAAATCTTTCAAGCTTTTAAAGTGAAGTAAAGGGGGTGTAACATATAATTAAACTGCCGTTAATCAGGTCACAAATGGGCAATTTAGAAAGTACCAGGGATTGCGACTGCAAGGTTTAACGTCGTCCCAAAGAAACATATGGGTTTCCCTTTCGTATTACGCACTGTGGGACACGTTTCAACTTGGAAGGAGGAGGAGGCACGAAAGGGGCATCTCCCACCTTACGAATAGTGATGATACTTATCCGTGCTTTGAGGGGTCCCAATGAGTCAGAAGCTGATTAATGATGCAAACGTTTTGTGAATTGTTCTGATCTGTTCCTTTGTAGTACGAGGGCATTTTACATCCCTGTAAAGAGAGAGCCTATCAAAAGCGCAATGCAAAAACTGAGCTGTAAACAATCTATTTTGTACATTAAGAGATGTTCCCCAAAAAATCAGCTTCACAGATTTGGGATATCCGTCGTTATCACTAACAACCATGGTTCATACATTTACATTTACATTCCCTCTAACCGAAATCGATGACATTCAGAAACTAAAACAAGATATTTATCCACTATACCAGTAAATATATCGATCCATAACATTTGTATTGCTAAATCTCTCTCATGTAACAGATAGCAATGGCATTACATGCTGTGTCAGATACGTTTTTTTTTTGTCGCCCGACTGATCTGAAAAAATAATGCCTGCATGTTCGTTTTTGTATGTGTTTCATTTTACTGGTCAGGCATTGGAAGTAGAGCGGTGTGAAAGCCTGTGTATTTAAGATGCAACACCATACTTAATGTTTAGGTCCAATAAAAAATATAGCATGCTACAACACTGAAAAGGAAGCTAGTAAAATTTGCTTTACTAGAAAACCCATAATATGTTGATTTTATTATATAGCATTTTTTACTGCACTTTTGGCGCTTCTCACTTCTCTATGCAACAGGTGTTTCCTTAACTAATGACATTCAATTTATCGCGAGAAAAATCAAGCAATGAAGACAAGGGGAACACATAAATATCAGAAAGTTCACCCATTTGAGCAATGAGAAACTAAGTTAACTACTGCAAAATGTAAGAAATATAAACTACTTTGCGTTATCAGACTCTAGCCAATATTGCAGACAAAAGATAAGGCACACTAAAAGCTGCGTGACTCGCACTCACACACAGCGACATGAGCAGTAAGCAAAGCTGCATTTGAAAGCTGAGAGTGGGAGACATGCATTTAGGTCACAACTAAGCAGGCAGCTGTACTTTATGGGAAGACACTGTGATTGACACGATCCACACTTTACATGTACAACTGGGTGAGCTGTTCCCCTATGTTTGCACTGTCTGTTTCCATTAGAATACTTGCTCAAAATTCTTTGTATTTTAAGAAGATGGCCTAATAAATGGAAAGTAAACTGTGCCATTTAATTGGGCACCAAGAATAAACCGGACACAGCCTACGCTATTTTACAAGACACTCTAATGAATATTTGTTCCCAATGGCATATGGTTTGCTGTGCTCTGATAGCTGATCAGGCTGGCCAGGCAGACTGAGGGTTGCTGGATTAACTAAGTGAAGAATCTACCTTCATGTGCGGTTTCTCACTTTTTTCCCTCTGTATGAGAGGAAGAGAGACCTGGGGCTGTCAAGAAACAGGGAGGGCATGGGCCCTTGACCAAGAAATAAAAGAAGCCACAAACTGCTTCAGATACCCGCTCTCCCAAGGCTCCACTGAGAGACACCCAAGGCGCAGCGGAACACAGGCCATGAGGATATATCAATATAAAACTAACCACTGACCTGACTGGGAACATGGACAACACCAATTGGGGGGCCCGCTGGCCGTAAGCAATGATTATGCTGAGTACCGTTGACTGACTGGCTCAGTCCTGTGGCAATGATTCTTCTGCTCAGCCCTGATTACACACACATGTATCCATGATGGCGCCGGTGGGGCCGGGTCCGGTAGCAGCTGCAGGATACCGCAGGTGTGCAAGCTACTAAAAGTTTTGCGGCAGTCAGCCATGGGGATGGTATCACAATTGGTCCATCAGCCAACCTTGATCTGCGTGGCGGCCCACCCGCTCCCGCATCAGGAAGCTGAAGCCAGGCCCATCTAAAGTCACTAGCCAGTCAAGACACTAGGTAGCAATTGGGCTCTGACCCATCCTCCTCTGACGTCTGGGATATCGCTGCATGTTGGTGTATTTGTAACATTGTAGCACACCACTCTGTACAGCTGAACTAAGCTACAGCTCAGCCAAAGAGCACCCTTAGTTTGCCGGCAGCAGCGCACACCGCGCGCTGCCACTGCAGCTTGTATGGTGCTTTATAATTATAGCAACGCTCTCAGCTTTATAGCTGAGGCGCTATAATGCATGACTTTGCATTTCAGTGCGGTGATGCGGATCACCACACTGAAATGTGTTAGTCCAACGCCTGATGTATGGTACTTGGCAGAGCTGCCTCCACCTTTTGTTTTCTCCTTCTGTGTCTGGCTGTGGCATCACACATGCTTGTCTGAGGCCTTATCAGTCGGTATGCTGGTTGGTCTCAGTTCAGCAGCCTCTGCTATTTTTGCTGGCCATTCACCTCTGCAGTGACTTGTGAAACACTCATCACCAGCATGCTGCACCTTACATCACTGCCTCTGACCAGGCCACCTCCTGATTTCTCCAGTTCTTCACTTTTTTTGCTCTGTGTGGCATCACTGGCTTCACATGTGCATTTACTGTTTGTAAGATGCTTCCATCCAGTACAGCACCTTCAGCTGTTATTCTTAGTCAATTTCAATTTCAATTTCAAAAAAGCTTTTATTCGATTTGTACATACAAATCATACAAGCAAAAATACATGATTAAAATATTAAAAATCACCATATAAACTCTCCTAAAGAGGCAAAAAAGGCTAAAGTGCAGCAAGTGGTAAGTGATCAAGTCTCATTGGGTCGGCATATTATTATAAAATACAAAACATTCTTACATAGATAAACTGGGGATCAGTAGGAGTTACTCAATAGGCCTTTCCTGGGAGCTGTACATTAAAAATACTAAATAATCATACAATACTGTGGACGTCTAAAAATATATAAAAAATACCTTGATTACAGAAATTGATATAATTTAAAATTGAAGGCATATATATACAGACAGGAGTGTTAACGGTAATAGCATCATGAAACAATTCCTGGCAGCTGTATAACGTAAATACAGACAGGTAAGTAAAAACATTATTATAGTACAATACTTTTCCTGGCAGCTGTACATTTTAAAATAAAAGTAGCCAAAAAGAAACAAATCTCCTCATTCTCTAATGAGGATAAAAATATCAATGCTGTTTGTGTAGTACGAATGTTATATTTGATAAAAATTGGCTTAAGGTATTTTAACCTAAGAAACTGAAAAAATTTACAAAAAAGTAAGAAATGGCAACTACTCTGCCGAGAGATGCTGTCGCACGGACAGGGTATGTCTGAACTGGTTTTTGTGTTTGGAAAAGCAACCAAGTGGTGAACAATACCCAATCTGACCCGTGTTAAAACATACTGATGGGAGGGACGAGTCACATATACAAGATAGGGTTGGAGTCCCGAAGTTAGATTTAAATCTTTATAGAATTTCACAGTGACAAGATTGCCAACGGTTTTATCTCGCTCAGCCTTACGGAAGTTTAGAAACGTTGTCTTGATTTCTTTTTTTGAAATAGAAACAACATTTTCAGGCTCACGGAACACATCAATGTTGAAAAGAAGGAGATACCAGCGGTGAATGTATCTTAACCACAATATTCGTGCAGAGTGGTCCAAACCTATACAATCAAGGATAATATCCTGAGTGAATCGAGTCTCTGGCTTAGCCCAAATAGAACGCCACAATAAGAGTGGCCGAACTGCTGCTAAGTCAGAAATGTACTCGATCCCGACTTCTTCATGAATCAGCTGGATGGAGGCAGAAAAGGGAACACATAACAACCTCCTTAAAAACTTATTTTCCTCCTTCAGCAGGGAGATACCCTCGCAGTGTCCCCATACCCCTGCCCCATACAGAGCAGAGGAGACACAACATACATTGTATATGTTCATCATATCTAAAATACTTCGTGAGCCAAGTTTAGAAGCAAAACGAAAAATACTACTAGTAGACCGTAGCATTTTTATTCTAACAGCATCAAATTCCGGATTCCAGGACCCACTGTTGTTGTATGTTATTCCCAGATAACAAAAGGATTTAACAGAAGTCAACTTTTCCTTATCTAGAAAAAAAGTATGTTTTACCTGCTTAGCTGCCTGACCACAGGACATTACGTACGTCTTGGTTTTATTCACACGTTATTCTTAGTCAGTTAACCCCTTGGGCGCGGCCGCGATTCTGCGCCTGTGCAGCACTTCTGAAGAGTGGGTGGGTTCATGACGGCCCCCAGCCGTCATCAGCACACACCCACCGTGTTGCATGATGGACGGGGGCCGTCATCAGCATGGAAGGGGTTAAATATGTAGTGACTCCTAAAATGCTCCCTACTGCATGCTGCCATTCACATTCGTGTCTCCCGCCTCAAGCTGCTCAATATGTTAGTTTTTCATTCCACTTCTCGAAACTGTCAGGAGCGCTGCAGTATGTGCCGATGACACTTAGGCAGCGATTACGCACACAGCAGCAGGGCTAGTTCTAGGGTTGATTTGAAACAAGTGAGTGCCCTTTTCGTATCTTTTATTAGTGAAAAAGGTTATTGCCAACTGCATATACATGACAAAGCAAAAGATGAACAAATAGGGCAAACATTTTAGGCGTAGCAGAGAGTACACTCTAAGTGGCCACTGAAAATGCCTGCCAAGGCATTAAGTACTTAAAAGGTCATCAGGCGTTTAGGTGCATTTGGGGAATGATTTCGTGATATTACTTATCTGATTATAAAAACAAACGTCAAGTACTTCGGAACGTGAGCCAGAAAGCAAGGACTGTCCGTGGACTTCCCAAACAATAGGTCTTTGCCTTTGCCCACAAATCAGTTCACAAAGTTCTCCCACTCACCTCCATTAGAAACGTTGCTAATCAACATTTTTCAAACAATCATAAGCTTTTGTAAAGTATCTTTATTTGAATCAATCAATCACTCAGCATTTTTAGTGTGCAGCGCTGTCACCCCAAAGGATACCTGGGTGCTGGGATGCAAGGCCTCAGTCAAAAAGCCAAGTTTAGAGTTTGTTTCTGAACTCCACCAGGGAAGGTGTCCTGGGGGGAAGGAGGGGCATTGGGCAGCGGGAGGAGGAAAACGGCAGGAAGAGGACAAGAGACGAGCAGAAAAATGCAAAACAGAGAGCAAGAAGTAAGCAGAAAAGGCAAACAGAGGGTGAGAAATGAGTAGAGAAGGCACAAACAGAGGGGAAAAAATGAAAAGAAAAGGCAAAAAGAGGGCAAGAAATAAGTGGAGAAGGCACAAACTAGCTAACAAAGCAGCAAGAAATTAGCTGCTTTGTTTAACTTTATTCTTGCACACATATGTCTGCCATTTTTAGCTGATAGCATGTTGTATTTTTTCTAATTTTATTCTTTCAATTTATCTTGCAAATGTGGCTCAACTTGTGTATGTGCTGTATTATGGTTGTGCAAGTTGGTGAATGCAAGAATGAATAAGTGATTTATGGATGCATACGTGCAAGGATGATTGACAGGGTGCATGTGTGATGACTTATTCAGTGTTTAAACCAACCAGTGACCAAAAAGTCACTTTAAATTAAAAGCAAGGCTTATTGACAGTGCCAATGCTTGTTATTTACCTATAAGTGGTAGCGGATCGACTTGCCTTGTTGCACATGTTATCACTCAGTTGCGCACACAGGCAATAAAAGAGTGCACACCAACATTCTATTGCCGCACATAAGAAAGAAAAATTAGAGGGAACATTGGTCTTGGTACATGGCAGGGAGGGTCTTCCCATAACAGTGCAATGGGCATAAATCTCGCTGTAGTGGGGGTATGTTCCATTATACAGTGTAGGGGCTTCTGGCCTTCGAGATTGTGAGGCTGGGAGATGGGGCCCCCATGGGCTTGTCAGTTTGTGTGTGTGTCTTGGGGTTCTCCCCATTGTACATTGGATCAGTGCCTATGAACAGTATACTTTATTTATTTATTTAAACTTATAAAGCGCACAGCTACCCGCAATGGGTTTCCCGGCGCTCAGGGACAGACTAAAGAAGAGCTAACATGCTGATTTTGCTGATATAAATCTTCTGCTCACTGCTGAAAAAGCCAAGTTTTTAGTCCCTTGCGGAAACGAAGAAGATTGGTTTCCGTCTTCAGGGTCACAGGAAGAGCATTCCAAAGTTTAGGACCCAGATGGGCAAAAGAGCGGCCTCCCATTTTTGCTAGCTTAAATCTGGGAACGGAAAAATCACCATTCCCTGAAGATCGCAAAGTTCGATTTGGCTTGTAGGCCTGAAGGAGGCCCTGAAGATATTTGAGGGCTGAGCCTTGTTTATTTTAAAAACATGGCAGCGGGCTTTAAATTTAATTTGACTCGGGACTTTGAGCCAGTGAAGGTCACGAAGTGCAGAAGAGGCAGATGTTCTCCTAGGAACATTGCGGAGGAGCCGAGCAGCCGCGTTCTGAACAACCTGGAGTTTTTTTTACGGTTGTCAGGTCAGCTCCTAGATAAAGGACGTTGCCATAGTCCAGGCGTGAAACAACCAACGCCTGGACAACAGTTCTTTGTGTAGAAGGAGGCAACATCCACAAGATTTTTTGAAGCCATCTCAAGGTGGCAAAACAAATGGAGGCCACCTTCACAGCCTGCTGTCTCATTGTAAGTTTATCATCGATGAGAAACCCGAGATTGCGTACTACAGAAACGGGCTGAGGGGTAGATCCCATTTCCTTGGGCCAATGGTGGGGGCCCCAGAGATCCTTACCCTTGCCCAGTATCACAACCTCGGTCTTGTCACCGTTTAATTTAAAAAAAATTGCTCTTCATCCAATCGAAGACTCGAGTCAGACCTACTTTCAAAGCAGAGGTTTCATTGCCCTTCTTGTTGGAAAGAGAAAAGATAATTTGTGTATCATCGGCGTAGGAGTATAGAGTGAGACCGGCTTCCTCCACAATAGTGGCCAGGGGTCTCACATAGATATTAAATAGTAAGGGACTAAGTATAGACCCCTGGGGAACGCCGTAGGCCAATGGACAAATTATGGAGGAGGCAGAGGCAGAAAAGACCTGGAAAGTACGACCACTTAGAAAAGAGGCTATCCAGGCTAGAGCAGCGCCCTCCACTCCCAGGGACCGAAGAGTCGAAAGAAGGATGGAGTGGGACACAGTGTCGAACGCCGCGCTCAGATCAAGAAGAATGAGAGCGGACGTCTCACAGCGATCAACACTGTGTCGCAGACTCTCGGTAACTCCTAGGAGTGTGGTTTCGGTCGAATGATGGGCTCTAAAACCTGACTGGAACGGATGTAAAAATCCCGAGCTCTCAACAAGATGGGTTAGTTGTGTATTAATATGCCTTTCCAGGATCTTTGAAAGAACAGGAAGCAATGAGATTGGTCTGAAATTCGATAGGTTGGTAACATCAGCTCCAGCCTTTTTCAGTAAAGGAACAATCATAGCATGTTTCCACTCCTGTGGAACATATGACTCAGATAGTGAGAGATTGAGTAGTTACTTTAGCACGTGGCGTGGACCAGGATCAAGTTGTTTTAGTATTTTGGCCGGTACCGGATCGCGTGGGGAGCCAGATTTGATGCTAATCAAGCAAGAAAGAAAGGAAACATCATCAAAGGGAGACCAGCTTGTAAATTTAGCCGTCGGGGAAGGTAAATAATATGGAGTAAGTGCTGGCTCTAGCCGCAACGCATCATCAGATGTAGAAGGACTCAGTGAGTTGTAGATACGTTCCACTTTTGCTATAAAAAATTCCGCAATTGAATTTCACTTAGCCTCATCTAGGGCAGGAGGAGCCGGTACCAAGTCCGCTCCTGTTAATTTTTTCACAACGAAGAAAAGAGTACGAGGACAATTTTGAGCATTAGTGACCGTTTTAGCAACGTAGGCGGCTCTGGCCATTTTACATTGGTTATGGTAGTCTCTAAGGACTTCCTTATAGGCCACTTTACGGGAAGCGGAGGAAGAACGTCCCCATTTCCTTTCAAAGATCTTACAGTTGGATTTCATACGCTTTAAATCGTCAGAAAACCAGGGTGCAGGAGGTCGATGAAGTGAAGAGTTCTTAGGAGTTAAAGGGAGGGATTCGTCAACAGCAGTGCTCAGCCATTTGGATACTGCAGTGTTCAACACGGATAAGGACGTGTCAGTGTTTGGAAGGGTATCCAACAGATGCATATTAAAATCGGTTATATCGAGCTTGCTCCACCGACGTATGTATACATCCTTACTGCTTTTATCACTAGTCATGATTTTAGTCCGAGATAAGGCAAAATGCACGGCATAGTGATCCGACCATTCGACGGGACGGGCGGAAGGTGGACATTCAAATGGGAGGTTAGAAAAAACAGGGTCCAATAAATGCCCTGCAGAGTGTGTTGGCCCTGATTTACATAACAAGATGTTAAGAGCTTCCAGCTCAGATAGAAATAATTTACTAACGCTACATTGAGCATCATCCAAATGAAGGTTCAGGTCGCCAAGGATGGTAAAATTGGCGGCCTTTAAAGATAGAGGAGCAATGGTGTCTGCAAAGGACGTCATCCAGGCATTAGAGTTCCCGGAAGGGCGGTAAATCAGAAGACCTGACAAGGTGAACTGGGGGCTAATAGCAAGCTTAAAATATCCAGCTTCACATCCGGGTAGAGGAAAAGCATCAAAAGTACATGTATACATTGATTTAAAAATTATCGCAATACCCCCTCCTTTACCAGTGTTTCTGTCCTTCCTAACCACCCCATAATCGTCGGGAATAGCCATGGCAATATCTGGCCCGAGCTCTCATGTAGCCAGGTTTCCGTAAGGAACACGGCATCGGGTCTTTCATCAACTAAAAAGTCGTAAATATTAATCTTATGTTTCGGAAGTGACCTACAATTTATACTCCAGAACTGGAGTGAGGGGCAGGTAGGAGGAGATTTCAAGCCCCTTGGTATACGAGGCTGTTACTTCCACAACGGAGGCAGTGTGGGGTTTAAACATAGGCATCGTGTTTGGTAGTCCGTGGGTAATGATAGTGTGATAGACTTTATCAGAGAGGGGGAGTGGGGGGATTCCTAGGTAAAGTGGGCGTTGTATACCCCTGGGCAATGTGCCAGTACCGCCCAGGTCATGCTAGTTTTCGCAGTGTGGGACGGGATGGAGACCAGGACTTAGTATTGTTGTCCGCACGAGTTGTAGAACCCAGGACAGCAAGCTCTCTTGTGGAATCGGAAGGCCTTGGCCTTTTGGTGCAGGGTCAGCCTTCAACTCCAGCATTGTGCTGGTGGGTTGGTACATGCTTCTGCTGGTTTTTTAGCAGTTTGGTCTTTATTCTCCTCTGGGGTTGACGGGGAAGTCTTCTTGTTGCTATTCGGCTTTCATGGCTGGTGCTGGGACTCTGTTAGGCTGCCTTTTGGCCAGTTCTTTCTACCTTTAGTCTCCGTATTGGGTAGTTTGGGTCCGGCGGTTCCAGATTGGTTAGGTTCTGCAGGGCTGACTTCCGTAATGTACATTGTTTTTGCTTGTGGCTTGAACTTGTGTATGCAGATATCCTGGCTGCTTTTTTGGCCCGATTTGTCGGCCAATCTAACTGTATGGTGTTTTGGGCCTGGTACAGAAGAAGAAGGTTGGGGGGGGGGGGGGGGCTTTAGGGGAGGACTTATATCTGTGGGAAAGGATTGTGATTGGAGGCACAGCGGGAGAAGGAGTAACGCTATTACCTGTAAGTAATCGCAGCATTATCCATTCCCTGAATTCTGTCGAAAAAAGTTGAAGGCAAACTTGACATTCAAGGTTAGAGTTAAGTGTTGATTATAACGCAGTACACTCCCTGAACTTAAACAATTAAAGAGAGTCCAACACTCCCAAAGGAAGGCACTAAGTTCAGGGGAGAGGGATGAGGAGTGTGAGTAAACTGCCACTGGAAAGCTGCATTCATAATGGAAAGGACTTTGTGCTCTAAGAGCTTCAATCTCTGCTGCTACTGATCCTCAAGACATTTCAATATACTAAGGATAAATATACGGTCATCCTAGCCAGAAGCCACTTCGCAATCATTGCGGATTAGATTAACCTGTTGTGAGTACACTAGTACTGAAACTGAAAGATTCTAGAAAGACTTCCAATAAAAAAGCGTACTAGTTGTCAAATTTTATCTGCAGTGAAATAAAACAGACCGTACAGTAGATAAAAAATATTAAATTAATGGTAGCATCATACAAACAGTAAAGAAAAGAACAAAATACTTCCATATAAATAACATCAAAATAATCTACATCCCTCTGAAGTCGCAGGTTGTACATTATAAATTAGACTGACTATATACTAATCCGTGTGTTATTAACATGTAGCGATATGCATATGCATATACTGAAGCTGCCCTTCATATAACCAATGTATAAACATTAGTTTTACAGTGCAAAAATGTTTTTTCTAAACTTAGATGAGTATGAGTAGGTCTCAAATGACTTTCGCTGATGAAATAAATGTCTCTTGCAGAATGTTTTCACATTGTCCTTCTTGTTTCAGATGCAAGATAACGTGCTAGTTCGAAGAGTAGTTCATTGTTTGCCTTTGGAGAATGTTAGAGTAGATCGTACTAACTGACAGTTGGTTGTGAATTACACTGTTTGTGCGAATGAAAAGGATCATCCTGTACCTGGCGTTCGAGCCTATGATACATTCAAGGACGTGCAGCTGGGTACGCCTTTGTTTGACAATGGGAATAAGAGTTTACCTGCTTCAAGAAGACTACGCATCCTGACTGATCCCTACAGTTAATGCAAAGGAGTTTTGGATGAAACGGAATGTATTGATTGTGTGTGCTTAGAAAAGAGAGATCAGATCAGTGTTTAATTTGAGCCAGTGGTTTCCGATGCTGAACACTGGTACTTAATTGTCAACACCGACACTTATGACCGTCTGTCAAATGGTGGCATTGTTTGAATAAACTAGAAATAAGCATAGCAACAGTTTTTATAATTCAATATACATTATAAATGGCTAATACCTGCCACCTAAGCACCTCTTCTAGCTTTGGGGGCCAAGAACAGTCTGAACTGTCACACCTGTAGGAGTGTGACAGCTAGTAGTTTTATTCGTACTGTTATCGGCAGCGTTTGCATGGGCAATGGGTGGTACAAGCTGCAGTGGCCTCCTGATGAGGGCCAAGGCACTATTCTTTTTTTACAAATTAAGAACTTGCTCAGAGCCTTTCTGACTTTATGGAAGAGAGGCCCTTTCTCGGACTATGCAGACTGCGCTTATTTTACTTGAGACTTAATGCTGCTCATACATGGGTTAAACTCTTGAATGCATTTTTAGACTCTTATAAACTGACATCTTCTACTTAGAATTTCCTCCATGTCACTTTAGGTACTCTTAGTTTAGTTCTAAGGAAGTTCCTTTAAGGAATTTAAACTTTGCATTTGACAGTATTCATATAGTCTATGCTATAAATATTCTATTGTACTCTGCTGGATTGACTAATCTTACTGAATTTGAATGATTTAATAACAAAATGATTAACTGAATACATTTGTAACTTGACTATTCTGCTAATAAACCTTTATGGCTTGATAACCATCCTGGCTCTTGTTCTTGTGGAACCACATAGGGTACACTGTATTTTTAAATAACCAAAACTCATGCAAGCTGCCACATTGCACCCTCAGCTGAAATCTCAGGGTCCATTTGATCAGTGGTTCAATTGATTTGATACTGTGACTGGTAATTTTATCTTTAGTTTTAGAAAATTCAGCTCCATCACATCATATCACACAATAAAATGAACCATACACAATTATCGCTGTTTATTAGCAGTGACTCTACTGCAGTTCTTGTAGGTTGGTATGGCACGGCAGAGAGTGCGTGGGGAAATGGGCAGCAGCAGAGCACACAATAACAGTGCACCTAAATTGCAGTGCATATGAAAAGTGGAAACTGGTTTGGGGGAGATCCCCGTACAATCAATGCTCACTTGGCTACAACTGTAATACCTTGCTACTAGACATGAAAAGGGAGGTTTCTATCCTGAACACAGTCCAAAGCTAACACAGGGAGGTGGTATTGGTTCGAAACTCAGAACACCACAGCGTCCACAATACAACTTAATAAAGCAATGCCCAGGCAGTGCTTTTAATTCATGCACAACTACACCTAAATATAAAATTAGAAATGTTTGCAACAAAAACTATACCTCTCTAGCCTCTCCTGACAAACATATATAAGAACATCTCTCAGTGTAAACCAATGTAAATATCCTTCCTATATTGTGTGTCACATAGGTCACAATGAACACCCCTTCTTATTGCACATCTCAGAGTTCACAATGTAAAACTTCTTAATTTATTTGTCATGGGGTTACATCATGCAGACCCTATTCCTCCGGTATGTGACACAGGGTTTGAGTTAATGGCTCTGTCAGTTAGTACCAATAGAACTACCTCATAAGCAGCTAACAAACCCACTAACCAATAGTTCAAGTTCAAAAATTTGTATAGCGCACTACTCACCCAGAGGGTCTCAAGGCGCTTGGGGGAGGGGGGGGTACCTTACTTATCGAATATCCAAGTTTTTAGTTGCTTTCTGAAGGAGAGGTGGTTCTGTGTAAGGCGGAGGTGGGTGGGGAGAGAATTCCAGGTTTTGGCTGCTAAGTAGGAGAAGGATCTTCCTCCCATGGTGGATTTATGGATGCGCGGAATTGCGGCGAGGGCTTGATTGGACGATCGTAGGTGGCGGTGTAGAAGGACAGTCACGTGTTGAGTCATTCGGGTCCTAGGTCGTAGAGGGCCTTGTGTGCGTGGGTGAGGAGACGGAACGTTATTCTCTTGTTGACGGGGAGCCAGTGGAGGTCTCTCAGGTGTCCGGAAATGTGAGCTAGACGGGGGATGTTTAGTATGAGTCTGGCTGAGGCGTTTTGGATGCGTTGGAGTTTTTTCTGTAGTTTGGCTGTGGTTCCAGCGTAAAGGGTGCTTCTGTAATCCAGTCGGCTTGTGACCAGTGCGTGGGTGACCGTCTTTCTTGTTTCGGTGGGGATCCAGCATAAGATTTTTTTGAGCATGCGTAGGATGTTGAAGCATGATGATGAGACGGCGTTGACTTGTCTGGTCATCGAGAGAGAGGAGTCCAGGATGAAGCCCAGGTTACGTGCGTGGTCCGTAGGTATGGGTGCCGTTCCCAAGGCCGGTGGCCACCAAGAGTCGTCCCAGGCAGCGGGGGATGAACCTAAGATGAGGACTTCCGTTTTGTCCGAGTTCAGTTTTAAACGGCTGTTCTTCATCCACTCGGCTACTTCTTTCATCCCTTCGAGTAGGTTGGTTTTGGCGGTGTTTGGGTCTTTGGTGAGGGAGAGGATCAGCTGGGTGTCGTCTGCGTAGGAGATGATGTTGAGGTTGTGTTGGCGCGCGATGGATGCGAGGGGACTCATGTATATGTTGAAGAGTGTGGGACTGAGTGATGATCCCTGTGGTACGCCGCAGATGACTTCGGTGGCCTCTGATCTAAAAGGGGGGAGGCGGACTCTCTGGGTTCTTCCGGCGAGGAACGAGATGATCCAGTCTAATGCTTTTCCTTGTATTCCGACGTTGCTGAGGCGTTGTATGAGGGTGCTGTGACAGACTGTGTCGAAGGCTGCGGAGAGGTCGAGTAGGATGAGGGCAGCTGTTTCTCCGTTGTCCAGTATAGTTCGAATGTCGTCTGTTGCTGCGATGAGGGCGGTTTCGGTGCTGTGTTTGGATCGGAAGCCGGACTGTGAGGGGTCGAGGGATTTGTTGGATTCGAGGAAGGCGGCGAGTTGACTGTTGACGGCTTTCTCAATGACTTTGGCAGGGAATGGGAGGAGCGAGATGGGGCGGTAGTTTTTAAGTTCACTGGGGTCTGCTGTGGGTTTCTTCAGAAGGGCGCTGAGTTGGCATGTTTCCAGCTTTTCGGGAAGGTAGCGGAGTTAAAGGAGCAGTTGATGACGTCACGGAGATGGGGTGCGATAATGGAGTCTGCTTTGTTGAAAATGTGGTGGGGACATGGGTCGGTTGGCGATCCCGAGTGGATGGAGTTCATCAGGCGGATGGTGTCTTCAGTGGTGATTGGGTTCCAGGCGCAAAGATTGTTAGAGGACGGTTTTGGTTCGGAGGTGGGTGGAGTGGACTGGTCTTCGGACTGGATTCCAAAGCTGTTATGTATGTCGGCGATTTTGTTGTGGAAGAATGAGGCTAGGGAGTCGCAGAGGTCTTGGGAGGGAGTGATGTCGTTGGTGCCGGCGGTGGGGTTGGTAAATTCTTTGACGATGTTGAATAGTTCCTTGCTGTTTTGGGCGTTGTTGTCAAGGCGATCCTTGAATGCTGATTTCTTGGTGGATCGGATAAGTTGGTGGTGTTTACGGGTGGCGTTCTTGAAGGTGGCCAGGTTGTTAGTGGTTGGGTTTTTTCTCCAGGCTTTCTCGAGGGCACGACAGAGCTTCTTGGATTTCTTAAGGTCATCGTTGAACCAGGGGGCTTTTTTGCTACCTTGCTTGCTTTGATGCTTTTTCAAGGGTGCTAGTTCGTCAGCGCTGTGGGTGATCCATTGTGTGAGGTTGGTGGCTGCCTGGTTTGGGTCCGATGATTTGGCAGGAGGGTTTTGGTGAAGCGATGTGAAGAGCTGGTCGGTGGTAATTTTGTTCCAGTTTCTTCGGGGAATAGGTTGTGGGGGGTTGTGGGTCGTGGTCTTTTTGTAGTTGAAGTGAACACAGCTGTGGTCCGTCCAGTGGAGAGCTGTGGTGTGATTGAAGGAGATGTGCTTGCTGGAGGTGAAGATTGGGTCGAGCGTGTGTCCGGCATAGTGGGTGGGGGTATTGACAAGTTGTTCGAGTCCGAGGTTGGCCAGGTTGTCCAGAAGGGAGGTGGTGTTGCTGTCGTTTTTCTTTTCCTGGTGGAAGTTGAGGTCACCCAGTAGAATGTAGTCCTCGGAGGGGAGGGCGTGTGGGCTGATGAAGTCAGTGATGTCTTCGCTGAACTGTGTGCGGGGTCCTGGTGGTCTGTAGATGAGGGTGCCTCTGAGTGTGGTCTTGGGGTCGGTGTGGATCTGGAAGTGAAGGTGTTCGGCGGTAGCGAGGTAATCGACGGAACTGGTCGTGATGCGGATGGTGTTCTTATGGACGATGGCGATGCCTCCTCCTGTTTGGTTGGTGCGGTCCTTTCGGATGATCTTGTAGCCGTCAGGGATGGCTATGGCGATGTCGGGAGCTGATGAGGCGTTCATCCAGGTTTCTGTAAGGAAGGCGACGTCCGGCGATGTAGTGTCGAGTAGGTTCCAGAGTTCAGTGGCGTGTCTGTGGACCGAGCGGGTGTTGAGCAGGATGCACTTTAGGTGGTTAGTGATGACCAATGACACTGTCAGAGCTACAGCCTTGAGACCATCATACTAAACTGAGCACCATGGGCCCCTCTTTAGCAACTGACCTTTGGGATAGCGAGGCAGGCCAGGCAAGGCCTTACTCAGGGAGGAGGTGCAAGGTAAAAACTTAAAACTCCACAAATCACACAATAACACCTAAATCAATATTTAGTCTGGGTTTTTACTTTTAAAAGGGGACAGTACTTTAACTCACACACAATGAGATACTAAACATAATATCAACAATGTTGTTATACTACTGCTGCTCAGCCTGAGTGCCTGGGAGAGAGAATGTGGGTGAATGGAATATTCGTGTGTGTGAGTCTCAGTTGGAGATGGGCTGAGCAGCATTGAGGCTGCTGCTGGTGGGGCTCTCCCCTATGTAACTCCTTACCTTAATAAACCTACGTGGAAAACTACCTGGATTTGACCTTCTTTATTTTTCTACATTTTGGCGACGATCTGGAGAAGAACCTGCGTGTGTGCCACCTCATGGACTGATGGTTTACTGAAATTTTGTTGACTAAAGAAACTCAAAAGTAAAGAACTTCCTAAAACTACAGCTACGCACTCTACTCTACTCTACTCACAAGAGGTTCCTTAAGTTCTTATATAGCTCTTTATTCATTTTTATCATTTCTCTAAGGTCATTGAAGAAATTTTTCTGCTTGTCTGTGCATTTGAGTGGTATTTTGCACTTTCTATACTCTGCTTTATCCTTTCTCTTCTGTTGCACATCAGGGTTGCGACTGCATGTTTTACTCTGCTCTGTGGTTTTACGTTATTAATTAGCTATTTCCCACTTTTACGTGGTTCTAGGGTCATTGGCAGAAGTGTTATTTATTCTTGCTGGACTGTGTGGTTTTCCCTTCACATATCCCACCCCATTTACGATTGTTGGGGGAAGTTTTGATATTGTTTCTGAGTGTCCCTCCGTGCCGTGTGGTTTTTCCCCACACATTCAACCCCAGCGTGCATTGGGTTAAGTTTGATGCTCCTGCATATTGCATTGTGCCCCCACACATTCCACTCCAACTGGGGTTATTGGAGGAAGTGTTGATATTGTTCTGTGCGTTCCTCCGTGCCGTGTGTTTTTCCCCCACACATTCCACCCCAGAGTATATTGGGGAAGTTTGTTTTTCCTGCATTCTGCATTGTGCTGTGTGGTGTTCCCCCACACATTCCACCCCTATCAGGCTAGTTTGGGGAAGTGTTTTCAGTTTCCACTGTTTCATTGTGCCGTGTGGTGTTCCCCCACACATCACAACCCAACCTGTGTGTTGGGGAAAGGATTAACTTGGTTCTTGATGTTCTGTGTAGATTTAATCCATGCCTGCTTACTGATTTTGTATTCTCATTTCTCAGTTTTCTTCCACATCTTGGCTGTTGGTTTCCTTGTGCTCTTCGTGTTTGCCTGGCCAGCTTGTACAATTCTGGTACTTGGATTGGTATGTAGTATGTAGCGTGGGAGGGCCTGGCTTTTTGTTCTTGTTAGAAAGGAGGATGGTGGTGTGCATGAGCTTTTGTACTTGTGTCACTGTTTCTCATCTTTTGTAGATGTTGCAATGTGTATAATGCCTGTGAGCATGCTTTCTTTTACATTGCAAAGAAAGGGGATGTGTTATACTACTGCTGATCAGACTGAGTGCCTGGGAGAGAGAATGTGGGTAAATGGAATGTTCGTGTGTGTGAGTCTCAGTTGGAGATGGGATGAGCAGCAGTGAGGCTGCTCCTGGTGGGGCTGTCCCCTATGTAACTCCAAACCTTATTAAACCTACAAGGAAAACTATCTGGATTTGACCTTCTTCATTTTACTACAAATGTACACAATCAAAACATACATGTGTAGATCCTCCTAAATTAACAATTTGTTTAAGAGGGTCTCAACGTGTTAAACGTGCATAATCCCCGCCTATGGTATCAGAATTCACAATGTAAAACTTCCTTTTGTATTTGTTACAGGGTTACACCGTGGAAGGTCTGTTCCTGCTGCATTTGACACATGGTTTGCATAAGAATGTAAGTCTTCTTCACAGCTGGGCTAACAACTGCTGCGCAAACAAATGTCCATATATAAAGATGACCAACAAAGAGGTGGAGCTAAATCCTGTGAGTCCATGTCCATTAGCTAAAGCTGTCTTTAGCAAGACTTAAATCACTTAATCTCCCCATGACTAATAAAACTGAATGTGTCAGTATGTAACGCAACAGGTGCGCATATAAAGCGCTCCGATACCTTCAGGCCTAGTTCGCTCTATAGAACACTCCCAAATAAAACCAAGGTAACCTCCTCAGCGACCAGCTATGGAGCATGGGCAAGGCACACTTGGTGCTTTGTACTAGTCAAGAACTTCACCATAGTAATTTGGGGTTTTGAAATTTTTCAGCTGAGCAATGCTAGACGCTGTGACCTTCCAAAAGGAAGGCAAAACCTATTGAAGTTCCCTGCTGCAGCCTTGAACGTCATAGTCAAAAGCTTGGTATAGAGAGGCAAATTGCCACGATGCATCCAGAGAGATTGATGCTTCATTTTGTGAGGCTAGGTAGATATCCCTAGTTTAAATTGTTTTTCCCTAAGTTTTAACCTTTACTAAGAGTTTTCCCACTTTAATTCTGCATGACCAAAAGCCCAAGGTGTCTCGGGAAAGGTTATTTAGGCACCAGTCCACTGCTTTAAGTTGCTGGAATGCAAAAACAACAATTGAAGGACAGAATGCAGAACAATGTCATATATTCACCCCAGTACAGAGATCTGGGCCTACATATATCGTTTTTTTGCTCACTATGCCGTTCCAGTTAGAACCCAGCCATATGCAAATCGGTCTTGACCCTGTGCCTCATGGGAACAGTCCAGTACGAACTGCCAGGCCAGGTCCTCCCTGGACTGGAAACAGGCATCCCAGGACCGGTTTCGGGGTTTCACCCCTCATCAGCCAGGATAGCTTGACTCCAGAGGCATGGAGAGCACGGGACCCACGTCTGGGCACACCCGTCACACTCGGGGTGACAAATGCAAAAACAACAATTGATGGAGAGAATGCGGAACAATGTCATACAATCGCCATAGGACAGAGATCTGGGCCTGAATCCATCTTTTTTTGCTCACCATGCCATGCCATTCCAGATTGAAACTGGTCCTAGGATGCTTGTTTCCGGTTCAGGGATGACCTGACTTGGCAGTTCGGGCTGGACTGTTCCCATGAGGCACAGGGGCAATACTGATTTGCCAATGCCCAGGTCTAAACTGGGGTGGCATGGTGAGCAAAAGAATGATGGATTTAACCCAGATCTCTTGACGGGGTGTGTTCGCGAAACTCGGGAGGATTACCTCCTCCCCTCGCGGTGCTGCGAGCACAAAAGGTAGGGGCCAGTCAGCCTCCGAAAGCAAAATGTCATACGTGGATGAAAGATTTTCCCAAAATACCCCTTTTATGGTACGTTGTATGTCACCTTCGATTAACAGGACAATTTCATAAAGTCTATCAGGGGGAGCAACTCTCGTATCAGCTGTTTCTATCACAACGTATATATCAGTCGCTGTCACCTTCAGTAGTGGACGCAGGGCCTCTCTCACAATGGTAATCTCCGCCGCGCTGTCCAGCAAAGTCAGAGCCCATGTCAGATTCCGAAGCCGCGTTCTCACTATCTGTGGCATATCGATGCGCTGTTAAAGCCTCGACTTTCTTTTTGGCAAACTGCGGTCTCTTCGGCGTTAAGCCGTCCTGCTTTCCTGTACCGTCTGTCTGGCGGGGCTGGTCACGTCCTTGAAGACCACCCGACCCCTTCCGCCTCCTCCACCACCACCGGTCTTCGGGGCCGATTGAGTCCTGAAAGGAACGAGGAGAGCGTTGATCAGAAACCTGAAATCGATCAGGTAATTTAATCGTCGCGCAAGTCATAAACACGTTCTGTTTGCGCAGGCATCGGAGACGCAGGACGAGATTCTTGTGTCTGCTGTTGTTGCTGTTGCTTACCCTGTTTCTGTTTTTTAGGCCAATTTTGTTTCTTGGACTTGGGCTGAACTTCTGTTTCTGAAGCCTGCACTTGGGGTTGCTTTTTCTCTTTAACAGAAAAAGGCTTGAGACCCCTACTATTGCGACCCACGGTCTTATAAGCCGCCACAATAATCCTCGCTAACTGTCGGGGTTTCTCGGCATCGGGAATCGCCGCCAAAGCATTAGCCACCTGAAAGTTCACTGCATCCCCCCTGACATTAGCAAGAATGAGATCGCAAACCACATCAAAGGTGCCACACAGGCGCATACCCAATTCAACCGCAGCCTCCGGTCCGTGATCATCCAGAACACGTTTAAGGACCGTAGGCAGGACAGCCATTAACGGAGTGCTGTAGCACCTCGCATAGACCGCCGCAAATGTTCTACCCCAGGTTTCACAGTCACCGAGTTCAGGGGCCAAATCTTTTGGCAAACTAAGTGCCAGAATCCTGTGTTTTTCACCAGGAGTCGTATTAGGAAATACTGCTTCCAGCTGGTCAAACTTCTCGGCAACCCAGAAAGGAAAATCATCCTTTTCCTGGAACGCTTGCTCATCACAGCATTGACTATCACGGGACTGAGCTTCAAACCGCCCTGTCCGTCCGGAAGTGCCGCACCTCCCGGGGGCCCACCCGGAAGATTACGGGCTATGTATTGCACTAAAGCTCGAATCACGGCAATAGAGACTACATGTAGTCTACGAATTTCAGCTAGGTTACAATTGCCGTGTTGAGGGTGAGGAGTAAATCCAGCCAGAACAGGCCAATTTGCGCCTGGAATGGACAAAGGACCTAACCTCGGAGCGGTCAAAGAATGGGGTAGGGCGCCATCAAACCAAACGCGATGCTGCCAAGTATCAATAGGTACTTCCTGTGCCCTGTACGGAGTATATTCAGCCGGTACAGGTGAGGGAGTGTAAGTGTGGAACACAGCAGAAATAGCGTCCACAGCCGGAAATGTCACCCACGAATAAAAGAGTTTGTACGGGCAAGCTGCTTCCGCACTTACCACATTATCACAGCCAAGCCCTCAACGGGTACATTGTAAGTCAGCAAATGATTGCGCACCGCAATGCGACTATGCTGTGGAATGTCCACTGGTTGGGCCATGACAGCACAGGAATGTAGAAAAACAAAGTAAACTTTGTAGCACAACTGGGAAGTAATTCAAGGAAACCGTTTTAGAAAGATTCAAGCTTGAAAAGACCTATTTCAAAAATAGGTAGGTTTGTCCGACACCACCGTTTTCCGGAAACGACAGTGAAGGGGTTAAGGAGTGAATGATATACTACTCGAGTGTCATGATATAAGACCACCAACGATCGGGCGCCAAGTAGCAGGGATTCCGTTCTCCTACAGAACTGTGCATAGAGATTTGGAACCTCAGTGAATTAGGGTGGCCCAAAACTCACCTCAGTACCCAAAATCCCCTTACCGAGCTAGCTACAGTGTCTCATTGGTCATAACAAACTCCCAACGTTTAGACAAACCAGAACATGAACTTACAATACCTCAGGTCACGTGGAACACATGAGCACTCTTTCGTTATACAATCATTTCAAACCAGAACGTGGAGTAAATGAGGACACGTGCACATTGGAAATATTTATTTACTAATGCCGTTTTCTCAAACGCAGTATCTTAGATAATACAAGGAAACATATTATCAGAAGCAAAGTTATCAGCATAATTACTAGTCCATAGAAAGCAAAAGGTGACAGCATGCTAAAATGCTGTGATGAATAAGGGTTAACAAGACCTAATTCTCACCCTCCCTAACTAGCATATTATATTAATATCTAAGAAGGTCTCTTTGGGTTTTAGCAGGGCGGCCCCATACCTCAAGATCCTAGTGTGAAGGGATCACATCATCTTCCACCAGCTCTCTGCATGCGAACCGCATCAAGTGTGTATCGTGTGCTCTAAGCAAAGCAATATAAAACGCGCCTAAAGCCAGAATTTGGCAGAAGCTGCACTTATGTTATGTCTATGAAGGTGCGAAGATCAGACCTCACAACAATACTGTGTCGAGTTATCCTTGAAGGTTCAGCACTCACTGTACAGACATAGTTTACCAAGCAAAGCTGATATCAGAGCAATAACATATTATTCTCATGTAAATCACAACGCTCTTCTAGGCTGAAAGCTAAAACAACAATTATGTGCCGTGTGCAGAAGCAGCAAAAAGGAAAAATGGCGTTTAAACATTTAATAAGCTTATGCTAACTTAACACGGTATATAGGTAAGCAGTAACTATATGACAACATATCAGACCCCTGCAGAACTCAAAAAAAGATTGGAAGAACTGAATAAAACTATGAATGAGTTTGAAATCACACTCAAGGACACAAAATATGTTAAGTTCCATAAGGATAAAAAATCATTTTCCCATGAGAAAGTGTATCCTTACATTAAAAATGATTACACCCCCACAGGAAACAACCCTGGTTACAATACAGAAAGTGAGGGTTCAGATACTGGATCAGATACATCGGATTCCAGTTCTAACCGCTACCAGACTAGGAACAGAAGACCAAGAGGTGGTAGAATGAGAAACAGAGGTGGTTATGTATGGCCCCCTTACCAAGGGGCTCAACCCTTCGGCCCACCGCCACAATACTTCTATGGACCTCCACCCCCTTTTCACCAATCCTTCCAACAACAACCATATCCTATTTGGAACAATTCCCAACCTCTGGAACCTCATCAGTAGCCTTTTTTAGTGAGAGGCAAGCTTCCCCAAAGAGGAAGAACAAAACGAGGACAACAGGTGCAATGGGCACAACCTCTAGAAACCAACAGGAGTCACACGCGCAGCATGGGACCCCTGAATGTGCCAACCACCAGCCACCAGTGAGTCTTGTGGTTAACCTATCTGATACCACCCTTACACTAGACCAGACAACTGTACTAAAGAAAGGTCTAGGCTTTGTGCCCACAGCTACCCTTGACAAGTTTAAACTATGCTGCGAACTGAAGGAGTTAATTCGTAGGATAAAGCTCGAGATATTCTTCAAGGATAAAGCACAAAATATCACTATCAACAGCAACACAGGACTAAAGAAAAAATCCAATTTTACCCCCCCCCCCACCCAGCCAGCAGCATGCCAGTTGAACTACTGGCTTTCGAAAAAGCGGTCTAGAAAGAGGTGACCGAAATAGATCCAAAAATGATAACAAAACTTTCACAATACCAGCAAGAAAGAGATGGAAGCAATCCTGCAGTTGTCAAACGAACCATCCATAACAATAAAACCAGCGGACAAAGGTGGTGCAATAGTAGTGCAGAACACCACAGACTACAATACAGAGTGTCTACGCCTCCTAGCAGATGAACGGAATTACGAAGTCTTGGGAACAAACCCAACAGAACGGCTCCACAGAGAGATAGCAAGTTTAGTTTAGTTTAGTTTTGCATTTCTAACGTGCAACAGCTACCCACAAAGGGTTTCCCGGCGCGAATTTGTGAAACAAATTAAGGTAGGGCTAAGGTCAGGGGGAATGTCTAGATGTTAAATAACCAGGTTTTTAAAGCTTTACGAAATTTCATGTAGTTGATCTCATTGCGTACCGGGAAAGGCAAGGAATTCCATAGCCGAGGTCCTAGATAGGAGAAAGATTTGCCGCCCATACGAGAGAGCTTGAATTTCGGGATGACAAACTTTTTTGATGTGGAAGTGCGGAGAGTGCGGGACGGGCAGTATGGGTGAACGAGCGAGTGGAGATATTTTGGGGCCGAGCCAGTATTCATTTTATGCATAAAACACAGTGCTTTCAATTTGATTCGGTTTTCGACCCTAAGCTAATGAAGGTTACGGAGGTATCGGGTAGTGGGAGTGGCTCTGGGGATTTTACATAGCAGTCTAGCAGCTGAATTCTGGATAACCTGCAGTCTGCGGATGGTTGCTTTTTTTTAGCCCAGGTAGAGTACATTGCCATAGTCAATCCTGGAAGTAATCAAGGCATCGACTACGGTTTTCTGAGTAGACTCATTTAGCCACTTTAAGATTGCAAAACATTTGGCTGAAGTTTTTGATTCAAGTTTGATAGAAGAATCATTGACAAACGATTGGATGTCCAAAAAAGAGGCACACTTTCTGGAGAACAAAGATCCCACTATGCCTTACTTCTATACGATTCCCAAAATACATAAGACCATGGAAAAATCACCAGGGAGACCAATAGTCTCAGGAATTGGATCTATCCTAGAACCCCTATAAAAATTTGCTGACGCTTTTCTCCGACCCCTAATACAACGGACTGACACATACCTCCAAGACACGAAGGCAGTTCTCTGCCTCATTAAAAATATGGAGTTCAATCCTATAACCCACATACTAGTGGGCCTAGACGTAGAGAGCCTCTACACTAGTCTGCCTCATAAAGAGACACTCGAAATTCTAGAGGAGGTTTTGTTTCAAGAGTAATGGCAATACCACACCCCCAGACATGTGGTATTAGAGTGCTGTCGCCTAGCACTGACAGAAAACTTTTTTCAATTCCATAACAATGTGTACCACCAGAAGCATGGGACGAGCATGGGGAGTACTTTCGCGCCGAGTGTGGTGGGGTAGTACGTCCACCATTTGGAAAAAGAGAAAATCTTACACCCTGACAACAATCCCCACCTAAATCAAGTCAAACTATGGAAACATTACATAGACGACGTGCTCATGATTTGGGAAGGGGATGAAAGTGAAGCGGGGGTTTTCTTACAATGGCTTAACTTACAAGATCCTTTTCTTAAGTTTACCTCTTCCATGAGTAGATCCAACCTGGTATTTTTGGATCTAAACATACAGGCCCAGGAAGGAAAATTAACAACAACCACACACTTCAAGCCAACGGCCAGGAATTGCCTCCTCAGATTCAATAGCTTTCACCCCAGACAACTAAGGGAAAATCTACCCTTCGAGCAATTCCTGCGCCTTAGAAGAATTTGCTCTGAAAAAAGAGATTACAAGGCCCAAGCCAAAGACCTGAGCGAAAAACTCATACTAAGAAGCTACCCCAAACACATAGTGACACAGGCAAATAAAAGGGCCTCAAACAACAACCGAGACGCCCTTTTGGAACCCAAAGCTAGCCAGGAAAAAACAAAGAAGCGGCAAATCTGTATAACCACCTACAACATAGCTTCTGATCAGGTGACTAAGTTCATTAAAAAACACTGGAGAACATTAAACAGTGGAGGTTTAAATCTAGAGAAACCCATGTTTAGCCAGCGCAAAGGAAAGAATCTCCGTAACTTTGTGGTTCACACAAGACCAAGGGAACTACAAGGCTCAGTGGGCGCAGATCGCCTTCTCCACCCCCTCCCTTCAGGACATTACCCCTGAACAAACTGCAGTGTTTGCCATCTGACCTCAGCCACTAAAAACATCCACTTTAACAATGGCCTTACATGGGAACTAAGGTCTTTCTCTAATTGTAACACTGCTGGCGTTGTCTATATGATCACCAGTACATGTGGATTAAACTATGTGGGCATGACAACTAGAAAGGTCAGCACATGTATGGTCGAACACCGGAGTAGTTTCAGGTGTAAACGTTCAAATACAAAAATGACCACGCATTTTCTTGAAAAAGCGCACACTCCTAATGACCTGAGGTGGGTGGTCCTGGAAACTGTGAAAACCCAAGCCAACCTAGAAAATAAACTCTTTGACAAGAAACAACGGTGGGTTTTTAAACTCCATTCTGACACCCAAGGCCTGAACGATGAGATACCTTGGGGCCAACTTTCATAAGAGAACTTGAAAATGTATGATGCCCAGCCGTTGAGCAAAAGTACAGTAAAATGAAGGCACCACTATGAATATCTCTAAAGGTGGCACCGTAAAGCAGCTACATGTCTGTGTAGCCATACATATTTAACCTCACTAAAACTAAGGGTCAGCCTAATGATGTTGTTAGGTTATATAACCATTCCTTTGACCTTTCCCAAGTATAGAGGTAGGAGTATCGTAAATAGTATGTCAGGGTCATTATACACTTATATGGTTAACATTTTTAGACCCACGCTTGCTCTATGTTTCACCAAAATTGGCCTTGGACCGTTTTTTAACAAATATTGCCTAATTAATTTTCTGGGCTGGTATTCGAGTGGAGACCTTCTAGAATTAATCCTTTTTCAAAATCCGATCTCGCAAAAGCATTGTGGAAGCATTTTGCAAGACACACTTATCCTCCCAACATGGCCGCCACGAAAATCTAACCGAGCGCTCTAGCCTTCCCGCAATGACAATGCAGAAGCGCTCGGTCTTAAACAGCCTCCAGACACACACGCGTTAAGATGCTGTCCGCAGGAAGCCTTGTAGGTGATAGAGCCACGTAATCCTGATAACCAAGTAAGTGCCGGGTATCTGTTCCATAGGGCCACAACGGACCGATGGCCCTGCCCCAGATTTCGTACCCTCCTCCCCGTTTTTCTACAGGGATGCGAGTCACGCAGTCGGTTCGAGTTTGGCATACCTACCAGCCAAATATGCCGATCACTAATCCGGCACTCATTTCCTGATTATCCTCAGATTGGGCAGGATACGAGCTTTCCTCCGCACACCATGGGGCACAGATAGGTCCCGATCAATGTAGGTAATAGTCTGTTTCTATCGTTATTCGTGTGATTTGTGTGTTTACCACTGTATGCAGTAATAATCTGTTTTAACTCCACGCCATTTGGCATTTGCACTTTATAAGCATGGACAGAGGCGCAGCCAAGTTTGGATTTGAATCTGGTGTATGGAAAAAACGCTACTATGCTGTGGGGTCATACCCCGTTTATCCTTTAAAATATTTTGTTTTTCCTTTCAGGTACAACGTGACCATTAGGACGTATTTACTAATGCATGCCTTATTACTGCAGCATTAATTTAATTGATTTCACTTTTTCCTTAATATAGCACGGTTTAGGAGTGGCGTACACAGGGCTGGTCCCTGTGTAGTCCTGAAGAAGAGATAGGGGAATCTCGAAACATGTTGGCACAAGTGAATAGGCATACCTAACTCATTGACAGTAGGATCCCTAGTTCTCTACCCCGCTTTTAATATACCACCTAGGAGCAAGAATAAATCATTTATAGCTCACTAGGCAGGTATTTTTAACCCACATAAAACATACCACTCCACATTCACAAACACCACTTACACCACACATAGTCCATCACTAAAAAAGTGCTCCTACGTAGTTCGCAAGTCGTAGCACGCCTCAGTCCGTAGAGGACTGGGATGGCCCCAATGATGAAGCATGTCACCATGGGGAAACCCTGGTGAGTGAGGGGACTCAAAAAAGAAATATCATTTTCTTTTCATCTACATCACACAGATATTCCAACCCCAACGAGTGTTGTGAATACTAAATACTATTTACCTACAGGCCAGGTTTCTGACTTTTGTTTCAAAAAAGTTTTTGTTTATTACTAATGATAGGAGGGTGAACCTGGCCTTATTCTTTTCCCTCTTTCTCCCCCTTTTTTTGAAGGAAATGTTTTTAAGTGACAGCCAATTAAAATGTTCAGTTGCAGCACATGTACTTAATTTCATCGAGGCAGCCATTACTCCTTACTTCTTCCTTTACACCTTGGGTTCATCGACTTCCGTAAAGCTTTTGACAGCATAAGTCGGCCAAAACTATGGGAAAAACTTGCAAGATGGGGCATTCCACAGTCAATACTGAAAGCATTAATCGCTCTACACACTGACACATGGGTAAAAGTGCGAGTAACATCAAGTTGGTCGACTTCGAATAAAATCTACACCACCAGAGGTTTAAAACAAGGGTGTACCCTTGCACCAATGCTCTTCAACTTATACCTCGCGGATCTCCCTGAATGGTTGTCACACACTCGTGCTTTCCCTCCAGGAATAGAGTCAAGAAAGATCCAAACTCTCCAATATGCTGACAACACCATTCTGCTAGACCAAACCCAGATGGGTCTTCAAAGACTGTTCGACTCCCTCGCTCGGTACTGCAGCGTGAACATGCTCGAGATAAATGTGTCGAAAACCAAAGCAATGACAATATCTTCTGGAAAAACTAAAAAAATCACGTGGCTCGTCGAAGGGAAGAGATTAGAAACCGTTACTGCTTATAAGTATCTGGGGGTGTGGATCGACCACAAAGGGAGACCCTCTGCGCACACAATTGAAATGCAGGCTGTTGCTCGCTCCCTGGAAGGGTCCTTTATAAGAACGAAAAGTGCTCTGCACTACCAGGATCTAGTGCCATTAATAAAACTGATCTCAGCAAAACTTCTTCCCACAATCTCCTTCGGGGCAATAATATTTAAGGACAAAATGAACAATTGGTTGGATAGAGCTCAATCGTCGTGCTACCGCAGGGTTTTTCGTCAGCCAACTTCATCCGCCCATGCCCAAATCCGGAAAGAATTCTCACTGTCTTCCCAGAGATGGATAATGAGCGCACGCTACATCAGTTATTGTTTAAAAACTAAGCATGCTAACCCTTACACCGTAAAGAGCTGTTTATGGTCAGTCTTCAGCAATCACAAAACTTCCTGGAACAAATATTTGACGTCATGCCTTGATGCCCTCAAAGCAAAGGACATATGGTCATCCCCCCTGCCCATCAGCGCGAAAGCAGAACTCCTAACCAAACAAGCAAAAATTCTATCAAGCGAACTCGATGAACAACGTGTCGTCCAGCTCTCTCATGGTCCTTGGGCCTCTAAATTATATGTCCCGAAAACTCTTCCGTCCTACCTCGCTTCTTCTATCAAAGTCCACATAAAACTCCAATTAATGCGACTTCGTTTCGGTTTAATCCCGCTGATGGCCTAGAAGTTTGGCCAAGGATACAAGTAGGAAGTATCATCGCAATGTCGCTTCTGCAAGCTGGACGATGAAAACCTTATCCATATCCTGTGCATATGCCAAAAACTCCGAGCTCAAAGAAACTTCTGGCTGCGTCCAATTTGGCTGCTTCTTAACATCAGGACCTGCCAAGAAGCATTAGACGCTTGCATGAGAGGCGATTCTCCGCAGTTGGCGGCGCGTTTTGTTAAGTTTATCTCAGAAATTAACTCCCCTAATTTTGTCTTTTGACCAAGCTTGAGTTCGTTTTTCCCCCAGTGACATTATTACATGTTTTTTTAACATATAATTTTTTTCCTTTTCTTCTTTTTTTTAATTGATCTGTGTAGCTCCTCCCTCTTTCAGTATGTAATGGTCATTTCTGCGAGTGTACTTTGCAAGGATTTTAATTAATTGTGCAAATAAAACTTTTACTTACTTACTAACTTCCTTCTACAGGACGTTTTGCAATCTCCAACCACAGGAGACAATTTCACGGGTGTGCAAACTGATATCAAACCCAGACTACGTGGTCATTTGGGGTCTGCAAGAAACAAACCACTCTCTTAGAAAAACCTTTCAGTGACAGAGCTCCAAAACAGAACTGGGCATAAAAACTCTCCAGCCCTCAGTGAGGCACATTGGACATTACCACAGATCGGCTTATTTATTTCTACTTGGCTCTAACTATGGAGTGAGTAAAGCAGGGAATTTCAAGAGTAAAACGCAATGGTGTTTGGCGATGACCCCCTTAGCAAAATCAAATTACATTTTTTACCCTTACTTTAGCCAGGATTTGCTGAAAATATACTCAGTTTCTAATCAAGAAATATGTTTTTGGTAAAAATAACTCCATATTCCCTTTCACCACAGAAAACCAAAATCACGGTGTGTTCCATTCAGCTCATCTTCCTCTCACTAAATTTCTCCCACAGTATGCCCAGTTACCTATGCTAAAGAAGAAAGAAAATCTTCAAATCCTTATCAGCGCTACCACCTATGCTTGACTTGGCTCCCCTGTCTGGGAATGATAGCCCTTATTAGAAGAGCAAGATGCTGTGGGAACTAGTCAGATGGGCAAGTGTCCTGAAAGTTCTACACAATGCGCCTTCCATTTTTACGATACATTAGCGCTGGTTTCACTCTGAAACATTTCAGTGGGATTCCCTCACTCCAAAGGAGATTAGATGGGAAAAGCAAAGATTGGGTGTGAACATGGGGAGTTCAGTCAGGAACATGAATGACTGCTTTCTAAGTAATGCACTTTAAGCTTCATGAAAATTATATTTAATAATTTAATACCCGGATTAGGTGTAGGGAACCAAATCAAGAGATTACATTGATTTTCTGACTATGGATTACCTTTAACAGTGATATTCAATGTATGTCCAAAGAGGCAAGATCCATGCAAAATATTCAGGATAACCAAGGCGTATCAATTTCATTTAGATTCCTTGTATGTTAATTGGTTGTATGGGGCTAACATAAAAATAAGGTCCAGATTCTGCACCACTGAACTACAGAATGCCAATTTGGACTTCACTGTGTTTTCCTAGCAAAAATCAGCAGATCAGGATTTTTTATTATCTATGTAATGTTAATGAGACAGGCTGTGCAACCGGCTGCCGGAAACAGTTTGTTTAAGCAAGGTAGTTTTTACAGGTGTAGAAAACACTCCCTTTATAACTGCATCACATAATTTAACTTTGTGCAACTGTGCAACACTTTTTCCACACAATTACAGTTGTCTTAAAGTACCACTTTAAGCAAATTCAATGTAAAAAACACTTTCTTTCCCAAACAGGCACATGTAGCCAGGGGCAAAATGAGTGGGGGTGGTTCGTCAAACAGTGGATTTCCACTCAAGAGGGATGAACACTTCTTCAATCCGCCAGTTTAAGAGGAGGAGCTTGGTGGTGTCTGAAATAATATTCTGAGAAAAGTAGCTGAACCAGAATGTTATTCTCTGTATCTGAATTAGGTTTTGAAATACAATTATTTGGAATCAGATATTTCTCTTTAAGAAATAAAAAGTTCTTACAGGCACACACTGTTACCGTTCAGGGAAATCCAAGAAGATCCCATGATGGAGGTTGGTGCTTCACTATATCACTCCCACAAGGTATTAAAACATGAGATTTCTTTCTTGAACCCAGCTACCGAAGGGAGAACTATTTGGACTCCTCAAAATTACATTTTAAACCCTGGAAGGAGGCACTTCAGTGGAGACAGACTTAAGGGAGGAAGCTCTCACACCAGTCCCCATCTGTAGGAGAGTGGGATTTGAGGGCCACAGATTCCAGGAATGCCCACGAATGTACAGACTTCCAATGCTAACAGCAATTGAAGAACTGTTACTTTTATGGTGAGGGTGAAACGTTAACGGTCAGCTGGCTGACAGCTTAAAGAGGTAGTAACCAGGTGTACTGATAACAAAAGGCTTGAACAAGAGCTTGTTAGAGAAGAGGGTTAGAATAGCTATGCTTCAAAGCCCATGAAAAATTATAAAGACATCACACAGCGTTTTGCTCTGATGGAGTCTGCAACCAGTAGAGTCATCTAGCTGAGCAGCCCATTTTTACCCTTTATTTATCCAGGCATATACAAATCTGGAAATGTTGCAAAGGAGTAACTAAAGCACTTCAAAACGTAGGCAAGCCGGATGAAATTAAGGCGCAAAAAGCTGTGATCTTCAATGGGATGAAGTTAGCGTAATGTAATGCAGAGTAAATCACTGGAACCTGCAAAAGACAAAGAATAAGTGATCTACAGAGAGGTGTCCTAAAACAGAACAACCTCTATTTCAAAGTACAACAGACAGTTGAGACACAACCAAAGATTGAACATCTAGCAAAAAGTGGAATTCCCACTGGATGAATGGTGACATTGTCATGTTCAGGTTACACAAAACAGAATGAGTGAGAACCCATACTAAGCTCCAAGGAATTCCAGTGTAAAAATTACAAAATGCTTCAGACTGAATAGGTGCCAAGACAGAGAAGAAGGAATAAGTTTGAGAAAAAATACCTGCAACAACTAGGTAGAATGATAACCTCTTGGATGCCAATGGCAAGGTCAGCTCGTCATGCAGTACACTGAATGTGTGCTTATGACGAGCTGGCCTTGTCATGAATAATGGGAAATAAGGATCTTCAGCGTAGGAGAAAAATCTCCATAGCATTGAAGGTGTTCTGTAGCACCACAGACATGGATCGTATTGTACCCAGAAACTGCACTTGGAACAACGCTGGAACTGATTAAACAAATAATAATAATAATACCAACAATTGTGCACAAGTGTAGGTTTACTGTTTCCCCATCGAGTAAAGTGTTATATGGGAACAAGAATTAACCTTTAGGAGCCAGAGAAAACCAAGGCCATGCCGAGTTCCAGAACTATTGCAGGAAGAGAGAAAGCAAAGACAAAAATACAATAGATGAAGGCAGCAAAGGTTGATACACTATCGAGCTGGTCCAAGAAGCTGACTGAATCAGACATACACCCAGTAAGACCTACTTGAAACTTCAAATAAAAGCAGAAGAATTATATCTGCATTTCAGGTGACCTTCAAGCAAAGGGATTGTGTTGGCTGAATCTAAAGTGCCTACTGAAATTAAATGAAAACTGTGCTTATGTTGTGTGGACTTCCTATGTCCAGCCCAAACCTCCCTCCTTCCAATGCCAGGGTGATTGAGCTAAATTAACAGAAAGACACAGACAAATCAAAAGGGAAAGTGATCACCTAAACATGGTCTACTGTATTTGATGAACAGTTTGGTACCTCAGTTGGTAGCAGACTGAGTCACCCTGTAACCCTGCTGGATAAAAGGAAAAGCAGAAGAAGCATGAAAAGGGACACCCATGTTTTTTATATTATTATTCTTCTTTATTTCGGCCGGTTGGCCATAAAAGACACACATATATACATGCATAAAACAAAGGGTCATAACAATGTACATACACAAATACTTTAAAAACAGATGTCTTTTAAAATACAGTACAAGATAAATTTCCGGCAACCTCTTTTTAGCACGAAGTGCTCCATTTCGTTTAGCAGCTGGAATATAAGTATATACAAAATTAATACTCAAAGTATCTGACCAAACTTCCTACGAACGATATACACAGAGTGAAGGAACCTACTAATACTGAATACAATAAACTGAGAGGTATTAGTTTTTATAATCCTATATGCCGTGATACAAGATCTTGTTCCTAGGAGAGTGCACATAGGTTTAAGCCATCTCTTTCGTGCTTTCGAATATGCTTTGCATATAAACAGCATGTGGACCTCATTCTCCGTACAAGAATCTAAGCACATGGAACATTTCCCACCTATAGCATTTGGACAATCCAGTTTTCTCTTGGACCAACGTTTTATATTTGAATTCAGCATGAGGTTCCCATACCTGAATTTCAAAAATAGAGACTTCGCAACAGGCGGCTCTATTTCGTCCAAGAAAATTTCAAAGAAGGGTTCATCCTTAAAAGTTAAAAATTCTTGGATTAAGGACCCAGTTCTATTTTCATACACTAGCCTATAAGTCATGTAGGACCAGAAGGCTCGCTTTACTATGGACTTGGCAAATGATGGTAAATTATCTGGATTCTCCCACAACTGGGACAAGCCCAGAATCGAGAACCATTTTTTAATATGTCTAAGCCATAGAATGGAGTGAAAAGAATCTAGGTCCAATATCTCTCGTAGGCCGTTCCTATATTCGGATAGTTCTGGAGTAGACCATATCCTTATCCAGAACATTAATGGTCTTATGGGAGTAAAATAATCAGTTCTTTTAAAATTCAAATCAAATTGAAGAGGGATTAATGGTGTACTAGCGGGAACCCTTACAATTGTTCTCATAAATTTATTATCCAAACCATAGAAGCTATCCCTTGCCCAAGGTCCCCATATCTCAGCCCCATACAGGGCGGCAGATTGGATTTTAAATTTAAAAAGTTCGAGCACAGGGGTCACGCTCTTACTTGTACTAGCATTAAATTTGCTAATAATTGGTTTGACATTATGGGCATACGACACCTTGCTTCTCTCGATTTGGGCCTTCCATGTTAAATTTGAGTCGAGTACAACCCCCAGATAGGAAAAGATATCCACAGTTCCTAAGGTTTGGCCATTTAAAGTCAAAATCCCTCTATCTGGTTTACTAGGGTTCAATGCCATACACTTGGTTTTGTCAACGTTTATTTCTAATCCTTTCATCACACAATAGCTACTAAATGCGTTTAGGAGTGCCTGGAGGCCCTTCTTGGTTTGGGATATTAAAATGGTGTCATCCGCGAAGAGCAACGCAGGCACCCTTTCTCTATTAAGCTGAGGTGAGTCATTGATACAGCCATTCAAGTGATCAGGAACATCATTGACAAATAAGGAAAATAAGGTGGGGGCCAAGACGCATCCTTGCCGGACACCACGCTCAATTGGAATGTTACGCGTCAGTTCACCATTTGGACCCCACCTAATGTTGGCATGATTCCTAGCATGTAGCTCGACTATTTGGACCAAAAGACGCCCTGGCAGACCGGCTTCGCTTTGGGATCTCCAGAGGAGGTTGCGAGGGACAAGGTCAAATGCCGCTCTCAGATCTACGAAAGCTACATACAAATGACCTTTCCTAATGTGCACATATTTCCAATATATACAACAAAATCTGAAGACCTGATCTAAGGTACTAGTCTTGCTCCTAAAACCTGCTTGGAATTTGGAAAGTATTGTTTTTTCCTCCAGCCAATCATTTATCCGAAATAATAAATGTTTGGCATAGAGTTTTTGCAGGGTGTCCATTACACTAATTGGTCTATAGTTTGAGGGTACAGATCTATTTCCTTTTTTGAAAATCAAAACAACTTCTGCTGCACACCAGCTATCAGGAAATAGACAATTTTTAGACAGAACATTGAACAAGCGATTTATATATGGAGCCCATACTTCAATTTCGTGTTTATACAGGTCTCCCGGTATTTTATCAGGGCCAGGAGCTTTACAATTTTTTAGTTCGTTGATTGCCCTTTTTGTCTCATCTAGTGTAAAATCAAGACATTCAATAGGTGGAGGCAACCATGGAATCTCATCAATACCACTATCATATTGTTTGTAAAGAGATGTGAAGTGTGTCATCCAAGTCAATTCATCTAGAAACGTGTCCTTCACAACTCTACCTGCATGACCCTCGTTTGCAACCAACCTCCAGAAGCCAACATTGTCATTGGATTTGGCAGCAACAAGCATGTCAGCCCAAATCGACTCTTCCCATGATTTTTTTGTAGTTTTTTGGACATACTTATACTCTTCCCTTGCAAGTCTAACATTTTCCTTTGATTTATTTTTAATGGCAAGCAAAAGCTCCCTCTTAGCCAACCTGCATGAATGGTCATACCATAATTTGCCATGGCATCCCACTCGCACATTTTGTTGCCTTTTCTTTGGCATTTTGGACAAGCAGGTTTTTAACTCATTGAAAAAGAACTTATGTAACTCAACAAAATGATCATAATGGTCGGGTAAGAAGGGTTGACCAACTATAGGCCCGAACATCGTCCCAAAAAGTGAATAGACCGAAGCTAAGGCCTTACCCTCGGCTAATATGTACGGCCATTTTAGTGCACGTCTGTTGTTATTAACATGTACCTGCTCACACATTTTACGGTTGGCAATCTCAGTCAGTATTGACGCAGAGCTGTAACTAAACATGTGTGCATCAATATAAAGTTCAAGGGGATAGTGATCACTCTCATCCCTGTTTGCCACCTTAAAATCAACCATAAAATGCCAAATTCTTAATGAGACAAGTATGAAGTCTAAATTACTTTTGGACGTTGCAAAAGTTGGCTGTTTTGTTAAGTCAGATGGGAGACGGCCATTGCATGCTCTGAGACCATGATCTGCAGTTAGCCTCGTTAGTTGGACGGCCAGAGTAGAGTATTTAACGCAGTTTGAAGTCTCAAGATGGGGGATATTATATGCTTGGTCTTCATCCTCAAAGATATCAATGATCCCAAGAACCGGTTCAAAGTTGTAATTTAAGTCGCCTCCCAGAATCACAGGAACGCCACCAACCACCCTTTTCAGGAAGGCATCCAAGGCTTCCAGAGTAGGAGAAACCTTGGAATGACCAAGGGGTCTATTATAAACATTGACAATGTAACATTCATCCCCATTCAAATTTACCAATTTTAGTGCCAGAATGTCAGGGGTTCCTGTGTCTATTGCTTTGACCCTTATTTTTAATGTGACTTTGAGCCATATGATCAAACCCCCAGACGGCCTCCCCCTGTCAGACTGGACCGCCTCAATACCAAAGGTTTTAAATCCTATCCTGTGCGGAATATCCATCACCCATGTTTCTTGCAATAGACAGAAATCACTGGAGTCAACATAATCAGCCCAATCTGGGTCTATCAGATTTTTGCTTACTCCAGCAATATTCCAGGACAAAATAAGCAACTTTGGGGTTGACCCACTACCAGGACGGATGGAATCATCAATGGACAGCACAGGTACCAACAGAGGATTTACACTATCTAGCTGTGGATCAGCAATTTGATTCTCTGCTTCGGTGATCGAAACCCCTGCTACAATGCTAATTCCATCCCCAAGACAACCCTCACCCACATCGTGACCTTTTGGGTTCACTACTGCAAAACTTTCCGTGTTCTGGGAATCCCAAGTTTTGCAATAGTTTTTAACTCCCACTCCCTCATTCAGCGGTTTCTCGCTACTTCTACTTCTGGGGTAGATATTCACATCACCGGGTGAACAGTAGGTGCCATGTGACTTGGGAATACAATTTAGCAAGGTCTCATGTCAGTCCACTGCATCTAGGCAACTGAACCTGTTGAAAGTGGGAATTCCATTCCACATATTTCGGTCAACCTGTCTAGCCAGATTGGGTACATAACCGTAGTGTTGTTTAACAGTATTCCAATTGGACCCATAGTTTGGGGGCCTAGGTGGGGGATAAAAAAAAGATAAGGGCCTGGCTTCAATAGATGAGGTGTCTCCATATGATTTCCATGTGCATATCTGATGGGCACTATGGGGTTCCTCGAATGATATAACTATACAGTCACCCGGAATTGATTTAGCTATAGGACCAACCCATTGTACCCTGCGGACCATAAGGATTTTACTTTTCATATGGTTTGGAACAGGTTTGTTTGAATTTAACCAATAGATCACCTTATTTTTTAGGGATAAGAAGTTCTCTTCAAATTGGTTTTCCAATTCAGGCACCCCAGTAAGGACAACTACATAGGGACTGGCATCAGGGGGCAGATCTATATATCCTCCCTTAAGATTGTCATAAGCATGGGTTGTTTGATAGTTAAGTTTGTTCGTTCTGTTGGCAGAAGATTTATCAGCCAGGGATTTGTTTGGACCCAAAGTAGTGTATGTGGGGGGAGGTATGTCAGCAGAAGACTTCTGTGTAACAGGAGTCTTGGAGGCAGGGGAATGAGTGACAACAACATTCGCTATCTGTGACTTCTTGTTTTGTACAGGACCCTTCAAAGAAGGTTTGCTAGTGGTGTTGACAGATTGTAGATTTAAGGGTGTGGCATTAGGTTTTGTTACAGTACTCGTTGTCGGGTTTGTACTTATAATTTTTACTACACCCTTTTTTTGATGCTGTGTACTAAATAGATTTGTATTTGAGGATATCACAGGGGCCATGGTCAGAGCCTGTATGGGAGTTACGGGTACATCACTACCATTAAGGCTTAAACTAGATAGGGTGATAATACTTTTTTCTACCTCAAGTAGCTGGTTCTCAATACCGGTTAACCTAACTTCTAAAGGCCTAAGAAGTGTTTTAAGAGTTTCCCATACAAGTTTCAGAAACTCTTCCCTCTCCCCCTCCGGCTCAACCATGGATATGGAAGTTTTCTCGCCCTCATCAATGGGATGGTTAACCATTAAATCCAAGTTTGACGCCTCTATATTGTCGTTACTGATTTGTACAGTTAGAAGCGTATGGTCGGGCCTACTAGTTACAGTGGTTAATTGTGAGGCCCCCCCTGTAATACACTGGCTTGAGGCTACCTTTGCCTTTTTCCTGGCGTACACAGACAAATTTTTCCGTTTTCTCTTTTGTTTGGGTATTGCCTTAGTGACTCCCTGGTTATTTTTAGAAGCTGCTTTCCCCAGCGCCTTCTCCCCCTTAGCGTCCTCTGCCAGTGGATCCGAAATCGTAATGTTTTCAGATACACCGTTGTTGGATAACTGCGAGGGATCTAAGTCGAGGTTGGCAGAGGGAGCTGCTTCCTCGGGAATAGGATGTACTTCGGCCAAGGCAATAATTGGTATGGGGCCGGTAGTGCGCTCAGGAGTTTTTGAAAAGGCAATGCTACCTAACGAAGATTTTTTTCTTAATGCTATATCTGTGGACAGCCTTCTGGCTGTCTCCAACTCCAGGGACACTCTATGCTGAAGTTTTGTGATCTCATTGTCAATGGATAAACTAATCCTTGTGATAAAGTCATCCAGGGTCCCTGTAGCCTTTTTCACAGGCTTTGTGGCCCTACTCCGGGTTTCTCGCACAGACATCATTTAGTGAGTGAATAGGGGTTGTTGGGGCACAATTGAACAAGATACCGTAACAGATACAACCAAGGGAGGTGGCCCGGTCCGGTCTTACTCGGTCTAGAACGGCCTGAAACGGCCCGGTCTTTGCCCGGTCTTCGCCCTGAGCTGCGTCCCGCGCTGCGGGAGTTAGGAACTGTGATATAGGCGGTATGTTGGGCGGGCCAGCAGGGAGAGCGGACCGGATGCTGTTTCCCGGTCTCGCAGGGACTCCTGGTTATCGGAGTCCCCGCACGCTCGCAGCCCCGCCGAGCCTCTCACCCTGAACCGCCTTGGAAGTCCTCACCGTCAGCTGCCACTTACAACTGCGCGACGCGGCACCCGCGACGCGGCACCCGCGAAGCGGGTGCGGCGAGAGGTGGGTGAAGTCCTGCTGGGTCCGCTACAAACAACACGCCGCCGTATCCAGAGTGCCTCCGTGCAAAAGAAGAACAGGTGTCCCAGGGAGGAAAGGTGGAAAGTGCCTTTAATGTCCTGCAATGGGCTGGGGGCGGGCCAGCAGGGAGAGCGGACCGGGTGCTGTTTCCCGGTCTCGCAGGGACTCCTGGTTATCGGAGTCCCCGCACGCTCGCAGCTCCGCCGAGCCTCTCACCCTGAACCGCCTTGGAAGTCCTCACCGTCAGCTGCCACTTACAACTGCGCGAGGCGAGAGGTGGGTGAAGTCCTGCTGGGTCCGCTACAAACAACACGCCGCCGTATCCAGAGTGCCTCCGTGCAAAAGAAGAACAGGTGTCCCAGGGAGGAAAGGTGGAAAGTGCCTTTAATGTCCTGCAATGGGCTGGGGGCGGGCCAGCAGGGAGAGCGGACCGGATGCTGTTTCCCGGTCTCGCAGGGACTCCTGGTTATCGGAGTCCCCGCACGCTCGCAGCCCCGCCGAGCCTCTCACCCTGAACCGCCTTGGAAGTCCTCACCGTCAGCTGCCACTTACAACTGCGCGACGCGGCACCCGCGGAGCGGGTGCGGCGAGAGGTGGGTGAAGTCCTGCTGGGTCCGCTACAAACAACACGCCGCCGTATCCAGAGTGCCTCCGTGCAAAAGAAGAACAGGTGTTTTTTATATATTTTACAACTAAGCACAACAAATACAATGATATTGATAGGAAAACAAGCATTTGCAATGCAATAGATCTCGCATTTACGAGAGTTTAAGTTATTGTCATTTACAATGGCAATAGGTCAAACTCTTGTAAATGTGAGACCTTTTTCACTTCAAAGAAGTGGCCCCCGTTGTCAGGGGCTGCTTGAACGTGAAAGCGGGCATTGAGCGCTGAAAAGCACGTCATGCCTGCAGTAGGAGAAACCCATTGAAGTAAAGAGTGCTTACAGACTAAATAAGGCATACCGAGTCGCATCTGAAGTAAAGAGGCCAGTTGCCATGCGTGTTTACAAATGCAGACAAGGCGGTACCAAGGAAGGACTAACAACCCTAAAAACAACTTGCAAGCCAGCCTTTACGAAGGACAATGACACAAGCAAATGACAAATATGGGTGAGGGAGTGGGCGGAGCTTCTCTTCTATACTCCACCACAAGAAGTCTCGCAGAGCAGCCCATGCGCGCTGACTCTGGCTCGACCTAAAAAAGAAGGGAAGCTAGATTGAAGAGCTTTCTATGTAATGGAAGTTGCAGTCTAAGTTGGAGCCAGCAACCGAGATGCTTCAAAATGCAAAAACATAACTGGCCGACGTACCTGCACATGTGATAGAAAAATCTTGCTGTGTGATTGACCTGTGCTTATAGGCACTTAATGTATCATGTCTTAACCAGAAAACACAGTGTTCCTAGGTTGTTCTTAAAGCTAGAAACAAACTTTAAAATTCATGGCTGGAGTTTTATCTTGGAAGTTCGAGTCTAATCCATGACTACTGAAGTTATAGGTCCCTGAGAATGAGGTTGTCAGGCAGGAATCAGTCAAAACTGAGTTGCATTGCTATTGGCTGAGCGAATATGCAGTATACAAGAATCTTTTGCCCGGCCCCAAACCATGCGTAAATGCCTGTTAGTTTTCCTTCTCTGTCTATCCTAAGATGAATAAAGAGCTTGGTACTAAACTATAAGCCAATATAAAAACATAGTATTTCACTGAACTAATCCGTTTTTATGCTTCTTGAATCTTCATTGACACATTGTGGATGAAGTCTTTTTGATCTTCAGTCTGACCTACTGGGTTGCAATCACAACCATAAAGAAGCATAATTTTTTTTTTTTAAATCTCTTTATTAGCATCAGATTGGTCCGTGCAAGCATACATTTATACATGAAACTGCTTACAATGAAAACAGTAGTGATCATTATACAAAGTGAGTAAATGGAGGACTAGACCAATAACATTACAAGCATTGTAACACATTCTAAAGTCTTATTTTCACTTTTCCAAATCTGAAGGAAAATCGCACATGTGGAGAGGTGACGCAAAGAGATATAACCTTTTTCAAACACAACGAAAACGAATGAGCCTTCGTGACAGAGAGAGCGGCAAGCAACACATCCATTTACAAGCAGGATGGCGTTAGCATTGGCATAGGCAGACGAGGGCAGGTAAAACGACAAATGAAGACCAGGGTGAAGCGACCACTCCAACCGGGGCAAGGCGTACAGGGAAACGGAGGAGGGAAACTGCTCAGCCCCATCCAGCAAACACTCTAAAATCAGCAGCCCACGCATACCCCTTTCCAATAGTGTGTATATGCTAAGCCTGGTAGAACGCACTAGGCAGCGCACGCCAGTTGAACCAAAACCGCCTAGCCCACCCCTTCTGGGACAATAGAGCTTGCAGCTGGGGAGCGTGTATCCCGTGTAATCCTGCTAATATACTGTCGATATGGGCCCCAGATGTCGATCGGGCGGGAAGCTGTTGGGATCTGCGTGGAGTATTCCACACTGTTGGTATTGCATTGGGCAAGGCTGCGCATCCAAGTCTTGGAATCAGGGATTCGCCTGGACCCCCAAAGTAAAGCAATTTCCCTTTTCGCCAGCAAGAAACCTATGGCAGCAAGCTTACGCGTGGTCCGGGGGAATTCAGCGACATAGCCAAGCAGTGCAATCTCCGGCTTGTGTTGCAGTTCGCATTCTAAAATGTCGCCCAAGATGTGGTGTACCTGTAGCCAGTAGGTGTGTAGTTTCGGACATGTCCATGTGAGATGTGGAAAATCGGCATGTGGAGCCTTGCATTTAGGGCAGTGATGAGGTCTGGCCGGGTCGATTCTGTGGGCCAGCGCCGGCGTGAAGTATAGGCGCCTCAAAAATTTAAAATGTATTAGCTTATGCCTACTGTTGACAGATACCTCTTTAGTGGAGCGGCAACAGGCAGCCCATTGGGCGTCCGTGATGGGGCCACCCAGATCAATTTCCCATGCCACACGAACTTTTGCATCCGCAGCAGGAAGGGCAGCCACACAGAGTCCATATAACCTGGAGACCATGTGGGCTCCCGTTTGTGACTGGAGTAGGAAAGTCAGCGCTGCCATGTCATCCGGCGGAATTGGGAACGAGGGAAACTGTGCTCTAAGCATGGACCTCAGCCTGGTCAGGACAAAGGAGTCCATAAACGTCCGGTCCGTAAATCGTGGATCCTCGGATACCGAAAAAACATGTCCGTCTGGGAACAGATCCCCTATCGTGGCGAGCTGGTATTTGGACAACGTTCTGCGGACCACCGCCTCCGCGGTGATGGGGAGCCAGTGTGGGTTAGGCAATGGAAGAGCCGGGGAGTACAGTACGTCCAACTGGAGCAGTCTACGCATCTGCATCCAGGCCCACGAGGTAGTGGACACAGTTTGTATGTCAAGTGGGTCTCGGGGTAAGCCTTTGGGCAATATCGAATTGAGGGCAAGTGGTAGTACCAAGTCCGCTTCAGGTCTCAAATATGGGATCCGAGCGTCCGGATGGAACCAAGGATGCGCATAGGCGCATTGCGCGGCTAGGTAATAAATATAAAAGTCTGGCACTCCAAAGCCACCCCGTTCATAAGGCAGCGTTAGGATGCGCCAAGAAACTCGAGGGTTCCTGTCCCCCCATACTAAACGCAACAACAATGAGCGTAGTTGGGTGAAAAAGATTTGAGTGAGCGGGATCGGTATGTTATTAAATAAATACAAAAAACGGGGAAGTATAAGCATTTTAATTATGGCGATACGGCCGGCCATCGAGAGAGGGAGGCGAATCCAACACGTAATATTATCCTCCAGAAAGTCTAACGCCTGGCCGTAATTAAGACGGATCATGGATACCGTATCTAGATGAATGTGGATACCCAGATATTTCACCGAATCAGTATTCAACTCAAGCGGGAACGGGCAGTCCCAGCGGGCAGTGGAGGGGGTGAGCGGAAAAATGTCAGATTTGTGCCAATTAATACGAAGGCCGGAGTATTTCCCAAAGCGTTCCACCTCAAGCAGCAAGGGCGACAGGTTGGTCTCCGGATATCTGACATATAGAATGGTATCATCTGCGTAGAGGGAGAGGAGTAATGGACCCGTCCGAAACTGGAGTCCGCGGTGCAAGTGGCGCTCCTGAAAGTGTCGCACCAAGGGGTCCATGGCCAGAATATACAGTAGGGGGGACAGGGGGCATCCCTGTCTGGTTCCCCGGGTAAGTGGGAAGCTATCAGAGAGCGTGCCATTAAGGCGCAGTCGTGCTCTGGGGGCAGTATAAAGCAGCTCGACCGTGGAGACAAACAATGATGGCATGCCCATCCGGTTCATGACGGACAGAAAAAACGACCATTCTAAGGAGTCAAATGCCTTCTCGGCGTCTAAAAACACCGCAGCCGCCGGTGTATCCGGGTCAACCCTGTGAAGTACAGAAAACAGCGTCCGCAGATTAAAGGAGGTGGATCTATGGGGGACTAATCCAGACTGGGCTGGTGAAATAATAGATTCCATAAGTAAAGACAGTCGAGTTGCAAGGACTTTCGCCAAAATCTTATAGTCAAGATTGAGTAGGGAAAGGGGCCTGTAGGATCCACACCTAGTGGGGTCCCGACCCGGTTTAGGAAGTAAAATGATGACTGCCTCTCGCAGCGTGGGCGGCAGAACCCCCGTCTCGAGCGCCTCCGCATACATCTCGATCAGGCGGGGCACCAGTTCCACCTTGTACTCCTTATAAAAGTCGGCCGAAAAGCCATCCAGACCCGGCGCCGAGGAGCCCTTTAACGCATCAATGGCTTCCACAACGCAGTCCTGGTCGATAGGCATCGCCAGAAATTCCTGCATATGTTTCTCTAGAAACACCATAGAGATTTCGTTGATATAGGGGCCAGGGTCGCGACAGTCAGTCGTCAGATGTGAGGTGTACAATTCCTTGTAGTAGGATAGGAAGGCATCGCAAATGGCGGGGGTGGTCTGATGACGAACACCTAGATCATCTACCATGTCAGAGATGTATGAAGCCTGGCGGGGGGGACGGAGCAAGTGGGCCAAGAGCTTGCCCGGTCTGTCACCTTCACCATATTGTCTAGCTGAGTGTTGTGTGCAGAGATATGTCAGTTCCCTATCAGCAGTGTCTCTGAACTCTTGCAGTAGCTCTAGTCTTTGCGCCTCTACCCTACCGTCTGTGTCAGTGAGCGTGGCCACGTCCAGTGCGGCAATATCTGTCTCAATACGGGTCAGGGAGGCACGGATCTCGCGCAAAGCCCCTACATGTTTGTTGATGCAAACCCCTCTAATAGTGGCCTTGAATCCCTCCCACAATGTAGCCCAAGTGTCCACCGAGCCCTCGTTAAATTCAAAATACTCCTCTATGGCAGTACGAATGTCTTCTTTGAAGACCGGATCAGATAACGCCTTGCCAGGAAAGCGCCATTGCCTCTCATACCCTCCCAACCTGGGGATCAGCAGGGTCAATACAATGGGAGAGTGATCAGACAGCGTGCGAGGGAGCGTCGAATGGTCTCTCACCCAACCGGCCACCCCTGGGGAAAGGAGCCAATAGTCTATTCTGGTGCTAGTGTTGTGATATCCCGAGTGATGGGTGTAGGTGGGTGTGCTGGAGTGCAAACGGGCCTCAATGTCAATCAGTGGGTAGTGCGCGCACATATCCGCCAGCACAGCGCGTGAGCGGGGCTTACAGTCTGGGGAAGAGGAGGTGCTGTCCCTGGTAGGGTTCATCAGCAGGTTAAAGTCGCCCCCCAGTACCATCATATCAGTGTCTAATCGCAGCAAAACATCCTGGAGACCCTGAAAGAAGGCAGGGGAGTCTGAATTGGGGCCATATATTCCAACAAAGGTGATCTTGAAGCCCAAAAGTATCCCTGTAACTACAACATACCTGCCATCCACATCAAAGAGACTGTCTGAGTGCACAAATGGGACGCGTCTATGTATCAATATCGCCACCCCCCTTGCATATCTGCTATAGCTAGAAAAAAATATGTGTGTGCCCCAGCCTTTTGCAAAGGAGGAAGAGTCAGCCCCCGCCAGGTGTGTCTCCTGCAGAAATAATACATCCACCCCGTGTCGCGCTGCGTAATTTAGAACTTGCCGTCCCTTCCTCGTGTCATTTAAACCCCGGACATTCCAAGACATGAAGGTAAGTCTGGAAGGACCAGACTGCTGCCCTATCTTAGCCATTCAAACCCGATGGAATCATAGTAAAACATGTGTGTGCAAAACCGCCGCCTCCCTCCCACAAAACAGGCATCATCCAAAGAGAAAAACAGTGCGTGTGTACAAATAACAGAACCAAAGCGTAAACCAACCCACCCCAACCACCCACCACCCAGCCACTCCTTAAGCCCTAGGAGGCTTTTCCCACCCTCACGAGAATAACCAAGAGCAACAAACAATAACAGTTGTCCAACAATGTACCTGTAAAATAAAGACAACATAAGAGAAAAGTACAGTACGGCTCGCGCCATGGGGGTAGGCGACGCTCCGCCATGCGAGAACCACAATCGGGGCAACATTCAATTCTCAGCAATTACGTAAAGCACTGCAAAAAAAATAACAGCATTGTCAGATGCATAATACTGAGGTAAATAGCCTGTCATGAAAAAGATGGGGCGGAGACAAGTCAACCCTGTCCGGTTTCAGTAAACAGGTCAGCACTAGCCTGCGAGTCAGTGTGTGGCGGAGATCGTTGTGCATCACCTGAGTTTCGAGGCGACCCTCTGTTTTTGTAGGCTCGACAAAATTCCTGTGCCTCCGCAGGGGAATCAAAAATGCGAAACCTGCCATCCACGTCTACTCTGAGCCTGGCGGGATACAGCATCCCATAGCGTAACCCCAGTTTGCGCAAAGCAGCCTTGACACCAGTGTACTTGCGGCGCGCATCTTGGACCATGATTGTGAAGTCCGGGTAGAAAGAGAGCACGTCCCCATGCCACCTAACTTCGCCCGCCTCTCTGGCAGCTTTCAGCGCCGCGTCTCTATCCCTGAAGTTCATGAGTCTGGCTATAATGGGTCGGGGCGGCAGGCCCGGGTTAGGCCGGGGCCCCAGCGATCTGTGTGCGCGCTCCACCACGAAGCCAGTTGTAAATGTGTCTCGGCCAAAAAGTTCAATCAGGAGGTGTTCCACAAAAGTGTCAAAGCGTCCGGTTGCTGTCGTCTCCGCCACACCAATTATTCGGATATTATTGCGCCTACTGCGCGCTTCTAAATCCTCGTTCTTGATTGCGATGTCTTTAAGGATCTTTTCCACACGTTCCAACCTCTTCAGCGTCGATGCAGCTCCATCCTCGATGTCGGAGACTCTGGATTCCGCCAGGTCCAGGCGCCTATCGTGCAGCTGAATCGTCGCGCCCATGTCCGCCATTTTCTTTTCGAGGGTATCGAAGCGAGAATCCAAGGCCTTGAATCCAGCCCGCATCTCACCCATCATCTCAGCGACCATACCAGCGGTGTCCTTCGCCGCCGCCTGGCCCCCGGTGTCCGCCTCAGCTGCAGGCGAAGCCGCAGATGCACGGGGGGCGCCGAACTGAAGGTAAGTCTCTTCTGGGTAACATCTTTCTTAACCATGTTGGAAGTGATGGCGGGCAAAGCACCAGTGTCACAGGACCCAACGACAACTGCGACCAGCCAGAAAGTCGAGCACAGCGTCAGGGCACCCCGACAGCAGGGCGTTCAGGTCGGGAACAGAGGATCAGGGGTTCCCGATATTTCCCCGCACTAGGGCTGAGTCGCACCGCAGGAGCCTCAGAGACGCCAAGGCAGAGGAACGTAGGTCGACGGGGAATTAACCCGGCTGGAGCAAAGCGTCAGAGGCCCTGCGTAGGATGTAGAGCCAGCAGACGGCCGCGGCAATCCCTGAGCAGCAGCCGGCAGGTCCAGAGCCCCGCCGGGACAGGTAGCAAATGATGGCGTAGTGTGGGGACCAGGTGTGCAGGTCCTCGAGGCATCAGCAGCACAAATGGGCGAAGGTACGCAGGTCATGCAGCCAGCGCCGGTCTTGTGAATTTGCACAGGCGTTCGAAACTCATGGCCAGCCTCATTAGCAGGAGATCAGGAGAGTGTGCAATTTCTGGGTCTGCAGGGGGACAGACGCGGGTCTGCGGTGCACGTTACCGGTGGGGGCAAAGGTGACGGGCCCCCACCGTGTGCAGCGAAGCGTGGCCGACCGTAGCGCGCCTAGCAGCCCGCCGGCCGCACCCCCCGCCAATCACCCCCCAACCTCGGAGCCCGCCTCCCGCACCCCCCGCCTGCCGCCGCACTTCCCGGGCAGTCCCCGAAAATCGAGGCCCCGGCTCCCAATGCCGGACCAGGCCGCAAGTGCCGGTCGCGGACCGAGGGGCCGCGCCTCCAACAACGGACACCACCGGGGCCGAGCAGCGGACCCGGGAGAGCACAACGGCGACCCCAAGGCCGAAGGGGACAACGAGGAGGCAATCAAGCAGACTCACCAGGCGCTCCGGCGCTGCAACGTAACGGCCCGCGAGGCACAGGCGGCCTCAGCACCCCTCAGCTGTTCCGCCCGTCTACTCCGTCCCCCTTCCTCCAGACTAGGCAGGCTGCATCAGGTGGCGTTAGGGGTCAGTTGTAGGCATATTTCGTCCCCCTCGCAGTGCCGGATCTCATGCGAACGGCCCCGTTCCTCTCTCGCCCGGCGGAGCTCTACATTCAGGCGGCCATTTCGTTCGCCTGCGTGGCCACGCCCCCAAAGAAGCATAATTAATAAGGTATGGGGATCTGGCATAAGCATGATCATTGTGACTGCACTAGCCAAGAGGTGACAGTGCCTGCATTTGTCATTCAGTTTCCCAGGCTAAAACACATGCATTATCATATGAACTATGGTACAAGGCCCTTGTTAACTAGTCTAATCTCAGATGAATAATGGCGAAGTCAGTTTTCTAAAAATACACCTCTGTTGCTTTGATGCATATATGGTGATAGTAGTTGTAGAGCGACTGGAGTACAATTTAAGCACAGAATTGGCACAAACTAGCAGGAAGGTTAGAGCCCAGAAGATGACAAAAGTGGAGTGAAGTGGGTTACCCACCTAGGAAAGATGTCCAGTAGGCCTGCAAAATATTTCAACCACAACATAGTTTGAAAAACAAACAATGTAATCTCAAGAGGGCTCTACAATTCTTGCCCTTTAAGCGCAGGTTTCTGTTTTTACATTAATGCTTTATCAGCTCTTACCTTCAACTTTCACTTGTGTAACATCCTCTGGGAAACTGGATGCCAGTGCAGCTAATTTACTCAGGCCCAACAAAGTTTTCTTCTTTGCAAAGTATCGGGTTTCCAAATTCGCCAACGTCAGTAGTGTTCTGTGAGCCTAAAGTGAACTTACAATTAGCACATTGTACAACAGGTTGGTGTGATAGTGTCTGTGCTACAGGGCAGAAACTGTAAATGACCCTAAATTACACTTCCTAATATCCTTGAAGTAACACTGGCAACAAAATCCATAATATCACTTGCTCAAAAGTTCAAAAGCAGCTCTTTCACCCATGCTTTGCAGAAGCGCTCATCGTTCATCGCAGCCAAACACTGCAGAAATCAGAAGCCCAAAACAAACACGAAAGCAACATTACCGAAAGCTGGCAAATTACAACACTATTTTTGCAGAAATACTGCCAGAGAGCTAAGCTACAATGGCAGAGATCAATAAACACAATGGAGGAACACCCATCCGAACCTCGTGAAGTACGAGTTACTTACCTTCGGTAACGATGTATCTGGTAGAGACTATTCTAGCAGCAGATTCTTTAACGTAGAATTATCCCCAGGTGTGAGACTGGATCCGGAAAACTTTTTGCCACAGCATCCTTGCGTGCCGAGGGGACGGCATCACGCAACTCCGCCCAGGCGTTGTCCGCGTACCTGACGTCAGAGAGGTCACATAAGTCCCACTCCAGCGCGCCTACGTCAGGTTTCTTCGGAGAACTTTTCCGCGCCACAACGTGGAGCCAGCAGGCAAAACTGTGAGAGTATAGGAACAGTGTTGCAAAGAGCGGAAAAAGTGGAAAACGGAATGGTGAGGAATAAGCAGGCGGAAGCAGACAGGGAAGCCCAAGGTCACCCAGGAAGAACCATCCAACGCTCCGCAGGGGCAGACTGCTCCCGAAAGGGGTACAAGAACACAAGAACCAGATCATCCCCAGGGAGGAGAGGTAGAACTGAATGCAGGGCCCACTGGACAAGGATGACTGTCCCACTAAAGCGCCAAGAAGGCACAATGGTACAGAAAGACAGTAGGTCGGCACCGGCAAGCACAGCCAGATGCCAAGAGCACCACGGAAGGATGCACTCCGGGCAAGCCAGACGACAGCCGAAGACAGAGAGCAAGAAGGAGGAGTCTGCACACACAGCCCAAAAAAAAGTGGAACCAGATAGAGCCAAGACACCAGGCCAACGACAGCAGGCCAGACCAGGCGAACAGCGCAGTGACCCCGGAGAAGGACACCCCGGGGCGCAACTCAAGCCATTCCAAGCCATCAGCAAGAGGATCGCATCTGCAACATACCGTAACGCCACGTAGGCCCGAAGGCGACCACAGCTCCCCAGCGCATGACAGAGCTATATAACAGTTACCACTGCCCCACATAGGGCATGTTACGTCTTAAGACATGGGAACCTCTTAGGAAAAACGTCCGCAGCAGAGGACAACAGAAAATACCTGCGGAAAAACCAGTAGAAGGCTTGTCAAGCAGCCAAAGAGAAAAAACCAGAAGGCCTAGTCTCAGGGCCAGCATGGTGTAGAAACCCAAAGCAAAGACACACAGTCAATATGGGCCGGCCAGCAGCCAACAGAACCACAGTCCCAACAAGGAGGACTCGAATGCACAACTGGGGCGACCCGCCCCAAACGGAAGAACACCTCCCAAAAACCAGATCAACTCACAGGTCACTGACTGGGAGGAGGAGGAGGAGGAGGAGGAGGCTGAAGCCCAACCAAAAATCTCTGAATTGCCGAGTTCGCAGGGGCGTGGAACAAAAGAGCACCATTGAAAGGAAGGTCCACCAGCCATTCCTGAACGTTCTCCGGGAACACACTGTCCCGAAGCCAGGCATGGCAACGAAGTGCAACCGAAGAAGCCATGGCACGACCAAGCAACTCCGAGATGTCCAGAGCGGAGTGAAGAATAAACGCCGCCAGCTCCGGGCCAACTAATACATGGTGCCTCAAATCAACACAGGCACCCTCCTGAGAAGTGGCAGACATAAGGGACTTCATCGAGTCCCACAAGCAAGAAGTGGCCCTAGCCAAAAAGGCACAGAGTGTTAAGGGCCCTCTGAGCCGCGCTGGTAGAGGCTAATATATTGTGCCCCCAGGAGTCCAGCCAGCGGGCCTCCCGTGACGGGGGAGACAACAGCGGCGGCAGAGAGGGAAAGGCATTCTGCAAAAGAGGGCCTCTGGAAGAGGGGTGAAGGAAAAGACACACCGGATCACGCGGCACCAGAGGGTGGTGGTGCAGAAGGTGTTGGGGCACTGGGTCCTCCGTGGCAGGACGGCCCCAAGTCCCCAAAAGAGAAGAATGGAGTGTACCTTCGAAGGGAAGCAGCAGCTCCCTAACACCAGAGCCCTGATGGAGAACCTCCAGAAAATGATCCGCGGGGAAATGGGCAGCTGGATCACCCATGCGTAAAATTCCCAAAGCAATGGAAACAGCGCGAGCGAAGGCCGCACCCGCCTCCGTAGGGTCTGCGGTGGGGAAAGCAGCTCCTCAGTAGGCAATGGCTGCAAGCTAAGGAGGCCGTCCCCCAAGCCCAGCGGAGGAAGGAAGGGCCAGGTCCGGAAAGGAGGAAGAGGGACCGAGGAGTGGGGGACCTGCGGCTCCTCCAGCGAAGACCGCGGCGACGGCAAGGAGCCGTCCTTAGACAACGCCGGGGAAAAGCCACGACGCGTCGGCAAGTCTCCGGTGAGGAGGACACCAGCAAGCGACGAACGTCTGGAGAAGAGGTGTCCGAGGAGGAGTCAACGGCCCGACGTCGGCCTGGCGCCATAGAGTCCGTAATCTGAGGCAGGACATCGTCGTCCGACACCAGGGAAGATGCCGGAACGACCTCCTCCACAGCGCTAGGCGCAGGAGACCGGGGCTGGGCCGGGAATTTTGTGCGGCGAGGGAACGGCGTCGACCCGACCTCCGACGAGGCAGCCGCCTGCGTGGAGGGGCGAGAGGGACCCGGGGAAGGACGAGGGGTCTCCCGCCAACCTCGGCCCGTGATGGGACGAAAGCACAAGTTACTCACCTTCGATAACAATATATCTGTAAGAAACCGTAGTTAGTGTTAGATTCCTTACCTTAGAATATCCCCAGGCGTCAGACTGGATCCGGAAAGTTTTGCATAGCAGAAACCCTGCGCGTTGGTAGGCGTCGTCTGCGGCTCCGCGTCCGTCGTCGGCGTTGGGATGACATTGTCGGAGTACTTAGACGCCGCCCTCGCGCGCGGACGTCAGTTCTTATACACAGCGTTTCAACGCCAGGAATGCAGAGCCATGATAAAATCCGACAGTGGTGCCATGAAACTAGGGCCCTCAAAGGCAAGAACCTTAACCCTAGATATCGGTTCGCAGAACGGGGAGGATGGGTGGGGCGGTAAGGAATCTAACACTAACTACTGTTTCTTACAGATATATCGTTACCAAAGGTAAGTAACTTGTGCATCTGAAAGAAACAGGTTAGTGTTAGATTCCTTACCTTAGAATAGATACCCCAGCAATACCAGCCCTGGTGGTGGGTCTGCGAACCAATGATCACACCAGAAAGTCCTGGAGAACAGAACGGCCGAAAAATCCATCTCTCCGGACTTGTCTGTCCAGGCAGTAGTGTCTAGCAAACGTGTGCAGCGAGGCCCACGTAGCTGCCTGACAGATGTCCTGCAAGGGGACTCCCCAACCCAGGGCAGTAGTAGCCGCCATGGCCCAAGTGGAATGGGCCCTCAGCCCAACAGGAGGCTCCTTTTTAGCCAAAGAGTAGCATACCTTAATGCACAACACGACCCACCGAGAGATGGTCCATTTGTGCACCGCCCGTCCCTTCTTAGCGCCCAACGAACCAACAAAGAGCTGGTCGTCCACCCGGAACTGGCGTGTGTGGTACAGATAGAATGAAAGCGCACGTTTTGGGTCCAGATGGTGGAGCCTCTCTTCCTCTTTCGAGGGATGCGGAGGCGGAAAGAAGGTGGGCAAGGTGATGGACTGCCCGATGTGGAAGGCTGTGACTACCTTGGGCAGGAAAGAGGGACGCATTCTCAAGACAACTTTGTCCGGATGGACAGAAAGGAAAGGAGGTTTGGAAGAAAGAGCCTGGAGCTCACTCACTCTCCTGGCAGAGGTGATGGCAACCAGGAAGGTAGTCTAAAGTGTGAGAAGACGAAGAGGGCAATTGTGAAGTGGCTCGAAAGGAGCGCACATCAAATAAGTAAGAACAAGGTTCAAGTCCCACTGAGGCATCACGAAAGGAACAGGAGGAAACATGTGAGTGATGCCCTTCAAGAATCTATTTACAACAGGGGACTTGAAAAGAGAAGGCTGATCAGGTAGCCTTAAAAAGGCTGAAATGGCAGAGAGGTAGCCCTTAATAGTGCCCAGAGCAGAGCCCCGCTGGGCAAGAGAAAGAAGAAAGAGGAGAACCTCTGAAAGGGGGGCAGAAAGGGGATCCACATCCTTTGCTGTGCACCATGCCACAAATTTGTTCCACCTGCAGGAGTATACCGATTTTGTGGAGGGACGCCTGGCTGCCAGAATCACATCACAGACTTCAGGAGGCAAGTCAAATGGCCTCAACTGTTGCCGCTCAATCTCCACGAATGGAGGTGGAGACTGAACAGGTTCGGGTGGAGGACCGTCCCCTGCTGCTGTGACAGAAGGTCCTCCTGCAGAGGCAGATGAATCAGGGGATCGACTGACATGCTGAGTAGCTCTGGATACCAGTATCTTCGTGCCCAGTCCGGAGCCACAAGGATGACTTGGGCCTGGTCGCGCCTGATCTTCAGCACTCTGGGCAGAAGTGGTATAGGCGGAAAAGCATACAACAGACCGCAGCTCCACTCGCAACGAAAGGCGTCTCCGAGCGAGGGCTGCCTTGGAAATTCCAACGCGCAGAACTGATGACATTGCGCGTTCTCTTCGGTGGCGAATAGATCTAACCAAGGCTCTCCCCATCGCTGAAAGAGGCCTTGCGCACCGTCCGAGTATAGACGCCATTTGTGATCCATTATGCACCGGCGGCTGAGTTCGTCCTCCCTGCTGTTCAGGGAACCTGCCAGGTGTTGAACCACCAGGGTGACGCCCTTGTGTTCCAGCCATTGCCAGAGGTGCAGAGCCTCCTGACAAAGGGTCCACGACCCCACCCGCCCTGTTTGTTGCAGTACCACATGGCGTGGTGTTGTCCTTGAACACCTGCACTACACTTCCCCGGACAGAGGGAAGGAATGCCTTCAGTGCGAGTCGGATCGCCCGCAGCTCTAGAAGGTTGATATGGAGCCGGGACTCCGCCAGAGACCAGAGGCCTCTGATCTCCACCTCTCCCATATGGCCCCCCCAGCCCAGGAAGGACGCATCCGTCACTACTACGTGCTCCGGTTGGGGTAGGGATCTGCCGTTGACCCAATCGCGGTCCGTGAGCCACCACGTTGCAACTGTCTCGCAGTGCCCTCTGAGATCAGGACGGGGTCGGACAGGTTGCCCTGAGGCTGGGCCCACTGAAACTTCAGGTCCCACTGCAGAGCCCGCATCCGCCACCTGGCGTGATGCACCAGAAGGATGCAGGAGGCCATCAGCCCCAGAAGCCGCAGCGTCAACCTGACCGAGACTCGGGATAAAGGCCGAAAGATCGGAATCAGAACCTGAATATCCCGAACCCCCTAATCTGCGCAGATGGGCTGCGACCACCGCCATCACTTTCGTGAACACCCGAAGGGCGCTGGTAAGGCCAAAGGGGAGCACGGTAAACTGAAAGTGCTCGCGGCCTACCGTGAACTGCAGGTAACGCCGGTGGGCCGGCAGGACCGGGATGTGAAAATATGCGTCCTGCAAGTCCAACGATACCATCCAGTCTTCTGGGTCTAGGGCAGCTAAGACCTGAGCCAAAGTCAGCATCTTGAACTTCTCCTTCCGGAGGAAGCGGTTGACGTTCCGCATGTCCAAGATAGGGCGTAGGCCCCCTTTGCCCTTCTTGGGAACCAGAAAGTTGTGGGAGTAACAACCACACCCTACTTCTGGCCCAGAAACGCGCTCGATGGCCCCCTTGGCCAAGAGGGCCGTAACTTCCTCTTGCAGAAGTTGCAAGTGATCCCCCGACACGCGGTGGTACTGCGGTGGCATGGCTGGAGGGGTCGCCTGAAGGGGAGGGAGTAGCCCCTTCGGACGATTTGCAGCACCCACCTGTCCGATGTAATGGAGCGCCAGTGGAGGAGGTGATGGCGAACCCTGCCCCCCACTGCGTCGAATGGGCCTGAAAGCTCGGACTAGGAAGGCTTTGAGGCGGATGTTGTGGGGGCAGAAGTGGACTGGCCTCGCCGCTGTCCCCTGGCACCGCCACGGTGGTTACCACGTCCGTCGCCGCGCTGGATGTTAGTCTGCGGCCCATGGCTGGCAGGACGTGAGGGGGCGCCCCTTCCTTGGCCACAAAAGGAGCAAAAGGCAGAATTTTGCTGGTGCTGGCCCGACAGGCCCAAGGACATGGCCGTTGCCCTGGAGTCCTTGAAATGCTCAAGCGCACTGTCTGCCTTGTCGCCAAAAAGGCGACGGCCATCAAACAGCATGTCCATGAGGGAATTCTGGACATCAGCCGAAATGTTGGCGGACCTCAGCCAGGCGTGGCGGCGAACCGTCACCGTCGTGGAAATCGCCCTGCCCAGCGAGTCCGTGGTATCCAACCCACATCGGATAGAGTACCGTGCTGCATCCCGCCCTTCTGCAAGGGCTTGAGCGAGTTTGACCTGGACCTCCTCCGGGCAAGCTGGCAGTACGTCCGCGACCGTGTCCGACAGAGTGGGTATAACGGCCCAAAAGGCAAGCGGTGTTGACCGACCGCAACCCCAGACTAAGTGAGGAGAACAGCTTCTTACCGAACTGCTCATACCTTTTGGATTCCCGATAAGGGGGTGCAGTCGGGAATGCGGTCTGGGAGGCCGATAACCAGGCTCTTGGGGGTGGGGTGGGGTGACAGGAAGCTAGGGTCGCCTGGGGCCAGGCAGTGGCGCCTGGCCACGTTCCGATCTACAGGGGGACTTGTAGCGGGCCTGGACCAAGTGCCCAACAGTACGTCAGTAAGGGCCTCATTAAACGGCAGTAGAGGCTCCGAAGAGCTTACCTGCGGTTTAAGGACCTTGGTGAGGAGTTTAGGCCTCACGGCCGAGACGGGGAGCTCAAGAACCAAGGCCTTGGCCTCCCTCGTCAGCACGTCCGGGGACGGCGTCGGGGGCGACACCGTGGGCGTCCAGCGGCGACGCGGATCCGGACCCGGTGGGGCCCTGCGGCGTCGGGACCGGAGTCGTCAACGGCGCCGAAGCACCCGGACCGCTTGGGCTCCCTGTCGGGGCCGCGGGGCCAGAAGGCGCCACAGCGGGACCCGACGGAAGAGAGAGCGACCTCATGGCCGTGAGGATGGCATCGATTTCCTCCGGCGTCGCGTTTAGCCCAGGGACCGGCGGGTATGGAGCTGGCAGCGGCGCCTGCGGTGCCGGCGGACCCGCGTGGGTGGAGTCACCCGAACCCCCGGCTGCATCGCGTGAGCGTCAGGGGGAGTCAGAAGAGCGATGTCGTCTCTTCGACTTCTTGTGCCTCTTACCTGAGGACTTGTAGCGCGACGAATGGTGTCAACTTGCCGAGCATCGATGACTGTGGCCCCGCGACCGGTCCTTCGACCTCCTCCTCGACCTGGACCGTGAACGGCGCGGGCCGACTGCCGGAGCTCGAGGCGCTTACGGGACCGCTCGCGCCTAGCCTTCGACGTCAAGACCTGGCAGTCAGGGCACGACTTGTCGTTATGGTCGGCCCCAAGGCAATACAGGCACCGGAGATGGGGGTCGGTAACCGACATCAGTCGGTTGCAATCGGCACAGGGTTTGAACCCAGGCCTCCCTACCGGCACCGATAGTCTTACGACTCGAAACAGGATCAAAAAGATCAAAAAGTTAGTCAAAAAGTGACTAAGGAGTACTGCTTTTTCTGGATCTGCACTTGCAAAAGAACTGACGTCAGCACGCGAGGGCGGCATCTAAGTACTCCGACGACGTAATCCCGGCGCCAACGAGGCCGACGACAGACGCGTAGCTGCAGACTACGCCTACCGACGTGCAGGGGTACTGCTACGCAAAACTTTCCAGATCCAGTCTGATGCCTGGGGATATTCTAAGGTAAGGAATCTAACACTAACCTGTTTCTTTCAGATAGGGCCCTCCGCCAGCTCCTGTGGCGCCGAAGCTGCGTCACCTGGGACGAGGCCACCGCCTGTCCCGAGGACCGAGTGGGACCCAGATTGCACCCCCGAGTCCCACTCGGTCCTCGGGACAGGCGGGACCCGAGTCCCGGCGACCTCCTGCGACACCACAAGGACTCCCGCGGGAGTTTGCGGCGAAGCAGAGGTGCCGTGGACTGAAGGAGGGACCCCCGAAGGGCCGCTCCCCAACGGCACCACATCCTCCGAACCTGGATCCGAACCAGTCGGCGCCGGAGCCGCCGGCAACGCCGCGGAGGGCCCCGCACATTGCAAGGGATCCGCTGACATCCCAGGGAGAGAAGAAGGAGGAGGAGGAGGAGAAGCCAGCGAGGCCTGCAAAGCCGCCGCATATGTCTCGATCTGGGCTGTAGTCGCCCCCCACACCGGGAAACGGCAGATAGAGGGATGACACGCAGGGACGCACCACCCGCGGAGAGCCCTCGCCCCCAACAGGCAGAGAACCAGCGCTCGGGGACAAACTGGGACACTTACCGACAGGTGAGCAACGCTCTTGCGGCCTGTGAGAGGGACGATGTCGAAGACTGAGGCGACGGTTCCGGAAACCTTCCGCAGGGGCCAGGTGTGGTGACGACATCAACCTGGACATGCGAGCTGAGAGAAGTTTCATCCGGCGCTCCCGCCGGGACTTCGGTTTCATCTGCTGGCACGCCTCACTATCAGTGGAGTCGTGGTGTTCCCCCAAGCACCACATGCAGATGAGGTGAGGATCCGTCACCGACATCTGGCACGCACAAGACGAGCACATCTTAAAGCCGAAAGGCATTCGCACACTGTTCCCACACACAACGTAATAAGCGAAAGGGAAAGGCCTGAACAGGCCAGGAGCACGATCCGGATCCGCGTTGCACGTAGAAAAGGAAAAAACTGACGTAGGCGCGCCGGGGTGGGACTTATGTGACCTCGCTGACGTCACGTGCGCGGACAACGCCTGGGCGGAGTCGCGTGATCCCGTACCCCCGGCGCGCAGGGATGCTGTGGCAAAAAGTTTTCCGGATCCAGACTCACGCCTGGGGATAATTCTACGTTAAGGAATCTGCGGCTAGTAATCTCTATCAGATACTAGGACTACACACTGCAACGCCTTTCATGGAAACCATAACCCTACAGTCTCAGTAACACCCTCTCACAGAAATACACACATAATGAAAAATGCCCCAGCTATCGTAACGCAGTTTTACTTCTATTAAGGACTCGAAGGCAGGGATTATGCTTTACTTTCTCCACTTTATTCAACAGCAGCCCTTCTTTATTTTTTAAAATAGAACCACAATTCCAATGGAACACTTGGAATGGTAAAAGCAAACGATGTGTCAACAGTCCCAAAATCCAATAGATGTCTAATCAGCAGTCAGCATCGCCACGATAGTCCTTCACCTCTGTCACCAACTCCTCTTTCGTTGCACAAGTCACGCCCTAGCTCTTTTCTTACAAATCCTGTTTTCCATTCTCTGCTCCTGAGAACGAGAGAGAGAATATCAGCCAACAAGAGCATCCATGAGTAAAGGCTAACTAATACCATTTCTTTGACTACCTACAATTCTACACAATACACATGATATGCATAACCAAACTCTGCTGAGTTATTAACCCTACACAAGATTACAGCAAGAGAATCCAAATCTAAACTTACTAGTCATAGGGGGGGGTTCCCAGATAATTACTCCATGTGTGGGACAATCCTCGCCTCGGAGTCCTTAATAGAATTGACACTTTTCGTTATGATAGCGAAGAAATGTTTTATTCTATGTCAGGAACGGAGGCTAGGATTAAGTTGGTTAAACCTTACGACCAAATTAGACATATCCGGCGCTGGCTTCAAACAGAACCTCTTAAAGGTAGAACCAGAACACCATTCGGCTGCGTTCATATCTTCCAGACAGGCATCTAAACTGAATGCCTTTGAGGCCATTCCTCCACGGGTGGCGTATGCACCAAAGGTGCTAAGGTCTACTTCTGCTTCCTGCATCACCCAACGTACCAAACGGGCTATGGTCGGGGAGGAACTCGCTTTATGCATCATCTTGAGAGCGATTAGGAGTGGACTCTCACCTGGGGGGCGAAACTCCCCTGACATCTCTTCGTAGGCCTTAAGGCACTGGACTATGCACAGTTTAGGATAATTAAGGAACGCTGGGTATTCTAGAACTCTGGTATTACATTATGTATGCCAGCTCAGTGTAAAAGACCCTCACAAGAGAGAGAAAGACCTTCCTATAGTGTAGGGCTCACACATCTGAAACCTACTGCATGATACCGTACAAAGCAACATCGCCAGCTTTGCTGAGAGTTCTTCCCTTGATAGGAATCTATCAGTTTGCCATGATAGATAAATTTAAAAACCTTAATAATGCTTATGTTACGCTACTCCAGAGGCAAGGACAGCCTAATACCCCATAGGAGCGTACACACAAACTGGTGTTCCCCTACCAGGGGCCTTTCCACTGGCAGACGTCCAGCCGAGATAGTTGAACTGAAGGTGTTAATTGACCGTTATGTCATACCTTTCTGTGCCAAGTTGGCCATAAAATTCAAAACTTGCACTAACTCAGTGCTCACGGGATCGCAAACCTGTCACACACACCAACGACCCCATCTTTTCCAAGCTGACTGGTTTCATTGATGGTGCTGTCTGACCATGCCTTTGACAGAAGGTCCTCAACCTGCTCCGAAAGTCCTGGGAGCGACCATCATCCCATGTAATCCTCCACACCATCAGGCGAAGCAACCCTTCCAACAACATCTGATGAGGAGTCTGATCCGGATTGAGAAGGAGAGAGTCTGAAATAAGGGGAGAGAGATTGGAAAATCCCAAGAAAGTTTTAAGAATCAGAAACCAGACTTGCAAATTGGGGTGATCAACACGACTTCCGCTCTTTGGCGTCTGATCTGGGCCGAAGTCCTGGTGATCATCTTGAACTGGGGAAACGTATAGCCCTTATCCGATTTCCAATCCTGTAGAAAGGCATCTGTGGCGGCCGCCAGAGGATCCGGCCTCCAACTGAAGAAATTAGGCAGTTAATAAACCAATCTGGAGGCGAACTGGGTCACTGAAAAAGGATTCCATCGGTCCTGGAGGTAGGCAAAGACCTCCGGGTAAAGCTTCCAAAGAGTGGAGTCCCAGAAGTGGCGGGATTGCCAGTCCACCACCTTGTTTTTCCTGTCCTGGGAGGTATTACGCTGTGATCGATATTTGATGGTCCAGGCAAAACTGCCAAAAACTGGTTGCGAGAGTTGAGAGGACCTTGGACTGAGTGCCCCCCATGTAGTTTATGTACTGGACAGTTAAGACACAGGACTGGATCGCGTCTCGCATCCAACAGCAGAACGCAAAGGACCCTTCCAGAAGTTCTACACAGTTTATGTATTACTTCTGTTCTTAAGGAGACCACATCTCTCCAGTTGAAAAATTTCCTGCCTGACATGCGAGCAAATGACTCTATAATGAGATACGGAGCGGAGCTGAAAATTACCCTGCCGTTCCATGCTTCCATATGTGAAAGCCACCATAGGATCTCTTCGTGTGGGTCTTCCGAAAAGACCACCAAATGGAAATAAGGGAGTCCCTTCCTCAGGTGTGTCGCCTTTAAGTGTTGAATTCGCTGTAGTGCAAGGGGCCCGGAAAGATGGCCTGGATGAATGAGGAGAGGAGACCCACCAGACGGGCAATCTGCCGCAAGGACACTTTTTGCCTGGCTAGCATTTGCGGCAACTCGTGTCAGATCTTGGCTACTTTCCTCGAAAGAATACTTAGCGTAAGTCTGTGGAATCTATGACGAAGCCCAGAAAAACTGCTCTTTGTGCTGGAGACAGAAGGGATTTCTTCTTGTTTATGACAAAGCTGAGGCTTTCAAGCAGGGTGACTGCCATTTGCAGCTGGGATGACAACTGGCGGGGATCTTGTGTCAGGAGAAGCATGTTGTCCAAATAAATAATGACGTTACAAAGAAAGGGTAAACCCAATAAGTGTCGCTGGGACCTGGGTGCTAGCGAGTACAGAGGGAAATTGGTCCCAGAAAGCTGTTAATATGCAAATAACAAGACTAAATAAGAGCAAAAAATGAAAAACGAATGAAAACAATTTAAAGGAACATTGTTATTTAATCACAATGCGTCCAAGCAAAATATATTGGTACACACATGATTATCATCATAATATGAGAAGTGCCCTGTTAGGGTAGGGGAAAAGAAGGGCAGTGTCTGTGAGGGGAAATAGGTGCAGGATTTGTACGGTGAAGGTCAAACGACCTTAATCACAACAGTTTCTAAACCTGGCTTTCAAGTAGAGCCAGACATATATACAATTGATGTACAGAAAATAACATTATGCCATGCTTCCAAGGTAGCAGTTTAAATCACACTTAGGGTAGAGGCTGGCAAGTGGAACGGTTGTCGACGTTTCGACCCCACGACTGAATAGGTGCAATGGAACCTTAAAGGAGGGTCTTCCTCAGGACAGGGGTGGGGGCGTAGACTTCCTAGAGCCGGAGAAATTAAAAGGGAAAAATCAGACTTCTACATTGGTCAATTAAGATCCATATATCTAAGCAACATGGTGGTGGAAAAGGAAAAACAATAATAAAAAACTAACGTGGGTCCTGAGATCACACACGAGTCCAGGAGCAAGACCGTAAATTCAATTGGAACGTTGCTGAAAAGCACTACCTGCAGTAGGGATCAAAATAAACAAAAGTGCAAGCTAGCGATTAAAGCAATGCAAGCAAACTATAAAGGCACAATGGCCGTGATCAAACCGACAAAGGAAAGAAACTCAGAGGATGGGCTCGGAAAGTCACCGTCCCCGTTGCGGCTACATGGCAAAGAGCCGACTCGGCACAATAAATAATGCCGTAATGGAGGGAGGCGCTAGGGGGCGCACGGCGGAATGGCTGGGTAGCTACACAGCTCCGCCAGACGACTCAAGGACACACATGTTAAGTGTCCGAGTTGGCCACCCCTAATGATAGCAGACGCAAAATCGGTGGTATGAAGATCCCGGGCACCGACTAGCGCGGACACCGGCTGCGGAGCGGTGCTTCCTCGCTTATAAAACGGTGAAAATCGCGGGAGCCCCGGACAGGATCCCGCAAGATGGCGGCGGGCGCCAAGTGCGCTGAACAACCTATGCAACGTTAGGACCCCCACAGCCCTGGCGACGGCATTTACCATCAACGCCAGGTGAGAAGTATCCGTGAAGGTGCGACCCGGATGGTCATTTGGGGACAATAGGGTAAAATGCCTGTGCTCCGCTGACTCGCATTTCGACACGGCCCCTTTAATTGAGACGGACCGGTCGCGCTCAAGATGGCGGCGCCCATTTGCCAGACGAGGTGCGCGAAGCGGTAATAAGCAGCGGAGTGCGATCGCACATATCTGCCAGGGAGGAGGACTGCCGCGCGCCCATAGAGACTGCCTGCAATTGCGGTATGCAGTGGGAGGAGAGCGTGATACACCTGGCAGGCTGAAACACGCATGGAAGACGCGGGTAAATGACCTCGGCGGCCCCTCCCCCCCCCTGCTGGCGTGTTGAGGATTCCGGCGGTCCTGGTCTGGACGTGTAGTGAGGTGTCTCTGCGGCCATAACGAGGGGAGAGGTCGGAAGGGACAGTGAGAACAGGGCGATCAACAGCCAGTACCCGAGGTCCAGAGAGATAGACGGGTGGTCGTTGCCCAGTACACCATAGGAGATTTCAGCGCAGCCCTCTCAATCTCACGTGGTGAAACAAGTCATCGTGCCATGTGGAGGCGTTACCTAACGTGGCCCAAGATCTCTGGCAAGTAAGATGCCCTCTAACATTTGGAAATAATCACCCCCAGCACTACACGGAGGAGAGGTCCTACCACACGCATCAGTGGCCACAAGAGTACAATAGCCCTGCCGGGGTACATGATGGAGGTATTCCCATCTCACACACGGGCATGAGAAGCAGCCCTCAAGCGGGAAGTCACACATCTGAGAACGAGTGTGAGAGGTACAGGGAAGCTGGAAGCCCAAGGAACAACGAGGTCTTCCACAAGAATAACTACAAGGAGTACAGCCGCAACAGCGTTCATCAAACCCACAGCGCAAACGACGACACCGCAGTATAAGAACCCCCCGACTCCACCAGTAATGGGGAAGCCAGATAGGCAACAGCCGAAAATCTCCTTTGACAACAGGAAAACGCCGAAAGGCACGGAACAAGCGCCAGAAGGAGAGGGAGCAATGATGGCGGAAACTACGTCCACCATGGAAAAAATATTGCTGTCCATACAAGCTAATGTGCAGGACATTAACGGTAAATTAGACAATCTTACTTGTAGAATGGACGGGATGTCGAGCAAACTGGAAAAACATGATGAAAGACTGGATGAGGCCGAATCGAGAATATCAGCGGTGGAGGACGAATCACACGCCACGACTAGCAAATGCACGGGTATGGAGCGTATTCTGGAGGTGATCAAGGCACGGGAGGAGGATTTGGAAGCCCGCTCCAGACGTAATAATGTACGCATAGCTGGCCTGCCGGAGACGACCAACACGGGCAAAATGGAGACCTACATTGAGCAGCTATGCAGGGACATTTTCGGGACAGAAGCCCTATCCCATATCTTCATAGTGGAAAGAGCCCACAGATCGTTGGCACCCAAACCTAAAGTTGGAGCGACACCAAGGCCAATTGTGGCGAGAATACTCAACTACCGCGATAGAGACACGATACTGCGTCTTGCGCGCGAAAAGGGCAAAATCACGCACCAAGGCAACAATCTAGAGTTCTACCCGGATCACACCATGGCGGTCCAACAGGCGAGGAAAGAATTTGCATCTGTAAAAACTAAACTCAGGGATCTGAACGTGAAGTACTCCATGCTGTACCCAGCGAGGCTCCGAGTGACATGGAAGGACAAGATAGTGATACTACAGACACCGAAAACAGCGCAAGACTTCGTCAAAAAAATCATACAACACAACAAACAACGTGTACGCGAGGAGCAACACGAGGACTCGGACGTGGCGGAGTGACTCTGCACGGACAATGGCCCTGCCATGTGAACAGCCATGCTCCTAATCCGTTGATTTCATCTCCACAGCATATGATATTTGCAGCCTTGTGCTCTGTTGGTGCAAGGGCAGGTGAACGGGACAGGCCTTGAGGAGGACGGGATAAACATCGCATGCGCCTGAAGGCTCTTCTCCTCTCAGGCCCGGATAATGATATTTACTGATATGAGCATGCAGGACACCTGAAAAGTTGGAGGTGAGACATTGAACCTCCTTATGTTGAGTCGCGCTGTGGAGGTGCAACGACGGCACAAGACCACGCACAACGGAGCTGGCTGAATAGACATTGCCGACCCGGCCAAGTGGGCGAGGACTGGCACCGAAGGAGGGTAACGAGTATGAAGTCGAATACTGCCAAGTATTGTATGTTGTTGTCCGGGGTCAGCGGGGGAGGGATGAGAAGGACACGAATATTACACATGGTAATATAATCACAATGTGAGTCGTCTGCATCCACTACTGTGGGTGTAGAGTTGTGCCCCTGGCGGTCCTCCAAAAGGGTAAACCCCACCAAAGTTGTTCACAGAGTACGGTTAGTTGTTAAGGTTTATAAATGGGTCAATGGCTTCGGCAGAATTGGGTTGCTGGAGTGGGTGGGGGAGGGGGGATGAGGGGGGTTGTTGAAGTTTTGAGACTGAGACGGATAACACGAGTGTATTTATGGTGTGATGATGGGCTGGGAACCGGGGTGGTACCCCTAGTTTGCGGATGGGTATTGCGGTGCCATGTGGTGCGAGATGTTCTTCCAATGTCAGGATTGACAATTCACTCTCACTCATGGCGCAGGTAACAGGAGGCCGCAACAAGAATCACATTAACCTCTTGACATGGAATGTACGGGGGTTGACTCAACCGAAAAAAATTCGACAAGTCTTCGCTTACCTGAAGAGGTGGGAAATAGATGTAGCGATACTACAAGAGACACATATTGCGCCACACACACGTGCTCAGATTGGAGGTAGGTGGGCGGAATCCTCCTACATGGCTAACTACTCCACCTATGCGAGGGGGGTGATCACACTGATACGGAAAGGAGTGAACTTCACAGTAGATAAGGTGATCTGCGACGCATGTGGTAGATATGTCATTCTGACAGGCACACTTAGGGGTCAAAAGATAACACTTCTCAATGTATATGGCCCCAACACTGACACCCCGGGCTTTTATCAGGAACTATGGTCACACATTCAAACATTGCCAGATACTCACATAATCTGTGGTGGGGACTGGAACGTAACATTGATGGAAGGGGTAGACCGCTCCTCGAACTCCCTAGAACCACATAAACATGCCAGGGCTAAGCTGCTTCACATGATTTCAGACCTGTCACTGACAGACATATGGAGGCTCAAATACACAGCTGAGCCGGGCGCGACACATGTTTCTGCGGCTCATAACAGCTGGTCACGTTTGGACTACTGGCTGGGGTCGGATGCCATTGCATTGTGGACGACGGAGATTAAAGTCCTGCCAAGAACTCTGTCGGACCACAATCCTGTGAGGCTGACACTGGCACTGCCGAACTATATCGCTCCTCCCTTTCACTGGAGATTTAACTCACGCGCACTCACAGACACGGTCTATACAGACACTATCCACAAAGCGATCAAAGAGTATTTCCTAATCAACAAGCCTACAGTGGAAGACCCGGGTCTTTTGTGGGAAGCATTCAAGGCCACATTACGTGGGGTGTGCATGAGCACGACGATTGGCATCCTAAAAGATATCCGACGACAAATTGCACGATGTGAAACACGCATGAGGGAGCTAGAACAGGCTTATGAAACCACGCACAATGTCGCACACCTGGGCGAATTAAGAACTCTACATTCCGAACATCAGTCGTTTGTAGAGGACGAAATCAAATACCTTGATAGGAAGATTTCAGCCAGATCGTATGGGGAAGGTGGCAGACCAGGCAATAGGTTGGCAGCCAAAATCTGTGAGGGTAAGGGCCATAAACCTGTTTTACGTGTTAAGGCAAAGGATGGGTCGACACACACACAGGCTACTGCCATTGTGGAGTGCTTCGCTGGAGAGTACGAGGAACTGTACAAATCAAGGCCGATTGCATCCAGAGAAGACACGTTTACCTATTTAGACGATGTGGCGATAGGATGGCTCTCAGATGGGCAGAGGGAAATGTTGGCATCACCAATAACAGTTGAGGAAGTAATGGACATAATCACTTCTCTTCCTAACGGTAAAGCACCGGGCCCAGACGGGTTTACTAATGAGTTCTACAAAAAGTATGCTGACCTCCTTGCTCCACACATGGTGAGCATGTATGGTGCAGCGTTCGAGAACTCGGAACTCCCACCAACATTGCGTGAGGCAGCTATCATAGCGCTCCTTAAACCCGGTAAGGACTCGGAGATATGTGAGTCTTACAGGCCACTATCACTTATAAATACTGACTCTAAAATACTGGCGAAGTTACTAGCGACACGTCTGAAGCCGCTTATGACGAGCTTGGTCTTGCCAGATCAGGCGGGTTTTATACCTACACGATCCACTACCCACAACACTAGGTCGTTATTTGCATTATCTCATTATCTCCAGCCATCAACCAAAGCTGTGGCGGTCATGTTAGATGCCGCCAAGGCTTTCGATTCCATCGAATGGGATTATTTACTCACTGTTCTGCTCAGAATGGGGTTCCCCAAGCGATTTGTACAATGGGTCACAATAATATACACTAATCCATGTGCAAGGGTGCGAGTTAATGGGTATGTCTCGGAGGTCTTTAAGATTCAACGGGGCACTAGACAAGGGTGCCCGCTCTCACCACTACTTTTTGCACTAGCACTAGAACCTCTAGCTTGCATAATAAGGCAAAACTACAAGACCTCGGCATTGCAATTCCCATCCAGACCTCTGCATATCTCCTTGTATGCGGATGACATGCTTTTGTACATACGCGACCCTAACACCCACTTAAATCCAATTATGCGAGAATATATAAAATTCGGAGGACACTCCGGATTGACGATAAACTGGACCAAATCCTCTATTATTCCTTTAACAGACACGACGACCTCGCACGATACGGACTACCCATTGGAGTGGCAGTCAGAGCCGGTGAGGTATCTGGGCGTAATGTACCACAGAGATCCTGAGGTGGTGATTAGATCGAACTACGGCACGGCTGTGTCCAACTTGGACGATAAAGTGTCGCGCTGGATACAACTGCCTCTGTCATTAGCGGATCGAATAGCAATCGTAAAAATGAATATCCTGCCGAAGTTACTGTACCTCTTCAATAATATCCCTATTGAACCACCTACGGCAGTTTTTAACAACATCAAGTCCCTGGTTTTAAAACTGATCTGGGCGGGAAAACAAGCACGCGTGCCCTTACAGACACTCACATTGCCATACAACAAGGGGGGTTTCGGAGTACCTGATTTTCTGTTGTATTATTTATGTGCTCAAGCACAATACGCGGCATACTGGTTCCACGAAGTACCATATTTAACACACACGGCCATTGAACAAGGAGATGCGGCGCCCATCCCGCTGTCATCGATGCTCTCACACACGCGCCCACCTCTGCACAATCGCGATATTAACACAATTGACACCACTGTTAAGGCTTGGAGGAAACTGGCAAGATTAGCGCACAAAGAGCCATTATACGCACCAGCGATGCCACTGCCTTACCACCAGGAACTATCAGTTACAGGGGAGAAGGTAGGACTGTCGTTATTGCAACAGGTCGGAATTGGGACGATGGGAGACATGTTCCATGAGGGGCACTTTGTAGAAACAGACGACATGGAGTATATTCGGAATAAAACACCACTGTTCCTATTCACACATTACCGGTTAAAACGGGCCATGCAAACATTCTTCCCCACATTCCCGGAGGAGCCGGAGAGCCTGGACTCCCTCCAAATGATCCTCACTTCTCAAGACACCTCACACCTGGTGTCTAGATTATACACAACAGCGCAGGCTGAAATACCAGGGGCGGGGGACAGAGCAAAGGAAAGATGGGACAAGGTACTGGAGACTTCACTAACGGAGGAGGAATGGCAACAAACATGCGCGCTAACACAAATCCTAACACCAAACGGTAATTTACGTATTATTCATTATAAATTTATTCATCAGGCATACTACACGCCGGCGCGTATGTATAGATTTGGCCTTCAGGATAATGACAGATGCAAACGGTGTAATGCAGGGGAGGCAGGGTTCACACACCTGGCATGGGGCTGTGCAGCGATACAAACCTATTGGGGGGAAGTCACTACTACGCTGGCTGCCATGTTGGGAGTGGAGATGGAATGCACTGTTCGTGTTTGTTTACTGGGAATTATCCCACATTTACGGGCCACAAAGCGTAAATTTTGTGCGATAGCGCTGTTATTGGCCAAGAGGCAGATCGCACAATGCTGGCATAGCAAACACAAACCCACAACGAGCAGGTGGATACTGGATATGACCAGCTGTAGAGACAAGCTACAGACTTATGAGGAAGAGTTACCGGCAAGATCTAGGCCCAAAGACTTCTGGTGCTATCTTACAGCATATTTACTGTCGCGGAACACAGACGAAGAGGGTTGATTGGGAGGTGGTTTTGACGGTGGGTCTCAGTTCAGAAGTGGGACCCCCGGGGCATGGTCCAGCATCACTCCACGACATGTTGGTACTAAATTGACAGAATTGTAGACGTCTCAATGTTCTTTTGTTCCAATTGTGGATAGTTCTAAGTCCACAACTGTCGGGTTACTATTGAAACTGAAAATTTATGACCTTATGACCTGCAAACTAACTGATGAGTTTCTATGCACTGGGCTGATTATGATTGTTTCATCTCTTGGAAACGTGTATAAGATGTTTTAGCAGCCGGCCCCAGGGTTGTAGGCACATGGCTGTGTATATCTGACTACGTGTAATAAAGGTCTTAAAAAATAAATAAATAAATAAATAAATAAATAATGCCGTAATCCTACGGAATAGAGAGAGACTCGTAATTAGCAATAACACTCAACCCGAGCACAAGGATTAATGTGCGGGCAGAGGAACAATATGAGAGGAGAGAGCCATACTTGCGGGCTGGAAATCAGTAGTCCCGGGGGCGGGGGCTGTGGGTCCGGAAAAGTAAAACAACCAGAGGAAACGCTGGACGGGATTTAAAGCGATCCTCAAGAAACGCGGTGTGCACGCCAGCCGTCTCACGCTGGATCCGTGGAGCATGATAGGGAAGACATACTCCGTACGCCCGTCGTCAGTAAATGAGTGAGATAACAGATGCGTTCTAGCCCGTTGAATGGAGCGAGGGTATGCCGAACTATCTTTTAGTAATAGGGACCTCACCACCAACAATGAAAAAGTCAGCAAACCTAGCCGGTGGAATGTTAAAAAACGCACCGTCCAGAATAAATTCATAATGGAATCGAATTGGGGCATATTACGAAACCATTGCAAAAACAGGGATCTCCATAGTCAGTGTCTAAGCTGAATCACATCGTAAGGATGTGGGGGTAAAAACTCACTACGTGTGCCAGTCACATAGGATGATATAGTCATGGTCCAAGTTATGATTGAGTAGGACATCTAGAGATATTTGACAACACTATCTATGGAATGACGTGGAAGTCCCAGGCACGAGGGTCAAGACGTCCCATCGTAAGGATGGTATTTAAAGGAAATGTGGGGGTACAAACTGCCTACGTGTGCCAGTCACATAGGATGATACAGGCATGGTCCAAGTTATGATTGAGTGGGACATCTAGAAATATTTGACAACACCATCTAGGAAATGATGTGGACCTCCCCGGCACGAGGGTCAAGATGTCAGTACAGAATAGTTCAGATCAGTAGTGAAGGCAGTGTAGGATAACCGCATAAAACATTTAGATTCGATGGTATTGGTACCTCATATTGTATAAATAAACAAGAGATAAACAGCCCAACTCAAAGAATAAATTAATAATCCCACAATGTGACCTTGGGTAATATGATTGCTAAGAGAGACATTGCTCAGTTGTGGGGTGCCCAAAGGCCACCGACAGTTCTGGTGTGGCAACAAAACATGGACTGGTGCATGTTTCGGGAAAAGACAGTGTATGTTTCCCGTGGCACGCCCCGCAAATGGGGGAACATTTGGAATCAATGGAATGCATACCGTGGTGGCATCTGTACTCCCCCCCCCCCCCTTCGGAATTGGATACTGACCTGTTGTCCTCCCAACCTGATGTTTCCTCCACGGGCATTTAGATATCTTGTTTCTTCCTGGTCTCCTCCCCCCTCCCCCCTTTATCACATACTTTTGACATCTGATTTGACTATGTATCCCCCCCAGTGCCGACATGACACAACTGTAATGTATTGCCTTGTTTTCTGTTTTTTTTTTCTTTCCTTGTTTTTTGTTCTTTTGCATTTAATAAAAAGATGTTTAAAAAAAAATAATCCCACAATGTAGTAGCGTGTACCCCCCAAACATGAGGGTAAAGACGCCCACATAAGACAGTTAGAGGTTAGTCAAGCAGGAGGTAGAGTGAAAGACAGATAGGAAGGTCCAATGGTGTTTATCTGGTTCTAGGGGCAGAGTGTTGCTAGCTGCGCGTAGCTGCTGTCCATTTCATGCAGACCATTGGTTATTGAATTGAAAAGAAACATCCATTCAGATTCCCGAATGTCCAGTATCTGTCCAATGTTACCTCCTCTAGGTCCCAGCGTGGCTTTCTCAAGGACATTTGAAGTTGTCAGGGGCATGGCCAGCATTCTTGAAATGTTGCACCAGCGGTGCGCCTGCTACCTCACAGCGAATGCGACTGCAGTGTTGTAGTATCCTGGCCTTGATCTTCTGTTGGGTCTGGCCAATATAGATGAGATCACAGGGGCAGATAATCCCATATATGATGTTGCTCGAGTTGCAGTTGGTGTAGACTTTCAAAGTAATCTTATGGTTGTGATGATTGAATTCCTTAGTTTGAATGGTGGTAGGGCAGGCCTTGCATTGCCCACATCTATGGTGGCCAATGACAGGAGGTAGATTCCATAGAGACAAAATCGTGGTAGGTGTTGTGGGTTCCAAAAAGGATCGGACCACATGGTCCTTGATGCTCCTTCCTTTTTTAAATGAATGCATGGGGGGAACATCCTGTAGGAGATCATCGGAGATAAGGTTCCAATGCTTGTTGATTACTTTTTTATGGCATTGCTTTTAGTGGAGAATGTCGCGACACAAGTCAACCTCTATTCTTGGGTGTTCTCACGGTCTTTCGGTTGGAGTAGGGTCTCATGGACTGAGCCAGGCACGTTTCCTAGCCTTCTTCACCAGTCTTTTGGGGTATCCGCGCTCCATCAAGCGGTCAGCGAGGTCCTCTGATTCTTCCATGTAGTACTGTTTTAGGAAGCAGTTCCTGCGTATTCGTAAGAACTGCCTATATGGCAGATAATCCCTTAGGCCTCTCAGGTGGTGACTGTCATACTGAAGAAGTGAGTTACGCTCGGCCGGTTTCCGGTAAAGTGTTGTTCGTAGTTCGTTTCCATCAACATAGATGGTCAGGTCGAGGAAATCAATACTCTTTGCATCTGAATGAAGTGTAAACTGGATATCAGCAAATTGTTGGTTCAACCAAGTGTGTAAAGATGCCAGCTGGGAGCTGTCGCCGGTCCAGATCAGAAGGATGTCATCTATGTAGCGCATCCAGAGCGCCACATTGGTGTGGAAGGGATTCAAGGTGTTAAAATTAAAAATGAATTCACTTTCAAATACCGCCATAAAGATAATGGCTAGGTCTGGGGCAAGGTAGAATTGATTTTGAAAAATGAAAAAGTTCCTCATCATGGCAATCCGCTAAGAGGGAAATGATGAAGTCTGTGAGTACAGTAACAGGTGCAACCTGTTGATCCAATGCTGTTGAGGCGACTCCAAGTGCCATTTCTTGGGGGATGCTGGTATATAATGATTTAATATCACAAGTGACTAGAAGTTCCTTGTCTTGGTCAAAAGGGTGTCCATCTACAATGTTGATGGTCTGCATTGTGTCACGTAGGTACGTAGGTGTTTTCTCAGTAATCGGCTTGAGGAAGAAATCAATGTACCTGCATATTGGCTCCAACATGGAACCGCAGCCCGACACAATGGGGCGGCCTGGAGGCTTAGCCATGTCCTTGTATATTTTCGGCAAGGTATATACTGTAGGCAGTATATCCGATCCGATGGTAGTTTTCTGTAGCTGACTCAGTCATTGAGTTGCTTGTAAATCTCATCCTTGTATTGTGTCACATCCTGCACCACAATTGCTCCCCCCTTATCGGCAGGTTTGATGATACCCTCTTTGTTCTCTTTGAGGGCTAACAGCGCCGTCTTCTCAATCATGGTGATATTGGAATTAGTGTGCTTGTGTTCTTCCAGAATCTTGCCAACATCTCTCAATACCACATTTTCATAGGCCAGAATCTTGTTGGTCATGGCATAAGTTGGTGGGACAAAGGTCGATGGTGTTCTTAAACCTGTAAAGGAATTCCGGGACTGGGAAGTCGAATGTCTGAAAAAGTAACGAAGACGGATCTTCCTGAAGAACCTGTGGAGCTCAGTTTTGATCATGATTTTATTGGGGGGTGCAGGCGGGACAAAGGACAGACCTTTGCTGAGGACCTTAATCTCCTCATCCTTCAGGTTATAGGACGAAATGTTGACCACTAGGTTAAGCGTAGGTCTTACCACCAATCGAGGCCGTGGTGGTTTCAGAGGGAGGCACAACTACACGACCTTCTCAGACTCTTCTTATAGTTCAGAAGGGGACACCGAACAACCTGGCCCTAGCTCGGCCTATGGTTACCAAGAATACAGCTATCCCCCACAGATTCCTTTTTTAGGACAATGCCAATGGAGACCTCCAAGAGGACAAGGCAACAACTGGCCCAGGGGACCACCAAGGGGTCAACAATCGAACAACATGAACTGCCAAGCCATATCTTCCCTGGACCAGAAACAAGCATCCTGGGACCGGTTTTGGGTTCATAACCCTCATCAGCCTGGCTATCTTGAATCCAGTGGCAAAGTGAGCAAGGGACCGAAGTCTGGGCATACCCTGCCAAATTAGGGCGAACTTAGCAAAACCAAAGGGGATGATGGAGGGAGTGTTGAACATTCCAAGCACTCGCCCCCAGTCAACTGCTCTGGGTTTAATCCATCATTTTTCTTTAGCTCACTCTGCCACCCCAGTTCAGGCATGGCCAGGGTCAGACTGATTTGCATATAGCCAAGTCCCTTTGTACCCATTCATAAGATTGATCTACAGCATCTTTCTTGGAAGTTTCTTTATTGCTTGCCCTCACTCCTGCTTGAAGGATCAGTGAAATTCAGGCATTTACTTTAAAGAGCTGTATGTTATGTTATGATATACTTATTTATACGGCGAATGGTTGCCCTAATCAACGGCTGATACCAGACAACAGAAATAGCAATATTTAGCCAGCACTAAAACAGCCAGGTCTTAAGCTGTTTCCTAAAAGGGCTGATTCATGTTGTTCTGGATGTTCACTGACCATTTATTTCACAAATTGGGTCCTAAGAAACAGAAGGATCTACCCTGCATTACTAACTTAATTTGCAGTATAGTCACCAAATCAAGTTCCAATTATCTTAAACATATGGAGGATGGCAGGGAGTAAGGAAAGGGTTGAGAATAGCTGGACTAGCTTTGTTCATGGCTCGATGACAGACATACATAGCCTTAAATGTAATGCTTTTCTCCGCAGGAAGCCAATGTAATGTACGTAGTTGCTTGGAAACAGAAATACATTTTGGCTCATGACAAAGCAGTCTCGCTGCAGCATTTGCAATAATTTGCAGCCTATTCCTGGCATACTTGGCACTACACAGGTAGCGGATGTTACTGTAATTTAGGCGCCAAATTATTAGGGACAGAATTATCATCCTTTGAATGGAAGAAGGAAATTCCCAGGGAAATCTCTTTAGGCTTCCAAGCAGGCCAAAACAACAAGAGGTCACTGCCTTAATTTGATGCTTAATGATATGAAATTGTCTATCCAAATTGCCAATCATTTTACCTCAGGTTTAGAAATAAGAGGCTGTCCTAATACCTCAGGCCACCAGATGGGCCCCCAGTTAGAAGAATATTTTCTAATGGTTATGACCTCGATTTTATTACTGTTTAACTTAAAGCAATGCTGATTCATCCAATTTGCTATTGATGCCATATAGGTCCTAAATAGAAGGGAACTCCCACTTCATTTGAGGAAAGCATCAAGATCAGCTGCATATCATCAGCATAAGACACCAGCGAAAGGCCAAAAGTTTTAACAATGACTGCAAGCGGCCAGGCAGAAATGTTAGAGAGTGGAAAACTCCATCAGGCTTTTAGCTCAATGAGGAGATCATTTTGAAAACTTTCTTCAGAAATCCAACCAATGCAGCAAAAAAAGCACTTTATACCACAGGCATCAAAAGATGCTTAAAACTCTACATTGAGAGAACTAAGCAATTTAGAAAATCTGATCAATTCCTTATACTCTGTGCTCGTCCAAGAAAAGAAACAAGTTACTTACCTGTAACTTTAGTTCTCCAGTATTGGTAACTTTCATAGATTCCCATTGCTTGTATCATTCCCCGTCGTCGGAATGGGAGCCTCGGTAATCATATATATATATATATATATATATATATATATATATATATATATATATATATATATATATATATATATATATATATATATATATATATACACCTAGGTAAATACACCCTAATAGGTGTAAAAAAAGTAAAAATTAGGCCTAGGCCTCATTACATTTTGTAGCCTATAGGTGTCCTTATGTAAAAAGACCCAAACTTACACTAGCAACCAATCAGATTAGCCTCACCCTATGGAACCTTCCTGAGAAAGCTCAGAGCCTCAGATTTTCGTAGCCGTTGCCTTGCCACCGAATCACCTAGACCTGAAGTGAGCTTTCCCAGGGGAGGTGGGTGGGCGCATGGGAATCTATGAAAGTTACCAATACTGGAGAACTAAAGTTACAGGTAAGTAACTGGTTTCTTACTCCAGTATTGGAACTTTCATAGATTCCCATTGCTTGTATCAGAGTAGCTACCAGTTAGCCTGCCTCAAACATTTCGTTCATAGTTACCAACTATCATCAACCAATGATACAACATATCATCATAAACATAACTCAGTAACCATAGCATAATAAACGAAATGTGAGAAAAAACAGGAAGGAGGGAAGAGAGGAAAGCTCACCTCTTACTGGAAGAGATTTCTCAGGACAGCTTGACCAACAGCAGAATCCCCCTTTGCAGCCGCGTCCAGGTAGTAGTGTCTCGTGAGTGAGTGAGTACTGCTCCATGTGGCCGCTCTGCAAATATCCTTTATCGATACTCCTGCAAACAGTGCTGTAGACGAAGAGATCGATCTTGTGGAGTGTGCCTTCACCTGTCCTTCCAACGGCTTGCCTGCCGCTTGGTGGCAGAAACGGATTGCACTCGATATCCATCTAGAAATCCCTTGTTTTGACAACGGAAATCCTTTCTTTGGGGCTCCGAAGGCCACAAACAGCTGGGGCGTCTTCCGAAATCCAGCTGTGCGTTGAAGATAGAATTTTAAACATCTCTGAACGTCCAGAGAATGAAGTGTCCTCTCAGCCTGGGTTGAGGGCCGAGGAAAAAAAGAGTGCAGAACCACCGGTTCATTAAGATGAAAGTCTGTCGGTACCTTCGGAATGAATTTGGGGTTCATCCGGAGGATCAATGTATCGTTTTTGAACTGTAAGTAAGGTTCTTTGATCGTCAAAGCCTGAAGTTCTCCCACTCTCCTTGCCGAGGTGAGTGCCAGCAGAAGCGCCACCTTCCATGATAGGAACTTTAAGTCTGCCTTATGTATTGGCTCAAATGGCGATCTCATCAGTTGAGCCAGGACTACATTCAGATGCCAAACCGGGGGTGGAGGCCGAACTGGCGGAAACACTCTAAACAGTCCTTTAAGAAATTGCTTTATCACTCTTGCTGATAACAGAGAAGGACCAGATCTTGTTCGCCTATATCTGGAAATAGCCGCCAGGTGGACCTTGATGGAAGCATGAGCCAGGCCTGCCTGAGCTAAAGAAAGAATGTATGGTAAGAGTTGATGTGGAGCTGATGAGAATGGCTGCACTCCTTCTCTCTGGCACCATAAATAAAACCTTTTCCACTTAGATCTATATGTTTTATTAGTGCTAGGAGCTCTTGCTTGTGCTAATATGTTCCTGCAGTCCTCCGGAATGTCTAGATCCTTAAACTCTCTGTGTTCAGGAGCCATGCTGTCAACTGAAGCGAGCTCGGGTTCGGGTGGAGGACCTGGCCGTTGGACATAGATAGAAGAGTCTGGTTGGAGTGAAGTTGAATGGGCTGTTCCTCCGACAGAAGAAGCAACTCCGTGAACCAGAACTGGCGAGCCCAGGCGGGCGCTATCAGTATCATCCTGCACTTGTCCATCTTGAGTTTCTTGAGGACACGAGGGATGAGGGGAAATGGCGGAAAGGCGTAAACAAATGCGCCGGACCAAGACATCAAAAGGGCATTCCCCAGCGATCCTCGATGGTGTTCCCTGCTTGCGTAACACCGGCATTTCTTGTTGAACGGAGTGGCAAACAGGTCGATCGCTGGGGTCCCCCAGCGGAAGAAGATGTCCTTGACCACTGTGTCGTCCAATTCCCACTCTTGTGACACTGCCTTCAGGCGGCTTAGCGTATCCGCCTTCGTGTTGCATACTCCTGGAAGGTGCTCCGCCACGAGCCTGACGTTCTGTGAGATTGCCCATTCCCATAGCAGCTGGGCCTCCTGAGAAAGCAGTGGCGATCTAGTGCCTCCCTGCTTGTTGATGTAATGCATTGCGGTGGTGTTGTCCGTACGCACTAGAATGGCCGAATTTGAAATCCTTGGAAGGAAAGCCAACATTGCCCATCGAATAGCTCTCAGCTCCAGAACATTGATATGTAAGCGACGTTCTCCTGGCGTCCAATGTCCACTGACTTGGAGATCCTGCATGACTGCTCCCCAACCCTGAAGGGAGGCGTCTGTTGTAATGACGCGAGGAGCTGGCGCCGCTCTGAAACTGAGACCCACCGAGAGGTGAGATCTTCTCATCCACCATGAAAGAGACTGTTTCATCCGCTGGGTGACAATCACCCTGTCGTTGAAGGACCCTTCCACCTGCTTCCACTGAAGGTCCAGTTCCTCTTGCAAGGGGCACATTCGCAGCCTGCAGTGCGGAATCAATTGAATACAGGATGAAATCAACCCTAGAAGAGATTTGTACATCCTGACTGTCATCCAACTTTTCTTTTGCAATCGAGCGGCTGAAGACATGAGTTTCATTTGTCTCTCTTCCGATGGGAAGGCTTTGCACACCTGAGTATCGAGTATTGCTCCCAGGAACTTCACTGAACATGCTGGTTGAAGAACCGATTTTTCTCTGTTGAGTTGTAAACCCAGATGAGTGAAGAGATTCAAACATGTCTCCACTGCCTCTGACGCTGCTTGTAAACTTGGTGCCTTCAGCAGCCAGTCGTCTAAGTACGGGAATACTTCCAGCGACTGTCTTCTCAGAAAAGCCGCTACCGGAGCCAGCACCTTCGTGAATATCCGGGGTGCGGATCTTAATCCAAATGGGAGCACTATGAACTGGAAGTGACTCTTGCCTACTGTGAAGCGAAGGAAACGTCTGTGAGCTGGGTGGATCGGGATATGAAAATAGTCATCTTCCAGGTCTAACGTAGCCATGAAGTCGCCTGGATTCAAGAGGCGCAATATGTCTTGGAGTGAAATCATCCGAAACGACAGTTTCACGAGATAGGTATTGAGCTCCCTTAAATCCAGGATTGGACGCCACTTGTCCTTTGCTTTGCGGATCAGAAAAAATCTTGAATAGAAACCTTCTCCTCTTTGTGATAGGGGAACACGTTGGATCGCTCCTTTCCGAAGCATTTGTTGAGCTTCCAACTGTAGAACGTTTAGATGTTTCGAAGTAGTGGCGTGGGGAGCTCTTGTAGGTGGAAATTCCTGGAATTCTAGCGCATGCCCATGTTGGATGATATTCAATACCCACTGATCCGATGTTATTTCTTCCCAGCTGCTCAGATGTTGAGTTATCCTGCCGCCCACTGGAGACCCATGGAGCGGAGGAACAGTTGGCAGAGTCAGAAGGCCGCTATTGACGCTTGCCAGCGTCCTTGCCCTGACGCCCCTGACGTCCACGAGAACTCTGACGAGAGAAAGAATGAGATTGTGACTGCCTCTGATAATACTGATTGCCGTACTGAGGTCTGTACGACTGTGACTGCTGAGAGTACCGTTGTTGCTGATAGCCACCTCTTGGCGAAGTGAAGCCTCTTCCTCTTGCTCCACGGAACGGTGTTTTCCTATATTGTAGGGTACCAAGAGCTCTAGCAGTCTCTGTGTCCTTCTTTATTCCCTGCAGGGTGTCATCGACATGTTTCCCAAATAACATGTCCCCATCAAAGGGTAAGTCAAGAATCTTATTTTGAACTTCCGGCCGGAAGTAAGTTGCTCGCAGCCAACCCTGCCGTCTCAGAACCGCCGCGCTACCCAGAGCACGGAACAAAGTGGTTGCGATGTACATCGCCCAGTCAATCATTTCTGAAGAAGAACGTTGGCCTTCTTCAAGGAGTTTCAGTGCCTCGGCCTTAGGGTCATCCGCCAGTAGGTCGATATATGCCACGACATCACTCCACATCTGGCGGTCGTACCTCGCCAGAATAGCCAATGCATTTGCCGCCCGGACCAGCAAGCTCGCCATTGATGAAAAACGCTTCCTAGCGTTGTCTAACCTTCTACCCTCCTTGTCTGGTGGAGTTGTGAGGGTGGCTGAATGATTCCGCGATCTTTTCTGCGCTGCTTGCGATATGACTGAGTCCGGTCTTGGTTGCCCAATCAAGCAGGCAGGACTGTCATCAGGAGCTTTATACTTCTTTTCTAGGCGCGGTAGAGTTGGAATAACCGTCGCTGGAGCTTGCATTACTTTCTTTCCTTCTTCCCATATATGCTCTACAATGGGAATCGAAGGCACTGCCTTACGGTAAGCCTCTTTAAAATCATATAAAAAACAATCCGTAGATGTTGTAGGCATTGCCAGCTTGAAGCGTGCCGTGGCTCTCTCCATTAAGTTGAAGAAACCTCCTACATCCGCCGGAGGTGAATCTACCGGGTCCGGCACCGGAGCAGCCGAATCCGGAATAATATACTGATTCCATTCACTATCCGGGTTTTGATCACGGGTGTCACCTGCTCCATCCTCATCTGAAGTGTCATCCTGGTCCGGTGTCTGCCGATGACATTCCCCCTCTTCTTCCACATGTGCCGGGGGCACCGACTGAGTTGCCACCACCTCTGGCTGAACTTGCGATTGACCTTCCACTGGTCGCGACACCTTTCTGCTCCTATATTCCTCCAGCATTGCCCTTAAGTCCGTCAAAAGGCTCATGGGCATAGAAACCATGCCCTGCTGTACTTGGGCTTCTTGATATGCGACCTGAGTCTGCTGTCGCTGCTCTTGCTGGCAATAATACCCATCTTCATCATCAGACTCATGGTATTTAAGATGCAACTGCGATGGACTATAAGCATCTCCATACATCTCATTCTCCTCCTCAGAATAGTCCTGTTCTTCCAATAACAGGGCTGGGGGGAATGGAGTTACCTTCCTAGGTGATGTCATGTCAGGTGTTATCCTCCTTTTCCTTGGGACTGCCGTCGACGGCGTCACAAATGAGTCCGCCATATCCGGTGCCATCGTCGACGGGGCCGTCGATGGGGCCGTCGACGAGATCATCTTCGTAGTCGACTGGTGCGCCATCGTCGACGGGATTGTCTTCGTCGACGAGGTGGTTACCGTCGACGTAGTGATCGTCGTCGCCGCCGTCGACATATTCTTCGTCGACGGCATCGTCGTCGAAGTTTTCGTCGTCGTCGTCGACGCAGGATGGCTCGTCGACGGGTGAGGAGACAAAGTCACTGAAGAAGCCTTGGAGCCTTTCTTAACCACTGTTGAAGCCTCTACAGTTGGTTTCTTGAAGGACTTAGAAACTTTCTCTTGATGTGAAGGCCCAGCCGAGCCCTCATCCAGTTTTGCCTTCTGCACCCGAGGTGCTTGCCTTTCCCTCTCCTTTACACTTCCGTGAGGAGATTCGCCAGGCTCGGGCTTGCCAGACCTATCAGAGGTCCCACGCACAGCCTTAGAAGGGGGTTCAGATGATACCTCCACAGATGATCTACCCCTCTTCAGAGATGTCTTGGAAGACGTCGACCTGGCATCCTCCTCATCACTGGAAACCACAACTTCTTTCTTTTCCAACTTCCTGAGCCAAATTAGTAATCTTCCCTCACGGTCCCGGAGGGTCTTAACAGACATCATCCTGCATAGTTTACATTCCTCTGCCTTACGGTCAGGATATAAACAATATATACAGTCTTTATGCTTGTCTTCTGCATAAAGTCGTTTTTTACCACAACTGGCACAAGACCTGAACAGGCTCTTCTTTTCCTTATCAGCCATAGTTGAAATTTAAACAAATCCTCACAGAAAAACTGTGTAAATAATACCTCAAAGTAGAAGTTAGAGCAGAGCTCTAAGGAGACTCCCTGTCACCAACGATGCGGTAGAAAATCTGAGGCTCTGAGCTTTCTCAGGAAGGTTCCACAGGGTGAGGCTAATCTGATTGGTTGCTAGTGTACGTTTGGGTCTTTTTACATAAGGACACCTATAGGCTACAAAATGTAATGAGGCCTAGGCCTAATTTTTACTTTTTTACACCTATTAGGGTGTATTTACCTAGGTGTATATATATATATATATATATATATATATATATATATATATATATATATAATTACCGAGGCTCCCATTCCGACGACGGGGAATGATACAAGCAATGGGAATCTATGAAAGTTCCAATACTGGAGTAAATACAAGCTCTCTCAAGAAGTAGTATGGCTTGTTGGGTCTCAGCAGGCATAGTTTTCTGCCATGAAAAAGCTTGCCATCTTTTGATTGGAAATGTTTGGGAACATTCCACGCATAACTCCACAACTTCTATGACCTTGTTTGCCAGTGTATCCTTGCCGGACATATACAGGGCTTCTACATGGAAAAAGAGACATATGTTTTTTTTAGGCACTACTGCCTAGATGACACAACGAAGGGTGATGCAGCAATGGGTTAAGCAGTTCTTCGACATCTATTCCAATAAGGTGTGCTGTCCTTTATATTATGAATGTATTTGATTTATGATATACGCTTCCTGCCGCCACACTGTAATATATTCTGCCAAGTTGGTTAAGTGCGGGCATCAGATAAAGACACGGGTAACTTGATCTCGGGTAGAGCTAGTGTGGGCCAGTGTATATGTGTCCAGATGTCCGGCATGATGAGCGTGTGATCACTACGTGTGGTGTGGATGTCGTGTCCTGATTGGCTGAGTTTTTCTATATACATGTGGTATCTAGCTTTATGATATGTTTGGGGAACGTGAGACCTTGGCCTCACGGGTTTTATTGGGGCCAATTTCCTTGGACCTCTTTGTGGTGCATCTATAGCTGTGGAATCGATCAGGGTTTTCTCTGGACCTGCGTTTGTGTTTGGATTAAGAGAGACCCCAACTTTGACCTGGTATTTGATAGGCATGGATGTGGGTCGTAGGCCTTGTCTAACCATGTATCTCTGACTCTGAGTTGATGGGAGGCCACCTTGGGTGAATCCGACAGCAATGATTTGAATTCGTTAGAACTCATAAAAATAATATGGCGGTCACTGGGATAATTTTTATTGACATCCTTAGCATTGTGCATACAGTTGTCATCGCATATATATTGACATCGTTCTTACTGGTATTGATACAGTTAAGTTTGCTTAGGTCATAACGTACATCTACATTGTTCTTACTAGTGGCAGTATCGTTATTTGAGCATGGATTATGACATACATTGATATTTGAGTTTTACACACAGTGGTCCCTAAACAATGACAATAGAGTTTGAAAAGTAAATATAGAACCAGAATCAGCACTATATTTGAAGCCGTCCAACCGGACAGATTTACTCTTAATTCGTAAAATAGACACACGAAACAATAAAGTGGGACACAAGCCTGCGTCCTACTAGGTGTACATTCAGTATATACGTAAAACAGAAAAACAAACCGGAAAGCCCAGGCAGAGCGACTTGCTCGTATGTTATACATTTGATTAGTGCAAGCAGAGATATGGTGCGACACAGTTACATATGAGTAATGTACAAAGAGAAAGTGTACATGTGGTCGGCGATGTTTCGATCTCTTTTAGACAATATTGGGATCATTACGACATAGTATTTACATGCCTGCGTAAAAGATGGCTGAAAAAGAGATAATAAGAGAAAAAATGATTAGGAAAGACAGCCAGAATGAGCTTTAAAAACTGCATAAAAAGGCATGCAGGTGCAAGTGATCCGCAAAAGGGTTTACGGCATATCTATCGTTCAGCGCGGGTCATCGTGATATGGGGACACCCGCTGTGTCATGCTGAGAAGTGCTCTGAATGCAAAAAAGGAGCGGCAACGGTAGAAGGGGTGCCTATGCAGTGCGTAGAGTGTCAGAATGCACAATGTGCAAAGTCCTATGCGGAAGTTGAGCGTATCCTCATGCTGGATACTTTTATAACCATGCCGAAAAATTGTGTCCTATACTCTTATAAACATGCCGAAAGGTTGTCAGTAGTGAATAGACTACAGGGTATTGAGTGATGGCAAATAACCATGTTTAGTGAAACAAGGTCTCTTGTACCGGTTTCCAGTAGGGAATGGCTGGAAATGTTGTGTACTGCATCCACTGTTACACTGCTTCGTTGAGAACTGCTAAGGATCTAGTATATCCGTCAAGGCCCGGCAGTCGGTGCACTACTTAGCAAGCAACAATGTTCAGACTGATGTCATGAAGATTGACTGACAATTTCCTATAACACATTATCCAGTTGATGCTTTCCACTTAAGTGAAGGATCTCCTAAATGATGTAGTTGCTCTAGACTAGACATGTGGCCCATGTAAAGTAAAGTGTCTGATTAAAAGTAACTGCAAACAAACTTCACAGTACACCATTCAGAAGAGCCAACAAGGATACAGCAGCACATTGAACTGGTATGTATAATTATTCCAGCTTACCTTTTCAAATTCTTGACTATTGATTTCATGGAGCCAGCTGAGATGCTCATGCGCCTGCAGGAAACTTGCAAGTTGCCCATGCTGGGAAATGGGCTGGGACAGGAGTTTCCCTCGCTTCCCTTTCTCCAAATACCAGCGGAACAGGAAATCTGAAAAATTCTGTAGATCACAGAAAAGTACTTTAGAAAAATTGTCTATGCCTTGCAACAAAAACATAAAAGTGCTGCAGGCATGAAATACACTCCTTCACAAATTACAAAGATTTGTACTGTACAACTTTTTGCAGGTGGATGGTATATGAGGTGACTACTGCTGCTAAATGACATACTATCTCCCCTCTTCTCAACCAGTAGGAGTGCAAAATATATCAAATGGCATGTATGATACACAAGAAAGCAACACTGCACATATAGGAAAAAGCCAATGCTCAGTGTAGTTCAATCACCACTACAAAACTGAAAAGGAAACTCAGGAGAACTGGTTTAATCAATTAAACACCCCAAAATCAAACAAAGCCTCTAAGTAGAACAAATGATTGCAATGACTACTAGACAAAGAAGAACAGAAGCAGGGCAGCGGAGAACATGGCGGCCGGCTAGTGGCACGTTGCGGGAGAGCTCGCAGTGTGCTAATGGAGTTCTAAGGGAAACCTTGCAGTAGCAATTTAAAGGAGACTGAAATGAACACACAACCAACATTGGAAGATGAAGTAATTTAGCCGGATTCATACCTCGCGGTGGTTGCAAGCTCATTACAGTTGACAAACGATTCTCGGGACGGGGAGCACCACGGTAGGCAAGATCAATCAGCCATGGGGCAACCATGGAGGTGCGCAGAGGTCAGTGCGCAGTCTCGAGAATCCATTCCTGGGAGAGGAGGCAGCGGCTGCGGCGATAGTACCAGGAGTGAGGGGAAGAGAGAAAATAAGGAGTTAGATTTGGAGGAACCAGACCCGGAGATATCACTGCCGCTGCACCGATCCCAGCAATGAGTGACCCACGGGACAAAAGATCGAGCAGACATTGAGGTCGGTAAGAAGGGGAGTAAGGGAGGGCAAGTGAAAGGAATCCTGGAGGAGCGCAGGGAAGAGGAGAGAGCTGCTGGGACCAGGTTCAGGGGGTGCAATATCAACTGCTGAAGAGGCAGGAGAGGAGAAAAGTGAAGAGGAAAATATAAACCCTCCAGCCTGTAATAGATCAGTGCCTTTAAAAAACACTAGAAGCCATAAGAAAATAAGAAAATCAAGACAGAAAAATCTAGAGCAGAGGATCAGGATTACACCTTCCCTCAGGACTTTTTTTAAAGTCCTGCCGAAAACGATAATATTAAGTGAGAAAGATATGGAGGGCGACAGGTGCCAGTCAGTAAGGAGTAATTGTACTCTGCGGGGAGATCAGACATGACAAATTGGGCAAAAGATTTAAGTCCAAATAGATACCAACTTTTATCGTCAGAGAACTCTGCAGCCTCTGAGGAGGAAGTGGTCGGAGCCCAGGTACTAGCTTCCGGAACATCAAGAAGCCCAAGTCCAAGTCCGAGACAGGCTAGGCGAGAAAGCCCCCTGAAGGAAAAGCATGGAAGAGATGACAGCACTAAAAGTGAGGAGCCCTCTGTAGGATCTCTTTTAATAACACTCTCTGCCGAGATAAAAAACAGGTTTGAGGTTTCAAAGATGAACTAAAAGGAGATAAAGTTGGCATGCGAGAACCTGGAGAAAAAGATAGATGACCTAAGTAACAAAACAGTCATCTTAGCGAGGTCAGTGAGGGATCTCAGGGAGGCGGTGCAAATAAATAGTGCAGAGATTGAGGGTCTAAAGCTAAAAGAGCAGGAGCAGCAGGATAGGCTGGAGAGAATGGAAAACTTCCAGAGACGGAATAACTTACGGATTTTAAAGGTGCCGGAGAGGTAAGAGGGGGATGATCTCAAGGCCTTTGTAGTCAAACTGATCAAAAAGGAGTTACAACCGGAAGAGTCAGAGCAGGAGATTTCCAAGGGCATTCAAAGGATCCACAGGGACCCCTATAGATTGAATACTAACAGAACTAGGTCCAGGAGGATATTGGTAAACTTTCTCACCTACGTGCTAAAGAGAAGATGTTGTTGAGAAAGATTTTGTTGAGCAAGAAATCAACAGACGTTAATGGGGTTAAATGTGAAATCAGATCTATCAAATGTTACCTTCAACAGACAATGGAAATTGGGAAAGAGGATTGATCCATTGAAAACATTAGGGGCCACAGTCCAGTTGAAGCTCCCCGTGGTTTTGAAAGTGATACTAAATAACAAAATGCACACCTTTCGCTTGGTCAAAGAGGTAGATGAATTCATTGAGAGTGTACAACCAGGAGGCTAAATACTTGGGATATAGAATGGATAGCTACATAAAGAACAAGTTACTTACCTTCAGTAACGATATATCTGTGAGAGCCATTAGTTACTTATAGATTCCTTACCTTAGAATTACCTCCAGGGGTGAGACTGTATTCGGAAAGTTTTTTTGTCAGAAGTACCTCTGTGCGTCGGAAGGTGGTGTCGGTCGGCTCCGCGTCCGTCATTGGCGTCGCGGTCGTCAGGATGACATCACGGTAGCTACGTAGACACCGCCCTCGCGCAATGAAGTCAGTTCTGTACAAAACATTCGGCGCCAGAAATGCAGAGCCATGCAAGACACTGACCAAAGGTAAACAAAGCTGTGGCCCTGAAAGGATATCATTAACCCTAGAAAGCAGTTTGCAGAACGGGGAGGATGGGTGGGGCGGTAAGGAATTTATAACTAACTAATGTTTCTTACAGTTATATCGTTACCTAAGCTAAGTAACTTGTTCATCTGAAAGAAACTCGTTAGTTTTCGATACCTTACCTTAGAATAGATACCCCAGCAATACCAACCCCGGTTTTGGATCTGCGAACCAAGACCACACCAGAAAGTCCTGGAGAACAGAACGGCCAAAAAAGCCATCTCTTCGGACTTAACTGTCCATACAGTAGTGTACCTTAAACATGTGCAGTGATGCCCACGTAGCTGCCTGACAGATGTCATGTACAGGAACTCCTCTTCTCAAGGCAGTAGTGGCTGCTGTCATCCTGGTGGAATAGGCGCGTAGCCCCACTGGAGGCTACTTTCTAGCCAGAGAATAGCATGGTTTAATACACAAAATGACCCATCGAGAAATGGTTTGCTTGTGTTATTCCGACCTTTCTTGGCGCCCACGAAGCCAACAAAGAGTTGGTCATCCATACGGAACTGTTTTGTGCGATCCAGAGAAAAAGAAAGCGCATGCTTTGGGTCCAGACGGTGGAGCCTCTCTTTTTCTTTCGAAGGATGCGGAGGCGGCAAGAAGGTGGGCAAAGTGATGGTATGCCCAATGTGAAAGGCAGTGACAACCTTAGGAAGGAAGGATGAACAGATCCTGAGAACCACCTTGTCCGGATGGACAGAAAGGAAAGGAAGTTTGGAGGAAAGAGCCTCGAGCTCACTCACCCTTCTGGCGAAGTGATGGCCACCAGGAATGCAGTTTAAAGAGTTAAGAGTCTCAAAGGATAGTTGTGAAGCGGCTCAAAGGGAGCGCACATTAAATAGGTTAAAACGAGATTCAAGTCCAACTGAGGCATAACGAAGGGAATAGCAGGAAAGAGATAAGTTATGCATTTCAAGAAACAATTAACCACCGGGGACTTGAAAAGAGAAGGCTGATCTGGAAGCCGAAGGAAGGCAGCGATGGCTGAAAGGTAGCCCTGCTGGGCTAAAGAAAGAAGAAACAAGAGAACCTCAAAAAGAGGGCAGAAAGGGGATCCACAGCCTTTGCTGTGCACCATGCCACAAACTTGTTCCACTGGCAGGAGTAGACCAACTTAGTGGAGGGAGGCCTGGCTGCCAAGATTACATCGCAAACTTCAGGAGGCAGGTCAAAAGACGTCAACTGCTGTCGCTCAATCTCCAAGCAAGGAGGTGGAGGGTGGACAGGTTCGGGTTGAGAACCGTCCCCGGTTACTGCAACAGAAGATCCTCCCGAATAGGCAGACGGGTCGGAGCATTGATGACCATGTTGAGCAGCTCAGGATACCAGACTCTCCGTGCCCAGTCCGGAGCCACAAGGATGACTTGGGCCCGGTTGTGCCTGACCCTTTTCAGCACTCTGGGCAAAAGTGGTATAGGCGGAAAGGCGTACAACAGACCGCAACTCCACTCGCAATGAAAATTGAGGTGGCATGGCAGGAGGGGTAGCCTCCAAGGGGAGGGAGTAGCCCCTTTGGAATATTTACAAAACCCACTTGTCAGACGTGATGGTGCGCCAGTTGGGGGAGGTGATGGCGAATCCTGCCGCCCACTGGCATTTGATGGGCCTGAAAGGTCGGACTAGGAGGCTTGGAGGCTGCTGCAGAGGGGGGGTTGGTGGACTAGCGCGCCCGCTGGCCCCTGGAAAAAATACGGTGGTTTCCATGTCTGCCAGCCACGCGAAGGTTGGGAAACTTGCTGCAACCTGTGGGTTTGGGCGGGACTTAGTGAGGCACCCCTTCCGTAGCCACGAAAGGGACGAAAAGCAGTCTGTGCTGGGCAGCTGGAGAGGCCCAAGGACTTGGACGTAGCCCGTGAGTCCTTGAAACGCTCTAGAGCGTTGCCCGCTTTGTCGCCAAAAAGGAGAGAGCCATCAAAGGGCATGTCCATGAGGGTGTTCTGGACATCCCCCGAAAAGTCAGTCGATCTCATCCAGGCGTAGCGACGAAGGGCTACAGACGTGGAAATCGTCCTGCCTAGAGAGTCGGCAGTATCCAGCCCACAACGGATGGTAAACTTCACCGCATCTCTCCCGGTGGGGACAGCCTGGGAGAGCATTGTCCGGGCCTTCTCCGGACACTGAGGCAGCACCTGCGCAACCGTATCCCACACACAGTGGGAATAACGGCTGAACAGACATGCAGTGTTTACCGACTGCAGTCACAAGCTGGCGGAAGAGAAAATCTTCCCAATACAGTCCAGCTTCTTGGATTCCCTTTCCGGGGGAGCAGTAGGAAATGCGCTCTTGGAAGTGGAGGCTTGGACCACCAAGCTCTATGGGGTGGGATGTTGGGAGAGGAAAGAGGGGTCGCCTAGAGCCGGGCGGTGGGGTCGGGCAATCATCCTATCCACGGGCGCCCCCCTGTTGGTCCTGGACCATATGCCCAAAAGGACGTCAGTAAGGGCCTCATTAAATAGCAGCAGGGGCTCCAAATAGCTCGCAGCCGGCTGAAGCACCTGTCAGGAGGTTAGTACTGACCGCCACTGTAGGAAGCTCGAGTTTGGGGGCCTCGGCCGCCCTATGCAACACCACTGCATATGACACTTCCTCCTTCGGAGCAACGGTAGGAGGAGACAACATGCCAAGGTCAGGGGAGGTGTCTAGACCACTGGCGTCCCCCAGTTCCTCTTTCCAGTCCTTTTCATATTCAAGCTGATCAGTCAGAGGGTCACCGGACTCCTCCCAGTCCTCCTCCTCATCCTCTGGGTGCCAATCTGGCGGAAAAGGGACCCCAGGAGTGAACAGGGGCACAAAAACCCCTCCCGGCGACGGATCCGGCATCGCCCGGCTCCACGTCAGGATTAAGGCCGGGGTCAACGCCAGCTGGGGACACGACCCGCTTTGGGAATGGTGCTAAAGGAAGTGGCGCCAGTGGAGGTGTTATAAGTTCAACCGGTGCCTATCCGGATCCATGGGGGCTTGCAGCGTCGGGGCAGGAGCCACCGGCGAAGGCCTAGACCCCCAACCGAGTCTGCGTGGCCCGAAGGCGCGCTGGCGGAGTCTGGCTGCCCAAAGATGGCAGACATCGCCTCGTAAAATTCATTAAGCTGGGCAGTAGTTGCCCCAGGTCCCGGAAAGGGAGGGAGTACGGAGTCGACTCTTCGGGCTCCGCGCAGGGAACCGCAGGAGGGGCACTGCCCGCATCCTTCGTCGCGTCAGCCGACCGACGGGGAGAAGTCGAAGAGCGACGATGCTTCTTGACTTCTTCTTGTGCTTCGACTTACCCGACCCGAGGGCAAAAGAGGCACACGCGGTGCGGATCCATAACCGACATCAGTCGGATACAGGAACTGCATGCTTTGAAGCCAGGCATCCCTACGTGCACCAGGAGTTGTAGATTCAAAAAAGAAGCTGACAAAAAGTTCAGTCAAAAAGTGACTGGAGCTATCGCTCTATCCGGATCTGCGCTGGCTGTCGCGGAAAAAGAACGAACTGACGTCAGCACGCGAGGGCGGCGTCTAAGTAGCTACCGCGACGTCATCCTGGCGATCACAACACCAACGACGGACGGGGAGCCGACCGACGCCACCTTCTGGCATGCAGAGTAACTGCTGATGAACAAACTTTCCGGATCCAGTCTGCTGCCTGGGGGTAATTCTAAGGTAGGGAATCTATAACTAACGTGTTTCTTTCGAATAAGTATGTTGATTTTTTTTTTCCATTTTCCCACATATTAGTTATCAAAGTAAGGCACACACTAAGAGGGGACACCCATAAGGCATAGGCCATGGTGAGTTAGGGATGGGTTCTCCAAGGGTGGGGGGGGGCAGGGGTTACTGGGTGGGGAGCACGGGAGAGAAAAAGAAAATAAAAGTCCTTAGAAGCCTCAGCAATACTGTTATTGCACTTAGACGATAAAGGGGATGGGTGAGAAGCAAATAGCACATATAACAATTCTACCCAGGAATGTAAACTATGTAAGGGTAAGAGGGAGATGGGAGAGACTATTGCAGTATATAAAAGACTGCCCAGCTCACATGATAATAATGCAGGAAACACTGCCTAGAGATTTTCAAGGTGAAAAGATGGTTACAACAAATAGTATGTACAAGACAATCATTTGTAACAAAGGGGGTGGCCCTCTTGGTAAAACAAGATGCAAAAATCACCATTGAGGATAGTGTCTCAGATAAAGCGGGAAGATGGCTGGTTGCGAAGCTAAGGATCATAGGGCAAAGCTTTACATTAGCTGGATATTATGGACCGAATAAGGATGAAACTGCCCCTCTTGAGAAGTTGCTATCAGAATTATTGAACTTCCTGGATCCGATTATCATGGCTGGGGATTTCAATGCAGTTCTGGATAATATTTTAGATAGATCCGCAAATAGTAGAGCTGCAAGGAATCCCAAAATGGCAGGACAGATAAGGTGAATCATCGAGCAAATGGGCCTTTGTGAGATATGGCAACAGAGGGCTGGATTAAAGAGGGAAAATACATATAACAACAGGAAGTACCGACATCAATCAAGAATAGACTATTTTTTAATAGATATAAATTTAAAAGATATGGTGAACCACATCAAGCATGTAGGGGCCCATTTATCAGACCGCTCAGCGGTGATGTTAGATTTAAATTGATCAGGGAAGAATATTCAGTCTTGATGGACAATGGATCCCACTCTATTATTAGAGTAAGAGGTAACAGAGTTATTGAATGAGGAGACAATAGAGTTTTTTTTATTAATCTAGGCTCTGCCTCGGTGGGAATAGTCTGGGATGCATATAAGGCCTATCTGAGAGGCAGAATAGGAAGCTTATCGGCTGCAAAAAGGAGGACTTATCGTAAAACTGTTATAACTCTAGAAGAGCGAGTCTGAGAACTAGAAAGGGAGTTGGTAAATTTAAGAATAAAATCAGGATGACCCCCCCATGTTCCACTGTTGGAAATTGCAGAAGTTAAAACAAATCCAGCCAACATTTTGGAGGACAGGGTCAGGAAGAGATGGGAGGCTAGTAGGTTGACCCACTTTGAATATGGCAAGAATTGCAGCAAACTGCTAGCATGGAAAACTAAAAATGATCAGGTGAGGAACACGGTTAAACAGATAAAATGTGAGTTAACGGGGGCTGTACTGAATGGTAATAAGGAGATTGAACAAGCCTTATTTAGGTATTTTGCAAAGGTATATCAGGAAGAGAGAGTTCACGGATGATGGGGCGAGAACTTGGTTAAAGCAGGAACATTTTGAGGTCTTAACGGAGGAAATAAGCAGGATGTTGAACGAGAAGATAAACAGGATAGAAGTAAAACAAGCACTCAAGGACGGAAAGCAGGGGAAGGCCCCCGATCCGTATGGCCTACCTCACAAAATTTAAGTACTGGCAGGGATCCTAACACCAATTTTAACGGAAATATTAAATGAGGTATTTATGAAAAAATCTTGCATGCCCGAGTCTTGGAAGGAGGCCATTATCACATTAATTGTAAAGCCAGGGAAATGTGACAAGAATTGCAACTCATACTGACCGGTGTCATTATTAAATTGAGACTATAAAATCTTTGCGAAGATTTTGGCCGTAAGGCTTAATGGAGTTATGGCAGATCTTGTATATGAAGACCAAAAAGGGTTTATACTGGGTAGATCCTTAAAGGAGTTGATATATACTCTCATCAACTCCGTAGACCTGTCAACCACATATGAACTCCCCCTTGTGGTAGTTGCTTTAGACGCTACAAAAGCGTTTGGCTGGGTAAATTGGGTCTTCCTAGAAGCAGTTACGAAATCTCTTAACCATGGAACAAAGTTTTGAAAAACACTTGCTGGAATATATGCCGCACCAGTGGCAAGGGTATTGGTAAATAGCTGTCTGACGGACCCTATTAAAAAACAACAGAGGAACGAGGAAAGGTTGCACTCTGTCACCATTATTGTTTGATCTATATATTGAAGCACAAGCAAGGAAAAGCAGAAATAACCTGGTGATTCTGCCCATTGGATTTAAAAGCTGAGAAAAGTAATTAGGTATTTATGGACAGACCTACAGAAGACCATGAGACAGGTTATGGCATTAACACTGGATTTTGGGAAAGTCTGAGGATATGAGATTAATAGAGGAAAGACAGAGATAATGGCTGGGAGCATGGAGGAAGTTGAGGAAAGGGTTAAAAGAGAGATGAGGTACTTAGGGATCAAGATAACTCAAGATATCACCAAGTTAACCTAGAAAAACTATGAAAAAAACAAGAAGGAAGTGTGTAATTTGGTGAGGAATTGGTTACATCTACCACTCACCATACCGGGCAGATTTAACTTGGTAAAAATTATTATCCTCCAAAAATTCCCTTTCTTATTCGATTCAATCCCTATAGCTTTCAAGAATGAGTGGTTTTGGAAGCTGCAAGGCCTGATTAGTGGTTTTATTTGGTCCTCTAAAGGTCCTCTTATAGCCTGGAAGAAGTGTAGGAGAAAGGTAGAGAAAGGGGGCCTAGTGCTACCAGACTTATTATTCTACTCCTGGGCATTTTTGTTGAAAAATGGAAAAATGCTGTTAGACAGACCTGCAAATTCAGACACTGGTAGATGTTAAAGGATGTGAAAGGAGAAGAGTGTGGCTTCAGCATTACATACGCTGACCCCAAATACTTTAAACAGGTCAGGCTGAAAATCTACAGGAAATGGCAGAGACATGGTATAGGATTAAAAGGATTTTAAAGTTACCGTATTTTGGAAATCTTGCCCCAATTTGGGACTCTCTGGGTTCTCCGGACTGGACAAAAGACAAGCTGGTGATTCCGCTAAAGGAGGCTGGCATGTTGAGATGGGAACATTTAATACAGGAAGGTCACCTGGTAACATGGGGAGGAATGCAGAGAAAGGACGGAAAATAGTGTGTCAAGATTTAAATACCTCCAAATTCAGAACTTGTATCAATCTCCTGGTACAACAGTAGGGGTTCCAAATGAACTCAAAGAAAAGCTGATGTCAGGAACACTCGTGAAGAAAGAAATAGCTATCTGGTACTGGCTGATGATCGATTTGAAAGACGGAGAGTTCACATTGCTGTCAGAGTTGTGGGGAAGATGCTTGCCGGAGACTTAGCTGGAGAATTTATGGCAAGTATCTATGTCTATGCTTTTTTATAAAATAGTAAAACCTGCCTATTTAAGGAGAAATCATCTCTTTACAATTCATAGGGCATACTGGACCCCACAGAGATTATCAAAATTTGGGAATGGAGGAGAGGTGGCTTGCCCAAAATGCAGTAAATTGAAAGAGGATGACGTGCACAGGTTCATGCAATGCCCTGCAATCGGTGGGGTTGACAGACGTGAAGAGACATCGCTATCCCAATGCTAGGGAGTACGCATGCTTTTCAAAGTCCATCAAACGTATGCCCGTATAGACTGGTTTTTAAGTTAAAGCCAACATCCGAGGGCGATTTATAGTAATAGCAGCAGGCGTCAATAAGGCTAGAAAGAAAAAGAGGGAACACCTTGAATCGTAAGTTAAGGAACTAAAGTGGGTGCATCACCGTACGGAAGCCGTTCAAGTCAGGAGGCAACTCTACGCAGCTAGACGACAGCTGAAAGCCCTAGACTACGATCGGGCAGAATACTCACTTCTACGGACCAAGCAGCGTTACTACAATGGGGCAACAAAGCCAGGAAACTCCTGGCAAACCTGCTGAGGGCCCAGACAAACGCACGTCTTATTTGCAGGAATTAGGAATGCTCAGGGCGATATTCTGAGCGCGGACTGCGACATAGCGGGCATGTTCGAGTTCTTTTATTCCGACTTGTACAGGGCCGACAACCTTGACTCAGAGGCTGCCGAAGACTATGTACACGGGATGTTCCGGTGGCATCCCTCCCCACAATGGAAGAGACATAGTTAGACGCAGATGTCCACTTGGATGAGGTTCTTAGAGCCATTTGTGATCTCACATCCGGGAAAGCGCCTGGGGAGGGTGGATTCTCGACCAAGACTTTTACTCACGATCTGGCCCCCACACTTGTGGTCCTATTCAACTGCTTTAGCGACATCGGTAGTCTATCCTCGACCATGACCATGGACGAAGTAGTCATGATACCTAAGCCGGGTAAAGATCCGCTGGACTGTGCATCATACTGCCCTATCTCTTTATTAAATGTTGACGTGAAGCTCTTTACGATCATCCTGGCTGCTCGACTGGCACCTCATATGCAAGGTTTAGTCAACCCTGACTAGTCGGGATTCAACCCAGAACGTAGCTGCAGTGACGGGATGAGGCGGATGTACCATTTGCTGGACAAAACGCAACGTTCTCAGCGACCCGCAGTGCTTCTCTCAATTGACGCCGAGAAGGCATATTCGACCGGGTCCACTGGCCATACTTGAAATGGGGTCGGGGACCGATTTTTGAGATGGGTGGACTGCATTTACAGGGACCGGCAGGCGCAGATTAGGGTAAACTAGGTGACCTCTCGACCATTTGTTATTAGCAGAGGTACAAGACAAGGTTGTCTCTTATCGCCCCTGGTTTTCGCTCTTTAAATGGAGCTGTTTGCGGAAAGAATACACCAAAATCTGGCTATATCTGGGATCAGAATGGGTGACAGGGAGCATAAGATTTCACTTTACACAGACAAGTGGTACTGTTTTAAACCCAGTCATTGACTTCACTGCCCCCCTTGATGGAGGAACTCAAGAACTTTAGTTGGGCATTGGTCTTCAAGGTTAATAATAACAAAACACAGACCCTTAGTTTGACCCTCCTTAAGACTGAGCAACAGGCTTTGACGGCTCGGTTCCTGTTCATGTGGGCCTTCAACGGTGTCACGAACTTGGGCAGATTTTTCCCACGCTCTATAAGATAACCTAAGTGAACTATTCCCTTCTTCTGGCAGAGGTCAGGGCAGACTTTTCGAATTGGAGGAGGCACACTATGTCCTGGCTGGGAAGATTGGCAGCCATTAAAATTACCATTCTCCCGTACATCCTATATGTGATGCAAACATTACTGCTACAACCCCCACCCACGATGCTAGCACAGATACGCCTCATAGAAAACTTCGTTTCGGGAGGGAAGAAGACGAGATTGGCCCGACACCTAACTTATTTGAAGCAGGAAGACGGGAGGCTTAGGGTCCCGCATCTAGAGCGATACTTCCAGGTGGCACAACTTAGATACATGCTTGAGTGGTATAAGCTGGAGTCGGAGAAGCATTGGTACTTTATCGACCGCTCGATAGGGGCAATGCACATTTTGAAGGTACCGTGGCTTCCAAAGCGGCATAGACCCAAGTGGAGTGTGTGTCCCCTGCCTTGAGAGGAAATGGAATATGACTTTTCCCCCAAAGAATGACATGACATTATACATAGAGCAAGAGCCCCCTCGTGCAGTACTGCAGGCAAAGAAATGTTTTTAATAATTGCACACTACTGGTAATACACACCAGCAAGGCTCACTAGGTGGAAACCGGGAGAGTATGGGCTATGCTGGCGGCGGTGTGGGCAGCCGGGCACCTTCACACATACCCTTTGGTACTGCCAGAAGATTTAGGGTTACTGGGATGCAATCCTCCAAGATATAGACGACATATGCAACACAGATCTACCCAGGCTCCCCTCCTTCACATTGCTAGGACTCCCCAATGCCTTGGTGTACCCGCTCAGATCCTGTTGAGGCAGAGCGATCACCCTAGCACTGGGGGCCACCAAACAGGCATTGTTGGCTAGGTGGGGCACCACGGAGGTACTGTCCCGACTGGATTGGTTCTATAAACTTTGGGAGACGTTGGGGATGGAAAAGATCACAGCTAGTCTAACACGCGCTCTCCCTAAGTTCGACAAAATGTGAGGTACCACAATAGAATTTTTATCCACAGAATTCACAGAACTCAAATGCCTGAGATACTTACGGGTGCTTCAGCTTACTAAGGCTCCTTCCCACGAGGACGAATGAAAGCATCCAGTCAGACACCCCCAATGCCCACACAATATCTGCTTGACCCACAGTTCCCACCCTGATTATCGTAGGCCTATCCCCCCCTATTTTCCTCTCTGTTTCTTCCACTATATTCATAACATAAAATGCGTTTGATACCCACCGGCAGGTGGATGTAGGTGACGGCTATTGTTATTCTTCTCTTTTCAAAACAATAAAAGATTTAAACAATAAAATTCTGTCATTCTAGGAGGATGTGAGTAAATTCTTATCTGGTATCCTGAAGATTCAAATGCAGGTAAGCGTATCTTTGGTTTTTTTTTTAGATGTGTGGACTCACAATTAAAAATTGATCAGAGCCACACAAAGTTGATTTTTTATGCAATATTGCCAGCACATAGGGAAACCTGCAGAAAGTGGAACGTCTCAACCCTCACGGTATGAAGATTGGTTATTATCAGTTAAGAGTATTGCCAGACTGGACATATCTGACAATGGAAAGAAACAATATTTATTTATGGCAACCATTTGTAAGGTGGGTAGGGGTAGAACGATGCAGGACAGATGAGGGGTCCGATGATTAAGCCTACTCCGCCTCGGCTGGTACATTCCTATTGAGCAGAGTCTGCTTGGGGAAATTGTGGCCTTTAGAAAGGGTTTTCATAAGCGAAGGGCGGCATCGGTCGAATTCTCTTTCTTTTTCCTTTCCAGCAAAAGGGCAGGAAATCCCAGTGGTGTTTGAGGCAAATGAGGATAAAAAAAGAAGAACGAATGGCATCAACAGAGGTGGACTAAACATACGCCACCAAGTCTGCTTTGACATTCTCCTCGAAGGAAACTTGTGGACTTAGTATGTACTGTGTATGGCAAAATTGCCGAAATGACAGAGCGTTATCTATTTGAGTTCATACTCCATCATACTTTTTGTAGCAACATGGTGTTCTCATTGTCCACAAAATGAATATGAATTCGGTAGCAGCTGGTGGGTGTTCAACAACTCCTCAGGGTGAGAGCCCTTTTTCCCAGTTAGATGAGAGAAACCTAATGATGTTCTTAATGTTAAGTTGCAGTGGAAACGCAGATTTGACTTTCAAACTCTTAACCAATTGCCGTTAGATATGGTTTAGTTATGTCATTGGTATATCACGATATACCGACTGCAAATAGTCAAAAACACAACACAAGTTTCAGGTATGAGCATAAGTGGTCACATATACTTTGGCTGATGGAAAAGAAAGTACCATCTCCCTTGTTACCAACAGGCTAAATCAACCGCAATTGCTTTTGGGACTGAGAGTATCAAAGGTAACAAATGAAGGTAATATGAATGTAGTCTCAAAAAATATCCTGAATGTGCAAGATCTTAATTCCCCAAATAAAAGCCTTTTACAATGGCTGAAAGTGAAGGTAGTACAGATCGCATTGTTACAGGAGACTCACCTGCTGATCAATGATGTGCACCGTCTCTGATCCTATTGATTCTCAGCCAAATGTCATGACAGAAACAAAACCAAATTGAAAGGAGTGGCAATATTAGTGAGACGAGGTTTAAGGTTTGGGAAAAGTATTTCACACTCTTCATTATATGCAACCAATGAAGGGAAGAACACATTTTTTGCTGAATTTATGCTAAACGTTGCTCAATTCTGAAAAGGTCATACAGTTGTTGATGGCAGGGTGTGGATTGGGGGATTTCAACATTATTATCCACACCAGTGACTCTACCACAACACAATTTTTTAAATGACACACGTTTGCGACCTTCCGAGCTTTAAAGGACACGAGACGGGCAATTTGTTTAATGTAACTAAAGCATTGTGTGTTAGCGCACTGTCATTTACAAACAGCACATTTTCCACTGAAATGGCTAGTAAACCTGTCCATACAGGTTTACTGATAAAACTACTTTGCACACTAATGATAATGTGTGGAATTCAGGGTTCAGTGAATATGTATAATTTCTGCATCGCCAAGTAAAATGCTTTGATTTGTTTTGATTCTATTAAAAAAATTGTTACCACCACACTTCAAAGTTATTAACAAATGTGCTTCATTTGTGCTTTCTTAACTACTGAATGTGTACATTTTTTGTACAGGTATATAAATATGATATCCTACAGTCTTTCATTTCACACTTTCTGTACCACAGGAAGACTGTCACATTACTCACTTTACTTTTCTTCCTCCGACTACAAAGTGAGAGGCGTTTCTAAACACCAATCTCATAAAAAAAAAAATAAGCAGCAATTTGTTAGATGACATAGCAGTTGACCTCTATCTTTGAAACGCAGCAAATCTTTTATAGATTCATATTCTTGAATCATCCACGTTGTCGAAGCAGGAGTTCCACGGTATAATTACAAAGCAGAAATGTGTTATTCATATGTGAAATAGGCTGTAAAGTAACATTCAGTAACCGATTTACATTGTTTAAAAATAACAAAACTTTAGCCAATTAGGCTACAGCACCCTGTTAAGCACTCCCCTTAGGGGCTACCGTATTTCAAATGTGCATACCCAAGCGATTATAATAACTTATTATGAATGAATGGTGAGCCTCTTAGGGGAAGAGAGTGGGTCACATCTGAATCTATGAAAGATGCCATAACTGGAGAACTACAGTTACAGGTAAGTAAGATTTTTTCCTTCTCAAGTATTGGATCTTTCAGAGATCCACATGCTTGAATCATAATAGTAAGCAGTTAAAAAGACATACACCAATATTTTCTAGATACATTGAAAAGTGGATAGTGGGCAGATCTAAAACAATATACCTATTCTATATGGCTCACCTTACAGGAACAGACTCTTTAAGGCTGCCTGGCCCACAGCGGTGTCATTTTGCATTGTTGAATCCAAACAGTAATGATTGGTGAATGTGAGTATATTTTTCCAAGCTGCTGCTCTACATACGTCTTGTATAGACACACCACCAAAAAGAGTGGTTAACGTAGACATACTCCTGGTCGAATTTGCTCTCACTGATCCAGCCAAAGGTCTTCCTGTTTTATTTTGGCAAAAGACTATGGCTGATGAAAGCCAGTGTGCTAAGCTTTGTGTTCAGAGGGCCTGGCCCTTACTACTGGTTACTATTAATTAGGGCTTCCGATTTTATGGTATTTATTTTTTTGACTTTTCCGTCTTAATTCACCCATATTTATTTTTTTCCAATTTTATCTGTATTTATCCATTTTTTTATTTGAATTTTGTGAAAAAAACAAGCTGACACTAGTATATTCCCATATTTATTGAACTGATAATTGTGCACTCAAGCTTGAACGACTGAGCAGTTTCAATGATATGAAAACCCATAGATGATAAATCAATGCACTTATATGAAAACATACACAATTTAGTACCAACCTTGAACGTATTTAATGTTGTTTATGCATCTTCACTAAAATGCCTTTCTTTTTCTAAGTCTCTTGGCTGTCAATCCACATTGCTGTTCGCTTGGCAGACACGACTGACAGCATTTAGAATCACTCCCAAAACACCCCAATTACCGTTTTTATCCATATTTAGAAATAAATACAGACAGGAAAATAAATGGGTTTCGGTCTGTATTTATCTGTAAAAATCAGTAAAAAGGGAAAACAGGGAGCCTTATTAATAATTGGTCTATTCACTTGAAGGCGATTGTTCTGTTGATACAGAATTTTATGCATTGTTTAACATCTAGAGTACTTACTGTTCTCTCTGCTATGTCCATTGGTTTTTGGAAGAATGTTTTTGATACTACTGGTTCATTCAGATGGAATTGTGACAGTACCTTAGGGATAAAATAAGGATTTGTCCTTGGAATCACTCGATCGTCCCTAAACTGCATATAAGGCTACTTGATGGTGAAAGCTTGTATCTCACTTACTCTTCTGGTCGACGAGAGTGCCTGCAGCAGCGCTAACTTCCATGAAACATATTTAAGGGCAGCTTTATTAATAGGCTCAAAGGGACTCTTCATTATCTGTGAGGGAGTACTGTATTGTGGTGCCAAGGAACTGGAGGGTTTTTTAAAAGGGGATAAAACCTGAAAAGTCCTTTTAAGAATTCCTTTATAATTCAATTTGACCACAATGAAGAATTGTTCCAAGATCTCCTATAAAAAGATATGGCTGCCAAATAGACCTTAACCAAAGAGTGAGACAGGTCGGAATTTGACAGATATGATAGATATGGTAGCATCTCCTGAGACTGCAAGGCGAGTGGAATGTTTTTCACTTGAACTGTTAGGTTACATTAGTTGAGTTAGCTCTGGCTTAGCTAGAATTTGTCTCCACTTCTGAAGAATGTTTAGATGAACAAGTTACTTACCTTCAGTAACGATATATCTGTAAGAAACATAAGTTAGTTATAGATTCCTTACCTTAGAATCACACCTGGGCGTCAGACGGGAGCCGGAATGTTTTTCGTCAGCAGTACCTCTGCGCGTCGAAAGGTGGCGTTGGTCAGCTCCGCATCAGTCTTTGGAGTCGTGGTTGCCGGGATGACGTCGCGGTAGCTACTTAGACGCCGCCCTCATGCGCTGACGTCGGTTCTGTACATGACTTTCTGCGCTAGAAACGCACAGCCGTGCAACTAGGGCCCTGAAAGGATGTTCCTTAGCCCTAGAAGTAAGTTCGCAGAACGGGGAGGCTGGGTAGGGCGGTAAGGAAGCTATAACTAACCTATGTTTCTTACAGATATATCGTTACCAAAGGTAAGTAACTTGCAGGGGCAGTGCGTCCATTAGGGCGCTTGGGTGTTACCCCACTAACTAATTTGGGGCATACGTGGAGGAGTTGACTGAGAAACAAGCGTGCATGCCCTTGCTGTCACTCTCTCACTCACATTTGCAAATTCAGGCCGCCAGAAGCAGCCGGCACAGAAGGGGGGCGGGGCAGCAGGAGTTCAGTGCAAGTGCATCGAGCCATCCACGATAATATCTATCAGGTGGTCGGCGGAGCGCACAGCAAGAGTACGAATGTTCTGTTTAGGGCTTAAACATTTTGCGACCAGCCCTGAACATGCAAACACTAGGCTGCTCATTAGAAGAGCGAGGGTTGTTCCATGCCACTCTTCTAATGAGCAGCCTAGTGCACATGTTCGGGCTGGTCGCAAACATTTTTAAGCCCTAAACAGAACATGCGCACTACTGCTCAAGCCAATCCTGGCGCTGCTGCTGGAGCAGCGTCTGGATTGGCTGAGACGTAGGCGGCACAGGATCAAGCGTGACGTCAGAGCCTCCTTGTCAAGGTAGACACCTCGAGTTCACCACTACTACCACGTTTGAGGGGCACCAGCAGACCCAAGTCTGATTGGTAACGTTACGTTTATTTGTTTAATGGTACCCCCCCCCCCCCTTCCCCCCCCCCCGTGAGCATGCCGCTGGCCGCAGCTGCTTGTGATATATCCAAATTAGTGACATCAGGAATGATATACCTTGAGAAGCTGCTCTAGTACAATTGCTTCTAACATCGCCTGCTGTCCCCATCGAAAGGCTTTCATATATTCTTGAATAGAAGGAAATAGATTTATTATGTAATGTGCCGTCACATAAATATTTGTACGCAACCCTGCTCAGATGCCCCTGTGCTTAGATCACGCCGGCGGTTGCAGGTGGCGTCAGTTGAGGATCGGCACATACCCGTTCCTCTTCAGACTTTAACACAAAAGAGAGAGAGACAAACAGAAAAGTTGGAGAATGAGAACCAGTGACGAGGTGCAATTCTTTTGCAGGAATGAAAAATAAGCATCAGTGTGAAATAAGGTGGCAGAAGGCATGAGGTGGAATCAAGAATAGTAGCCTTGGCATCGGCAATCCTGACGCTCAATGGCGCCGGCTGCAGGCTTTTGAGATAAACTTTGGGCCCAGGACACTTTTTATTTTACAAATTAAGCAGTGGGTGCCTCCAGTGCTGGACACAGACAAACCTTTCTGTATTTTTAAGGTGTCTGCTTTCGAAATGGGGCACGGAAAATAGTTTTATTTTTTGTAAGACTTACTATATTTATTTTTTTATACACGTCATGATAGTTTCCAAACTGCACATTTTGTGTGGGTATAGATGTCAACCCGCACCGGGGGAGTCGAGGAACAAGCCCCTTTCATTCAGAGTCAGTAACGGAACACTGCTTGAGGTGCTGCAGTGGTGGCGCATGGAAGGACATGCCTTGTACCCAGTGTCACTGAAGACACACCTGCGGGCCGGGCACGGAAAGGCGCTTTTGAGCTCCATTACTTCCAAGTTCGTCAGCCCGTGCCACTCCTAAGTGGGAGAGATTCCCTAATCTAGGACAGAATTTAGCAACAAAAACTGACTTTGGCGGGGAATGCTTGAACCTGGACTACGTTGTCTCTCTTGAACCGGTTGTGTGATGCCTTGCTGTTTGATCCTGCCCCAAGTTCTTTTGGAAGATAAGGGAACAGAGAGTAATTGGGCCGGATGCGCATAGATGACGTTGAGTGGCACGGGCAGGGAGCCGTGTGCCGAAGGCTGGGGCTTCTAGTTGGTGGGCTTGAGGCCGGTCAGAGCTGCTTGTCAGTGAAGCACAGACAGCGTCAATGTGTGCAGTGGTGCAACCGTGCTTTCAGTTACTCCCCAACAGGGATGGTGGTACTGTTAGGTGTTTGCTTTGTGGTAGAGTGTGTTTTACTTGCGGTGCTGGTGGTGGGCTCCGGGTGGCACCCTCCTGCACCTTACTGGAGCAGGATTGATCGCTGGTGCGTTGACCCTGCTGTTCTGATGTAGCTGGTCTCTCAGTGGGTGGCGCAGGGTGATGTGCACCCTGTATTATGTGATGGTTTGTGCGGTTGTCTGCTCTATCTGAGGTAGATGGTCTCTCGGTGGGTGGCGCTGGGTGGTGTGCACCCTGTCTGACGTGGTGCCACATGCTTGATTCAGACTGAGAGACCGTCGTATAGAAATACGGTCTATGTGACAGAATTCAGGAGAATTGGGGCGTTTTGCATAGGGTATAATGACAGAGTGACGTCTTAAAATATAATTTTCTGGTAACTGCCTTTGAGTTTGCTTCCTCTTTTGACGGGTGTCCACAACAGGGCCAGCCTAGCACATTAGGATCTAGCTGTGTTGGGGGGAGGGGGGGGGGGGGGGCTGAGGCCGGAGGAGACCCCGCTCCCCCACCCCCCAGTGGAATTTGAGCGCCTGAAATGCCCTGTGTGCCTCGCCACCACGCTCGGAGACGCGAACACCCGTCTTGCACAGCACTTGCTGCCTGTTTGCTCAGAATACTGGGATGAATGATACTTTGCTGCCCTAGACAATCATTGCTTGGGGTCCCCAGGTTTACCCTTTTTCGATCGGGCCAGGAGCTTCAGCCACGTCACGGCAGCCTGCTCTGTGAGGCGTGATGAAAATGCACCTTTCCTGTCAGAGAGATACACCTTTCGAAATGACTGATTTATTGTTGCAAGTGGACGGGTGCCCCATGAAAAACCATGTAGGCAGAAATCCAAAGGGAAATAAGGCAGATAGAAATTCGACTGTGCTAAAATGGCATGGAAGAGGAAACAGAAGAGAGAAAAAAGAGAGAGGTAAGAGGGGAGGGAAATACAAACCGGGGGAAGGATAGGGGAGCAAAGAAAAAATCAGTCAATAAAGGGAAGCAGAAAGAGTGCCAGAGAGGAAGAGGAAAGTACAAAGTGACGTGTTAGAGGGACGTGGGAGAAAGGAAGACCAGAGGAGAAAGAGATGGAAAAGGAACAGAGGAAGAGAAGAGTAGACCACAGAGAGACAGGTGAGAGAGACAGGTGAGAGAGAGACAGGTGAGAGAGACAGGTGAGAGAGAGACAGGTGAGAGAGAGAGAGAGAGAGAGAGAGAGGTGAGAGAGAGAGAGAGACAGGTGAGAGAGAGAGAGAGAGACAGGTGAGAGAGAGAGAGAGAGAGGTGAGAGAGAGAGAGAGAGAGAGAGAGGAGAGAGAGACAGGTGAGAGAGAGAGAGACAGGTGAGAGAGAGAGAGAGATGAGAGAGAGAGAGAGAGAGAGAGAGAGAGAGAGAGAGAGAGGTGGGAGAGAGAGAGAGAGAGAGAGAGAGAGAGAGGTGAGAGAGAGAGAGAGAGGTGAGAGAGACAGGTGAGAGAGAGAGAGAGAGAGAGAGAGAGAGAGAGATAGAAGGGACGGATGAGAAAGGAGGGGGCTGGTTGATGCACATTTTCTTATTCACAGCCAGCACGGAACACTGGAAAACAAAACAATAGCATTCATTTTAAAGGGCTAAAGTTGTCATGCAGAACAATTTACGTATTACAGTAACTGTTGAACAAATTAATGCAAGAAGATGGATGCGGTTTTTAATGTGTTTAATATTTCAAGACTATATGTTCCCAGTGCCTTGCTTTATCGCTGCGCATTCATTTGCATTAAAATGCACCATTTGAAAATCGTTTTTAAATTTCTTTCTCAGGAGAGGGACTCTCCCTAGACCCCAGGTTTTTCTATTGAACTTGTTCACATCACTGACTAGTGTCTTCTATTGGAAAGGGTAGAGCCAAACCAGTCTTGCTTAGTACCCTAGCCCTCTTCAGAAGTCAGACTTGCTTGGCAACCCAGAAATTCTCTGAAATAATGTATGAGTTTTCTTTTATGAATGAGTAGAAGAACTGAATTTTAGTCCACTTATCACAGAAAAAGTGCTGAAAATCGCACCAAAAAGATGCCAATTTCAAAAAAACGTCTTAACTTGTTCATCTGAAGGAAACAGTTATAGTTTCCTTACCTTAGAATAGATACCCCAGCAATATCAACCCCGGAGGTGGGTCTGCGAACCAAGCTCACAACAGAAAGTCCTGGAGAACAGAACGGCAAAAGAAGCCATCTCTCCGGACTGGACTGTCCAGGCAGTAGTGTTTAGTGAACGTGTGCAAGGATGCCCTTGTCGCTGCCGGGCAATTGTCTTTCAGAGGGACTCCTCGTCCCAAAGCAGTAGTGGTTGCCGTCGCCCTGGTGGAATGGGCACGTAGCCCCACAGGAGGCTCCTTTTTAGCTAGAGAATCGCAGGCTTTAAAACACAAAACGACCCATCTGGAAATGGTCCGCTTGTGTACGGCCTGACCTTTCTTGGCGCCCACGTAGCCAACAAAGAGCTGGTCAGCCACCCGGAACTGTCTGGTGCTATCCAGATAGAAGGAGAGTGCATGTTTTGGGTCCAGACGGTGGAGCCTCTCTTCCTCTTTCGAAGGATGCGGAGGCGGAAAGAAGGAGGGCAAGGTGATGGTTTGCCCGTTATGAAAGGAGGTGACCACCTTGCAAAAAAGGATGGATGAGTTCTTAAGACAACCTTGTTCGATGTACCGCCAGAAAAGGAGGTTTGGATGAAAGTGCCTGGAGCTCACTCACTGTTCTGGCAGATGTGATGGCCCCAGAAAAGCAGTCTTAAGAGTTAAGAGTCTGAGAGGACAGTTGTGAAGCAGGTCAAAGGGAGCACACATCAAGTAGGTCAAGACCAGATTCAAGTCCCACTGAGGCATTAAGAAGGGGATAGGAGGAAAAAGAGGAGTAATGCCTTTCAAGAAACGATTTACAACCAGGGACTTGGAGAGAAGGCTGAATAGGAAGCCTAAGAAAGGCAGAAATGGCCGAGAGATAGCCCTTGATAGTGCCCAGAGCAGAACCCTGCTGGGCCATAGAAAGGAGGAACAAGGGAACATCAGAAAGGGGGGCAGAAAGGGGATCTCTACAGCCTTTGCTGCGCACCATGCCACAAATTTATTCCATCAGCAGGAGTATACCATCTTAGTGGAGGGACGCTTGGCTGCCAAGATTACATCACAGGCTTCAGGAGGCAAATCAAATGACGTCAACTGCCGCCGCTCAATCTCCATCACCATGCAAGGAGGTGGGGGCTGGACAGGTTCGGGTGGAGAACTGTAGGAAGGGGGAGTCTCTAGTTGGCGCAGTGCAGCACTGGCGACAAGCAGGGACTCTCTCTTCCCCGTCAGGGCTGAGGGTTACCTTCAAGACAACCTCTGCTTACCCTCTAGGTAGTGTGGCGCAAGCAGTCTTAGGCTAATCTCTGGGGCACATAGGGTTAAACATTTGCAATATCACACCATCACAACCAACCCACCACTCAATGACACCAAACTGTATTTGTAAAAATATATGTTCTTTATATAAATTTCAAGCAGGCTTGTAAATACAGTCTTGGTTACTTCAAATGCAGGTTCCAGTTACTCTTTATGAAAAGGCACAGTTCTTGAAATAAATGCACTCTTTTGGGCCTTCTGCCCAGGTTTCAGCAAGGTTCAGTGTCTTGTAGCGCCTAAAGGCGCGTTCCGCTGTCTCCGCTCGCTTCAGAGAGGAGATCGGGCCCGGCCGGCCAAAGCTCACGCTTTCCGCGTGGGCCTCGCGGACCAGGAGCAGTGCGAGCCTCGGTTTCAGAGGCGGCTCGCGCTGTGAAGCAGGCAGCGCGGTGCGAGCTCAGGTCGTAGGACGCTCGCACCGCAAGGGCAAAGAACACAGTACCTTGGATTTCTCGCAGATCTTGGAGCGGACGGCTGTCCGTGGAGCTGTCCCACGTCGCGTTGTCTTCCTGGAGGGTGCGGCGGCCTGCGAGTCTCAGCGCAGGTCACAGGGCACCCGGGATGACGGTGCAGATGCGGGGCCGGATTCTCCGGGGTCAGGTTCGCTCACACTGAACGGGGGAAGCTGCAGGCAGGCGGGGCTGAGGGGGGTGCACTCCACGGAGCGCGGGGCACAATTCAGGCACGGCTCAGCAGCGAGTCACTTCCAGCTGCGGGGGCCAAGTGGGTCTCAGCGCCCAAGTCACGAGGGGCACAATCTTGGCAGTGCCGGTCTTTGCGGAGCCGCCTGTACCTCGGGGGTCACACAGGCGGCGATGCTCAGACCGGGCAGATCCTCCCTTTCCTTTGCAAGGGCGGCTCAGCGCGGACAGTCACGGCGCTCGAACCAGCGTGGGGCTGGTCCTTACTTTGCGGCTGGCACACGAATAGGCCACAGTCACGGTGGTCGGGGAAGGGCCACAGCTGCACAAATTGTCAGAGAGCGTGGCGGAAGGCACAGCGCTCTCAACTCTCTTTTCCTTGGCGCTGTAGAGACACACAGCACACGCCAGCAGCAGCTTTTCTTCAGAGGGGTAGCGCCCACTGTTCCTGGGGCGCTAGTCAGGGGGCAAGTTCACAGGCAAGCCCTTGGAGATCTTTCAGCAGAGTTTGGCACAAAGTTTCAATAAAGCAAAAGTCTCTTGTAGTCTTTTCTTTCCTCTCCTTTGGCAGCAAGGCACCAGACACAGGCCAGAGACAGCACTCCTCCTTGTAGTCCTTCCAGGTCCTTCTCTTCGGGCAGAGTTTCTTCTGTAGCACAAACAGGATCTAATTTACAAGGAGCAGGGCTCCTACTTTTATACCCAGTTTCTTTTGTTCTAGCAGGCCAGGGGGGCCTCTGCATAACTGCTCCAGTCTCTGAGCACTTGTTGTGGGTACTTCTGGCTTCTGCATGCAGTGTGAGGGCAGGCACATCAGCCGCTCCCCAGGGGGGCGGAGCCGGCATTGTGAAGACAGGGGCAGCTTGAGCACTTTGTTGACAAGCTTCGGTCCTTCCTGGGCCAGGTGCAGGCTGAGTCATCAGTCGCTCCCCAGGAGGGCGGAGCCAGCATTGTGGAGGCAGAGCACAGCCTGATGCATCATTCAGGGGAAACTCCCACCACCCACTAAGGTGTCATCCTGCTATTCACTACCTGTCAACTCCCAGCCCTGTCACTCACACACACCAGACAGTCAGATCCACATCCAAGCAGAGGCGGGCTGAAATGGTTAGGCCAGCAAATGCTAACTTTCTAAAAGTAGCATTTGCAAACCCAGGATATTAAAATAAACTTTACTAAAAGAAGTATTTTATTATTCTGAGTGCAGGCATTGGAGTTCTGGACTTTTTGGTTCCGTCCAGAGGTGTCAGGGAAAACACCCGAAGACCCCGGAGTTCAACCTGTCTCGGTGCACAAACAAACAGAAACACGGGCTTCTCGATGGTGGCGTTAAAGACCAAAGGTTTATTACTGCAGGGACACAGAAGTCACAGAAACTGCACACGGGCAGTGTCTAGGAGCCTGTTCAATTTGTACAAAGAGGGTTGTTCCTTATATACTAAATATTCTGCTCGGGGCAAATTCTTTACATGTTACCACGGTTCTAAACATTCGTGTCTTAAACAATAAATATTTGGCGTTGCACAGGAATCGTCAACAGTATCTGATGTCAAAACATTACGAATGAGGGGTTCCCACTAGTCCATCATAATCCCATGTCAATTCTTCATTCAAGACCCGGACCGCCTCATCGTAAATTTCGTTACCTCCCCCTAATAAAGGCCCAGAAGGAAAGGAGCAGAGCTAGGTGTGGAAGATAGAAAGACAGGATAAGAGATGTTTGTGGGTCGTAAATGGGCACGGTTACCAGCTTCGGCCGCCTAATCATGATCAGGCCAATGGACACAAGAACCAGTATAGCAGGACTGGCCTCAGGCTGGGGAGGCAGCTCTTGCCGAGTCATGCTGCCACAGCGTTGCTGGCCTAAGGTGCACGTGTCACTCGCAAGGTGAATCGCCGGCTAAGGCCTACGTGTCCTTTAATGAAAAGAGGTCATTGCGTGTCCATTGACTATGTGAGGGCAAGGAATACAAAATGGCTTCCGTGTTCTAAGATGGATGCCACGGGTAGAACAGAAATGTGTTTGTAACTGGAGTGCTCTTGCTCGTAGCATAGCGAAAACACCAGGATATACTAAATGGATCATTTGCGGTTCACTGATACCAAAATTATGTATTTACGACAATGTTACAAACACGAGTAAAATCGTCACGGAACCTCAGACCCTCCTTTTGCCCTTACATAGGCAATTCCTCAGTCTATATCAGAGTCAGAATCTAATTCTATGCTCATTAGGTCAGTGACATGTTGTTGTATCATCATCCTGTCTCGTGCCTTTTCTCCTAATGCAGGTGGTTTTCTGAAGCAGGTTGCAGCACAGAGACTACACAGAGCGGGACCACATTGGATAATAAGACAGCACGAGAACAGAAATACTAGGATGACACCAATGACCATCAGAACCTTCCATCCCCACGCTGATACCAGAGTCCAAAACCACTCCATGAAGGACCAGTTTCCCTTATCTACGTGTATAGAGTCGGAAATCCTGTGTAGTTTAGAGATTGCTTCATAGACTGTTGGAGCATTATTTGGAATAAAGACACAGCAGCTCGATTGGATCATTCTGCATACCCCACCTCGATCTGCAAGTATTACGTCTAGAACCATACGGTTCTGCAACGTCATGAGACGATCCGCCTGAAGCTCAGCTGTTAAGTTACTAAGGGCACCAGCAGTTTCTGTAATAGTAGATTCAACTACCCGTGTTAGTTGACGTAGATTTCTACTATTGGCCATAGGCCCCCAAAACGGAAGGAAACCTTTGAGAAAGTCTCCAGCTTCTTGACCAGCGGTATCTTCCTTGCTGAAGACACCTCTTGCTACTCTGGTCTTGTGATAATCTGAAGAAGCAGTGTATGTCGGGGGTAACAATCGAGCAATATAACATGAACCTGAAAAGTCAGCAGGCAGCCATGTATATGCTCTGTCCTGACAGATGAAGTAGGTACCCCTAGCAGTCAGAAAGGCAGGGGAGGAGTTAGACGGAAATACGTAAGTCTCAACGCACTCACTCCTCCCTAGCTGAGCTCTCAGATTTCTCCCATTTCCTTGCAAGCAGACCTGACCTCGGTGAGGCACGACCCAAACTGAAGTGGAGCTTTTACGCTTGCTTTCTCCCAAACTAAGGCGATACTCTGTAGAGTTCCAACTCAAATACACCCGTAATTCATCTCTAGGGTAAGATGGAGTATTATTGACGTCTTTAATCATGTCAATAATTCCCTGGACTAAAGCTTTGTTGGCTGAGTTGTATTTAGTGGACCGTGGTGGACGCGGAGGATAGGTCTCAAGGGCATATGAAAAAATGGTCTGAAAGGCCTGAAATGATCCATTGTAGCTAAAAGGCAAGACTAAATAGGGAATGCCTTTATCCATAGTGTGAGGTATCAAGCCACACACCCAGCAGTCTGTAGTATTAACTACCAGTTGGTGTTGATGCAAGAGCTGTACAAATGTATTGTTAATAAATTCTGAGCGTCGAGCTTGTTCGTGTTCAGGAAATGAGTGAAAAGAATGCATAGAAGAAACCGTAGAAGTAGTAGGATCAAGGGAAGGTACTGTAGTTACTGGCATAAAAATCAAATGTACACCAAAGACGATTCCACCCACCAACGTTATCAAAACAATTAAAAATGTAACTGCACATTGTATTAGAAAGCATTTGCTGTGAAGTATTCGGTACAGTCTATTTCTGCGAACATAAATTACATTTTCTCGTTGCAGCTCAGGAAGCTCCATCTTCTACGACCGTTCGCGACCACTGATGATGTGTACGTAGATGAAAATGCCTCTATCAGCCCTGGGAGTTCCCAGAACTAACAGAAAGATCGACCTTGTGTCTGACCCCCGCAGATTCAACTAGGCACACAGCCACGACTCTACGGCTACCCAGACGGCAAGGCAATTTTTAAAACAAAAAGAAACAATACAAAGTTTTAGCAAACTTCCTGGCTGGAGGCAATGTATAGGAAATTCAAATCTGAAAAAAGGCAGTTTCCTGCTTTATTTGTCCATATTGCGAGAACGTAAGTTGTATCTCAGTTTTGCAGGAGCTGTCTGGTCTGGAAACAATGTATTTTCAGCCGACGTTGCAATGTTCACGTTTTCAGATGACAAATGTTCTTTTGGTGCAGATGGCAAATGTTCGTTGGGTGTGGATGACAAATGTTCAGGGTTCAAAAGAGCAGTTTCAGGAGGAGAGTCAGAATTTGGTGAATCCGTGATCAGTTCTGCATCGCTGAAAGGTATGAACCTGGGGACTTGTTCCGTTTCAGAGGCACCGATTCCTTTCTTTACCCAGTTGTCGTAAGGAAGTGGCAGAGGCACACGTTTGGCATGTGTCGTATGGATCCAGTTCTTCCTTCCGGCCACACGAATAGCAGTTCTCGTTGTTAGTAGGACTTGGAAAGGGCCAATGAATCTGGGCTGAAGATTTTTCGTTCTTGCAAAATTTCTAATGACCACCTGATCACCCGGTTTCAGCTGATGGCCTGGACTCTCCGGTGGCTTTGGCAATGCATCGAAAACCTGTTGGTGAATAAGACTCAATTTAGCAGTCAAGTCGAAAAGGTAATCAATTAACATTGGGTATTCCAGCTGCTTGAATTCCTTTGGTCTAGGTACCCCCCAAACATTTGCAGGACGACCAAAAACTATTTCATAAGGACTAAGCCCTACTCTAGAATGTACAGTTGCTCTTGTTGATAGCAAAGCCAAAGGCAATGCGTCTGGCCAGGACAAACCCGTGGATGCTTGTATCTTAGCAAGTTTCAGTTTAAGGGTGCCATTGTAACCCTCGACTAAACCCGCGGACTGGGGATGATTCGCACTATGAAACTTCTGTCTAACCCTTAGACCGGCACACACACTCTGCATAACTTTCCCTACGAACTCACTTCCGTTATCTGACCATACAATCCGTGGCATTCCGTATCTGGGGAAGTATTCTTTAAGAAGAATTTTGGCAGTGGATAAGGCAGTATTGTCCTTTAGCGGGTATGCTTCGATCCATCTGGAGAAAGCACAAACTACCACTAGGACGTACTTCAGATTATTACAACGATCCATGTGAATGAAGTCTAGCTGGATCACTTCGAAGGGGCAGGAAGGAGGAGCGAAATGACCTGCAGGTGTGGGGATTCCCTTGCCAGGATTATGCATCAAGCATACCATACAATTTCTCACCACTCTCTCTGCACACTTACTAATCCCATCATTCTTCCAGACCGGAGCCAACATCTTACAAATCCCTTTTGAACTGATGTGTGCTGTTCCATGTGCCATCGTTACTACTGCAAGCACATACGCATCAGGCAACATCCAACGCTGTTGTTCCGACAAGTCAATCCAACACCCACTCGAGTCCAATTTACCCGTGCTCTCTCTCCATGCAAGTTTTTCCTCCTCAGTCGCCTCTTTCTGAATTTCTTTCACGCTTTCCACTGTGTCTTCACACATTCCAGACTCAGAAATCCATCTTGCAGACGTTGCAACATACATTCTACTCATCATATTTCTAGCTGTCTGTTTTGCAGTCTCATCAGCAAAAGCATTCCCACGACCAACATCATCCGTGATTGCTTTATGAGCACTGCATTTCACAATCGCAACTTCAGTCGGCAAGGTTAGAGATTCCAACAAGTCATTAACTAGCTGACCATGTTGAATCTTAGTCCCATGGGACGTAATGAAACCTCTCTCTTTCCACAAACGGCCAAAACTATGGGCCACGCCGAACGCGTACTGACTATCTGTGAACACATTCACTCTCTTTCCCTTAGCTAAAACGCACGCTCTTGTTAGCGCGATCAATTCTGCAGCCTGGGCAGAATTCTGACTCACTCTCGCAGTCTCCACAATCGTACTCAAGGTCGTTACTGCATAAGCAGCAGTCACATCACCATTCTCCAATTTGAAGCAAGACCCATCAACATACAGCGTGCCATCTGGATCTGACAACGGAGTGTTTTTTAGATCAATTCGTCCTTTTGTTTCTTCCTCAGTTTTGAAATAACAGTCGTGTGGTTCGGAATCACTCGACTCTTGGCTAGTCGGCAACAATGTTGCTGGATTCAATACATTGCATCTTTTGATCTGAATATGACTAGCTAACAGTGTCAGTTCATAACCTGATAATCTAGCACTGGTAAGGTGTTGCGTCTTGGTTTGGTTCATGAGTGTATCCACCGCATGAGGAACCATAACCACTAGCATATTGTTCATTACTAAACCAGCAGATTGTCGAATGGAAGCTGCAGCTGCGGCTGTAGCTCTCAAGCAACTAGGCAACGCTCTAGCTACTGGATCTAATGTTGATGAAAAATACGCACAAGGGCGTTGTTTATCACCAAATTTTTGCGTCAAAACACTCAATGCACAACCTTCTCTCTCGTGGACATAGAGCGTGAATGGCTTACTGTAGTCGGGTGTACCCAATACAGGTGCTGAACACAGTGCATTTCGTAACTCAGAAAAACTCTGCTGACATTCAGCAGACCATGGTACCGGACTCGGAACACCTTTCCCAGTCAAGGCTACCAATGGTTTTGCTAAAAGAGAAAAATTTGGGATCCATTGCCTACAATATGAGGTAATACCTAAAAAGGCACGTACTTCTCTCTGCGTGCTAGGAACATTCATCTGTGTAATTGCTTTTATTCTCTCTGGGGTCAACTTCCTTCCCTCCTTTGACAAGAGATGACCTAGGTAGGTCACTTCTTGGCAGCAGTATTGCATTTTTGAAGGTGACACCTTGTGATTCAAATCTGACAAGTGATGCAATAAAGAAATCGTAGCTGTTTTGCAAGTTTCCTTGTCATCAGCAGCCACTAGAAGATCATCGACATATTGTACTAAAGCAGAACCAAGAGGAAGTACGAAGGAATCTAACTGGCTTTTTAATGCTTGACTGTAAATGGATGGGCTTTCACAATAGCCTTGTGGAGCGCGTTTAAACCTGAAGCTTCGTCCTCCTAGAGAGAACCCGAAGATATCTCTGCTTTCTTCGGCTATCGGAATGCTGAAAAAGGCATTTTTCAAGTCGACAACCGAAAACCATGCTGCTGTAGCAGGAATCAACGTTAACAATGCAGTAATGTCTGGAACCACAGGAAACTGTGGAATCACAATTTTATTAACCTCTCTAAGATCAATTACAAACCTATATATTGGAGGTTTTGTAGGGTCAGTTCGTTTCAAAATAGGCAGTACAGGACTATTACAGACATTACCTCTAGTTTCTTCTATAACGTCTTTCTCAATCAGATCATGCACTATCAGTAGGAGCGCACGCTCACCTTCACTAGAGATTCTGTATTGTGGAATTCGTGGAAGTTTGACATTTGCTTTCAAAGTTACTACATAGGGTGGAATTTCCAATAGACCTACATCATTAGGACCAGTCGCCCAAAGAGTATTAGGGAGTGAACGCAGCTCTGGTGGGAGCGCATCCATCGACAAGTACATCGGAGAGATTATTCTTTTACCCAACGTAAGCTGTACTCCTGCTGGAGAACAGTACAATGTCGCGTACAGGCGTTTTAACAAGTCTAAACCAAGCAGATTTTCATTACAACCTGTCGTCAAAATCAGGGGTGCTTTCAAGTGGCAGGGTCCAACAGAAATAGACAAAGGACCAGAAACAGGGTTATGAACAGGGGCGCCCGAAAAACCTACTGAAACGTTTGTTGAGCCAGACAAAGGTGCGCCAGGGAGTTTCGCATGTATGATAGAACTTTTTGCTGCACCAGTATCCAACAGAAACGGTTCGACTATACCTGATGTTGCTACTGCGACATAAGGTCCACTCTGATCTACTGAAACTGATACTACTCCCTCTCTTTGTCCATGGCTGTCCTAGTACTCACTTTGCTGAACTTCCTCACTAGCTTCATAATAGTCTTCAACATGATATTGTGGAGACCTATTCTGTTGGGCAGATTGTCCATTTCGCTGGTCGAAATAATTAGAAGGGCGATCACTCGTCTGCGGAGGCATAGCACCTCGTCCTTGACCTCTAGAGTTTTGCATGGAACTACCACGACCTCTCTGAGCTGCCGCAGCATTATTTTGTGCCCGAACTGGACACTCATTTTTGTAATGACCTTCCACTTTGCAATAAGCACATTGATTCCATTGGTATTGTGGCCTTTGAAAATTATATTCCGTTCTTTGATATGACCCTTGCTGCATATTAGTCTGATTCGTGCGAGGCGGATAAGCTTGCTGTAAAAGTACTTTAGTTTTTAAATCTTTCGTCTTTTTATCTGATTTTTCCTTCTCTTCTTTATCCCTATTTTCATAGTACTGGGCAGTCGCAAGTATTTGCGCAGTCGTAGAGACAGCCCACGCACTTTCAGAATTCTTTAATTTACCACTAAGTTCTGGCAACAGATTGTGCACAAATTTATCAACAAATAATCTCTGACCTCCTTCTGTGCTCATATCCTGACCACTATGATCCACGAAAGTCTCCTCGAATCTTGTGAAAAAGTCGGAGACGCTTTCGTCTTTCTTCTGTTTGCACGCGGACAATTTGTCCCAGTTAACGCGCAATGCTGGCATCAAAGTTTTCATTAAATCGATTATCCTACCAGGCAAATTAGCAATTAGGGGTTCGGGTTTAGAACCACCTATTTGTTGACCATCCGCTGCAATTATAGCTGCCCAGTCACCACCTAGGGCAACTGGATGATTCTCTTTACGAATTTTAGCCCAAATTGGTTGCGGTACTACATTACCAAATAGCAGATCTATGTCAGCAAGATTCAATACACAAGCGTCAACTGTTTGAGCCAACTCTTTGTAGTACCCTGCAGGATTTTTACGCGGATCTGGCAAGGCCTGTTTCACTGCTAATACTTCAGCTCGCTTCCATGGAATATGTATCCATACTCTCTGGAATTGGGCCGGAGCGGCTGGAATACCAAGGTTTACATTAGCTTGCACAGCTTCACGCCAAATTGGTGGAACCTCTCTCATTGGGTATTGACGATTTTGTTTTGTACTGCGTTTCTCTAACTCTCTCGGTGAACGAAGGGATGAGTCGGTCCTATAACTTAGAACCAGTTCCATCGCTTCTTTTATATTTTGACCGACTATCATACCTGCAGCAAACTCTTTCTGAACATTAATTAATTCTCCTAGATTTGATTTAGTGTCATCCTCTTCCAATTCCTCACGTAGAAGGAAACACATTTCGTCGAACACATATCGTTGTGTCGGTTCATTCCATTGCATAAATGTATCTAATACATCTTGTACATTATATCTTCCAACTTTTGAAACCCATCTAAGAGCAGTGGAATCTAATATTCCTCTTTCTTCAGTACTGGGAAGCTGACTACGCCTCTGTACAGAGTCAGAGGTAGGAGTCTTAATCAGAGTTTTATAGAAGGGAGATAGAATATAAGAGACAGAATCAGTGATTCTCCGACGAACAGAAAGCGGAGTCATAATATTGGCAGAAGCAGTAAATAGAGTAGCAGTTGGAACAGATAGATTAGGAACAGTAGGAGTAGCAGGAAAAATAGCTTGTGAAGTAGCAGGTGTGAGCGACACAGGCATAGGTAAAGAAGCCGGCAACCCTAGAAGAGGGGTTGTCGAAGGAACATTAATATTGACCACAGGAGGTACAGGAACTTGATTCAGGGGAGCGGGAACAGGGACACCGGGTTGTCCAGCAACCGGTAATTGAACATTCGGTATAGGTGGAGCCGTAGCACCCTGTGCATATGGTGGGGGTGATCGTAACAAGTAAGACAACAGGGGATCCTTTTCAGGGTCCTCTACTATCTTAGCCGTACTCGATGGTAAAGCAGGATAGCACTTGTCTATCGCTAAATTACGCTCTCTATTGGCCACCTCCATCGCTTTCTCAGACTCGTTGAGTTGCAGCTGCCTAGCAGACTGTTCTAAAGTCAACTCTTGCTCTTTCTGTTCTTTCTTCAACTTTTTAATTTCTCTCTGTTTAGATTCTTTTCGCCAATAACGGAAAGAATCAAACATTGCCAGCCGGGCTTTCTTCTTAAACAACCTTCTTTCTAGATTATCGAGAACTTCAGGTTCAAAACTACCATGTAGTGGCCAACTAAGGACACCATCTTTCTCTGTGAAGCGGATCCATACCTCGTTATAAGAGATAGGGCCCACACCAAATTTGCAATATAGATCATAAAGGGGAGTTCCAATCGGAGGAACCAAACACGAGTCCTCCAACTGGGAATCACTGTTGCAACTAAAACAAGACAACATACAATTTTTCCGACTTACCATTTTATAATCCGGAACACAAAACAAACAAGACACAAACAGAAAAGATGCGCACTCGAACCAAGAACTTAGGCCTACCAGAACTGATAAACGTATCGATACCTGAACTGAACAGAATGATTATCGTAACCAGAATAACCAGTGATAATCTTACAGAACTGAACTGAACTGAGAACTAAAAGGATTATCCAAACAGGAGCAACCCTCACAAAATACTTAACTGAGGTACTGAAGACGTCACCAAGGAGAAACCCGTCACGTCTCGCCGTACTAAGGACTGCACCTCGGGTCCAAGACAGGGCGACGGTCAAGGCAACGGACCACTGCAGCCGTCTGAACGGGAACCCTCGCGGAAGAGAACGTCGGGGCCACTTTTGCGATATGCCGGGATCGATGAAGTGGGGCGCCTCCCTCTGAAATCTTCACACGAAGCTCCTCGAACTCTTCAGGCTTTTGGACCGGTACCGAATGACGTCGCCCCACGTTGGGCGCCAATTGGAGTTCTGGACTTTTTGGTTCCGTCCAGAGGTGTCAGGGAAAACACCCGAAGACCCCGGAGTTCAACCTGTCTCGGTGCACAAACAAACAGAAACACGGGCTTCTCGATGGTGGCGTCAAAGACCAAAGGTTTATTACTGCAGGGACACAGAAGTCACAGAAACTGCACACGGGCAGTGTCTAGGAGCCTGTTCAATTTGTACAAAGAGGGTTGTTCCTTATATACTAAATATTCTGCTCGGGGCAAATTCTTTACATGTTACCACGGTTCTAAACATTCGTGTCTTAAACAATAAATATTTGGCGTTGCACAGGAATCGTCAACAGTATCTGATGTCAAAACATTACGAATGAGGGGTTCCCACTAGTCCATCATAATCCCATGTCAATTCTTCATTCAAGACCCGGACCGCCTCATCGTAAATTTCGTTACCTCCCCCTAATAAAGGCCCAGAAGGAAAGGAGCAGAGCTAGGTGTGGAAGATAGAAAGACAGGATAAGAGATGTTTGTGGGTCGTAAATGGGCACGGTTACCAGCTTCGGCCGCCTAATCATGATCAGGCCAATGGACACAATTCAATTCAATTCAATTCAAAGAAAACTTTATTCGGATTGCAAGAAATCCATAAAAGTCACATATTACATAAAAACACATGTTTAAAAGTAATTCTCACAATTTCCATGAATAGTTAAAAACTGCAATTAGTTTTCAAGTATTAAAATAAACAATCGAAGTCAAATTATTAAAATGCATTCCAATGTGCATTCCAATTAGCTAAAGTGCTAGTGCAAGAGAGGCATTTTGGGCATGTAAACATTTCAAGGAGATTCCATAGATTTTCGTGCATGAAAGATAACTTTCAGAAATGAACTAGCGCGGAAAATCAGTTCATCATTTTCTAATTTTAAAAACATAAGATATGATTGAATTAGGGAAACTGGTCTTTGTTTTTTAAAATATGGGGCTAAGAACCATTTAATATATTTCATAAAAAATTTACAGTGAAAGAAGAAGTGCAAGTCATTTTGTCTACTGTGTCCGTCGCAGGGGCAAGGGCCAACCTCATGTCCAAAATTCATCGTGCTATGGCCCATGGGAAAGGAAAGTGAGTATTTTATGGATCCAGCTCTTAGGCGAAATAAAAGTGACCTTTCCCAGTTGGTCATAGGGAGTCTTAGGTATAGGGGTATTTGTTGTGGAGATAGGTCATTGTTTATGTTAGTCACATATGATTTGACAGTTTGTTTTTGTAATTCTATCTCCAACCTCTTCTCCCTAAAAAGGGCATAAAGTTCGATTTGTGTGTCCTTTTTGTCCGTGCTCTTAATCTGGGAAGGGTCGTTAAAAAGATGAATTTTGCCAATGCTGTCTAAGCTTTCCTTTGTTGCCCGAAGCCACGGGATACTCATACCTTTGTCACAGTTTAAACAATCGGACACAATTTCCTGTGTTAAAGTAGCACGTTCATTGGCCCAAATGGACAACCAAAATATTGCAGGTCGCGTAGCGATGAAATCGGTTATGTAGGGCAGGTTGAGCTCAGCATGGCAGATATATCCAGAAGAGGATATTGGAGCTCCCAAAATTTTTCTACATAGCCGGTTTTCTTCTATCTGTAGGCTGGATTGGCTCGTTATCCCCCAAATTTCCGCGCCATAGGTTGCAACCGGGACACATTGCAATTTATAAATTTTCACAATTGCCTCAGTTGTTTCTGACCTTTTTGGCCGCGGCAAGGCAAGGATTGAATTTATGGCCTTTGAGAACTTGCCTGTGGCGTGGGCAAGATGCCCACTCCACAGGCCGTTCGCAGCAAAGACCATGCCTAAGTAGGGGAATGATTTAGTGGAGTGTAACTTCTCTTGTCCAATCGAAATGGAGTTAAGTTGTCTGGCCCCCGGCCCACATGTCATAATAAATGATTTTTTAAAATTCACCTTCAGGTCCAGATTCCCCATAAAATATGCAAAACTCTTGACCAGGGCGCGGAGAGCATTCGGTGTTAAGCCCATAATCACCGCATCATCTGCGTAGAGGAGTGCGGGTAGCAGGTTCCCTTGGATTTTCGGGACATCCGTTGTTATTTTTTTCAAGGCATCACTTAGTCCGTTTATATAGATGATGAACAACAGGGGTGCTAAGACGCACCCCTGTCGGACGCCTCTTTCTACCTTGATTGCCCCCGAGATTTCACCTTCCATTCCAATTCGTACCTGGGCTTTAGTGTCCGTATGTAGGTAGGCTAGGAAGTGTACCAAAGGTTCATCAAGGCCATAGGAAAGGAGTGTCGCCCACAACTTCGACCTATTCACTAGGTCGAATGCGGACGACAAGTCCATAAAGGCTAGATAGATAGGAGAGGCCTTGGCTATAGTATATTTGCCTATTATAAGATTGAGATTCAGGCACTGTTCTGTTGTCCCAACCCTACTTCTGAAGCCCATCTGACATCTGTCCAGCACCCCTGTTTCTTCGGCCCAATCATTCACTCTGTTGTACAGCACCCGGCCCAAGATTTTCAGGGTGTTGTCTAAGAGTGAGATGGGCCTATAGTTTGCAGGGTCAGATCTTTCACCTTTTTTGTGAATAGGCACTATTATGCTTGTTGACCAGGTGGCAGAGATGACTCCCGTCGATACGCTGTTAAAAACATTCACCAGAATAGGCCCCCAGAATTCTGGTTTATGTTTAATTAAATCAATTGGGAAGCCATCTGGCCCTGGCACCTTGTTCCCCAGGCTTTGGTTGATGGCCAGAATGACCTCCCCCAGGGTTATATCCAGTGTGCTCAGTTTGTCATAGTTGTGTTCTTCTATGGGAGGAGCAGAATTAGCATATATTTTAGAAAAATGTTGCTCCCAATTCTGATTTGAGATAGTGCAGCTGATTGGTGACAAATGTTTCCCCATGTCCCGCATCTTCCATACAGCGGGCCAAAAAGTTGCACTGTTTCCTACAGCAGCGGAGACTGAGAGTTCATTCCAGTGTTCCTCTATCATGGTGGCCTTCCTTATCCCTATAGCTATTTTATAGGCTTGCCTGGCGGACCGTACATCTACTTGGTTCCTTGGTTTGGAGTTTAATGCTTTGCGAAGAGCCTTATTTGCCGCTGAACAACTGCTGTCAAACCACCTAGGTTCGCCGTTATTATTCCTATGGGGGACTGTCAATAGAGTTTTAATGACATGGCACAGATTTGCAAAGTCTTTAATTATCCTATGGTGATTCCCATCAGACAATGAACAGGAGGCAGCTGTTAGTTGATGATTGTTCAAAATAATGTCCATAATTGCTCCGCAATTCACCCCTTTCCACTTTAGCCTGAGGGTATCTGTTGATATCATGATATCCCTTGCTCCCAAGGTGCGGGTGGGTGCTTGAATCGGGCCCATTCTTAAGCTGAGTTCTAATGCATTATGGTCTCCAAAAGCTGTTTTAACCACTCCTGCTTCGATGACTTTATCTAGTAGTTCCACAGACGTGAAGATGTAATCTACTGTGCTCGAGAAATCTCTCCCTCTAAAAGTTGGAATATAGGCGGCGTCGCTATTTTTAAATATATCCATTATATTTGATAGGGTGTGGGTATTAATATAGTTTTTCAATTCATTCCCACGTTTAGTAGCCCTATCTAGTTGATTTATGCCTGCTTTGGTTTTCGATAATTTTGCATTAAAGTCACCAGCTAGGATGATCCCATTGTTTGCACAATTGATAGCTGATTCGGTTATTTTTGTAATGTTATCAAATAACTCTATATAGTTCTTATTAGGGGTCGAGTGGAAATCGTTATTATAAAAGTTGATCAAATGTAGCGGTGATCTACATGTAAACTCGATGATTTGAATATTTGGGCTCTTAGTTGATATTGGCTTAATAGCCCCCCCTAGAGTTGTTCTGAACCCAATCAGCAAGCCTCCCATTGGGCGTCCAAAAACTGGCTTTTGGGCACAGATGCTATAACATTCAAAACCCTCTATGGCTATTTCAGAGGTGGCCCATGTCTCTTGCAACATTATAATGTCTTTGTTAGATATAAATTTTAGCCATTCCGGGTCCGACACCCGTTGTTGGAGTCCGGCTACATTCCAGCTGATAATTGTTAGCACACTATTGAGGTTTTTATGAATATGTGGATCTGGGGGGTTGGATGTTTTACATCCTATAGTGTTGTCCATTGCTTGGTCTTTCCTTACTAATGGCAGCCTATGATCGTTTTGGGCCAGTTGGGTGCTTGATTTCTCCTCATCGGGCATCTCTAGCGTTTTAACTAACTCATCGGGGCGGCCCAGTTTTGTTCCCTCCAGTTCAATGTTCAGCTGCCCGGGTGGTGAAGGGAGTCAATCAACCATCTCAAGGCTGCTGAATCTATTAAAAACTGGTATGCCCCAGTAGGCATCTCGGTTTAGTGTATTCCTATGGGGATGCCTATGATTATCTAACCCCCACTCACCCCAGTTATCTTCTTTCCCCACCTGGCACCAATTTCTTTTGAAGGTATGATCATACTGATTGGATCTCCTAGATGGATAGAAAAATGAGAGGTGCCTTGTTTCTATACCTTCACTATACCCCTCACTTCTCCATGAGCAGATGTGTTCTACCGCGCGTGGGTCGTCAAAGTTAACAATCACACAGTCACCATGTGTTTTCTGTGTTTCGTTGCCCACCCACGGTACTCGTCTGACTGTTAAGATGTTACTCCTGCAGTATGGGGGTAGGGGTCTGTTATTATTTAACCAGAAACTGACTTTATTTAAAAGAGACCAGGTAGGCTCTTCTATATTGTCCGGTGTCTCGGGGACTCCCGTCAATACCACTACGTATGGACTAGATCCAGGGGGCAGGTTGGCATGAAATTTTCCATGATTTCCTTTATTCTTATCCCTATTATTACTGGTGGTATTCCCCTTTGATTGTGTTGGGTTAGGTTGTTTCCCCCGTGGGGTTGTGTTTAAGGTGGGTGGGTTGGATTTTTTCGGAGCTTCCTTCAGAGGTGGGGTTGACTTATGTGTGTTACTAAGGTCTGTAGCTGATTTCTTCACGACTTGCCCCGAGGGAGGTTGGACATGTAATTTTGCTGCCGCTGTGACTGTGACTGGTGTATCTTTGATTAATGGACTTTTAACTATGGCACTTAGTTCGTTAAGTTGTTTTTCCATATTTCCTAGCCTTTTTTCGATAGTAACAAGATGGGCAGAGATAATTTCCCCAACCTTTGTTATAAGTTTGTTTGTTGAGGAGCAGTCTTCACATGACCCCTCCTTAGGGGATGGGCCTCCTTTACATTAGATTTTTTACTAGCCTTTTTTTGATTATTTTTCCCTTGTTTACTCTGGGGAAGAGGGCTTCCAATGAATGTATTTGAGGCTTGGGGCTGTTTCTGTTTCTGTATGGCTCCTTCCCTTAACCCTCGCAATGCTCTTGAAATAGGGGTCGAATCCACGAGAGTGTGTGTGGTGACCACATCTCGAGAAGGAGAGAAATTATTAGCCATCGGATCAAGATCTGTAGACAAGATTGGGTCTGTGACTTGGTCACATGTAGTGTCTGTTGGTAAGATAGGAGGTAGTTGGGATTCTACAATAGATATTATGCCCGAGCTCTCAAGAAAATTCGTTGCTGGAATAGAGTTAGTGACGAGGTCCAATTGTGTGTTGAAGTTATCAGTAACATCTAAATTAGGCGATTTCTCCAGACTCCGTAATGAGTCTGAGAGAAGTTGCGTAACTGATAGGTCCACGGTGTTGGGCATAGTGTGGATCTCTGCACTGGTACTAATTGCGAAGATGCCATCAGCAGGGTTATTTCTATTGGGTGTTTTTGCTGTGGCAAGGAGACCCAAGGAAGAACGTTTAGCTTGTGCCAGTTCCAGGGAGACTCTTCGCTCCAATAAAGAAATCCCTTGATCGATAGCTTCATTGGCCCTGGAGATGAAGTTGTCAATTGGCCCAGTGACTTTCCCAGTTCCTGCAGCAGTCTTGCTGCGACTGCCCCTTGTAGACATTGCAAGGAGAATAGCAATTTGATCACCAATTGGAGCACTACTTACGGGATGGTCGGAATTGGTAGAAGTAAGCGGGGTGGCCCGTCCAGTCCTCCGTCGTCCTCGGACGGCCTCAGACGGCCCGCCCTTTGCCCGGGCTTAGCCCCGGGCGTCCCGCACGCGTCCCGCGACGCTGAGGGCTTCCTGTATTATACTGCCCCTCCCGGCGCGTTTACCGCGTCGGGGAACGCGCCGCCGCTGAGCCTGATGGGATTTGTAGTCCCGTGGCGGCGGCGCGGCTGGTGGCGGGAAGTTCGAGTCCTTTGGTCCGCTGGTGGTAAGTTCCCTGTGCGCTCTCCCAAGCTGGCGCTGTCAGGTAAGGGTGATGCTCGCTATCTGTGTCTCAAGGATTCAAGGATTGCCTCCCCCCGCTCCACCGAGGGCTTCCTGTATTATACTGCCCCTCCCGGCGCGTTTACCGCGTCGGGGAACGCGCCGCCGCTGAGCCTGATGGGATTTGTAGTCCCGTGGCGGCGGCGCGGCTGGTGGCGGGAAGTTCGAGTCCTTTGGTCCGCTGGTGGTAAGTTCCCTGTGCGCTCTCCCAAGCTGGCGCTGTCAGGTAAGGGTGATGCTCGCTATCTGTGTCTCAAGGATTCAAGGATTGCCTCCCCCCGCTCCACCGAGGGCTTCCTGTATTATACTGCCCCTCCCGGCGCGTTTACCGCGTCGGGGAACGCGCCGCCGCTGAGCCTGATGGGATTTGTAGTCCCGTGGCGGCGGCGCGGCTGGTGGCGGGAAGTTCGAGTCCTTTGGTCCGCTGGTGGTAAGTTCCCTGTGCGCTCTCCCAAGCTGGCGCTGTCAGGTAAGGGTGATGCTCGCTATCTGTGTCTCAAGGATTCAAGGATTGCCAATGGACACAAGAACCAGTATAGCAGGACTGGCCTCAGGCTGGGGAGGCAGCTCTTGCCGAGTCATGCTGCCACAGCGTTGCTGGCCTAAGGTGCACGTGTCACTCGCAAGGTGAATCGCCGGCTAAGGCCTACGTGTCCTTTAATGAAAAGAGGTCATTGCGTGTCCATTGACTATGTGAGGGCAAGGAATACAAAATGGCTTCCGTGTTCTAAGATGGATGCCACGGGTAGAACAGAAATGTGTTTGTAACTGGAGTGCTCTTGCTCGTAGCATAGCGAAAACACCAGGATATACTAAATGGATCATTTGCGGTTCACTGATACCAAAATTATGTATTTACGACAATGTTACAAACACGAGTAAAATCGTCACGGAACCTCAGAATACTAAACATTAATTTCTACCATGTTCCCTGAGCCTGCTGGGATTATAGAGTGTAATAATTCCAGCAGCCCATCTGGCCTAAAGGGAACAGGTAGCCTTACAATAGTGAAAAACGAATTTGGCAGTAATTCACTATTAGGACATGCCACACACATCAGGGCATGTCCTACCTTACACTTACAATGCACCCTGCCCTCAGGCCTACCATAGGGGTGACTAATATGAAGTTAAGGGAAGGTTTAGGGGCCGGCAAGTGTGTGCACTTGCCCAGCCAGCATGACAGTACCAGACTGCACGCAGGTTCTGCAGTGGCAGACCCTAGACACATTTTAAGGCTGCTTCTGTGGGTGGCGCAACCAGCGCTGCAGGCCCACTAGCAGTATTGGCATTCACAAGCCCTGGCACTCCTGGTGCACTTTACTGGGGACTAACAGTAAATCCAATGAACCAATCATGGACATCAATCACATGTACACTTTACAACAGGGAGAGCATATGCACTTTAGCACTGGTCAGCAGTGGCAAAGTGCCCAGAGTCATTAAACCAACAAAAACAGGTCAGAGAGAGTATTGGAGGAAGGCAAAAAGTTTAGGCATGACCCTGCCAAGAGGCCCAGGTCCAACACAACCCCCTTCCAGCCAAAACGCAGGGTAGACCAATCACCACTGTGATGGGCTTTCCTGCTTTGGGCGATAGAACCTGGACCTGGCCCGCAACAGCAGGGGCACATTCCAGTTCTACGCCAATCTGAACCTATTTCAAAACCTCTGTCCATACTCTCAGGGTGCACCAAGCCAATCCCTGGGGCACCCTTCTCTTCCCCTGGGGACACCACCTGTGCAGCGTCTAACCTTAACTCGCTCCCAGGTGTGTCCCAACAGGCAGTCATCAAATCACAGTGGCCACTGACAGTAGTCAGGGCTGAGACCCAGGCCTCATGCCTCTCAGGGCTCTCAAACCTCTGTGGCCTCAGAGAGCGGGGGGCGGTATCCCCAGGTGCTTGGCACCCTTTGTCCACTCTCCCTCCTGTCAGGTCAGGTATGACATCCTGGCACTGACCCACCAGCCCCAGGCCTGTACCAGGCGGCTGTACCAAAGACTGGGGTGGCCTTTCCCACACCCGGTCCTCCTCCTTGGGGCTCTGTACCCTCCCACCTGGAGTGGTACCCCCTTCCAGAATTGTCAGGGCACCTGTGGCAGGTGACTTGCACAATTTGCCCACCAGTTCAGGGGTGCTATCCTGCAACTGGGGCACCAGGTCAGGGGGGACACCCTGCACCTGGCCCTTAAACCTAGGGTCTAAACCCTCAAGTTGACCCGGGGTCAGAGGCGAGGACTCCCTCCCTCTGCACCCCTTTCCAGAGTACTGCCCACTCCCAACCGGAGTGGTACCCCTAGAAGCGACATGGGCCAGGACACTGATTACAGTGGTCCTGCCCTCCAGGTCAGACAACACCTGACCCTGGCTTCTCAACTCAGGGACCCAACCCTGCAGTTGAACACTTGCCTGGCGCACCAGGACTTCCCGGGGAGCACGCCTGCCCCCCCTGAGGGTGGCACATAACTCATGTGTCGTGCGACAGTCTGCCTGGCGCAGATCTCCCAACCCCTGTCCCTCTGACAGTGCGGGAAGATCCCCCAGGACAGAAGTGGTGTCCCCCTGGTCATTCACTGGGGACGCAGCCCTGCTGGCTGGCCCCTGACCCACTGGTTCTTCCACTGGGGACTCTTTCCCCCTCTCGCCCCTCTTTCTGGACTTCTGCACCCTCCCAACTGGAGCGGTACTGCCAGACACCAGAACTACTGGAGCTCTGCTTACAGAGCCTCCATGTTCTCTAGCCACTGGGGGATCCCCCTCAAAGGGTGACTCATCCGGACAGCCTAGGCTCCCCACCTGGTGTTCCCTTAAAGAACCATCCAGGCTCTGAGACTGAGGTTGGGCACTACCGGGACAACACCCCTTCTCACTCCTTCCCCTTAAGGACAGGACGTGAGGCCCTACACCCCTCTCACTACTACAGGACCTAGCTGGGCTACTCTGCGCCACTTCCACCACTCTGGGCTGGAAGATACCTGAGCCACTCCCCACAGGATCACACCCCAATGCCTCTCCAGACCCTCTGGAATCCACCACAAGGTCTGCCTCCAATGTGAGCTCCCTGGGGTCAGAGAACTCACTCTCAAACAGGTGTTGGCATAGCTCTGGAAAACTGGGACTTACAATATGCTCTCCCACAATTGGATTACACAGCCCCCTAGCAGGGTTAACCAAATTATCCTTCACCTCACCATCCAGCGCCTCACACACATACTCCACACCATTCTTCTGAGACTGGCCAGACAGTAGAGAACTGTCTCTGTCACACAACCCACACTCTTCTGGGCGGTCCTTACACTCACCCACCAGGACCTCAACCATGGGGGAATCCCTCCCACCACTAGGACCATGAACTCCTACGCCAGCTACCCTATTCCCTTCAGGGACGCTGCGCACTACTGGAGCTACCTCATGCCCTTGAACCTCCTGGTGTATGTGAACCCCCTCCAAGTCAGGTGCCATACCTCTAGGTGCGCGCGCTATGCTGTCTGCACTGGTTACATTAATGTTGCTGCCACCATCTGAGCTGGACTCCACCTCCAACTCAGCAAAGCTCAATCTCTGAGCTACACACATTTCTTGTTGCTGGGCTGAAGCCCTCCTGGCCTCACGCCCCTCGAGCTCCAAGTCAAGTTTCCTCATTCTTAAGTCATGCGCAAGCTCCATTTTCATTTCTTCCAGGGCTAACTTCCTAGATTCTAGCTCCAGTTGGCAATTCAATTTCAGCTCCGCCAACTTCATTTCATGATCTCGGGTTGCCTGTCTGTCCGCCAGCTCCTCTGGCGACAGACCTCGGCCAGAAACACTGCTACCCAATGGGGAGGTTGCACCCCTCCACTCTGGAGTCAGGGGTCCCTCCAGCTGCTGTTCTGCATCCTCAAATTCAAAATCCTTTCCAGGGGCATTCCTTGCCTTGACCCAGGCCCTCAGCGCCTTTTGAAACTGCTCCCTTCTGGAGAGTCCGGTCATGGAGATGTTCAAATTTTTGCAGAAGCTCTTGAGCTGTTTCCCGGTGTAGTTTTCTAGTTTCTCCCAATCACAGTCAATAGAAGAAATGGATGCTGCCCTTTCCATTTTCACTGACACAGGCATGACTTCAAAAACACATGGAGATCTCTTCTCGCAAATCATAAATCAACAAAAAATGTCTGTGGCTTAAGTTACTGGACTGTCATCACTGTGCAATGGTCAGTAGCTAAGGTAAAAACACTGCAAATGTAAATCCGCAAATCCGCACCGCTGCGTCCAATGTAGGAAGGGGGAGTCTCTGGTTGGCGCAGTGCAGCACTGGCGACAAGCAGGGACTCTCTCTTCCCCGTCAGGGCTGAGGGTTACCTTCAAGAACAACCTCTGCTTACCCTCTAGGTAGTGTGGCGCAAGCAGTCTAGGCTAATCTCTGGGGCACATAGGGTTAAACATTTGCAATATTACACCATCACCGCCAACCCACCACACAATGACACCAAACTGTATTTGTAAAAATATATATTCTTTATATTTTGTTCAAGCAGGCTTGTAAATACAGTCTTGGTTACTTCAAATGCAGGTTCCAGTTACTCTTTATGAAAAGGCACAGTTCTTGAAATAAATGCACTCTTTTGGGCCTTCTGCCCAGGTTTCAGCAAGGTTCAGTGTCTTGTAGCGCCTAAAGGCGCGTTCCGCTGTCTCCGCTCGCTTCAGAGAGGAGATCGGGCCCGGCCGGCCAAAGCTCACGCTTTCCGCGTGGGCCTCGCGGACCAGGAGCAGTGCGAGCCTCGGTTTCAGAGGCGGCTCGCGCTGTGAAGCAGGCAGCGCGGTGCGAGCTCAGGTCGTAGGACGCTCGCACCGCAAGGGCAAAGAACACAGTACCTTGGATTTCTCGCAGATCTTGGAGCGGACGGCTGTCCGTGGAGCTGTCCCACGTCGCGTTGTCTTCCTGGAGGGTGCGGCGGCCTGCGAGTCTCAGCGCAGGTCACAGGGCACCCGGGATGACGGTGCAGATGCGGGGCCGGATTCTCCGGGGTCAGGTTCGCTCACACTGAAGGGGGGAAGCTGCAGGCAGGCGGGGCTGAGGGGGGTGCACTCCACGGAGCGCGGGGCACAATTCAGGCACGGCTCAGCAGCGAGTCACTTCCAGCTGCGGGGGCCAAGTGGGTCTCAGCGCCCAAGTCACGAGGGGCACAATCTTGGCAGTGCCGGTCTTTGCGGAGCCGCCTGTACCTCGGGGGTCACACAGGCGGCGATGCTCAGACCGGGCAGATCCTCCCTTTCCTTTGCAAGGGCGGCTCAGCGCGGACAGTCACGGCGCTCGAACCAGCGTGGGGCTGGTCCTTACTTTGCGGCTGGCACACGAACAGGCCACAGTCACGGTGGTCGGGGAAGGGCCACAGCTGCACAAATTGTCAGAGAGCGTGGCGGAAAGCACAGCGCTCTCAACTCCCTTTTCCTTGGCGCTGTAGAGACACACAGCACACGCCAGCAGCAGCTTTTCTTCAGAGGGGTAGCGCCCACTGTTCCTGGGGCGCTGGTCAGGGGGCAAGTTCACAGGCAAGCCCTTGGAGATCTTTCAGCAGAGTTTGGCACAAAGTTTCAATAAAGCAAAAGTCTCTTGTAGTCTTTTCTTTCCTCTCCTTTGGCAGCAAGGCACCAGACACAGGCCAGAGACAGCACTCCTCCTTGTAGTCCTTCCAGGTCCTTCTCTTCGGGCAGAGTTTCTTCTGTAGCACAAACAGGATCTAATTTACAAGGAGCAGGGCTCCTACTTTTATACCCAGTTTCTTTTGTTCTAGCAGGCCAGGGGGGCCTCTGCATAACTGCTCCAGTCTCTGAGCACTTGTTGTGGGTACTTCTGGCTTCTGCATGCAGTGTGAGGGCAGGCACATCAGCCGCTCCCCAGGGGGGCGGAGCCGGCATTGTGAAGACAGGGGCAGCTTGAGCACTTTGTTGACAAGCTTCGGTCCTTCCTGGGCCAGGTGCAGGCTGAGTCATCAGTCGCTCCCCAGGAGGGCGGAGCCAGCATTGTGGAGGCAGAGCACAGCCTGATGCATCATTCAGGGGAAACTCCCACCACCCACTGAGGTGTCATCCTGCTATTCACTACCTGTCAACTCCCAGCCCTGTCACTCACACACACCAGACAGTCAGATCCACATCCAAGCAGAGGCGGGCTGAAATGGTTAGGCCAGCAAATGCTAACTTTCTAAAAGTAGCATTTGCAAACCCAGGATATTAAAATAAACTTTACTAAAAGAAGTATTTTATTATTCTGAGTTCAGGCATACTAAACATTAATTTCTACCATGTTCCCTGAGCCTGCTGGGATTATAGAGTGTAATAATTCCAGCAGCCCATCTGGCCTAAAGGGAACAGGTAGCCTTACAATAGTGAAAAACGAATTTGGCAGTAATTCACTATTAGGACATGCCACACACATCAGGGCATGTCCTACCTTACACTTACAATGCACCCTGCCCTCAGGCCTACCATAGGGGTGACTAATATGAAGTTAAGGGAAGGTTTAGGGGCCGGCAAGTGTGTGCACTTGCCCAGCCAGCATGACAGTACCAGACTGCACGCAGGTTCTGCAGTGGCAGACCCTAGACACATTTTAAGGCTGCTTCTGTGGTTGGCGCAACCAGCGCTGCAGGCCCACTAGCAGTATTGGCATTCACAAGCCCTGGCACTCCTGGTGCACTTTACTGGGGACTAACAGTAAATCCAATGAACCAATCATGGACATCAATCACATGTACACTTTACAACAGGGAGAGCATATGCACTTTAGCACTGGTCAGCAGTGGCAAAGTGCCCAGAGTCATTAAACCAACAAAAACAGGTCAGAGAGAGTATTGGAGGAAGGCAAAAAGTTTAGGGATGACCCTGCCAAGAGGCCCAGGTCCAACAAGAACCGTCCCCTGCTGTTGCGACAGAAGATCCTCCTGAAGAGGCAGTCGGAACGGAGGATCAATGGCCATGTTGAGTAGCTCGGGATACCAGACTCTTTGTGCCCAATTCGGGGCCACAAGAATGACTTGGGCCCGTTCGTGATTCATCTTCTTCAGCACTCTAGGCAGAATTGGTATAGGCGGAAAGGCGTACAACAGACCACAACTCCACTCACGTCGAAAAACGCCGCTGAGCGCGTGCCACCTTGGAAATGCCAATGAGCAGAATTGCTGACATTGCGCATTCTCTTTGGTGCAAATAAATCTAACCAAGGCTCTGCCCACTGTTGAATGAGCCCTTGCACCACCTCCGAGTGAAGACGCCATTCGTGATCCATCATGCACCTGCAACTGAGCTCGTCCGCCCTGGCGTTCAGAGAACCCGCCAGGTGTTGAACCACAAGGGATGTGCCCTGATGTTCCAGCCATGTCCAGAGGTGGAGGGCCTTTTGACATAGGGTCCACGACCCCACCCTGCCTTGTTTGTTGCAGTACCACATGGCAGTGGTGTTGTCTGTGAACACCTGCACTACTCTTCCCCGGACAGAGGGAAGGAATGCTTTCAGTGCAAGATGGATTGCCTGCAGCTCCAGAAGGTTTATGTGGGGCCCGGACTCCGCCGGAGACCAGAGGTCTCTGATCTCCGCCTTCCCCATTTGGCTGCCCCATCCCAGAAGTGATGCATCGGTCACCCCCGCAAACTCTGGTTGGGGAAGGGAGAGGGATCTGCTGTTGACCCAATGCTCGTTTGTGAGCCACCACTGCAATTGGTGTGCAGTGCCCTCAGAGATCTGGACGCAATTGGACAGATTCCCCTGATGTTGTGCCCACTGGAACTTCAGGTCCCACTGCAGATCCCGCATATGCCACATGACATGATCCACTAGCAGAATGCAGGAGGCCATCAGGCCCAGCAGCCGGAGGGTCATCTTGACTGAAACCCGGGATAAGGGCTGAAAGATCGGATTCACAGCCCGAATGTCCCGGACTCGCTGCTCGTGGGGATAGACCCAAAACCGCTTTGTGTCCAGAACCGCTCTGATAAAGAGGAGCTTCTGAGAGGGAATCAGGTGTGACTTCAGCACGTTGGTGGAGAACCCCATCGAATGCAGGAGATCAGCCGTAGTCTGGATGTGGGAGACGACTGTCTGGGGCGAGCCTGCCTTCAGCAAGCAATCGTCGAGATAGGGAAAGACTGGGACCCCTTATCTGCGCAGATGAGCTGCAACCACCACCATCACTTTTGTGAACACCCGAGGGGCACTGGTAAGGCCAAAGGGGAGCATGGTAAACTGAAAATGCTCATGGCCTACCATGAACTGCAAGTAGAGCCGGTGGGCCGGCAGGACAGGGATTTGCAAATAGACGACCTGCAAGTACAACGTTGCCATCCAGTCTCCAGGGTCGAGAGCAGACAAGCCCTGAGCTAACGTCAACATTTTGAACTTCACCTTCCGGAGGGAGCGGTTGGCGTTCCGCGGTTGACGTTCCTGAGGACCAATATAAGACGCAGGCCCTTGTCCTCCTTGGGTACCCTAAAGTAGTGGGAATAACAACCACAACCTACTTCTGTGGCAGGAACGCGCTCGATGGCTCCCTTGGCCAAGAGAGCCATCACTTCCTGTTGGACAAGGCCCAGGTGATCCTCCGACATGTGATGGTACTGAGGTGGCATGGCCAGGGGCTAGCTTCGAAAGGAAAGGAGTATCCCCTTCAGACTATCTGCAAAACCCACCTGTCCAACATGATGGTGCGCCAATGGGGGAGATGATGGCAGATCCTGACGCCCACTGTTAATTGATGGGCCTGAAAGGTCGGACTAGGAAAGTTTGGAGGCTGCAGCAGAGGAGGGGTTGGTGGACTGGCCCGCTTGCTGGCCTCCTGAACCTATGGCGGTGGTTCCCACGTCTCCGGCTGCACGAAGGTTGTGCAGCTTGCGCCGGACAGTGGCTCCGGGCGGGACATAGTGGGGCAACCCTTCCCTAGCCATGAAATGAGCGAAAAGCAGACTGCGCAGGGCGAGTGGAGAGGCCCAAGGACTTGGCCGTACCCTGTGAGTACTTGAAACGCTCTAGAGCGTTATCTGCTTTGTCATCAAAAAGGTGAAGGACATCAAAGGGTATGTCCATAAGAGCGCTCGGGACATCCCCAGAAAAGCCAGTCAATCTCATTCAGGCGCAGCGACAGAGGGCTACCGATGTGGAAACTGTCCTGCCTAGAGAGTCGGCGGTATCCAGCCCACAGTGGATGGTAAACTTCGCTGCATCTCTCCCTGCGGCAACAGCCTGGGAGAGTACAATCTGGCCCTCCTCCGGACACTAAAGAAGCACTTGCGCAACAGTGTCCCATACAGAGTGGGAATAACAGCCCAATAAACATGCAGTGTTTACCGACCGCAGTCCCAAGCGGGTGGAAGAAAAAAACCTTCTTCCCAAGATGACCCAGCTTCTTGGATTCCCTATCAGGTGGTGCATTAGGGAATGCGCTCTTGGAAGTAGGGGCTTGGACCACCAAGCTCTCCGGGGTGGGGTGTTGGGAGAGGAAAGAGGGGTCGCCCGGGGCCAAGCGGTGGCGTCGGGCAACCATTCTATCCACGGGAGCCCCCGTGTTGAGCCTAGACCAGGTGCCCAAAAGGATGTCGGTTAAGGCTTCATTAAACGGGCAGCAGGGGCTCCGAAGAGCTCGCTGCCAGTTGAAGCTCCCCTGTCAGGATATTAGTCCTGACTGCCACCTTAGGTAGCTCGAGGTGGAGAGCCTTGGCCGCCCTACGCAACAATAATGCATAGGATGCTCCCTCCTCCATAGCCACGGTAGGAGGAGACAACTTGCCAAGGTCTGGGGAGGTATCCAGACCACTGGTATCCCCCAGGTCCTCTCTCCAGTCCGGATCATAATCCAACTGGTAGGTCAGAGGGTCACCTGACCCCTCGCAGTCCTCTTCCTCTGGGTGCCAATCTGGCCTGAAAGGGACCCCTGAAGTGAACAGGGGCACAAAAACCCCACTCGGCGCCGGATCCGGCGTCGGTTGAAGCTGGTCCGACTCTGTGGCCACATCAGGATGGAGGCCCGGGTTGACGCCGGCTAGAGGCACAACCGGCGTCGGTTGCGGTGCCGAAAGAAAAGGCGCTGTTGAAGGTGTAATGAGGTCAACTGGCACCGATCCAGATCCAGGCCTGGATCCAAGGGGACCCTGCGGCACCGGGGCCGCAGGCAGGGAAGGCCTAGAACCCCCAAACGAGTCCATGGGGCCCGAAGGCGCCCCGGAAGGAGTCGGGTTGCTCAAAGATGGCATGCATCGCCTCGTAAAACTGACGAAGCTGGGCAGGGGTAGCTCCGGGTTCCGGAAAGGGAGGGAAACCCTGAGTCGGACCTTCAGGCTCCCCACGCGGAGCCGCCGGAGTGGTACCTCCCGTATCCCTCGCTGCGTCAGCTGACCGATGGGGAGATGTCAGAGAGCGACTATGCTGCTTTGACTTCTTCTTGTGATTCGACTTACCTGACCCCATATGCGAAGACTTGAGTGGTGATGGCTCCATGACCGGTCCCTTGACCTCCATCGAGACCGGGACCTCGAACGGCGCGGAGCAGACTGCTGGCGCTCAAGAATCTTACGGGACCGCTCCCGCAAAGACTTCGGAGCCATGGCCTGGCAGTCGGAGCACGACTTGGGGTCATGGTCGTGCTCCAGGTAAAAGAGGCACACGCGGTGCGGATCCGTCACCGACATCTGTTGGGTACAGGAACCGCAACCCTTGAAGCCGGGGCATCCCTATGTGCACCAAGAGTCGGTAGGACTCAAAAAGACGCTGACAAAAGTCGCTCAAAAAGTTCAGTCAAGAAGTGACTGGAGGAACCGCTCTCTCCTGATCTGTGCTGGCTGGCACGGAAAAAGAAAGACTGACGTCAGCGTGCAAGGGTGGTGTTTAAGTAGCTACCGCGACGTCATCCTGGCAACCACCATGCCAACGACCGATGTGGAGCCGACCTACGCCGCCTTACGACGCGCAGAGGTACTGCTGACAAAAAACGTTCCGGATCCAGTCTGACACCTGGGGGTAATTCTAATGTAAGGAATCTAAAACTAACTTTCTTTCAGATGGGGATGTGGCTAGGCGTCCGGCAAGATGGCCGCACTCTAGTGTAGCTCTGCCGGCCGCAGCAACTATCCTATAACCATCCTTCCCTTACTGCGCCATCCATTATTATATTTGGCAGGAGAGCTTTGCTGACGACGTGGTCTATCCAGCGCTGTGATCTGTGTCCCTGGTGAGCGCCTGGCTGCGCAGTCCGACCGTCCGGCAGAGCAGACCACGCTGTAATGGCGGCCGCGTGAGTCCCGGGGCGCGAAATCGTCGATGCCAGCAGCCGGGATCGCGCATCTTATGAGGAGGCTCGGCAGATCTGCGGCGGACGACCCCCTGGGCGCTGCGGCCGGCGCTGTACCCTCGCAGGAGCCAGCGTTGGACAGCGCGGCTGGAGCATGTTGCTCTTCCTCCAGGGCCCGTCTGGGGGAGTGAGCTGCGAGAGGCCTCCGCTTCGGAGATTGCAGTGGGCTGCGGGCCTTCTCTACGACGCGGAGGGCGTCATTTGGCAGCTCCTGGGCTCTTCCTGAATAACGCTGCAGGAGCGAGAGGCTGCATGCTCACATCCCTGTGGTACGGGACTATCGCTGGGACCCTGCGCCCCTGCCTCTGCTATTGTAATGCTGCAATACACGCCTGGGGGTGCTGGTCCTGATAATCTTTCCACAGTGGGGACTCTTGCTGCATAGAACACACGTGGCATGAACTGAGACCTGCTGCCCCCCATCTCCCTATTGTGTGCTATGCTTCTAGCGTTGCGACCATATCCCCGAGGAGCTTCTCCATAGTATATGCTGAACGCCTGATACACTGCTTGCGCCATACTGGAGGGGACGTATAGCGCATCAACGATAGTGTGGTGACACAGCATCTGGGGCTGTTTCTTGTGCTATCTTTGTCACGCTGCAGCTAGGAAACGCAGTAGGCTACTACTAGCTGCACATTGCGTCACGACCCGGCCTCAGCCTCAGCCTCAGGGGCTACTGTTACGGGACAGGTGGAGGGCCCAAGGATGTGGCTAGTAACCCTTCCATTCTTTCTCTGCTGCCCCGCGCCATCATGGGGAAACCAGATAAGTCTTAACCCCGGCTGTCATTTGATCAACGTAAAGGCGCTAAATCTTCACAAAACGCAGCTTCTGACTCAGAGTTGGATGTTGGGACGTTGCCGTCCACGGCACTGGAGAAATCACTTGCGGCCATACAGGCCAGTCTACAGGCTATTGATGGAAAGATAGAGGGGTTGAACGGGAGAATGGACCACTTCTCTTCTAAACTCGACAAGCAGGCTGCGCGTTTGGGGGAAGCAGAACAGCGCATTTCTGACGCAAGTTACTGCCAAGACATCTGACAACACTAAGCTCCTATCCGTAATACAGGCTAAAAATGAGGATATCGAAGCGCGCTCACGGCGCAATAATGTGCGCATTCTTGGCCTTCCAGAGTCCACAAATGTGGGACGTCTTGAGGACTATGTGGAAACCCTTCTACGTGACGTCTGTGGAGCGGACAGCCTGTCAGCCATGTTCGCTGTGGAGCGGGCGCATAGATCGCTTGCTGCGCGACCTCCCCCGACTTTTAAATTTCAGGGACTGTGACACGGTTCTACGCGGCACTCCTCAAAAGAGTACCATCAACTACCAAGGGAACATGCTCACGTTTTTTCCAGACTTTATAGCCACCGTCCAAGCGGCCAGTAAATCATGAGGTTAAAAAATTGCTGATGCAGGAACGTATCCCATACACCATGCTTTATCCAGCGTGGCTGCGCATTGGGGAGGCGGATACAGCAAAGATCTTCAAAAATCCCAAGCAGGCTATGGACCATGCAGAGTCGCTTGGTCGTCGCAAGAGCTCCCCAGCTCAGATGTCAGATGTAGATGACTGAAAGTACTGCTTATGCATTTGAAGTGCCGCTAGGTGTTCCTCCTTTCTCTTTGCTGGGCACTTAGAGAAATCCGCCTGGTGGACTGCGGCGGCAAGTGTTTAACTTTCCCGTGCCCCGAGTGTACTGAGGGGGGGTGCTGGTGTTCCTTTTTGTTCCTCTCAGTTGTGGATGACACTGGGGACTGAACCACACACTGTTCACCATGTTGCGTCTGATTGGTACATTACAGTTCATGTATTGCCTCTTCTTTCAGCGTCTGACCGTAGCTGGAGTGGACGTGTTGTGCAGTAATACTGTGCCCTGTGTTGGCAATGCGCTCCAATCTCTTCCTTTTTAGAGTGATGTGATGGTTGCGGTATTGTGGATACCATACTAATCCTGCGGCCCCTCCCTGTGAGATCGGGGGTGGGTGTATCGTGCCGCTACGTCCCCGCATGGGCATTCCCCATTCAATATGTTCTTTACCTCTACTTTGGTTAGGCACTACCCGGTGGGTTCGAAGATGGTTGCGAGTTACCGGGTCGGTAGCCTTGAGTGTTGGAGCATACAGGGGTGTAACCTTTAGCAAATTGGGGCAGCTGAAGTGGGTGGGGGAGGGTGGGACTGTTTACATGGTTTATGCCGCAGCTGTTGTGATTGGCATGTCACCGATATGAATGCTTTTTATGTTTCTTGCCACATACATTTTCGTTTCATTGGTCATTGCCGCCTTGCGGTTTACCGTCATAAATGAGGGGTAGTACGTTTAAATGTATGACCTGGAATGTTTGTGGTTTAAATACACCGAAAAAGACGAGGCAGGTCCTAGCGCACTTAGATAGGCATGAGGTGAAAATAGCTTTATTGCAGGAGACCCACCTTAATAAACATACCGAGGGCAACATAGCTTGCAGGTGGGCCACTTATAGACTGGCTTCCTCATACTCCACCTACGCCAGAAGGGTGCTCATTCTCATTAAGAAAGGGGTGCCTTTTCAGGCCCTTCCAACGAGAATAGACGCTGAGGGCCGTTGGGCTGTTGTGCAGGGTAAGTTAGGTCTGACAGTAGTCGCCATTGGCAACACATATGGCCCCGTAGTAGATGATCCTACACATGCTTGATGTATTGCGTTCATGGCCGGAGACTGCTATTTTATGGGCGGGCGATCTTAATACTCACTTAGACCCATTAGCGGACAAAATCAGACCCGTCAGGGGCTCGCATGGTTAAAGTAGACCATTGCATCAGAGGGGCTATGGCAGAGCTGGGATTGGTAGACGCTTGGCGGTTGAGGCATGCAGATGTGCTGGCTGGTACACACATAGCGCCGGCATTCAACAGCTGGTCTCGCCTTGATTATTGGCTCCTTAGTGAAGATGCGAACGCATGGGTGGCGAGGGTTGATATTCTACCTCGGACCTTGTCCGACCACAGTCCTGTCGCAATTGAAATGACTTTGCCTGACGCTCCTCATAGACTCTTCACATGGAGATTCAGGGCGTCGGCGCTGCTGGATCCGGTATTTGCAGATACCATACGTTCTAATATAGTACAATTTTTCGAATTACACACAGGCTCAGTGAATAGCCAAGCTACGCTGTGGGAGGCATTTAACCTCTTCGACGCTCATGACGAGCTGAGGTGACTCATGACGAGCTCAGCTCGTCATGGCCCGTGGAACGCTCAGGTGCGGGAGAATTCCCCCGCTGTGCTGAGCGTTCCACGGGAGCCAATGCACCTGTGACGAGCTGAGCTCGTCATGAGCACCGGAGCGCCATAGCTCATGACGAGCTCAGCTCGTCATGAGCATGGGGGCGCTGGGCGCGCCCCCTCCCCCCAGCACAGCGGGGGAATAACCCCCGCAGCGAAGGGGCTAAAGCAACGATACGAGGGGTATGCATCGGGACAACTGCAGGGATTTTTAGAGATATTCGGGGTCAAATAGCGACGTTGGAGGGGCGACTGAGGGATTTGGAGGTCCAATATGAACACAATCCCACTCTGGCAACGCTAGCTCAGTTCCGTGAGATGACAGAGGAATACAACACGCTGGCAGAAACGGAAATTAAATATCTGTCTAAACGCCATGTTGCCCGCGTGTATGGAGAGGGACCAGGTAGGAATTAAGCTGATAGATTGCAACATAGATCAGCGAATCCCCCTATCGATCACATTGTGGATAACACCGGTATATCACACCACATACACGATGCAATCGTAGAGCAATTCTGACAGTTCTATGCCTCAGTGTACTCCACTAGGGGAGGTATGACTGAGGAGGCCATGTCAGACTACCTCGAGGACACGGCTATAGCGTGGCTCTCTGATATCCACCGGAAATATCTGGGGTTGCCCATAGATGACAAGGACATTAGGGAGGCCATACTTTCTCTACCTAACAATAAGGCTCCGGGCCTGATGGTCTTACTGCAGAATTCTATAAACACTTTGCGGATCTTCTCATCCCCCATCTGTTAGAGATGTATGCTGAAGTCCATGACACTGGCCATCTTCCCCCCTCCCTCAGACAGGCCCTCATAATTACTCTGTTGAAAAAAGACAAGTCCCAGACGAGTTGTGACTCATACCGCCCCTCTCGTTAATAAATTTGGACGCGAAAATGTTGGCGAAAGTGTTGGCCACCCGATTGCAGCCCCTCATGCCCCTCTTAGTACTCCCTGACCAGTTCGGTTTTATCCCCGAGTGCTCCACTTCCCTTAACCTCCATACTATATTTGCTATGCTTCATGTGTTAAATCCTGATTTGCCTGCTGTTGCTGTATTACTAGATGCTACAAAGGCATTTGATTCTGTGGAATGGCGGTGCCTTTTCTTCATGCTTCGTCGTATGGGCTTCCCCTCGGTCTTTATCAGATGGGTACAAGTCCTTTATACTGATATCACAGCTAGGGTGCGGGTTGGTGGAGTCACTCCAGAACCATTTCCTGTGGAGAGAGGTACTCGACAGGGCTGTCCCTTATCCCCTCTCCTCCTTACCCCCATTCAAGAAGACCTAGCATGCAGAATTCGTCAGGGGCATAGAGCAGCCGCACTGAACTTTCACAATCGGCCTGTGGGCATTTCTCTCTATGCAGACGACATGGTGGTCTACGTTCGCGAGCCCCACACGTTCCTCTCCCCAGTGATACGGGAATATATAATCGGCCTCTTCTCAGGGCTCCAAATTAATTGGGAAAAATCTATCATAATTCCCCTGACGCAAATCACCACTCTGCGACAGTTAAAATATCCGCTAGTGTGGTCGGCAGACCCAGTGAAATATCTTGGGGTGTGGATCCATCGGGATCCGGAAGTGGTGGTTAGGGAAAATTATGGCCGGGCCTATACTGCACTGACAGAACAGATTGATAGATGGGTGGGAATGCCTTTTTCTTTGTCAGATCGCATCGCTATAATGAAGATGATCATCCTCCCGAAATTTTTATATTTATTCTGTAATGTTCCTATCTGCCTAACAAAACATTTCTTTAAACAAATTGTCTCAGTTGTTGCGACTAGTATGGGGGAATAAGCAGCCCAGGATCAGTTGGCATACCCTTACGCAGACATTTGACAGAGGGGGTTTTCAAGCTCCGGATTTTTATGCGTATTATTTATGTAGCCAGGCACAATATGCTTATTTTTGGTTCAAACCACATGATTATCTGCCCCATGTGGCAGTGGAAGAGGGCGACGCATACCCAGTGCCACTAAGCGGTGTCCTCACTCATGTAAAGCGTCATACGTCCAAAAATGAGATCAACACTATCGACGTCACGGTGAGGGCGTGGCAGGAAATCGGGTGAAGGACTAACAGGCTTCCACTGTATGCACCTGCTCTGCCGCTACAGGGTCATGCCGACATCTCGGTAGCTCAGGAACAAGGTCCAATGATGACACTGTGGGAGGTGGGAATAACGCTTGTGGGTGACCTCTACAGGGACGGAACATATGTCACTGATTACGATTTAGGTTACATACAACATCCCACACCACTCTTTCAATTCACTTGCTTTCGGCTGCGTCAAGCAATGAAAGCTCATTACACTACCTTCCCTGACGAACCACCAGTGTCTGAGGCCTTACAGACGGTGATAGTCGGCCCTAGCCGCAAAAAGCTGATAACGAAGCTCTATAAAGCGACATGGCTAAAGGGCATGATAAGACCTTGGCCCGTTGGAATTCGATACTGCTACCCCCCATTACAGATGTAGTGTGGGAACAAGTCTGCACACTGACGGGACGGCTAACGTCGAATAACAATTTATGCATCATACACCTTTAATTCATACACCAGGTTTACTACTCCCCCAGAAAGTTGCACAAACTGGGACTGCACGATTCGGCTTGCTGTAGGAGATATGGCCATGCTGAGGCCGACCTTCTGCACCTGGCATGGCAGTGTGGGGCAGTATTCAAGTACTGGGATCACGTCATTGCGCTGCTACACAAGATGATGGGCCAGTTGCTATCCTGTACCCCTTTAGAGTGCTTGTTAAACTACATTCCTCAATGCAGATCGCTAGTGGGTCGCTTTGTGCGAGTGGCTCTGTTGCTCGCCAAAAGGCGCATACTGTTCACGTGGGATAGTAGACTGAAACCAAATGTGAGTCTATAGCTTAAAGATATGGCCTATTGCCAGGAACAGCTCGACTTATATGCAGAAGAATTGCCGACATTATCCAGACCTAAGGATATCTAGGCCCCCCTCAGGGAATACTTGTGGGCTCAAACGGAGCAATCCTCGGAATGACTTTCTATCTTGTTCATGCTCCTGCCTTGTTTTATAAACCTCGGACTTGCCTACGATGCGACTACCTCAGAAGACAGAACTCATTTGTGTGGTACTGTAACCAATCACTGAATTCCTGTGTTTATATGCGGCTAAAGTTTGTTAAGTTGAGCAGATGGGTTATGTTTTATACCTGAAGCTAAACCATTGTTCTGTACTGATGTACTGCGATTATATTTTGTGCTCCATGTGCGATGCTTCAATAAATAAAGTTAAAAAATATATATATAAGTAACTTTCTTTCAGATGTGAGAATTCGTTGAATTAAGGAGCTAAGCTGACAAGCATAGGGGTTCTGGTCCGGATAAAGCACCTGATTGTTGTTCCTTGAGAGAAGAGTGGAGATTGGTACTAATTTCCAATCTTTCACATCAGACAGAAGTATTGTCTGGGCCATCAATATTATTTGACATTGTGCTCTTTATCTATTGCAAGACTTTGGGAATTAAGGGTATTGGAGGGCAAGTGTGGGCAAATATTCCCGTCCATTATATTGAAAAAGCATACCTCCATAATTGTGGTTGGTGGTGCTAACTTGCAAAGAATTGACACTTCCGCTTCTGAGCTGTAGAAGAGAGGTAGAGATCCAACTTTTGTCATTGTGCAAAGAATTTGCTAAGAACATTTTGATTGAGCTCCTATTAGTGACAAGAATTTATCATTCTGCTCAATGTATCCGCCCACTGATTGTTATTTCCAGGAACATGTTCGAGCCTTAAGTGAACTTGATGCTTCAATACCCATTCCCAGATACTTTGGGCTTCTCAAGATAAGGGGCGAGATCTTGTTCCCCCTTGCATGGTTTTTGAAGTGCATTGATATAGTGTTGTCCATCCGGATCAGGACTGAAACCTGGCTATTCTCTGTGAAAAGCCTGAAGTCTTAATGCTATCACTCTTAATTCTAGAAGATTGATGTCAAGAGCTTTTTCTTGAGTAGTCCACTTTACATTGATCACCAGGTGCTGCAAACAAGCTCCTCAACCCTCTAGAGAAGCGTCTGTTATCACAAATTGTGGTATTTGGGCTATGTAAGTAAGCCCTGTTGATAAGTTTGACTCTTGCATCCCCCACAGGAAACAAGCTTTCATTTCTGAGGTGATATTTATGACTTCTTCAAAGGAACTTTCGGTTAGAAGCCACTGTTTGTCTAACTCTCCCTGAAAACCCCTCTTCTTTAAGCGGGAGATATGAATTAAGGGGATGCACGATTACATCGTTCCCAGCAAATATTTGTAAAGTTGTACCGAAACTGACTTTCTTTTTATGAATTTGCTTGCTAATTGTATCAGTCTGCAGCGTCTGTCTAATGTTGGGTATGCTTTGTCCTTTATCGTGTCTAGATCCTCTCCCAAAAAAGTGATTTGTCGTGATGGCTGGAGGGAAGACTTCTGAGTGTTTAAGGTGAGGCCCAACTGGCTGAATGTTTGTAAGCAGGCTTCTGATGTCTTTCTTTGCAGCTCGAGAAGACTGAAACTCTATCAGACAGTGGTCCAGGTAAGTCTCAAATAGACTGCCACTGGAGCTAGACATTTTGTGAAGATTCAGGGAGCAAATTTCAGTCCAAAGGGGAGAACTTTGAATTGGTATGGTTGCCAACCACTTGGAATCTGAGCATCTTCCAATGTCTTGGATATATGAGGATATGAAAATAGGAAGCTTTGAGATCTAATTTAGTCAATTAATCTCCATGAGTAAGTACCTGCAAGATCTCCTACAACATGACTACACGAAGACTGCTTTTTTGAGGCATTTGTTCAATTCTTTGAGGTCCAATTTCACTCTCCATTCTACAGACAGGAAAAAAGGGAATAGAAACCAAATTTCTCTGAGAAAATTGAACTTTTTCTCTAGCTCCGTTGCTCAACCTTGCGATGATTTACAATTTGCAGTAGACAAAGATGAGTTGGTGGTCGTCTTTGAGGAGTACGAGGAGTACTTTGTATAAACTCCAAAGTGTGAGTGAAGCGTATTATGTCTAAAACCCAACGGTCCGTTGTAATAAGAGTCCAATTTGAGTAGTAATTGGTTATTTTGCCTCATACAGGCAGTTGTTCAACGGGTTTGTAACCGGCCCCAGAGTCATGTCATTGTCTTCCATTTAGTCCTTAGCTTGAGATCTTTGCTTTCTTTGTGGCGCTTGCTTTGTGTACGCTGCTGAGGGAGGCGGACATTGTTGTTGATATGGATACTGCTGTCGTTGAAACTGATATGGATCATATCGGTAAGACTGAAATCCTCCTCTTTAAGAACATTGTCCTCTACCTCTGATCCCTCGAAAGGGCTGATGCCTTTGATGCAGAAGCCCAGCGAACTAGCAGAGTAATCATCATCATCAACCAAAAAAGTACACACAGCAGTATAGATAGAAAAACAAAACAGAGTATAAACATTTTGTGACAGAGCATCAGCAGGGGCAGACCCAAAGGACCCCGGTGGCACAGCTGAGAGCGCACTCCTACTAGCCGGGAGGCCAGCCCCTGCCCCGGAAGAGGAACGTAAAAAGGTCGAGGTGGAGCGAGTGACATCGTTCGCTGTGGCCGACGGAGGTATAGGATCGAGCTCTGAGGATGAGAGCAGAGAAGAAGACCAAACGGACCAGGAGATGGGAGAGAACATCACGGTGGAAGCAGAGACCTCATCAGACGGGAGCCGAAGAGCAGAGCGCGAGAGGAGTGACGGAGTCGGTTCGGAGATAGCAGCCCACAAGGACGAGGAAGAACAGGAAGGCACCCCTCGGGATGGCGCTGAGAACAAGGCAGCCGTGACCCTGTTGCTGGGTCAAGGTAGCAGGCAATTGACAGCAGGACCAAGGGGGGTGTGGTGGAGCTGGGCAGTGTGCCAGATGGTGTTTATGGGTTATTAGGGTGTGGGGTGATACAAGCTCAGTTGTGCATGAGGCTGACTACGGCGCAAGTGAGCATACATAAAGAAGCACACGTATAACTGGGGCACACAGGGACCTGAGTGAAGTCAGAACTCCTGGTTCCTTCTCCTTCCCTCACGGGTGGGTTCCCCCCCAACCCCCTCTTTCTGTTTAGTATGTCTTTGAGCAACCGGCTGAGGACCCCACTCTGGGTAACGCCTGGGCCCAGGTAGTCCCAGAAGACGAAGACAAGGTAGGCCCCTACTTCTATAGGTCAAATGGGTTGTTGTATAGGCGGGCAAAGAAGGGCACTGAGACAACAAAGCAACTACTAGCACACACTCCTTTCCGGCACCAAGTCCTCCACCAGGCCCATAACCAAGCGGGGGGACATTATGGGAGGGAAAAGACCGAGGAATACCTCCTATGCCAATTTTACTGGCCAGGGGTGTTCACGGACATCAGACGTCACGGCGCTGCCTGTCCCTTGTGTCAGCGAGTCAATCCCCCACACGTTCCCCGATTGCCGCTACTGCCTCTCCCAATTACAGACACCCCGTTTACCAGGTTTGGCATGGACCTAGTGGGTCCCTTGATCACTTCAGCACAAGGACACCAGTACATATTGGTACTGGTGGACTATGCAACGCGGTACCCTGAAGCTATACTACTCTAGCATGACAACCAACAATGTGGCCCAAACAATGCTGGGGGATCTTTATTCGGGTGGGTTTTCCCAGGGAACTCTTGACAGATCAGGGCACGCCTTTTATGCCCAAACTGATGGCACAGATCTTAAACTATTCTAAACAAGCATTTACAATGCAATAGGTCTCGCAGCATTAAAGTTTGAGTTACTGGCATTGTAAATGACAATGCTTTGCATAATTTTTTTTTTATTTGCAATTGGTATATAAACATTGTTTGTGAATGGTTAGCTGTTGCTTATGCTAAGCAAAGTTGGCAGTAATATGGAGTGCTAGTCTTGCTTGTTATAAGCATGCTGATTTAAAGCGCTCTGATACCTGCACTGACGGCAGGTGGTGTGTGTTCATGGTGGAAGCGTGCACTGATGGCTGGTGGTGTGTGTGCGCCTGGTGGAAGCGTGCACTGATGGCTCGTGTTGTATGTGCCTGGTGAAAGCGTGCACTGATGGCTGGTGGTGTGTGCCTGTTGAAAGTGTGCACCGACAGCTGGTGGTGTGTGTGTGCCTGGTGAAAGCCTGCACTGACGGTTGGTGGTGTTTGTGTGTGCCTGGTGAAAGCATGCTCTGACAGCTGGTGGTGTGTGTGTGTGTGCCTGGTGAAAGCGTGCACTGATGGCTGGTGGTGTTGTGCTCGGTGAAAGCGTGCACTGACGGCTGGTGGTATTTGTGCCCGGTGAAAGCGTGCACTGATGGCTGGTGGTGTTTGTGCCTGGTGAAAGCATGCACTGATGACTGATGGTGTCTGTGTCTGGTGAAAGTGTGCACTGACGGCCAGTGGTGTGTAGGCCTGGTGAAAGCGTGCACTGACGGCTGGTGGTGTGTGTGCCTGGTGGCAAAGCATGCACTGACAGCTGGTGGTGTCTGTGTCTGTAACCGTGCACTGACGGCTGGTGGTATGTGTGCCTGGAAGCGTGCACTGAAGGCTGGTGGTGTGTGCATGGAGGAAGCGTGCACTGACAGCTGTTGGTGTGTGTGCCAGTGGCAAAACGTTTTTGCACCTGTGGCCAACTTGGGAGTTGCATAAGGACCTGCTGTGGGGAGGACTAGATGTCCTTTGGAAATAACTATGAGTAGAGAGTTTTCTTATTTTAGTCTTGACAGGACGAGCGACCAGATTTCGGCTAAATCTTGTTTCCAGGATAAAGGTTTGATTCCCTTGAGAGTCTACCTTGGAATTAATAGCACATTTGCCGTTACACTGGTGTTTGTCTGTAGGGCAAGGTTTTTGGCCAAGAAAAATGCAAGGGGTGTGGCACACTCCATGATTAAGGGGCTACAGTTCAACACTGAAATGGAATCGAGCTGTGCCTGGGGTGAGGCAGCTGGGTGGTAGAGGGTAGCAGAGAGAAATCTGCTTGAATAGAGTAATTTATGGTTGTTAAGGGACTTCCAAACTTACATGTTCTCAAGCATTTTGACCATGAATTAAACATCTTCACATTTCCAAGTAGAGAATAATAGTCATTTGTCCAAAATCACACCATTTTATTAGAGTCGAAAGCAGGATTAGAAGGCATGCTGCAAGATGAGCAAAACAAAAAAATAACTAGACCACACCACCTTCACGTTAGACGTGTCAAAAGTCTCAAATTGAGAAATGGTGCAGGTGCTATTGGGAGACCTACACAAGTATTTGAGATCTGTGGAGAGGCCAAATGTGAGGGGGACTCCAGGGCTCAGTGCAGTATCGAACCAATGAAATCTGAACAATTAGGCAAAAGCTGAGAAGTGAAACGAAAAACTAGGCATCTGTTGGTGAATGGAAGCTTTGAGTTGCATCGAGGTTCCTGGGTATGTTCAGGTTTTGGGAGGCTGTTCATAACAGTGCACAAATGAAAGCCCTGGAGCGGAGGCAGAAGACAGTGTACGTTTATCACAGTGCCCGTCAGAGGCCCAAAAGTGTTCAGAATACATGCACATATATTCCTTGGCCTCTCTGCAGATTGTACAAAGAAATGGTAATGTGTGTTAATTGTAATTGAGAAAGTGTGAGAAGGAGGTACACAGCTGTTGAAATATTGTCGGGTGACAGCAAAAGAAAATGCACTGAGTACAGCTGATTCGGTGCGTCATGTGTGTAGGAAGGGATGGGGAGTGAAAAAAGTGTGCAGAACAGGAAAGATGAGGTGCAAGAGATGCTGCTGAAGGATTTCAGAAAGATGTGGGGTGAATTTAGGCATACGTGTATATGAGAGACAACAGAGGGAAGTGGCGGGGAAGGAGAAACATGAGTGTCAAACAGTCCCAACACTGCTCCCCTTTACACACACATCATTCTCTATTCCCAGTCTCATACCTTCAAAACTGAAACCAAACATTATTGTAACGCACTCATCTGATACTGTTAACAAGCACCTGCAAGGCTAATACATTTAGCCTGTTTTAGGTGCATGTCTGTTGCTGTTTAATAGGTCTGGATCCAATACAGAAAGCTCATAGGGAGGCACCGAAATACTGGTCGGGTGGTATGCGGAGGGGAGCAGTTTTAAAGCCACGTCCTTATTGCAGCCACACCCTTAATTATATAGAGGTCACATTGCCTGAAAAGCATTTATAGTAAAACTGTTTAGGCCATACCCCTTGTAGAGGCACCCCAGTGTTTTCATCCCACTTAAAGCCCTGCCTGTGAATAACGGAGCTCCTTGGGTTGCACAGATAGACCGGAGATGTAACAGAAACATGGATACGTTCAGTAAACAGCTGGAGTCAACCAAGAAGGAAAGGAAAGTCAAAGGCATAGTATTATATATAATATATAATACTATGCCTTTGATTTTCCTTTTTAGGGGTTTGAATTACTGTGCATCCTAAAAGATTATTTATTTTATTTTATTTATTTTCAAAGTTTTATATAGCGCGAACAAGATCTTCACAGATATCAGAGCGCTTTACATAGAGGGGTACATGAGGGAACATATTCAAACAATAAATCACTAGATCATACAGTACAAATAGGTGGCTACAAAGCCCATCACGAGAGTAATAAGACAGCTCATACAAATCAGTGAATGGGTCAAACATGTAGTACAGATCGGTGCAGGGTGTTAACAGAGTTCGAGATAGTAGATCAAGTGTATTTAGCCATGAGGATAGCTTTTACTTCCTTTTTAAATAGTGTAGTGGAGGAGATAAGCCTGGTTTCGGGAGGGAGTGAGTTCCAAATCCTAGGTGCCAATCCTGAGAAGGAGCGCTTGTATGTTTTTTCCTTCCTGAATCTTCGAGGTTTCAGCAGAAGATTCTTTGTGCCTCTAGTGTTTCTGATACCCCCAGAGATTGTCAGTTTCTGAGCGAGGTAGCCGGGTGAGTTTAGGTGTACCGCCTTGTGTGTCATGCAGGCGATTTTCAGATGTATTCTGGCTTCAAAAGGCAGCCAGTTCAGGGATTTCAAGTCGGGGGTAATATGGGAGTGCTTTTTTGACCCAGTGATGAGTCTCGCTGCAGCATTCAGAGAAGCTCTTAGTGGTGCGGTAGTAGTTAGGGGGAGTCCGCAGAGGGCGGTGCTGCCGTATTCAATACGTGGGATGACTAGCGCTTGTACTGCTGTTTGGAAGTCTTTGGCTGGGAGGTAGGGTTTAAGTTTCCTCAGAGTATTGATCTGGAAGTTCGCTCCCTTTGTTGCCTTGCTGATATGTTGCTGCATGTTGAGGTTGGTGTCAAGTGTTATGCCTAAGGATTTTGCTGAATCCACTATGGTCGGTTGGACATTGAGTGCTGTTAGGTGCTTAAGCCATGTTTGTGTGGTAGATATTTTCGTGGGAGGTGAGATCAGAAGGAACTCAGTCTTCATAGCGTTGAGTTTGAGGTGGTTATCAGCCAACCAAGATTGGGTGCTTCTGATCATTGAGTTCAGACGCAAGATGTCTTTGGGGGATTGTAGCTTGAGATATAGCTGAGTGTCATCGGCGTACATGTGAAAGTTTACGTTGGATGCATGTAGCAGGGAGGTGAGAGGTTCCATGACTAGGTTGAACAAAGTTGGGGATAGAGAGGATCCTTGGGGGACGCCTAGCGTTACAGGTATTGGCGAGGACATCAGGTTATTGCTCTTGAATTTCTGCGACCTGTTGTGAAGAAAGGAAGTGAACCACTTGAGGACAGTTCCAGATAAACCTATTCTTGTGTTTAGTAGTTCTAGTAGATTCTCATGTTTAACGGTGTCGAATGCTGAAGAGAGATCTAGTAGGATGAGGAGGCAGGTGTCGTTTTGGTCTAGCATTTGAAGTGCGTCGTCAATTATGTGAGTCATGGCAGTTTCTGTGCTGTGTCCTGCTCGGAAGCCTGACTGGTGGGTGTTGAGGAGATCAAATTGCTCAATGTGTTTAGTCAATTGTAGTTGTGCGCATTTTTCCAACAGTTTGGCGAGAGTAGGAATATTGGTGATGGGACGGTAATTGTTGAGATCAGAGGGGTCAGCTGTGTTTTTTTTTAGTAGAGGTGTGACCTGACCAACTTTGAGGGAGTCAGGTATGCTTCCTTGTTGGAGAGAGCTGTTGATAATTTTAGTCCAGAGAGGGAGAAGCAAAGGGGTAAAGTCTTTTACTGCGGAGGCAGGGAGGGGGTCCGTGAGGTGATTGGAAGGTTTCAGGGTGCTGAGCAGTTTGCCAATTTCTTCTTCCGAGTATGTGCCGAAGGTTGACCATGTAGCATTGTTTTTTGGTTCAGTGGGTGCTAGGCATTGGGGTTTGGAGTAGAGGCTTGCGTCCATGAGGAGATCGTTTTTTATTTTGTCAGTTTTTTGGATGAAGAAAGCAGCGAAGTCTTCACAGGAGGGTGCCTCATGCCCAGTGTTGAGCGGTTGGGGTTGTTCCTTGGATTGTGTTCTGATTAGCTCAAACAGTTTTCTTGGGCGGTTTTTTGCTTGGTCGAGTTGGAGGCTGAAGAAGTCTGATTTTGAGCGTTTTATTTTCCTGAAGTAGGCGTTTCTCTTTTTCTTCAGCTCTTTTAGGTGCATTGCAGAGGGAGCTGATCTCCAGGTACGCTCTGCCATTCGCATGTCTCGTCTATCCTCATTGAGACTCCCGTCGTACCATGGTTTGGAGATTTTAGTAGAGACTCTTTTCAGCTCCATAGGAGCAGCCTCATTGATTATAGAGGTCATAGCGTTGAGGTAGTGGTCCGTCAGAGTTTGTACGTCTGTAACGCCTGTCGGAGGCAGTAGGAGGTTGCAACTGTTGGGGGGCAAAGAGCCTGGGTTGAGCTTTTTCAAGTCTCTTTTCCAGACTTTGGGCTTGGAGAGTTGAGCCGGGTTAACTTTGACTTTTTCATTGATAAAAAATGTGACAATATGATGATCAGACCAGTCACAGGGTTGGATGGACTCGAGTTGGATAGAGTCCTCTTTGGAGATGATCAGGTCGAGGGTAGAACCTTTCTCGTGGGTCGGGCTGTTGCATATTTGGGTGAGGTTAAGGGCATCGAGGAAATTTTTTAGACTATTTACCACTGGGTCGTTGCGATCGTTCCAGTGGAGGTTGAAGTCACCAAGGTATATTTGGGTGAGTTGCCGTCCGGAATTAGTTGAGATCAACTCCATTATTTCTTGGGAGAAGGTTAAGTTGTCCCTGGGTGGGTGGTAAATGCTGTGGAGCGAGCATATCGGCTTGCCCTCACTAATAATGTCAAGGCATATGTATTCCCAGGATGTTGGGGATGTTAGGGCGGAGGAATTGACTTTTTGAACAGAGAGGTTGTTCCTGTAGATGCATGCGATTCCACCACCTATTTTGCCTGTTCTGTCGAGCCTGATAATGTGGTAGTCGGGAGGAACCAAGATGTCCATTATAGGTGTCGAAGATTCAGATAGCCAGGTTTCAGTCAAGATGATTAGGTCAAGGTCCCGCGATAAGAGGAGGTCAGCAATGGCGGAGGAATGTTTCTTGGCTGATCTGCAGTTGAGAAGAGTGCATTTGAGACGGGGTGTGTTGGGGGTGGTAGATGGTTCCAGAGAGAGAGGGATTTTTCTCAGGTTATTGGGGATGGAGAATCTGCTGTTTAGTGTGGGTGGTCTAAGGGGATTTGATTGTATCGAGGGAATGTTGAGGTGTGGGGTGGTTGTGTTATTTTGGGGGGTTGGGTCATAGGAGCGGAGAAGGGTGAGTGTGTCGAGGTCAGAAGAAGAGTTATTTTGGGGGGTTGAGTCATAGGAGCGGAGAAGGGTGAGTGTGTCGAGGTCAGAAGAAGAGTTGTGGGTGCGGCGAGGGCGGTTGTTGCGATTACGACCAGGGATTGAGGTCGGATTGGGGGATAGCTGAGTGAGAGAGTTAGTCGGAAGGGTGGGGGATAAGTTGGGCGGGGAGGTGTAGTTGCGTGAGACGTTGCGGGGGTGATGCGGGGGCCGAGGGCAGTTGCTGCGCCTATGAGCCCGGTGTGGGGCGTGTTGAGTGCGGGAGTCAGCCGGCGGAGTAGGGGACAGTTTGGGAGGGAATGTTGAGGTGGGTGAGAGGTGTATAGGGTGTGTAGAGAGTAGTTCTTTGATGATGTGTATGTCTTCTTTGATCTGAGTGAGGGTGGCCATGATGTATTCCATCGTGGGGGAGGTGGTGGGGGTGGATGTGGCAGTCAGGAGTGATTGGTTGACAATGGCATTGGAGGTAGGCGGGGGGGTCAGGGTGTAGTCTGTGAGACTGATAGCCGTGGTGGGGGTGTAGGGAGGATAGTGGGGGCTGAGAGTAGGAGGGGAAGCGGCATTGGAGATGGTCCTGTTGAGGGGAGGGGGAGTTAAATTATGGGGGGAGGTATGTTCTGCGAAGTTGGTTAGTGGGTAATGGGGACTGAGAGTGGGGGGGGATAAAGGGGGGGATTTGTCGGGGTGCGTGTTCTGGTGCTGGACAAATTTTGGTGTGTTAAGGGTGGGAGCTATGCTGTCAGCGGTGAGCGGGGTGTTAATGCTCGCTGTAGGTGTGATAGGAGTGTTGAAGGTATGTGTGGAGGTCCGCGAGTTGGTAGAAGGGGCGGTGGTGTGAGTGGTGTATGGGGGGGAGCGATCTGTGTCTGTGCTTGAGGGCTGAATTGGGATAGTGGGGTTGTGGGTGGGGGATGGGAGGTCAGGGGTGGTAGGTGTGCCCCTGATTGAGGAGTGTGTGGCTGTGAGGTCATGGTTGGTGGGACTGGAGGAGATATGAGTGTTGGTCCGTGGATTGGAGAGGTGTTCTTTGAACGTGGGGAACAGGTTGTCTAGCAGTTCCAGGTTCCTGTCTGTAGCTTGTGCTAGGACAATCCCGTTATTGTAGATTGTGATGGTGGCTATGCCTGGAAAGACTAGGGATGGTGTGATGGAGAGAGTTAGGCTATGAGGGGCTATTATATATATATATCTTTTAGGATGCACAGTAATTCAAACCCCTAAAAAGACACTATTGGCTATAGTGTTGAGCAGGAGGTTACAAACGGAAAACAAAAAAATGAAGCAGCGAAAGGTCAAGTTTAAAGGTTAGGTTTCAAAGGGGAGGTGCTATGAGGTCAGTAGGCACCGTTGGGGGGGGGGGGGGGGGGGGGGGGGTTGTGTTTCGAACTGGTGAGGCTGCCAATGAACACAGCTAGGAAAAGAAGGCCCAGTCCCTCCCTACATTTGAAAGCCTAACGGCAGCAGCAGCGGATGAAGGGAATTGTTTTCAGTAAAAGAAGTCAAGCTTCGAGGCACTGATAATCACATTTTCTGAACGTGTAAATATTATTTTTGCAGCACTTCCTGCGAATCATCCTTCCATGTAAACCATCGCGTCATAGTTGTGAAACTGAGGAATGTGAAAATATAATAATTTAGTCTGTGATCACAGCAAAAGGCAGTGGGACAAGTGGTGACTGCAAGCGACGACTCCCTTTGATCGTAGAATTAACCGGGAGGTAAAAATTACTTAAAAGGAGTTGGAGTAAAAGCAGTCAAAACATTGAAGATTAGTTACCTCAAAAATAAAACATTAATAAGGACGATTTTTCTTGTATTCAATTTAAGTTTTAAACTTACTTTTAGCATTTCCCATGACGACAGCAAACAATGCAGCGGTTATAGACCATCTTCTATGAAAAAACTTAAATGCCAAACAGGATGCATAAAAATTCTAAATTCTCTGTAATAGAATTTTTAAACAATTGGGGTGCGTACTAAATGACACAAGACAATGCAATCGCTCTATATCTGGAAAACATTAAAAGGTAGCCCTGTGGCAATTGAAAACAAGGCGTGCGCGCGCACTGACCAAAACGAAACCGGGGGCGGGACTTCCGTCTTGTGAAGCCCGCGCCCACAGAGTGCCTGGCCTGAGGAGGGGTGGTGACGCGGGGCTCCCATGCTCGAGGGAGAGCCCCGCGGACGCTGCAGAAGTCCGGAGTGCCGGTGAGTGGGGCTTAGTTGCTGGGGGAGGGGGTGCGTCTTGGTGTGCTCGTGTGTGTGTGTGTGTGTGTGTGTGCGAGTGTGTGTGCGCGAGTGTAAGTGCGCGAGTGTAAGTGCGCGCGTGTGTGCGCGCGGCGGGAGGGGTCGTTCTCTATGTGTGTGTGCGCGCGGCGGGAGGGTGGGGGCGTTCTCTTTGTGTGTGTGTGCGTGTGTGTATGCGCAGGGGTGTGGGGGGTTCTGTGTGTGTGCACCCGGCGGCGGGGGGAGGGGGTTCTGTATGTGTGTGTGTGTGTGTGCGTGATTGTGTGTCTGCTTTCAAGGAGCCATGGGAGACAGGAAGTGCGCACGACCTGATCCATTTACGCGCGCGTGCACATCACTTGTCTCCTGTCTCCCTTGGCTCCTTGAAAGCAGAAACGATCACAATAGACTCGCTTTGCGACAGCAGGGCTTCGCCCTCCAATCGCAGGCGCGAGACCTAAAAAGGCAGTGTCCTCATCCAGCAGGGACTGGGACAGACACTTACCCCTCACCCTGTTTGCGATACGTACCCACACACAATCCTCCAACGGGTATAGTCACTTTGAGCTAGTCTTTGGACGAAAGCCTAGAACTCTCCTAGAAATGGCGGCAGAGAGATGGGAGGAAGAAGAGGACACGGGACAAGGTCTGCTTGACTATGCCACAAGCCTTAGGGATAAACTAGCCACACTGTGGGGGGACGTAAGGGAGAACCTAGAGGCCGCACAAGAGAGACAAAAAGGGGCATATGACCGACGGACCAACCTAAGGACTTTTCAGGTAGGGGACAAGGGCCTTCTTCTTTCCTCATCCGACAACAACATTCTGGCTCAATGGAGAGGCCCCTTTTGTATAACCCACCAGGTCACCAGGTCACCCATAGGGTTGTGGTTCCCCACACAGGAAGGGCAGGGCAGATCTACCATGTGAACCTCTTGAAAAAATTGGGAAGAGGACCCAAACCCCAACCCAGCACCACACAACGCCCTATTGATAACCGACCAACAGCCCCTGACCATCTCGTTCCCGCCCCAAAACCAAGACAGCACCCCAGTAGCAGTCCCAGTAGGGCCCAGAGTAGATGGTATCCAAAAAGAAGCCCTTTTCACATTGTCAAGGAGTATAGGGATGTCTTCTCCATACACCCGGGCATAACTACCCTGCTACAGCATAATATAATCACCAATGGGGATAAACCTGTTCGGTAACATCCCTACCGTATTCCGGAGACCCGAAGAAAGGTCGTAGAGCAAGGTCGAAACGATGCTACAGGATGGCATCATAGAAAACTCAAACAGCCCTTGGTGCTCCCCGATAGTCCTGGTACCAAAGCCCGATGGTTCAGTATGATCCTGTGTGGACTTTAGACAACTGAACTCCCTGTCCCGTTTTGATTCTTACCCCATGCCCCGGGTAGACAAGATGATCGAAAGACTAGGCACAGCCAGGTACCTCTCTACTCTAGACCTCACAAAGGGGTACTGGCAGATAGCCCTGGCCACTGAGGCCAAGGAGAAAACAGCATTCGCCGCCCCCGTGTGCCTTTTTCACTCTAAAGTCCTGCCTTTTGGCCTCCAAGGAGCCCCAGCCACACTTCAAATACTCTGAGGATGAGAGGGGAGAAGAAGGTCGAGGCGGAGCGAGTGACGCTCGTTGCGGTGGCCAACGGAGGTATCGGATCAAGCTCTAGGGACGAGAGCGGAGAAGAAGACCAAACGGACGAGGAGACTGGAGAGAACACCATGGCGGAAGCAGAGACATCATCAGACGGGAGCTGAAGAGCGAGAGGAGTGACGGAGCCGGTTCGGAGGTAGCAGCCCTCAAGGACGAGGAAGACCAGGAAGGCACCCCCCCGGGAAGGTGCGGAGGACGAGGCAGCCGCGACCCTGTTGCCGGGTCACCGTAGCAGGCAAGTGACTGCGGGACTAAAGGGGGGGTGGCGGAGCTGGGCAGTGTGCCAGATGGTATTTATGGGTTACTAGGGTGCGGGGTGATACAGGCTCAGTTGTGCATGAGGCGGACTACGGCGCAAGTGAGCATAGATAAAGAAGCACACCTATAACTGGGGAACACAGGGACCTGAGTGAAGTCAGAACTCCTGGTTCCTTCTCCTTCCCTCACGGTGGATTCCCCCCCCCCACTTCTTTCTGTTTAGTACGTCTTCGAGCAACCGGGTGAAGCAACACAGTGCTTTGCAAAATGGCCCCCCCTTTTTTTTTTCACCAAGTGGGTGGGAAGCCTTGTAGAAAACTCCGGAAGACTGACTGCCTGTCCAAATCTCCATTTTCCCGAGGCAGATTCCACCAGAAGAGCCCCAGAAAGACCAGAAGGCCCGTGGAAAGACCCCCAACACCACAGACTTAAGAACCAACAGGTTTAAGACTTAAGAACCAACAGGTTTACAAAACAGCCACAGAAGAAACATTGGACTGTTTATCAATAAAATACAGTGATCCCCATAATATAACCTTGCGTCATTTCTGGCGTGTGACACATTTCAATTCAAAAAGCAGCATTAAAAGAAATTCTTGTTTAGAGAAACAAGAAACTTGTTAGGGTCTTTGGGCAAAACCCTATTGCCTAGCAGCTGTTTTTTAACACAATCTAAAAATCACTAAAAAAGAGCCATAGACCCAATCTGACTTAAAGTGAATGGTGCATTAGGATATGTTACACATTTTCAGGGATGTCATATACAGTTTACATAACTGGCAACCACGTAAACAATACAGGTTCTAGTATATGTCCTGCATATTCTCATGGCATTGTACCGGTTGTCAAGCCCAAGGAGGTGGCACAGAGGGATAATCCAGTGAGCACACTGTTTGTTGTATGCACCACAGAAGAACAGTAGGTGCTCGTCGTTCTCCACTGACTGACAACCCATAAGGCAAACATTGGAGGAGTTAATATTACTCCTCCAAGAGGAGGTAAAAGAAGCAGTTTGTAAAATCCCCAGTCAAAATTTAATGTAGAGAGACCTTGACATTGACGTGTTCACAAAGTCCATCAAATCTTCAAAGTAAGAACAATGTTTAAAAGACATATACTGTTCCGTTAGACAGCCCAAGGGAACAGCAGACATTTTGGAACCAAGGACAACATTCCAGTAATGATCTTTAATGAGACCTCGGAAGCTGCTGGTCATTGTTGTTCATTGAAGCCAAAGTTCGGGCACTCCTAGCTTAATCAGCCATAATTTAGCATGGGGTATCCACGGGATCCTAAGGGCTAGTTGGTGAGCTAAGATTTCAGTAAGGCACTCTCTGTATGGCACAAGTTGCTCAGATGTCCATATCTGTGCCCAGAACAGAACAGGCCTTAGATGGGCAGTGTCTGAAATTTGCCAAATATTTAAATCAAGTTTTACAAAAGTATTGGTGTACCTTTTGGTAACTTCAGTAGACATCGTAAGAAGGAATTTTTACCTTTGTCTAGCAAATGAAGATTGCAATATCCTCACATTTCTGAACCAAGAGTTGCACTGCACACTTGGGCCCTGTGTATTTCCAGTGCCGGTGAGATAGAATAGGAAGAGGCTTTAATTTCAAATCTAACAATAGATCCATGTTTATGCTTAAGGAACAGAGAGCTTTTTTCTATCTGCGCTGACCAACTGGTGGAGTCTGACAATCTCACTTCTAGATAATCGAATTCGGACACCCTATCCAATTTGGCCCCATCTAAAGCCACGTTCCCTTTAACTTTCTTGCAGTGTTTGAATATCATATTTCAGTTTTAAACTTGTTCATTTTAAGGCCGTGGTCTGTAAGAAATTGGTTAAACTTCCCATGAAAGAGTGTAAAGCCCCACAGCAGTTTTAAATGAGAAGTGTGTCATCTGCAAATAGGAGACTGGATATTTTGGAGTGGTCAACTTTGGGTGCATCATTTAGACAATTCATTAAATAGGGTACGCTTTCATTGATGAATGAAAATAGCGTGCGAGCCAGAATGAACCAATGCCGAAAACCACACCCTATTGGAAAGTTCTCTGTGCCCGCTCCTAGCCCCATCTGACTGGAAAAATTATTAGTGTACAAATTCCGAATCTGCTCCAATAGCCCTAAGGGACCTCCCATAGTTTTGCACTTGAAACAAGGTGCAATGATGCCACACCAGACCAAGTCGACTACTTTCCACTTTAGGGTCATGAACCAAAAAATCTGGCCTACAGTGCTTGTTTTGGGAATAAAGTCAGCTTGAAGATGAGATAGGGCCTTGTTGGATCTAATCCAATCCCAAAGTCTTGCCAGAAGTCGATTACTATATGTTTTTTGTATGTTATCGATTAGGGATATGAGGAGATAATTACCTGGTTCTTGCCTGGAGTCTTTTTTAATTTGAGCCTAAAAGCTTGAGCTGCAGAAGGATCTGTTGTATGTATGTTGTGGGCTCTGGAGTACTGCTGCAGGACTTGTCTGCGTCCGCTTTTTACTTTCTGCTTAGGGACTTTTTTCACCATGTTTTCAGTGGCTACTTGTGTGCCTTTTTTTGCTCTCGGCTTCACATTACTTTTCATTGCCTCGCTCCTCCTCCCGCTCTGATTCAAAATCCTCTCTCTCCACCTCACCATTTTCTTTTTCTACCTCAACTGCTTCGTGTTACATGAAATATTACACTAGCGTAGTCAGCAGTCTTGGAGGATCTCAATACATAAGGATAAAGATAAAAGGATGTAAGGACTACAATGACTATCAATATCTAAAGCTTAAAGACCATGAGGATTTCAGCTTAAATAATCTACATTGGTGAGCCTTTATCCTTTTCTTTTATTATTGGAAGGCAATATTAATTCTTTCTTCCTAATGGACAGATACAGGATTTAAAGAAATTGTATTGAAATATCATAGCGCTTTACCATATGGGACTTTGAGAAAACGTGCATTTATTAAGTTGGAAGGACTGGAACATCTTGGTTTCGTATTTTTCATCCCGTTCGTAATTCCCACATATGGATCTTGTGACCTTGTTTTGAGGGATACAACTTATAGAAGATTACTTTATTTCAAGCGTCACGTTTTATTTGTGCAACACCTTTGATTTTACCTTAATTGACATACTGCAATGTGTGCTTTCCTTCGTGTTATTAAAACATTTCGGGACTTGGAGAGAATTTCCGTTTACTAAGTGAAGGATTAGCTAGAGCGCGTGTTATTATTCAAAGTACCTGTCACATTCAGAAGCTCGGGGTCTCGAATTTCAGGGCAATCTCCTCTGGGATGCCGTGTCACGGAAGGAGGCTGAAGGAGATGCTGTGACGTTGAAAGTGAAGAGCGTTTCAGAATCGAATGAGAGAGACGCTACCGGTACGAGTCAACACACGACGTAAGGACGCAGCAGCCATATTGGATTTCTGATTGAACAATCCAAGTGGTCTAGTTGTATTGGACGTCGATGCTGGGTACGAGATGATGCATAACGTGGCAGCCATTTTGGTGTTCTGATTTAGCAATCCAAACATTGTTGTCATGATAAATCTATCTTTGGAGCAATCATTTTCTACTGCTCATGTAGTTCTCGACTGCGAAGTGCTTAGACGATTCGCACATCTCGAAATCCATCTGATAGCAATTAAGTGGTGATCATTTCGGCGATTCGCACGCCTTGTTTAAACGAATTACACGTTTTCCTGTGTCTGAATTTCCTTTCAGGTAACTTTTAAGTGCGCAACTATTTCTGCAATTCGCACGCTAAAGAGATGAGTGAAATCTTTAAAGTGCGCATCTATTTCTGCGATTCGCACGCTCAAGGGATGACTGATTGTTATTTTATGTTAATTTCATACGCATAATATTGGTGAATTTTACTGATTGACGAATGGGAAAGAGTTGATTCTGTAACATTTTGTTTTTAACATATAACAATTTAAGCACATTCTGACTTTATTTAGCATTTTAAACAGACTCTTCTCCTGATTCATATTCAATGTCAATCTTTCCTATGTTACAGTTTGCTATTGTTTTTTTAATTTTGTTTAATATTGAATACCATAATATTTGAATTGCATATGTTTGGGGCAATGCAGAATGTAACAGCAGCCCCTTTCCTTTTGTCCACTCCTGGTGAACCTCCTATAAGGTGGAAGGAGTGGAAAAACGTTTTTGAGCGGTATGCCAGCGTGTGTGGTGCGTCTCTAAGTGCAGAGCATAAAACATCCTTACTTCTACATTGCTTAGGAGCTGAAGGGCAAGATGTATTCGATCATCTTCCCGAGTTAACAGAGGTAGAGTCAAATGGGTTAAATGATTATGAAGTGAGCATTCTCAAATTAGAAAGGCATTATCTTCCTAGGGTAAGTACTATTTTAGAAAGGTATAACTTTAGGAGGAGAGTGCAAAAAGAGGATGAAAGTGTAGAAACGTACGTTACAGATTTGAGGAAACTTGCTTCATCTTGCAAGTTCGAAGGTTTAATTAACGAGCATATCAGAGACCAATTTATGCTTGGTTCCAATATGGAAAAGGTCAGGGATGAACTCTGGTTAAGGGATGAACCTACTCATGACGAAGTTCTTTCGAATGCCAAAAGAATAGAACACTCTGTGAAATGTGTTGATGTTATCAAGAAAGACAGTTCTAAAGATGTTAAGGTTCATGGAGTCAATGATGCAAATGATAGAAGTAAGGTTACTCGTGATAGCAAGAATAAAATTGAACAAAGAAAATTTAATGATAATAGTTCACGTCTTAAATGTTTTAGGTGTGACAAATATGGTCACCTTGCGAATGACAAAAAATGCCCGGCTTTAGATCATATTTGTTCAAAATGTAAGAAAAAGGGTAATTTCTTTTTTGTGTGCAAGACTAAACAAAAACCTAAGGTGGAAGTATACAAAGGAAATAATTCAGATGTAGGGTCAGAGGACTTTGAGTGTGGTCAGGTCATTGTTCAAGTTTCATCCTCTTCTTGTAAGAAAAATTCACCTACTGATTGCATAATGGTTGATGGTCAATCCACTAATGTTTTGTTTGATTCAGGAGCAAAAATTACTATTGTTTCTGATGCATTCTATGAGAGTATGCTAAAAGGCAAGATCAAATTACTCAAACCTGATATAATTCCTCTAGCATATGGTGGGGAGCCAATAAAGTTACATGGCTATTTCCTAGGTCTGATTGAGTATAAGGGCAGACTGATTTCAGGGAAAATCTATATTTCAAGAAAGCGAGACAGCATTATCCATTGGCTGCACCAAGGGGACTTAAGTGTATACTTAGATCCCAATTCAGATCCACCTATTTTGTTGAGAGAGAGATTGTGTGTTGTTGAAAAATCTGGTGATGAAAAATATGTAAAAGTTCTTATGAAAGATTTCCCTGAGGTGTTTAAAAAAGGCTTGGGAAGCTTGAGGGGTTACCAACATATATTACGTTGAAGGATAATGCTATTCCTGTATGCTGCAAAGTCAGGAGTGTGCCTTTGTTTGTTAGGTCAGACATGCAGAAAGAGATTGAAAAACTCAAGAGTGGGGGCATAATTGAAGAAATTGAAGGAACTGAGTGGTTGGCTCCGGTAGTCGCAGCGCGAAAATCCAACGGCGATTTAAGATTATGCATAGACTTGCGCCAGTTAAACAAGAATATAGTTGTGGATAGATATCCCTTGCCTAATATAAATGAATTGGTTACTTTGTTAAGCAGTGCTAAGATTTTTAGGACGTTAGATTTAACATCTGCCTACCACCAGATTGAGTTGGAGGAGTCTTCAAGAGATCTTACAGTATTCATAACTCCTTTTGGAACTTTTAGATTTGTGCGTATGACTTTTGGATTGGTGTCTGCTTCATCAGCATTCCAACGGGCTATGGAGTTAGTCTTGAAAGACATAAAAGGTGTGTGCATCTATCAAGATGACTTGTTGATTTATGCCAAAAGTATGGATGAACATGAAAATATTTTGAGACCTCTGCTGTTGAAATTGTGTGAACATAATTTAACTGGTAAAAGTTGAAAAATGCAAATTTAGGACAAATGCATTAGATTATTTGGGTCATCACATAAGTGAAAATGGCATTAAACCTAAGCAAGAACTGGTTAATGCTAAACAAAAGATGGCTTCGCCAACGAACAAAGAAGAATTGATGACATTTCTAGGCATGGTAGAATATTATGCCAATTTTGTTAAGAATTTTGCAAACTTAACTGTTAACATGAGATCTCTATTGCGTAAAGGTGTGAGTTTTACTTGGTCTGAGGAGTGTGAGGAAGAGTTTTCTAAAATTAAAATTTGTTTGAAGGATGCTCCCTTTCTTCAGAACTTTGATCCAACATTTAAATGCATACTTTCTACTGATGCAAGTGAGAAGGGACTGGGAGCAGTCCTTCAACAGTCATCTCCTTCAGGGATGAAAACCATCATGTTTTTGTCCCAGAGTTTAAAAGATCCAGAATCCAGATATTCTGTTGTAGAACGAGAGTCATTAGCTGGTTTTTGGGCAATAAAGAAATTTAAAAAATGATTGTGGGGAATTCAGTTTGAGGTCAGAACTGATCATAAGCCTTTGATAGAAATTTTTGAGAGGAAAGGTATTGATCTTGTTTCCAGTCGGATTACTAAGTGGATAATTGGCCCTCAGGAATATTCCTTTTCCATAAAATATATTCCTGGGTCAGAAAATTGTGTTGCAGATGTTCTTTCTCGTCTTGTTTCTCTTGAGAATACCAATTCAGATGAGGATGAGATGTGTACAAGTTATGAATGGGTATGTGTCGTGGATCATGGTCATATAGAGGAGGACAGGTGGCGTGAGGCAATTAAATTGGATGAAGTTATTATGGAAGTAATTTCCTTGTTGCAGAAAAATTGGCCAATTGCTAAAGTGGGAGCTGATGGAACCAAACCTTTTTGGAATATAAGACATGAATTGTCTGTTGAAAATGAATTGTTGTTTAGAGGTACAAAATTGATTCCTCCTGGTAGCTTAAGAAATGAATTAATCAAGTTGGCTCATATATCTCATCCTGGCATTACTAAGACCAAAGAGAGATTATGCATGTCCTACTGGTGGCCAGGGATGGACAAGTTGGTGGAAAGGGAGATTCGTGAATGCATGACTTGTATTACTAGTGACAAATCAAAGTCTCTTAGAAACCAACTTATGATTTTGAGAAAAAGACCTTCACGCCCTTGGGAGGACATTGCATTAGATATTCTTGGGCCTATCCATGAGAAGGGTTCTCAGAAGTTTGTTTTGGTTGTCATTGATATGTGCTCTTGCTGGCCAGAAGTCTTCTTTTTATCAAGTATTGATTCGAAGCCGGTTATTGATTGTTTGAGAGGATTAATTTTGAGAGAAGGTATTCCTTGTTCAATACTTACAGATAATGGGGTACAACTGATATCAAAGGAAATGGAGGATTTTTTATCTTCGAATGGTGTGGTGCATAAGTTGTGTGCACTTTATTATCCGGAGGCCAATGGCATGATTGAGAGGCTGAATAGAGTTTTAAAGGCAACCATTTCTTTGGCCAAATGTAGGGTTTTGGATTGGAAAAAAGAGGTCATAGAGAAAGTTAATAAGTATAGATTGACACCACATTCAACCACTGGGAAGACTCCTTTATTACTTTTCAGAGGAAGGATACCAAATACTAACCTTGAACCTCCATGGGTCAATAAGTATGGTTAGGATAAAGGCAAATAGGATGTTGTGAATCATGATGGTGTGCTGGCTAGAGAAGAAAGGTAGGCTTTACAGAGGAAACTTTATTTTGACAACAAGAAATCCACAAAGAAGTTGTGTAAAGGTTGGTGATTGGGTTGCTATCAAGTGTCCTGGATTTAATAGCAATCCAAAGTATCTTAAACCTATGAAAGGTATCAAAGTTCTTGCTAATGCTGTGAAAACTCATGACTCTAGAGTTTGGAATTTGAATAGAGTGGCGTTGTTAGGAAGTAGTATTCATAAAAATTGCATTCATATGAGGGGTGTGGTGTTGATGAGGTTCCATGCTCTTTGAGATCATCTGTCCTGCCAAGAAAAGAAGATGAAGTACGACGCTCCTTTGAACATCTGTTCGACCTAAATATCTTAAAGACTATATTTGAATATGTTGTTTCCAGATTACTTTTTCTGAGATGTTATTTAGTTTTGTTATTTCTTCCTTTCAGGAGGGAGACGTGTTATATCCTGTACATACTCTGTCTTATTCTTAGTCTCTATGATTCTCCTGGTAACCATTCTAGGCATTTCATGTTTCTATGTATAGAATGTTAAGATGTCATAGCATCCTTTGAAATGATAGAAGATTAGTGATCTGTTGGGATTGTCTTGCTGAACTGGTGGCTGAGATCTTTCAAGAAGAATAAACTACAATCTTCATCATTCAACTCCTGTGTTCATTTCATGAAATATTACACTTCGCTCTCTGCCTGGGTTAGTTTCACGCTCTGATTGAGCAAGCATTCGACCATTCCCCCGGGGCACAAGCAGGGACCTCCTTGCGAGCTCCCATGTTCTTTGTGCATTCTCCTGTGCCCCCGAGGCCAAAGCAGGCATCCACATCAGTGTGCCCTTGTGGTGCGGTGGGCTTCCCCGAGACCGGTGCACATGTCCACTTATACATATTAATTTGGCATGTTTGAAAGTGCACCGTTTTTTAATGGTGCCCACGCACTTATTTATATTTAGCTCCTGCTCGTGTTCAGCTTTGGCTCCGTATTAAATTGCATCTTGCCTCCTGCTCCCTCCTCCTCCTCCTGACCCCTACAGCGGATGAACAACCTCGCAGCTTCTTCAAAGGATGCTCAAGGAATTCTACTTGAGAATTTTCCTTTAAATGTGTCGTATTAATATAGTTACTCTGCAGCATGCAGTGCATGAACATGTTTGACTGCCTTTTATAATCATGGTCTGGCCGCCTCGCATTGCAGTTTTTTTTTGGGGGGGGGGGCATTCTTTCGGCAGAAGGTGAGTCTAGTTGCTTGACAGGGTCTGGCTACTCCGGGCAAGCGTGATTTCCGGAGTCCATGTTGTTGGATTTCTGCATGCATTCCAAGAGGTAAAAACTACAGGCGGATTTAGCGTTGGCCAAGCGTGTTTGGTGGTAAGTTTGGAAAAGGTTGTGGGTCCTGTAATCTTGTACGTGGACGAACCACTGAAAGAAGAATGAGGCCGACTAGGATTTGAGAGCAAGTACCAGGATCCCTCACAGCTGGTGTCATTTAATCAACTTAACTTGGGTCACAGGGTGTTTTAAGGGTGAACCGGGGAGTTCCATATTTGTAGACATCTTTGTACTAAATGACAGCCCTTCACACAGTCCCACTTATAGTTAAGCGGGATGGAAGAACTTTAGATAAACAAATCTAAGCATCAGCAATGTATGGTTTTTAAAGCTCACGTGATCAAATTAAACGCATCACACATTGCAACAAAATCATCACGTAAACCCCCCAACCATGAAGTTTGTTGGATTATTGAATTCAATTTTTTTTTTGTTAATTGCGTACCACCTTCAACAGAGGGATTTGCAAGGTTTCCATTGGTTGTTAGATTTGTTGTCATATTTTTGCAGTTGGTGTTCACAATTATATTTTGAATGATGTTTTACTTATCTGAAATGTTCTAAATCTCTACAAATCCCCTCTCAATTAGACTGTTGTCCCCAAAAGAAAAAGATTGTCATTATATTTTTTTCTGGCACTCTAACACAACCACAAGCCCTTATCTCTCTCACCCCTCCTCCGAAGTGTTCATGTCGCGCTGCGACTTCCACCCATTATTGAAGAAAATTATACCTTTTTCATTTTCCCCTTAAATGTGTTACTTTATGCAACCCTTAACCTGGGAAGAATTAGGAATAATTGTTACAGTAAGATTGGTGTGTACATAACTGGTGATAATCACTTTCTACTTGTTGCCTTCCATCTTTTAAAGGTTAAATACGTTTGCATAAAGTTGGATTCAGTCCTATCGTCCCCATACCACTCATTGGAAACTTTATTCACTGCCTGTTGCCTTTATTCTGAAAGAGCACCGTGTTTCCCTCACCTCATACGTCTTTAGAATTAATGAGCAAAGTTTGATATTAAGGAATAGAAGTAAAATAAGGAAAACTTTTTTTCCCATCCCGCTCTTGGAGCAAGAGGCCCTGACCCCTATTTTATGGTTCTGTGTGCTTTACTCTGCTTTTAGGTCGAGAGGCTGAAGAAGACATAATAAAACAAGCCATTAATCTATTAAAATGTTGGGTTAGATGGCTGAAAGAGTTGATAATGTGCCTATAAGTGTCAAAGCTTCCGTGTTAAAGAACAGTAGATGTTGCAGCACCTAGGATAATGTGATGCATGGCTAAATACTAATAAGGTCCCAAAGGCGAGGCCGGTTGCATTGCAAATGCTTGTTATAAATAGGTATTATTTCGGCCCTGTCCATGAGTTAGAGATAGAGATAGAGGCATCCGCAGTGATTGCGTTAGTCAGAATATTAATATAGAGAGGCCACATCTGAGGTTTGGCACAGAACAAATCCGAAGGGATCCCGTTAATCTCAGGAACTTCCTCCCCTTTCTGCTCTTCAATGCCTCGAAGGATTCTTCGATGGTAAAAAGACACTACATCCTCTATTTCAGCCCTACTAGAGGGATAAGTGTCAGGGTTAGTTAGAGGTGTTTTGGAGTGGGGCTCTGCACAGAGGACCGTAAAGTGCCCCGCCCATATCGTCTCAGAGATATGACATTCAGGGTAAGCATAATCTTTGCGGCTATTGTGTGTGACCAGGTGCAAAAACAATCTAGGGTCCCTCTCTTTTGTTGCTTTCAGCAGACCCTCCCAAACCTTAATTACCCACTGGGGCTTGCTGGATTTAATTGCTTGGGCATAATCCAGTCTAGTTTTTAAGATATCTAGCCTCATATTACTTCTTAAGGCTTACGTCAGAGCTGTTTTCGCCACTCTGCCTTTCTTCATTAAACCATTTGTGCGTTCTAGGTACCAATTTACGAGGTAGGATCTTTTTCTCAAAGAAAGGTTTCAATTTCCCAAATAATGATTAGTGTGTGGCCAATATCTGAAGGGGAGTGCTAGCCTGGGCTGTACAATTTCTTAGTGCCCTACAGAAAGCGCCATACATCTCTTTCAACGAAGCCTCATTTCTTGCCATATCCACTCATTTTACATTGCGCCTATTATCACCCAGGGCCAGTGTTAAGGGATGTTATCTCCAAACATGATTTATCCTTGAGGTGAGTCCCTTTAGTGTAAGGGTGAGAGGAAAGAGATTGTTCTCCCGGCGATCAATAATCTCCATATCTACCATCTTGAGCCAAATCGTAACGCCAGGTAATACATAATCATTCTTGCTGGAGTAGTCCCCCCACTTAAAGGTTGGTTTGGCAGTAAGATCCGAGGGGGTACGCCCAATAAAGATTCTTAGGCCATGGGTGGCGGTTATGGCAGTTGCACTCCTCTTGTGGCTCTTTTTGTCAGAAGAATTGGGGGGGACCTCTCAACATTCCCCCTCTACCCAAAACAAATCAAGCAGGGGCTGAAAGGGCTCAAACCGCAAATAAAATCGGCTACAATAACCTTATGGATACCTGTCCCGTAGTCCTCTAAAACAGTGTTAAGGATTTTCATAGTTTGTGACAACTTATTGAAAGGGGACGACCTATTACACGCTTTCCCCAGTGGTGACCCATCTAATCACTACTGGAACGAGTGTGCCACCAGTGAATCCTTACTGGAATCCGAGGACACCCACCGAGTCATTACTTAAAGCCAGAGACCCAGCATAAGCATTTTCGATTGTTTGAACCATAAAACAAAAAATACAGAAACAAGCATTCAGCAAACAAATACACAAACGAGGAAATATTTTATTCAATTCACAAAAATACATCTAAATTTAAATTATGGTGGGAAGGTTGGTGCTCAATTCAATTGAGGTCACTCATTGTCCATACCATATTCTGTTTAATGCAATTGCACTGCTCCCACAAATTAATGTAAGGATACCCACTTCATTTTTAGCCTCCAATTTTACATTTACTTGTTTATTTATATACACTTTATTAGGCTGTTAATATTATTTAATTTTCCAAGCAGTTGTGCAACCCTTAATTATGCTTCATGGATCCCCAGGGGCCCACGGACTAGAGGTTAAGAATCAGTGATCTAGAGGACTGGGTTGAGGAGAAAAACGTTTTGCCCATTACACAGATTGGTTTTAGGAAGTCTCACTCTACAATCGATGGATGTCTTAAATTAAAGTGGTTTGCAGAGAAATATTATCGATATAAGCATCAGAGGTTATATGTGACATACATTGATTCGTCATCTGCCTTTGATACCATTAACTGGCAAAGGTTGTAGAAAAAAGGATGGTAGGATGGGGGATTCCAGAGGGTTTACTTGTTCCGATAGTTACACAGAAAAAAAACTTCATGGACACAAATACAGCTGAGGAGTAATGGAGTCCTATCACAAAAAAAACAAGCATTTACAATGCAATGGGTCTCGCATTTGCGAGAGTTTGACCTATTGGGATTGTAAATTACAGATGCCTTTCATTTATGTGTTTTGAAAACCTGCAAGCGGAGCATATGTACTTGTAGTCCTTGGTTACGAGAAGCAAGGCTGGTAGTAAAAGAGGTGCAGTTACTTCCAGCCTTGCTTTTCGCAAGCAACGACTATAAGTACAAAGTGCATGTTTACGCACCGCTCGCAGGTTTTTAAAACACAAATAAAAGGCATTATTATTCATAATGCCAATAGCTCAAACACTCGCAAATGTAAAACCTATGGCCTAGCCGGAAAGCTGTGTGAATGAGCAAGATAGCACAGTTCTCCGCACAGTGGGAGTACATTCGTTTCTACAGGCTTTGAGGCAGAAATCTGGAACTCTGTTCATGGAAAATCAGAGGCAGTTGTCACCCTATAACAAAGGACTTGCTACAACCAAGCTTAAGGTTATACAATTAGTAGTTTTGCATTGTCCCTATATTTTTATGATTTTATTAGTGCCCTCGAGTGTGTTAAATGATGTCCGCATTACAGTTTTTTGGTTAGTATAATAATAGATGTTGTAAAGCATGAGTGCTATATGGTTTTTTCAGACTGCAAGTGTTGAGACTGGTTGGATTTTTTTAAAAATTCCCTTTCATTGTCAGAGCTCAATTTAGGAGGATTTAGAGCAGATGATGCCATTTTGTCATTTCAGTGCTATCTTGCCAGCCCACTCATGAGAACTGTAGTGCCAGGATGAAAATACACATAACAAAACAAACACAACAAAAGAAATAAGTGAAATATTTTGCTCAAAAACAGTTTTCACTGACAAATGCTATAGGGCTGTGACTACTGAATGTCAAAATATGGTATGTCCATGGTACCAGCGAACTAAGTGACTACACTAAAGTGTTTTTATTTGAAAATATGAATCCTTTAAAATAATTATTTATATATAATTAAACCCGCGTTGCAATAAAAAAAAGTTGGACCTTCAAGTGTAGATGCGTATAGAAGTGAGTAATGTATGGAAAGTAACAGTCCGAAATACGCTCCATTAAATAAAGAATATGTGCAGGACACTGAATCATGAAACGGCAGCTGAGGGAAGAAACTATAAAGTAATTTGCGTTATTTCGGATTGCAGGCTGGTAAAAGGCAGTCGCCGTGGGGGAGCTAAGCACAAGGCACCATCACGGGTTCCTCCAAGCCTGAGCCTCTAACTCGCCCTCCCTCTGAATTTAGAATCTCGCATGATCTTTGAGTAGGCCTACAGTATGCTGGGTAAGTATGTTATTTCAAACAACCACCCTGATATAAGTTGATATCATCATTAATTTTAGCTGGCCTGAGAGTCCGCACCTGCAGAGCATACTGCCTGGAACTGCACATTAAAGGCACAATGCCATAATGCCCAGTATGTGCTTTGGCATACCACATCATAGTCCCATTACAGAAAGGGAACCTCTTGTCTACAATTTGCTGCAGTGCCTCTTGAAAGAAGCCAGGTGGGATGCGGGTGTGTTTTCTATTGATGTTCACCTTGCACCACCCTGGTGACCAGGTACCCCGAATTAAACAAGAAGCACTCTGCACAATTACAAGCCAGAAACTTTGCAAGACAATATGCTTCGTGGAGGAATACTTATAAAAATAAGCTCTCCTTTTACCGCATTAACTTTTGCAAATGTGTTGCTCGGCAGGCAGAGATTGCAACTAAGCCTCTTTCTGCGACGTCATCTGCTGTAGAATACCATGACATCAGCACTCGTTTCAAGCCAGTGGTGGTCAGTTGTCAGTGACTGCTTTTCCACATGTTCCTCCGCAATCTTACTGAAGGTTGTACAATCACTCAGTAAAGGTATAATACATACAGGAAGTGGCCCTCACTCCGCAGTCCAAGGCTAATTTCCGATTCACAAAGCGTTCATGAGCATGGGGAGTGACACTGCAGGGGCACTCTGTACCCTTGCACGCCTTGGTGAGTTGTCCATGAATTCTACATTAGTAAAACTGCAAAGAGGGCGCAATCCTTTCTGCTTATGGTGATTGTATATGAATAGAGTCTGAATATTCTCACTTCATTCCCATTCACATAGGCAGGTTAGAGTATGTAGAATAATGCTAATTGGGTACTCCATTACATACTCCTACATACCACCTAGGGTGGGTCACTCTGACAAACCAGCCCTACTGACCTTTGTTGTGTTTCTTCACATTAAAAGCGCTTCCTCGCTTGCTGCTTCCTAATTGCATTCTGGACTTTGCAGTTCTAGAATTTGGATGTTCCATTCCCACCCTTGGGCTTCATGGTCCAGATTTGAAGTCCCAGTTGCAGCAGGTACTGACGTGAGACTTCGGTGCACTGGCACAGACCATCACAGCAGCTTTACTATTAAACAGCGCCCTATTTTTGAATTGGTGCCAGAAGGTGCTTCCGACGACGATGCGAGGCAGGGGCCCCTTGTTCCATACCTGGCAGTGTCGTTGCCTTGTAACGTTTCTGCACAATCAACAGGCACTTTTTCCCCTTCCTTATAGGGTTACAGTCTACAGGTCGTGCCAAGCCGACCCCGGCATGCAGCTGGCACCCCCAGAGTCTTGATGCAGTGTACGGTAACACTGTGGGGGTTCAGCTGAGCTGAGCCACTGGTCTGGTCCCATCACTGGATCAATTTTAACAAACTAGGGAACCATGTTAGAGATATGGCGTTGGTTTACAGACAATCTGGAGCCGACAGGGGGAGGGAGGGAGGGAGGGAGAGAGCAAGTGCGCTGTGCGCGCGCTGTGTTGAAACGCCGCACGTGCACATCTCCTGTCCCTATGGGTGCTGAAACGCCGCGTGCACACCTCCTGTCCCTACGCATGCACATCTCCTGTCCCCCTTCGGACGCAAAACCCACAATAGATCTTGCCAAGGTGAGCAGCGCATGCGCTACGTCACTAGGCAAGACCTAAAAATGTAAACGTCAAACAGTTTACGGCACAGCGGGATGCTGGCTATCCTCGTTTTCTAGCAGATATTCAGGGCTATCTGGTGAAAGTGAGGTATTTGCCCTAAAGCTGGGTCACGCTGAAATACAGTATCTATTTTATGAAGACAATACAATTATTATGGATCTTGCGATAGTGGGCATGCGAGGCTGCTGTTACAGATTACTGCACTGAGAATGACCTGATCATTATTGCATTAAAAACTAAAGCCATGTTTTTTAGTTGAAACAACCCAAAACGTTAAAGCATAATTATGGCTTAATGGGCAAAGGGTCAAGTTTGTGCCCAGAGTATAAGTATCTGGGCATGACTTTTAGTGGGAATCTCAGTTTCAAAAACCATTTAAGATCGCAGGAACTGGTAGAGGTGTTGAGAGAGTCATATAACCTGAAAATTACAAACGTATTACTTTATGGGTCAGAAATTCTGGTAGAGAAAAATATACAGCGTTTGGATGTAACTGAAATGAATGTTTGGAAGTCGTGGTGGGGTCCTCCAAGGGAGTCAGTCAACTCAGCATTATGCCTAGAGTTTTTTCTCATAAATATAAAATTCTAATATCAGAACCTCCTAAATTATTGGGAACAAATTGCAGATGCAGCATTGGTAGAGTTAGGTGCATACTAAAGACCTACTTTAAGAGGGAGTCCACAATGGCATGGATGGTGAATGAACCTGAGGAAAATCATCAAGCACTGGGACTCAAAGAGGAGTTTGGATCATGATTCTCATCTAAAAGCGTATAGGAACGAAATAATGAAATGCCTGGTTATAGAAGCAGCCAAGTTGAGTGACTACAAGGACTGTGGTCAACGTCCCCAAAGCACAAGTTACTTACCCTTCAGTAACGATATATCTGTAAGAAACAGTAGTTCGTGTTAGATTCCTTACCTTAGAATATCCCCAGGCGTCAGACTCGATCCAGAAAGTTTTGCGTAGCAGTACTTCTGCGCGTCAGTAGGCGTTGTCTGCGGCTACGCGTCCGTCTTAGCCGTCGTGATCGCCGGAATGATGTCGTTGGAGTACATAGACGCCGCCCTCGCGCGCGGACGTCAGTTCTTGTACATAGCTAGGAACGCAGAGCTATGCCAGAGACCAACACTGGTGACATGAAACTAGGGCCCTGAAAGGGATGTCCTTAACACTAGATATCGGTTCGCAGGTCTGTTACTCCTTGGCGAAAAAGGAGCCTCCTGTTGGGCTGAGGGCCCATTCCACTCGGGCCGCGGCGGCTACTACTGCCCTGGGTTGGGGAGTCCCCTTGCAGGACATATGTCAGGCAGCTACGTGGGCTTCGCTGCACACGTTTGCTAGAGACACTACTGCCTGGACAGCCAAGTCCGGAGAGATGGCTTTTTCGGCCATTCCATCCTCCAGGACTTTCTGGTGTGATCTTGGTTTGCAGACCCACCACCGGGGTTGGTATTGCTGGGGTATCTATTCTAAGGTAAGGAATCTAACACTAACCTGTTTCTTTCAGGTGCACAAGTTACTTACCTTTGGTAACAATATATCTGTAAGAAAAGGCCCAAGGACTTGGCCGTAGCCCTGGAGTCCTTGAAATGCTCCAGCGCACTGTCCGCCTTGTCGCCAAAGAGGCAACGGCCAAAGGGTATGTCCATAAGAGTGATTTGGACATCCCCCGAAAAGTTGGCGGACCTCAGCCAGGCGTGGCGGCGAACCGCCACCGTAGTCGCAATCGCCCTACCCAGCGAGACGTGGTATCGAGTCCACACCGAATGGAATAGCGTGCTGCATCCCGTCCCTCTGCAAGGGCCTGGGTAAGCTTTGCCTGGACCTCCACCGGGCACTGCGGCAGCACTTCCGCAACCGTATCCCACAGAGAGTGGGGGTAACGGCCCAAAAGGCAGGCAGTGTTTACAGACCGCATCCCCAAATTCAGTGAGGAGAACAGTTTCTTCCCAAACTGATCGTACCTTTTGGATTCCCGATCCGGAGGAGCGGTCGGGAATGCAGTCTGGGAGGTAGAGGCCTGGATCACCAGGCTTGCGGAGGTGGGTTGAACAGACAGGAAGCTGGGGTCGCCCGGAGCCGGGAGGTGGTGTCGGGCCACGTTCCGATCCACAGGGAGGCCTGTGGAGGACTTGTACCAGGTGCCCAACAGAACGTCAGTGAGGGCTTCGTTGAACAGCAGGAGAGGCTCCGAGGAGCTTGCCTGCAGTTTAAGCACCTCAGTGAGGAGGTTAGTCCTCACAGCCGCGACAGGGAGCTCAAGAGCCAAGGCCTTGGCTGCCCTAGTCAACACCACGCTGTAGGCAGCCCCCTCCTCCGTAGCCACAGTAGGAGGGGAGACAAATCCAGTTTCGGGCAAAGTGTCCGGACCTCTGGCCTCCCCCAGCTCATCTGCCCAGTCCTGGCTCAACTGGCACTGCAGTGCCAGAGAGTCCTCAGACCCCTCGCAGTCCTCCTCGTCATCCATCTCCTGATAGTCAGGAACAAATGATGGAGACGGGTCATCGGTGAAGGGCTCACCAATCGGTGTCGAAGACGGCGCCAGGCGGCGCCGGTCCGACGCCGGATCCGGACAGGGTTGGGACCAGGGACGACGCCATCCGGAGACGGCGCCGGGGCAACACCCTTGGTGACGGCGCCAGCGGAAGGGTCGTGAGGTCGACCGGTGTCGTCACGGATCCAGGCCTGGATCCTGAGAGGCCCTGCGCGTCGGGACCGGAGCCGTTGACGGGACCAAAGCACCCGACGGCGCCGGGGCCGGAGCCGCCGGCCCGCTTGGGCTCCCAGACAGACCCGCGGGGACCGAAGGCGCCTCGGCGGGTTCCGATGGAGGGAAGCGCAACCTCATGGCCGTGAGGAAGGCGCTGATCTCCTCCGGCATCGCGTGCAGCCCAGGGACCGGCAGGTATGAAGCTGGGCGCGGCGCTTGTGGCTCCGGCGGAGCCGCGTGGGCGGTGCCGCCCGACCTTCGGGGGTGGGGGGGTGGGTCTGAAGAGCAATGTCGCTTCTTCGACTTCTTGTGCCTAGACAAGTGGTGCCGACTCGCCGAACTGTGATGACTGTGGCCCAGCGATCGGTCCCACGACCTCCTCCTGGACAGGGACCTGGAGCGGCACGGGCCGACTGCCGGAGCTCGAGACGCTTACGGGACTGCTCCCGCCTAGCCTTCGAGGTCAAGGCTTGGCAGTCGGGGCACGACTTGTCATCGTGGTCGGCCCCGAGACAGTAAAGGCACAGACGGTGGGGGTCGGTAACCGACATCAAGCGGTTACAATCGTCGCAGGGTTTGAACCCGGGCATCCCTATCGGCACAGAGAGTCGAGGGATCGACTCGAGAAGATCCAAAAGAGACCAAAAAGTTTAGCCAAAAATTGACTAGGAGTACTGCTCTTCCCGGATCTGCGCTTGCTGGCGCGGAAAAAAGAAGACCTGATGTCAGCGCGCGAGTGCGGCGTCTAAGTACTCAGACGACATCAACCCGGCGATCACGACGCCTACCGACATGCAGGGGTACTGCTACGCAAAACTTTCCGGATCTAGTCTGACACCTGGGGATATTCTAAGGTAAGGAATCTAACACTAACCTGTTTCTTTCAGATTTGCACATATACTGGATTATGTGGTTATAGCTAAAATACAGCAGTATTTGAAAGACAAAGGCAAGGGGGACCAGAAGGGGGATGAAGTTAAGATTGGGACAGGTGTCACAATTAATAGTCTGGACAATATGCAAAAATGCATTGTAGCGCTTAGAGACCTTCCGGTGATAGGCGCTCTATAAATGTAATCAAACATAACATAATATCAATATATCCAGCAGAGATTGTCAGAAACTGCCCATTTGTACAGGTGGAACCATGGCCACTTAGTCGTTTACTGGTTTTCTGTACAGTCTTTTTACAAGAAAGAACGAATATGCATTTACTGTTTTTTAAAGGATTGGGGAGTAGGACCCTTGCCTCATTGCTTAGTATGGCAGTGAAATGTGAAAATATAAACTTGTGTTCCAGATTAGGCCAGTTTTGAGGTAAAATAAAACTCAGGTTAAGGACAATGGAATTAGAGGGTTGCTATATGTATTGACGTCAAGATGCAATTAAAAAACTGTAGGCTGTCGAGGTATCATTAATGCACTTAAAGTTTGGATTTGCCATGTCATACTTCAGAATAACTAATGCACTGTATAGGTAGGTGCTCTTAAGTTAGTTCCCTATATGCACATTTTTATAAATATTTAGAAAACACGAAGTTAGGAATCGTTATGGTATGCTGTTAGGACTCCCATGCACTTTAAATACGGAGCTTTTACTTGAAGATCTTATAGACACATTTTACAATATTTTTTATAATTGTGAATATTAGCTTAATAGTAGGGACTGTTGTGAGAAAGTACCATCTTTCTTGCATGGCATGCCCCCACATTTTGCTGAATTGCTGATGTACTTTGACTGAGTGTGTCATGGGCTCCTGCCAATCAGGTGCCCAGGGCCTGTGTTCCTTCCCTAAAACGGTGTTGAAGTTAAAACCCAATCGGCATCTCTGGCTACATGTCAGCCCCTGGTAAATGGTACCTTAGGTACCCAGGGCATTGTGACCAGAGAAGACCCCTAAGGGCTGCTGCACTTATTGTGCCACCCTTAGGGTCCCTGCACCCTGAGAGAGAGACACAGACACAGACACAGACACACACACAGACACACACAGACACAGACACAGACACAGACACACACACACACCCCCCCTTTGCAGGCTGAGTGTCCTGGTGCGGAACTAAACAAGGTGGGAGAGGCGAGGTAAAACACAATTTCGGGCTCCGGCCATCTTGAGGATGGGGAGCCCTGCCCAGTCAGAGATAGGCCCCTGCCCCCTCCCACAGGAGAGGAGCACAATAGGGGGTGTACTCACCCCAGGACAAGAACCTATTGGTCCCTGCCCTTCCCCTACCTATAACACCCCTAAATTTAGTATTTAGGGCCACCCTGAACCTTCCTTCCTCAGATCCCGATTTCAAAACAAGAAAGAAGACCAAGAAGAAGACGACCTGCCGTGCAGCTGCTAACAAGAGGACGACACCAACTGACTTGGCCCCAGCCCTACCGGCCTGTTGATCCTTGAACCTTCTCCTGCTAAATCCCGGCGTCTCCTGCGGGCAGCAACCTCGAGAACCCCGGAGGGCCTGCCTGCCTTGACCCTCTTACAGACTGGGACTCCCATGAGCAGTGGTTTTGCTCAAACAGCAATACCCCTGGTGCCAGCCATGAACCGAGAATCCAGCACACTCTGCACCCGCCGAGCCCGGCCTGTGCCTGAGTGGACAAAGATCCGGAGGACGTCTCCCCAGCGATTCTGACCTGGAATCCAGTGCCCAAGGACCCTCCTCGACGATCCAGACGACGCCTGCAGCCTCAGAAACAGGGACCCCTCCAACCGCGACCAGCAGAGTAAGATTTCCCGACGCCAAAAGACACCCCAGCACCTGGCGCCCCCCCCCCCCCCGGCCTCCTGTGCCCAACTCCGGGGTGCCTACCTATCCTCCAAGATCCCAACTTACCCCTCGAAGTGTTGGTCGCTCCTGAAGACTCTCTGTCCCCGAGCCTGCAGCCTTTGTTCCCTTTTCAAGATCTCCATTGAATAACATTGAGCGCCCGACGGCGCAAAAGCACCCTGCACCCATCCGCCGAGTGCCCCTGGCAGTGCAACCTTTGTCATATCCTACTTCCACGTTTGACCTGAGCATGTAACCAGGAGCCCATCTCCCAAAGCCACGTGGCCTTCTAGCCAGCAGCCACCAACCGAAGGCCCCCTGCCTCTCATTGGATAACATTGGGCCTAACTACCTCTGCACCCGGCTGCCCCTGTGCCGCTGAGGGTGTACCAACTGTACCTACCTGACCCTGGGAGACCCCTGAGTCTATGCCCAGAACCGTAACTCTGCCAGTCGAGTACTTACCTAACAGCCGATAACTCACTTTTCTTCCATAGGCTAACATTGACTGGTTTCACTTGGAAATTCTTCTAAGTGTGGAGTTTTGGACCTTTAAAATATTCATCTAAAATCAGCCGAACAACAAATTCCGATTTACTCACCTGTTGTCAGGAGATACATCAGTGCTGCATCTTTTAGCCAAGTGCTGACCCTGAAAAGTAATTTTAACCGTACTTACCAGTAACTTGAATTTCCTTCATGAATGTCGATTTTTGAAACGTACAAATATTCTTTAAAATTCGTGCCAACGATAAAAATTTAATTACTTGCCTGTTTTAGATAGATGTCCCAGTGCTGAACCTAGGAGCCCAGCACTGGATTACAAAAGTGACGTGAATATACTTTACCTGCAAATTGAATTTCCTTTCATAGGACAACATTGGTAATTTCACCTGGAAAATTGTCAACTTTTAAAATTCAATAATATTCCTTAAAAATTACTACTGTAACCAAAACACTTTTACCTACTTGTTTACAGGAAATGTCCCGGGACTGAATCCAGGATCCAGTCCTGTGGTTAGCAAAGTAATCTGAAAGGTAATCAATTGCATTTAACTAGAATTCCCATTAAGCTCAATGTTATATTGTGTTACCCATTGCAACAACTGTAACTATTGCATTCAAAAGTCTATTGCCTATTTGAAAAGTATTTAACTAAAGTATCTCACTCTGAGAAAGCATATTTTGATACCTTGTTGGTTCTAAAATAAAACAACTATATCTTTTGATACAAAACAATTGGCCTGGAGTTCAGTTCTTGAGTGTATAAGACCATTTGCTGACTGAGTGTGTACAACAAATGCTTTACACTGTCCTCTGATACTGTCTTACTGCTCGACCAAGCTACCACTTTAGAGAGTAAGGTTATATCTAACTTTAGCCTCTGCCAAACCTCTGGGGACTGTGGACTCTGTGCACACTGTACCGTACTTTGGTCCAGTATATACAGAGCCACTTTCCTACAACTGTTTCTAGTATTATGAAGGGGATGGGTCATAATTTGTCATATGTATATATACATATTTTTTAAAGTGATAATGCCCGTCACTCAATACTCTATTTCGGCCAATTGCCCGAAAAAAGACATGCATTTATAAAATATTAAAATCATGAGTCTATGTACATAATACCAACCATAAAAGTGGACTCCAGCCATCAATTAAAAATAGACAAATGAAACTGATAAAACTTTAATCCACAATGATTGTGCACAAAATAACGCTACAGGTTTAAAAAAAAAAAACAATTATCAAAAAAGCTAAAAAACTAAGTCCATCTACTCAATACATGGTACCAGTGTTATCAGCAGTTATTTGGTGGAGCTTGACTAGTTGTTGAAATCATTAACCTTGACAGTATAACACCATATAGGGTTCCCTTAGCAGCCAAACATCATTGCTGTCCTATCTATCAGCCTATGTTAGGACATTTTTCCTCCTCATTTGCCACATAACAAATAATAACCTGGAGACTGCAAATACAGTGTGCCTGCTGGTATCAGACTGTAAAACCCTGCAAGTCTATGCAGAGTATTGGGTGCCCAGGTTTCTCCAAATGTGGATTATCCATTTGCCTCTGGACCTTATACACTCAGGGCAGAAAAATAGGGCATGCACCACCATTTCTTCACCGAAGGCACAAGATGGGCAATACGTCTCGCCGTTCTATCAGCACATGAAATGGATCGAATAGGTAATGAGCCGTGCCTGAACTGAACATACCGCTTTCTGGCCAGATTTGGTTTAACTTCATCTAAGAACTCCTCAGTCTTATACAGATATTTTATCCTTAAAAGGAGTCCTTCATAGTATCCAGGGCCAGGCTCAACATAAGCATACCAGTTTTAAAAACCCTAAACTGCCTCTTGAGCGCCAACTTGCTAATTAATAGGCAATTTCACCCCGATTTTCCCTGAGTTGGACTAACCCGAGGCTGAGCAATGTATCTCTGACATATTTGAACCAGGGGAGATTGCCAGCCCCGGAGAAGCAAAGTATCTCTTCTAGGCCCTGGCGATAGTGGATCAGTTCTGGAGTGGCCCATAATTTTCTTAAGTACATTATTAGTCTGACAAGAAATTCTGTCTTGGATTGGCCTGTGCCCCAAATCTAGCCTTAACAGGACTAGCGGAGTGTTCACCGGAAGGCTCTGCACTTGCCTAAGGAACCTATTCTCAACTGTTTCTAGGTGTTTAGTTTCCTTGTGACTGTGATAATGAGGTTTCGACATTTTTTGGACTCCTTGCTAACATACACTTTTCCGAGAGGCAAATGTGCTTCAGGCATTGTAAGAAATTGGGTTGTTGGTTGACTGGGGTGCCAGCCCTGGTCAAGCAACAGTCACAATCCCTTGCAGGGTGAAACACAAAAAGACACTAAATTAACCTGTGCTTAATCCTGGGTAGTTTGGCGCAAAAAGTAGTCAGGCTTAACTTAGAGGAAATGTGTAAAGTATTTATGCAGCACAAAAAAGTAGTAAGTTGAAACACAGCACAGGAAAAATCCCAAATCAATCTAGAAAAATAGAGTAAATTTTATTAAATTATTTGACACCAAAACAACTAAAATCCAATCAGTAGAACCAGGGTTTTGAATATTTAAAGTTTAAGGTTCAAAATAGCGCTTAAAAGATCAAAGCGCCAACTGTGGACATCTGGTCACGATAGACGAGGTCAAAGTTGAAAGTTAAGCATGACCGCAATGCAGTGCGGTTCAGCTATAAGAACTGGATTGGGCCCGGTCAACACTAACCTTTTGACTTTCAAAATATTTGAAGAAAAGGTATCTCAGAAGGGTGAAGTTCTGCGGGGCAAGTCTGCAGAAGAGTCAGAGGAGGGAGTGACGTCAGATAGCCGTTGAGAGAAAGCCACAGTGAATATTTTTATCTTCAGATTTAGCCATCGAGATGGAAGTCCTAAATCTTCAGCGGGACGGAGCAGGAGGCTGTAGCTGAAGACAGTTCTACAAGGTCGGATAACCCTATGGCGAAGCACTGCTGAAATATATTTGCTACTGTGGAGAGGAATGTAGCGGGAGAAGCCACAAAGTCAATCCGACCGGCTATGCAACTCGGGCAGTTAGGCGAGCAGGTTGGTCCCAGTCTCTTGGTTCTCAGAGCACTTTTTTGGCAAAGGGTGCAGGACTCACTCAGGCTGGGTCCAAGAGCAGGTTCAAGATAGTGGGAGCCAGTTATGTCCCTTAGGCTCTGAACAGGAGGCCACCAAACTAGCCTTTTAAGTCACTTCTGACAATCTGGGGTGCAGGTGTAAATGTAGGCTGAACAGCAAGGCTGGCATCTGAGGGTTTAAAGTAAAGTCCAGGAAGCAAAGCAGTCATTTCAGGTACAGCAGCAGTCTGGCAGAGCGCAAAGCAGGCAGTCCTCTAGGAGTCCTTGTGGAGGTCCAGTAGTGAACTGAAGAGTGGGCCTGAAGGTCCTATTTTTATATCCTGGTACCCTTCTCTTGGAAGGTGGGTTGAAGTACCTGGGTCTCCCTGCCTTTCCTGCCCTGGCTCCAAGCTGGCTGCAGTGACATTACAGGGTCATTAAACTAATTGTGAGGAGACAGGACACAGCCTATTTAGGTACAAGTGGGGCTGTTCACAACTCCACCCCCTCTGGCGAACCCTCCCCCATCCTGCCTGTTGACGGCCCATTGAGGCGCAGCTAATCCCACTATTGTGTGACTGTCTGGGGGGAATTCAAAGTCTGTTAGCTACACCCAATCATGTGAATCAAGACAGGCTGCAGGCACAAAGGGCTTGAGGGGAGGAAAACACCAACTTTCTAAAAGTGGCATTTTCCAAATTGTAATGAAAAATCTGACTGTACCATTAAAGAGGGGTTATCTTCACAATTGGAATATGAACTTACATTAAAAAAAGAAAAGACAAGCGGCATTTGGCAAAACAGGGACACTTGGTTTAAGTTAACGCTTCGACCGGGAATTATCCACAGAAACCGGTCTGAGGACTGTATCAACATACATTCGTTGTGAGTGATATTATATACAGTCTTTGGAACATCATAAAACAATTAAGGCCTTATTTTAGAAAAAAGAATGTGGACACAGTCATGGGCTGGCAACACTCGTACACCGGGGCTCAAGCAGATGTAGTCTTGGGGGCACTTTGCTTTCTTTCTTGCCCTGGATGTGGGCCCCTGCATATTCCCTCTTATGACTCATTGCACTGGAGTGGCGCTGTCTCACCAACCAAGCACTAGTACTACACTGCCATTTACTTTCTCTCCCCTCTCAATCGATGACATATTGCAGAAGTCTTGGTGAGTGGGGATCCAGGAGAGTCAACAAAGTGACGAGTTGTGAGAGCATGGGTAGGTTTGGTGTCCACTTGTGCTTTACCGCCCCTACACCGGGACTGGCATAGCTTTGGATCCTACTTCCTAGAGGAGTAGGGCCCGTTGTCTCTAGTCAGCTGCCACATTTCACCTTCCAGCTTCCTGGCCCTCAGCTGCACCTGGAGGACAATTCACTCCAGGCCTGGCTGCTTGTGCTGTCAAGAACAGTGTCAGCAGGGACAGATTCCTCTCATCTGTCCCCCACGCTGTACATTGAACATGTAAAAAGACAAACAGGCAGAGACCCATCCCTCCCAACCATGCACTGACCAGTACACTGCTGGGGCATCAGGGTGAGAGACCTTAGACCTTAGACGAATCCTCCCCTGGGGAGGGATATCTTAACAAAATTCTACAGGTTATCGATTCCTCGCAGTCAGCAGTTGAAAACCGATGCAGAGGGCCGTCTCTCCAAGGTGGAGGACAAAGTTGCTGACCTCAAAGCCAAGGCTCCGCCACACTCGTACGAACGAACTCCATCATCGTGCTGAAGATGTAAAGAACGGCTCGAGGCGCAATATTTTGTGCTTTATAGGCTTTCCGGAGGACGCGGAAGGCACTCGAACAGTGGAGTTCCTAGAGGACTGGCTCAAATCCTGGATACCCACTGATGAATTGTCACACTCGTTCGCTGTGAAGTGCATCCACAGGGCACTTGTTTCCAGGCCTCTCCTGGTGCCTTGAGCGAGCTGGTGATTGCACAATTCTTTAACTTTCAAGACCGAGATCTAATCCTATGTGATGCTTGTGCGCAAACTGATCTACGCTGCCAAAACTCTTGCTTTTCTCGGATTAGCCTTGGGAGGTTAAGGCCCGCCGCAGATTCAACAAATCCATCAAACAGAAGCTCTGGGCACTCTACCTGTCTTATGCACTCCTCTTTCCAGCACGCCTAAAGGTGATTTATGAGGAGAAGACCCACTTTTTTGACACACCTGAGTCGGCGTAGGAATGGCTAACGGAAGAAAAACAGATTTGACAGCCGATAGGAACAATGTGATCTGCCCAGTGTGAGGACCGATTGAGCCATTCACCTTCTCCCATCTAGGAGCATGACTGAGTGCCGCCATTATTGACTGGCCGTGAATTCTTGCAGAGCATGCCATAGACTGGCTCCTGTTCACTGGTAGCAGGATCAGCACCCGTGGACCATCTGGATCTGTAACTTGGTCTCATTGAAACATTCCTCGCTAAGTGAAAATCATAGCCACTCGTGTGACGGCAAACAATGTACAGTAGTTTTCTGGAGGGGTCCAGGGTATCTCGTCCCCTTGCGGGATGAATCATTCCTGAGGTGGAGGAACACCAAGGACAAATGTGTTGCTTATCCCTTGCCAATGGCCAAGTCTTTGTCTCTGTGTAGAGTTTGTCATGTGATGGCTGTGTCTCTGTAGCTTGCGTTAAGGGAAATACGTGTACTTCCTTGACCATTCTGTAAGCTGCCTTTGTTTGCAATTTGGTCGGCTAAGGCGTTGCCCAGGGATACAAAGTCCTTGCTGCTGGTATGGATGGCACATTTCACCACGGCCACATGCTTGGGTAGTGTTAGCACATCTATCAGTAATTCTAGGAGGTCCCTGTGGACAACGAGGGTACCATCTGATTTTAGAAACCCCGTCTTCTCCACCTTCCTAAGCTAGAATACACAGTGGTGGTGTCTTAAGCGTAATAAGAGTACCTGGTTACCGTCTTTCCTAAACTTTGGGTTAGGGCTTCTCTTCCCAAGTGTGCGTCTCTCCTAATGAACTCTATTGAGAGCAAGTCAATCGCTTTTATGTCTCTTAAGGCTGGGATTGTTGAGAGTAACTGTAGAATATTGCCTCTGATCAGGGTATCACAATTCCCTTTTGATTTGAACTCTAGTATGAGGAGTAAGGTGCAAGGTGTTCTGACTGGCATCTGATCGAGCTTTCCCATGGGTGGACTTACCCCCCCATCGATGCTGGTCAAATATTTGCAGATTTTGCACCTTGTCATCGCGGTTGGTCGGCGATGATGTTGTAAGGCAGTTATTGGCCTGTGGTGGTCTAGTGCCTACTGATCGCCAGAAAGTTGGGCCTTCTGTGTCTTCTTATCCCTGCACATGTCCCCTTATGTTGTCAGGCAAGGATAAAGGCCCAGCGCTGGGTTACGAGTTGGTTGCCGTCGCTCTAACCCGGCTCATGTAATCTGTCTCTGGCAGTGTTGGGGCTGTGTTGTTTGTGAATTTATTGGTTGTGGCTGCTGCCAGTTGTCTGTTCAGGACTCTCTCCAGTTGATGTGCTTGTGCAGTTGTTGACTCATTCGTTGTAGTACTTGTTTGTCTGAGGGGGTGTCTGGCTCCCACTGGGGATGATTTAAGCATGCTCCTCTTATGCTTCCTGGAGCGCTTTCAGCTTTTGAATTTGACGTACTATGAATGAAATCCCCATTGTGGTCGCTGTTGGTTGCATCAGCCTCATGGCTAATGGAATCTTCATTGCCTGGTATTTGAGGAGTTAGACTAGGTTTGGTTCCCACCGGGTTCAGCTGTGTGGGACTGAAGAGGGGATAAACAGCAGTCAGACTGGTGCCTGGTCTTTTGTAGCAACCGTTCCTCCTGAGTGGACGCCTTTGGGTGGCATTGTAGGCTGGGATTTCCAGGTTGGGGTGCTGTGAGTTCGTAGTCTGGGGATTCCCCAGATGTGCTGCCATTTGTTTCAGCATGTGGGATTTTATTTTTAGCTTCCGCCGGGCCTCATGAATGACACTGCTTTCAAGTTTAAGGCGTCCTTGCTGCCTCCAGACTCCTTTTTCAGATCATTGAATAAGTCGGACAGCATTGATGGAAGTGACGATAGTTTGTCCACTATCAGCCCACAGCTGCAAATTTGGTTTGCCTTCATTTGGGCCCGGGTTATTAGTGAGTTTAGGATCCCCAGTTTTTTGTTGATCCCTCCTATGTAGTGCCAAGTTATTGAGGAGGTCAGTTGTATATCCATCTTGTAGACTGGTACTGTTGTACTTCTACTACCCGTTGCATGGTATTTAGCTGGGGGTCCCACACGTTGGCGGCTTTGGGCGGGGCTGGACTACTTTCGTGCGCCCTGCTGCTGGGGCCTCCAGCTGCAGTCACTTCGACCACTTGGACTGCGTTGGTTTGAGGAGATCTGTGTGGGGGCCCAGATGGGGAGTCCAGTGAATAGGATGTCACCAGGTTGGAACACTTCTGGCTGCCTAGGGATGAAAGAATTTCCTGGTTGTCCTTGAAGATCTCAGATACCTCTGCCTCCCTGCGAGTTTTAATTTCCCTTGACCCAGCGGCGTCAAATGCAGCTTGGGTAATTTACAGTGGTCCTGGTGCGGGCTTAGGGATGGTGCATTTGTATGTTGTGCGATTGATTCCTCCTGTGGTTCCTTCTTGATAGAAGCCTGTGTGTGAGTGGGTGGCTTTCAGAGTAGGAATCTGAATGGGGCTCTGGGCTGTGTAGGCAACTTCACCCCACTCACGCCCGGCAGAGATATTGATGGGGCCAGGTGGCCTGGAATGGCTCCTGCTCCTGGTTGTCTTTGGCGGGTGAGGGTACCTGCAGATCGATGGCTCTATGGAAGGGAAGAGATCTGGGAGTAAGTAAGTGGGAGGTTGAGGCATGCAAGTCTCTACATTCTGGTGGACCCCCCTGAGTTTTGCAGGTTGAGGTATGCTTCTCGGTCTCCTCCTGGCCTTGCACTATTTGGGGTGATTATGCAAGTAGCATGGGTTGAGGTGTATGCATGGTTTTAATAGGCTCTTGCAGACCACATACCCCGCTGCTTGATAAATATGGCAAAACAGTTCAGTTGATTTAATTAAATGCTTTGGCTAGGAAACATCCACAGTAAAGGAACGGGTCTGAGGACTGCCTCAACATCCATTTGTTCTCAGTGCCATTTTATACTGTCTTTGGAGCATCATAAAACAATTAAGATCTTATTTTAGAGAAAGGAATGCAGGCCTAGTCATGGGTTGTAAGTAAGGCCATCTGATAGCGAATGCAGGTGTGTCTTGACCTTGTGTGGACACAATGAGGGCCAGTGGGTGAAGTATCCAGCTGTCCAGCATGGGGAACGTGCGATCGCTGCGTGTACTATGTGTGCTGTCCTCTGATTAGCTGAGTGTTCCTAACTTTATGTGGGATCTAATTTTATTGTGTTTTGGGAATGCGCACACCTTTCTGGCCATATGTGCTTTATTGGGGCCAATCTCCTTGGACCATTGTGGTGTTTCTATCTATCTGTGGGATTTTTCTGAGTTTTTCCTGTACGCATTTGTGCCACCCCACCTGTGATCTGTCAATCAGTAGCTCAGGCCTAGGTCGCAAGGCCTGCGTGACCAAGTATTTCTTACTCTGGATTGATGGATAGGTCCTCTCGGGAGATTGACAACAGTAACTTGATCTTGTTTTTTAATATACATGTGTTGTTGCATAGACTGACATCAATATTAACATCACTAAGGGAGAGGTAGGCCTCACAGTAATGAAAAATGAATTTGGGAGTTTTCCACTACCAGGACACGTAAAACTTAAAAGTACATGCCCTATCTTTTAATTACATAGCACCCTACCCTATGGGCTACCTATCTTAGGGGTGACTTATATGTTCCAAAAGGGGAGTTTGAGGCTTGGCATTGGGGTTTGAATGCCAACTCGACATGGCAGAGTGATACTGCATTTAGGCTGCAAAGGCAGGCCTGGGACAAGTTTTAGAGAGCTACTTAGGGGGGTGGCACAAAAAGGGCTGCAGGTTTACTGGTAGCATTTAATTTACAGGCCCTGGGTATATGTTATACCATTCTACAAGGGACTTACAAGTACATTAAATATGCCAACTGGGTGCCAATTGCACCATGTTTTAGAGAGTGAGCACTGGTTGCCTGTGGTAAAGTGCACAGGGTCCTAGGGCCAACAAAACCGAATTCAGTAAAAAAAATAGGAGGAGGAGGAGGAAGAAGGCAAAAGGTTTTCGCGTGACCATGCAGAGAGGGACAGGTCCAGCAGGCATGAATGCACGCACATTGTTTTAACATTGCCATAAAATTGGCATTATTAAGGGGGATTGCTGGAGGTTCATGGAGAATAGTAAGTGAAATATTGTTACTTATTTTAAAATAAATGATTGTATGGAACCTGTATATGAAGATTATTTGCCATGTCGTCATAAAATGAAATTTAATAAATTATACTTTAACTTTAATCTAAAACACTTGATGACGCAAAAAGGCACATCATGTTAACCGCGAGCAGACTCACACAACAAAATTATACAACGGGGTATATCTTGTACCAATGTTCGCATCACCGCCAAGGAGTCCTTGACTGCTCGACCACAGGAGAGTGAAGGAAATTATGGGGTCGTGTCTACTCTTGGATGCTAAATATTTATACAGAAGGAACAGAAAAGCTTAAGGAATGCTATTTTTCTGAAATTAGTGTCTGAGATCAATATAGTTCGCGCCGTGAGTAATTCAGTTCAGAATAAGTACTGAGGAAGCCTATAGAATAGTAAAGAAAACGATTATTAAAGAAAACTATGGTTCTCACTGCCCACTCTTAACCCAGGCCTATATCTTCATAAATGGCGCACATTGTAAAACAAACACTGCTTTGCAGGCATCGATCTACATGTTAAAAAAAAAAGTTACCTGTTCCGCAAACTGTGTCATATAACGCTGTAATCTGGTCTGGTTATCTGTTTTTTCGCATAACTGTACCAAGATGTCGAAGTCGCAGTACTTCTCGGCCAGAGTAGCAGCCCACTGATACTGTCCCAGATCAACTGAAAAGCAAAATGAAAAACATTAAAAACATTCACTGTGTTGCTCACTCTCTACCAAACCTACACGAGTCCTAGAAATAAAAAATAAATAAGAATGCACTTCTGTAAATTAATTAGTGGCCTTCAGCCCAAATGCACCAGACTTAACGCAGAAACTAGTGGTGTATCCTTTTCTGCCCCACACTCAGTGATATTTCTCAAAACTCCTCACAAGGCATTTTTCGAGACAATGACACACAGCTGATGAGCAATTCGAATTTAATTACGGTCTTTTGGAGGTAAAAGGACATTTCTGGCTTGCTTGGACGCAAACTATCCATATAACTGAATGAGATGTTGGCCCTAAAAAATGGAAAGCCCCTGTAGTTGATACTAAACAGACAGGAAAAATATCTAATTAAATAATATTTATTAACAGATTCATGCACATAAACCTGCAATACAAACTTCAGAAAGGCCCATGAAGACAGAACCCAAGAGGAAACTAGCATCTTTTCATGGCTTGACCAGTCACATATAAGTCCAGTGTCAAACAATGAAAATCAAATTCCGAGACCTGTTAGAGGGTGGGAGGTCGACAGCCGACTCTTGATTTAGCAACGCTGTTAAAAATGGCACCCTCTCCTCTCATTGATGAAGAAGGAAATTTGGTTGTCACTGAAATCTTCAGGAATCATCTGACACCCTTAACCCAAAACAGTGTGTTAGGGGTCTCTAGCACCCGTAACCCAAAACTGTGTGTTAGGGGTCTCTAGCTGGCAAGGGTTTGCACCGTATCTAATTAGGGACCCTTCTTCCTAGTCAGGATAAGGGAGTTACACTTCTAAAATAACCCCTGCTCACTATCCTTGGTAGCCTGGCACGAGCAGTCAGGCTTATCTCAGAGGCATTGTGTAAAGCATTTGCATATAACTCACAGTAATACAGCGAAAAAAAATACAGCAGGACACCACACCAGGTTAAGAAAAATACCCGATATTTATCTGTGCAAAATAAGAACTAAATGATAAAAATCCAACATACAGTTATTCAAGAATATCAAAAAGAGACTTTAGAAATAGATCCTTTAAGTCAAGAGCTGGGTCCGGGGCTACCATGGCGGTGTGAACCAACAACTCTCTCGTCCCAGACGACCGCCGCAGTGCAGGGCCGACTGCAGTGTCAGAAGATCCTAAAATAGTACCTTTTGTTCCGGCCGACTGCAGTTGTGTGGGCCGGCTGCGGTGGGTGTCAAGGCTGCAGTGTGAACAGATCGGTGCATCGTGAGGTGCCCTCAAGTCCCAGTGCAGGCAGCGGCTCGTGGCAGTCGGCCAGGGCTGCAGTGTGAGGTGGGGAGGTGCTCGTTGCGGTGCTGACAGTCACAGTGCAAAATACGTAGTGGAAAGAGAGGGGCCCCTTCAGACACCCAGTGGGACTGGGGCACTGTCACAGTGAAAAATAGTAAAATCCCAATGGGTAAATTAATTTTCAAAGATTTTCACACACTAGATGGGTCTCAAAATGTCATTCATTCCTTTCACTCCCCAACAACATACTGCACTCAGGATTCCTATATCTACCTGACAGACCAATGAATTCAGTTGATATGCAATTTATTTGGTTACAAGTTCGTTTAAAATTATTACATTAAAAGCTAGAATACAAAATGGTACATACCAACAAATTGTTAAAAACAATATGCAATGACAATAATCACAAATAAATACAAAAGCATAAGAAAAAGTTCATGAGAGAGTATTACACCAGACCTATACACTTGGTCTTAGAAAGCTACACATCCCCTGTTTTGCTGTATGTTCCAAACAGTACTTGACAACATTTATATATAATTGGCCGTTCAAGTAGTGCGAGGCAAGGAGGTTGTGTATTGATTCGTGTGCGTCGATGCGTTTCGATGGATTTTCATTTTATACCATCTTTATCAAGACCAAAACTTCACTCTCATTAGGCAGGAAACAGTCGTGAATGGCAAAACGCCTTATATTAACAAGGTTAACTACTGAGTTGACACCACGGCTATTGTCACCCGAAATATAATTCCTTATTTCACACAGACACTTAGTGTGATCCTTGTCAAAAATGAGTGAGATGAGACACAGGCACAGAGTGAGATGAGACACAGGCACAGAGTGAGATGAGACCCAGGCAAAGAGTGAGATGAGACACAGGCACAGAGTGAGATGAGACATAGGCACAGAGTGAGATGAGACGCAGGCACAGAGTACTCTTTAAGCTAAGAGATGCAAACTGTGAGCAGACACAGGTGACATTATTGAAAAATTTGAAAATATAATTCCTTATTTCACACAGACACTCAGTGTGATCCTTGACCAAACGTTTAAAGCCAAACATTTTACCAGAAAACATTTACCAGAGTGACATAAGACACAGGCACAAAGTGAGATGGTGCAGGCAGAGAGTGAGATTAATAATGAAACTGTACTGCCCTTTTGCTGTGACAGAGTTGCTGTGGTATAAACTTACTTATGTTGTAAAATAGTGTTTATATTGTTTACTTATTGTAATTGCCATGTAGTATGTTTGTAGTGGTCTATGTTATTTTTTCTTTACCACAGATTGTAATCATACATAGAAAGATAAAAGAATATGCCGACGAAGGAAAGACGACAAAATATATATAAACATGATTTATGGTCCAAGAAAACACAAATACAAGAATCATCCAAAACACAATCTTCAGTGAAAAAAAAGAATCTTCCTGGTAAGCAAACTAAGGACTTTTTAAGGAAATTAATGAAATGTAAAAAAAAAAAAAAGATGTTCTTTCAAAGAAAAAAAACCCATCTCTAAATACAAAGAAAAAACTGTGTCCCTCAAAAAATGTTAGACCTGTAGAAGGAGATGATATTCTCCATAGCAATAGAAGGAGAAATCAATGTATTGACATTCGTAGACAAATGTTTTATAACAGAATAGTTTCAAATTTATTAAAAAATTTAAAGATATATCAAAAGAAGAGTGCTTTTTACCAGAAAAAAAAAGCATAGTGAAGTTTGTGGATCAGGCATTTAAAGTGAAAAATAAATTATATGGTTTAGTAATCAATAGAATTCGTACACTAGATAAGGTAATCAGTGTTTTCAAATCAAAATGTAAGTGGAAAAGAGTCATTAATCGGACACATTTTTGTGATGTTTTTTCTGGAGAATGGAAGCATAGTTCAAGTTGTGAGCCATTTTTTAATGAAGAAAGTTACTTTCAGGATAATGATTTGGTGCATGCAGTTGACACCAGTGGTCGAGCATATGAGGTGAAGGACGGTTGTCCGGTTGAAAAAGAAAAAATTGTGCTTAGAAATACAGAAGACGTGTTAGCTGATTACGTTTCAGGGAGATGTCCTAAGGCTCCTGTGTATACTTGGAATTGTAGTAGTATTTGTAGTGTGCGACAGGATTCAATTGATTTGTTTCTCAGTTTCTTACGGACATATACGAAGAAAAGTCTAAAACAAAAGATGAAGATTTTGCAAGAGCTAGATCCTTGTAGAGTGAGAGAAAAAACAGGTTTGCATGGGCATTCACTGGCTTGTCTTTCAAGAAAAGTATGTCAGAGTACTTTTCACCATTTTAGGATGTTAGTAGCGCATCTTAATAAAGTGAGGAAATTAGTGAGAAGGTTGTATTATGAAAAAAGTCCAGCACTTAAGCGAAAACAGTTAAACAGTGCTCTTTTGCATGGAACTGAACTAGATGTGAAGAACATTTGTGAAGAAATTGAGTTTTGTTACTTTGGTGAAAAAGAGGACAGTGCAGAAACTGATACAGTAATAGAAGGTAATGTGGAAGAGTATGTACAGATTTCAAGTACAGAACAATTTGAACATGAAATTACAAAGTTTAAGGTGAATTCAAGTGAAAGGCCTAATTTTACTTTTGTGTGTTATCGACGAACTCATTATAAGAATCAGACTAGATTAGTTGATTTATATGTAAAAAGCGAAATGGAAAATAATGATGAGTGGAAGGTTTTTGCAACTTATTTGTTGGTAGAAAATTGTTTTGATTTGGGTTCTGATCAACGTATTTGTAAATATTGTTATAATAAATTAAATGAAAACAGAATGCCTGCTAGAGCTGTTCATAATAATCTGGAGTTGGTAGACATTCCTTCTGAATTGATGGATTTAAATACCTATGAGTCTATTCTGATTCAATGTGTACATCCTTTTCAGGCTATTGTTCGCATGGAGCCTAAGACAGGGAAATTGCCTCCTTCAGATTTACAGAGAGGATTAAAGGGAAGAGTTGTTTATTTGCCTCTAGATTTTAAGAAAAATATTGATACAATTGGTGTAGAAAAAGTAGAAGAGGAACCTCTGGTTATTCTAGTTAATGGTGTTCCGACAAAGAGTAAGAAAATCTGGCAAGAATTAGTGGATGTTAGTAAAGTCAAAAAGGCAACGTTGTATTTGGTAAAAAACAATCACTACTACCAAAATGTATATGTTGGAGAAGAGGAAACAACTGTAGAAGAGGACAGTGATTTCTCAGCTGGGCAAATTGAAAAAGTTGATGTCTCTAGAAGTGAAGAAATGTATGAACATTATAGTGTTCATCCATTGCATTCCAAAGAAGTAACGGGGAATGCTATTGACTTGTTTCAAATGAAAGAAGCAAAAGGAAGTCCCATTAGTGTATGAGAAGAAAGTTTGGAAGCTTGTTGTTTTCCACAGTTATTTCCGACAGGCCAAGGTGGACGATATGATGACCAACCTGTTCAAATTCCTGCATCTGAATACCGGACTTTAAGATTATATGCAGAAGATCCAAGCTTTCGTCAATGCATTCCATATTTGTTCCATCTACTGTTTGAGAGTGACTTGTCTGGACTTTCTTATGCAGTGAACCATATACTGAAAAGTGGAGTACATCTGCAAAATGTTTCGGCAAGGAACTTTATGGATAAAGTCAAACTGCAAGAAAGTGTTTCGGAATCTCAGCGAATTAATCTCATGGCATGTCAGCATGGTACTAACGAGTATTGGTACCGTCGCCATGGGGAATTGAAATGTATGCTAAGAAACTTAGGAACTCCTACATGGTTCCTCACTCTTAGCTGTGCTGAGTATGCTTGGGAAGACTTACTTCAATTTCTACGAGAGGCAAATAAAAACATTGAAAATATTGAATACAAGACACCTGGAGAACTGTGCTCTTTGGATTCAGTTAATGTATGCAGGTATTTCAATCATAGGTTTGAAGCTATGATGTCTTTTATCACAAACAAAAAAAATCCTCCACTTGGAGAGGTTTTGGATTTCTTTTGCAGAAAGGAGTATCAAGCAAGAGGTGCTCCTCACATACATATGCTGTTATGCATCAAAGATGCACCCAAATTTGGAACAGATTCAGATGAGAAAGTGATGAGTTTCATTGAACAGTATTCTACATGTGCTGTTCCGAAAAGTACAGAAGAAAACAATTTAAGACATCAAGTTTTACGCTTTCAAACCCATCGTTGTGGAAAATACTGTCGTAGAAAATACAAATCCATGGACAAGTTCTACACAAAATGTCGTTTTGCATTTCCACGTCCAGTAACATCGAAAGGAAGAGTGAACAATTTTATGTCTTCTCTGCGACATACTGTGACAAGAAAATGACCGAAAAATACATACAACCTAAGAAGAAATGAAGAGTCCAAATACATAAATGACTACAACCCAGTCATTTTGTCCATGTGGAATGCTAACATGGATATTCAATATGTTGCTGACAACTCTATTGCTGTGGCTCGATATGTGACATCTTACATCACAAAATCAGAAAAGACGGAACTGAAGGAAATATAGGAGGAAATTTCACATGAAAAGAGTCTAAGTAAGAAATTATACAGTTACAGTCTGAAGATGTTGTCGCTTCGAGAAATTGGAGCATATGAATGTTCTGATCGGTTATCATCAGCAAGTCTATATGCCAAATCTAGAACAATCATTTGGGTGAGTCTAGGTCTTGCTGCAACACGAAACCGAGTTTTGAAATCTGTACAAGAAATTGAGTATTTGGCGGAGAAAGAACCAAACAGTACAGATATTGTGAAGACAAACATGTTGGATACATACTATCCAAATAGAAGTAGTCATCTTGAGAACGTTTGTCTCTATGAAGTTCTGCAAACCTATACTTTTAAGAGGAACATCACAGAAGATATCAATAAAGGTGTATATGCTGTAATTGGGTGTGAAGGCTGTCTGGTGAAACAAAGAAAAGGCCATTTGATTAATCATCGAAAATTGAGTTGTGAATCTCCAGACAAAAGGGAATTTTACTATTTAGCTCTTTTGCAACTCTTTAAGCCATGGCGTACAGAAGAGGAACTACTTGGAGATTTTCTCAGTTATGAAGATTCGTTCAATGCAACCAAGGATACCATAGAATGTCCTGTTTTTTCAAATTATCTGCAAATGTTGAATGAGGAAATACAGCAAGAAGCTACAATTGCAGCAGAAATTGCTAGAGACAGTTCTCAAGACAGTCAGAGTTCTGCTTCATTGAGTCGGGATCCACTAGGAGGACCAATTATCCAAAATGAAGCTGCCACTGCCATGAATGAAGTGGAAAGAGCCATGGAACAAGCTCAGGAGGATGTAGTTAACTTAGAAGATTTGGAAAAAGAACTAAACGTTGAGCAGAGGCAAATATATGACGAAGTCACAGAACACATTGAGCATGGTTTATCTCATGAGAAAAAAAGAGTGCTCATGTACATCATTTATACCTGTCCGACTGTACGTGAGTGGAGAAGCAGGAACTTGAAAAAGTTTTCTGATTAAAGCAATTGCAACTTATCTGCAGAAAACAACAGAGTCATCGCTGTCTTGTGTTGTTACCGCTACAACTGGGTCGGCAGCACATAACATTAAAGGGATTACTTTACATCGCTTATTGATGCTGCCAGTAGAGCCTGATAATAAATTACAATACCACAAGCTATCTGGAGAAGCTTGTTGTGAAGTTTTTTTAAGAGTCCTAAAGAAAATGAAACTTCTTATCATAGATGAGGTAAGCATGGTATCAAATGTAATGCTTGCTTTTGTGCATTTAAGAATGCAAGAAATTCTTAAAACAGAGTATGATGTGTTATTTGGAGGCAAACACATCATTGTTTTTGGAGATCTACTGCAGCTATCTCCAGTGAAAGGACAACCAGTGTTTAAAATGCTTACACATGAAGATACCAGGAAGTGCCTAGGAAGCATTGGAAATGTTAACATATGGTTAAATTTCAAATATGCAGAACTGCTTCAAAATATGCGACAGGCAAAGGATGAAGATTATAAAAATATTCTACAAGAATTGGAAAAGTAAGTGAGCATGGCAAAGAAGCTTTACATGCACGCTTAATTTCAAATTTGTTTCCAAACGAAAACATTCTCCCAGAGAATATTTTTAAGAAAATTCCTGAAAACAAATCTGTCATATGCTTGATGCCTACTCTGCAAGAATGTTCAATCTTCAACAACAAAATGTTAAAGTTAGAAAATCAAGAGATTGTGAAACTGGAAGCTATTGATAAAATAGAGCATGAAGGAGCAACTATTATTTTGTCAGAAAAGTTTAAATCAAAATTGGATTCTTTAGAGAAGACAATATCTAAAACTGCTGGTTTGGAAAAGACTCTGTATGCATCTTTAAATTGTCGTATAATTTTACGACGTAATTTACATGTGGAAAGCGGTTTAGTAAATGGAGCAATGGGTCATGTTGTTGATTTTGTGAATTACCGAAATAGAGATGGAATTGAATTTCTAAAAATTAAATTTGATGGTAATGAAGAAGTACAACAAATCAGTCGTTGTTCTGCTCGATTTTTGCTTGTGAAAGATTTATATGTCCGCCGAAAACAGTTTCCTGTTTCTTTGGCATATGCAGTGACTATTCATAAATCTCAAGGTTTAAGTGTAGATAGTGCTTTGGTAAATATTGGAAGTTCTGTGTTTAAGGAGGTTATGGCATATGTTGCTTTATCTCGAGTCAGAACTTTATCTGGATTGTACTTGATTGATTTTGATGAGACAAAGATTAGTGCAGATCTAAATTGTGTAAAAGAATATAATAGGTTAAGAAGAGAGTATGCTCCAAATTTACCTCAATATCCTCTATTTGAAAAGCGTGTAGTAGGCCGAAAAAGAAGAAATGAGATAAATTGTAGTGAAGTTGTAGCAAAAAGAAAACAAGCATTTACAATGCAACGGTTTCGCCTTTGCCAAAGTTACAGCTATTGGCATTGTAAATGACAATATTTTTATTTATGTGTTGGTTTTGAAAACAGATAAATAAATGGCATTGTCATTTACATTGCCAACAGCTTAATCTCTTGCAAATGTAAGACCTATTGTACCCTACTGGATTTCACTGAAGAAATTCAGAGTCTGGTCTGCAGGTGTCACGTGACAGATGCCCAATTGACAGCTGAGGGGGTTAAATCGTGCTGGGGTGGCACATTAAGGCAACGCTTGCTGAAAGCACTACACTACCCTACTGGAGTGTCAGTCTTTTTGGACATGGTCCACTCACTCATCTTGAAACAGGAAGCTCGCCACCAGTTCCACAAAAAATACCGTCATTAAATCTTTCCTTTTTAAGGGTTGGACATTTCAGTTGGCGTCTGCTCTCAGTCACGCTCGTCTTGTCGCCCATTGTCAATCACGCGCCTCTCTGTGCCTGGCTGTCAAGTGCCGGCGCCATCCTAGTGCGCATCTTCAGTCAGCCACGGTGTGCTAGCCAACCGAACTGCATTATGGGATGGCATGGTGGGTTAAAGAACCTGTTTTACAAACATGTGTCCGTGCTTGTGAGGAGGTAGTGCACCTGTTGAGGGAGTGAGAGTGTGTTTGCATATGTGCGTGCATGCATGTGTGTGTGTGAATAAGCACTTCCAAGATTTAGTGGGACTAGAGTTTTTATCTACAAATCATTGTTTTCAGCTGTGTTCTAATGGAATCAAAGCAACACTACACCCCCCATAATGCATAGTGTGATCACATAAAAGTACAGAACTGGAAAGAGTGTCCATAATGACCAGCAAGACGGTTTTCACCCTAAGAAGGATGTGCTTCAGTCTCCAGTGCCACGGGCGAGTGGAAACACACACTGTGCTAGTGGAGAAGTAGAAGAAGTACAAGTGTCCATAGAAGAGAAGTAGAGGGGATGCACTCTCCATTCCCTATGCACTCTCCACTCCCTATGCACTCTCCACTCCGTATGCACTATCCACTCCCTATGCACTCTCCACTCCCTACGCACTCTCCACTCTCCACTCCCTACGCACTCTCCACTCCCTACGCACTCTCCACTCCCTACGCACTCTCCACTCCCTATGCACTCTCCACTCCCTATGCACTCTCCCCTCCCTATGCACTCTCCCCTCCCTATGCACTCTCCCCTCCCTATGCACTCTCCACTCCCTATGCACTCTCCACTCCCTGTCCTGGGTTCCCTTGGTGCCAGCTGACCAGCTTATAAAACAAGCGTTGGCATAGCCAATAAGTCTTGCCTTTGGGACCTTATGTGTTTAGCCAGAACTTTTGGCTATGTTGTAGAGCATTGTGGCTGCTGTGCATTATGTTGAAAAGTTATAATAAAAAGTGTTAAGCATTTTTGTTACCTTTATACAAACGAAGACGACATTATATGCAACTGAAAACCCTGATTAAAAAAAGATTTTAACATAAAAAATGTTGTCTACTTTTTTTTGTACTTGCACTGCTGGCAACTTCTTCCTGCCTGTTCTCATGCTTGTTTGTAAATCCATTTTTTTGTTATCGGGAGGTGGACAGAAATAACGGGGGAGTGGAGATTGGAAAACAGTAGTTTAATTAGAACATGTGAGATCTAATAAAAACAGCTTGGCACTTCTTAACCTGAGCTTCACATTGAGCTGCGGGATTCAAGTCAGCGAGAGTGTAAGATGCGTAATTTCAATCAGCACAATGTTCTTTTCACTACTCTTCGGTGGCGGCAGTACATTTTTCTATTATGAGCAGAAGTAGTACACAGTAAGGGCCATCCATCAGTAGCATAGGAACATCAGATCGGATTGTGAATCAATAATCTTACTGGTGAGCACTGGCCGACAGACAATGTATAGTATCTAGCCTGAGGAGATAGCACATCGCACTTTAAAACTGCACTATTCACTTTAGCATATTAAGCAACTAAGAAGCAGACCCCTGACTCAGGCAGGTGGACAGTATCGCTATTTCTAACTACAAAAATATATTATTTCCAGTCTTCCATATTTCATCATATGGTTTTTAAGAAAATAGATACCGGGATATTTTAATGAAATGACGCAGAATATAAAACACCCAGATGCTATTTTTTCTGCAGTGCAAATTAACAATAAGTCGAGAAGATACATGAAGTGTGGGACTAAGTTGCTTTGAGATTTGTAGGGACGGGGCAGGGACGATGATAATTTATGCTCATTTTACAGTATTGGTTTTAATTAATCTAACGGTTAATGCATTTTCACTTTCTTACTTACTCCCCCTCTTCTTTTCCGAAAGGAGCTCTCCACCTTTCGGGTCTGGGTAGTGGTTCACCATCCCTCCCAGCTCCTAGTTTGTAACACTCTGCAAACGTGACTGCGGGCCGCCGTCACTGGTGTGTTTTTCAGGTCCAGAATGACGTTTGTACCGCATGTATCCTTACCCGGCCCATGTGAAACAGGGTTGTCTGGTATGCGTCACTTCTCTATCTGCCGCTCTTTCATGCTCTCTGTAGCAGGCGCATTGACCTTCTGAGCCATCACACCGAAACAAAGGGCGATGTGAGTATTCTCAGCCCTGCTGGAACTGGAGTTGTTTAGGGCACACTAACCTACCGGGTCGCAGTAGTTGGGACTCCCGCCACAGACGGGAACACACGTTCTCAGCCGAGACTCCGGGTTCTGCCCTGTCGTGCTGTTGGGGTTTTATATCTTTTACAACACCTGCATGTCAAGCAGCTTACTATTAGTAGTGGGGAACCCAGAAGCAGAGATGCTATAGGGGAATTGTACCTCAGGGCGCTGTACTGTGTTTTAATTCAATGTGTATTGAATATGTCTTAAAACACATGTTTGCAGAGTGTGCTCCTCCATTGCGGCACTCAAAGCCCCTAGCAATCATCATTATTGTGCTGCTGTCACATGTCAGACTCTTGCTGATAACGGTGGTGTTTTAAAAGGGCGTGACCTGCAGAACGGGGACCCCATTAGCAACTACCGTGCATTTTACGGGGTGAGGAGGGGGGCATTCTCCTCATATATAGGAATGTGGTGTACTCATGAGGGCTCAGGCATTACTCCGCCCCAAACTCTAATCTCTGCTCAGGGCAGTCCGAACTTTGTCTGTTGAAGTTACTGCCTCGAGTTGCAGGAGTATTTGTAAAGTGCTGCAAGACTCACTGGAAGGCATCAGGCGCTGTACCAGAACTGCCGGTCGCGTTCATGCAACGGTGTTCCTGTGGCTAAACCATGAGTTTGGGCTTTCCTGCAGATTTACGGTCCGGACAGAGTGGAAAGTGCAGGCGGTGAAGTGAGCGGTGCGGGAATGCTGGCTCACATTCCAACACTGCCCGGTGCTCATGACTTTCCATCAGCGTGAGCGGTGCAGGGACCCTGTCTAATATTCCAGCACTGCCAGCTCTCTCCCTTCCCTTCAGAGTGAACTGCGCTGTCACGGTCTCACATCTCAGAGTGAGCGGTGCAGGGAACCTGTCACACATTCTAGCACTGCCCCAGCAGTCGCTAACCCCGGTTACGTTAGCAGGTTAGAGGCATGGGTTCCGGGCTCACTGTACATCACCGAAGTTCCCTCTTCAGAAAGAAAGTGGTTCACACTAAAAGGTCTGCCCACGGGCAGTGCGTCTACGGCATCCTTCGCACCTCTTGCTCCTGGCTCCATTCGGATTGCTCATGGGGACAGAGGCATTTGACACCACCTGAGCGTGGCCTGATGCCAGGCTCGACCTGGCAACAGCGGCTTGTGCGGATGTGGCTGTTTGTAAACCTGCACACTCGTGTTGCATGCAAAACACTAACAAGCACCTACGAGGACACAGGGGGCGGGAGAGGACACGGACGGCGGGAGGGGGCGGGAGAGGACACGGACGGCGGGAGGGGGCGGGAGTGGACACGGACGGCGGGAGGGGGCGGGAGTGGACACGGACGGCGGGAGGGGGCGGGAGTGGACACGGACGGCGGGAGGGGGCGGGAGAGGACACGGACGGCGGGAGGGGGCGGGAGAGGACACGGACGGCGGGAGGGGGCGGGAGTGGACACGGACGGCGGGAGGGGGCGGGAGAGGACACGGACGGCGGGAAACGTGCACAGGACAGCGAGGGGGGGGCGGAAAGGCACACGGAGGGGGCGGGAATGGACAGACTTTCAGTGAAAGGGGAGGGAACGGGGAAAAACGTAACTCCGCCCTGGGAAAAAATCTCGGGAACGCCCCCGAATCTGGTCCGGCCTTGACGGACAGATCTCTGTTCCAATGGCTAGCCTCCATTTATGGAGCTAGCCAATGGGACAGGGGGGCGTATTCCATTTTCCTTACTGAAATCAAGAGATTTCTCTGGAGGCGGAGCTAAGAGCTCCGCCCTCCAGCGAAACCTAAAAAGTAGATGAACCAGTAATTGTAAGCAGAAAGGTAAATGATTCAGTTAAAGATGTTGTTGGATTTCAGTTTGAAAACAGTTCTGGTGTCAACTGCTATGCTAATGTAGTGGTTAATGTTTTTTTTCTCCAAACTGTACAAGAACAGATTGTTGAAAATCGTGATCAAAGATTTTGTTGTTTGTTGAATTCTGTGCTTGAGAAATGTAGCAGTGATAGAACAAAAATACAAAGTGTTTCTGAAATTCGAAATGTTTTAGACATATGTTCTGGTCTAAATCAATTTTCACAGAATATTCAGCAAGATTGTCAGGAATTTCTAATGTATATGCTTGTTGTATTGCAAGATGAAGGTGTAGATGCAGAAAATCTTTTTGGTCTTTCTTATAAAAGGCAGCATAACTGCGACAATTGCTCCTTTTCAAGTACTACTACAATAGACACTGAAAGATTTATATATTTGACTTTACCAGACTGCAAATCAGTGTCTTTTAATAATCTAGTTAGAGAAGCAAATCAAAACATGGTCTGTACTCAATGTAAATATGCAATGCTATCAACATTATTTATACAAAGATATGGACAGTATATAATTTTAATGTTCCAACGATGTAGACCTGATGGAACTAAATTGACAACTTTAATTAAAAAAGTTGTGGCTTCTCAATTATCAATTTCAGGAAGAACCTTTGCAACTGCAGCAATTATTTTCCATGATGGTCCTTCGACAACATCAGGACATTACACAGCTTATTTAAAATGTCAAAAAGGCTGGACTAATTGTAATGATACTCATTGACTTTCAAACAGCGTTTGCCTTTTGACTTACCAAATTCTTACCGAGTATTCTTACAACCGAAATTTTAGGAAAGGTAATTGGCCTATGAAGATTGGAGCAGTTAATAAAACTTATTGAAACGTTGTATGGGTTTTTTAAACACAATCTTTTTGATTGTGTTTTTTTTGCCCGCTGTCATATGATGAGTAGTATTGAACTCACTCTTTTAAGTGAAATTCAATATATTCTGAGAATAGCAAAAATAAACCATATAACATGTTGTACAAGTTATTTAGTTTTTTGTATTATGAAATATATATTATACTCCCCTTGTCCCACACTCACTCACCTTTTTCCACCCTCTATCACCCCTCTTAACTCCCCCTCACTGCCCTTCTCTCACCCTCCCTCACCCCCGTTCCCTTACTCCACTTCCCTCACTTATCCTCATTCCCCAATCCTAAACTGCCCTTCCCCTCACTCTGCTCCCGCAGTCACCTTTTCACAGTCCCTCTGCTTCACTCCCCTTCCCCTTCTTTGCTTTCTTTACTCCCTCAGTCATTCTCTTTCCCTTACTCAACTTACTCCACTTTACTCACTCCTTCTCTCACTCCCTCTATTCTCTCCTATTCTCACTCCTCTTCCCCTTCTCCCACTCTCTCTCGGTTACCCTCACTCCCATTGTCCCCTCACTGTCTTACGCCTCTACACTCACTCTCACTCACCTTCCATCCCTCATTGTCATGAATCCACCCTCAATCACTCCTCCTTCCCGGTCACTTACTCCCCTTTCCTTACTCCCCTTTCTTCCTTTAGTTTTCCTAACTCACATTCCTTTAGTATCTTACTCACCTTCACTTAATTTCTCTCTCCTTCTCTTCCTCTCTGTCACTGAATGTACCCATCTCATTATCCTCTTAGTAATTTGCTCTCCCTGTATTTCTTTTTCACTCTCTCTAACCTTCACCATTCCTGTTTCCCTTTCTGTGTCCTTCACTCCTACTTTATCTCTTACTACCCTTTTATGACTTTTAATCTCCTGCCTGGTCTCTTGTATTGTGAAAAAAATATTGAAAATATTATAACTTACTTTTTTTTCTCTTCCACAGATATTACATTTAGTAAAAATATGTAATTAAGTTTACATTACTTATAAGGTAAGTTTGACATACAAAATTTACTTTCTCATCACTCTTTTCCTTATCCTCACTACTCTTCTCTCACCCACCCACACCCCTGTTCCTTTACTGCGCTTCCCTCACTTATTCTCAATCCACATGTTTACTCCCCTTTCCCTCACTCCTCTCCCACACTCACCTTCTTTCAGACCTCCTGCTTTACTTCCCTTCCTCTCTCTTCCCTTCCTTCCCTTCCTTCTCTCCTTCACTCGTTTCCCTTCCTTTACTCACCTTACTCCACTTCACTAACTCCTTCTCTCACTCCCTCTGTCCTCTCACTTCCTCACTCCCCTTCCCACACTCTCTCTCTCTTAGCCTCATTCTCTCTGTCCTCTTAGTCTCTCACTCCTCTTCTGTCACGCTCACTCCCTATAACTCAGCCACACTCCCTCACTTATCTTTCTTTGCTCCCTCACTCAGTCCCTTTCTGTCACTCTTTCCTTCACTACCTCTATCCCCTCACTTCCTCACTCCCCTTGTCTTACCCTCACTCACTTTTTTCCACCGTCTTTCATCCCTCTCTACTCATGCTCTCTGCCGTTCTTTCACCCTCCTTCACCCCGTTCCCTTAATCTGGTTCCCTCACTACCCCTCATTCCCTATCTTTCTCTCCCTTTCCCTTTACTTTCATCCCCCACTCACCTTCTCTCAGTACCTATGCTTCAGTCTTCTTCCCCTCTATTCTCTTCCTTCGCTCACTCACTCATTCCCCTTCCCTCACTCACCTTACTCCACTTTACTCACTCTTTCTCTCACTCCCTCTGTCCTGTCACATCCTCATTCTCCTTCCCTCACTCCCTCTCTCTTAGCTTTACTACCTCCGTCCCCTCACTCTCTCACTCCTCTTCCGTCACGCTCACTCCCTATAACTCTCCTACACTCCCTCACTTAGCTTTCTATGCTCCCTCACTCAGTCCTCTTCTCTTACTCTTTCCTTCAGTCCCTCTGTCCCCTCACACCCTCACTCTCCTTGTCTCATGCTCACTTGCCTTTATCCACCCTCTATCACCCCTCTTTACTCACCCTCACTGCCCTTCTCTCACTCTCCTTCACCCCGTTTCCTTACTCTACTTCCCTCATTACCTCTCATTCCCCATTCCTTCACTCCCCTTCCTCTCTCTCCCCTCCACCACTTACCAGCTCTCAGTCACTCGACTTCAGTCCCCTTCCCCTTCCTTCTATCTTTTGCTCCCTCAGTAATTCCCCTTCCCTTACTCACCTTACTCCACTTCACTCACTCCTTCTCTCACTCTCTCTGTCCTTTCACTTCCTCACTCCCCCTCCCTCACTCCCTCTGTCTTACCCTCACTCTCTCCATCCCCTCACTCTGTCACTCCCCCTTCACTCACCCTCACTCACCTTGCATTCCTCACTGTCATCAACTCATCTTTACTCACTCCCCTTCTATCATTTGTTCCATGAGTCACTTTCTCCCCTTCATTTAGTCATTTCATCCAAACAATTATGCAGTACACATTCATTGAAAAAAAGAAAACGACACAATATGTAAGGAATATAGGTATTTTTGGAGAATTGGAGGTAGTTCTGAAAAGAACTCTTTTTTTTCTTCTTTTTTAGTTTTAAATTTTTTTTGTAAATTTTCTGAACGTTTTTATATTTTTTTGTTTTTTTTACAGAACAAAAACAAAACTAGGGAATGCAAAATTGCTCAACAGGAGCAAAAAAAGGGAAAAATTAGGGATGAGGGGCGCAGCGGTGATCCTTTTTCTTCCTAATAATTAATTCTATGCTTTGCTCCCCATAACAAAGCAATTCATCGCAGTACTTGCATACAAATTTCAGGTCTACAAAGTCCGGCTGCACAACAGGTATTAATCTTACAGCTTAGTGCCCGCGGGTCGGTGGCTTCTGGACAGAGGTGGTGGAGCACATTGGTCGTGTCACGGGCCTCCGGATTGCCCTGACTCCGCTTCATTGTCTCCTGGCCCTGGTCCCCAAGCCCAAAAAGAGGAATTTGTCCTATAAGTTGCTGCAGTTGCTACTGGTGCTGGCGAGGCGGCGCGTGGCAATCACTTGGATGAGGCAAAGGGCCCCTGAGTTCTCCCTGTGGCTTAGGGATGTTAGGGAATGGTCCCTGGCTGAGGAAACACACATGCAGGGCACGCGCCGAGATGAGAAACTTCAGGAGGATTTACTAGCATGGAGGATGATGTGTTCTGAGGCGTTTCCTAGCGATGATTCGGATGCCACCAGCGCTGAACTGTTTACCCCTGATGAGTCTGGAACCGAGGAGGTTGTAGTGGGAGGCGGGGAGGAGGGACCCGTTTCGGAGTAGAGCCCTGTTGGACGCGCACAAAATGTTCCCTATTGTATTAGAATGCGATTTGCTCTGATCCCAGAGATTTGCTTGTGACTGTGATATCTGCACCCAAATGGGCCGTAAGGAGGTAACCGATGTATTTACAAGTACTTTATTAGCGATGCCAAGTGTGGGGGGGGGGGAGGTATGTTTTATTGTTACATGTTAGACTGTGGGTTTATCAAGAAAACGGAATGTAGAGGACGATGAGAGACGGGATCAATGGTAGACGGGGGGGTCACAACAAAAACAGCGGATACGAGCGATACGCATTTAGTTCAAGCCAACGTTTATGTGTTTATATTTTGGCACGCTCTGCCCTTACGCCGCCCGGCCTCCGGGCTGTGGGCTACATGGCTGTGTATAATCCTCTGTGACCACTTTAGTACTTCTCGTCTATCAGTGCCTATCAGTAGACTTACTTGCCTATGTGTTTTATGCTTTTCGCAATAAAAATATTTTTAAAAAAATAAAATCTTACAGCTTGACTTCCAGAAGGTGTTGGTTCACCAGTCGAGGTACTGCCGCCATCTCTTGGGGGATTGCGTGCCAGGTTCCTGACACTCTCCCGTGCATAGTTCTGGGGGTGCCTTCTTTGTACATGTCGAATCATAGTGGCGTTGCCAAAACTGTATTTCTTTCTTGGGTCACCACGTGATAGAATTGTGTGACATATTTTGCATTCCACCTTTGCTGCATTTACTTTTTTCTCACCTTCTGGAATGGTGAAAAACTTCCAGATGAAGTGCTCCTTAATTTTTGGCTGAGGAGGGTCCTCATGTAGAAACTCATCAGAGGCACTGCTGCTTGGTGCTCTTCCAGCCATTCTTTTCAAAGAATTCAAGAGGAGAAACAGGGAACAGGTCTTGCTCTCTCCAAAGTGAAAGAAATGGTTGGGGTTTTCATTAGTTGTAAAAAAAACTGTGAACAACCAATGAAAAGTGTTATTTTGAGTCACATGACTTGACGCGCTTACGCGGCACGTATGTAGGCGCTTACGCGGCGCGTCTGAATGACGTTTTGCTAGATTTTCGGAAATGCGTTTAAAGTTAAAATACGGTTATTTAAAATCAAAAATACTACTTTTATAAGTATGCCACTGAATGTCTTGCATTATTGTTTACTTTAAATACATACTTATATATTTTTTCTCACGCGGGAATAGCGCTCACGCTACGTTTACGGGTGCGCGTACCCTGAGCGCTCCGAGGTAAACTGATAAAAAAAAAAACACAGGAAAAATACATTGAAAAATTAATTTTAGAAAAATAGACTATTTAAATAATTTTATTAAAAATATAATAATTAATAGTTATAAAAAAGCTTTTAAAAAAACTTAATAATTCACTTTAAATCTCGCAGGTTACACACTTGTTATAGTAAGGAATTAGCTTTTAAAAAACCTTTGAAATTCACTGAAAAAACCATAGGTTTCACACCAGTTATAGTTAGCTGAACATTTTACTCATACAAAACCATTGAAATTCCCACGTTATAGTTAGTTGGACTCACTATAACTCGCGCGCCCGCAATCCACTGCTAATGATGTCACATATTACATCATTCATGACATGGTCAGTGACATCACTGATGACATCTCAAATGACATCACTGATGACATCTCAGATGACATCACTGATGACATCTCAAATGACATCACTGATCACATAATTCATGTGATAATATGATGCACCTCCTCACACTCTAATCTAACCTTTGATACATCCAGTGTTGAATACAGACTACCATTCCTGAAACCATTGACACACCAATACCAGTTACTACATACGCACTCACTGATTCCTAAGTCTACACACACATCGACTCATTCACCCATACAATCACTCATACATACAGTCACTCAATACAACACTATCATATGCACTCATACACCTATACAGACACTCACACACTGCCACTCATCCATGGAGTTACTCACACACCTAGTCAGTCATGCAAAGAATCAATCACACTCCCATTTCCTCATCTATACAGTAATACACACAAAACCTTACTTATTCAAACATAGTCTAACACATACTTACTCTCTTTTACAATCACTGATACAAGTACACATTGATCCATACAGTCACTTATGCAATCACAGGCTCTCATGTATAGTCATTTATATATGCCAACTCTCATATGCACTGTATTTTACATATGTACTTACTTGGACATGTAGCACTGAGATATCCATTCACTAACCAACACACCCATGCACACAGTCAACCGCCCATACAGTTGTTTTCACATGCACTCTTGAACCCATACACCAAGTGAATCAACTGCTCACACATGTATGCACAGAGTCACACACCTCCTAGCCACCCACACACACACGCAGCCTCACATACAAATACTTGGGCAACCAATCAATAACTCATATAGCCACTCATATAGCTACTGATCAACACATGCAGCAGCTTACACAACAACAGACATAATGATGCACACATTCAGACAGTTTAGACACTAAGCCATGCATTCAGGAAGACACATTTAATCACTCACTCATACAGTCAGTCACGCACCTACTAAATCCTTCATCCAGACACTTATACATCCACTCATTCTTCAATATGTAAAACATATTTAAACTTTACAGAAACACACAGACACTGGATGATGTCATCAGTGATGTCATTTGAGATGTCATCAGTGATGTCATTTGAGATATCAGTGATGTCACTGACCATGTCATGAATGATGTAATATGTGACATCATTAGCAGTGGATTGCGGGCGCGCAAGTTATAGTGAGTCCAACTATCTATAACGTGGGAATTTCAATGGTTTTGTATGAGTAAAATGTTCAGCTAACTATAACTGGTGTGAAACCTATGGGTTTTTCAGTGAAATTCAAAGGTTTTTTAGATGCTAATTCCTAACTATAACGAGTGTTAAACCTACGTTTTTTTCAGTGAATATATATATACACACATATACATACACACATTTATACATATAAATACAAATATACACATATATACATACATATAGACATACATATAGACACATACACAGACACATATACATGCAAATAGACATACTTAGACACATACAAATATATATATATATATATATATATATATACACACACACATATAGATCGATATAGACACACACAGACATATAGACATATACATATAGACACACACACACACACACACGGTATTAATTCCGTTTTGAAACTTCAAGTGTTGAATTCATTTGACAGTGACTTGGAACTCCAAGGAAAGTTAAGGACAGAGTATTCCTATCAGAAGACTATTGCTAAACATTTTAATTTTTGTCTTCAACATTTCTCCACCTACCATCAGTATCATTTAATAAAGACTATCTCAAGTCTTGCATTATTTGGGTAATTACGTTAACATTATCAGTACTTATGTAATGGAAATGTGAAATCTGCAGTTATATATATATATATTTTTATGTGTACCCTCTGTAGGTACTAAATGCCATAACTCCTTGTAGAGGAAAGACAAACAAGGAAGTCACCCCCAGCAGGGCAGCCTCTCTTGTTTCTCTATCCACTTCCCCTTTCACCCGCACTGTATACATATTTAAAGTTGCCATTACAGTTGGTGTGGTTACTGGTAGAGGGGGCATTGGGTCCAGCTTCTGCGCCTGTGGAATTCGCTAAGTAGGTCCTCAATTGGGTCTCACGGGTGCGAAATATTTCTTTAAGTACTTGGACTACTCAAGAGTCTATAAATACAATGACAAATTAATTACAATACACACACAAACCATATGGGGTATCTTAAGAGCTTTTATAAATTTCTTCATTCATAAAATACCCTAGTTTACATTTGCAAGTCTGTCAAAAATACATAGTGACAAGTAGCATGTGCCAAGGGTGACATTTGGTGCTCAGTGCTGTAGTGATAGTGTAATATATACAAAAGTGACTGGGGGAAGAAAGAGGGAGAGATGGCCAGAGAAAACAATATTTCAAGTCCCTCTGCGGACTGAATGAATAAGTCTTATCGCAGAGTCTCTCAACTGGTCCACAGTTTATATTGTCGACGTTTCAACCCAGGGTCTGCACTATTGAAGGGTCAGTACGGGTCTTCATCAGACTTGGACAAGAAATTAACAGCCGGTTGAGATTAAGATTTAACGGTCCGGTTTGTGTTTAGGTGTGTAGTGCCAAACGACATTAATGTGGCACACATGGCGGCAAGAACTCACCTAAGCAAGCCCAGGCGGGCTCACAGGGTATGGCACCATTGGGGTCCCTCTCAATGATAGGGCTGGTATCCTAGCAGGAGCCCGGTGTCTCCTTTATAAAGTGAGGCTAGGTGAAAAAATGGGCGCAATTATTACTCTCCCGTTTATCTAGTTTTTCATTTCATAGTCATGATCAGTGCTGTTGGAGAGAAAACTCACCTAAATTCAGTATGTGTAGAGTCTGTGTGCTTTCAGTCTCAACAAACGATCAACATAGGATCCTCATAATTGTTTAAACCTTAGAGTTGTTAGCCTTCCTATCCCATGCGATTTGCTCACCTTGGCTTCATGGATGTGGCATTTAAATTGCTTCCTTCCGCTGTAGCGCCCGATTCCGCTTTGCAGCCGGTAGTTGAAAATACCAGTTAAATCCCGTTCACCGTGCGTGTGGACGTTCCGCACAGAGAACGCGTCTGGATGTTGCCAAGCAACCAACTCGGCATTACGTTTCTGTTGTAACATGTAAAGTTCACGTTATATTTGGAAGGTTGGCGTTCCAGCTTTTCCTTGTGTTCTCTCCCTATTCCCTTGCTCATTGGACATCGGGTGCCTACGTCACTGAATTTATCAGGCTCCGTGGTTGTGAGTTGTCATTCTAGCCCCAGCTTAACAGTCCTGCACTCGCGGGTCTTTATAATTATAATAAATTACTTATATAAACTCAATTGGCCTTGCGTATTACCTACATTGACACTTCAGATGGCGACGAGGACGGGATACGAAAAAAGTTCAAGACCCGCCGGTGTTTGACAGAGGATCGTCTCGTTTCTTCAAAATATTCTTTTCGAGGCAAGTTATTCAGATTTCTTTGTTCGGGGCGTGTTATTCAATGCTAATTAATTTTTTTTACTTTTCATATGAGTACGAGTTAGGAAGCGAAAGAGTGTTCCTTTGACTCAAGACTCGGCGACCTTCTAAGATTTACTTTAAGGCAAGTTACGATATTTCGATTTTTGCCTAAGGAGTTTTCTAGCGCTAATTCATTCTTTCATCTATTTTCTTTCATGTGCTGATGCGCTGAATTTCTCATATTCGACAGCGTTTTCGAGGAAGCAAGTAGCATTCTCCTCAGCTGTGAACTGTCAACGGTCAGATCTATTTCAACGTCGGCCGTTGGAATTTTCAGTTCAGTGTATCGGCCAGGCATTCCTGTCAGCTGTAACTGACATTGGGGCTGTTTTCTGATGTCATCGCGTAGCCTACGCTTTGGAGCGTGACTCCATTTTGTTTTCTAAAAAGGTTATTTTTCTCTCAGAACATCGTTATTCATGAGAGGAATTTAGGTTACTTGTTGAAAGAAAAACGGATTTTACCTGTTTTACATGTTTAGAATTTCTCTTTTCAATAAGCTTTTTCTTTCATGAATCTAAACTTGACATTTAGAATATTTAGTATCATTTTTGTGAAATTAGTGAATGGTTTATAAAAAATAAAAAAAAAATTTTTTTTTAGAGTAATAGTAAGTTTTGAAAATAGCGTTTCTTATTAAGAAAGAGGTACAAGATAAACTTCCAGAAATGGCTACAAATTCAAATATATGTGCTCCAGCTCCTTTCTTGAATGATCCAGGGAAACCAAGCATGAAATGGAAGAACTGGTTGAGGGCTTTTGAGAGTTATTTAATCGCAATAGATGGTAAGAATTATGATCCGGAGAGGAAGGTGGCAATTTTGTTTGGATTATTGGGAGCAAATGGTCAAGAAATTTTCGATAGTTTGCCTGAGTATGAGCCACCCCCGGGACAGTTTATACCATTAGATGAATACCAAGAGGCGCTCAAACGTTTGGAAAGGCAGTTTGGAGAGGAGCCTAATATTATGATTGGGCGTCATCATTTCACTATGCGTAAACAACAGGAGAATGAAACTGTTGAGGAGTATATTGGTGCTTTGCGTGTTCTAGCAACTAAATGCGAATATAATGACATGGTAGATATATATATTAGGGATCAGTTTGTTTTTCACTGCCATGAAAAGAAAATTCAAGAGAGGCTGTTGTCTTGTAAAAATCCTGCTTTACAAGAGGCAATTGATATTGCCAAAGGGATTGAGAGATCTCTTCAGACATCAAAAGTTTTATCTGCTTCCTCAAACTCAAGGGCTGATGTGTATGTTGTTAATGATTTAAAACAAAAGTACCCTGCTTATGAGAAAAGAAATAGAGATGGGAAGGGGACTGATTCAAATGTTATTATATGTTATAGATGTGGGTCAAAGAACCATAAAGCTGATTTTCAAGGATGTCCAGCACAAGGTAGAAAGTGCACAAAATGTATGAAAATTGGTCATTTCTCTACATGTTGTAATAATTCCAGATCTCAAAGATTCCAGAAAGTGAAAGTAAGTTATGTTAATGATTTCGAGGAGGATATGTGTGCCAATATTGTTCTGTCTATTGATGACCAAACTGGAAATATTAAGGGTCCATTAGGTGTGGCACACATTGGAGATGTAGAGGTAAAGATTATGGCAGATTCAGGATCTCCGATCACTATCATTTCAGATGTGAAATACGCTAAATATTGGCCTGATACAGACCTGTTTGCTACTGATATATATGCCAAAGCATTCGGAGAGTCTGACATTAATGCATATGGGTATTTTTATGACTTGTTAAATATAAAAGGCAGGATAATTTCCACCAAAATATATGTGGCTGAAAAGGGAAAAGACATCGTAGGTTGGAAGGATTTAGCTAAGCTGGGCATTATTCTTAAACCAGGTGCGGATGACCCTATTGTTCTGGACGAAAATTTTGTACAAGCTTCTATTTCTTTGGTAAGTCCGGTGGTAAGTGATGATTTGGAAAATATTCTTAACAAATATGAGTCTTTGTTTGACAATAGAATTGGTTGTGTTAAAGGTTTCGAACATGAAATTAAGTTGAAGAAAGGTGCAATACCAGTTAAACATAAAGTAAGGGCAGTTCCTTTATCAGTAAAATCTGATTTGCAAGAACTCTTAAACAAGCTGGTCGAGGAAGATGTAATTGAGCCAACAAATTCCTCAGAATGGATTTCGGCTATTGTTTTAATTAAAAAGAGAAATGGCGAAATTCGTTTATGTGCAGATTTGAGGTCGTTAAATAAAAATATTGTTGTTGATTGTTTCCCTCTGCCAAATATACAGGAGATTTTGGCAGCCACTAGTGGATCAAAATATTTTTCAATTATTGACCTCAAGTCTGCATATCATCAGGTGCAGTTATCAGAAGTGTCAAAGGAGTTGACCACATTCATCACTCCTTTGGGTGCTTTCAGATTTAAAAGACTCCCATTCGGGCTGGCTTCTTCTGCCAGCGTATTCCAGAAATTGATGGAAGCTATTTTGAGTGGAGTTGACGGAGTACAAAAATTCCAAGATGACATTCTTATACATGCGAAAACAGTTGAAAAACATAATGAAATATTGAATACTGTTTTAAGTAAATTGTTCAATAGAGGGATGACTGTATCTAAAGACAAGTGTAAATTTTTAAAAGAGGAGGTTGAATATTTAGGCCACGTGTTAAGCTGTGAAGGTATTAGGCCCAAACTTGATTTAGTTAAAGCTATTACTGATGCTCCGAGGCCATGCGATAAGGATGCTCTTAGATCATTTCTCGGACTTAGCGAATATTATTCGCGGTTTGTGGATAATTACTCCGGTATAGTTGAACCTCTACGTGTATTGTTGCGCAAAGGTGAGAAATTTTTGTGGGGTGAAGAACAAGATAAGTCTTTTAAAATGATTAAAAATGCAATTCTTAATGCTCCAACTTTGAAACCATTCAATCCTGAAGGGCATAATGTTGTAACTGTGGATGCTAGTTCAGTGGGTATTGGAGCAGTATTCTCACAAAGGGTTGGCAATGAAAGTCATACTATCGCTTTTATTTCTAGGAGGTTACAGGAAACCGAGAGACACTACAGCACCATAGAAAGAGAAGCATTGGCTTGTGTCTGGGCAGTTGAGAAACTAAGAATGTATTTATGGGGCAAAAGTTTTGACTTGGTTACAGACCATAAGCCTCTCACTTTTCTTATGGATGGTTGTGGCAGAGGGAATGGAAAAATTTCATCTAGATTAATCAGGATTCTGTCAAAATTACAAGAGTATAACTTCACTATCAAACATATTTCTGGAAAATGCAATGTGAGAGCTGATTGTTTATCACGCCTTCCACTTGAAGTTGATGAGTGTAAGGAATATGATGACACTGAATGTGTAGTTTCTTTTGTAAACAGTAGCAATCTATTTACCAGTATTTGTGAGGAATCTGATTGGGTTTCGCAGCTTAATGATGACCCTGTATTAAGTAAAGTCAAATTATTTATTTCCAGTAGCTGGCCCCCAGTAAGAAATTTGAGTTCAGATCTGAGAACGTATGCACAAGTGGCAGATGATTTAAGCATCGAGGACGGGTTCATAATGAGAGGTGAACTGTTGGTACCCCCTCCTAAGGTAAGACAAATTCTTTTGCAAAAGGCTCACAGAACTCACCTTGGATCTACATTAACCAAGAAAGCCCTTAAACAATATTATTGGTGGCCAGGTTTGGACTCAGAGGTTAATTCATTTGTAGAATCTTGTGCCACATGTTTGAATTCTGACAAACGTTGGAAGTCCAGAGTTCAGGAGTTGCAATTAGTGGACATACCATCTTCTTCTTGGAATAAAATTGCCATAGATTTCTCTGGCCCTTTTTATGCTTTAGAAAGTTCATGTAAGTTTTTAATGGTAGTTTGTGACTATTACAGCAAATGGGTCTATTTCAAGTTTGTTCCCAATATAGATTCTAAGAGTGTTATTCAATTTTTAGAACATCTTTTTACTATCGAAGGTTTACCTCAAATTTTAGTGTCAGATAATGGTAAACAGTTGACATCGGAAATGATGACGACATTTTTGAAGAAAAATCGAATTTCACAAGAAAAGACTCCTTTGTACTCCCCCAGATCCAATGGGCAAGTTGAACGTGTCAACAGGTTCATTAAAGATGGGATTCAAATGGCCCTAGCAAACAATCTATCAGTTGTTGAATTCACTCAAGATAGAGTGGATATGTATAACAGAACTGTCAATAACGTTACCAATTTCTCTCCTTTCTTTCTTATGAGAGGTAGACAAGCCGTCACAACTATATCACCCAAGCTTTCTGTACATCAAAAAGGGAAAAGTGACTTTACAGTTGTGGATGATGATAGTCTAAAAGTCAAGAGTTCTATCTGCAAGCAACAACTAAAATCCAAGAAATACTATGATGACACGCATAAAGCTGTTCATAAAGACATTGTTGTAGGGGATTGGGTGTTAGTGAAAAAACCATTTGTAAAACAGAAAGGAGATTCTAAATTCTTTGATCCTAGCGAAGTTGTAGAGGTATCAGGAGGTGCAATTCGTGTTTCAGAATTGGGTTGGAGGAACAAAAGTGATGTAATCAAAATCAAAGACTTTCAAAAGAAGTTGATGTCTGATTATAAAGATCAGAATACTGTATCACTTTCTGATAGTTTTTGGTATGAGGTGACATCTAGTGATGAGAATAAGGTTAATGATAAGGAGTCTGAAATGTGTCCCTTTTCAAATCCCAATGGTGAAATGTGTCAGCGAAAAGAAACTGCTGACGTTGCATTAAGATCAAATAGAGAATTGTGTTTAAAAGATGCCTCTTCTAACTTTCAAGATTTGAATTCCCAAAGTTCTGCTGCAAATATGTCCAATGAAAGTGTAAGTTTGCAGGATGAGCAGGAGTTATTGTTTTATCCTAATACTGTTGAATCTGCTAGTACAAGTTCAGGAAGAGTGGTGCAGATGCCTAGTAAGTTTAGAGATTTTATAATGTATTAATTTCATTTACTCTTTTTGATGGAAGGGAGATGTTGTAACATGTAAAGTTCACGTTATATTTGGAAGGTTGGCGTTCCAGCTTTTCCTTGTGTTCTCTCCCTATTCCCTTGCTCATTGGACATCGGGTGCCTACGTCACTGAATTTATCAGGCTCCGTGGTTGTGAGTTGTCATTCTAGCCCCAGCTGTTTGCCTTAACAGTCCTGCACTCGCGGGTCTTTATAATTATAATAAATTACTTATATAAACTCAATTGGCCTTGCGTATTACCTACATTGACACTTCAGTTTCCTACCGGGATGTGAATGAGCCTGACCAGGGTTCGTGGCTGCTATCCGACCAAACTCTTCTTAGTTGAAAAGTTGTGTGAACATTAATTTGTAGATTACTATATTTGGTCGATTCAATCCTCCAAAGTATTTTGCCATGCACGAGACCGTCGTGCATGGGGAACGCGTCATTCTGGTTGTTAGGCAACCAACTGGGCACATCTCATTCGCTGTGGTGCCGTGATTGACAAGGGGCCGGCCAGCGTTCGCTGCTCCTTTCTGCATATGTTCCATTTGGAAGGATTTAAAACAATGAAAGGGGATCGGGTCCGTGAATTTAAGAATGATATTTACATCAATATGCATTGTATACAGTGAAGATGAAAGTAAATTCGTGCATTCAGTGACATTATGTACAGTGCAATTAGGTTACATATGTTAATCTGCCTCCGATAAATATCAAGACAGTATTCTTTTTGGTACAATAATTACAGCAGTATGTTTTGCAGAGAAATCAGTTCTTGTTCAGAAGGGTTTGCATTCAAGGTGTACAATGCATACCGACTTATTGACAGTTATAGTCGTTAAATGCCAAGCAGAGGTATATTTTCCGCATGTGGAGACATGCTCACCACATATACATTATGTCTACGGTACAATACCTAGGGGTAACATAAATAAGTACCCATGGCCCAGGTCTTGCAATTACATAGTCCCTTGTGTGATAAGCAATGTGGTAGTTCATAACAGTAGATATAAAAAATTTTAAATGTGAAATTCGTAGTGAAACATTATATATACAGTTTAGTAATTAAAGTCGATAGTCTAGGGCATTGTCACAGAAGTATGATTACTGAGGAATGTGGCCGAATGATTACAGCTGTCCCATTTGTCTAGCAGTTTCCTCCATTTCGTTCAAACCTGTCTATACGGAGTTAAGAGAGGGGATCCATCTACACTCCTTGTAGTTTAAGGCCATTGCGAGTGAGCCACCCCTAGCGTTGGCGCTGATTTTCTCTAAGACCTACCATTTCATGTTTTCTGGGGAATGGTTGTGTGAAGAGAAGTGTTCCACCATGGGTGCCCCCTGTGTTTTGCATCTTATTCTGCTCATATGCTGTAGGATTCTAGCTTTTGCTTTCTGGGTGGTTTGTCCAATGTATATTAAGCCACAGGGGCACAGAATTGTATAAATTACATGGGAACTGTTGTAGTTTGTGAAGTGCGGCAACTTGTAAGTTCTGTTGTTATATGTAAAGGTTGTTCCCTCATGACACAGGGCACACACTTTGAAGTGTCCACATCTGTGATGTCCAGTCACCGGTGGGAGGCCCAGGTGGCTGCTTAGATCTGGTTGTTTTGGTGGTTCCAGGAAGGCTCTGACAACGGTATCCTTAATGTTTCTTCCCCTCTTGAAGGCGAACATGGGATCTTGGTTAGTTTGTAGCTCACTTGCCACCAAGTTCCAGTACTTCTTTCTGATCTTTTTAATGTTGTTACTCTTAGTATTGAGTGTTGTAACGCAAACAATATTGTTGGGACTCCCTAGGTCTTTCCTTGACCTCAAGCAACTGGTCTCAGGGACCGTACCAAGCACGTTTTTTGGCACGTTTCAGTAGGCCGGTCGGGTATCCTCTTTCCTTCAGACGAGTTGTCAGAATTTCTGACTCTTTGAAAAAGTCTTTTCTTCGGGAACAGTTTCTTTTTAGCCTCAAGTACTGCCCATAGGGCAAGTTGTCCCTCAGGTTACGGGGATGATGTGAGCCACACATGAGCAATGTGTTCCTTTCCATTGGCTTACGGTAGAGGTCGCAGTATAGTAAGCCATCCTCAACGCGGAATGTTAAATCCAAGAAATCCAAGATATCAATTGCTTCCATGTTGCTTGTCAGCGTGAATTGAATATCCCTCGTCCTGGTGTTCAACTATTGATGGAAATCCATCAGCTCACTTGTACTACCAGACCACACCATTATCACGTCATCGATATATCTTTTCCAAAGCTCAATCTTATTGAGGTAAGGATTCGAATGACTGTACAAGTGTTCCTCCTTGTAGTGATCCATGAAAATGTTAGCTAGACTTGGTGCGTAAGTGGCTCCCATCGCCAGTCCCTTGCATTGGAAATAGAACTGTCTTCTGAACACAAAATAGTTCTTTTTCATTGCAATCTCAAGTAGTGAAATCAGAAAGTTTGTTGGGATCCAGTGTGGTCTGGGTCGTGCATCCAGTGTGGTCCTGATTACCTCCGAGGCTTTGTCCTGCGGGATCGATGTATTAAGCGAGGACACATCCAGTGTTACCAGTATTTGTATTTGGCAGTCAAAGGTCTGGCTTTCCAGTAGCTGTATAATGTGCATACTATCCCTCACTAAAGATTTTGTTTTGGGGACCCAAGGTTGTAAGAAATGGTCAATGAATTGGTTCAACGGTTCCAAAGGGATCTTAAACCGCTTTTGTTCTGCTTCCCAACAGATCCTATGTTGATCCTATGTTGAGACTGAAAGCACACAGACTCTACACATACTGAATTTAGGTGAGTTTTCTCTCCAACAGCACTGATCATGACTATGAAATGAAAAACTAGATAATGGGAGAGTAATAATTGCGCCAATTTTTTGCACCTAGCCTCGCTTTATAAAGGAGACACCGGGCTCCTGCTTGGATACCAGCCCCATCATTGAGAGTGACCCTAATGGTGCCATACCCCGTGAGCCCACCTGGGCTTGCTTAGGTGAGTTCTTGTCGCCATGTGTGCCATATTAATGTCTTTTGGCACTACACACCCGACAAACTGGACCGTTAAATCTTAATCACAACAGGCTGTTAATTTCTTGTCCAAGTCCTGATGAAGACCCGCACTGACTCCCCAATAGTGCAGACCCTGGGTTGAAACGTCGACAATATAAACTGTGGACCAGTTGAGAGACTCTGCGATGATACTTATTCTTTCAGTCAGCAGAGGGACTTGAATTGTTTTCTCTGGCCATCTCTCCCTCTTCCTCCCCCAATCACTTTTGTTTATATTACACTGTAACTATAGCACTGAGCACCATATACCAAATGTCATCCTTGGCACATGCTACTTGTCACTATGTATTTTTGACAGCCTTGCAAATGTAAACTAGGGAATTTTATGAATGAAGAAATTTATAAAAGCTCTTAAGATACCCCATATGGTTTGTGTGTGTATCGTAATTAATTTGTCGTTGTATGTATAGACTCTTGATTAGTCCAAGTACTTAAAGAAATATTTCGCACCCGACAGAACCAACTGTATTCTATCATATGATTGCCCAGGTTCTGAGGGATATTGGGTTACCCCATTGTACGTAACCTCAATTGGGTCTCGACACCATCTTGTGCAAAATTGAGGTTTCCTCCTACATGTTCATTGTTTATTATTTCTGAAGGATGCAGTGAAGAAGAGTTATGTTTATTTCCATTGATGTTGTTCTTGCTGGTCTTGAAGAAAACGTTAACAAAGAAACAGTAGTGTTGCATTTGTCAGTGCCCTTACACTATCTCGCTGTACTGCATTAATTCACAATAATGTGCTGTTTTTTTAGCTAGTTTGTCTTGCCATATCCGGATGACATTAGCGCAGAGTGGGCAGGATTAGTATTCATGAAGTGGGATACTGCTTAGATGCTCAGGCAATGTGGTATTTTATGAAATTATGCTTTGATTTGCTAGTGCTGTAGCTCACACCATGATGCGTTTTCTGAAAAGGATTTTCTATGCAAGAAAACTGTATATAAACCCATAATTTTGAGGGTGAGCCAAAATACTTTCTGTTGCTATTATGGATGCTGTCTGTTTTTATATTGCTTTTGAGGCTTACTTGTGAACTTTTCGGATTTTTGCACATCATTCTGTATAGTGCTATTTACCAAGAGCCTTCATGGCATAGACGTTATGCATTTGCATTTATGATTTCTATACTGTAACTTTTGAATTATTGGAATAAATCTTTGCTTTTCATTTCTGCCCTAGAACTCAGTTACTGTGTTTGCCCTTACTTAATTGACTGTAATTTGATGTGCTGCAAGGTGGCTTATCTCAAGGACACATTACATTGAAACATTGAGGTTAAACAGTCTCCAATCCCTTCACCCATGGGTATGCTGTTGAGGTAATTTAGTAAGGTCTAAAAATGTAGGGGGTTCCCCACAACCACATTTCAAATACACAATTCAGATCTATATTTCCTTAACTATGCATCCAATTATGTTCTGTGATCAACTACATTTTCTCAAGTGATCACTCTTCCAACAAACACAAATGTTTAATCAATTTCTAAAACCAGATATTTTAGGGAACTCACTCTTTTTTGGATTAAATAATAAACAAAATCAGTCAATTTCTGTTTAACATTTCATTTCTAGTGATGACAGTTGTTACCTATGACCCAAGTTAAACTTCTTATTTTATCCAAATAACAATCACTTACGTAGAGGAGCCAAAAGCTCTGACCGCTTCTGTGTGTACTCCATTTCCAGCTCGTCATATCTATCTTGGTGGTTGGGTGTGTCTACAGATTTCAGCTGAACAACATAACTATCCAAGAAAGAATCCAGTATTGCCACCAGCTGCTCAGTCAAAGTGTTGCGTAGGCCACTGTCTGCCTGAGGATATACTTTCTTGAGAATAATTCCATGCTGGCGGATTATGGCTGGTCGTATTCCTGCAGATCCACTGGATGCTAGAAGAAGAAAATATTTAAGTTTTTGTGCTAATTTACTAGCATCTTTACGTTAGCAATCTGAATAAGTCACCCGTTTTGATGCTGAACACATGTATCAGCATAACAGATAATAGTGAAGATGCAAAAATCAACTATGTACATTAGCAAAAGGAAAGGTTGTTGTTAGAAAGAGTCAAAGTGGTATTATTAGAAAAAGCAACACAATATATATCATGCAGACACAACATTTTGTTCAGTATACAGAAATATAGCTATTTATTGATTGCAAGGCTTAAAAAAAGTAAAAGTTTTTTGGGCTGAAATAACAAATTGTGAACAATAATTTCTATGAAACTAATGGGCTCACCAGGGACTGATTCTCCATTAGAGCTGTGGGGCTGCATCCCCCTGATATTCCTTCCCGTTCATGTGCAAATAATAAATACATTGATTTGTTTAGAGGTAAGATTATATATCTATACAAATCGATGCATTTTAGTCTGGGCGGTCTGTCCCAGGCTGCCTGCCCTGCCTCGCTGTGAAGCAGGAGACGGAAGCCAGGCAGTAAATTAACTTTAACTGTGACGCATGGCTTGTTGTTCTGAAGCCCTTTATAATTAACTATCGCCATTGCAGTCTATGGCAGTATTCTCTATTGGCCAGTGACGCTGTCAGCGTCATGCTTTGGGGGCGTTGGAGTCAGTCTCCCTCCCTCCGTGAGAGCAGGATCCGTCATTCAGAAGCATAGATCCCACTCTTTCCATTCGTCACAGGTAGGTCTGAATGCAAGCACGTGTGTGTTGGTGCCTTGTTCTCGGAAATGGTCAGTGGGCGCACTACACGGACAACTTCACATCACCAGGAGACACTGACCTGTTGGCAGCCAGATCTACCATGGCAGCGAGTGTTTGTAATACACCAGCTGGACCGTAGTGTGTATACTACTTCTACAGGTAAGAGCTCCCGCAGCTTACAATACTGTTCGTCGATGATAGTGCTGACTAAGCAGGATACTGGCGATTTGAATCTATAGACAGTCATGCCGATATATTACATACCGGCGGAGCAAACCGCTTGTGATGCGGCGCCTAATCCCAGTTAATAACTCGCCGCTGGAGACTTCAGGGTGTTTTTTCCGAAGTTGCACGCTTGGCACAGTCCCTTTGGACGGGAGGCTGGCAGAGGACTTCTCTGGGACACATCCCAGACTTTTTGCTATTCCAACAATTCAAACTTGTAGCTAAAAAGCAAACATTCTAGCAGTCAATTTGCGCAAAGTAACGTTCTCACACAAAAAGAGCAGCCAGCCTTGTTATTTGGGGCCGGAGTCCCGCTCAGGAGAACATTAATTTATTGGAACTTTGTTCCTTAAAGAATGTGCGTTTCTGAACTCAGAGAGTGCTATGGATAAGCACAGAGAGTAGAAAAACACACTTATCACAGGGAAAAGTTAATATTAAAAGCGTAACCCTTTCACACATTAATGCTACCATTTTAGTTTTCACTGGTAAAATGATGTGCTCTGATGGGTGTGTTATCATCATGGTCACTGGCTTGGTTACACAACCCCATGGTTCTTTGCTGTCGGTGGCTATGTGAAGTGTCTGCAGCGGTCAAGCCTCAGATATGGGAGCAGTGAGAATGTGTTCTTTGCCTAGAAAAGTAAACTGTCACAAGGCATGTGTCGGGTGTCTTTTAATGCTGCTGGCAAAGAATGACATGTATCCTCTCCGTGAAAGACCATGGAGTGCTATGGGCAAGAACATAGTTCTGTTTTAATGAAAGACCACACATTGTTTAGCACATTTCTTAGTCTGGACTTGTACTTTTGCTTGTCAGAAAGGAGAGCTAAACTTTCATCAGACCGTATACCACCAATAATTTCACATCTTAATCAACTTTTTAATTTCCTCTTCTAGCCTACCAACTTTACTTCTGTCAACTCCGATTATAAGGGCAAAGCTGCTCCTCTCTCCTAATCACTAAACAATCAAACCTTTAACAATCAACACCGGCAAGTTTTCATACGTAGGACGCAAAGGCTAGAACTAGTTCTCAGAAAGGGGGGGCATGGCTAACTCAACAAGACAAGACATATCTGGCTGAGCTCCCGGCCCAAGCCCTCAATCCCCCAAATAATTTGTGGCAACTCTCATGAGAGAACTCCAAGTTTAGGGTAACCTGCATAACAAGCACAAGGTGAGAAATGTACCCCATTCACCTTGGAAAGCACAAAGTGGACATTGATGTACAAGAGAAAAGTGTCCAGGGGACGTCGAAGTACCATGGACAAGCATTGAGCGGACATTGATTTACAATACTAAAGTGTACATTGGAGTTTGAAGTACATAAGACAAGCCTAGAGCGGACAGTGATTTACAAGAGGAAAATGTACAGTGACCAGCATTGCAGCACACAAGCCATTAAAATATCTCTGCTGACTATGTGTCCATTTAACAGATCCTATTTGTACCATAGTCGCTGCAGGTTCATGTCTCCACGGGTTAACACAGTCTTTCATCCTTCTGATTTTGATAAAAAGAGAACCTCTAAGATTGATAAAATGAGAACCTCTAAGTTGGTTAATAGTTTTAAAGTCTGTTATGAAGTTCTCTAGTTATACTGAATAAGCAGATAACTATGCCAAATTTATATGAAATATTTTTAATAATGTCATAACTACACTTTCAAAGTTGCAAACAGAAGGGGGAGAGAGAGAGTCAGTGGATTCAGTCTCCCTGGTCATGCGAATAAACAAAGTAGAATCCACTCAGAGTGATGGTGATCCCTAAAGTGATGGGGAACACACAGTGTTGTTTAAATGCCCCTCACACACCAACAGGCCCCTTGGTGTCATGCTTCATCATCGGGGCCTTCGCACCCCTCTGCGGGATGCGGCGTGCTACGACTCGCGACTACGCAGGAGCACTAAGTAGTGAACTATGTGAGGAGGTGTGTTTATTAAAGGAGTGAGTGAGGTGAGGTGAAAGTGAGTGGTTAAAAAATACCTGGCACGTAGGTAAAAAATAATTTTATTAAATCCTCGGCTGGTATTAGTAAAAGAAGTGCAAAGTGGGGTTGTAAAAATACATGTTAGGGTATTACAACCGCCTCAAAGTGTCAACATGTTTCGGAGCGCAGGGGCTCCTTCAGGACAAGGATAAGCACAGACCCTCCCCTTACTCACATGTAAATGTAAAAGTGTATATAAAAAAATTATTACAACAATGTGTAATGTACCTAACAATGTTTATATATAGGTGGGTTCAGTTGCGCCCAATTGGCGTTCGATGAAAACCTGCAAAAAGAAAGCATAATAAACACACTGGTCTATAGTACACAAACTAAGAGAGAAAAGCTGGTTCTCTTAGTGTAAAAGGGTAAGCCCCAAGTGAGGGTCGCAAAACCCTGTAAGGATAAAAATGGACAAACACAGCAACATACAGACATACAATCACAGTGTGGAAATACTCTCTACTCAGGTGGAAAGAGAGAGAAAAACAAACAGGTTTATAAAAGGGCTTACTTATAGTTCTCAAAATCAAAACCTCATGAGCCTATGCGTGTTATTGGGGGATCCTTCCTTACTGCTCAGTAAAGTAACCTAAAAGACATTAATACGTGGGATTTAGTTTGTTGTACACACAAACTCCCTTAAGCATCAAGGTAGTACTTAATGTCATGGCCCAACTCACGGTTACTGCAAAAGCTAGTTGCCTGCCTTCCCTCAACGCGGCTCCGATGAAGTGAGCGTTGGAAACGCTGGTGTCCTTTTTAGGTCTCGCCTGTCGATGCGCATGCGCATCGAGCTTGCGAGCCTATTGCGGCCTAACCACGCTTTAACTAACAAGCAAGGAATCGTGGCGATTCCTTGCAGTGCCCGTGACTTTTAAGCTCAATGCGCATGTGCATTGAGCTTAAAAGCGCGTGCACAGCCGCCCGCATTCCTCCGACACCTTTGAAGTGAAGCTTAGCTTCACTTCAAAGGCCCGGCTTCTTCACACCCACATGCCGCTCTCGCTCTCCCCGCTCCGCCCCCTCCCCTGCCCGCCGTGTGACCTCGGCTTACACTCACCCCTCCTTTCTCCCCTTTAGGCTGCTTTCGGATGCTTTGTTCGCAGCTTGTTTGTTTTTCGGTGATGTCAATGGTCTCCCATTCATATTTCTTGATCCAGGTGCTTGGGTATGTCTTTCATGTCTACAGTCCGTTTTTTCCCGTTGTTTTACCAGAGTCCAGCCCGCTTACCTTCCCCCCCCCGGGGGCGCTGTCCATCCAGCTGAACCTCGCAGTCGGGCCGCCTGTGAGAGCTCCTGCTCCTCTTGGCTCCCCAGAGCATCTTCCCCCGTCTGTTGCTCCCCTGCTAGTCGAACGGCCGCAGCGTGCAGTTTTTGGCGAACATGCTTGATCTTCCCCATCTCTGCAAATCACACGAACTACAAATAACAGCACACACGTGGAAGGAGCCGGACCACAACATCCGCCTTTACCGGAACGGAAGCAACAAGGTTGCTCTCCCTGAGCTCTACCAACACTATTGAAAAACTAAAACAGCGTCGTCCCGGTGCAAAAACAGTGGGGCTATCTTCGACAGGCAACTGATATTTTTCCTTCAGTTTGCTGCGCTTTAACAACCAATACCCGAGTCACATGCTGTTGAAACGGTTTTGTAGCAAGTTTATAACCTCTAAGTGCCCTTTTTAAAGACCCGTCAGTTACTCTTTTCAACCAACATATTTTGTGTTTTTTAAACAAATAGTGAGAGTTGCAGCGTTTGTCCAGTTCCTCGAAAAGCCCCGTAAGATATTTATCGAATTAGGCGCTAAAGTGTATTTTCAACATAATACTGCTATAAAGGCGCGGAGAAGCACAATTTAAAGATGGCGTTTTCGTTAGTCGGTTTGCTTTCAGTAGCCAACAATGGAGTGCTGTGCATATGTTATTAGATAATTGCTTATCTTTGCTTCGCACATTCCGTGCGCAGCGAAAACGATAAAGAGCCTTGCATAGGCAGTCCCGTTTCTGTCCTGTTTAAATTAAATAATTAATCGAATCTTAAATATGGGATTACATTGGTTAATTCTTACGCACGGGGATCGTGCACGCTGGAATCATATTTTTGCAATAAAACGAAGTTGACCCAAACCATCGTGGACTCTTGCTAGGACATTGAGCTCCTATTTTACTGTGTGTGCCTCTACCGTTGGAACACACGTTCCCTTTCTTTCTGATTAGTCTATCATATTTTTGTAATAATCATTTTATTGGTATGTTAGAAAAAAACATTTATGAAATTGTATCCCTTAACATTCCCTCTTCCTTTAAGTGGAAATGCTGATATCCTGGAGTGCATTCACTTCAGGATGCAGCCTGTATAGATCAATAAGAAATCGTAAACAACAAAAAGAGAGATTGAGACACATCAGTGTGAAATCCAGATAGTAATACATTTTTTCTCCATCACCTGACATGATGATTATGCCTTCTATTTTTTAATAACTTTATTAACCGCCATTAAAAAACATAAACAACCACAAAAAAATAAATTTAACTACCACTGTGAATAAAACATAAACGAAACATCACATGACCAAGCTCCACCAATTTTGTATCAGCATTCGTTAATCACTCGTGCATGGCTTACTTTTTTTGGTATCACTTGTTCTCTCTCTCTCTCTCTCCCTCCCATAACTCTCTCTCTCTCTCTCTCTCTCTCCCATAACTCTCTCTCTCTCTCTCTCTCTCTCTCTCCCTTCTCTCTCTTTCTCTCTCTCTCTCTCCCCCTTCTCTTTCTTTCTCTCTCTCTCTCCCTCCCATAACTCTCTCTCTCTCTCTCTCTCCCTCCCATAACTCTCTCTCTCCCTCCCATAACTCTCTCTCTCTCCCTTCTCTCTCTTTCTCTCTCTCTCTCTCTCCCTCCCTTAACTCTCTCTCTCTCTTTCGCTTCCCTTCATTTACTCGCCCACGCAACGCCACTCGCCCACGCAACGCCACTCGCCCACGCAACGCCACTCGCCCACGCAACGCCACTCGCCCACGCAACGCCACTCGCCCACGCAACGCCACTCGCCCACGCAACGCCACTCGCCCACGCAACGCCACTCGCCCACGCAACGCCACTCATCCACGCAACGCCACTCATCCATGCAACGCCACTCATCCATTTGCAAAACGGAAAATGTTAAACTCTTCTATTGCGAGACCTATTGCATTTTCAATGCTTGTTATACTCTCCTAATTAGCAATTAGTTTGTTGTGGATTGCCTTAGCAATACCGACCCAGACCCAGCGGTAGCAGACTGGGATGAATTGATGAATGCCCGCAAAAACCAAATTAGAACAGCTTTACATGGCCTCTTGATGAGGGAATATTTAAGAAACAAAATAGCCCCGCAGGGCCTATTGGTTAAAACTGAACCGTTTATCTTCCAGGATGACCTTGTTTTTAAAAAAGCGTGGTCACTCATCTCATGGCACTGCACCAGGGACTGGCTGGTGCTTATAGTCCAAACTGCCGCAAGAAAATCTTTGGAACTTAAAGTAGAGATCCAAAAACTGGAAGTTCAGTTAAAAGCTTTCATTTCCCCAGCAGACATAAAGAAAGGTTTGGAAGAAATGAATCAACAAATGAAAGAGTTTGAGGCAACTTTAAAACAAAGCAAATTTAATAAATTGAAAAAAGATAAAGATCGATTTACCCCTGAAAGAGCCTACCCATACACACAAGCAGACTATGTAATGAAGGATAACACAAGTGACACTGACAGTGTGAACTCTGATGGTAGCAATTCAACTACAAAATCAGGAGGTTTCCAGCAAAGGAAACAAAGAGGTGGGTTTCGACAACAAAGATCGCAATTCCCCCGCCAGAGAGGCTGGCGAGGTTTCCAAGGACCTCAATTTAATCCGTATCAGAACCCTTTTCAGTTCCCACAGTATCAGTTTGTCCCTCAACAAATGGGACAAATGTACCCCCAATGGGTCCCAGAACAAACCAATACACCTCAAAATGCTCAGCCTTTTTTATCCTGGGGCCAGGGATCCCGCAGGGGGAGGAACAAGAAGGGCAACAATGTCAACTGGCAGCCCGCAGAGGAGACAGACCCACGGGTGCTGACGAGGAGCATGACGGCGAATCAAGCTTCAACGAGCAGCAGGGGGACCTAGTGATTGACATAACTCCATGGCCCCTGACTGAGTTGCAACAAAAGGTACTCAACAAAGGCCTGGGATATGTCCCCACCAACAAACCTGACATTTTTCTACTGCATAAGGAAATGCAGGACTTTATGAGAACCATCAAGTTGAGGGCTTTTTTCAAAGATAAGGAACCCTTTTTGGAGACCTCGGACACAGGGCTAAAACCTAGGTCAACTTTCACGCCACTGGATAACCAACTCCCGGTGGAGGTGCTGGCTTTTGAAAAAGCAGTGATGCAGGAACTGAAATGTTTGGAAACCGAGCACAGGGTGTTTCAAAATATGAGCAGAATGGAGAATGAGGCAATAAATGAGTTGAGAATGAACAAAAACATTACCATAAAACCTGCAGATAAGGGTGGAGCAGTGGTTATTCAAACTACCACGGCTTACGACAGAGAGTGTAGGAGACTTCTCTCGGACAGTAGTAATTACCAGATCCTAGCTGAAGACCCGACTGAGTCCTTACGAGTGCAAATAGGTGGTATGATTGAGGAGGCTCTCGCACATGACTGGGTAACCAAAAAAAGAGTCAGAATTCTTGGTTCAAAAAAATCCGCGCATTCCGTATTTTTATACTATACCGAAAGTGCACAAGAACCTCGAGAATCCACCAGGACGGCCGATTGTGTCCGGTATTTCATCTATCTTGGAACCACTGTCCAAGTTTGCCGATGCCTTCCTGAGACCTCTCGTACAGGCCACTGATACCTATCTGAGAGACACGAAAGCAGTACTTCAACTGTTACAAAATCAGACTTTCGATCCCACCTCTCAGATGCTTCTAAGCCTTGATGTGGAGAGTCTCTACACGAGCCTCCCACATGATGAGACTTTACAGATTATTGAAGAAGTACTACACTCGACCAATTGGAAGTATCATACCCCTCGCAGTGTAGTGATGGAGTGTATCTCACTGGCGCTCACTAAGAACTTTTTTGAATATGAGGGCACTCTATTTTGGCAGAGTCACGGGACCAGCATGGGCAGCACTTTTGCCCCTAGTCTGGCGGGACTCTATGTCCATCATCTGGAATCCTCTAAGATCCTACATTCAAACAACCCCTACAGGGCGAGGATTCTTACATGGCGAAGATATATTGACGACATTTTGGTTATCTGGGAAGGAGATGTGAACTCAATTTCTGAGTTCATGCATTGTCTTAACAACCAGAATGCATTCCTCAAATTCACCTACCAAATGTCAAGCAGTACCATGGTTTTTCTGGACTTGAACATTTATCATGAGGCAGGCGTCTTGAAGACGGAGACCCATTTCAAACGGACGGCCAAGAACTGTCTCCTCAGATTTGACAGCTTTCATCCGCGTCATCTGAGGGAGAACTTACCATATGGACAGTTTCTTCGCCTACGTCGGAACTGTAGTGACATTGCGAAATATAAAACTCAGGCCAAGGATCTCAGCATGAAACTGAGACAGAGAAAGTATCCTGACCAGGTGATCCAGAAGGCTATGAAAAGAGCCAGAAACAACAACCGAGAGGCCCTCCTGGAGGATAACCCTCAGAGAGACAACCAAGCGGATAGAACAGTCTGTGTTACCGCATACAGTCCAGTAACCAATCAGGTTACGAAACTGGTCAATAAACATTGGCGTATATTAACAAGTGGTACTCTATCACTGGAGAAACCTCTGTTTGCACACAGAAGGGGTAGGAACCTGAGAGACATGCTTGTCCACACAAGACCCCGTCCTATCAAAGAAAAACAGCCAAGACTGCAGGGGGTACAGGGCCACCATCCATGTGGCAACTGCAATAATTGTCACCTCACCAAAAAAAGCCAAACTCTTACTTTTTCCAATGGAACTAATTGGGAACAACGTGCATTTACGAACTGCAACAGCAAGAATGTTGTATATTTGATCACATGTCCATGCGGGAAAGAATATGTGGGAATGACAACAAGACCAGTGAAAGTAAGACTCAACGAGCACAAAAGTAACATTAGGTGCAAAAAACTTACAACAAAAATGTCAGCCCACTTTATTGAACATCAACACTGTGTCAATGAGTTACAGTGGACAGTGATCGAGCAATTACAGTCTGAGGCAGGTCTTCTGGAAAAGGAACAACGGTGGGTGTTCCGTCTTGGGACCGATACTACCGGCCTCAATGACTCAATTCCTTGGAATCTGCTAAGATAAATTATATCAGGACTCCTTTAGTGAACTGTGCATCTCAGCCTGATATGTGATGTTCCGTGATGGTCAATCTGTCCCCTTTGATGTGTCCCTAAATTACCACACCATTATGAGACTCTCGAGGGTCCAGATTCACAAATTTTTTGAGTCTATCAGGCATCCCCCTTGTTTACACTATCTGCCCAACTTGGGAATAATTGTTAAACAGGGCTTCTCAAGTCAAGCTATATCAGGCCAGCTTTTTTGAACTCTGCATCTCATCTCGGTATGTGATGGCCATAGTCAATGGGGTAATCACGGAGGTTCCGTAATGGTTAAACTGCTCCCCAAGATATATCTCTATTAACATTGCCAAATTGACCATACTACTTTTAGGTTCACTCTCTCTCAACCTCCTGGGTCCAGATGTACATATTTTGACTCTATAGGGCATTCCCCTTGCTTAGACATCCATTCCTAAACAGCGCTTGGCCGATCCTGGGTACATTAATACCGCTTCTGATCAGTACTTTAATTATACAGATGCGCGTTTACACCGCATTTCCCATTAGTGTTAATGGTACGCGCATGCGCGGCTTCACTCGCCTCGACGCATGCGCACACGCAACTAAGCTTAGGTCTATGCACGCATGCGCGTCTCCAAACGCTTAACCGGGCGCGCAGTTCCGGATCTACATTATAACAGTCCCCGTATTTGGGCATTTCCCGGGTCCTATCATTCAATCCACAACAAACTAATTGCTAATTAGGAGAGTATAAAAAGGACACCAGCGTTTCCAACGCTCACTTCATCGGAGCCGCGTTGAGGGAAGGCAGGCAACTAGCTTTTGCAGTAACCGTGAGTTGGGCCATGACATTAAGTACTACCTTGATGCTTAAGGGAGTTTGTGTGTACAACAAACTAAATCCCACGTATTAATGTCTTTTAGGTTACTTTACTGAGCAGTAAGGAAGGATCCCCCAATAACACGCATAGGCTCATGAGGTTTTGATTTTGAGAACTATAAGTAAGCCTTTTATAAACCTGTTTGTTTTTCTCTCTCTTTCCACCTGAGTAGAGAGTATTTCCACACTGTGATTGTATGTCTGTATGTTGCTGTGTTTGTCCATTTTTATCCTTACAGGGTTTTGCGACCCTCACTTGGGGCTTACCCTTTTACACTAAGAGAACCAGCTTTTCTCTCTTAGTTTGTGTACTATAGACCAGTGTGTTTATTATGCTTTCTTTTTGCAGGTTTTCATCGAACGCCAATTGGGCGCAACTGAACCCACCTATATATAAACATTGTTAGGTACATTACACATTGTTGTAATAATTTTTTTATATACACTTTTACATTTACATGTGAGTAAGGGGAGGATCTGTGCTTATCCTTGTCCTGAAGAAGGAGCCCCTGCGCTCCGAAACATGTTGACACTTTGAGGCGGTTGTAATACCCTAACATGTATTTTTACAACCCCACTTTGCACTTCTTTTACTAATACCAGCCGAGGATTTAATAAAATTATTTTTTACCTACGTGCCAGGTATTTTTTAACCACTCACTTTCACCTCACCTCACTCACTCCGTTAATAAACACACCCCCTCACATAGTTCACTACTTAGTGCTCCTGCGTAGTCGCGAGTCGTAGCATGCCGCATACCGCAGAGGGGTGCGAAGGCCCCGATGATGAAGCATGACACCAAGGGGCCTGTTGGTGTGTGAGGGGCATTTAAACAACACTGTGTGTTCCCCATCACTTTAGGGATCACCACCACTCTGAGTGGATAACTACACTTTCACCATTGCTTTATTAACTTTCTAACTTTGTCAAATTAGCTTGAATATGCACCATTTGCCAACTCTTCTTTCAATTTTCCCTATGTTGGTAAGGCTGGCTCGCCACATGGCACTCATTCTGAACTTTTACGCCTCACCACTCTCAAACTTCACCAGCCACCACTGGGGCTCACCACACTCCAGATTCTACTTATGTTTCACAGCCATTCTCAAACGCACAACAATTAAATAACTAGTAGGATCACAAACTGTTTAGCACATTTCTTAGTCTGGACTTGTACTTCTGCTTGTCAGAAAGGAGAGCTAAACCTTCATCAGACCGTATACCACCAATAATTTCACATCTTTATCAACTTTTTTATTTCCTCTTCTAGCCTATCAACTTTACTTCTGTCAACTCCGATTATAAGGGCAACGCTGCTCCTCTCTCCATGTCATTAAACAATCAACCCTTTAACAATCAACACCAGCAAGTTTTCATACGTAGGCCGCAAAGGCTATAATTAGTTCTCAGATCAGGGGGGGCATGGCTAACTCAATCAATCAATCAATCAATCAATCACGGCATTTGTATAGCGCGCTACTCACCCGGAAGGGTCTCAAGGCGCTGGGGGAGAGGGGGACGTTACTGCTCGAACAGCCAGGTCTTGAGCTGCTTCCTGAAGGAGAGATGGTCTTGGGTCAGTCGAAGGTGGATGGGGAGGGAGTTCCAGGTCTTGGCTGCCAGGTAGGAGAAGGATCTTCCTCCGGCGGTGGCTCTGCGGATGCGTGGTACGGTGGCGAGGGCGTGGCTGGTTGATCGTAGCTGGCGGGTGGGCGTGTAGAAGGTCAGGCGGTCGTTGAGGTACTTGGGGCCCAGGTCGTGGAGAGCCTTGTGTGCGTGGGTGAGGAGTCTGAACGTGATTCTCTTGCTGACGGGGAGCCAGTGCAGGTCTTTCAGGTGTCCGGTGATGTGGCTGTGTCGGGGGATGTCAAGGATGAGTCGTGCGGAGGCGTTCTGGATGCGCTGGAGTCTCTGTTGAAGTTTGGCTGTGGTCCCGGCGTAGAGGGTGTTCCCGTAGTCCAGTTGGCTGGTGACGAGTGCCTGGGTGACGGTCTTCCTGGTTTCGGTGGGGATCCATCTGAAGATCTTGCGGAGCATGCGCAGGGTGTTGAAGCAAGATGAGGAGACGGCGTTGACTTGTCTGGTCATCGAGAACGAGGAGTCCAGGATGAAGCCTAGGTTGCGTGCGTGGTCCGTTGGTTTGGGAGTGGTGCCCAGGGCAGGGGGCCATCAGGAGTCGTCCCAGGCGGAGGGGGCTGACCCCAGGATGAGGACTTCCGTCTTGTCTGAGTTCAGTTTCAGGCGGCTGTTCTTCATCTACTCGGCGACGTCTTTCATACCTTCGTGTAGACTGGCTCTGGCGGTGGTGGGGTCGTTGGTGAGGGAGAGGATCAGTTGGGTTTCGTCGGCGTAGGAGATGATGTTGAGGTTGTGTTGTCGTGCGATGGCTGCGAGAGGGCTCATGTAGACGTTGAAGAGGGTTGGGCTGAGTGATGATCCCTGTGGTACGCCGCAGATGACTTCGGTGGCCTCGGATCTGAACGGGGGGAGGTGGACTCTCTGGGTTCAACATGAGACAAGCCATATCTGGTTGAGCTCCCGGCCCAAGCCTTCAATCCCCCAAATAATTTGTGGCAACCGAAAACTCATGACAGAACTCCAAGATCAGGTTACCCTATATGGCAGGCACAAGGAGAGAAATGTACCCCATTCACCTTGATTGAGGCATTATCTGGAAGTAAACGGAATGAGTGGACCCCAGACCTGCGAGACAAGAAGGCGCCCATGGAGGAAGATGAGATGAAGCAGAGCATGCTTGAGGAAGAGCACATCTGCTCTGCACTGGGATGACCCTAGAAAGGCAGGCAATGAGTTGATAAAGTGAGTGATGCTGCAGCCCCCACCTGCTGGAACAAACTGGTGGGAGAGGCATATAAGGACTGGGGAAACATGCTGCCAGCGACCTAGGAAAGCTTTAGATGGTGAAGGAAATATGATATCTGGACCAATAATTGTGGTAAGGCTTGTAGCAGAGCACAGGGTGCCGCATGAGGATATAGCAGTGACTTTGATGCGTGAGATTATGGTACAGCGTCCTAGACTACCACAGGGTAGTAACTGAGGCACAGGTGTGGGCCTCGCTGGGACATATTAAAAGAGTAAGATAAAATGAAATTGGCTATTGGGGCATTGAGCTAGAATAGTGATCGTCTACCTTTTGTGCCTCACTGCCACCTGAAGGCTTCTCAAGTTGGGGGTCACTTAAACCTGTGTCTACCATCCAAGCCTCATCACACATTTAATGCAAGTTATGTAGATAGAGGTCTGCAGGCCCCAAATGTCAAAGTGATCAACTGGGTTGCTAGCGGCAGGGTCCCAGTGGTGAGTTGGAGCCTGCTGAGCATATAATGGGGGGGTCAGGAGGTAATGGATTGGAGTATTCTATGCTCTCGCCTGTAGCCCTGCTGACACGTCTTAACTTGGCACCTTGGAAGGCCTGAGAATCCCTGGTTAGGAGCTAGGTTCCAACCCACAACACGTACAAGAAAAACAGGTCAAGATTAGTGGATCCTGAGGAATGGTGTGATTATGGGGAATATCAGTGACAAGACCTTGGGTGCAACAGTGCCTTTGATGTACTAAGAAGCAGACCCTGAACTTGCACCAGTGATGCACACAAATTGGAGGTGGTTCCGAAGGGGTAGAGCGAGTTGGAGAACACTGTAATGCAAAACTATGGGGAAACCCAATAATAATAAAGATGATGACATGCAGGACGGAGTTGCCATTCCAGACAAAAGTCCAGTAGAAATAGGAGTTGTCTCCCCCTCTGGTAAGCCCTGAACAATTAATGACTGCCTGCAAATCAAGTTCAACTGATTACTAGGGTCAATGTCGGGCTCTTGAATCTAAGATTGACACTGTGGCAGTAAATGTCCGCATCCATGAAATGACCAACAAAAACTTACCAACAGGGTTAAATATACAGAAGACAATTTGAAAGAAGTCCACCAACGGTATAAAGCTGTTTAATAACAGATCTAGACATTATTGAGAGGGTTTGTTTCCTGGAATAAACAGTATAATATACTGAGTGAAGAAGTCAACATAACATCAGAATAGTGGAACTACCAGAAGGCATTGAAGGAAGGGATATAGTCTTTTTCGTCTTTTTATTCAACTTTTGCTCCGTACAGTTGGATCGTTTCACATAAAGCATCAAAGCAAGCGCCCGTACCAAGTATACCTTTATGTGCTGTCGGGTATTATAACATAATGTATTGTATTTGTATATACACCCGCTCTCTTTTCAGATACAAGTTCAGTAGCCCCTGTAAGCCTCCTGCAATCCCCTAACCTACTCCCACTTTTTCAGACAAGCCCGACTGGTAAATTAATTTTTCTGCCTAGCTAAATCGATCTAAATGTTTTCCAGTCACTCAGTTTCGATGCACAATCCACGATCCAAGCCCTGGCTATGTTCCCTTTTGGGCACCGTAAGCCATATCTTGGTGTATTTGGGCCATACCACCTCTCCTGTCACACACAGGATGTGTCACCTGGTCTCGAGCGGGCCTTCTAAGCTTGTAACCTCATCCATACCCTGTATTAGCCCCCAAAAGCACTGTTGAATAATGGGACAGGCCCATAGAATATGAAAGAATGCCCCTGTCTCTCCACACCCCCGGCACACTGTTCCGAAGGACATCTTCCCAAACAGTGCATACGTGTTCTGAAGGAATAGGATCTATGAAGGATTCTTAGCTGTATAATAATAATAATACATTTATAAAGAGCGACAGCTTCCTCTCAACGGAGGTGTCCCGGCACTAAAGCCTTAAGCAACGTAGTTAGAGTGGAGTGGATCTAGTCGTGGCTAAATACCTAAATACCTATGTCTTTAGTGCTTTCCTGAACTCCAGTTCACATTGGATATGGCGAAGACTATCCAGGAGGGAGTTCCATAGTCTGGTCATCACCACTGTAAAATATCTTCCTCCGTTGCGTGACTTCGCAAATTGAGATATGCACAGCAAGTTATGGGCGTTAGATCTTAGGGTACGTTTTTGTTGATGAGGGCAGATACATTTCTTAATGTAACTGGGACATCTACCTTTCAGGGCTCTAAAGGCTACAGTCAGGGCCTTAAGTTCTATTCGATTTGCTACCAGCAACCAGTGGAGCTGTTTAATGTGCGGAGAGGTATGTTCTCTGAATGGTACTCTTCTAATTAATTTTGCATCCACATTTTGCACCATCTGCAATCTCTTGATCAGATATGCCGGCAGCCTCAGGTAGAGACTGTTCGAATAGTCTAGCCTTGATGTAACAGTTGGTTCACCATATCCAATCTGAACTGTATGCCCAGATAGCAACCTAACTAGGGCTTTGAAGCGCCTCTACCCAGTCATCTTCCTCTAACAGACTCACCTCAGTTTGCCACCCCTCCCTCTAAGCTCCCAGAGGGTCTGGTGAATTATTCATAAACTTTTTATAGGTAAGGGAGGTGGCATTGGGGGTCATAAAACCTAGTAACAGCTGGTCATCCAGAAGTGTGTCCCCCGATAGGTGCTCTTCCTCAATCAAGAGCCTGCGCAACACATGTCCTAATTGTAGATAGCAAAATCTGTCTAAGTCTACCATGTGCCATTCTGATTTCAGGTAATCAAAGGAGATTATTCCCCCAGCCCTTCAGACGTCTCCGAAATGTTCACTGTCCAAGAGTTCACATTTGCGAAATCTCTTCAGGTCCCCTACCTCCGCTAGTGAAGGAATTTAAGGCCAGATGTACGACCCTTCCATTTGGGAGTCACAACTTGTGTTGTCTTGCGTCTTGCAAAATGGAATGTACAACTGTCTCAAACACTGTTTGCAATTCCTAATGGGGTCGAAATTGACCTGCCTCATCGATATTCATAGGGCAGGTTGCAATTTGCGACCCATTGGGAATGGCCAGCACTCGCAGGGATGGTGGCCTGCTGGGATCAGCAGACCACCATGTCTTTGACTGCTTTTTAAATAAAGACGTTTTTTTTAAATGCAGCCCATTTTCCCTAAAGGAAAACAAGAAGCATTTAAAAAACAAAAAATGAAATGTTTCTTTTCAATTATTTAAGAGGAGGCAGTGGTCCGTGGGACCACTGACTGCTCTTAATTTTTTTTCCGCATACATTCACAAAGGGGAAGGGTCCCCTAGGGACCCAGGTCCGGTTTGGGAGTGGCTTACCACCTACTTGAATTAGGTGGTAAACTGCGAGTGTTTTGCGACCGCATGGTACATACTATAAGTACCCGCTTTTCGGAATGCACGCCTTTGGCATGCCCCTTCCTAACATCCACTCGCAAACACTATTTTGTGAGTCACCAACTCGCAAAACGGGATCTGTACATACCATCACCGTTTTTTGCAGAGCCAAACAAGCCGATTTCCCATTTGCAACCCCAAAAAAGAGTTGCACATCTGGGACGTAGTCTTGTACCTAGAGTACTGCTTGCTGACAGAGGTGGCACCTCAAACACTCACAAAATGCCAGCCCGCGACTTCCTCCAAGCAGGGACGCCAGTGCTGTGGTGACCTGTCTTTTGCAATATAGGGACCATCACATACTCCTATACAGGTCGAGAAATTCTGGGCTCAAAAAATGGGAAGAACTGTACAATATCACTGTTACCGAATTATACTACAGGGGTCCAATTCAAGTGGTCTACTTCTAGGAAGTTAAAAAAAGCCCTGAGGGAGGCTGGACTGCATTACTCTTTATTGTTCCCTGCTAAATTAAAAGTGATGATTGATTGTCTTTGTTCCTCACTGAATCTTTTTAAGCTTTGAATTAGTGTGTAGGCTGGGCAAAAGCAACTGAGGAAAAAGAAAAGGAGGCAACTGCTGAACTTTAGGAGCATCAAGCCACCAACAAGATCTTAGACTGAAAAGGAGAGAGTAGCCGCTGTGGTAGCTACAACAGTAATTAGTCTCCAGCAGGAGTCAAATATGGAAAGCAGCAGAGTCTCTGGTCACCATATATCTGATTCCGAATCAGATGTATCAACTGAAGAGCCACCACCACAGCTTACACCTAGGTAATCAGATGACTTATGAGCTGGGTCTGGGAGGGCTTATGGGGCAGGGGGCGAACACCAGATTCTACTACACAATGTTCTATGCCATGATGTTGAAACTATCTATGGCGTTTATTGGTGGGGGGTTCACTCTCCACTATAGAATCAGTCTCCATGGTGCCTATTCAAACAAATGTTTTGATTCACAATGTTATTCACAGACTTGGGGAGAGAAGGTCATCAACCTCATACCTCAGAAACTAACAACACATTCCCCCATTTAGCTTCATACTCTGATTAAGAGGACAACAGTGTACTATGATCCCTAAAGTTGAAATGTCAATGAAAAGACCCATTACTCCTTTGCTCTAGGGTGGGGGAGTAGGGGAATGTTTGTGGCGGTGGTTGCAGTTGAAAGAGTGTATTAATTCTGTAAATAGAAGAACACTGGGTGAGGGCTTGTGGCTTGGTGTGGAAATGTATCCCATGGGTGTGGAAATGGTTCTAATGAGTGAAAAGCCTCCATGCTGCCTTCAGTATGCTATGAAAAGATCTAGAAATGTCTTCAACCAATAGTGCAAACTCTGTAATTATGTGGATGGTGAGAAGGATGGGATCTGTGCCTAGGCGCTATAAGATTAATGAATACCTGAAATATCATGGGATCCTCAAGAAAATGGACCTCACAACACAAGAAGCAAACAGACTACAATACAGATGGAGGGGATAGGTGTTTGCCACTGGATATTCCGCTTATACAAGAGGAATCCTTATATGGGTCAGGTCTGAAGTGCCATTTGAAGCTACGCACCTTCAAATAGATCAGGAAGGATGCTTTGTCCTTTTAACTGGGAAATGAGAAGACTAAGCATATATGCACCTAATGAAGACCAGCTGACGTACCTTGCCTCCCTTATGGCACAACTGGGCCAGGTGATTCATTATTCCATGGTTTGGGGCAGAGACTATAACTGCGGCAACATTGCTGAACTAGGTCGCTTGACACCACCATGTCATAACTTTCAACCCTTGAAAGTGAGTTTTAAGTTTGCTAACTCATTGGATTGAATATGCTACTTACCAGTATGCATCTGTTCTTGGCATGTAGGGCTGCTGACATTCATATCTATAGCATAGATCGCCACCTAGTGTTGGGTCCGGATGATTGCACATTGTTGTCCTGGAAGAGTCTTCGAAGTATCACGAGATAGGTGGCTCCTCCCCTGGACTACAGTGCGCATGGGCATCGACTCCATCCCCAGATTGTTTTTAGCCATTGTGGCGAAGATGGAGTGTAACACTGTGAATGATGACCATGCTAAGAGTAAGTGTAAATTCTGCAGCCGCTACAGGCGCCGGGGAGGAGGGTGGGCGATATGAATGTCAGCAGCCCTACATGCCAAGAACAGATGCATACTGGTAAGTAGCATATTCAGTTCGAGGCATGTGGGCTGCTGAATTCATATCTATAGCATAGAATACACAGCAGTCCCTCCATTAGCGGCGGCCGCCTGTGCCAGCTGCAGACGTTTGAAAAAGTGTTTTTAGAACAGCCTGCCCTACAGCTGCCTGCTGCTTGGAGTGCACATCTACACAGTAGTGTTTTGTAAATGTGTGTGGGGCAGACCATGTGGCTGCTCTACAAATGTCTTCCAAAGGTATATTCCCAAGGAAAGCCATGGAGGCCCCCAACTTACGGGTGGAGTGGGCTCTTGGGGGGATTGTTAAAGTGCGCTTAGCCTTTTGATAGCAGATTTGAATACACTTAACGATCCACCTGGCTATACCTGCTTTGGAAATGGGATTGCCCTTGTGTTGTGCTGAAAAGGCAACAAAGAGTGGTTTCGTCTTCCTAAAATCTTTGGTCCTATCAATGTAGTACATCAAAGCTCGTTTGACGTTGAGAGTGTGGAGCATTCTTTCAGCCACTGTCTCTGGATTTTGGAAGAACACAGGCAGTTCAATAGTTTGATTGACATGGAACTGTGAAACCACCTTTGGAAGAAATTTAGGGTTAGTGCGCAGCACCACCCGGTTGGAGTGAATTTGTATGAATGGCTCTTGTACAGTGAGCGCTTGGAGCTCACTAACAAGTCGCAGTGACGTAATGGCTATTAGGAAAGCCACTTTCCATGTTAAGAACTGAATCTCGCATGAATGTAGAGGCTCAAAAGGTGGACCCATCAGTCGGGTGAGTACCACATTAAGATTTCATTCAGGAGCAGGTGGGGTCCTGGGAGGAATGACTCGTTTGAGCCCCTCTAGAAAAGGCAGGCACTCGGAAAAGAGAGAGATGCTGCCTGTTTTGGAGATAAGCCGCTATGGCGGATAAATGTATCCGAATGGAAGCATATGCCAGATTGCATTTGTAAAGATGCAACAGATAACAAATGATGTTGTGCGTGGACGCGTCAAGCGGGTCAATGTGGTGGTCCACGCAATAAATGACAAACCGTTTCCATTTGGCTGCGTAGCATGCTCTGGTGGTGGGCTTTCTTGCCTCCCGTATGATATCCATGCAGGCAGGAGGCAAGTTGAGGTAGCCAAACTCTAAGACCTCAGGAGCCAGATCGCCAGGTTGATCTGGGTACTGAATGTCGCCATGGCTCTGCGTCAAAAGTCTGGGTGTGAGGTGCAGCCTTTGATGCGGTACCACGGAAAGTTCTAGAAACGTGGTGTACCATGGTTGGCGGGCCCACGTTGGAGCAACCAGGATGAGCGTCATCGAGTGTTGCTTTAGCTTTCGTGCCACCAGCGGTATTAGAGGTGCTGGGGGGAAAGCGTACGCAAATTTGCCGGACCAGTTCATCCATATCGCATTGCCCTGCGACTGTGGGTGTGGGAACCTGGCGGCAAAGCTTTGGCATTTGGCGTTTTCCTGTGTGGCGAACAGGTCTATCTCTGGATGACCCCACTGCTGGAAGTACGGGCGGAGTACTGATGGATGTAGCTCCCACTCGTGCATTTGGTGGCTGTACCTGCTGAGCAGATCCGCCATCTGATTGTCCTTGCCTGGGAGGTGTTCCGCCATGAGGAAGATGTTCCTTTGAATGGCCCACTTCCACATGCTTTGAGCCAGATGAGACAACTGTGGAGAGTGTGTACCTCCCTGTTTCTGAATGTAGTACATGGCTGTCATGTTGTCCGTCCGGATCAACACGACTTTGTTGCACAGATGTATCTGGAATGCATTCAGTGCCATGAAGATCGCCAACAACTCTAGGTGGTTGATGTGCATCTTCCTTTGCTGTGTCGTCCATAGTCCCTGCACTGTGTATAGGAGTACATGAGCTCCCCAACCCTGGAGAGAAGCGTCCTTAGTTAGGATGATCTGTGGAACAGGCTCTTGGAACTGTCAGCCCTTGCAAAGGTTGTGTGGATTCCACCAATGCAGAGAGTTGTATGCCCGACCGGTCACCAACACTAGGTCTTTCAACTGTCCGTGAGCCTGATTCCACTGACGTGCTAAGCACTCTTGAAGCGGACGCATATGTAGTCTGGCATGCGGGACTATGAAGATGCAGGAGGCCATCTTGCCTATCAACTGCATGAACACTCGTGCTGGAAGCGAGTGTTGCGGTTTGAATTTCTGTATCGGCAATTGAATGCTGTTGACCCTCACAGAATTTGGCTGCGCTGTGGCCGCTAGAGTGTTTATAGTCGCGCCTAGATACTGCCGCACATGGGCGGGATGAAGGTGTGACTTTGGATAATTCAGTGAGAACCCCAGATTGTGAAGAAGGTGAATGGTGTGGGACATGTTGGCAGCGCACTGGTGGGCCGACTTTGCTTGGACAAGCCAGTCGTCCAGATAAGGATAGACGTGAACGTTTTGTCTCCTGAGGTGCGCAGCCACTGTCGCCAGGCATTTTGTGAACACCCTGGGCGCTGTGGTCACTCCGAAAGGGAGAACCTTGAATTGGTAATGCTGATTCTGAATGGTGAATCTGAGGTATTTTCTGTGTGACGGATGTAGTGGAATGTGAAAATATGCATCTTTTAGATCTAACGTTGCGAGGAAATCCCCTTGACTGAGCAACGGAAGAACCTGCTGCAGAGTTAGCATGTGAAAGTGTTCTGATAGAATGTACTGGTTTAGGGGTCTGAGGTCCAGTATGGGTCGCAAGGACCCGTCCTTCTTTGGGATCAAGAAGTACAGGGAGTACACTCCCGAGCCTCTTTGTTCCATTGGCACGAGCTTGATTTCCCCTTTTTGCAGCATGACGAGCACCTCCTGCTGCAATAAGTGCAAATGCTCTGTTGACATAGGACGGTGCCTGGGGGGATGTTGGGTGGAGTGGATGTTAACTCCAGACAATAACCGTACTGGATAAGTTTTCTGACCCACCTGTCCGTGGTGATGGATTTCCAGACTGGCAGGAACTGTTGGGAGTCTCCCCCCGACAGGTGTCGTATGGTCGGGGGGCAGTAACAAGGCGTCACTGTTTGTTGGCTGCAGAGGATCGGGAGTAATTGTTTCCACGACCTCTGCCCTTGGTGCTGTTGCCGCGATATCCGCCTCTACTCTGCTTGTTGTAAGAGGTCTGTGCACCACCTTTAGTGTACTGTGTTTGCTGGGACATCTGGCCCCTGGAAACACCTCTATTGCTTGAGCGACGAAAAGTACTACCCCTGAACTGCTGGGACTGAAGAGCCCCCATAGACTTTGCAGTCTCTGTGTCTTTTTTGATTTTTTCCAGGGTGGTGTCCACCTCCGGGCCAAATAAGTGGTCAGGGTTGACAGGTTGATTGAGGATGGTGGTTTGTATCTCCGGCTTGAACCCGGAGATTCTAAGCCAGGCCTGACGCCGCAACATCACACTGGTGTTAATGGCCCTGGCCGCGGTGTCCGCTGCGTCCAGTGCACACTTAATTGAAGTATTTGAGATGAGCTTCCCTTCTTGAATGAGCATCTCTGCTGCCTCCTTATACTCATCTGGCAAGTGTTGTAAGAATGTTTCAAGGGTATCATAGTGTGCCCTGTCATATCTGGCTAAGAGTGCCTAGGTGTTAGAAATACGCCAGATATTTGCCGCTTGAGCCGCCACCCTCTTCCCTGATGCTTCGAGCACTTTAGACTCCTTGTCAGGGGGAGGAGCATCACCAGTAGTCTGTGAATTTGCCCTCTTCCGGGCATTAGAAACAACCAGGGAGTCCAACGGCAACTGGCCCCTGATGTAGGTAGGGTCGCCAGGTGCTGGCTTGTACTTTTTTTCAATTCTGGGGTTTATAACCCTGGCACGTGTGGGTTCTTTAAAAATGTCTGCAGCATGTTTCAAGACACCCTTCAGCATTGGCAGAGTCTTGACAGTCTTTTCAGAGGTGGAAAAGGTATCAAACAGAAAGTCCACTTCAATAGGGTCAGCATGCAGCTGGACGTCGTGATTTTTTGCTGCCCTCTCAATTAGTGCATTAAATGCTGCAGAATCCTCAGTGGGGGAGGTTTTGACAGCATACACTTGAGTGTTCTGGGCAGTTTGTGGATCCCCTGGGTCTGCAGCATCTGTCCATGTGTCATGCTGATCTTCAGGATCAGTGTCAGCAGGGTAGTTGTACTCGTCGTAGTCACCTTCCCCAGCCTCCACATCTGAGTAAGTGGGCGAGAGAGGAGCAGTGTCCTGAGCACGGGGATTAATTAGTTCTACAAGAACCGGGGAATCCGTGGAATCCTTTTTCTTTTTCAAAGGAATAGTGTAGGACTCCATAGGCTGTGCTGGCGTGATTTTGCGCTTGTAAATGGACAGTTTACCGGTGTTGGCGTCGATAAAACGTTCCGACTGGTCCTCGAGTAGGGGTTGTCGATGCTTTGTGCCTACAACAGCAGGGCTCGGCTTGGGGCCGGTGGAGACCGTTATGGACGGCTCGATGACCTGCTTGGGCGCGAACTCCTTTGGCGCCACTTTTGGCGGCAGCGTGAACCGAATCGGCGCCGTCGACTTGTGTTGTTTTGAGGCTGGCGTCGGTGTGGAAGCATCCTTCGGATCGACTGCTGAAGCCTTGTTTTTAATGCGCTGCAACGAGTCCGACACCTGCTTTGTGAAGGATGCGGACGGTTTCGTCGACTCAATAGGCGCCTTCGAGCCACCACCACGTGTTGACTCGAGGGTAGCAGTAGTCTTGGCCTTTTCGGACCGACAGGTTGGATTGACAGCTTTCGGAGCTCCGAGTCCCTTGACTGTGTCGACAGCCTTTGGCGCCGACGTTTTTGGGTCGGCGGCTTTGACAAGCATTTTCGGTGCCCCAGTCTTCGGCTCGACGCCCTTGAGCGACTTCGCCGATTCGATAACCTTCTTCGTCTTCGTCTGCACCGACATGTCTGAAGACGTGGAGCCGACCAAGGCGACAGGCGTTTTCTGTGTCGATGGCGCCTCTATCACTTTTGTTTTTGTCGAGACCAAAGCTTTCTCTTTCGGTTTCGATTTTAGTAATGGCGGCTTCGCAGAAGTGTCTGTGGACACCGAGGCTTTCACTTTCGGTTTCGATTTGACCAATGGCGGCTCCGCAGAAGTGTCCGTAGTCGGGCCCGGAGGCGAGACCGTGGATCTAGGGGTAATATCTTGGGTAAGGCCATGTGGCGATCCCTCGACCTGAGCCTTAGTCAATGTCCGAACGGGGCATAGCTCTGCGCCTGAGCTATCTTCCGTGGCCCCATAGGCCCCATCGTTGTCTCCTACCTCGTCGACGACGTCTTCTGTATCGAGCATTTCTACGTCTGCGTCGTAGTTGGAGTCGATCTCTGCCGCTGGAATGGAGAGCGGCTCCTGAACTTCCTGCTCGTCTGCTTCTTCTCCCTCGGTATCGAAAATGTTCACCAGGTCAGGTGCCGTCTGCGGGGCCTCCTGGCGCGCCACGCGCCGAAGTCGAATCGTCTTCTTGGAGCGAAAACGAGAACAAGCCATACAGTTGGCTTCATCGTGGTCCAGCGACAGGCACTTGTTGCACACCGGGTGGACGTCGATGTGGGGGAACTTGGAGTTGCACACGGGGCACCTCTTGAACGGGCTCCGTTCCATGATGTGTCGTCGAATAAGTCTTGTTGCGTAGACTGGGCCTCGAGCACCGAAGAGCCATGCGACTCCTCTGGATGTCCGACTCGGGAACTGAGCCGGAACAGAGCTGGGCACCGAACGCAAACAATACCGAAGATATAGGAAGGCCTGCGGGCCGAAAAGAAAGTTTTTAGTAAATTCGAACTGGAGTGATCCAATAGGCATTCGAACACAATGGCGGAAAAAACAATCTGGGGATGGAGTCGATGCCCATGCGCACTGTAGTCCAGGGGAGGAGCCACCTATCTGGTGATACTTCGAAGACTCTTCCAGGACAACAATGTGCAATCATCCGGACCCAACACTAGGCGGCGATCTATGCTATAGATATGAATTCAGCAGCCCACATTCCTCGAACAGCTGCATTAATATCCCGCGATTGCAACACAATCCAGAAAAGGACTACACATACTACTCTTCACTGTAGGATATTGATGTACATCTGGATACTGTAATATGTACTAGAGGTCTTTGCCAATTAGCCGTAAGTGCAGGGTATATGGGTGGGACTCTCTTAGACCATAATCCATTGTTGCTGGGGGTACAGCTATTACAACCTACCCTCAGCTAGAAGTTCCAGGTGAGGTTACTAGCCTATGGTCCATCCAGGTAATCCCAAGGAGAAATAATGAAAGAATATTTTGTGACTAATCGGGGTACGTCCTTCTAGGAGCTCCTAAAATGAGAAGCATTCAAAGAGGTGACCGGTGGATACTGCATAGGAGCAACGATGGGTATTAGGAGGTCCCTTGAGAGGAGGTTGACTGGACTGTATTAATCCATACACAATCTGACTATGGAGTGGATCGCGAGTCACCAAAGAAGGAAACAATTGAGAGAGGAAGGGAGCAGTATGCCTAGGTATGGAAAATTGTGATGCCACAACTATAGAGAATATGTGGCCAGAACTAGCAGTGGGAAGGTAGAGCTGGGAGGCTGTTGGCATGGCTTGTCCGAACAGAGGAATCGAAATCACAGGTGCAGAACTTAGCAGGCCAATTAGAGTATTCACAAGATATACAGGAGCAATGCTGAGAGCAATATTGTTCATTATAACGCAGGATCAGTACTAGCTCGGTTAAGGACACTGAGGTCTTCTTAGATAGGGTACTCTACACTTCCTAGGTGAGAAGTTGAAAGATGGTCTCGAGGCAAACCTGAAAGTGAGATCAAGGGGGCTAGTAAGGATAAGCCCCTGGCCACGATGGCTTCCCAATAGAATACTACAGCACATTCTCTCCCTAACTATCCCCGAAACTAGACTTAGTCGTTAAAGAAGCCCTGGAGACTGGGGCACTCCCAAAGTCCATGCGCGAGTCCACACTGGTGACCTTCCCTAAGCCAGACCGAGATCTACTACTCAGGTCGTCATACCGACCAATCATTCTTCTCATAGGGAACTACAAAACATTAGGCAAGATCCTCGAGGACAGGCTCACGGGGGTACTTCCCAACCTTGTACACCCCGACCAGAGCAGATTTGTACTTGTGAGAAACACCTAGCAGAACATCCGCAGGCTCTATGTCCCGTACGGGGTGCAGGGCCGATTCCCACGTAACGGGTGCCTCGTGCCGGACCTCGAGAAGGCCTTCGACACCTTGTTAAGGCAGTACCTGTTCACGGTCCTTCGGTGTGTGGGGGTCCATCCCAACCTTGTGGTGCAAGTAAAACTACTGTACACCAGCCTTATGACTCGGTCCGCATCGGCCGTCATATCTCACCCCCATTCCAGGTGACCTGCGGGAAGCGCCAGGTGTGCCCATTATCCCCCCTATTATTCGCTCCCGCAATGGAGCCACTGGCAATCAGACTTAGGGAGGGAGGTGAACACTGGGGCATTCCATTAGAGGGCCGCACCCACAGTGTGTCATTATATGCGGACGACCTCCTAATCTACATCAGGGACATCACCATGGATCTCTCTACGCTCTGGGCCACGCTGGAAGACTTTAGGAGAGCAGCAGGCCTAAGGGTAAACTAGGGAAAGTCTACTATATACCCTCTAGTTCCGGAGGCTCCATTATGGGAAATAAACGCTGGGGCGGTCAGGCTGGCATTGAACTGAGACGACCCAAGATACCTAGGAATCTGGCTCTACCATACCCCGAAGGATCTCCTCGAGGGCAACCACTACAGAGCCCTAAGAGGCATTACAATCCACTTTGACTTCTTGCATACGCTACCCCTGGCCCCATAGCAAAGGTGGCCTTATCAAAGATGGTGGTGGTGGTACCTGTTTCCTTTACTACTTCACAAATGTCCTAGTGATCCCTCCACAGGCCTTTTCCGAGAGCTAAACTCCCTGCTCTGCAGAGTAGCCCTAGCGACATTAAAACTCCCAGGGGACCAAGGCAGATTCAGCGCCCCATCCTTTAACGCCTACTTTCTCGCATCGCAGCTGCAATGGCTGTCATGTTGGACAGCCAGGCGACAACTGGGGAAGACGGTTACACAGTCAGGACCCCTGTCGATCCCTGCGATACAAATTCTTCTCCAGGCCGAACCCAACCCATCCCGTTCATGTGACGGTGGCGAGATCCTGCATGCTAAGACTTCATCGCCTCCCCCGAGATGCACCACCCTACTCCCCGCTACTGTCACTGGCGGGTCCACCCAAGGGGCGTGACCCTTATACGTCCAAAGACATGCATGTATGGACTGAATATGCACTCACAGAGGTGGAATCTCAGTTCAAGGAGGGACAACTGGCCTCCTTTGAGAGTCTGACGGAGGGAAGCGGGCTGCTCGCTGGTCAGTTCCTCCTCCACAGGCAACTTATCTCTGACTTCAGTAAAGCCTGGAGCCTGGCGAATGGAGAGCCAAAGACACACCCCGCACTGCACACAATACTAAACATGGGCACAGGGCTCCACCTCATCACATGGATCTATAGCTCCATCATATAACTAACCCTGGGCGAAGTACTACGCTACGCTTGCATACTTTGCGAAGTTTGCGCTACTTTGAACTATGCGAATTGCATGTAGCACAGTGCAAACACGCGTAGCGGTCATTTTTTGCTTGCACGCGGTCCTCAATGGCAAGTTGGCAACCGCGAGCGAGCAAAATGACATCCCGACAAGACTTTTTCCTCGTTCGCGATCAGCAATATCAAGTTGCTGATCGCGAGCGCGGAAAATAAACCTCCCGGCGAGATTCTCAACGCGGGTTGGTCAGGTTTCTCATTGCGAGTGGTCGCATATGCTTGGGACGGCTTGCGATGAGAAATTACCAGTCCGCGTTGAGAAAACTGCAGCTCGAGTAGAAATTTACTCAAGCGGCAGAAAACGACCGCTTGCACTGTACAAGATGCGGTTTGCACTGATTGCACAGTGTGGACAAGCATCCAGAACTGTGCAATCAGTGCGAACATCATTTTGCACAGTGCACTACGCAGTTCGCGTAGCGCTACTACGCGAACTATGCCCAGGGTTACATAGAACTCACAGCCACATCACTCACGTGAAAATGAAAATGGGAAGAGGAATTTGGTCGCGTACTACACGACAAAGAATGGCTCACGGCCCTAGAGCACCATAAGAAAGTATCGCCAAACCAACATTTAAAAAAGATCCAGTTTAACATACTACACCGGGCATATCTCACAACAGCGCAACTTGCATATGCTCTGGACATGCCCCGCGTTACAGACCTACTGGTCAACAATACACACCATGATACAAACAACTACCGGCTTGGCAGCCTTGGACACATGGAAGGCTTGTGCCTTAGGCATATTCAAACGTCAGAAGAAAAAAAAGATAGAAACAAGATTTGCAGTGTTAGCCCTACTTCTAGCAAATAAGGCTTCATTACATTGGCGCGCTCCTACGATAGAAGCATGGACGGTGGCGATCATCAAATGGGGCGCGGGAGAAGAAGAGGTGATAAGGTTACAGGAGGCACAAGGAATACGTCACCACCCTATATCCATGGAATTGGCAATGCTCCTCCCACAGCTTTAAACAGGCAAACATGACACCTGCGAAATCCCCGGCAGACACGCCAACGACGTCCTGCCCCACAGAATGCAGAACAATGTCATACATTCACCCCAGTACAGAGATCTGGGCCAAAATCCATCTTTTTTTGCACTCCACACCACCCCTGGTCAGACATGGCCATATGCAAATCAGCCTTGACCCTGTGCCTCATGGAACAGTCCAGCCCGAACTGCCAAGCCATGTCTTTCCTGGACCGGAATCAAGCATCTAAGGACATTGTTCTGCATTCTGTCCATCAATTGTTGTTTTTGCCTTTGTCACCCCGAGTGGGATGGGTATGCTCAGACGTGAGTCCCATGCTCTCCACACCACTGGAGTCAAGCTATCCAGGCTGATGACGGCTGATAGCCAGAAACCGGTCCTTAGATGCTTGTTTCCGGTCCAGGAAAGACATGGCTTGGCAGTTCGGGCTGGACTGTTCCCATGAGGCACAGTGTCAAGGCTGATTTGCATAATGGCCATGTCTGACCTGGGGTGGTGTGGAGTGCAAAAAAACGATGGATTTAGGCCCAGATCTCTGTACTGGGGTGAATGTATGACATTGTTCTGCATTCTGTCCATCAATTGTTGTTTTTGCATTTGTCACCCCGAGTGGGATGGGTATGCTCAGACGTGAGTCCCATGCTCTCCACACCACTGGAGTCAAGCTATCCAGGCTGATGACGGCTGATAGCCAGAAACCGGTCCTTGGATGCTTGATTCCGGTCCAGGAAAGACATGGCTTGGCAGTTCGGGCTGGACTGTTCCCATGAGGCACAGGGTCAAGGCTGATTTGCATATGGCCATGTCTGACCTAGGGTGGTGTGGAGTGCCAAAAAACGATGGATTTAGGCCCAGATCTCTGTACTGGGGTGAATGTATGACATTGTTCTGCATTCTGTCCATCAATTGTTGTTTTTGCCCTTAACACTAATTAGTCCAAAACAGGTGTATTCCCACTAGCACCATGTGAAGCCGAACCCACAATAGGTACATTTTGGATTGCAAGGGCTCCCTACACCTTTGAATATATGGTTGTAAATGCCTATCACAATGTGATGGACCTCAAAGAAGGGAACTGAGGAGTCACATTAAAGACACTGAAGGGAAATATGGAATTTTGGCGGTTTCTTAATTTTCCCTTTATGTCAAAACTTGACCTACCTAAAATGATCACGCTTACTAGATTACTTGATCTTTATGAACCTGCCAGTCTGGGTGCTGATTAGCTTGTTCAAACAGGCTGATTCCCTAGTTAGCGATTTGATATGGGACGGTCAAAGACAGAGTTTTACTAGAGGTACTGTAAAAGGCCTTTCACTGAGGGCGATTTAGGTGTACCAAATTATGACCTTTATTGTAAGGCAGGACAACTGCAAAGATTTGCTAGATGGTTGAATGAAGCTGTTAACAGCCAGACTGGCCAGAAGGGGAGAAACCAAATCAGGGGTTCTGGGGGCCTTTTTGATGGGTGAGAAATATATGGTATATAGCCAGCCATTGCTCCATAATACATCATTAAAATGCTGGAGACATTGCGTTAAAAAAATATAAAGCTGTTAATTGTATGGCCCGGCTCTGCCCTTGTTTGGGCTCCTCCATGGAGATTCCATTTTTACCACAAAGCAAATAGGTCGAGGTTGGGAATATTACTGGTGGAACTGTTGCTCAGTCGGAGAGATTATCTCACTGGAGACATTTATTGAAGAATACGGCTTAACCGTGGGTCAGTTCTTAAATTATAGAGTTTTGGTGCAGACGTTTAGGAGCCTCTGGAATATGGGTACATGGGAACACACACAACATGATTTTCTACAGATTCTAGGACCGATAAGAGCTGGTCACCTGGTTTTACAGGACGTTAAACAAAACGGTGATGACTTATCTTAATAAGATCAAGGTGCACTGGGAGTCCAATCTTGGGGAAGAACTAGGAAATAAGAAATGGAAAATGGTTCTTGCATCTCAGAAGGTTTCTAGAAAAACTAAATGCAAATATACACAATTTAATTATCTCCACCAAACATACCCACCTCCTTCGAAAATGAATTAAATGTTTGGTGGAGATTCTAGCATGTGCCCTTATTGCAAGTCTGCTTCAGCACACTTCTTTCATATAGTGTAGCGCTTCTCCTGGATTGTTATATACTGGGAACAAGTCTTCTGGTACCCTGGGAAAACATTGGACAGAGAAGACTTATGTAAGCCAAAATGTTGCTTGTTGGGCCTATTCCTGCGCCCTAAGCCGAAAAAGGTTGGCAATATATTCCTGAAATTGGAGTGGATTTTGGCTAAAAAGACTGATACCCATAGCATGTAAGGCAAGAGCGAAGCTTCTTACACATGGTAGAAGGGAGAGGTGGGTCATTAAGCAAGGGCAGAAGAGTAAGAGCTGAGAAGGGTGGTATGCAAAAACATACAATGGCTGAACTATGGGGTGATGTTACCCATAATTTTACAGACTATACTGAAGACACAAAATAGATGAACTGGAGACATAGAGATATGCAATGTGTTAATAATACTGTTGAAAATTTAATGATTGGTTTAGTGGAGGTGTCCACCTGTGAGGTGAGATTAAATAAATACCGAAAATTAATAGAAGCTCTTGAATCAACCATCGTAGTGCATAATGACAAAGTTATAACCCACCACATAAATTTCAAATGTTTAAGTTGACTATATATATTATACAATCAGCATGTCGTACAACCGAAGGAAGAACTAAACACAAGACAAAAGTGAGTGTCCCAAATGGTTGGTTTATACCTGAATAATCTTCAATAAAAAGAGTTTGAAAACAAAAAACTCTCTGAGCACACCACTGCCTAACACTGTGTGGGACTCGCTGGCAAGACATCCTTTAGAGGTTACCTATACAAAAGGAGGACTATTGTCCCCCTGTAGACTATGAGTTTTTCTATCAGGGTCTTTGTCAGTACTCCAAATGCTATGCTCTGCTCCCTTTTCTTAAACACCCCAAACAAACCTACGCACAGGACAATCTTTCTGTATTCTTAGGTTACTGACATTGAAATCGCTCTTTCACCCACATCCCTGACTACTGGAAAACACGTGGTAGCTCAGTGTGAAATAAGCAATTTCTTGTTCTAGAAGGGACACATTGTCAACAATCCCCACTCAAGTGGGTAATCCCTAGCCAGGTCACTTTAAAAGTTAACGTAAAAGATATTGACTCTTCATATGTTTACTGCCCAATGATTGCTGGGTCCACTTTTATAAAGGGTTCACCGTTGAGAAGAACATACCGGCCGTTTTCTGCAGTCGATCTGCATACTGTAAGGTTCGCCGTATCTGGGAACCAGCATGGAGTCTACAGACATCCCGTTTAGCATTTAGGAAAATAAGAAATTTAAAATATGGCCGGTACGAAGTCGGTGGCATAATTCAAGATCGAGCTTTACGCTGACACTGTGGGCATAGTCATTGCCATCACAGCGATACCTGTCCTTGAATTACATCCAGATGAACCCTTTATAAAAGTGGAGCCAGCAATCATTGGGCGGTAACCATATGAAGAGTCAATATCAGTCACACATATAGAGCGTGTGACTCACATTCGAACCTGGGATTTTAAACAGGGGACGATTCTCCACTTTGAGAAAAGGATCTGTATTATTCAGACAACCACTTACAGTTTTACTCATTATTATAAAAGAGACAACTTATCCCTATCGTCTTGATAAAGGTGATACTCATCAAGCTTGAACACCGAAACACGTCGACGCCTTCTTGTCATAAATCCGAGGAACGATTAGGGTGTAATTAATTAACTATCTGTGTGACACTGTTCTTTGATTTTATTCGGATTGAAATAACAATTTGTGATGATGATCTATGTGATACATTTTGCTTGTCTCTTATGTATAACACACTGCTATTAACTTAGAGGTGTGCTATTACATAACTGTGATTTTAATCTTGTGTTTTTATCATTTGTATCAATAAATTTGTATTAGATTTTTTAATTTCTGCTGTATTACAATTTGTATTGCTTGTGTTTTATGATTTGATTTATGTTAAGGGCTTCTATTGACCACTCCACATCAGTTTGCATGAGGTATGTTTGTATGTTAGTTATCTAAATACTGTTGCCAAGGGTCCCCCCTTTTGTTTGCAATTTATATTGGCACCCAGTCCCTTAGTGGGTGGGTCCCTCCCAATATTCTTTCACTATCTAAACAAACTTTCAAAAATAAAATAGGTCAGATGGTGCACTTCACAGAACAAGTTTCCACAGCAGTTGACTAAAGAGCCACAGTTTAGTTTTTTTTTTAGACAATTCTCATAAAAATATTCTAATACGTCATGGTCTGCAGAGAGACAGAACATCTCCAGGTATGATTGGAGGACCGCACACTCCTCAATAACAAGCATTGAAAATGCAATAGGTCTTGCAATGGTTTGATTTAGAGCTATTGGCACTGTACATATTAATGTATATGTGTTTTTAAAAAATGTAATTGTAATTTAAAAGTAAATTGCATTAAATATTAAACCCCCAAATAAAGCTTTTATAGTAGTAAAAAAGAAAAAGTGATGGAAAACAATTGGGGGGGGGGGGTGGTTGTAGTTGAGGTGAAAAAGAATTAATATAATGTGATCAGTCAATCACCCTTTATCTGCTTTTGTTCCACAACACCCATACTTTGTAGGCAGTGGTAACCTGCGTGTTCCTGTATGCATCGTTCGGTGTATTAACCTTATGCTAGTAGTATATATTTGCCAATTTATGCTGATATATATTTCCTCCACTGTTGTTTCGTGTATTTGTGGTTTATATGACGGGAAAAAAGTAACTTCTAATGTTGCCTTTAGGCTACCTTTTTGTGTGAAGCTGTTTGAAGTGCGTTTGCACCTTGTTTCGTCTGAAAGACAGAATGGTGCGCCAAGAAGTCTGGAGTGGTGTTAATCCTTTGTGAATGGATTCTGTATGTGTTTGAATTTGAGGGTTGGGGGGGGGGGGCATTACGGAAACGGGAGGGAGGGGGGGAGAGAGAAAGGTACGGACAACGAGCAGGGACAGGGAGTAGTGAAAGGCACAGACAACGCCCTGGGACAGAGGGTGTGGGGGGATGTGAAAGGCAAGGACAACGAGAGGGGGGCGGGCGGGCGGGGGAAAGAAGGCACCAAAGCAATAGAAAGGAACAGAACCCAGAATGTCCGTGCTGAAATATATATACTTTAACCCCACAATAAACCCCATGCTGAATCCCACCATAAGCTAACAGTGCTCCCAAACTTTTACATCTTTCACTGCGAAAATAGGGAGCATAGCCAAGCATTTTTAATCACAATAAGGCCAAGACAATTGTGCTCCAGACCCACTCTTCGTTCATAAACCCATTCTGGCTCGCGCATGTGAAACTCATCCATTTAAACACCCTGTGTAGTTTAAAAACATGTGACTGTGAAAGCTAATCCTAAATAAACATAAACGAAATATGTGAACACCCGCTGCACAATCTACCATGCTCACATGCAACTATGTGAAATCTAAAAACACGTCGATGCCTATCTCATATCTTAATTAAGTAGACAGCTTCTGTAAAACGATTTTAATTAATGAATCTGTTCCATACATCAACCATACAACTATGCCAATCAAAGCGGTGTCATTAATGGTCTGGTCATCAGGGTATAGGGTCATTGTATATTCCCACAGGTCCATAGTTATGTAATTCTGTATTGCAGATGTCCCAATTATTTTGTAAATCTACGTGGTATCACCAATATTCATCAGAGACACTTCGGAACGTTTATTTCCATCTCACAACATTCAAAGTTTCCTAGGAGTGGGTGAGTGTGCCGGTTTCAAGCATGCGTATCTCTGCTGGCATAAAATTCACATTTGGAGGGACCTGGATTCAGCTCAACTAAATCACTCTTTGGTACAAGGACCAAAGTCTCAGAACCCACTCAAGGCAATCTAATTGCAAATTTACTTCACACCAACTGCCATCGAGCTTGCGAGTATTAATGACCGAGACTGGTCAGAACAGGATGACAACGCCCCATGTCACTTCTCTCCGTACAACTATACTGGTGCATCTTCAAGACTTGGTGCGATAAACACACAAATCATATCCCATTAGCTAGGTAAAAAAAGTACCAAATATGACTCGAATGCCAATCTATGGGACGGTCCCAGTTCACCACTGGCTCACAAGGAAGGAGCTCCAGCTGTCCTACATGAGCAGTTGGGCCAGTGACCAGCCAAAACTAGATAAAATACAACACTCTCCTGCACTTGTTCCACCAGGGTGAAAGATAGGCACACATGAGCTCTCCAAAGAATTACTGACTTTTCAGAAAACATTCTGTCAAATTACAGGTCAAACTAACTCAGGCACTCTAAGAAACACAAGACTGCCAGAGAAAAGAGATGGTCATTCACTCCTGCAACCAGTCCCAATAGTTTCTCTAGCCATCTCACCAGATGACATCATGCACTCTCATTCATACATTCCTCTGTCAGTCTGTCTATGTAAGCAACAGCCACCCTGTTCTCTAAATTCTGTGCAGAAATTCTTAGCTTTAGAAGTGCACAGAATCACTTGGCAATCCTTAAAATACACCTTACACATACAGGCGACACTCATCTGCATATAACAAAGGCCCATTCACACACTCGCCACTAAACTAACCCTCACTATGTAAATGTAGATGTAAATGTAAATGTAGACGTACTTGTAAAGCGCACTGATACTCCTGAGTGTCCTGGCGCTGTACTCATACCGCTAGGGAACCCTTCCTGGTTTTTCCCCCGTGAAATGTCCACTCCTGGGCATCCCCAGGATGCAACCAGGCATCCCTAGCGCTGTAGGGGGCCGTTGTGGAGACTAAGCAAGCTATTGCCCAGAGTTGCAGAGCGGGACTCCATGATTGGAATAGGCACCGAGGCGAGAAATCGGGTCCGAGGAATTATGAGCCCAAGATCCGCCGAGACCAGCCAAGGCAGGAATTGAACCCTGGTCCCGGGCCAGACCTCTGCATCAGGGACTGCTGCTCTAACCAGTGAGCCACACTTCTCCACTCCATGTGGTCAGAGAGATAAAAAGAGTAAACATTATTTTAACAAAACGTTATCCTGGCCACTACACCCTTTCCCTGGTTATAAATTAGACCAAAATATTTATTGGATCTTCTCCTTAGCCAATTAGTACCTCACTGAGCGCTTTGAGACATCATATTGCCAATTATCAAGGAGTATGTGCATTTCTAAATTCTAAATAAACAATCCCCGGAAGATATCAAACTTCTGAATTCCACACTTAGCAACACTCAATCTTGGTTGGCCGATAATCACCTCAAACTAAATGCGCTGAAAACTGAGTTCCTACTCATCTCACCCCCGGTGAAAACTTCCACCACCCAGACTTGGCTCAATAACCTAACAGCACTCAATGTCCAACCTACTATCGTGGACTCAGCGAAATCCCTAGGCATCACAGTCAACGCCAAGCTCAACATGCAACAGCACGTTAGCAAAGCCACAAAAGGGGCTAATTTTCAAATCAACACACTGAGGAAACTTAAACCCTTCCTCCCTGCCAAAGACTTCCAAACTGCTGTACAAGCTTTAGTCATCCCTCGCATAGACTACTAGACTACGGAATTGTGGCCCTCAGCGGACTCCCGCTTTCCACAACAGCACCCCTAAGAGCCTCCCTGAACGCTGCCGCGAGACTCATTACTGGCTCAAGAAAACATTCGCATATATCCCCAGACTTAAAATCTCTAAAATGGCTGCCTTTTGAAGCCAGAATACAGCTAAAAATTGCAGTAATGACACACTCGGCCGTGCATCACAAGGCACCCAACTACCTCGCGCAAAAGTTGTCTATATCAGGAGGGTCGAGATCCAATCGTAGTACAAAAAATCTACTCCTGAAACCTCGCAGATTCCGGAAAGAAAAAACATACAAGCGCTCCTTCTCAGGAATGGCACCCAGGATCTGGAATGCGCTCCCTCCGGAAACCAGGCTTATCTCCTCCACTGCACTCTTCAAGAAAGAGGTGAAAACAATCCTTCTGGCCAAGATCTCCTGAACTTTATAGATACTGGATCTGATACTCTGCATCGCTCTGTATCACTGATCACCTTGTTCTTTGGCACTATACTCCTACTTTATGATGTCACTACTACGCTACTCTCTTACTACCGACCAATATATGTTAACACTTTGGTGTATTGTCTCACCCTCCCGATGCCCCCACCCAGTGCTTTCTCTATCCTAAGAAATTGGTTTAAGCCATCCACACATCCAAGGCTTTACCTAAACCCTTCTGTAGTGGGAGCAATGACTTGTGACGTGTTATATTACTTGTTTACCTGATTGTATTTTGATATGTTTCTGTACATTATTGTTATCCTACTATGTTAGTGATTACTATGCTGCTCCCATTATCTTGTTCATTCCTGTTGCCCCTACCCCTGTATCTGTGAAGCGCTCTGATATCTGTAAGGATCTTGTTCGCGCTATATAAAACTTTGAATAAATAAACCAACGTCAAGCGCAAATCACTCACAGAATATAAAATATTTAGAGGTTTTCGTGATGGCGGAGCTGAAGCCTTAAGTTGCGAGCATGGCAGAGCCAACTGTCAGACTTCTGTGCCAAACAACACCAAGGGTATAGTTATCGGCCATACAGCACGTGTAGTGGCACTGGGGCCCTGAACGCTAATCTTGTTTTATTTCACAACCCAAATACCAGTCTTGGAGTGCATGTGCCTTGCGTTCCCTGGGGCCCATAGAAAGTGAAGAGTGGGCTTGTGCTCCAATCCCTTCTCCCACGTCAGTGTCATTTAATGCAGACACGCAGCCTGTGCTGTGAAGGTGAGTCTGGTTGACATGACGGACAGCTTTTGTTTGTATCGCCCTTCCTGGCAGTGGCTGGGCAGGTATTCCCCCGCCAGTGCCTTGTAAAATGCCTGCTGCGGTAGACCTGCAGGAGGCCTCTAAAACACAGTGCTCAGGTGCCCATTGTGAGAAGTAAACACCAGTGGAAAAGAGACCCGAATAGAAACGGTGGTAAAGGCAGGGTGAGGGAAGCGGTGGGAGGTGTTGGGCCCTCCTCTTAGCTTGCTTCGGGTTCCTCCTTTGTTTGCCTCGAGGCTATCCCTATAAACATGCGTGGCCGCAAAAGTGAAAGAGGCTCCTGCTGCAAAATAATTAAATAAACGCCAAAATAATTAAATAAACAAGCGCCGCCCCTAAAGTGAAAGAGGACCACACTGCAAATAACAACAAGTGACGGTCTGCTAGGAAGGTGAAAGCGCGCCATGCGCGTTGTGTGTGCCTGCAGTGGGGAAAACTGAAAGTAGAGCTCACAAACTAACTTCGGAAACATGATCTGTCACTACACGCCTCCTTTAGATAAGAAATAACCTCACGACAAACATCAAGCAAACAATCCAGTCTGGATGGACCGTCCCAAAGGAAGACAGGGCGGTAACAAAGAAGCCCTATTTTCAATCGGAGGCCACCATTTACCATAAACAATAAAGCCAGCCAATGAAAATAACAGGCGGGGCTTCAAGTCCCCTTCTGAAATCTCCACTACCACAATATGTCTCGCCGAGCATGCGACCTAAAAACCGATAACGCACTGACTAACTTGTGCATTTTACAGACTTACTAATCTGGTTACACATTCTGTCACACTTCATCCTGATATTGCAGCTAGGCTTCAAAAACGGCCCTGTAACAAAAGCGCCCCCCCTGGGAGCCCAAAACCGGCCTCCACCCTGGCGGCCCACAGGGGAAACTCCCGGTGCCCGCTACGGCAAGTCCAGCCCTGACCATGTTGGGAGTTTTTCCTCAAATTACCTAAACTCCGTTTCCACCTTAAAGATGCTCAAACTACACTTCACTGAATACTCAGATCATAGTTGCCAACTCCCGGGACACTTTGCAGCACAGGGCTGCTGCAGTTAGAAAGTTCATGCTTGCATACCTGTGTGTAATTCTGCAACAATATTACCCGGGACAGTCTCTAACTTGCCGGGACTATCCCTGCAAAATGAGACAGTTGGCAACTATATATTACCTGTGCACACTACTTTGTCTCCAAACCCGGAGATTGTTGCACAGTGGCAGTTCCACCGTTAAGGCAGAGGAACATCTCCTCACTGCTTTGAGCTGTGTAAATAAATGAAAAATAAAATCATAATAACTTATCATTTTATTTGTTCCTGCTGCTGCGTCTTGGCGGTGCTGCTCTGCTCTCAGAGCAGGGGGAGGAGTGGTGGGCACGCTGTAAGAGCACAAGGACTGTTTGGCCGGCCCGAGAGGGACAGCCAAACAGTCATGCGCACTTTGCATGTTCTCCACCCAGCTTCATCACAGCCTGGCTGGAGAACATGCCCAGGCTCCTATTCCTTGGCCGAGCATCAAACCACGGTGCTCAGACCAATCACAACGCTGCATTGCAGCATTGTAAATGGTCAGGCTGTCCCCGAATTATGGAGGGGAGCGACCATCATACCTATATATAAAAAAGGGGATCGGTCTCTCCCGGTTAATTACATGCCGATAAGCTTGATCGCCACTGTCCAAAAAGTGGTAGGGAGGATGGTGGTAAATAAACTAATGAATTGGGTTGACGAGTACAATGCCCTGTCCCCTTATCAGGCTGGTTTTCGGCGGGCTACAAGTACAGTCGACCAGGTGTTTCGCTTTGCTCTGCTGCAGTGGGGGACGGTGGCGCTTGGCGAAGGCAGCCTGTTTGTTGCTTTTGTTGACCTGCGGGCTGCCTTCGACCTGGTCCCAAGGAGAAAGCTCTGGGCAGTTTTGAGCGAAATAGGTTTTCTGGCAGAGCTACTTACCCTGATAATGAGCAGGGCCGGCCTAAGGCATGTGCAAGCTGTGCACCTGCACAGGGCCGCCAAACCCCAGGGGCCGCCACGCCAATATATATCCTTAGATACATATTTGCGTGGCGGCCCCAGGCAGGGATTTGGCGGCCTCGGGCCCCCTACCTACACTCCCTGCTCAGGGCCTCCGTGAGCCTAGAGCCGGCCCTGTAATGAGGTTGCATGAATGTAACTTCGCAAAAGTCCAATGGGGCATGAATGGCGAATCCTCTGCTGCCTTCCCAGTTGAGCGTGGAGTGCGACAGGGGTGCGCAATGGCTCCCCTGCTTTTTTCCTTATTTATTAATGGGATAGTGGCTCGGATGCTGGACGCCAGTGTAGATGCGCCTTCGTTGGCGGGCCTCAGGGCTCCGATCCTGATGTTCGCCGACGATACGCTAATTCTATCCAAAACTCCGGCTGGCCTGCAGCGAGCTCTGAATATTTTTGATCTTTTCTGCAGGGAGCATGGCCTGGAAGTCAACGTGGGTAAGACCAAGCTGATGGCCTTTACGTCAAAACGTACACCCCGACAAAAAATATTCCTGAACAACTGTCAGCTTGAGGTGGTTACTGTATTTACCTACCTTGGGATACAGATAGCAAACGACTCGAGATGGTCCCAGCACATAGAAAGGGCGGTTCTGAGGCACCAACAGATCTCGGGGGCACTTCGGGTGGAACATAAAAAGTCGAAGTCCATGCCAATAAAACCTGTCTTGGCTGTATATGACGCCAAGGCTCTTGGGTCTGCCCTCTATGGGGCAGAGCTGTGGGGATTTGGGAAGCTCCTCCCTTTGCAGATATCTGAGAATAGGTTTCTTAGGGGAATCACAGGACTCCCGCAGAGTACACCATTAATCTCACTTGGTCTTGATCTAGGGAGAAGATCAGTTAGCGACCAAGCGAGGTTGCGCCAGATTCTCTACTGGAGACGCCTATGGACTACCCCGGAGATCCGACATTATGCAGAGGGGTTCCTGGCCACAATTAAAGCTGATACTTTCCACAAGATAGTTTGGCTAAAAAATCTCAGGACTGCCCTAGGCGATCTTGGCCTCTCAAATTTATGGGACAATCCATCTGGGGAACCCTTCCCAAGTAAAAATACGATTAAGGGCCTATACTGGGACTGGGTAGCTGGAAGACTCTGGAATAAAACGAGACCTGACTCCATGACGGGGCGTTTTTTTGAATTCAAACTGTATCCTGCCTTGGAACCATATTGGGACAGCATTACTAACCCAGGGGACAGGAAGCTTTTCTTCCAGTTAAGATCAGGTGCCCTTCCACTGAGATCATTGACTGGTAGGTGGAGGAGTTCCACCACCTCTTGCTGCCCAGCCTGTGGTGCAGCAGACGAAAGTATAGGCCACTTTCTGTTTTTGTGCAAAGCTTACACCGCCCGAGAAAAGTCTGGCTAGCCCCTGTCTGTAGAAACTTAGGGACATTTAGGGGTGTTGAGGCACTACGAATACTCTGTACCTCCACCGATATGCCTGCTGTCTTAGCAACAGCAAAGTACTTGGGGTGGGCATGGTCCATCAGACGGAGGGCAATCCTTACAAAAGCAAATTGATTGGGGTATTGTTTGTGGTTTCTGTGTAAATCATGCATCAAAGTTTTTCATTGTATATATTTGCACAATTGTTTTAAAATTTTTGTATAATTAGGATATAATCTTTTAAATGATGTATTTTAAATGTATGTTTGTGCTTTTATGAGTATAACTCTCGAATAAAGCTTTGATGATGATGATGATGTAAATGGTCAGGGGAGCCTGGGTACTTCCTGTTCTGGCCCAGCGAAGAGTCAACGTGGAGAGAAGATGGAGGAGACAAAACGAGGCGAGGAGGTACTTTTTTTTCCTTTACCCCCTCCCTCCCCCCCCCCCGCCTCGCCACTCCCGCCTCTCCAGTGCCGGTCCGTGCCAGTTGCCACTGTTATGTTGATCCTCACCTGATCCAGACTCATGGTCAAGATCACAGCTGGCATTGTCAAGGACAAGATGCAGACTTGAAATAATTTAGCACTAGCCCAGTGCTTTCACAGATGTTCTGAGAACACTAATCTTGTTTGCTGGCTGGCAAGAGATATGGTGTCTTCACAGATGTAGCAAGAGACTCCATAAAGATCTCTGCTACTCCCAGAAACCTAACAAACATGAACCGTAGCTCAAGGCCAAATCGAACATTATAATGAACTAAATAAACACATAACATCTCAGTATTAAGTCTTACATAAAATAATTCTAAAGTCTGTATCCTTGAAAAGCGCACTTAACTTCAGGGCCTTGATTTAGGGGGGGCAGGCAGAAATATGGGCTTGCTAGGTGCCCACAGTGCTTGCCTCCCCCCCCACCTCCATGATTTTGCGCCTAAATACACTGTAGTCCGCTCAGAGTTCACTTTAGGAGGGGCATTGCTCCTAGGGTAACACCACTGCATCAGACTTAGTTCCTTATCAAAAGATCCTTAAAAAAAGGTCCACAGGTGTGCTCAATTCCATAAGCAGAGCAGAATTTTCCTTTAGGAGGAACGTCCAGGGAGTGTAACTTTAGGTGTGCACTAAAGAAATAATGGTTTACCATTGCTCCCATGGAGGTTTAGCCATGGCAGTTAACTAACTTGTGTCAACAATGCATCTCTATTACTCTTCCATCTAGCCAAAAAGAAACACCATCCTAGGTGACTTCCTTAACCTTAATCTCAAAGATTCTGGTGTGACAACTTGCTGATATTTGACAATGCCATACCCGCCATCTTCTGCCTACACAACATGCAAGTTATTTTCCCAGCGTCCTCCACATAACCGTTTTCACTGATTCTGTGATCATCTCTACCTCATCCCTCATCTGCAATGTGAACTCAGTTACCTGCTGAGTTAGGTAGGTTCACAAGTTAATGCTGCTGTTGTGAATAACACAGGGCCCATCAACTGACTTGGTCATGAAGAGTAGTTCATGCAAATAGGGGAAAGATCTCTCTTCTGGTCCAGCGTGATTACCTGAGCGAGGGGCTGCGGATGGGATGGGTGTATGGAAAAGCTTCTTTTTGTATGGTCACCCCAACGTTTTAAACAGATGATGCAGGTTTTTCGAGACTGAGGCATGATAACCAGACTGCAGCATCAGTGCCCTGACCCTTAAATGTGTATTCTTGATCAGCTTATCCAATCGGTATAAGCTAACTTACTTCTAAGTCCCAAGAATACGGTAACAGGGGTATCCAGGACATGTAAGTTAGAGTGTTCGCTCAGGGACTGCAGCACTTATTGTGCCATCCTGAGGGGGAACAAGGTAAAACACGGCTGCTGGTCTGCTACTGCAGACTAGTAGGGCAGTTTATAACTTCGTACATGTCTTTGCCGTTTTAAGCAAAGGCAAAGCCCAAACTCTCTTTTTAATGTGTTTAAGTCACCTCTACAGCTGCCTGTTGAGTCCTAATGCAGGGTCAACATATTAAAAAGTAGAACGTGTTTAACATGTTCTGGCAGCAAAAACCTGAAATTGGCATTTTTGCTGCAAGAAAGATTAGTAGCCCCATTGGCGAGTGCAGAGTTACACATAGATATCTAAGCTGTGCTAACCTGTGAATAGGACTACCAAAGTTGGTACTCCAAGGTATCACAAGGTATCGACCAAGCTGTTACATTAGAACCAACTTGATGCTCAAGTCGAAATTAATGTAACTTGTTGCATGCACCTTTTAGAAAATTGCTACTCTGTAGCCTGCGTTTTCACTGATGCTAGCCACAAGACAGCATTTTGCCTGCCTGAGACATGCATACAGCTCCCAGGATAGGCAACAATAGAGCCCTGGCATTGGAAGAGTTGTCACCTCCTCCATTAAGGGAATCACAAGGGGTGTACACCCAAAAGACGAGCTTTAAAGGGGAAGCCACCTTTGAAGAGGAAATGATGACCACACTTGAGTGGGGCGGCTCTTTTGTTTGGGTAGACAGGTTGGCATCATGGACAGAGAGGGAGAAACACTGGCCAGATTGTTTTTCCCGTTGGCATGTAGACTCTAAGGCAGGCTACAGAGCTCTTTGGAATGAGAAAGTGCCATCTTGAGAGTGGGCAGAATGGAGCTCTCTGGGATAGCTGGATGCCAAACTTTTTACAGGAAGTTTTCATCAGGCAGGAGGCAACCTAGTAGCCCATTGGCAAATGACAGTGGTTTCTCATGAGGGCACTTTCTGGACATGAAAGGGCACCCCTGGCACCCAGAACTCAGATCAGATGTGCCTAGAAGAACAGAACCAAAGGAGGACTGTCCTGCTGATCATGGTACTGGCGAAGAAGAGGCAGCACCAAATTTGGACAGCATCTGCTGTGCCTTGGGATAGGGAAGGAAAGGACTGTGTCTATTGTGTCCTGCTTGAGAAGACACGTCTTCCAAGGGCAGCTAGAAGCAAACACTCCAAGAGTCAGTTGGCTGACTTCCTGTTCTCAGCACAGAGCCAAAAAAGCAGAAGATGCCTGTTGGTGCGAGTTGGAAGCTAACATCACTGCTTGTCATTGCCATGCAGCCTTAGAGATGAGTACCTAATGCTCAAAAGTTGCACCGAGTCTGCTGGACCCAGAAAAGTTGTTTAAGCGCAGCTTGATCACAAAGAAGGAAAGTTATCGCCAAAAGAAGGAAACCACTGTGCCAGGCAACTGGTAGCCCCATGGCGCCTGTAATTCTGCTGACCCGGGTAAGACTTTGTGGGACGTAGACCTCTGTGGTCATAATCACTTCAACAGAGGTGTGGACCAAGGAGTGGCCACAGGAAGACCCTTGCACATTATCCTTGAGCATCTTCAGCATCCTGTATCCCTTGCATCAGAACACTCCCAAGATATCAATCGTAAGGAGACACTTATGCTGGAACTGGACTGTAACTGCTTTTACAAAAGAGGTAACTGTAGTGTTGGACCTTCTTGTTCCCCTTGAATGTCTCCCGGCCGCAATTGGTCGCCTAAAATAATTATAAATAACTAAATTACACTCTGGCAAAGTTTTTCTTGAAATTCGTTGAATTTGTCAGTATGTCAAAAGTCTTGAGTTATCACTTATTGTAAAATCCAAATCTCCAGAACCCCATAGTGGATCTTTTTCATTTTGATGTCCATAGATTCATAAAATATACTCTTTTTATAAACTGGTGTCATATTTCTTGAGCGTCGAGTTTCCTTCTCATTTAATTGCTTTGGTGATGTTTAAATGCCTTAAACTTGTTCCTTTGTGTAACTGACCGCTCAGAGCTACAGCTACCCAGGGTTGAGCTAAGGTTTGACAAACGAAACCTGACTAGTCTTAAAGAGGTTGGTAGTGTATAGCATGGTGAGGTCACACACACACACCGTATAATACACCCCATTTCCTCACAGTCGGGTACCAGAAGTGACAGATCACTGACACAATATCGTAATACAAAAATATTGTCAAAAATATCCATTACAGACCTATTGTGTCCCTAGACTTATAATGGTAAGCACAAAAATATCTGTACAAAAATGTGATTCTCACTAATAATTAAAAAAAAATATATATATATATCTTTTTTTATATCATTTAAAATTGTAAATGAGCAAATCTTAAATATTTAAATTTATAACATTAATATAATGAAAATTAAATCAAATTAGATTATATAAATATATACCTATATAAATGCACACACTTGTTATATATATATATATATACACACAACCCAACTTGCCTCCAAAGTGCCTCCAGCACAGACAGGTACGCAGACAGCAAAAACTGGCCTGAGTCAGGCTTCTTCTTTACGAATGCTTTTTATTAATGCTTCAAGTGGTACATATCTTCAGACACGTTTCGGGCACGTCCGTGCCCTTGCTCACTGATGACAAACGGTGATTGAGCACTGTGATTTAAAAGGATCTACTATGCATTTCGCGCCAAACAGTGATAATGCCTAGACATATATATATATAACGCAACACTTATTCAGAAATATATACTTAACATGATGTATCTTTTTAATTTACTACCATATATATATATATATATATATATATATATATATATATATATATATATATATATATATATATATATATATATATATAAATATATATACACACACACATATATACATGAGAACACATAATTATGAAAATAAACAAATATTATTAAATGATATATTTAAAAAATATTAAGATGTGTATTTAAGTCTTGCAATAGTAGATATACTATTTTCACTCCAGTTTATGCAACAGTAGTGAAAGCATAAGATTTCGGAGGGGTTATATTTACTATTCCCACTTCAAACAGGTAAACAGTAGGGATAGTACTGGACTTAGGAAGGGTAAGATTTACTATTCCATCTCCAGTCTGTGCAACAGTAAAGAAAGTGTTGGACTTTGGAATGGGTACATTTACTATTGCTACTCCAGACTACGTAACAGTAGGGAAAGTGTTTTACCTAGAATGGGGTAATATTACTATGCCCACTCCAGCCTTACACTTTAGAGAAAGCATTGGACTTTGGAGGGGTAAGATTTCATACTCAAAATTCAAATTCAAAAATCTTTATTCGACCTATATGTAGGTCATAAAAGAAACCATAGAAGTTAATACAGACAAATATAAAATACAAATAGATAAAACTAACAGGATACAAGTACGACTCTACAATATATATGCTCTAAGAGAGAGACACTGATAAAAATACAATGAATTCAGGCATATGCTTAAGAGTTTCTAAGACCTACATTCAGCTAAAAGTTGCATAAAAAATTATAAAACACTAGAACATTGTGAAGTCACCCTATCATTATTTTTCTTGCCCCAATGGCTGATTTCAGAAAGTCACAGATGCAATAACAAATTTCAGGCAAACCTAAAAACTGTAAGTAGAGCATAGCTACTCTACACCCTTGGAATCCCGATTTACATAACAAGGGTTTCAAAACGTGCTTACTTGCAAAACTGTACAAATTGCAAAAACATATAAAGTGCAAAAGTGTTTGTACAGATTGAATGTCACATGCACAAAATTATACTATATTTCCCCATAAGTCAGAGAAACTTTTAAAACAAAGGGACCAATATATTGAACCTGCCCTGAAGCGAAAAAGAAGTGATCGCTCCCATTGCACGAGACCGGTGACTAAAGTTGTATAATAATTCAAGACTGAGGATTTACTATCTTGATTTTCATTCTTAGATCTTCTCAGTGCCCCAGGAATGTTATCACCTTTTACTTGTCAGCTTTAGAAATACTGCTGAGCTCAGTACACAAGGAAGACAATCCCAGGGTTGCTAGTGACCCGAATATATCTCAACCATGGAATGGAAAAGCCTTTGACGTTGTGACATTCAAAAATCAGATCCCTGCATAACGTTGCTGCCGGATTTGTCCAGATACTGGCCCACAACCGAAGAGGCAACAGGATGACCTTATCAGAAATGGAACCCAGGTTCAACTTTAAATGGACAATAAAGCTATAGGTAGTAAGCGGTAAGTTCAACAACCAATGAAAAAAACGGTTTTCCTCTGCCTGTAGGGAGCAACTTTTATTAAAACGCCACAAACCTGACCCGTAGGCAGCAGCACTAATGCACTGGTAATTACACACCATCAATGCTGGCGAGACAGTCCCTCTAAGGACAGGTCTAATAAGTTTACAAACTATTCCAGAAGTTCTACTAAGTTAGAGACTAGAATTGTTAAGCTGGGAGTGCCAAGACCCTGAGGAACTAAAGGTGAAGCCCAGATAACAGAAGTTATCAGAATTCGTAATTACTTGCCCATTGATGGTAATTTTATTTAACCATAATTTACTAGGTGCACAGGACATTATATGTGACTTAGTATAATTAATTTTTAGATCAAGATCTTGCATAAAAAGAGCAAAACAGTCCACCAGCTGCCTCAGTATTAGGAATAAGAGGTAAACGGACTGCATCGTCAGCATAGAGTAAGGCAGGTACCGGAGTGCCTGACATTTTTGGGGTGTCTACTTGAGTGGAAGTTAAGTGGACTGTTAACCGATCTATACATAGGATAAAGAGCAGGGGTGCCAATATGCACCCCTGCCGCTCTCCCCTCCTCAGTGGGAAATCGGGTGAGAGCATGCTGTGGGCGTTTATACACACTCTAGCTGAAAGATCTGCTTGTAAGGAATACATAAAATTCACATGGGGAGGGTCCACTCCTTGATCCAGCAATATTAGCCACAGTTTGTTCCTGTACACTAAATCAAAGGCAGTGGACAGGTCCATAAAGGCAAGAAAAATGGGACAACGTCTTGTGTAGATGTACTTGTTAACCGTCAGAGCTAGGTTCAGACACTGCTCATTTGTATTTAAATTTGGACGAAATCCTAATTGAAAAATTTGAACGAATGCCCTTATCAGCAGCCTATTTGACTAAGTAATCGTATATAACTCTACCAATAACTTTAATTGTTTGATTGATAAGTGAAAAAGGACAGTAGCACTTGGGATACATGCAACTGATTTTTGTTAATATGGACACAATCGTTGATGTGGTGGTTTCCAATTCCCACTAAAGTCTGTGCAACAGTAGGGAAAGCATTGGACTTCGGAGGAATAAGATTTACTAAACGCACACACACACACACTCCAGTCTGTGCAATGGTAGGGAAAGCGTTGGACTTCAGAGGAATTACATTTACTATTCCCATTCCAGTCTGTGCACTAGTAGAGAAACTTCACTTCAAACACATTACATATTTGAATAGCCTTATTAATGTAGAACAAATATAAAAATCTTTAATATGAACATTAATTAACCCCCAAAAAATATATGAAAAATAAAAAACAAATTTACATGATTAAACAATTTATTAGTTATCAATTAAACCAAGTATTACATATATATTATATATGTATATTAATATCCCACACAATAGCCCCACAAACCTAGCAGCCCACACTTAAAATGGAACTAAAGTAAGTATAACACAATTAACATAATTGATAATCAATTCATAATTATTTAACTAGTTATCATTGAATTAAAGTTCCATCCTACAAACCTAGCAACCCGCGACAAATATATCTAAAATAAATCAATACTACATAATGTACATAATTAATTCGCAATTAAATAATTAATAATTAAATAATTCATAATTACTTAACTCCCCACCCTATTTACATAAGTATTAATCAGTCCAATAATAACTAATAATTAACAATTAGTTTATTATTAAATTAACTTCCCGCTCTATTACCCTACAAATCTAGCAAGCTGCTACGAATCTATAAATTACTAGTAGCAATTAAATTAGAAATGATAAATCACTTAAAATGACAAACTATATTAAAAAATATTACTAACAATTTTACCAACAATAATCACAGAAAATATATGACCTGAAACACATTAAGATAATTAAATAACGTTAATTTGTAATACTGTACTATTGAAAATAATAGTAACAACAATATTCTTAATAATGATACCTGGATAAAAACGATATTCTTGACAACAATATTTCTGTATCAGAATAGTTTTGAAACTAGATATTTTGTCCAAAGACCTCTGTGGCAGTATTGAAAATAGGTGTGCAATGTTGGATGGGGCACAAAGAAAACATGGACCATTGTTTGACAGAGCGTTGACAGAAACACAAAAATGTTAACAAAATATGCTCATGTCCTAGCAGCCAATGAAGTGTGGCTTATAATGCCAATTGATGTTGCTTGAGCTGTTACCCTCCTCCATTCTAACCATGCAATCCCACTCACTCTAGTTTGATGATGTCTGAGAACATCATCTTTTGAGCAGCGTTGTATTATGTCTTTGTTGTGCTCCCCCAAGGCAGGGATATTCCTTCAGGGAGACACTGTAGATTTTTCTCAGGCCTCATCCTCCCAACACCATTATGGTAAGCACAGAAGTGCATCCTTTAAAAAGATGCGCTTGGAGGGCACTACTGGTACAGTCCCAAATGCATACAAAAACCCAACTATCTTAACAAAAGGCAATCTGCCTGCCATTGAAACTAGTAAATTGATCCACTTGTCCACTTTACTGTGAAAGTTATAAAGAAAGTTATCTAAAAAAGTGCACCAGATTATTCCACAGGTAGTCTGCTCTAGTTGTATACACACTGAATGCCAAATATTTAAATGCCAGGGCTGCACCACCATAGTCGGACCTGGCACAAAAGGCAAAATACTTTGTTCCTGATCTAACCGATGATCTACCCAGATATTTACTTAAACTTGTACGGGATTTCCACTAATCATGCAAGGACATCTATAGGATCAGTGAGAACTAATGCCATCATACACAGATGCCACCCCAGGCATTCCTACGTCTTAACCTTGCAGCCCTACTACCAAATGAACCATAAGCAGCTCTGTGGCCAAAGCAAATAGTAATGCAGGCAATGGACAGCATATAATAAGATAATTTATATTCTTCAAAGTGATTTGTTACAATGTAACAGTTAACACAATAAAACATGGTAGGTGGGGACACTATGTTTTGCCGATGAGTGTGCCACTCAGTTACTGCAATCCAACATGATTATGCTATCAGAGTCATTAGTTGTGGTTGCATATGTTCTACCGATTGATCTTTCTCTATGTGTTGCTAAAAAGGTAAATAAATAGAATTTTGAAAAACACAAAAAATATTTTTGTTGTCCATATAGAAAAAACCTTCCTACATCAAATATTCATGAAACCACTGTTCTCACCTGTCCAAGGGATATATTCTGGCTCCTTTTCTGAGCGATCGTCTGCTCTAAAGAGCGAGCTTCTACTTTGGCGGTACTGATTGGCCACGTGCAGCATATCCTGAAAATACATGAAATAATGAAGCAAGAAGAAAATGTTCTTCAGAGCAGGCGTTAATAAACCACTCATTTACATATCTTTGGTTGTCAGAGTAGATGACATCTTACCAGTGGCCTCACTTAATCAAAACACTAAGGGGTTGGGAAGTAACATCAAAAACCTTAGACCACCCCCACAATGACATCACAGGCTATACAAACACACGACCTTTGAACTTTGTGGCATCTAGGATGTAACTAGGCTGGAATCATTGTAAAATTTGCTTTTAAAAACAATTAATTCACTGTCATTTTGCTTTTCATATTTATATAGGTTATACCCAGCCTTAACCTCTCTTTCACCTCTGACGTATTCTGCCTCACTGGCACTACTAAGCAAGGATTTATAAATGACTTGCGCAGCGCCTGGTAGTCAGTCAGCATTTCTTACATCTTTTTCAAGGTCCTTTTTCATTCATCTCATGAGACAGCTGTGCACCTACAAATATCAGTTTCAGGTGTCTGTCACATTTAATCTAATTTGAAGCAATTTGTTAAAAAAATCCATAAAGGAAATGATGCACACTGTGAAGCTGTTAGCATTATAAGCTCACTGCTAGTTGAGAGGGCATGCTGCAGCTTTGCATGGTTATACTGCACTTAGATTGTTTTGCTAAATAGATTTGCGCAGACTACTAAAGCAGTAAAGAATGTGGTGTAATCTCGGACAACCTACTGCAGAATGTGGGTACCACCTATGGTTGACTGAGGTCGGGAGGGAGCTGTATCAGACTACTTGTGACTACCCCTGGTGCAAAAAAGGTTATTCTCGAAGGGAACTAGGGTAGAGACAAGCCAGAACTGGACCCTCGGATCTGGTTGGACAGCATTAGCATGGCTAAATTTGATTTATGAATTGCATGCTTGTTTATTTTTGTGCTTTAGGGGCATGCAAGAAAATGATGTCATCTGGATAGGAGACAACTGATCATGCTGGGTTGGGTAGTAGGTCTGGTGAAACTTCAAATGCAGTAGCAGCAGGACCCTAGCATGGACCTTACAAGGATACATGTGTGTATGCCAGAAGTTCACTGATTCTGCTGCCCTGGAATTTCTGTGAGCCTCATAGTTGGGACCGGAAAATTTCCAAAAGCAAGTGGACAGTGAATGTGAGATACTTCCGGTTCTCCCTCCACGAGCACATGTAGACTGATAACTACGAGGTCCTCCCTTTCCTCTTAGGCTACCTTACTCTTCAAGAAGAGCAGCAGAACAAGGTTGGCAGACACCTTTGAGTGTTACTAAGTGTAAATGAGAAAAGGAGATCAGGATGAGGGTGATAAAATCGAAACCCAAACAGCCCTTGGCAAAAGCATCTCACGCACATTTATGTACCACCAGTTTAGAAAGCGCACATGCAGGTTTTTGAAAGATTAGTAGGCACTCACTAATGAAGTCGAAAAGAAATTATTCCCCTAGGAAGATACCTTTGATCTAGACTGTTTTCAAAAGAGATAGCTAAAGGATCCTGGAAAAGTACATGGGAAACAATGGCCAGCAACTGTGAATTGGTATAAAGAATCAAAATGGAGAAAACACAAGCCGCAAATGCAGCAAGTGAAGCAGACCCATGAGAAACTCCAATTCCTAATTAATGAAGGGCAGGGTTAGAGTTTGAGCCCCTAGTGACTCACTCCCTTCTTACTTATTTTCTTATATTACCATTGAAAAATCTGAACCAGAAGAGAAAAAAAGGGGAAGTATAAATTGAAAGTCCTAAGTTTCCCCAGGCCAACAGGCAATACTTTGGGGTCGGGGGAGGAGGGGTCTCCAGTACAAGGGCACAGAGACAGGGCAGCATTGGGTACCTGGCTGGCACTAGGGTTAGGAAGCTGATGGGAGTGAAGCGATAGAGAACAGCATGCACACAACAAGAGGCTGACTCGACAATCCCACACACCCAGTTTTGGTCTCGGGTCGAATCTCTCCTGATAGGACCGCAAAAACATTGAGATCAGAAAAGTGTATTAACTGGAGCCTCAATTCCAGGATGCCTGTTAAGGTTCACATACACCATCCTATAATAACACAGTTCAAGACTGGCCCCAAGAAACCCCAACGCCATCCTTCCCCTCTCAGGAGGAAGAATGACCCTTCATTTTCCTTGGTCCCCCAAATACTTGGACAATATCAACCAACAGTTTCACAATATCCTTGACAATCCTTTAAGATTCTATGAAGAGTTACAGTCTGTGAGTGTACCAAGCCTTACTGGGCAGATATGAATCAGTTGCTGTGATTGGTGGTGCTGAGTGAAGTGAGAGATTGGTTGATTGAGAAGGGTGGTTGGCCACAACAGGCACCTTTTGATGATGCTGCCTTGGGGGCAGCTAAGCCCAGTCTGTTAAATGCGGTGGTGGAAGTGAGTCAGTTCAAAACTAATGTGACAAAGATTTCAAACTGCTAGCAGAATAAAAGAGCGCCAGGCAGATTACTCGGATTAGTTCAAGGGAATGTTCAAGAGATGTGCAGGCATTAATCATCCCTATGAACAAGCACATGAAGCTTCGCAAGACCTCTGCAACTCCCTCGCCTCCTACTTCCACAACAAGATCGCGGACATACACAACAGCTTCAGCACTCAACCAACGCACGCCACGACCGAACCGCCGCCCCCCACCACCACCCTCCGCGCCTGGACCCCGATCAGCACCAAAGACACCATCCGCACGATGAACTCCATCCACTCCGGATCTCCGACCGACCCCTGCCCTCACCACGTCTTCAACAAGGCCGACGCTGTCATCGCACCCCACCTGCGGGACATCATCAACACCTCCTTCGACATCGCCACCTTCCCGGAGAGCTGGAAGCACGCCGAACTCAGCGCTCTACTCAAGAAACCATCAGCAGACCCTACCGACCTCAAGAACTACCGCCCCATCTCGCTGCTCCCGTTTCCGGCCAAAGTCATCGAGAAGACCATCAACAAGCAACTGGCCGCCTTCCTCGAGACGAACGGCTCCCTCGACCTCTCGCAGTCTGGCTTCCGGGCCAACCACAGCACCGAGACCGCCCTGATCGCAGCTACAGATGACATCCGAGCCCTGCTCGACAACGGAGAAACAGGGGCCCTCATCCTCCTGGACCTCTCCGCGGCCTTCGACACTGTCTGCCACCGCACCCTAGTACAGCGCCTCAGCAACGTCGGAATCCAGGAGAAGGCACTGAAGTGGATCACCTCCTTCCTCGCCGGAAGGACACAGAGAGTCCGCCTCCCCCCGTTCAGATCGGAGGCCACCGAAGTCATCTGCGGCGTTCCTCAAGGCTCCTCGCTCAGCCCAACTCTCTTCAACGTCTACATGAGCCCCCTCGCAGCCATCGCACGCCAGCACAACCTGAACATCATCTCCTACGCAGACGACACTCAGCTGATCCTCTCCCTCACCAACGACACCGCCAGAGCCAACCTGCACGAAGGGATGACAGACGTAGCCAAATGGATGTCGAACAGCCGCCTGAAACTGAACTCGGACAAGACGGAAGTCCTCATCCTGGGATCCTCACCCTCCGCCTGGGACGATTCCTGGTGGCCCCCCGCCCTGGGCAGCGCACCCAAACCAACTGACCACGCACGCAACCTGGGCTTCATCCTGGACTCCTCCCTCTCCATGACCAGACAAGTCAACGCCGTCTCCTCGTCGTGCTTCAACATCCTGCGAATGCTACGCAAGATCTTCCGATGGATCCCCACCGAGACCAGGAAGACGGTCACCCAGGCCCTCGTCACCAGCCGTCTGGACTACGGCAACTCCCTCTACGCCGGTACCACCGCCAAACTCCAGAAGAGACTTCAGCGGATCCAGAACACCTCAGCACGACTCATCCTGGACATCCCCCGCCGCAGCCACATCTCCGGACACCTGAGAGACCTGCACTGGCTCCCGGTCAACAAGAGAATCACCTTCCGGCTCCTCACCCACGCACACAAAGCCCTACACAACCAAGGACCAGGATACCTCAACAGCCGCCTAAACTTCTACGCTCCCACGCGCCAGCTTCGATCGACCAGCCACGCCCTCGCCGCCGTCCCCCGCATCCGAAGAGCCACCACAGGAGGAAGGGCCTTCTCCTACCTGGCCGCCAAGACTTGGAACTCCCTTCCGACCCACCTCCGCCTGACCCAGGACCACCTCGCCTTCAGGAAGCAGCTCAAGACCTGGCTGTTCGAGCAGTAGAGGTCCCCCCCCCCCCAGCGCCTTGAGACCCTCCGGGTGAGTAGCGCGCTATACAAATGTTCTGATTGATTGATTGATTGATTGAAGCTGTGGGTGATGCCTTTGTGCAGGGTATGCTACCAAATGCACAATATGCATTGGATGGCAAATGAAAGGTTTAGTCGAGTTGGTAACTGTTGCTAATTATTGTGTATCAGTACAGGAAAGGAACAAAGATACTAATAGGTCTATATAGGTCTATATTAATGTCTTTACAGATGCAACCGTTTCAACAAATTGCCAAAGAGAGGGGAAGTTGAACCATGAATCGAACAGGAGATCAGCTGGGCGATGAGTGGACTGGGGGGCGGGTGAATTAAGGGCAAGAAAGAGGGGAACACAACCCCTGGGAGAGGCTCCTGTATTCAATAGTGGTCAATAAAGTCACTGGAATTGTGATTGTCCAAATGTAAGAAAACAAGTTACTTACCTGCAACTAAAGTCATCCAGTATTGGCATCTTTCATAGAGTCACATGCCTGAATCATTCCCCGTGGGTGAGGCGGGAGTCCCACGGAAAATTACAGAAGTAGCGCCATAGATAAATAATAGTAGTAGGCCAAAAGAAAAAAGCCTGGGGCCTAAATCTTAGTAGCCTATCTACCTCATTATAATAAAAGAACCAAAAGTCAGCTCCAACCAATCAGCTACCAGCACCCACTAGAACAATCTCAGCAGAGCCAGTTCTCCTCAGATTTTCAAGTGGGAAGTAAGTATCCCAAATTATAGAGAACTGACTCGCCGGGGAGGAGGGTGGGTGCATGTGAATCTATGAAAGATACCAATACTGGATAACTGTAGTTACAGGTAAGTAACTTGTTTTATTATCCAGTATTGTGGTATCTTTCATAGATTCACATGCCTGAATCAGAGTAGCAAGCAGTATACAAAGTATACAGTCGATTGCGGATGGTGGGAGACAAGTGTTCATAAACTCCCAAACTGCATCCATAAATCAGAGTTATTTAGAATACATCAAATGAAACATGTAGACAAATATCAATATATGGATATATATATATATGGATATATATATATATATATATATATATATATATATATATCTTTAGACACATAAAATTGTATGTAATATGAATAGTGATAGCCATAGAACAGTATATAAAAGAAAAGAGGTACCTGAATCTGACCTTAAAGAAAGATGGCATAGGACAGCCTGTCCAACCGCTGCATGATCTTGATGTGCAGATTGAAGACAGTAATGCTTTGTGATCATGTGGACATTCTTCCATGTCGCAGCACAACAGATATTTTCCAGAGTCACTCCAGCGAACAAAGCTGTAGACGCTGCCATAGTTCTTGTAGAATGAGCCTTGGCTTTTCTCAGCAAAGGTTTGTTGGCCTTGTCATGGCAGAAATAAATTGTAGATGCCAGCCATCTGGCAATTGTGGCTTTCGTGACTGCATTTGCAAGTGTTGCTTGGCCATAGGCCACGAACAGTTGGTTAGATCGTCTGATGTTTTTTGTTTTTTGTAGGTACAATTGTAAACAGCGCTTAATATCCAGAGAGTGTAAAGCTCTTTCCGCTGGAGTGGAAGGATTCGGAAAGAAAGTTCTTAATCTCAACGGTTCATTCAAATGAAATTCTGACTGTACTTTGGGCATGAATGTAGGGTTTGTCCGAAGGGTTACGTAGTCCTGAGTAAAATGTAGAAATGGTTCTTTGATAGTGAAAGCTTGGATTTCACTAACCCTTCTTGCGGACGTTAGAGCCAAAAGGAGGGAGACCTTCCAAGTGAGGGATTTGAGTTCAGTTTTATGGATCGGCTAAAATGGATATTTAATTAACTGCGCTAACACATTGTTGAGTTCCCACTCCGGAGGAGGAGCTCGTTCTGGAGGGAAGGCTCGGAAAAGCCCCAACATGAATTGTTTGACCAATGAAGACTAACAGAGAGAAGGAAGCTTAGCGCCCTTTCTGAATCTGGAGAGTGCAGCTAGATGGACCTTGATCGATGAAAAGGGAAGGCCAGACCTGGCTAGAGAAAGCAATAAGGGAGAATTTGCTCCGCAGGAGCTTGAACTGGGTGGCTATTATTCGCCTCACACCAACAGCAAAAAGGCTTCCATTTTAGACGATAAGTCTTGATAGTGCTCTGGGCTCGAGATTGTGCTAAGATTTCATGGCAGTCTTGTGAAATGTTAAGGTCCTTGAACTCTAAGAAATCAGGAGCCATGCGTGTAAATGTAGAGACTATGGGTCTGGGTGAATCACTTGACCTTTGTCCCTCTACAACATTGTGGGTGTTGGGAGAAGGCGAATCGGCTCATCCTGAGATAGTAACAGAAGTTCCTGGAACCAGTACTGCCGTGGCCACCCGGGAGCAATCAGGATCACACGGCAACCCTCCAGCTTCATCTTGCAGATTACTCTGGGGATTAGTGGTATTGGGGGAAAAGCATATGCACAAATTCCTGACCATCGCATGAACAGGGCATTCCCCCATGAGCTCTGTTGAGGGAACCTGCTGGCGTAATGTCTGCATTTCTTGTTCTCTCTTGTTGCGAATAAATCCAGTGCTGGCTTGCCCCAAGCCTGGAACACTCTGTTCACTTGGTCCTGCTCTAGTTCCCACTCGTGACAGTTCGATTGGGACCTGCTCAACGTGTCCACCACGGTATTGTGGAGACCTCTGACGTGCTCGACCCTCAGGGTTATGTTGTAGAGTGTGACCCATTCCCACAATTCTTGAGCCTCTTGCGACAGAGTTGTTGATCTTGTTCCTCCTTGTTTGTTTACATAATACATGCTGGTCGTATTGTCGGTGCGGACCAGCACTGAGGAACTCGCAATCCTTGGAAGGAATGCTTGTAAAGACAGAAAGATGGCACGTAGCACCAGACTGATGACATGATGTTGCTTGTGTACTTGAGACCATTTTCTCTGAATCTGTAAATCTTGCAGATAACCTCCCCATCCCTCCATAGAGGCATGCATCGTTAAAACAAAGTCTGGAATGGTCTGAATGAATGCGAGATCTTGTTCTAAATTCGTTATCTGCGACCACCATGCAGAGTGTCTCTCATACGCCCTAATGGTATCGTGGAACGAACCCACAGTTTGTTGCCATTGAAGATGCAGCTCCTATTGAAGGTTTCATTTTGAGTCTTGCCAGGGGTATGAGATTTATTGCAGAAGAGCACATCCCAAGGAGTGAAGCAAACATCCGGACAGAAACTGACCTTTTTCTTGAGTTGAGTTGTAGGTGGCTTTTTGATAAATTCCAGGGTGTGACCGTTGGTTACTAGGTCCAGAACCCAACGATCTGAAGTAATGTCCTACCACTTGTCTACAAAAGCTGAAATTTTCGCACCCACTGAATTGGAGTTAATTTGGCTGGCGCCCTGTAGAGATCACTGTTTCCTGTTAGTGTCTCGAACTTGATTCTGTGATCGCTTTCGACCACCCTGACGGGAGAAACCAGCTGTATTGGATTGCTGGTAAGATGACTGGTTTTAAGTTTGTCTATATTAGGGTTGGTACTGCCTGTTTTGTTGGTTTTGGTATCCTCCTCTTGAGGAAAAACCACATCCTTTGGCGCCTCTGAAAGATCCGCGCTTGTATTGAAGAGAGCCTAACGATCTAGCGGAGAGGGATTCATCAATGTGTTTACCAAACAACAATTCGCCGTCATAGGCCATGTCTAAAATCTATGTTTGCACTTCAGGCCTGAAAGTGGTGGCTTTTAGCCAACCTTGACGTCTGAGTACTGCAGCCCCTGCAAGCTGACGAAAGTTGGTATTCACAATGTCCAGTGCGCAATCTATCGTCTCAGATGCAGCACGTTCTCCTACTAGCAAAACTTTCCTTGCTTCCTGCCTCCGGTCTTCAGAAATGAGGTCAATAAGCCCAGCCATATCTGACCACATTTGACGGTCTTAACAACAGATTATTGCAAGGGAATTAGCTGCTCTAATGGAGGCCGCTGCCATGGTAGATTTTCTTTTGCTTATAAGGTCAAGATGACACCCTTCCTTGTCAGGCGGTGTAGTGATTGGTGTTGCCGGGTTTTAAGATCTCTGTTGGGCGGCTTGAGAAATGACTGAATTTGGTCGTGGATAGCCAATCAGACAAGATGGGCTGTTAGCAGGGGAACGATATTTCTTTTCTTTACGGGGATGCACTGCTGGGATGGATGCAGGCGTCTTCATTATTTTAACTCCTTCATTCCAGATATAGTCAACGATAGGAACAGCTCTAGTGATTTTCTTGGACTCTTCTTTGAAATCATGCAGGAAGCATTCTGTCTGTTCGACCATGACAGGCAGTTGGAATCTGGCTGCTGCTCGCTGCATTACATTGTGAAAGCCCCCGATATCTTCCGGGGGCGAATACGATGGTAGAGGAAGCGGCGGAGAAGGAATTGGTATCATGTACTTGGCCCAAGGCTCTGTAGTACGAGTATTATCAGGCAGTTTGCCCTCTTCAACCTCATCTTCAGAGGAGGTAGTGTGTTCTCCCTGCGGAGGAGGGCCCGAAGGCTGAGGCACTGTAACAGGAACCTCAGGTTGAGGTAAAGGATCAGGAACCATCGCTGGTAGGGGTGGATTTTCTGGAACAGCCTGTTGTGGGGGAAACCTCTGCCGGTAATCCGCCAACATGGCCTGTAGATCCTGTATGAGACTAGGAGGTAGGTGGCTCATCTCACGCTGGCGAGACTCTCTACGATGAACTCTATGGTGTGGAACCATAAGTTCCTCCTGATAATATTGTTCCTGGTAATTTCTTCATAGTCATCGTCTTGACACTTGATGTGGAGCTCAGAAGGATGGTGAGTTATGCCAAACGGTCCCTCATCGTCTTCGTCCTCATAGTCATCATCCTGAACGTACGTTTCTAGGAGATGCGAAGGCATAAGCGGGGAAATCTATCATCTATAATCCTGGCTCTAAAAGGTCTTGAGTTAGAAAAACCCAGATGATATAGGGGTTGACTGCGTAGGACCGACTGTCATAGTTGATGTGCTAGATTGAACAGGTAAGTTAGTCGTCGACGGGATCGCCGTTGACGGGCTCTTCCTCGACGGGCTCTTCGTCGTCGGTAATGTTAATGTTGGCGCCGTCGTCGACGGGGCAGACATCGACGACTTAGACTTCGTCGACGGTGAAGGCTTGTCAACGGTACCATTGTGGACGTCGACGGTAACTTAGTCAATGATTTCCTCGTCGACAATTCCTCAACGGCGGACTTCTTGGAAATGATAGTTATTCTCGTAGACAGAATAGGCGAAGTTATTGCCGTCGTCGAGACAGTAGCCGTCAACGATGGAGCAGAAGAAGTCACAGAAATCGTCGATGGAGTCAAAATAACTGATTTTACAAGCCTTTTACTCACAGTTTTTGAAGTAGACACCTTCTTAGACTCCTTGCGAGCTGAAGACGGGGGAGACAGTGTTGACCCAGTGGAAATGATAGGAGACCTCTGTGAAGGATCAGAAATAGGATGGGAAGATGTATGGTGTTTTCTTCCCTCACTTGAAGAGCTGTCATGGGATCTAGCCCTTTTGCTAGAAGTTGAGGCTCTGTCATCCTCCTCAGCCGAAGAGGATTTGAGCCACAAAACCACTCTTGACTCTCTATCCCTAAGAGTTTTAGTAGGAAAGGTACGGCAGATCTTGCAATCCTTTGCCTCATGCTTAGGATAGAGGCAGTAAATGCAGTCCTTGTGTTGGTCATCAACATGGACCCTCTTCTTCTCACAGGTCCTGCAGGGCTTGAACAAAGCTTTCCTGTCAGACATAATGGAGTTGAGGTGAAGAAAACTGAGTGGCACTCAGGGAGACTCCCTTCCACACTTTCTTTTACTATAATGAGGTAGATAGGCTACAAAGATTTAGGCCTCAGGCTTTTTTCTTTTAGCCTGCTACTATTATTTATCTATGGCACTACTTTTGTAATTTACCGTGGGACTCCTGCCTCGGCAACAGGGAATGATTCAGGCATGTGAATCTATGAAAGATACCCCAATACCGGATAACTTCTAATGCCACCACAGAGCCCGGGGTTCCACCATTCACTCAAATAATGCAGTCCAATACTCAGATTACTAGGACAGCCCAAGAGGCGCCAACTGCTCAGTGAATTCTTTGATTTCACTCAACCAAAATGGCTTATATGTGAAGTGTGTGATAAATGACATCATGTTCTCGATCCTAGTTCTATCACTTAAGAACATACAGCAGATAGGTATGCTTTTATGTTGAGTCCAGCTTCACATGTGACCCCTCTAGGTCAAGACATGCTATGCACATTGAACTGTACAATCTAGTGTACTGGGGATGGGATACACCTCGACATGCCTTGGGCACAGAAATGAAGTTTTGGCTGTGCTGGGTGAACCGTTGGGGAGAGAGGATGAGGGGGATGGATCGATCAAAAATATGCAATGTAAAATTCTCAAAAGAACTGTTTAACCAAGTGCCTCCTTCTTTAAGGCCTGAACATGCGAATGATGTGGGGTCTGTGATCTGACACTTCGCTAAAATTAAGGTTAATCCAGTTAAGAAACTTGCTTGAATTCTGTTGAATCCTCTTCACCCAAGCTGAAATTCGACTGCCCATCACCTCCTTAATCAAACTAGGAATGTTAATGCTTACTGCAAGCCCTAGCAATACATCTGTACTCCCAATATAAAAGGTAGGAAGACTAATTGTTATACATTTGTGGAGAATGTGCATGTAATTGTAACATTGTAATACCTAGCTTCACAGTAGAGCCCAACCCTACTACGATTCTATCATGCATTACTGCCTCTGGAAAAAAAAGAATTGTGTTCTGCTTTCTTTTCCAATCTCATCCACAAAGAAAGCCAGAACCCATTAAAAATCCAAATTGGTGGGGGGAAAATATTGCAGTCAAGGATCACTGAGTCCCCTGCCATCTTTTAGCAAACCCTTAAAAATAATCTTTAGACCCTGGTTTTTCCTGAAGAGTCTACTCTTGTTCAGTAAGTTGATTTTTGTTACTCCTTTCTGCCACCCAGGATCAATGCAAGGTAGATTTGATATATTTGCTCACCTGTTTGGTGGCTGAATTCCTGCATTGCCCTTGCCATAGCTGGGGTGGGGTGGGACGTCATCCCCCAGCATACACCAATTAGCAGGAGGAGGGGCCCAGACTGCTTAAGGCGCTTAAAAGCACTAGAGGATTCCTGTGACATGGGTCCTGTTTGGTGGTCGCATTCTTGCATTTCCCTTGCCGTAGCTGGGGTGGGACTTCATCCCCCAGCTTACACCAGTTAGCAGAAGGAGGGGCACAGGCTGCTTAAGGCACCTTAAAGCGCTAGAGGATTCCTGCGGCGCGGGTCCTGTATGGTGGCCGCATTGCCCTTGCTGCAGATGGGGTGGGACTTCATCTCCCAGCATACCACCAGTTGCAGGAGGAGGGGCACAGACTGCTTAGAGTGCTTAAAAGCACCAGAGAATTCCAGGGACGCGACCTGGCCAAGAGCAGGCCAGTCCGCATCTAGCATTGGCTGGGGTGAGCCACCTCTCTAGGCCTGCAACTGGAAGAGGGAATCTTTGTAAGGTAATATTTCTATTCTGGTTCCATCGAACAAGCTATTTGTGCAGTCTTTGCGTCCATTGGCAATAATGGTAAAAAGGAAGGCCAAAGAGATTCCCATGGGAGGTTGTTGCTAAAGAAACCATGTAATCAACCATCGGATGACAATACATTGAAAGCAATTAATGAGTTAATAGAGGAGGTAGAGTCCATTTTTAAGCCTAGTTCGGTGCCTTCTAAGCTCAAAGAACAAGCATTGAAAATGCAATAGGTCTCGCAATAGAAGAGTTTGACATTTTTCGTTTTGCATATGGATGAGTGGCGTTGCGTGGATGAGTGGCGTTGCGTGGATGAGTGGCGTTGCGTGGGTGAGTGGCGTTGCGTGGGTGAGTGGCGTTGCGTGGGTGAGTGGCGTTGCGTGGGTGAGCGGCGTTGCGTGGATGAGCGGCGTTGCGTGGCTGAGCGGCGTTGCGTGGCTGAGTGGCGTTGCGTGGGTGAGTGGCGTTGTGGCGTTGCGTGGGTGAGTGGCGTTGCGTGGGTGAGTGGCGTTGCGTGGGTGTGTGGCGTTGCGTGTGTGTGTGGCGTTGCGTGTGTGTGTGGCGTTGCGTGTGTGTGTGGCGTTGCGTGTGTGTGTGGCGTTGCGTGGGTGAGTGGCGTTGCGTGGGTGAGTGGCGTTGCGTGGGTGAGTGGCGTTGCGTGGGTGAGTGGCGTTGCGTGGGTGAGTGGCGTTGCGTGGGTGAGTGAGTGGCGTTGCGTGGGTGAGTGAGTGGCGTTGCGTGGGTGAGTGAGTGGCGTTGCGTGGGTGAGTGGCGTTGCGTGGGTGAGTGGCGTTGCGTGTGTGAGTGGCGTTGCGTGTGTGAGTGGCGTTGCGTGTGTGAGTGGCGTTGCGTGTGTGAGTGGCGTTGCGTGTGTGAGTGGCGTTGCGTGGCTGAGTGGCGTTGCGTGGCTGAGTGGCGTTGCGTGGCTGAGTGGCGTTGCGTGGCTGAGTGGCGTTGCGTGGCTGAGTGGCGTTGCGTGGGTGAGTGGCGTTGCGTGGGTGAGTGGCGTTGCGTGGGTGAGTGGCGTTGCGTGGGTGAGTGGCGTTGCGTGGGTGAGTGGCGTTGCGTGGGTGAGTGGCGTTGCGTGGGTGAGTGGCGTTGCGTGGGTGAGTGGCGTTGCGTGGGTGAGTGGCGTTGCGTGGGTGAGTGGCGTTGCGTGGGTGAGTGGCGTTGCGTGGGTGAGTGGCGTTGCGTGGGTGAGTGGCGTTGCGTGGTTGAGTGGCGTTGCGTGTGTGAGTGGCGTTGCGTGTGTGAGTGGCGTTGCATGTGTGAGTGGCGTTGCATGTGTGAGTGGCGTTGCATGTGTGAGTGGCGTTGCGTGTGTGTGTGGCGTTGCGTGTGTGTGTGGCGTTGCGTGTGTGAGTGGCGTTGCGTGGCTGAGTGGCGTTGCGTGGCTGAGTGGCGTTGCGTGGCTGAGTGGCGTTGCGTGGCTGAGTGGCGTTGCGTGGCTGAGTGGCGTTGCGTGGCTGAGTGGCGTTGCGTGGCTGAGTGGCGTTGCGTGGCTGAGTGGCGTTGCGTGGCTGAGTGGCGTTGCGTGGCTGAGTGGCGTTGCGTGGCTGAGTGGCGTTGCGTGGCTGAGTGGCGTTGCGTGGTTGAGTGGCGTTGCGTGTGTGAGTGGCGTTGCGTGGTTGAGTGGCGTTGCATGTGTGAGTGGCGTTGCATGTGTGAGTGGCGTTGCGTGTGTGAGTGGCGTTGCATGTGTGAGTGGCGTTGCGTGTGTGTGGCGTTGCGTGTGTGTGGCGTTGCGTGTGTGTGTGGCGTTGCGTGTGTGTGTGGCGTTGCGTGTGTGAGTGGCGTTGCGTGTGTGAGTGGCGTTGCGTGTGTGAGTGGCGTTGCGTGTGTGAGTGGCGTTGCGTGTGTGAGTGGCGTTGCGTGTGTGAGTGGCGTTGCGTGTGTGAGTGGCGTTGCGTGTGTGAGTGGCGTTGCATGTGTGAGTGGCGTTGCATGTGTGAGTGGCGTTGCATGTGTGAGTGGCGTTGCATGTGTGAGTGGCGTTGCATGTGTGAGTGGCGTTGCATGTGTGAGTGGCGTTGCATGTGTGAGTGGCGTTGCATGTGTGAGTGGCGTTGCATGTGTGAGTGGCGTTGCATGTGTGAGTGGCGTTGCGTGTGTGTGTGGCGTTGCGTGTGTGTGTGGCGTTGCGTGTGTGAGTGGCGTTGCGTGGCTGAGTGGCGTTGCGTGGCTGAGTGGCGTTGCGTGTGTGAGTGGCGTTGCGTGGCTGAGTGGCGTTGCGTGGCTGAGTGGCGTTGCGTGGCTGAGTGGCGTTGCGTGGGTGAGTGGCGTTGCGTGGCTGAGTGGCGTTGCGTGGGTGAGTGGCGTTGCGTGGTTGAGTGGCGTTGCGTGTGTGAGTGGCGTTGCGTGGTTGAGTGGCGTTGCATGTGTGAGTGGCGTTGCATGTGTGAGTGGCGTTGCATGTGTGAGTGGCGTTGCATGTGTGTGTGGCGTTGCATGTGTGTGTGGCGTTGCGTGTGTGTGTGGCGTTGCGTGTGTGGCGTTGCGTGTGTGAGTGGCGTTGCGTGTGTGAGTGGCGTTGCGTGTGTGAGTGGCGTTGCGTGTGTGAGTGGCGTTGCGTGTGTGAGTGGCGTTGCGTGGGTGAGTGGCGTTGCGTGGGTGAGTGGCGTTGCGTGGGTGAGTGGCGTTGCGTGGGTGAGTGGCGTTGCATGGGTGAGTGGCGTTGCGTGGGTGAGTGAATGGTTAGCTGTTGCTTATGCGACGTATAGCACTTAATACTAAAGTAGGCAGACCTTCTTAGCCTTTGTGAGAATAATCGCAAAATAAAAATAAAAACCAGATCAAGTCAAGGACGCAAACGGCACCATGCTATTGTTTATTTACTCAGATGATATGCATAAAAATGTAACTTGTGAGCACGTTTCTCTAACTCTCCAATAATCCCATTACAACACTTTGTACAAATGAGATTGGGACTCATCCTTCCGAAGTCGAGAAAAATGTGCAACGCTGTGTTGAAGTTAATTTTTTTAATTAACAAAATGCAAATAATGTGGAGAGATTTCAAGTGATTCAGGAATGGGGGCCCTTGTAAAGAGAAAGTACGGCCGGCCTGGGCAGTGATAGGGGAGGAGGGAGGAGAAATGCGAGTCACGGCAGCAGCAGCCTTTGATGTGCCTGCCGGCCGGCCGTGAATAATTAGGGGGTGAGAAATGCGCTCGGAGGGCTGCCTTTGATGTGGTAATGCGAGGCAGGCAGGCAGGCGGCTGGTGGCATTGTGCACACGCTTTTTAGGGCTTGCGCAAGCGCAATGACCTAAAAAGCACATGCACTTGAAGGAATCGCCAGTGGAATCGCCAGTGGATAAACACTGGATAAGCCCCTATAGAGCTTCGCCAGCTATGCGCTGAAGCGCATCAGCAGGCGAGCCCTAAAAAGGGAACCACTGGCGAAGATATCTGAGAAAAAGAAATCTGATAATGCTGGTAAACCACAAGAGTGTCAAGTTAATCGTTCCCCCAGTGATGCCAATGGATGTGTTCAAAGGGAGCCACTGCCGATCAAAGCAATTTGTGAACCTGCCACTTTAGGTGATTCAGGCAATATCATGGTTGTTTGACCTGTCAGTCTTAGGGTAGTCTTCCACCAAATTGTTTGCTTTTGACCTCCATATTTTTACTGTATCTTTTTGTTGGCCTTAGCACTCTGAACACTTTACCACTGCTAACCAATGCTAAAGTACATGTGCTCTTCCCTAACCATGCTTGTGATTGGTGTATACCTGAATGGCCTATTTAATGTCCCTTGTAAAGTGGTACACCATGTACCCAGGGCCTATAGGTTAAATGCTACTAGTGTGCTTGCCATATTGATTGTGACACCCACAAAAGTAGACTTCCAAAACTATCTTAGGTCTGCCACTGCCGGGCCTGTGTGGGCAGTATACTGTCACTTCGACTTGGCCTTTAAAACTAATTTCCAAGCCTGAAACTCCCTTTTTATGACACATAAGCCATCCCTAAGATAGGCCCTAGGTAGTCCTATGGGCAGGGTTCTATGTAAGTAAAAGGTAGGACATGCACTTTTCAGTAGCATGTGCAGATAAGTGTGGTGGGTTGGGGGCGGGGTGAATGTGACAAACGACGGGTTAGGGTATGTAAAATAAATAAATAAAACCACTCACCTTGCACTCGATGCCGCGAGCGCAAGGTAAGTGCTTTTATTTATTTATTTATTTTCTTTATTTATTTTACATTCCCTATCTCATTGTTTGTCACTTTCAACTCCCCACCCCCGCCCACTGCGCTTAACTACACGGGCCGCCACTGGTACTTTTATATTTGGCATATCCTGGTAGTGAAACAGCCCATTTCATTTTTCACTAATACTCTTAAGCTGTAATTCCTGATCAGAGAGGAGTAGCTTTTTTGAAAACTTTTTATTGTGGTCAAGAAAAGAGGGCATTTTGAAATTACATGGCTACTGCATTGTTCAATACATACAAAAACAAATATCGTCAGTACTACACACATTTCTAATATATATTGCACTTCAGTCGCTATTATTGGAATATTGCTGTTGTCATATCGCTTCACCCCCACCCCCCCATCCCTTCACTCAGATATGTCTTCCGTTTCATGCATAGGTGGGTCCCAGATAGAGCCCCTGAATGTGTTCCAGGCCCCCCATACCCTCTCCCATTTCCGGGGGCATCCTCGGTGAGTGTATACTACCCTTTCAGCTAACATAGCTTTGTCCATATCTCTACACCAGTCTCCGGTGCATCTTCGGATCCCCATTTCTTAGCAGTATTACGTTTGGCAAACATCATCCCCAACACTACTCAATCCTGAGCCGGGTGTGAAAGATCATTTGGTTCCCACAGGTTTAAGAGACAGCGCCTCGGCTACAGCACAAGGGACACCCCCGTAACCTGTGATATTGTACGCATCGCCTGGACCCAGTAGGTTTCAATTTGCGGGCACTGCCATATGGTGTGGTAAAAGGTCCCCTCCTCCCCGCATTTGCGTAGGCAAAACCGATGTATGGCTCTCCCTATTGTGAAGAGGATTACACTGGCGTAATATGTACGGTGTAGTATCTTTAACTGCACTAGGCGTAGTCTGGATGATATGGCTACTTCCCGGGGAGACGACAGCGCTGTCTGCCAGTCTGCATCCTCAATATTTCCCAGATCAGTGGACCATTTATGTCTGAGTGCCAGCATCTGGTCCGCCGTGTTGTTAATTAGTTTGCGATAAGTTTGCGATAAGTGAAGGACATGTGTTCAGTCAATAGTCTATCCTCTAAGGGGGTGGCTTCTGGGATGTCAGTACCAGGCGTAAGAACCGAGTGCAGTGCGTGCCTAATTTGCATGTATCGGAACTACTCCGTGGGTGCTAGTTCATAGCGGATCCTGAGCTGTTCGAACGGAACCATTTCTCCCCTCTTCCATAAATCCCCCACCGTGGAGATACCTATGAGATCCCAAGCCTGGAATCCCTTATTGTTTTGAAGCCGCCCGAGCTGCCGTGCGGACCACAGTGGTGTCATCTGCGTGATAACACCCTTGCATTTTAACCGTACCTGCGCTGTGTACCATATATGGACTGTGTGTGCGGTCGGTCCAATAAGGGAGGTTGATCTACTTCTGTCGTATAGCACAGACATGATTCCCGATTCTCCCAGCCCTTGTCTGTCAACCTGGAACGCTGGTTCTGTCTGAGGTGCGTGTATCCACTGGTTAATTATTTTTAATTGGGCCGCCCAGTAGTACAATTGTATATCTGGAAGGGCTATCCCGCCGTCATACCAGCTCCTCACCAACTTTCCCTGTGCTATGCGCGCTGGTTTATGTCCCCAGAGCAGATTGGAGACAGCCGCCACTATCTTTTTGAAATATTTTGGCGGCACAGCAAATGGAGTGTTTTCCAAAACGTATAAAAATCTGGGAAGTGACATAATTTTAAAAAGGGCTGCCTTGCCCAGCAAGGTCAGCGGCAGGCCGTGCCAGTGTGTCACTTCTCGCCTGAACCGTTCCAGGGGGGGCCACAGATTTCTTTAAAAAAAACTCTTCTGTTTGGGGTGTCACATAAATGCCCAGATATTTAAAGCTGTTTTCCGCAATTTTTAGTGGGCAGTCCACTGGAAGCAGTGGGGGCGGACCACGCAGGACAAACCGGGTTGATTTCGACCAGTTGATAGTATAGCCAGACACCCGACCAAAGATTTTACATATGTCTAAAAGTACCAGAATAGAGCGCCATGGGGAGGTTAGGTACAGCAACACATCATCAGCATACAGGGAGATGCGGTCTTCCCAGGTCATTGTCCAAGTAAGTCCCCGAATCATTGGGTCCCATCGGGTCCACGCCGCCAGGGGCTCCAGCACCAAGGCTAACAACAACGGGGACAGCGGATAGCCTTGGCGCGTGCCGCGTGAAAGCGGAAAGTCCCGCGAGATATTTATTTATTTATTGCAGAGTTTTATAGAGCGCGAACTAGACCCGACCCGAATCAGGTATCAGAGCGCTTTAAATAGCACAAGTTACATTACATGAAGACGGACACACATTCATTTTAGGCACGGGGAGATGAAGTGATTTGCCCAGAATCACAGGAGGTTTTGGAGTAGTTACCGAGACTTGAACCCAGATCCCCAGGTCCGAGGTCGAGCGCCCTAGCCGTTAGGCCAACTCCTCTCCCCAATATATCCATTAACCGCCAAATGCGCCAGGGGACGCGAGTATAGCAACGGCACCAATGCGTAGAATTTGGGGCCAAAGCCCAAATGCCTAAGGACCGCAAATAAATAAGGCCATTCAACCATGTCGAATGCCATGCGCGCATCAAGGGATAGGATAATTGCAGGTTCTTGGATGTATAGTATGCGTGCCATTACTGCGTGTAGTCTTCTGAGGTTCATGGCCGTATTCCTGTTAGGCATAAACCCGGACTGATCCGGGTGAATTAAAGTCGAAAGGTGTGGGGTCAGGCGTGTTGCCAGGAGTTTGGCGAGGATCTTAGCCTCCGCATTAAGTAAGGATATGGGCCGATATGACGAGCAGTCTTCAAGGGGTTTACCAGGCTTCGGAATTGTTACTATGGTGGCCATTCGTTGGTCTCGAGGTATCTCCCCCGCCTTCAAACTTTCAAAAAACATTTTCAGAAGATGCGGGGCAGTTGTATCCGACGTCTTTTTATAAAGCTCGATGGGTATTCCATTGGGCCCCACCGCCTTACCGGATTGTAGGGAGTTGATGGCCGCCTGCAGCTCATCAACCGTGGGATCAGCCTCCAGTAGGAGGGCCACCTCCTCCGATAATGTTGGCATTTTTATATCCTTGACGTAGGTCTGAGCCTCTTCTATCGTCATGTGCGAGCACGAGGCATATACTTGCTCAAAGTGCTCAGCCAGTGTATTTACTATATCCTGCGAAGCGGTCACCACCGAACCCAACGAAGTACGTAGCTGCGCTATCGTCCTCTGTGCTCTTTCTTTCCTATCTAACCATGCTAAGAGTTTACCCGCTTTATCCCCTACTTCGTATATCTTGTGACGAGTAGCCTGCAGCCGTGCTTTAACCGCTTCACGCTGGTGTTCCTGAAGTTCGCACTGTTTAAGGCGTAGGGCCTGCAAAGTCGCCGGTGAGGGATTGTCAGCATGCGGATCAGTGGCCTCGGCAAGGTGGATTCCATGGTATCCAACTCTTCCTGAACTGCTCTTTTATGACCCGTTATGGATGCAATAGCCTGCCCCCTAAAGGAGTAGCTTTTTTGATGTTTAATATGTTTGGAATGGTACCGATAAGTCCTGTTTACTGGTGAGGTTGGATTTAACTGTACTATTTTAATCATGCCACTTTTATAACTTGGACATTTGTCTGCACTTTTTGCTCGGCGTGCCTGACAGCTCGTCTCCAATACACGTCCTGGCTGGGCTGGGTGACTGCTACATTTATGCATTCCCTCTAGACAACCACAAGCCTCAACAGCAGCTGCATGTATCTGCATACTGATGGGTCTTCCTGGGCAAGAGGGAGAGGAGGAGGCAACACTTCACTTAAATAAGTAGTGTCCTGTCCCCACACAAAGGGCTGATTTACCCCTCCCCCCCAATAGCTAGGCTGGCAGACAGGACTGGCTGAAAAGGGGACCTGTGCACTTCAAGAAGCTCCTTTGAAGTACTCCCCCCATATCAAAGGCTCTTTTGGGTATAAGTACAGGATCTCTGACCCCATCTAAACAAACTCTACTGGCTTGTAACCAAGCTCTGTCAAATGAACTGCTCTGATGCCCAAAATACTTATCTGGACTGCTTTTCTGGAAGGACTGCTTTTCCACTTGTTGCCTAACTGTGTGCTGCTCTGACTCTGTTGAAGGAGAGCTGAACTCTGCCTTCTGCCAAGTGATCTCCAAGGGCTTCCTGGCTTACCCTCATTCATGAAGCCTTAGGGTCATCAAAGACTTCGCAGCTCTACCATCGCCTTGGGACTCTGCAATCCAGGAGTTTGGAATCGAGCAGAGTGTGCTGATCATTAGTGTGCCTGCCTACAGATCAAGCGCTTTTTTTTTGCTCAGGATCAGTGCTGCACATTTGAATCTGTGACCAGGAGCGAAGCATGATGGTTTGCCAGCTGTATTGTAGATCAACAAGCATTTGCTACGTTCTAAGATCAGCACGTCAGATTTGATCTGTGCTGCAACCCTAGGAGGCTGATTGTTCCAATCACTGCTGAAGCTGCTGGAACGCCTCTCCAGCCCGGCTCTTCAGCGTCGCATAGCCGGGAAACTAGGGGCGTGCCTGAGACATGAGGCTCGTCAGCCTGTTTTTACCCCCGGGCCACCGCCATGTGTTCTACCCTGGTTATTCCTGATCTCTAGACCACACGAAAACAAGGGATCCACTCCCAAGGCACGAGGACTTCCCCGCAAAGGTACTGTGACAGAGACACTGGGCGGCAACCTTTAAGGAGGACCCCAGATTTGATCTTGGTGGCTGTTAACCGGTCCACCATGACTGTCCATATTCATTGCAGTAAGAAGACTGTGTTGAGCACTATTTTGACATGCAATTTCTAAAAGTCATACTTGAAAACTATTACCTGTATTTTTATTGTTTTGGTCTTGTTTGACTTATGCTATAACAACCTATTTGTATAAACCTATGTGGAGTCTCTTTGTGGTGTATTCATTGTGTTACTGTGTGTGATGCAAAAATACTTTATACATTGCCTCTTTAGATAAGCCTGACTGCTCTGTGCCAAGCTTCCAGAGGGTGAGCACAGGTAATCTCTTAGTGTGTTCTAGCTCACCCTGTCAAGAGTGGGGGTTCCTGCCAGGCCTGGGTGCATACCTCTGCCAACCAGAAACCCCATTTCTAACAACGGTGCACTGTGAGAACCGCTTCGCTAATTTAGCTGAACAGGATCCTCACCTGGCTCCTTGACTCGTGAAGTTTCAGTACAGGGGGCACCTGTCAATTGGGAATTTTTTGATGTAGTGAATTCTTTAAATCAGAATCGATGATGCTTAGAGAACAAATGACGCTATTATCTCAGGTTTCATCAATCATTTCTCTTTTGCAGCAACTGTCCCCATCCAAATTACTATATAAAAACATTATAAGTCCTGTATTTATTGGTGACTTGGCGCCATTGTAGATTGTCGCTTCATCCCTCTCGAGGGACGCCATAATTTGGCCTCTCAGGGTCAGGAGCCATTCTTTTTTAATACCGCCAACCCTGAAGTGAAAGCTGGGCCGCTAAATCCTAGTTTTATGTTTAAACTGGTTGTTTATCTGTAAGGGACCCCATACGCCAAAAGGGTGGGAACTTTGCCCTTATGCGGAGTCAGTGAATCCAGACCCTCAGCTAATCTCTTCTCACGTTCACCCTACTATCAAATGTGCTAATACAATGTTGTTTACTAAAAAAGTATCATTCAACGATTTATCCTCTTATGGGAAGGGCACAGATAGGGTTGTTTATATGAATTGTGTGCCCAAACCTTTCAGTGGGGCAACAGAAGGAAGGGGCTCTGACTGATGAAGTGATAATCCATTGGGTATGCGATGTGCACAAATGCCTTTCTGTAGTTCGCTCAGACACTGTGAGGGTGATCCACCATGAGGTACTAGGAGACAATTCGACTAAGTTGAAATCACATTTCTGTCCCAGAGATTGGTGGAGGATCTAATTGCCTGGGAAGTTTCATGCTCTGGCATGACTTCTACTAATGTCAAATTAAAGTTGAATCTTCCTGAGACCAGGGCAGTTTCACATCAAGATGATACTACCATCCCTTTAGATCCTATTGAGTTCCCTTCTCAGGTAGCAAATAACAGAGAGTGACTAAATGATGGAATACATGATCAATTTGCTGCCATATCTTCTGCGACTCTCTTTGAAGGGTGGAAAGTCGTCTCTTGGAACGTTACTGGGCTAAAATCTAATCTTGCTGACCCTGGCTCGGGGTCTTTTGTGGATTCTTTTGATATTTGTATTTTACAAGAGACTTGGTGTGTTGACCCAGTTTTTAGGTCAGGGTTTACGAATTATTACAGTGAGGCAAATTCTCTGGGAAAGGGGCTGGAGGGCGCGTAATATGGGCTAAAACCACCCTAAATTACAATACCGAAAGGCTCCCCTTAAACACACTGGATATCCTTGGGCTGGCGATTTCTGCTGCAGATAAGCTATATGTATAATAGGCCTAGCGGACAAAACAGATAGTCACATACTCTTTCTTACAAGTCTAGAGGAATTTGTTGATGGTGTATTGCCTGGGGGTTTGGTCATAACTGCTGGAGATGTTACTTTCACCTTTGAACAGGTTGATAACTCTGATCTTGTGTATTACGGAAGGGGAGGACAAGGCTTGGGCCATACCGCAACTAGATCTAGTATAAAACAAAAGCCTGTCTGTTCAAGTAACTAAACATATGGGGCTCACCTTGAATCTTGGTCTTAGAGCTTGCAATGGCTGATCCCCCTCTGTTCAAGCGATATAATCAATCCAGCAGAACTGATTATATCTTGGTCTCTTTGCAAATATGACCATATCTGGTAGATATGGGTATCAGAGGGAATTATGTCTTGCTAATAATAAACTGTACTAAATTGGTCCTTCATTACTGGCAAACCGATATCATGGCTCAAATATACAAAAACGTTTCAGGCTCAACTGAGCTGATTTTGAGTATTAAACCAGATGGTGTATTGTGACAGATCAAACAGCAGGATGATTTATTTAACCAACTAGATAAATTTTTCTTCAAGGGATGTAATCGGCGGCATAATGTGAGTTCTAAACATCATTGGTTCATTAAGCACTGTAGATCTGCTATGACATTTCTGGCAAACCCCACATCATGGCTCAAATACACATAAAAGTTGCAGGCTCAATTGTGCTGATGTTGAGCATTGAGCCTTATGGGGATGACGTATTGCGACATCTCAAACAGCATGATGATTTATTTGAACACCTAGGTGAATGTTTCTTCACCTAGGTGCTCTAAACATCCTAGGTTCATTAAGCAATGTAGATTTGCTAAAAATGTCCTAACACAGTCCATTAAATTAAATTGGGAGCAAATGGTACGAGCTATACAGGAGTATAAGAATCAGCTCCAGTATTTCAAATATAACTGGAAGACAGAGGTGTGGGAAGATCTGGTTTAAGCAGTGAGATTAGGAGATAGCAAGTCCTTTTGGAATATTAATGCCCACAGAAGTAAATCTGCTGTCACCCATGTAAAAAAATTTCTACAGCCTCAAACCTGGGACGAACATTTTGATGGGCTTCAACTCATTTTTAGGAGCTATTATGCACACTTGAAATCTCACTTCAAGAGTCTTTTGCGACCAGGGCGATCTTAATGTTGACAAAGACTAGGACAAGGTCACATTCTCCAGCTCTTGAACGATATAATGTCAAGGCAAAGGGGTCTACCCTTCATGGTTCAGAGCTCTGGGGCTATGATACAGGTAAGAGCATTTCAGTAGTCGAAGGTACATTTATAAGGTCCTTGCTGAATCTCCTGCAAAGTACCCCCTACCTACCACTGTTTTTCGACGTGGGTGTTTGCGCCAATTGCATTAGTAAGTAAATGCAGACTTTTACTCTACTAGCATAGACTGTGGTCTACTGACTAGTTGGCTCCATACAGACTTCCCCTTATGAAATTGATGCGTCCCAATGTCGGTTTGAAAATTCCTTGGCTAAGGTCTGTTAAGGAAATCATCCTTAGGCTCGACTTAGCTGCCTTTTGAAACTCTCCCGCTGATGTTGCCCTTATTTCTAGATCTGTGGATAAAGACAGACAAAAGGCCTTTTTATGGGAGGTGGAAATGAGAAAATGTCAACTCCATAGTCTGGCAGATAGTTTTTTTTAGAAAAATCAAGGCAGACAGTGCATCATACAATATCGCAATACATACATACAAAATAAAGAGCAGATCTTATCATTCCAGCAAGATAGCAACTGTCAGGGCAATCAATAATCGTGAGGATATTGTCGCTGCTCCACCACAACAAGGTCCCTCCCTCGTGGGAAGACATAAGCAGAACAATGTCAGTAGTGAAAAACAAGGAGGAGAAGGGCAGGAGAGCTTGTGGCGGGGGAGGAAGGCAGTCACAAACCAACACCACCGGCTGTCGCGGACCGAGGGCCGGTGGGGGACGCGGGAGAGGCAGCACCACTGGGGTGAGACCGGGAAAGAAGGTAGGTAACCAAAGGGCCCCAGATGTCAACAGTTCAGGATCTAGCGGGCATTATATCCCAGAACTCCGAAAGGAGAGTCTGGCACCGAGAAGCATCCTCCAACCAACTTTCAACCTTGGGGGCGGGTCTGCGACCCCAACACATGGCCACCCTACGCCTAGCAAGGACCAGCAGCATCGCGATCAGACAACGAGAGACGTCAGGGCAAAACTTGACAAAACCGAGAAGGCACAGGGGTGGATCGGGGCGCACCATTGCGCCGGTGATGTCGGAGATGGCGGAACACACCGCCTGCCAGAACTCCGAGACCTTAGGACATAGCCAAGCGAGATGAGCGAAATCCGCTGCAGGAGCAGCACAACGTACATAATTGGCACAGGGGATGAGCTCGAGTCTGCGGAGCTGCACTGGAGTGCGGTAAAGCCTATGCAGGTACTTAAAATGAACCAAGCGTAGCCGGTAGTTCGGTGATAACTTCTTCGTTTGATTATAACAGTAAAGCCAATCGGTAGGCGAAATGCCGGTACCAAGGTCGGCACCCCATGCCTCCCGAGCACGATCAGAGGAAATGGGGGTGGACACCAGAGTGAGAGCAAATAATTTGGTGACTAATTTGTGCGAGGACAAAGAGGTATAGATGAAATCCAAAGCCGGCATAGTAGGCGGGGGCTGAGGAAAGGTAGGATGAAGCATCCGGCACGTGGCGCGCAGCTGGTAAAAGAGAAGCGTGTCCAGCGGCCCGAGGCGTCAGGGAGCGAGTAAAAGGTACCCTCCAGATAGAGATCTGCCACCGTCGTCAGACCCAAGCACACGCTCACTGGGACATTATGGAGGCCTGAAGTGAGGGGAAATCCGGGTGATTCACTATGAGCATGGAATTGGCAGATAGCAGGGAGACGCCAGGCCCACCGCAGCGTCTCAACCGTGTCAATCTCAACCCGGGGGCGCTTTGTGGGCGCAAACAAAGCTGTGGACAGGGGCCAAGGAGACGCCACATCCGTCTCAACTTCAACATGAGGCTGATAAGGTGAGGGGTGGATCCAAAAGTGCACGAAACTGGCCTGGGCACACAGGGCATAAAGCCTGAGATCTGGCGCGCCCATCCCGCCGGCGGACATGGGTAGAGTAAGGATGCCATATGCTACTCTGGGTTGTTTACCCGCCCAAACCAGTGAGAATCAGGGAGCGCAACTTGTGAAAGAAATGAGAGGTGAGGGGGATTGGGATGTTTAAAAACAATTAGAGGAATTTAGGAAGGACGATTTTGGCGATTGTGATGCGGCCCGCCAAAGACAGCGGAAGCCGGCTCCATGATGGAATCTTGGATTCCAGCCAGTCCACCGCACACCCGAAGTTCGATCTCCACATTTCCTCCAAGTCCCTGCTCAGCCAAATGCCCAAGAAGCGCGTGGGGCCAGAGGCCCACACAAATGGAAAATCAGGTACGAATGGCTCAGTGGCGTCAGTCAGGGGGAAAAGAACTGACTTGCTCCAGTTCACTTGAACGCCCGAAAGCCCGCCAAAGCGAATGATCTCCCGGACCAAGGGGCTGAGGTTTTCCTGGGAATGGCAGATATTACAGTGTAACGTTGTCCGCGTACATTAAAACTAACAGGGAGCAGGACGAGAGGCCAATACCCCTATGGGTATGGTGCGGTCTCAATCTGGCAGCCAGGGGCTCCATCACTATAGCAAAAAAGGATAGGCGACAGCGGACACCCCTGACGTGTGCCACGGGCGATGGTGAAAGGGTCGGAGACCTGGCCATTGATACGAAGACGGGTCGTGGGGTCGGTGTAAAGGAGCCTGACCTTGCGCAAAAAGATGTCACTGAAGCCCATATGCGGCAGGATGTAAAATAAGAAAGGCCACTCCAGCGTGTCAAACGCCTTTGTAGCGTCCAGCAAGGCGACCACGGCCGGTAGGGTAGGATTTATTGGATGCAATACTGAGAAAATCGTACGGAGGTTATGCGATGTGGCCCTGCCGGGGATGAAGCCTGATTGGTTGGGGAGGTCGATGGTGGGCATAAGCAGAAGGAGACGGGAGGCGATCAATTTGGCAAAAATGTTGTTATCTATATTTATTAAAGAAAGGGTGCGGTATGAGTCACGACGATCAGCCGGCTTATGGGCTTGAGAAGCAGGGTGATCAGCGCCTCACGCAGGGAAGGCGGGAATGAGCTAGAATCAAACGAATCATTATACATTGCAGCTAGATGCGGCTCCAGTAGAACGGCAAATGTTTTATAAAACGAGGCAGGCAGGCCGTCTAAACCAGGGGCCTTATCGCCAGGCAAACTACTGATGGCCGCCAATATTTCTTCTCTGGAGAATGGTTCGTCAAGGAATTTACGGTGGTGGTCTTCAAGCCAGACCAAAGCAATAGAGGCGAAATATTGATCTAAATCCTCTCGCGGCAGGGGAGTGCCAGCAGAGTAGAACTGTGAATAAAATTTGAGGAAGCAAGATTTAATGTCCTCCGGGGAGGTAGTCCTGTCCGGGCCACCATCTCTCAAGGCTGTGGCATAGGAAGCAGCCCGCGGTGGGCAAAGGTTAGCCAGAGTGCGCCCGTGCGATTCCCCTCACCATAGCGACGCGCCCGGCCCTCCCTGCCCAGAAAGGACTGTTCGCGCCCAGCCTCGTCAGAAAATTAAGTATGTTTTTGACGCAATAGCGCCAGCGTCTCGGGACAGGGATGAGCTGCCTGGGCGGCATCCAGGTCTTTGATTTCCCCCTCCAACCGAGCCAAAGTGGCACGAACAGAGCGAAGGACCCCGGCCTATTTGGAAATACATTCCCCGCGAATGACAGCCTTGAATCCCTCCCACAGGGTGAAGGCTGACTCCACAGAGCCCGCGTTAAGATCAAAGTAATCAGTGATCGCGGTCTGGATGTCCGCACAAAAAACAGGGTCACGAAGGGCGTTCGGGGAGAGGAGCAAAGTAAAGGCACGCCGCGCGGAGTGAGGGGGCGAAGTTGGACCTAGACTGGCGCATGGTCCGAAAAAGTACGAGCCATGTGCGCCACGTCAGAGAGCCAGGACAAAGCGTCCGGCGAGGTCAGCCAGAGGTCTATGCACGACCAACAACCCAGCGCGCCAGTAAAACAGGTGCCTTCTCGCACATCAGGATGGAAGTGGCACCAAGCATCGTAGAGAGCATTGTCGGTCAGAATAGATGAGAGACACAACAGTGTGCGGATGAGACACGTAAGAGCCCGACCGGTCCAAAGTCACGGATAAAGTGACATTAAAGTCCCCCCCCCCAAAGGATTGCCGCAGGGCCACAGGAGGAAATAAGAAGCCAAACGCGTTCATAGAATTCCGCGTCGTCGCAATTGGGACCATAGACCGCAGCAATCGTAACAGAGTGTGAAAGTAATGTGCCATGGAGAATCGCATACCTGCCTTCCGGATCAAGGATCACCCAAGCGGTCTGCCAAGGGAGGCCCCGCCTGATCAAGATTGAGACACCCCTGGCATACGATGAGTAGGTAGCAGAGTGGGATTCCCCCCAGTATCGGGAGTGGAGCTTAGAGAGGGTCCTTGGTAGCAAATGCGCCTCCTGCAGGAGACATATGTAAACTTTGTGGCGTTGTAAATGTAAGTGAATGAGACGGGCTTTGCGATAATCATTTAGGCCCCAGATGTTCCAGGACCAGCAAACTAAGTCAGCCATGGAACGGTAAAATGGAAAACATTACCTTGCAGCGCAGGCGACAAACCTAGCAGAGAGGCGCAGCGCACCGGAGGATCAGGGAAGAAGTAGGGCAGCAGCCAGTGACCCAGGTGGGGAGGGGGATCCGACATCACAGAACAGCCCATGGGGAAATTATGCAGGGTGGGCCTAGAAGGGGAGGCGCGCAGAGGGGCAAATTAGCAGACTTAGCCCAGGGTGCAAATCCCAATGGTAAGCAATAGAGCCACAGGACGGGACAGACCGCCGGAAATGCATTGTGTAAGAGGAGGGAGGGACCAGCGGAGCGGCAGGTTGACCATTAATACATGACCAGTTAGCAGGAGCAGAGCAAGTCAAAGGGCACAATGGAACGTAGCCTGCAACATTAAATGCAAGTAGCCAAAGCAATGAGCATAGCACAGTGTCAATGATAAAACATGAAAAAACAGTACTGAGCAACAATCTGGCGGCAGACTGAAGCCGCCTCCTCATTAGAGGAGCAAAACACCCCAAAAAAACCCCTCACCACCCCCACCCCATACCTGAAGAAAACCCCAACCACCCCGTACCCACTCCAACCCCCCAAACAGGCTAAGTCACCCAACCGCCCCACCCTGGGAACCCCCAACTAGGAGAGAAAGAAACAATGGAGGAAAAGAGAATCATCCCATGAGGGCAAGGCTGGGCCAGGCATACACCCCTGCAGCAAAGCAGGGTGGCCAAGCAAGAGTTTGTCAGACATCAGTCAGCAAGCGGGAGGGAAGATGATTAACCAATAATGTCTGCACTTCTCAATCATTATCGCTGAGGTGGCCAGTCCCCTCAGGCTGAGATGTAGAGGAGGAGGAGGAGGAGCGGGCCTCTGTCCATCTTCTTAGTAAACGCCAAGGCCTCTCCAGGGTCAGGGAAAACGAGTGATTTTGTGCCCTGGCGCACTCTCAGCTTCGCCGGGTAAGCCAGTGCGTACGAAACCTCGTGCTTTAGGAGGATGCGTTTAGCAGGAAGAAATTCTCTCCGTGCAGCTTGGACGGCAAGGGTATAGTCTGGGTAAAATGAGAGAGTGTTGCTCTGGTGGAAGATGGTACCCCTGTCACGTGCAGCACGCAGAATGGCATCCTGATTGGGACGGGGGCCCAGAGAGCGATGGACGCGCTCCACAGTAAATACAGAGTACAGGACGTCACCGAATAATTACTTAATCAGCTGTTCCACAAAGTCCTCCATCCTGGAAATGTTTGTGGACTCCGGAAGGACCGTGATGCGGAGGTTGCTAAGTCGGGAACGGGCCTCCAAGTCCTCATTCTTATCCCGGATAATGGCTAGGATCTTGTTCATCTGTAGTAGTTTCGGCCGATCCTGGGTGGCTGCATCCTCAGCGTCCGAGACACTGGCCTCGACGTGAAGAATCCGGTTGTCATGGGAGTCGACGCGGGGCTTCACTGCGTCCAGACGAGTGGATAGTTGGTCCAGCCGGGAAGCTATGCCCGTCACCGTGGATTTCACGTCCAGCATAATCGCCTTAAGGTCTCCATGGTGACAGCAGAACCGGCACCTTCAGAGCCTGCAACGTCCTGGCGAGAAGACCTCCGGAGATCAAAGGCTATCTTGGGCTGTTTTGGATCGTTTTTACCCATGTTGGGAGTTCCACGGAAGCAGAGGAGCGGCACGCAGGGTGAAGGACATAGTCAAGAAGAGCCAGAGGCCAACGGATCCCCAGCCGCTACGGTGGAGTACGAGGTAAATGGATCCCACTCAATGGCACATCCAGAGAAAGTCGAAGGGCTCACCGAGGAGCAGAAAAGACCAGGCTTGGTGCCACCTGGAGATGTAAATCGGCAGAGGCGAGCGGCGGCACAGCCAGTGCAAGCTCCCCCAGAGGCGCCAGGCGAGCGAGGCTGTCAGGAGGAATATCCAGCAGGTTACAGCTCCGAGCAGCACAGGTGACCAGCTCGTGCCGGCCGGTCCAGAGAAGGAAAGTCAGGTGGGGGCACCGCCAAAGCAGCAAGACGGAGAGCCCCCAAGGAGGGACCAGGGCAGCGACTCACCTCGCACCCAGCTGCCAGGCAGAGCAACCAGAGCCAAAAAAGAAAGTCCGGCCAGGGAGCACCCCGCTAGGCCAAGTCGGGGAGGCGAGGCGCAGCCAGGCACCAGAGGCGGCAACAGGCAGCAGGGCAGTGTACAGGCATCCTCAGTGGGCCCACAGGAGCGGGAGCAACATGTAACTGGGAGGAGAGAGCAGGTAGGGAGCTGGTGAGGCAGCAGAAGGTTTGGGGCCCAGTCGCGGTGGGCCAACACCTGGGTGAAGCACAGGGTTTGAAGCTAAGAGAGGCAAAATGCAGGTGTTGGCGGAGAGCACCACACAGCTCAAGTAGCAGATTTACACCAGGAGGGGGGGGAGCACTCCTGACTGCAGCACGGGCGAACGGGAATTCGCGGGGGGCCCCCCACCCACGTCCCCTAGCCCGGGCGCCTGCGGCGGCAGCAGAGCACGACCCGGGGGGCTGTCAAACTACTGACACCCACGCCGTAGCACCACAGGGCAGGCGGAGCGGCACGCAAGCCCCCAACCCCGCCCGCACCCCTACAGAGGCAGCCCCACTCACCCGCAGGCCACAGACGACACCGGTGGCGCTCGGAGGGCCACAAACGCTAGTGGCAGGGACGGCCCGACCTCGTTGTCCAGAGGCCACGGGCCCGATGCAGCAGTCCAGTGAGGGGTCCCCACCTTGGGGCACAGCCAGAGAGCGGCGGCGAGGGGGCCCAAGGAGGCCTCAGGCAGGAGACAGGCCGGGGGCCGGAGAGGCCGAAGCAGGAGCTAGGCCCAGTCATGGATGTGCAGCAGGCAGGAAGCGGGGGCCAGTGCCGGAGGCAGGCGGAGCACAGGCCACTGCGGGCAGCGCCCACGCACCCCGGGAGGTGGCAGGCATGGCGGGTGGTGCACGAAAGGCTGTGGCAACCACGAGCAGGGAGACGCGGGGGCCCGCCGCCCACTGCGCCGGGCCCGGGCACTCACGGTAGCCACGTGGAGCAGCCCAGAGCGCACCTAGGCCCTGCGTCCACCTCGCGGGGAACAGGGCGGATGGGACAGCCAGACCCCCAACCCCACCCGCGAAACCACAGCAGCAGCCACACTCACCCGGGGGCAGCAGACGGCACCTCCACAGCGCCCAGCGCTCACTGGCAGCCCACACAGAGAAGGCCCGACCTCACGTGCAAATGGTCGTAGGCCCCAACGTCCCAAAGAAGATGTTGTAGCTCCTCCGCCAGACACAACTGGGGGGCGGCGGCGCGATGATTCTGCCCCTCGCCCAAGTGGGGGTCAGGATTCAGCAGCAGAGTGCAGGAAAGGTAGGGATGTCGACAGGATTATGGCGGATTTTTATGCTTGGCTGGCAGAGCCCACTGAATGTGCGGCCATCTTGCAGCCGGCCAAGCCACGCCCATCCAGTAGTCTGGCAGATAGTTTTCTTGATTTTAAAGTGGTTCCATATTTTCTGCCTTTTTTGGATAAGATACCAAGACCATTAGCCAAGCAGTTGTGTATGAGATTTAGATATAGAAAGGGTCCCTATCAGTTTCTGTATCCGCTGAGTAACCAATTAATACACTAGCACTTAATGCCCTTCTGGTAACTCAGAGATCGAAACTTTACCTCATCTCTTTTTCCCTTGTAAAGCTTATTTAATTCCTCGTAAGAAGTGGATCAAACCAATGTGTCTTTCTTTGGGTATCAGGCAAATTGAGCATGCGCTGAGAATAATGAGATCTGATATGAATAAACTAATTTTTATTAGGGTTTCTAAGTTTTTATTCTTTGCATGGATCATTTGCAAGAAAATTATCAGTGCCCAAACTTGATTACTGTGATTGATTTTCTGTGGTTGGTAACTTTGGAATATAATGCATATTTTGCACTTATTGTATTTTTACACTCTATAACAACTATGTGCAATATAGTGTTGTTATTGATGTCCACTAATTGATCACTATCTTGCAAATGAACTTCATGATAACCTGTGTGCAATTTTATTGTTGATTAGGTAATGTTTTACAAATTTTTCTCGGTCTTCTTTTAAATGTTGAACATAGCGAATACTTGTATATGCTCACCGAATTATGGTTGCATTTCACTGCAATAGTGAATTATGGCTTTTTAACCCGGGTGTGAAAGATGTAGTGCTATGTGTTATTTTACGGTTTCCAGATGTTATCTTGTTTGAAATGGTCTTCAGTTGATTGTTTTAATTTGACTTATGTGTGTTTTTAATGATTTTGAATCAGAAATAAACTATAATGTTGATGAAAATGGCAGTTTTTTCTTGCCTGTGTTTGAAATATAAGTTACATCTCGGCTAGGATTCAACACTTGTCTTCAAGCTAGATGAAGCAATAAGTAACTCACCACGCCCAGTCGCCATCTCTCAGATATACACCATACTGGGAATAACAGGCTGTTGTAGACAATGTATTATGGGTTACAGGACTTTGGTTAAACTCATTCAGGAATACATTAAGAAAGAAGCTTGCGAAACCTTGCAATGGACCAAGGAGACAAAGCAATTATTTGTGCAGGTGAGTAAGACATTGGACTATATCTGTGCTCTAGAACTGCTCGATTACTCTAAGCCCTTTACATTGTATTGCATGAACAAAATGGTTGAGCAATAAGAGTGCTGGCACAAGATCATCGTGACCAAAGGAAACTTTAAGTGTATTACTCTTCTGTTCTTGAACCCTCAAGACTGCTCTCTCATGTTGTTTGCAGTCTGTGTCAGCCCTTCTCTTCAAAGCCTCTGAAAATATTTTAGGCTACCCTTTGTGTCTGTACCCCATTTTGTAGCTGGCTTAGTACTCACACCGAAATCTCAACATTTATCATCTGTCCAATTGCTATTGTTAATTATATGGCCCACTAATCCTCTCAAGATGATTTGTCCCAGGGAAATACATTGGCTGATGAAACAAATAAGATAGCCACATTGTCTCCGAAAAACAAACTACTTACCATCGCTAACCACTTAGATGGTAGCGACTATCTGGCTGCAGATTCCTTACCTTAGAATATCCCCAGGGGTCAGACTGGATATGGAAGATTTTTGAGTAGTGTACCTGCGTGCCGGTAGGTGACGTTGCTCGGCTCTGCGTCAGCGATGCCGGAAGTGACATACATAGTAACTATACAGGCACCACCTCGGCGCGCTAACATCAGTTACTTTGGTGACTTTCCACTCCAGGAGTGCAGACCCAAAATGAGAACTGACCACTGGTGTATAAAAGACCAAGGACCCAGAAAAGGGTGTCCCTTGCACCTTAACTAGTTTGCAGAGCCAGGAGGATGGGAGAGTCGGTAAGGAATCTGGGACTAGATCGAGTCTCTACCAGATAAGGTATTACCGAAGGTAACTTGTTCTTCTAGCCACAGAATCCTTACCTTAGAATAGATACCAGGGCAATACCTTTTCGGAGTTGGGTCAGCGAACCAGATTAGATAAAAACAAAATCCTGCAGGACCGAAAGGGGAAGTGCCCATCCCAACAAACCTGACTGTCTGGGCAGTAATGTTTTGTGAACGTGTGCAGTGATGCCCATGTCACCCACCGCCTGACAGATGTCCAGGACAGGAACGTCACACAGTAACACAGTGGTCGCAGCCTTGGCTCTAGAAGAATGAGTTGCAAGCCCTCTGGGGCTGTTTCTTGGCCAGTTTGTAGCAGATCTTATGCACAAGACAATCCATCGCAAGATGGTCCAACTCTGCATAGGTTTCCCTTTTTTGGCTTCTAGGATAGCCAAGGAAGAGTTGATCATACATCTGGAACTCTTTTATGTGATCAAGGTAGAAAGACAGTGCGGTTTTTGAGTTCTGATGGTGGTGTCTCTCCTCCTCTTTGGAGGGATGAGGCGGAGCACAGAAGGTAGGCAAGGCAATGTGCTGGCCTACCTGAAAGGGAGTGACAACTTTCAGAAAGAAGGAAATGCGTGTCGAGGACTAGTTTGTCTGAGTAAAAGGAGGAGTAGGGTTGGTGCAGAGAGGGCCTGCAATTCACACACCCTAATGGCCGATGTAATGGACACTAAAAATGCAGTTTTAACGGTCAGCAGAGGAAGAGGGCATTGTGCAAAGGTTTGAATGGCACAGACATCAGGAAAGTGAGAACAAGGTTGAGGTCCCACTAAGGCATGATAAATGGTGTGGGGGAAACATGTGCCTCAGACCTTTAAGGAACCTGGCTACAAAAGGGGATTTGGAGGGAGACGGTCGGATGTCTATGATGGTCTGACGGCGGACTAAAGAGGCTTAGATGCAGCAGCTGCTAGGATGGAGGTAGATTGACCCAAATGCTGGCCGGCATCTCAGTCGGTCTATGGAACCTGCGCCCTCAGCCACAAAAATGTTGGAAAGCCTTGCTGGCCGTGAGGGTATGGAGACCCCTTCTGTGGCCTCGAAATGAGCCTCGAAATGAGCAGGAGGATTAGGGTTAGGGTTGAAGAGGGGCCATAGACAAGCCCAAGGACCTGGGCATAAACTCTGGTGTCTTTGAAGCACTCCTGCTCTGAATCCATCTTTTCTCAGAATAGGCGAGAGCCAACAAAGAGCATGTTCATGAGGGAACCCTGGACATCCCCTGAAAAGCCAGATGTTCTCAGCCAGGCTTGGTGCCACAAGGCCACATAAGATGAAATTGCTCTGCTCAGGGAGTCGTCATGTCAAGGCAAAAACAGATGGTGAACTTAAAGCATCCCTCCCATCAGAAACAGCCTGAGAGAGTATGGCCCGGGCCCCTTCCGGGAGCATAGGCAGCACTTTTACAACCGAATCCCATAGTGTATGTGGTGTTCACTGACCGCAGTGCCTGGCTGATGGAAGAGAACATTCTTTTACCAAAGGTGTTCTGCCTCTTGGAGTCCCTTTCTGCTGGAGTGGTAAGGAACACGCCAGGGTGGATTCAGGATGAGGGGGCTTGTACCACCAAATTCTCCAAGGTGGGGTACAGGGTAGGGAAACTGGGAGTTGACTGCAGGCAATCGTTCTATTCACAGGAGTTCCAGTACAGGGTTTGAACCAGGTCCCAGGTAGGAAGTCCGTAAGGTCCTCATTAAATATGAGTAAGGGTTCTGAGGGGTGACTCCTGGCTGAAGCAATACCATAAAAACATTAGTCTTGACTGCCACTGAAGGTAAGTTAAGGTCCAGGAGGGACCCCTGGGGCCTCACTGGCGCAGAGGGTGAACCCACCATCATGGTCCCAGTAAAGGCTCCTCCTACGCTGTGAGGCTCAAGGGCACTGCTGAGGGGCCAGCCCATCTAAGATGAGGCTCATGGTCTCATAAGATTCTTTTAGTTGGGCAGGGGTCACTCCAGTCCAGGAAAATTAGACAATCGTGGAGCGGACCCAGGATCAGGCCTGTTAACTTGAGGGGCCTGGAGTGTCAACACTTCCTTGTCTCGTCAGATGACTTTGACAGAAGCGGTAAAGTCGAACAGCATTTGGATTTCTTGTAATATGTAGGACCTACCTTGACTTTAAATGCGTCAATGAACGTCAGGCAGGGCTTTGCAAACGGTCCCGGGACCATCAATACGACCGGGACCATAAGCTCTGCGGAATCAACAAGCATCGGACAGCGAGGAGCCTGATGGATCGGTGCCTTGGGGTGCATGGCGTGGCAGTCGTCACACACCTTGGAGCCAAGTGCCTACTCCAGGCACTACAACACACACCAAGTAAGGGTGTTTCACTGATATTTGCCTATGACAGGCCCCAAATTGTTTGAAACCACGCTTTTTTTTGGTGTCACCCTCACACCTGGAGATGGAAAATTTCCAAAAGTTAACAAAAAGTCAAAAAGGACAGTCAAAAACGACTGAGGGGTAGCTCAAACCAGATTGGCACTACCTAGCATGGAAAGAATGAACTGATGTCAGCCCACTGAGGTGGCACCGATATAGGTACTGTGTATGTCACTTCCGGAGCAAAGGACACAGACAACTCGGACGTGAAGCCGAATGACGCCACCTACCGGTGCGCAGGTGTACTGCTTAAAACGTTTGGATCCAGTCTGACGCCTGGGGATATTCTAAGGTACGGAATCTGCAGCTAGAAGTCTCTACCAGATTTGTGTACACTGTAGGAATAGATGAATTCCCTGAGCCAACACTAAAGGACTGTCATAGCACAAGGAAAACTGTTGAAGATAAGCCGACAGAGTGTGGTGCAAAAGAACAAGAACAGTGGTAGCAGTGAAATTTCATCTCCTCAACCTTGCTAGGGTACGCCATGCCTATGTCGGAAGGGGCTGTATGATTCATGCTGCTGCAACCCACTGGTTAGAACCTTTCTGTCCTCTCAGCTGCCCAACAGATGTGCCATTCCTGTTCGACATTCCAAGTCCACAATATGTCGAAAAGGATGAAGACCACTCCTGCCACCCACACATCTGCTTTGGAGCCCCTTATTCTAACACCAGATAAACCTTATTCAGATGCCCAAGAACTATTCCTATACTTATTTTCTTGTAAGTGACAATGTTCTACAGGTGCGTTCAGGCTTACCTGTGCCTGAGTAGACATTAAGTAGCTACTTAGGGACTTCATGCCTCACTAAAGCTTTCTAGTGATCGAAGAATTCACTTTGTCTCTTCCATAGTGAATGAGGAGTGTATAGCATACTCAAGAACAACTGGCCAAAATGTGTACTAAAACTCACCTTATGTGTCCCAAACTCCTAGACCTCTCAGCAGCATTTGAAACAGTCTTCCACCCCATCCTGGATAAAGACCAACTGCCTAAAGCTGAACACCGCCAATATCAAAATTGTGATCTTCGGGTGGAGCACATCACAGTGAGACTTCAACTGGAGGCCAATAAAGCTAGGCCCGACACCCACCCTCCACCACCCATACCAAGAACATCAGGATCATCATTCACAGCAAACTGCCCTGGTAAATGCCATCACAGTCTGATACTTTCATACCCAGAAGATGCTGAGGAACATTTTGAAATGGCCCCCAATCAGCACCTGGAAAACCATCACACATGCCCTGGTCACAACCAAGCTGAACTATGCGGAAACCCTCTATGCCAGGATCAACAAAAAACGAATCAGAAGGATGCAGAACATTCAGGACTCTGTAGCTAGAATCACTCTCAACCTCCCACACCACACTCATTTTACACCAAGCCTGAAGGAGTTCCGCTGTCTCCCCAATCACAAATGAGCACAATTCATACGCCTCACCCGCATTTTCAAGGCACTAAATAACATTGGCCCAGTATACCTCAACAATCACATCTGCTTTCACAAACCTTCCAGGCACATCTGCTCCTCTGGACTCCTACTTGCACAAATCCCACACATACGGCGAGCCAGATCTGGTAATTGACCTTTCTCCTACATCGCTCCTAAAGCATGAAATGATCTGCAGCTACACATAATCACCTCCTCCTCACTTCTTTAATCCTGCAAGAAGCTGAAGACCTGGCTTTTTGAGTAGTACCACTTGTTATTTCTAAGACAGTCATAGTCAATAATTGTAGAGTAGTCTTAATAAAAAGAAATTCAGAATGAATGTTGTCTGTTTTGAGATGGTTTTATTATTATTGCTTTTCGGTCTGTAGCCAGCACATGTTTCTGCCCATTCAATACCTGCAAGGTGTGTAGGTGTGTGTAGGTGTGTGTAGGTGTGTGTTGGTGTGTGTTGGTGTGTGTTGGTGTGTGTGTGTGTGTGTGTGTGTGTGTGTGTGTGTGTGTGTGCGTGTGTGTGTGTGTGTGCGTGCGTGTGTGTGTGTGTATATGTCATCAGAATAAAGAAAGGTGTTTGTGGACAATCATGCTAGGAAGTTATAGTCCCTTTGAAAGAAAAAAGTTTTGCTGGCATTTGAGGAAATTAAAAACAAAATTATTGTACACATTGAGGGGATAAGGACATTATTATAACTCATGTGGGTCATAAGGCTATTTTAAAAGCAGTCAAAATTTGGTAAAACAGAAGAAAAGCAAGAAAGGTTACATTTCTTTTAGCCTTGAAAAAGTGCCTGCTTGTGTTAGTTACAGATCAAAAAGCAATAATAGGGGGCGTGGCCAAGATGGCGGCTCAGGAGGACGTGTTTCACAGAGGCTCCTCCTCCCAAATCCCCTAATCGTGCCTAAAAGCACACCATCTCCCCTTCCAAGCCCCATACCGACCACCAGCGGTAGGCAAGATACTGACAGAGAACCCAACAGCCGCGGCGGGGGTCGGGACGGAGACGAGACCCGCGAGGCGGTGGCGGCGGCCGGTGCCGGCCGGGGACGTGACTGCGGCGGCCAGGCCCATGAAGCGGCAGTAACGGAAGGGCCCCTGGTGGCAGTTGAGAGGCCGTATTGGCACGGCGCGGAGATTCCCCAACCCGCGAGGAAGAGGACGTGTGACGCGGGGTGAAGATCCGGCCGCGGGCCACTGGGGTGCGGCCCACGGAGAGAGGCGCTGGAACAGGCGGCTGGGGAAGCTACTCTAGGCCCAGGCTTGGGCCTACCTGGCGGTGAAGCGGCGGCCGCGAGAACAGACGGCTGCCGGAGCTGCCGCACCCGGAGGTGAGGAGTGAGGCAGGGCGGACCTCAGGGCAGCAACTCGGGGGGCAAATACTCGAGCCCCCGGCGCTAGACGGACCGAAGTTGGCACCGGCGCCGCTGGGGCCCTGGGCACGCCGCCGCGCCCCTGGGGGCAGCACCAAGAGGCCTAGCACAGATGGGGCAGAGTTCGGAGTGAGGTGTCCTCGCCTAGTAAGGTGCACATCGGAGGAGGGCTCCGGGGCCAAGGGAGAGAGGTCGGGGGGGGCGCCGCACGAGCCCCCGGAGAGAGACCCCGGGTGAGCCAGTACCTAAATCCGGAGCACTACGACCCCTGCTGCACACGACCATGCCGCGCGTCACGAACCCTGGCCCAGCGACGGAGCCACGAGATTTCGCCCTAGGGGCAGGCAAAAAAGAAGGCCCTGGAGACCCAATAACGGGATATTGGATTGAGGGCCCGCAGAGCAGCAGGCGACAGACCTCGACGCCCAGGGCAGAAGCTCGGGGGCCATTGCACGGGCCCCCGGGGATCAGCGGCGGCCGGGGGTGAGGAGAGGGGACCGCCCTGCGGGCTGGACGAGATCACTGCGGTACGAGGAAAGAAGCTTGGCCCGTGAAACCACGGAATAGCACGGTCCGGTGGGCACAAGGCAATCTCCGCTACGCAGCGCCACTCACACCCACAACTCCTCCTCCCCCTCACACGGGCCCACCACTGATTGTGGTCTCGCTGAGGATCGCGGCACGCCTAAGGAGACGGCCAGACCCGTGGGGGAATAGACTATGTCTTCCACCAACCGCAAGGGGGGCCGCACCATTCCTGAAATGCTGGCCAAAGGGACTTCTAAGAACGACAAAAGCCCTGATAAACCGACACAGTCGCTTCCTCTTAAGGGAAAAGATCGAGATGAAGGGGAAGCCCCAGCGACTAAGGCATTCATGGAGGCCCTCTTCACCTCCCTCAAAGACGACATTCAAACCCTTAGACAAGAAATGGTGGGGGACTACAAAGAATTGCGCCGCGACGTCGACGACATCGGTGAACGGGTGGCCGCGACCGAGCTCGCTGGGCAGGCTAGGAGCGAAGAGATAGAACTTTTGCAGCAAGAAATCATTAGACTTAATGAGCAACAAATGGACCTCCACACCCACACGGAAGACCTTGAAAACCGTTCACGACGCAACAACATCCGGGTCCGCAATGTACCACCTAAAGCGGAGGGGGACGACGTGGCGGGGTACCTGCAGAGCTTATTCCGAGCGGTGCTAGATGAAGGCGAGGACTGTGAGATTCGTATCGACAGAGCCCACCGGGTGGGCCTGGCTCGCCGGGCTCCGGCTCCCCCTCTGGACATCCTGGCCTTTCTGCCCGACTACCCCCTCAAGGAACGCATCCTAAAAGCGGCGCGCCTCAAGCAACCTCTTCGATTTCAGGGTCACAAAGTGGAACTATTCCAAGACTTGCAGAAGCGTAGAGCGTTCAAAGTGGCCACCACCTTCCTACGCGATAAAGGGGTCCTGTACTCATGGGGGCACCCCTTTAGGCTAATCTTCAAATAGAATGGGGCCCTCCACCAGCTAAGGTCCCTACGAGACACTTGCGCCCTGCTGGGCATTCAACAGGAGAGGGACCAGGCCGATGAAGACGACGAGAAGCGATCTTCTCGGGCCCCGTCCGGATCCCCGCGAATGACCGGGGAAGGCTGGCAGAAGATACGACGTGGACGCTCCTCCAGGAAGGGCCTCAGACCGAATCAGGAGACAATGGCACAAGAAAAGGCCGCGGCGATCCAAGAGGTCTCCAAAGACACCAACGCCGACTCATAGATGGATCGAAACGATGGTGTTATCCAGCTAAGTTGCAACGCCATGGTTGGGGAACGGGACGGGGGACCTCGGGCCGCCACTGCCACGCATCCCACACACTTGACACTCTACCACAGAGCTGGACTGACGTTACATAGGCCTGGGACAATGTTCACCAGTTGGGGTTTCACGTTGGAAGTTGGGGTGGGGTGGGGAGGGAGTTGGATGGGGGGGGATCCGGGGGTAGGTTCCGGTGTGTTCTTTCCACTCAGGCGACGGGTACAGGAGGGCGGGGCGGCTTCGACACAGAACAGTGGAAGAGAGAGATAAGGTATATACCTCCTCATGGCTGACGAGTCCATTCAGGTTCTTACTCTTAATGTTAAAGGGCTCAATAACCCAATCAAGAGGCGGGCAGTACTCTCCTATCTGGAGAACTCTGGCGCAGCAATATGCCTCCTCCAGGAAACGCACTCGCTGGCCAAAGACTGGCATCGCATGAAGTCTAGGGCGTTCCCAACACAGTTTTTTTCCTCCACCGCGGAGAAGAAAGCCGGAGTGGCCCTGCTCTTTGCTAAACACTTCAAAGGCCGGGTGGGGGACAAAGTAGCAGAAATCAAAGGCAGGCTATTAGCTCACACTGCTCTTATCGGGAACCTATCGATCACAGTGGGATCCATATATGCTCCCAACACCAAACAGGAGGCGTTTCTTACAGGGGCACTTTCGGAGGTCATGAGTACAAGCTCGAGATATACATTGATAGGCGGGGACATAAACCTAGTTATGGACAACGAGAGAGACAGGTCGGGTCGGAGGTTCGGCGACTCCGGAGCTCTCTCTACTGAGGGGGGAAGTGCTGGCTCGCCAATAGGGGGTTCTTGGACACATGGAGGGTGGTCCACCACACAGCCCCGGGATACACCTTTTATTCACATGTGCACCGTACGTATGCCAGAATTGATCACTTTCTTAGCTCAGCGTAACTGGCCCCCATGGTACAAGATTTGGAGGTTGCCCCGGCAGCTCTGTCAGACCACGATGCAGTAGTGTTGCGCTTATAGGTCCCACGAATGCAACCACGTAAGGGTAACTGGCGCCTCCGAGAGAGTCTGCTTTCCCGCAAAGGGGTCATGCAGCAGCTCGCACAAAGCATCACGGATTATCTGGGCCAGAACGACACGGGGGAGGTGGCCATGACAGCAGTCTGGGGGGCTCTCAAGGCGGTCGTCAGAGGGGAGCTGATAGCTGTAGGAGAGTAGGGTCTGCAATCCTATGGTCACCCCAGATTTTTGCTTTTTGCTTCACTGGTTTACGTCTTTCCCTGGCTGTGGGCCTGCTAATCAGACCCACAGCCTAGCTGTTCTCTCTCTAAATTGACACACATGTACATTAGGTGCATTTACCAATTGGTATTGGGACCCCTCATCAGCCCCTGTACAATGTACCTTAGGAACCCAGGGCATAGGTGAACCCAAGGCCTACCAGGGGCTGAAGCATGTATTATGCCACCCCTGGCTGGCCATCTAAACAGACACAACTGGCTGGTAAGACAGCTGGGGCAAGGTGGTGTAATCACCCTTTGCTGTAGATATAATATACCTATATCTAACCTCAAAATGGACACATATATTCCTATCAGTCACTCCTATGGCAGGCCTTATCAATCCTGAAGGCAGAGTGCTTGGAATTATGTGAGATGGTGCTCTAGCATGAGCTGAGTCTGTCTGCAGCTTGCGGAACCAAGTCCTTATAGCTGTTCCATGATAACGCTATACCATATACTCTTAAGTGCATTATAATCCTCGCGGTTATTGCTAACTTTGGTATAGCATTATCAAAACATGTCGAGTAAGGTGTCATACGAATTGGAATACTACCCCCTCGCCAGTTCTGGCGACGGGGGTAGCATTCCACCCTTTTAGAGGGACACGACATGTATGTAACTGTGAACCCCGGTTAAAGTTAACTCGAGCCTCAGCATCACAAAATGGATGCTGCCACCACAGACACAAGTCTGACCTCCTGCTGCTGGGAGTCCTTCCAGCGAGGGAGGCCTGGACAAAGGGTTTCCTGCCTTGGGAGGTGCTAGCACCACCCCAGACAGGATTTTGTGTATTGAGGTAGGGAGGCCTGAAAGGAATGAGACATGCCTGGGGCACACAAGGTGCCCTGTGCATACACCGGTTCAAACCAGTTGCTGGGGCACTCCAGCACCAGCTCTGGCGCGAAACCGGACAAAGGATAGGGGGTGTAACAACCCCCTTCCTGGTCCCACCCAGGGGAGGGACCTAGTCACTAGTGCAGCCCCCTTTAGGAGAATAAAGGTAGAAGCTGGTCCCATTCCAAATTAGATGATCCTGAACAACTTTACAAGAAGAAACTCTGGACTTCGACTTTCTGCTCCACAGAAGACTGAAGAATCTCCCTTGTGGGCAAGGAGTGTCCACCCTCCAACTGCAGGCACCATCAAGCGTCCTAGCGGTCCACTTTGTCGTCCTTCCTGTCGGATCCAGACTTCAGAGCCCGACGAGACCCGGACTCCCAGACCTCTCCGACCTCTACCTACATCTGCAGCACAGCTGAGACCCGTGGGTGCGACGAGACACGTGGGACCGGCCATCTTGAAGAGACTGCACTTCGCTTCCAGCACGACTTCTGAGGCATCCTCGAGAAAGTGCTTTGGGGATTGAGAAGCCCCAGCCCTGAGCAGCTCCTGCATCAAAGACCAGCCCTCCAGCATCCACGAGATCTGCGTGGGGCCCTTTTGCTTGATTGCTGCTCGACGCGTTGTCTGGTCACTTGCCGGCTGGCTAGTGACCTCCTAGACAACGATCCAAGAAATCTACACTGCTGGTCTGGTTGCTCCAGACTGGCCCTTGCTCCCTTCCACAAGAGGAGCACCCTGGACCCTCCTGGTCCACTCCAGACGCTGTTTCCACTCACCGCGTGGGTTGCCTTTGCCAAGGCCTGTTGACTCCAAATTCGGATCCGACACCGCCGACAGCGAGAGCCTGCGTGGAACAGCTCGTGCCTCCATCCTGGTCGTTGAAGACACCTCCTGGTTCACGTGGCTGCAGAGACAAGCGTCCACTCTTCACCTGATCGCGACGACAGCACCTGGTTCCCTCCTGGTTCCACACCGGTCACTGGCTAGTGACTTTGAACACTGTTCCCTCTGCTTTCAGGTCATCTTCTTCCTCGATCCACCCGTGGACCCCACCGGACATCTTCCTCCTAGTCACCTGCAGCATCTTTCTTCAAGGCTCCATTGACTTCGACGCGGAAACCCGACACACCTTCACACCTATGCACCCGCAGTCCGTGGGTGAGGTAACAAGAGCATTTCGGTGCTCAAGGGTAGATTGACTCTCCTGGTGTCCAGGTATCCTGTTGTTTTAGTCGTAACTAGTAGGAACTGTCTTTTACTTACCGTTTCGTAACTTGTTCTGCCCATTGACTTTGTTCCGCATCCCGCGTGTGAGTTCACACTCTGCACACGCGTCCCGTGGGCCTCCTTTTACTTACCTAAGGTTAGGATAGGGTAGCCCCAGCGAACCTACAGCCTCTGGGCATCTTCATTTTCTAAATCGTTCTACTTAACCCATTTACTTATTATATGGTTTGCCGTGCCCCTAGGGCACCATTGTAATCTTGTGCAACTTATCGTATTTTTCTTAAGAGTCTTGTCATGTGCTTAGCCCTCTGACCTCATGAAGAATTCAGAGGTGTTTGTTATTAATAAATATATTGTTTATTTTCATAACAACCTGTGTGGTGTCCTTTCATCTGGTATTCAAGGGGTTATATGTGGTAAAACAGCTGGCTTCACATGCCAAAAGAGTTTAGCCTAAGACTGCTTCGTCCATGCTACCATTAGGATAGCTGGTCTATAAGGTTGACTTCCAACCAATCACCATAAGGGTTGTTTGGACTGATACAAGGTGATCGCTGGAACTAGTGAGCATCATATATCAGGCCAACTTCTCACAATAGCGATCTCGGCTGCGGACAACAAGGAACGGAAGGAACGCCGTCAGGAGTTGACGGCACAGGTGCTGGAGTTGGAGCGGGTGCACAGCCGGACGGGGGCACCTAGGATCTGGTGCAAATTGAAAGCAGCCAGGGCACAGCTGGCGAGCCTCGACCTGGATCGGGCGGAGTATGCTGCATTGCACCTCAAACACACGTACTACGTGGGGGGGGGGGGGGGTAGGACAGGCCGCTTACTTGCCAATAAACTTAAAGCGAAAACCGTCCGATCTAAAATCCCGATCATCCGCGAGGAGGGTGCTGGGGAGCTCCGGGAAGATGGCCACATTGCGGAGGCATTCAAGACGTTCTATGCTAAACTCTACAAGGCCGATCCGGCTTCCGACGTTGAGGCGGGAACGGCATACCTGGACGAAGCTAGGGTAACGGCCCTTAATGAGGTGAACGCCCTGGCTCTAGACGCCCCTATACAGCTGACGGAAGTGATCTCCGCTATTGCACGCCTCAAACCACTTAAAGCGCCAGGCCCAGACGGATTTTCCGTGGGCTTTTATAAATCCTTCTGCCCACTCCTGGCCCCAGTATTGACAAAACTGTTCAACTCCTTTCAGGGGCCAGGATCGATCCCGCCGGAGATGCTGGAGGCTGACATTGTCCTGCCAAACCCGGGCAAAGACGCGACTCAATGCGCGGCATATCGGACGATTTCTCTCCTCAATCTTGACCTAAAGCTCTTCACCGGGATTCTAGCCGCTAGGCTGGGCCCATGTCTCCCCGGTATAATAGAGCCGGATCAGGCGGGTTTTATACCCTCCTGACAAAGCGAGGATAACACCAAGCGCCTGATGCACGAGATTGATAAGGCACATTATAACGCAACGGACGCGGCCCTTCTATCGGTCGACGCCGAAAAAGCGTTTGACCGGGTGGACTGGATCCATCTAGATAGGACGCTGGCGCGATTTGGAGTGGGTGAAAGGTTCAGGGCCTGGGTGGCAGGCTGCTATGTGTCTCCCCAAACGACAGTCAAGGTGAACGGGACGAGCTCCAAGCCGTTTGCTATTCCATGAGGCACGAGGCAGGGCTGCCCACTTTCACCACTGCTGTTCGCCCTCTATTTAGAACCTTTCGCCCAGCGAGTAGGAGACAACCAGGCCATCACGGGCATTACATTTGGGGGCGAAGAACACAATATAAGGCTATATGCAGATGACATCCTGGTCGCTGTGGACAACCCTAGAGTCTCGATACCAGCATTTTTAGAGGTAATGGAGCGATTCGGGAGGGTGTCCGGCTTCAAAATGAATGTCGGAAAATCGATAATTCTCCCCTTGGGGTGTAACGCCAGTCAAGCTAATAGAGGCTCACTGCAACTGGGAGGATTGTCCACACAAACGGCGATCCCATACTTGGGGATCGAACTAACACCCACGACAGTCCTGACAGTTGAATTGAACTACACCAAGCTTCTCACACGCATCCAGGGGGATATTCGGAGATGGCGACAACAGCCACTCTCATGGCTTGGCCGGGTGGCCACTATCAAAATGTCCTTGCTGCCAAAAGTGTTTTATCTATTCCTAACCATCCCGGTCACCCCTCCTATAGGCATGGTTAAAAAAACTGCAGGATTCAATACAGCAATACATCTGGGCCGGCAAACGTCCTAGGTTTAGACGCGACCTGATCACACGGGCCCCCGCGGAAGGAGGGCTGGGTGTACCCGACTTACAGCGGTACTTCCAGGCAACACAAAAGCGATACCTCCTGGAGTGGTCCAGGCCGTCCTCGGAGAAGCGCTGGCTGTTTCAGGACAGAGCCATGGCGGGGATGCCGCTCTGGCGAGTCCCATTTCTGGTGCGCACAGATAGGCCAGCTTACATTAAAAAATGGCCCATTACTAGGACACTCCTCCAGGTCTGGGACGCAGTGGCGGTAGCAAGAGACCTCACGTCCTTTCCCTCGCCAATGTCGCCTCTGTTCGACAACCCGGCGTTTCCGCCGGGAATGGTCTCTGGTTCCTTCCCACAATGGAGACGGACGGAGTGCAACTCGGCCGGACATTTGTTTGATCAGCAGGGCTTCATGACACTGAAAGCTATAAGTGATGGGTACTCCATTGACAAGCCTCAAAATTTCCAATATTTTCAGCTACGACATTGGCTTACCCATAAAGATACCATCCCACATGTGGGCCGCTATCTCAAGCCATATGAGAAGTGGCTCTTGGCCAAATCCACGGATAAACGGGCGATCACGGAACTGTATAAGTTGTTGACCCCCCCCCCCCCCCCCCCCCCCCCCCCGCCGGTGGCAAAATCTGCGGGACAGACACGGTGGGAACGGGAGCTAGGACGCACGCTCTCGGAATGGCAGGACATCTTCTACCAGGTGCACCACACAGCTCGCAACATGGCCAGTCGGGAATCTGCGGTCAAGGTGGCATACTATTGGCACTTGACCCCGGAGAGACTGCACCAGAGCAATCAGAGTCGGGATCCCATGTGCTGGAGGGGATGTGGACACATAGGGACCATGCTCCACCTGTTGTGGAAATGCCCGGAAGTGCAGGAATACTGGGAGGAGGTCCTCCGGGACGTAGATGAGTACTTTGAGACAGAGATTCCCCGCTTCCCCGCATACGCGATCTTGGGACTGCCCAACAAACGTACCTTCCAACTTAAGTCCATTCGGGGGAGGCAAATGGGGCTTGCGATGGGGGCAGCGACACAACATATCCTTTCACTCTGGGGCACGTAAAGGAAGCCCACACACACGGGCTGGCTCCACAGGCTATGGTACATAATGGGGATGGAGAGAATACAAGCGTCTCTTACACAAACTTCAGACACCTTTAGAGAAACATGGTCACCTCTGGTCTCCCTGCTGTCCCACGAATTCCACGAGCTTACGTGCCCAAAATATCTCAGAGTCCTCAGATTGGTAGATGAGTTCCACAAACCACCAAGAGACGAGAAGCAAAAGGTATGAAAAGGGTCCGTTCGACCGCCCTACAATCGCACAACGAAACACAAAGGAGGGGGGGGGGGTAAGGGGGAGGGGGGCAGTTCAAAGGAGAAGACAGTTGGGGTTAGGGAGGGTTTAAGAAGGGGGTTTGACACGAGAGCTCTTAGATACAGTTTTTTGCGGGGCAAGACCCACACCACCATGCACGGACTCATAGCATCTCGCCCCAAGGATCAACCTCCTGATACGGGAACAGGGACAAGGGGCTATAAATGCATTTTGTACTGTGATTGTCCAATTGTTGCAATGTTCTGTTTAAATGAAATAAAAATAAATTTGATCCAAAAAAAAGCAATAATAAAAAAAAGTCTCCAAACAGACGACACTCATTCTGAATTTCTATTTCTTAAGAATACTCTACAATTATTGACAATGACTTTCTTATAAATAACAAAAAAAGGGAATTAGACACTGAAGACTGCAAGAACCTATATATGAGGAGTTGGCTCAACCCCTAAGGAGTGTCACCAGAGTTTTCCACCCAAAAATAACATCTGTTAAAGGTGAGGGTTGGGCTAATAACCTACATCAACGACCAAAAATGGGTCTGGTACCTGCAATCCAGCGTAGGCATCCTACCTATGTGTCACACTTCCAGGAGACCATCTCATCCTAAGAGACTGTCCCAAGCTATTTCAGATTCTGCCCGGTTCTTGTACATGCTATTTTCCAAGTACAGAACTGGGCTGACCATACATGATGTTTACGCCCTCGCTAAAGTGCTGGAGGAGGTAAGGGGCACTAGATGGCGCACAAGCAAAATGGCCGCACTGGAGTGAGGCTACTGCAGCTCGGACAACAAATCCGGACATGTATCCTGCCCAGATGACTCAAATGAAATAGCTGGAAGTGGACCAGACCATAAAAATTCCTGACCTCACCAGGAGATCTTTTTGCCGGAGTGCCCGCGGCCAGACAAAGTCGTGCAGACGCAACGCAAAGTTGACAGCCAGGTGGGAGGATTCACGCCGCTGAAAGTGGCTGCGGCAGGAGTGAGTATGTGACTACGGAGATGCACATGTGCGGTCAAGGCCGCAGTACGGCAATCCAAATATGGCGGATGCGCACGCAGGAGGGCATCGGAGGAAACGGATTGAAATACATCTCCCCATGGAGTGAGGTAGGCTGGGGATAAGAAAACCAACCAAAAAAAAAGTAAAAAAAGGGAATCGGCCGTGCAGAACAGCTCAGCGATACACCATTACGAGCTCGGGAGAGGAGGTGGCGGGAAACGCTGTTTCACAACAAGATTCCCCTACTCAGCTGCCTCTGCCGTGAAAAGAGCCCCGGCTATGCTCCACAAATGACCTCATGAGAATTGCAGACTAAAGATCAGCATAAGAGTAGTCTAGTGTTAGGCGCCTTACGGTGGTGAGAGCAGCGGCACCGTGACGAGTGACGGTTGCCCCGGCATAAAGGCCGTCCATGCTGGTTCGCTCCTGAGACGCGGGGGCTGTAAACATGTCTGCAGGTCAGCGCAAGAGCAACCTAACACTGGGCTCCCCACCAGAGTGAAAAAAATCAGTGCTTGACTCGCCTCCATGACCAGTTGCCTGCAATACGCTGAGGCAAAGCAGCAACCAGTGCCGTATAGCACCACACAAATAGGTTTCAGCGCTACTTAATTCGGATATTAGAAACACAGTCCAACCTCAGCACACAAACAAAGCACAAGTGATTCGTAGGTCAAAGCAGAGAGATGGGCTTTCACCGCAACCACACTACTGACCCTACTCTAAATAAAGAGACAGACAGACTTCCATACATCAAGCAGAGAAGCAATTTAAAGTGGACAGCTAGGCCGGACTCTGGTACCATCCTCGGAAAGACGGATGGAAAGCAGTCGAAGCGGACATTTGAATCTAAGAAATGGAATCGACTGCAATAGGATGAATCTGACCAAGGAAATGGGGACCAACCACAGGACACACTGCAAATTACAGGAGATGATATTAAAGGGTTTTTAATTACAATGCAAAGCAGTCTTGCCTCTATTGAAAGTAAAATGGACTCCATGAACACTAGAATGGATGCCATAGTACACAAATTGCATAAGCATGAGGAGCGCATCACAGAGACAGAGACGTATTTCAGATGCAGAAGATAACACGACTACACTGCAGAAGCAGGTGAAACAGATGGACAAGCTCCTAAAAGTCATCGCTGAAAAAAATGAGGTTTTAGAAGCATGCAGTAGGAAAAATAACATGTGTCATTGGCCTACCAGAAAGCACCTACACAGGACAAATGGAGGACTACATCAGACTTATGTTGTGTGGTGCAATTGGAGCTGAAGCATTCTCCTCTCAACTGGTAGTAGAGAGAGCTCATCGTTCTCTGGGCCCAAGACCATCCCCAGGAAGCCCGCCTTGCCCGATAATCGTGATACTACATAATTACCGCGATAGAGATGTGGCCCTGAGAATAGCACGGGGGAAAACAGCTCTAATTTGAAGGAATAGAGTTCACCATCTATCCAAATTTTACAGCCACAGTGCAAGAGGCGAGACGAAAATGTATTTTATCCAAAAGTAAACTGCGACAGGCAGAAATAGATTATGCACTACTTTATACAGCGCGGCTACGCGTCGTGCATCAAGGCAAACAATACTTCTTCACGAATGCACAAGTGGATGACTTCTTGAAATGAATCAATCGTCGAGAGGCTTTACAGAATACACAGGAACAAAGGTCAAGGCCCACATCTTCAATGATGGAATGAGTAAAAAAACGCTTGTTAAGAGTGACGCAGATTAATATCCCTCTCCTCCTATACTCTAAAACATCTCACATCGTCACAACCAAAGTGCGACAAGGGGGGGTGGAAGGGAATTCAACTTGTGGAGAATGAACAGAGCCACAACAAGCAGATAAGTTCACATCTGGGACTATGTACCAAATAAGTCCGGCACCTCTTCCCCTACCCTAAGGGTATCTTTAATTATACCATCGTTTGAAGGGGAAGTGAGAAATCGTGCTTGTCCCCTAGTGTACCCCCAAGGGTGAACCCCCTATTGTGGGTTGTTATTCAGATATTTTATGTTAACTGGAGTGAGACGGGAGGGGGTGGGTATCGTGGCACCAACAAGTTGGGGATGTTGAAGTGGGAGGGGCGGGACGGGAACAGTTCATTAGACATGCAATCAGGCAGGGTATGATATCTTTTGATTTCGCTACAGTGTGCACTACAAAAGCTCAGACAAATGATGAATATGAAAAAGATTATATATGTGATTGATATATGGCCCAGGTTAATGTAGCACAGCAAATGCATTTGTTAACGTGGAATGTTAGAGGATTGGGAGTCCCCCGCAAACGTCGACAAGTAATAGCATACTTCGACAGCAGGTTCAGGAGGCTATGCTTCAGGAAACTCACCTGGACCCTTGGAAAACACCCTCCGTTGCTAATAAATGGGCAGACCACAGGGTTTTCTCTTCGTACTCCTCATATTCCAGAGGGACAGCAATTTTGATAAAGAATCAATCCCATACATTCCCAGTAGCATGACACAAGATAACTCAGGAAGATATTGCATTATGTGGGGCAGAAAGGGTTCTGAATCAGTCACCTTGGTGTGCTGCTATGGGCCTAACATAGATGACCCTGACTTCTATACTGTGCTATGGGGAAAGATCCGTGAAATCGGGTCCAAACACATAATATTGAGATTGGATTTCAATACTTCACTGAATCCAGAGAAAGATAGGTCCAATCCCCTTCCACATCACTATGCAAAAACACAAACTACTGCAAGGCATAATATCAGATAACGGACTTCTGGATGCATGGATGCATGTACACCCTGAAAAACGCGAGGGAACGCACTTCATTGCTATGCACTCAACATGGGCGAGGTTAGATTACTGGGTAGTTTCTAGAGGTATAGGACCATGGATAGACACAGTACAGCAACTAGAGCGAATGTATTCAGATCATTCTCCAGTTTGACTAATCCTTTCCTCCCTGGCGCTGGGTTCTTCTCATAGAAGCTGAAGGCTGATGGCACTTACATTGTTCGATATGGTTTTTCAGACGGAATTGGGGCATGAAATCGCAGACTCCTTTCAGCGGAATTTAGGGTCAGTTGCGCAAATTGCGACAGTGTGGGAGGACTTCAAGATCACAGTCCGTGGCTTTTGCATAGCTAAGGGCTATGGGGTCCTGCGAGACATCCGGCGTACCTTATAGACCCTAGAAATGGAACTAAAAAGATTAGATGGAGAGCTGAAAGGGGATATGAATGGAACAGCTCATAAAGCGTTTAGAGAAAAGATGACAGAGTATAAAGACACAGCAGATAGAGAGGTCCGCTTCAGAGGCAAATATTTTGTAGCACGTTGATATGGGGAGGGAGAACGTCCTGGAAAAGCCCTAGCAGAAGAAATTCGTAAACCCCGATTCTCCAACTATGTGCTGGAAAATTTACTTCGCATTATGCTACTTTATATAGTACTGGAAGGCAATAGCCCTTGGAACTGACCAACTACCTAGATGACCTTGCGCTGGGATGGTTAGGTGACTCACAAAGGGAATTGTTGACAGTTCCCTTGGAAGAGGATGAGATCCGCGCACCAATAATGCAAATTAAGTCTGGGAAGGCACCAGGCATGGATGGACTTCCGATAGACTTTTATAAAACATACATTGATCAGCTCATACCCATACTGAAAAAAGTTTATGAGGAAGCTCAAGAAGCTGGCATTCTTTCTTGCTCAATGAGAGAAGCTCAAATAAGCTCATTATCAAAACCTGGAAACTCACAGAACATTGCGATTCGTACAGACCGATATCCCTGATTAATAATGACACGGAAATCCTTGCCAAGGTGTTGGCCAATAGATTAAGTCTATTAATGGAGAAATTAGTACTGCCTGATCAAGCTGGGTTTATCCCAGGACGAGCAACGTCTCATAACTTATGCACCTTATTTTTCATAATAAGAAATGTAGATCCAGAGTAGGCACTTGTGGCAGTCTTTCTAGAAGCCACGAAAGCCTTCAGCTCGGTAGAATGGGATAACTTGGTGGGAATATTGCAGCGTATGGGAATGCCAGTGGAATTTCCCTAATGGATTACCTTACTATACCAATCTCCTACAGCCAGAGGCTTGATCAATGGGCGACTCTCCTCACCTTTTTCTGTCATACGTGGCACGAGACAGGGATGTACGTTGCCCCCCTTACTTTTTGCGCTAGCAATTGAACCGCTCCCGGACAAAATAAGACATCACCATCAGGACAAAGTATTGAGGTGCCAACTGTGACAGATACTCATTTCCCTGTACATGGATATTACCTTGTACCTTAGAGATCCGCAACGGAATCATTTTACGGGAATTTCAATAATTCGGAGAGCTCCCAGGGATCCATATCAATTGGGGAAAGTCTCAGATATTCCCACTTACTTTGGCTACGAAGCTGTTCCTTCTTGACTTCCTATTACAGTGGTGTAATTCGGTAGTAAAATATGCATTTAACTTATGGTCGGGCCCTATAACATAACACGAATTGCGTCACACGCTGGATCTCACTGCCTCTATCGTTTGCGGGCAGAAGGTCTTTGATAAATATGGTAATATTGCCTAAGTTGTTGTACCTGTTCATGAACATCCCCCACCATCCGGGTACACACTTATTGACGATGCTGCGCACAGAATTGATTAGGCTGACCTGGGGAGGTAAGCAGCCGAGGCGCAAATGGAATACACTCACCAAGCCTTATTCCCAGGGTGGTTTTGATGTTCCTGACTTGGAACTATACTATTACTGCACTCAGGCTCAGTATGCACATTATTGGCTCCACCCTCCCAAATATATGCCCCAGGTGGCGGTGGAGCAAGGGCTAGCGGACCCAATTCCTTTGGAGGGCATGCTATTCAGTAACCCTAAACCCAGGGAGAAGGACGCTACAACTGTCACTTGTACAGTAAAGGCGTGGCAGCATACAGCGGATACACTACATAGCCTAGGGATATACTCTCCCTTACTCCCGTTAGTATATCACCCGCCCATACCAGACAAATATAGCATGTTGGTGAGATTTACACCAAGATGGAAAATTTCGTACATTAGAGCAAATGTTTATCAATAAAACACTCACACCCATGAACTCATTTTTACATGTACGATTGAGACAGGGAGTAAAAGAAAATATGCCAGCATAACCCTTGGCCCACTGCACATGATATTACAAACGAAAATATGAACTCATGTGGTTTCTACACTGTACCATAATGTGCACGCTAACGAAGCAGATAGCCAACACCCAGCAAAAATACAATGGGATAAAGATCTAAGGCCATGGGGGTGGAGGACGATATCGTTAACTTCCTAGAGGATCTGCACAGGGACACCAAGGTGAATGTCAGATATGCCCAGGATCTCCGGGTCTCCAGGGATTTCAAAATTGGGAGAGGGGTACGACAAGATTGCATTTTTGCCCCTTTCCTGTTCAACCTTTATAGAAACGACCTAGATAGAGCTTTGGTTGGCACAGGAGCAGATTTTCCGTATATAGGGGTACGGGGCCGGATGGAGGCAAGATGGGAGCCGTGATTACGGTTGTACGGGCTTGAGCTCCCGGAGTTTCTCCCCCCCTGCTCCACTTACCATGATCTGGGGGCAGTTATGACCGGGTTTGGATGCTCCATATTGGCCTCGAAGTGAAGCTCTGGCGGAGCGGGTATGTTGTGGAGCACCTGCTGCGCTCCCCGCTTGGTTGTTCTCCGGCTTCTGGCGCTGACGAAGCGGACTTCCGGGTGTGCGCACGCCGCCCAGACTACTGAGCGGATGGTGCCGGCGAAAAGACGGCTCAATGCGGAATCGAACGCTGAGCTCAATGGTGCTGTAATGCCCCCGAAGACTGGGCGCGGAAGAGCGCGCAATTACACTGACATGCCTGACAGCGCGGAGGGTAAGAAACTGATACCAATTGTGGGGAAGGACGCAGCTCGTGTGGAGGGCAGTAAGAAATCAGTCCCCGCTCTATTTTTGACTATTAAAACAAAGAAAAATATTCCTGCCACACCAGCTACTCTTGAACCGGAGTTAAATATAGAGCTACAGAAGGAGGATTGTTTTTTTAACTCTCTGGTTAACGAGGCTGGGGCTACAAGAGACACCCCCCAAGGTTCACTAGAAAATGGGGAGAATGGTGATAAAAATGGTGGAAAAAATGTAGAAAGGGCTGCAGCAGGGGACATTCCTCGAGGGTTAGTCAAGAAGGCACAGAAGTGAGAAAGTAATGCAAAGCCTGGCCCTGGTAGTTCGGATACGGTGATCAGAAAGAAAAGGGTCGAGCAGGATTTAAGGAAAGAGAATGATTCTGGCGCCCCCCTTCTATTCAATGTCGGATCCCTCGGATACCTCCGGGGATGAATCTGATTCGCATAAACACAAGGGAATCCACAGCCCAAAAACAGTTCGCAAACAAGGGGACAAAGGTCTGTGCGCAGGCTATCTCTCGGCCAGGAGTGCAGATTACTTTCAATGGGATTATTCATTCATGGCAGAGACTGAAACGTCCAGCGGGATGCAACCCAACTTTAAAGGTGCTGAGAAACCTGAAGATATCTCCCTGGCTGTTATTTACCAGAGCATAATGACCCAAAGGGAGGAGACCCGTGCAGAGAGCCAGCGCACGCAAGGGGCTTGTCGTAAACTCCAGAATGCAGTGCGGAGGATTGCGAAGACTTGCTCCGAGTTCGCAGACAGGTTCAATGAGGCTGAGACCCGCATATTAAATCTGGAAGATGACCTTGCTGCGCAGAAATCAACAACAGAGACCTTGTGCTCCGCTAAGAATGACACCCTCTGGAAAATCACTGATTTAGAAAATCGTCTCAGGTGGAACAATCTTAGAGTACTGGACATTCCTAAAGGGGCCGAGGGGCAAGACACACGAAAATGTATCATTGAATTTTTCTCTTAAGCCTTTCATGGGCTAACCCAATGGGATTGGAGTCGGGAGATTCAGAGGGCACATAGATTTCCATTTGTACAACGCATTAGGCCGGGTCAGAGCTCTCCTAGACCAAGGGCGAGTTTTAAATCAGTTAATAACTTTCTGGCGAGAGAATCAGTGTATGACTTGGCACGCCCAGACAGAAAGAAAACTGGGAAGGGGATTGAATTTTTTGTGCGCCCAGATTACTGCCCTCTCACTGTTGAGAAAAGATGGCAATTACGCCAACTCATTACACCATTTCGTGATAAAGGGGCACAAGCCTTTTTGCTGAATCCAGCTAAACTCTAAACCATACACAATGAGCATGTGCGGTTCTTTACAGCTGAATCAGCTGCTAAAGAGTATTTACAATCTTTGTAAAGGAAGGGGAAAAAGGAAGGGTTAAGGATATCCTTTGACAACAACTGACATTATGTGGAGCCCATTTTTTGCTAGTTAGGCATTGATTGTATTATGTATAAATATGAAGTTTGTTGATCTGGGGGTGCACTGGGGTTAGGATGTTTGGTGGTGGGCAGTGAATATTTTTATGGTCAAAACACGGGATGGGGCAGGGGGGTCCGGGGAATGAGAAGCTCGATCCATCTCGGAGACCTTGTGTCTCGAAGCCTCTAGTTTGGGGATGGGTGGGGGTGGGACGCTGGTCCGGCTGGAACCGTGTATGGGTGAGGTGGGGGGGTCACGGATGGGGGTTGGTGGGGGGGGGTCAGGTGTGGGGGGGGCAGTAGTAAAAATAATCCATGATGGTTTGGTGAAGAAAAACATGAAATTCAATGGTTTTAGGCACACAGTATATGAACATAGAGATACATGAAAGATAAATGGGGGATAGTGGTATAATTGGTGGCATTCGGTTCTGCACCTTGAATGCAAGCGATTTGAACGATTATAATAAAAAGCAACGGGTCGCAAACGAGTTGCGGGTGCTGCAGACTGACCTGATATGTATACCGGAAACTCATATCTCATGGGCCAAAAGAAAACTATTGGCGGAATTAGGCAGTATTAGTCTGTATTGAACAATCCACCACTATACGGGAGTAGCAATTTTGGAGAAAAATTACATACAAGGGACAGGAAGGGCATTGGCAGATAAACAAGGGAGGTGGGCTATTGTGGAATGTAGGATTGGAGGCCAGAAGTGTACGATATGCTCTATATATGGCTCGAATTTTGATGAGGCCCTCATAATTGAAGGGTTAAATGTGGAATTGGCATCATGGCCCACACCATTAATTGTGTGCGGTGACCTAAATATACACCTTGAGCCTAATGCGCTACAAGATTATAGTAAGCCTTACAGAGGGAGGAAACCGAGGGTATTTAAGACCCTGCAGTCTTTTGTGGTATATAAATAAATAATACCGGATCTAGGTTTGTCTGGACATAGCAATAACAGATAGCTCAATAAATAAGAGTCAAGATTCGAGGTAGTAGGAGTTTGCAGGTTTAATACAGCATAAAGGACAGGAACAGGACAACCTGCACGGGAACAGGATGGCAGCGCTGCCGGGGGCAGGATCAGAATCGGCGCAACATTTAATAACAGTGCACAAATATATATACTAAAACAGTTACATTACAATGAATTACAGTAGGCGGAGCAGTGGGTGTGGTCAATAGCAGACGCGAAAGATAAGGGTGTAAATGGGTGTAACAGGAGGCGTATACATAGACATGTGATGCAAACGTAACAGAATATGTCATAAATGGGGCGGAAACATGGAGGGGGCTACCTAAGGAGCCGGGACCTCTAACCTAATGGTGCGCGTAAACTGACAATGACGTGTTACTAGGAGAAGCTGGGGGCTATGAACTCTGTGCTAGGAGCAGAGACTGAAGTCTGGAGAGTCAGGGCGACATGTACCTAAACAGTATCTAGTATCTGATGTTTAGAGAACATGTTGATAGAATCCAAAAGTTATCGGGGTAAAGGCTAACAGACTCTAAGAATGGTGCATGCATTATTCCACATGTAGTGCGTGATGAAGAATATTAAGTGACCATTAAATGCAGTATTTCTCTTACATGGAGACGTAAAGGCTAGACAATGACGGAAACTATTGATGCGATTCAGTAGCTTAGGAATGCAGAGAAGGAGGGCTGGACTGATAACTAGAATCATAACATACTCTTGGCAGACTCGTAGGCAGAGCCAGGCTGAGCCGGGCACTGTGAGGCAGGAAGTAAGTGAAGGGTCGAGGATACAGGTGGGGGCTGTATCGCTCCTCAGCGAGGCTCAGGAGACAGGAGCTGAATCTGGTGTCCGGGCCCTTTTGAGGCCTAGAAACGGGGACTTTACAATGAAATAACGTGCACACTGAGAAACGTGGCAACGCAACTTTACATAGGCCTGATACTCGTAGCTTTCACGAGAACTGGAAACTGGCATACTAAAGATGGACACAACTGTAATTGCGTCTTTAATCAAACATGGGGGATACATATGCATATTTAATCATGCACACATAACATAAGATGGAGGACACGTAGGGACACAGAACATGGCAAAATTTACTTTTCCACATTCCCTCCTTGTCACTACGTTTCCATCAGGAAACATCAATATTCATGATACCATCTATCATTTCATACAGTATCATTTGCTCGTCTCGAATTTTCTTGGAACGGGATTTAGGACGGGACTCGGGACTAGGAATACAAGATGTAGCACAAATGCCGCAAATCGCAGGGCCACATTGTAAACAGAGGCAGCAACTGAATATGATCGCTACTGCAATACCCAGAAATGACAATACTTTCCATCCCCAGGCGGAAATTATATTCCAGAACCAACCGGACCATGTCCAGGTGCCTGGATCTTGGTGTAACATATGGGCAATTTTATGGAGTCTGGTAATAGCTGAATAAACAGACGGTGCGTTATTAGGAATGAAAATGCAGCAACTAGATCCGATGACTCTACAAGCCCCGCCCCTATCGGCCAGTATGACGTCAAGGACGAGACGATTCTGGAGCACGACAATTCTCATAAAGGATTGTTCTTCGGTTAAGTTACCTAGAGCAGAAGTAGTCTCAATCACTACTGCTTCAAGTGTTCTGGTTAATATACGTATCAGTTTACTATTTACAACAGTACCTAAGTAGGGGAAGACACCTTTATTGATATCTATGTATTGTTCTAGAGCAGTTTCAGTATAATCGACAATCGGGAAATTTCTCTTGTGTCTAGTATGTACTAGGTGGGAATTCCTATGATAGTCAGGTGGGGCTAGGAAAACTGGTGGCAGTAGGAAGGCAATGTAAAATGTACCCTCCCAATCGAGGGGCAGACGAACATATGCGGTCTGACCACAAACAAAATAAGAATGACGTGAAGCTTTGAAAATAGATTTCCTACTGTCACTATACTTGACAATAGTAGTACAATCACTATGGCCTACATGTACGGAACCATTATTTCGGACACATAATTCACCTTTGACTGGTAGTACTGAAATAGCAGGTAAGTCTGGAGTAGAATCAGACTGAACATTCAGGACCATGAAATTCGAAGAATAATTACCTAGATTATAAACTTCATTCTCTAGATCTAACCCTGTTCTGTGGGGAAGACCTTGCTTGTCTGGGAAACATGTACTGTTAAGTAAAGACATATCTGTTGAGGATGACGTTAACGTGGACCATGCTCCACACGAACCATTATGTGAAAATGGATAAGGAAAGAGTGGCAGAACTCCCTTCGGTGTCTGGAAAGGGGGGAGTCGACCACACACCCAACAATTTGTGGCATTGTTGGTCTGGTGTGAATAATGTAACATGCGGATAAAAGAGTTATTACGCATAGCAAGACGATAAGAAAGTTCATGAGGAGGCAGATCACTAAACGTGTGCTCTACTGTAACATTAGCAGACTTATTTACATGAGAAACTGAAAAATACAAATAAAATGCATAACTGGTGCAGGAAATTATAATACTGAAATATAGCAGAAAACATAAAATAATAGTGCAACTTCTAGAGTTCTCACTAACTCTCTCTCTGTGGGGGTCTATTATATACATGTCAGAAACCGGTCTAACCGTTTCACCTAGGGGAGGACTTAGACAATCAAACTGGCTGACTTATTTTACTAGACCTTAGTTTAAGCTTATACTCCTGTTGCGGAGTTTTCTCTAACAGGGAAGGGTTCGTAGCAATGTCTTTTGCGGGACAGTCCTTAAGAATAGTACTTTGGCAGTCTTTAAGATCCTCGGAAATGTTCTTTGAAACAGGTTTCAATCCAAAAAATCTTTTCACATGTGACAGGTGGACCCAGCCCTTCCTGCCTTCCAGCTTGACGGCAGTACGGGTGGCCAGGAGGACCTGTCGGGGTTCCTTCCAGCGGGGCTCCAGCGGACTTGAACGATCAAAGTTCCTGACCAAAACCATGCATCCGGGAACGATTTCATGCGGTGCCACCTCGGTATTGTCTGGAAATGCGGCAGCAACCTGTGAACGACAAGAGTTGAGGGCAGACATCAAGGAAGCTAGGTAATCTGTCAGCATATTACTTGAAACATCGGTAATACTTCGAGGTCTAGGTGTACCCCACATGTTAGGGGGGCGGCCGAATACGACCTCATAAGGGGACAGACCTGATCTGGAATGTGCGACCATGCGCATATAAAACAGAGCAACTGGCAGAGCTACTAGCCAGTCTATACCCTTCTCTTTACATACTTTGGCAATTCGGATTTTCAGGGTCTGATTATGTCTCTCTACGAGACCGGCTGCTTCTGGATGGCGTACACAATGGAACTTCCACTGGTACCCTAACAAAAGGGAAATATGTTTCATGAGCTCAGATGAGAATGGCTGGCCGTTGTCAGAATATACGACTCTTGGGAGTCCGTAGCGGGGGAAGAATTCACGAACCAACTGCTTGGCAGTGGTCGCGGCTGTGTAATCTGGGACTGGATATGCTTCTGTCCACCTGGACAAAGCGCATACAACTACAAGGACATACTTGAAACCTCGACATCGCTCCATCTGAATATAATCCATCTGGAGGACTTCAAAAGGGTGGTCAGGAGGCTGGAATCCACCTTGTTCCACCGGAACACTTTTACCTGGATTAAACTGACAACATATCATACAGGTACGGACTTTCTGCTTGGCTGCAGCTCGTAAATGCTTGTTGAACCAAATGTTCTGGATACTATCTAACATAGCTTTTTCTCCTAAATGTGCTGGACTATGTGCGGTATTGATAATGACTTGAACCATAGAATCGGGGAGAAACCATGTGGCTTTACCCTTCGTTACCCATCCCTGATCTGTCTGGACCCCTCCTTGTTCGGACCATTTCTTGATTTCCTCGGGAGTAGCATGTAACTGGATATCTATGACATCTTGAGTGGGGTCCTTAACTGTCATACAGGTAGTCAGATCTGGAGTGTATGTCGGTGTCTTATTTACTGGAACGTCTGGTGTCTGTGCTGTAAGCTTGGCTGTGCGATCTGCTAGATCATTACCTTGAGAAATAGTGTCAGTAACTTTCGTATGTGCTTTGCATTTCATAATAGCAATAGATGTCGGTAAGTGTATGGCATCTAACAGAGCTTGAATAAGGAGACCATGCTGAATCTTGGTTCCATGAGAAGTCATGAAACCTCTCTCCTGCCAGAGCACTCCAAAGTCGTGTACGACTCCAAATGCGTAACGTGAATCTGTGTAAACATTAACTTTCAGGTTCTTGGCGTGTATGCAGGCTTGTGTCAGAGCAACTAGCTCTGCTGCTTGAGCAGACAGGGTGTCAATACGGTGTGTTTCAATAACTTCAGTGTCAGTAGTCACTGCATACGCGGCTACTAGTTCTCCTGTACTTGTTCTCATACATGAACCATCCACATAAAGTGTCAGGTCGGGATCTGGTAATGGAATATCTGTCAAGTCTTGTCTTGGCTTAGTCATAATGTTGACTACTTTCACACAGTCATGTGTGGCAGGATTTGAAGTAACTGACGGTAACAGTGTTGCAGGATTTAAAACGTTGCAGCGTCTGATTTCTATGTGTGGCTGGAACAGTGTCAATTCATAACCTGTTAAACGTGCAATTGTCAAGTGCTGAGTCTGTGTTCGGTTTAAAAGAACTTCCACAGAGTGTGGAACTTGTACTGTCAAGGAATGTCCTAATACTATGGAATCACTTTGTCTGATAGCTAGTGCTGTGGCTGCAACTGACTTGAGGCACGCAGGCAGAGCCTGGGCTACAGGATCTAATGTGCTCGAAAAATAAGCACAGGGCTTGTATTGTCCTGCTTGATCTTGTGTGAGAACAGATAATGCTGTACCTTCGCGTTCAGTGACAAAAAGTGTAAAAGGCTTACTGTAGTTCGGTGTTGCTAGAACTGGAGCTTGGCATAGAGCCTTCTTTAACTCATTAAAACTAAATGTATGTTCAGATGTCCAAGGGAGGACAGTCGATACGGCTGCCTCCTGTGTCGTTAGCTGTATCAGTGGCTTAGCTAGAAATGCATACTGAGGAATCCATTGTCTGCAGTAAGAAGTAAGGCCGATAAAAGCACGTACCTCCTTCTGGGTCTTGGGCTGAGGAAGACTCGCTATTAACTGGATACGGTCAGGTGTCAACTGCCTACCCCACTTGGACAGTAAGTGGCCTAAGTAGATCACTTGCTGGACACAGAATTGAAGCTTAGAAGGGGACACCTTGTGCCCCATCTCTGCTAGAAAATACAAGACTGTAAGGGATGCTCGCTCGCAAGCACGTTTAGAACGGGCTGTGATCAGTAGATCATCGACATACTGGAGCAGGGCAGTGTCAGTTGGCATGTGAATATTGTCTAGTTGTCTCTTAAGTGCTTGACTGTAAATACTTGGACTTTCTGTGAAACCTTGAGGAGCTCGTGTGAACATCTAGCTCCTTCCATTTAAACAAAAACCGAAAAGGAACTGGCTGTCTGGATGAATGGGGACACTAAAAAATGCGTTCTTGAGGTCTATGACTGTAAAAAATGAGGCTTCAGAATCAATGGCTGTCAATAGGGAAGAGATATCTGGGACAACTGGGTACTGGGGAATAATACATTTGTTGAGTTCCCGAAGGTCAATCACTAATCGATATACTGGGGGTGCATTTGGATCAGTACGTTTCATGACTGGAATGATCGGAGAATTACATACATTGGAGTCAGTTTCTACAACTACTCCTTGAGCGATGAGCTCGTCAATAATTTTGGATAAGGCTGCTACAGCCTCAGGTGGCAATCTGTACTGCCTGATTCGTGGTAACACTACACCTGACTTGAGAGTCACACGATGGGGTGTGATTTGCATATAACCAACATCAGTTGGACCTTGTGCCCATAGATGCTGCGGAACATTAGACAATCTCGGATCAAAATCTCGTAATACATAGTGACCCTTGAAGTCACGTAGGAACAATCGTATTCCCTCTGGGGAACAGCATATGACTGCACCTAATTCTTTCAGTGTCTTAATGCCTAACAAATTTTCTGGACATGACTTCGTAAGTAACAGATCAGTAGTGCGGGACAATGGACCTACTTCTAGAGTAACTGGCTGAGATATCTCGTTTACAATAGGCTTTCCTGAAAATCCAAGGGAAACATTTCTTGAGCCTGAGAGCGGAGCCCCTGGAACTTCAGCGTGACTAATGGTGGTCCTACTTGCCCCTGTATCAATCAAAAACATTCTGTCTTTCCCTAATACTTGACTATGAACATAGGGACCCTCTTGATCTACAGGTATCTCGATGAGAGGCAAGCCTACCTCCCTCTCTAGGCTGTTTCATGAATACGGTTGATATTCTGGATACTCAGACTGTGCATACTGGTACATCTGCTGTGTAACATGTTGTGTTGCAGCAATAGGCTGCGGTGCTGGAACTGTCTGTTGTGCATTCTGTGGCTGAGAAGTCTGTGCAATTTGTTCTTTTCTAGGCGGACGTGGTCTTTCTTTAGTCTTACCAGTAGCTATGTTGTGTTTCAGAACTGCACACTCGTTTATAAAATGACCTGGCTGTTTACAATAATTGCAGGTCCCTTTAACGGGAACTGCAGGATGACTGACTTGATTCGTACCCCTCTTCTGACTGTCTTGTGGAACAGATTGTGCAACTAGCACTTTCATTTTCGTGTCTTTCATACGTTTTCTCTCGTGTTCTTGCTCTTCTCTGATTCTATTCTGGTGGTATTGAAGCATCTGTAACATCTGGGACGGGGTATTAGCTTGCCAGGTACTTTCGACTTTCAGAACTCGATTCTTAACTTGTGGACTTGAATTCTCGACTAATTTAGTAACAAAAAGATGAGGGTATGACTCGCTACTTGTCTTGAGGCCACTGTTTATACTAAAACATTTCTCGAATCTAGAATAAAAATCACTAGTGTCTTCGTCTTGTTTCTGTTTACAGGCTGAGATTGCATCCCAGTCTTCCTTTTTAGTGGCTAATAATCTTGGCAAAACTTGTATTAACAGTTCTGGTAATTCTTTACATTTCTCTCCTAGACCGGTACCTGGTACTCGTATCTTATCTTCAGCTTCGAGAACTGCCCAATCGATCTTTTTCTCTCCCACCTCCCAATCTTTTTCCTTGAGTTTTTCGTATACCCCTGCGGGCAACAGGACTTTTAACATTTTAATTATATCTGGATACGTGTATTCTCCCATACGGAGCATGTCCTTTAATTCTCGGTGGAACCCTGCTGGATCTTTGTCATGACAGGGAATTAACTTTTTCATCTCTAAGAGTTCCATCTTTGTAATCGGAGTGTAAACAAACACTCGTTGCATTTCACCATCTGTTGTCCTGACTGGGTGTACTTCTCGTAACGGATTCTGTCTGTCTATGTAAAAGGGTTTACTTTCTGGGGGTGAGACATGAATGAAGTGCGGGTTCAAAAACGTTCTATATTTTTGGCGCTGTTCTAGGATGACACTAATTAAATCGGTACCTAAACCTTTCCATCTATACTGGAGTAACTCGTTCAGGACATCGTGTAACGGACCTGGATCAGAATGTTGACCCTCATACAGAGTAATGAGGTGCTGGATCATATACATACCCACCAGTCGCTGCTAGGCTGGGGGCAATTTCAGGAACATTTGTGCCACTATTTCGTCTGGAAAAGTGGTAGAATCAGTAATCCATCGGACTGCTGATCGGGCTAGTTCTTGTTCATGCATAGTACTTAACTCACTGTAACCGATTCGTGATTTCAGAATGTGATTGGTAGCTTGAAATACTTGTTCCAGAGAACCTTGTTCTGGTGCTGGATGATGTAAAACTGACTTGTGTTCTAGGCGCAAATGGCGATCTGGAAATCTAGATTTTCCTACATACGCTATTCTAGTGGGATTCTCGTCCTCTACCTCTTCAGTAGAGTCATTTTCTTTCTCGCTTACTTGTGCTGCTTTACGTTGTTCGTGTAACTTTAGTATTTCCTTACGAATTTTCTTGTACATACTCTCTATACTACTGATAGTCTTGTGTTTACCCTCGGCTATATTATCACTCCACCTTGTCAGAATTTTCATTTCGGCCTGATCTTTAGTCGGGTAGTCTTGTTCTCTTATTAGACAATTAATCAGAAACTTTAATAACATGAGCTGGATCTCAGCTATACTTTGAGACATGGCTTCGCCAATACTTTCTGGATCATCCCCTGTACGGATGAAACGATATATTCTGTCTAGATCTCCTTTCATATCTGGTAGGGTGTCTAAATACCCGGTCACCCGTCTTACACGGATGGAATATATTACTGTACTATCATCACCTGCAACTGGATCATAGCGGCATTCAGTGAGAGCTCGTCGGATTTCTGCAACGGACTTAAATTTGGGCGTACGCTGTAACGCACATTCATGTAACTCGGCCAACGTTCTACGTTGGTGCGGTGGCGGGGTACCAGGAGGACCTCCTCCTGCGGCCCCTAAACTGGAATCGTCGACTGATACTCTTCGTACTAGCGCGGCGGGAAATTGTAATGTAGGCTGGACCGGGGGTACCGTAGCGGGTACTCCGGTGACTGGAGGAGCAGGATTTACATTATTTACAGGAGCTGGCGGAACAGGATTTGCATATTCTGGGACTGTGTCGTCCAAATAGGACGAGATGAAAATATCAGCTGCGGTCGGTTTGTGACGTAGCTTAGTCGGAACTAGTGGTGGCGGAAAATTACTGGATGCCTCCGGGGTTGCTTTTGGCAAGCCCTCGGCAAGAAGAGGATACATACCCTTGATGAGGGCATTCCTCTGTCTGTCTGACTGTTCTGTTTTAACTCGTTCACCTATCTCGATTAGTTCCCTTTCTTGGGCTCGTTCTAAGGATTCTCTACTTAGTTCTGACTTTCTGATTTCTTTTTCGGTTCTTTTATGAGATTCTTTGCGCCATAACTCGATGGCATCTTTCTGTGACTGTCTGGCTTTCTTTTTCCATAATGCTTCTTCTACTCTCATGATGCACTCGGCATCCCACGTACCTGATACGGGCCATCTATACTTTTCCTCTAACTCTTTGGTATACTCTACCCATAAATCTAGATATAATATGGCACTTATGCCATGCTTCTGATACATAAAATGACCTGGACTGTCCCTAGGCGGGACAGGAACTGCTGCTTCTAGCAGACCTTTTCTAGTTTTTAACTGACGTAATTTCGAGAATAAGGGCATGACTGAACTGTAATCTAGACACAATACAATACACAATGAACACGATAATTACTTCACATTCATACCACGACATTAAAATACATGAAGAATATTTAAAATAACAGTTCGAACAGAATACTACCTGGAATACTGAAAACAGAATACATGAATTTTCTCGAGAACAGAACTGACTAGAACAGAAACTAGATGCACTGCTGAAACAGTACGAAACTTACCGGTCTCATAAAGAGACAAGTCAGGACCCGCATCCACCGAAGTGGACACTTCGTTTTGGGTCTGTGTACCACCAACCCACGGACCAGAGTCAATTAGATTGACCCTGTCTAGATACTACCCCAGCAATGGTACTCACCGGGCAGCAAGAACGGAAGGCCTCGGACTGGACTGGACTGCTTCGACGCCGGACGGACGAACTTCGGACTTCTGTTACGGGTGGGCCTCCGGATACCTCGGACCTTGGACTCTCGGCTTGGGCTCTGGTCGGGACTCGCCGCGTTCCTCCACCGCCTCGTCTGGATGCTGGACCGCCACCTCCGTCTCCTCCGTGGGCCTGAGGGATACTTGAAGCAGAAATATCTGCACGTGCACGGTATGGTTCCGTCACGGCTGCAGAGGGTCAGGGGGCCGGCGTGGCTTCACCGGCGCGTGGGGAAAGGGCAAGTCCCTATTCGGGCGCCATTATGTGGTATATAAATAAATAATACCGGATCTAGGTTTGTCTGGACATAGCAATAACAGATAGCTCAATAAATAAGAGTCAAGATTCGAGGTAGTAGGAGTTTGCAGGTTTAATACAGCATAAAGGACAGGAACAGGACAACCTGCACGGGAACAGGATGGCATCGCTGCCGGGGGCAGGATCAGAATCGGCGCAACATTTAATAACAGTGCACAAATATATATACTAAAACAGTTACGTTACAATGAATTACAGTAGGCGGAGCAGTGGGTGTGGTCAATAGCAGTCGCGAAAGATAAGGGTGAAAATGGGTGTAACAGGAGGCGTATACATAGACATGTGATGCAAACGTAACAGAATATGTCATAAATGGGGCGGAAACATGGAGGGGGCTACCTAAGGAGCCGGGACCTCTAACCTAATGGTGCGCGTAAACTGACAATGACGTGTTACTAGGAGAAGCTGGGGGCTATGAACTCTGTGCTAGGAGCAGAGACTGAAGTCTGGAGAGTCAGGGCGACATGTACCTAAACAGTATCTAGTATCTGATGTTTAGAGAACATGTTGATAGAATCCAAAAGTTATCGGGGTAAAGGCTAACAGACTCTAAGAATGGTGCATGCATTATTCCACATGTAGTGCGTGATGAAGAATATTAAGTGACCATTAAATGCAGTATTTCTCTTACATGGAGACGTAAAGGCTAGACAATGACGGAAACTATTGATGCGATTCAGTAGCTTAGGAATGCAGAGAAGGAGGGCTGGACTGATAACTAGAATCATAACATACTCTTGGCAGACTCGTAGGCAGAGCCAGGCTGAGCCGGGCACTGTGAGGCAGGAAGTAAGTGAAGGGTCGAGGATACAGGTGGGGGCTGTATCGCTCCTCAGCGAGGCTCAGGAGACAGGAGCTGAATCTGGTGTCCGGGCCCTTTTGAGGCCTAGAAACGGGGACTTTACAATGAAATAACGTGCACACTGAGAAACGTGGCAACGCAACTTTACATAGGCCTGATACTCGTAGCTTTCACGAGAACTGGAAACTGGCATACTAAAGATGGACACAACTGTAATTGCGTCTTTAATCAAACATGGGGGATACATATGTATATTTAATCATGCACACATAACATAAGATGGAGGACACGTAGGGACACAGAACATGGCAAAATTTTCTTTTCCACACTTTACTGGCTGATCATAGACTGGTGGATGCCTGGGCTACTCTAAGAGGTATGGATCCAGGGTATACTTTTCACTCCTATCTGCATAAGAAATTAATAAGACGAATATTTTTTCTTATCGAGTCTCCTGCTCTCGGGAGCCAAAATACAGATGTACCCACGGGTCTCCTCAGGCCATGAACCCTTAGTGTTGAACCTTTGTATGCCTAGGACTGGAATTAAATCGCAATCTTTTTCATTTGATAGGAAGTTATTATTGGATGAAAGTTATGTGGCACATATGCAGATATGGGTTAGAGAAATTTATTCTCATAAATCGCAATACAGCAGGGACTTGGTGTGTATGGGATGCTTTTAAAGCGGGTTTTAGGGGGGAGACCCTTAGCTTCGGCCTATATAAGCAAAAACTAATGCGAGTAGTATTACAGGAATTATACGCTAGTCTTACGGTAGTTGAAGAAAAACTCATGCAGGGCATACATGCGGGTCAGGAGATTACGGCTCTGCAAACGGAAATAGCCCGGGGCAAGGCCAAAATAAATCTGCATTGGGGTAAAGAGATAGCCAAGAAACATTCTATTAATAGGAAAGTAGATGCTTACTGCTAAATGAGGGTAAATGCTGCTAGATTACATAGCAACGTTGCACTTTGCTTGTTTTACTGAATAAACTTGCGCAAAACACCAAAAAGCGTAAGAGTGGTTTGTGAGCTCCTCAACAATATCTATTCTACCCTCCTCATGGGTCTAATTATTAACATTTAAAATATGCTTCAGAGGGCCTAATGAATTCCCCTTTCACCATCCTATGCCCACCCCACAATTCCGTTATTTCTCTCACCTTCCCTCATGGCCGCTCAAGTACTTTAGTCTATTCAGTTACCTGTTAACACCTACAAAAGTCAGGAAGCCAGGTGGTTACTCCAGTAAACAACATCTACTAATATGCTCTTGCTGTGGCCGACTTGGTACACAGCAAAGTATGACTTGAGAACTTAGCAGAAGTAGAACCGATGTGGGAAGAGGCCAACAAGAAACTTTTTGAACCCATTCATAGATATTAAACTTATTTTGTTTGTTCTCACTGGTACAGATCAAGTATTGAAATCTAAATGGAAAGAAAGATGTAATTAAATAAGCACATTAAACTTTACCTTTAAGATGCTGTTGACGCCAACTACAATCTGGGCCCATTCATCAGAATCAAGAGGTGTGTTCTCCAAGTCAGACTGTTCCACGTCTATTAAGCTCTCAAAAATGGCATCAATTTTGGATACCTGGAAGGAAGAGAGAAAATGAGCACGGACAATAACACAGTTACCCCTTGTTTACTTCTTTCTAAATCATGTGCTTTAAAAAGCTGGAAGCTATATATGAAGAAGAAATGTGTCACAAAAAAGGTGGGTATTCTGAGCTGAAGCTGATGTTATTTAGCGTAGTGAAAAGAAATAATATAGAAGTAGAAAACTACAACTATAACATCAGTCTACCTAGGATTTGACCTAGAATATCACCACAGAATATCAAATTCAAACAACTGAATACAGTCAACTCCTGTATCAATTTCAAGACCCTAAAAAACCTTAAACGTTTGATACAGATGAGCTGAGCTTTGACTTTCAAAGCTGTTAAGCAAAACCACTATTGAACAGACATTTCAATTGCCCAATGTGGCATTGAAGGATCTATTAAACTCTTCTCTAACGCTGACCGAGGACTGGAAGCATTGTGTGCACAGTTATCAGCCACTAATGCGTGAAAGGAGATGGGGCTGACTTAATTGGTCTACGGACTGATTCGAGGTTTGGTGATCCAAGATCATCTTGAAATCCGTAACACTTTTACAATGTTCTGTTCACTCACAATTCTCACAATAAGCTTAAGGATTTAGAAAGATTTGCAAGATAGTGCCTAGGCGTTTGGTGTCAATAGGAAAAATTACAGAACAAAGTTGCGGTCAGTGCGTGATGGGTCGGATATCTGTTTTTTGTATGCAAGATTTCTAACGTTTAAACATATAACTTTGAATTTTTCCAAGATTGTACTTCAAACAGTACAAGGAGGATACCGTCAGTAGAGACTGCCTTTCGGTTTCAAACTCATTCTGTCTAAAGTTCATACACTAACTCGGAAAATGTCAGAGTAATATTTAGGAAATTTAGACACCTCATGCACACAAAAAAAGGCCTTTAGCCCATCATAATATGGCCCAAAATGGGTTCCTGTTCAATGAATGCCAGTGTTGCAGTTATAGTCTTATTTCAGACACCACAAATAAATTATAAAACCGTGAGGTTGCTCACATTTCTAAATATAATCATATAAAGACCATCATATTACATCAGAGTGAGCTTAGAGAAGGAGAACAGACATGATTATGTTACTTACCCTGTTAACAACTGTTTGTTGCATGCAGTCCTGTAGATTCATATGCTCTGCATACTCCTGCCAACTAGTGTTGGGCTTGGACTGTTGCAACTTGTTTCTCTTTGAAGAAGTTTTTCGAGTGACAGGTCTCAATGACTCCTCCTCTGGCCATGAACACACATGGGCACTGACTCCATTGTTAGACTGTTTTTCCCACAACGGGGGAGAGTAAGTATGGTGTAGTGAGTAGGAAAGAATAGCAGCCATGCGTGTAGAAAAGAGAATCATGAAGGTGGAAGTCATGTGTAACAAACCTCTGGCCTTCGTGTAGGAGGATGTATAGAAAAGAGAAATGTGAAGGTGGAAGTCACGTGTAACAAACACTGGCCTCCTGGTAGGAGGGTAGGCGCATGTGAATCTACAGCATTACATGCCACAAGCTAATGCTTACAGGGTAAGTATCCTAATCAGTTCATAGCAGACAAACTAATGCTTACAGGGTAAGTATCATAATCAGTTCATAGCATGTGTGGCTGTAGATACACATGCTCAGCATTAACCATAAATCAGTACTCCCCCGAGCGGGGGCTAGCCAGTGGATGGTGCAGAGGTCTGAAGCAGTGTCCTGAGGACAGTTTGACCAACTCGGTCTTGCACAAATATCCACACAATAATGCTTTGCAAATGTGTGTCGACTGGACTATGTGGCAGCTTTACAGATGCCTGCTTTGTTTATGGCCCCAGTTTTTCGAGGCAAGGCATTTCCTCAGAGTTGTGAGGATTGATGTCATACACTTAGGGGACCCGATATATCATTCCCATTCGCAAACCAAAAATGTGCAATTACACACCAACTGATTTGAGAATGGGAATGCAATTTGGAATGCATCCTATTTACTAATAGGCCTTATCGCAAATTGTCTATTCACAGGGGGGTTGGAGTTAAAAAAAATCTGCTAATGTATATTTGTTAGGCATGAGGACATTTTAAAGTCACTTTGCATGGCTGTCAAATACAGGAATTGAGGCTTGCAAGGAACAACAGACCTCTCTCACTCCATTGGCTTTCTGAACCAAGAAGCTTTTTTTCATTTAATTTTTTTTATAAAGCAGGCTGTGTCCATTAAAGGCACAGGTGCTGCTTTAAAATAGTTTTCCATTTGGCAAGCCTTCAGGGGAGCATGCAGTGGTCCTCTAGACTGCGGCCTGCTTCCTCTAAGGCCATCAATATGATTCTCCCAGGGAAAGGTGTCCTAATTGGGCACATTCCAATTTTCGAAGCAGCTATCACCTCAAATTGGGGGTCATTAACTCATTAATGGTTTGCAATTGCATTTGCTGTCACAAACCTTTGGTACATTCCTTTACAAATAGTAATAGGAGGGGTGCCCCTTTCACACTATCTTTGTGCAATTCCGGATGGAGTGCAAAAGTCCTTTAGAGTCTATAATAATTTTCTGACTCGTAAAACAGCCTTCGTACATTGAGAAAAGGGCTTTAATGGTCGAAAACCTTGTAATTTTGAGTCACAGGTTTTATGATCACAAAAGGGGGTCAGTGTAAAAAAAAAAAATCTCAATGTGTCTTGATGCTGCTCATTTTTGAAGGCATATCTTCCACACACTGGCCAGTATGTTAGGGCCAGTATGTTAGGGATCAGGATGGACTTAACTCTCCTAATTGCCTTGCTTGGACTTGTGCGCAAGATCGCTCGGCATGGCATCAAGGAGTTTGGCTGCTCTAGGCTTGCTGTTGACGAAGAAAAAGGTGGCTATCGGCTGGGTGAATGTAACAATTCTTTTGCTGGAATTAAAATAGTACATCTGATATCCCCCAACAATCGCTGGACTGGAATTTACAGTTCATATCCGAACCTCCAATATATATATTTTACCCAACATTTGTTAAATTGGGGTTAAGAAAGTAAATATGACCACCCCAACCCTACAATGTTTGTGGGCATGTGGTTAGTGTATTTAAATTGTTTTTACTTTATTTATTTTTTAATGTGTTTTTTAATGTGTTTTTGATTGGAGTTAGATTACGATATTTTATTTCACTATGGAATTTTTATAAGAAACTCCTAGGGTATTTCATTTAAAATGATATGCTTTTAAACTCATTTCATTAAATGCATTTCTTCATTGTATTTTGTGTTTTAAATTGGTATGTGCTTTATTATCTAAAACAAAAACAATGTTTGCTCCAAATTGTTATAATGTATTTTTAATGATCTGATAGGTTTCAATTAAAATAATTAAATAGCAAATATACACCTTTGTATGGTGGTTTATTATTTAACATAATATAATCAGTAAATTAAAGACTGTTCTTGGTTGATAATTATATTTAATCGTTTCTTAAGTTTATTTTAATTTAAAATGTAATAGCAAAAGGTATTATATGAACTAACAATTAGTTAAAACATGTATACATATTTTCATGAATTACATTTTTTAAAGTTGCTAAAATAGTGTTGGCTATTTTTATGTTATATTTTTGTAAATAAATACATTATTTTTAAACTTTTTGTTTGTATTACAATAACAATACTTACATTTAATTATTCATACTTGCCAACTTTTAGCCAATACTTTGCTCTACAATATTTTTGTCGCCCATATTCTTACGTTATATGTAGGTAATTTCAATAGGTAAGCTGTCGATATTTTGTAACAACCTTATTGTATCACAATATTTTTAGGTCAATATTTTGTCATACATTGGTTAGCACTACTGAGGCATTAAGTGTTGTCACGTCATAGCCCCAAGGTAGTTCTTGAATTTGGAGCTTTTACTTTACCAGGCTTATATTCGGAGAGACACTCGATGACTGAAAATGTGTCAGTGAGTCAACTACTTATCAAAATGTCAAAGCTGCAGGTTGAGAGGAGGAATCTATGCTACACAGAGCCCAATTAAGATTCCACAGTTAGAAACACTAAAGAACAGAGCCCCCTGATACCACTGAACTAATCAATCAAAATACATTTAAGTCAGAATGAAGGAAAGAAAATGCATGCATATGTGAGATACTGAAGAAAAGCAGGAAGGACCTAGTTCTATCCTCTCAATAGGGTGAGGAAAAGGTAATGGTTCCCCAGATAAATGAGTTCCATCCATAAATGTGTTTTGCTTCAGTCACAGATACGGATCACTGAAGCCCCAAAGGGAACTAAGAAAATCTTATTTTAAGTGAAGGATGCTTGGAACACATGAAAAAAACACACTAGATATTGATGCTATTTTGTAGTGCACTGAACAATGCATTCCGTGTGACATATATTTCACCTACGTGATGAACTGATTTGGTGTGTGCCCAATCAGAGTAAATGTTGATGGCAGGGAGTGAAATATCAGAAAGCTGAGGTATAGGCTTGCCTAAAGTCTCTTACAATTTTGGACTTAACATGCACAATCAGATTCAAGCACAGGCTATGATCAAACGTGTCTTACAGTTTTTCTTTTGAAGTTGAATAAGGAAAAGCTACTTAGTAGAATGCATCTGTTCTTGGCATGCAGAGCTGTCGATTTGTATACTTATTGTTAGATTTGGGGGTCTCTAGTTGGCAGAGGTAGGTACCTTTGACTACATTGGGACCCTTGCTTCTAAGTCAGGGTAAAGGGGTACACTCCTAAAATAACCCCTGCTCACCCCCTTGGTAGCTTGGCACGAGCAGACAGGCTTATCTCCGAGGCAGTGTGTAAAGCATTTGTGAACACATACAGTAACCCAGTGACAACACTACAGATGGAAACCACACAAGTTGTAGTATAAAAATAAGTATTTTTATATAGACTTAACACAAGACCACAAACGACAAAAATCCACAATACTGTACTTTAAAAATGGTGGAATTAGCTTACTTCTCTTTAGATGTAAAATGCGACCCTAAGTTCAACAGGGATGTGGAATTCCTATAGCCCGATGCCCAGGACATATTGTTTGGGGTCAAGGGCAACAAGTTTTAATGTGCATTTTGTCCTTGGGACAAGTAGGCCCAACCTACAACACAAATCCTTTGGCTGCCAGTTTAAAGATCCACATTATGGATCAGGGAAGGGGATTTTTCTGCAGTTAAGGTAATATTTGTATCCGTGTGTTAGTGCTGTTCAGACTTGCTTTTATGGTTCATTAATGGAAAGCCTTTATTATTAGGGTGGACGCTGGAAGTACATGTTGTTAGCTTCAACAGCACTACTGACAGTGGTTCCGATATAAAAATGTGTACACACATTTCAAAGTTTAGCAATTTGAGCCTATGTATAATGCTCCCAGAATTCTCTCTGATAAGATGCAAATATTAGCAGAAGCTTGAAAGCAAGATTCATGATTCTTTGCTTTCAAAATAAAATGTTCACAGCTAACGTACTGTAAAAGTTTAGGAACCTTTTCTTTGCAGCATCATTTAGTAACCTGTGTTGATGCATGCTAGTATTTCCCAAAAATATTCAAAATGGAAAATAAGTGTAACCAGTTTCAATAAGATTATAGGAAACATAACAATAAACAAGCAGTGGCAAATCCATATGTCTGAAATTGGTAGTCAGACTTTTTGTTATGTCAGTGCGAGACTTGTTTTGGCCTGGTTTCTGTAAAGCATTATTGGCGTGGGAGCTGCTAGGCCCTCACCATTATAACAAACATTGGCAAAAGCAAAAATTGTTTTTGGTCTCAAAATGCACACATTGCCACAGTATTTCCTGGCACTGAACAAAACTACTTTATGTGCCAATATGCTCCTTGTGAAAGAGCAGAATGCTGTCACTCACAGTGAAGCCAGCCAGTAGACCGAGAGAGAGAGAGAGAGAGACAGAATTTTAATAAACGCAAAAGGTCATGGTTAAAGCCAGATCTAATTAGGGACCCAATTATTAAAGAAAGTCTAGAAAGTGCGCCCATGGTATATGTCCATGCGTTACGTCCCTATAATACGGCTTTCATGAATTCACAATAATTTATAGGAGTAGGTCAAGAAATCGTACTCCTCGAAACCATTTGTCAACTGCATGTTTGCACGTTCACTTTCTCTCCAACCACTTTTTTCCCAACCCTGGAACAGGTTTTACGACTTTCATTGTCCAGGGCAAATTATCAACCTTTCTCAGTGTAGGAAAAGATTAGAGAAGAGTTGGTAAAAACCCTTAAACAAGCAAGTTAGTAGGTTTGCACAGACTCAAAATGGCATTCCAACCCTCGAACTATTGCTAACCACTACCTTCAGCCCCAGTTTCTAGATCTGCAGAAACGCGGCAACATAAGATAATTGCTGGTATTCAAATCCTACTATATGAGCCCTGGCATAATCAGTGAGGTTATATTAATGCTCTTTTATAATGAGATTGCTGCTATAATCTGTCGACACATTACATGGCACTAAAGGGACAAGTGGTTTTTGTTACAGGACAAGTAGATTTATGAAGCAACTTGCCCCATGGACAAGTAGATATTTGATTAAATTCCACATCCCTGGTTCAATGTACCTTTGGATGCGTAACGCTATACAACAAAAGTGTTGCAGGGAAGGTGATGCGTAAATTCCTTACACACAAGAATGGTGATGCGTCGGGTCCCTACTGCTGCATAGGGGATGCATCGGTTCTTCTCCGCGTGGGGAGGTGATGCGTTGGTTTCTTACTGCGCTTTCGTGGCGATGCGACAGGCAGCGCCGTGATGCGATGAAGATCCGGTGCAATGAAACAAAAAGTGGCGTCTTCTCCTTGATGTGACACGATGCGGGCACGTCCGACAGCTGGGCGGCGACTCAATGATTCTGAGCCGCAACAGGCCCTGCGACTCGCTCCTCAGGTGATGCGGCAGCGTCTGGTGTGACACTCTTCTCCAGGAATGCGATATGCGTCGGCGATGCGACGACGTCGACACCCTTCTTCAGTGATGCGATGCGACGACAGCAGCGGCGACACGTTTCTCCAATGATGCGAAGGCATCTGATGTGGCGGCAACACTCTTCTCCGGCGATGCGAGGCGCTTCTGCGAGGCGAAGCAACAGCAGCGACACACTTCTCCAGTGATGCGGCGACAGCGGCTGTGACGCGCTTCTTCGTGATTCGCGCTTCCAGCTCCTTGCGACACGCAGTCCCTCAGAAGGCCGAACACAACCGCAGGCCCTTCAAAGGAACTCTTGGGGAGCTGGTTGGTGAAGTTTGTTGTCCCTGAGACGTCAGCAGGAGACAAGCTCTATCTCAAGCCCTTAGAGATCCTTTACAAGTTGATGTGGAAGTAGCACAAAGTCCTTTCTCTGGAAGTCAGGCAACCACTGCAGGCCAATCCCCCAAACAGCACTCAGCTTAGGGATACTCTCCTCTTCAGTTTCTCTGGTTCCTCTCCTCAGCAAAGGTTCTTCTTGTTTCCCAAAAGTGATCTAAAGTTCTGAGGTTTGGGTCCCCTGTTTTATACTCATTTCCCCTTTGTTCTCTGAAGGCAGAGAGGCCTTTGCCTAGTCCAAACCAGTTCTGGTCAGTCTTGGAGCACTTTGTTGACAAGACTCCTCCTTTCCTTTCACAGTGTAGGCCAGGGTCATCAGACGCACCACAGGAGATGGAGCCAGCATTGTGGAGGGAAGGCACAGCCCTATTCAGGTCCCAGGTGCAACTCCTCCCACCCATCTACATGCAGATCTCTCTATTCAGCCCTGTGCTAACTCACCCTGTCCCCCAGCCACTCAAACTCCAGACAAGGAATACACAACCTAGCAGAGGCAGGCTTGGATAGTTAGGCAAGAAAATACATACTTTCTAAAAGTGGTATTTTCAAACACAGAATGTTAAAACCAACTTCACTAAAATATGTATTTTATCATTCTGAGTTCAGGCATACTAAACTCGAATTTCCACCTAGTTCCCCGAGCCAGTTAGGATTATAAGATGTAATAATCAAACTGCCCTTTCTGGCCTATGGGGAACAGGTAGCCTTGCAATAGTGAAAAACGAAAATGGCTGTAATTCACTATTAGGACATGCTACACACACCAGGGTATGTCCTACCTTTTTCCTACAATGCACCCTGCCCTTGGGCCGACCAAAGGGGTGAATAATATGCAGAAAAGGGAAGTCTTAGGGACTGGCAAGTGGGTGCACTTGCCCAGTCAGCACAGCAGTACCAAACTGCACACAGGCTCTGCAATGGCAGACTAGAGACACACTTTTACAGGCTGCTTCTGTAGGTGGCACAACCAGTGCTGCAAGCCCACAAGCAGCATTTGGTTTACAAGCCCTGGGCACACTCAGTGCACTGTACTAGGGTCTGACAAGTAAACCAAACCAACCAATCATGGAGTCACTAATCCATACATCAATTTACCATAGGGACCACTTGCACTTTGGCACTGGACAGCAGTGGCACAGTGCCCAAAGCATCTATGACCAGCAAAAGCACATGAGGCAACAGCAAAAAATGGAAGGGAGACCCACACCAAGGTGCCAGGTCTAACACTTATGAAATCGCCATCTGGTGTTGCACTTTGTTTTTGTCTTGGAAGAAGTCTTTGTAGTCAGGAGGTAGGTGACTCGTCCTTAGGACAATAGTGTGCATGGGCATCAACTCCATCTTCAGATTGTTTTGCCATGGAAGGCTGTGATGGAGTTAGTAAGACATAGCAAAGGATGTCTATGTGTAATGTATCTACGCAAGATAGTACTGGAACAGATATAGGAATCCGGGGAGGCGGGTGGGCGTATACAAATCTACAGCTCTACATGCCAAGAACAGATGCATACTGGTAAGTAGCATTTTCCGGTCGAGGCATATGAGCTGTAGATTGTATACTTATGCATAGACTAAACAGTAGTTACCTCCTTAGCGATGGCTACCTGTATCTGTTGCAGTGGTTTGAAAAAGTGCTCTTAATACTGCCTGGGCCATGTTAGCTTGTTTGCACGTCTACACAATAGTGCTTTGTGAACATGTGTGGTGTAGACCAAGTTGCTGCTTTGCAGATGTCATCTAGGGGAATGTTCCCCTAGTATGCCATAAAAGCCCCTAGTTTACGTGTGGAGTGAGCTCTAGGGGGAATGGTTAAGGTGCATTTAGCTTTAGCATAGCATGTTTGGATGCATTTAACAATCCACCTTGCAATCCCTGTTTTTGAGATAGGATTGCCTCTATGAGGTGGGGAGAAAGCTACAAAAACGTTGTTTAGTCTTTCTAAAGGATTTTGTTCTTTCTATGTAGTAAAGTATTGCTCTTTTTACGTCTAGCGTGTGAAGAGCTTGTTCTGCTACTGAGTCTGGTAAAGGGAAAACACTGGGAGTTCTACAGACTGGTTAAGGTGGAAAGGAGACACTACTTTAGGTAGAAATTTAGGGTTAGTCCTAAGAACCACTTTGCTATGAAGAATTTGGAGAAATTGTTATTGTATGGTTAATGCGTGGAGTTCACTGACTTCTGAGAAAGGTGATTGCAACCAGGAAAGCTACTTTCAGGTGAGAAATTGTAATTCGCATTTATGCAGAGGTTCAAATGGGGGATCCATGAGTCTGGTAAGGACCACATTTAAGTCCCATATTGGTGAGGGTGGAACTCTAGATGGGATTATTCTTCTGAGTCCTTCCATAAATGCTTTGATAGCTGGTACTCTAAACAAAGACAAATGTTGTCTGTTTTGGAGATAGGCTGCTATTGCAGCGAGATGTAGTCGAATGGATGTATACGCTAGGTTACATTGTTGTAGATGCAAGAGGTAACAGATGATGTTTTGAATAGAAGCATCTAGTGTGTTGATTTTGTTATTTGTACAGTAAATTACAAATCTTTTCCTCTTAGCGGCATAGCAAGCTTTAGTGGTAGGAGGTCTAGCCTGTTTAATGGTGTTCATGCAGTCTGGCGGGAGAGTGAGGTAGCCAAACTCTAAGATTTCAGGAGCCAGATCTCAAGGTTGAGTTGATTGGGATCTGGATGCCTTATCTTTCCATGGTTCTGAGTGAGAAGCTTGGGTCAGAGACGTAGCTTTTGATGAGTAACTACTGATAGTTCCAAGAGGGTTGTGAACCATGGTGTCGGGCCCCTGTCGGTGCAACCAAGATCATTGTGAGGGAATGCTGTTTGAGCTTCCGAACCACTAGCGGAATGAGTGATAGAGACACACAAGCGTAAGCAAATTTGTCAGACCAGTTCATCCATAGCGCATTGCCTTTGGACAATGGGTGTGGATACCTGGATGCGAAGCTTGGGCATTTTGTGTTTTGGTATGTGGCGATCAGGTCTATTTCTGGGTAGCCCCCCATTTGAAAGAATGGAAGCAGAACTTGAGGATGAAGTTCCCATTTGTGGATCTGCGGCCTTTGACGACTGAGCAGATCTGCAATCTGATTGTGTACTCCTGGGAGGTGTTCTGCAAGGAGGTATATGTTTTGCAGAATGGCCCATCTCCATATGCTTTGAGCTAGGTGTGAAAGCTGCAAAGAGTGTGTGTCCCCTGTTTTTGTACGTAATACATTGCTGTCATGTTGTCTGTACGGATCAGGACACCTTTGCCTACGAGGTGGAGTTGAAATGATTTCAATGCTAGGAAGATAACTTGCAAATCCAGATAATTTATGTGGAATTGTTTTTGTTGAGGGGTCCATATGCCCTGAATTGTATGACTTTGAAGATAAGCTCCCCAGCCGGTGAGCAATTCATCTGTTGTGAGCACTATCTGTGGAACCGGGTCGAGGAACGGCCGTCCTTTAGAAAGGTTTTGAGTGTTCCACCACTGCAGAGAGAGATGTGTGCGGCTGTCCACCAACACCAGATCTGTTAGCTGACCTGAAGCCTGGTTCCACTGACGTGCCAAACACTCCTGTAAGGGACGCATCCGGAGGCTTGCATAAGGGACTATGAGAATGCAAGAGGCCATCATCCCGATAAACTGCATGAACACTCGAGCTGGTAATGAGTGCTGAGGTGTACATTTTGATATGAGGGCTTGCATGGTGCTTATTCTGACTGGGTTGGGATATGCTAGAGCTTTTGAAGTGTTTATTGTAGCTCCTAGATATTGTTGTGTTATGGACGGTTGGAGATGGGATTTGGAGAGGTTGACTATGAATCCCAAATAACGCAGCAACTGTATTGTTTTGTATGTGTGTTGAAAACAGCTGCTGTGTGACTTGGCTTTTAAGAGCCTGTCGTCAAGGTAAGGGAAAACGTGAATATGTTGTCTTCATAAGTGAACCGCCACTACTGCTAGGCACTTGGTGAAGACTCTGGGTGCTGTGGTTACTCCGAATCAGAGGACTTTGAATTGGTAGTGTTGGCCGCATATCACAAACCGGAGGTATTTCCTGTGAGCGGGGTGAATGGGGATGTGAAAGTTGGCGTCCTTTAAATCCGGAGTGGATAGAAAGTTGCCTTGTTGGAGTAGTGGGAGCACTTGTTAGAGAGTGACCATATGGAAATGGTGTGACTGAATGTATAGATTTAATGGCCTGAGGTCCAGTATTGGTCTAAGAGAGCCGTCCTTTTTTTGGTATTAGAAAGTATAGTGAATACACTCCTGTGCCTTGATGAGGCAAAGGGGCTGGTTCTAATGCATGTTTCTTTAACAGCGAGAGAACCTCTTGTTTGAGAAGAGTGAGATGTTCTGAGGACATTGGACGTTCTCTGGAAGGAATGTTTGGTGGAGTACCAGTGAGTTCCAGGCAACAACCATACTGGATAATTTGTTTTACCCACTTTTCTGTTGTAATGGAATTCCAGACAGGTAGGAACTGTGATAGGCGCCCCTGACAGGAGTGGACTGGCTGAGGGTAGCGGGGGGAAGTCACTGCTTGGTTGCAGGGGAAGTGCGTGTAGAATTATTTTTGTCTCTTCCCCTATTGTTGTTTCCTCTATATCCTCCTCAATAGTACCCTCGGGAGGCGGAAGGTTGATTTTGGTTTTTGTAATTAGAGGAGGTATTCTGTGATTACATTGTTTTGGAGCCACCCGTATAAAAGGAGCGATGAAAGGAGCCTCTGTTAGAGGATAGTTGTAGGGATTCCATAGATTTGGCAGTTTCTGTATCTTTATTCATTTTTTCTAATGAAGAATCTACATTTGGTCCAAAAAGATATTTGGTCAAAGGGGTGGTTCAATATAGCTGACTGTACCTCTTGTTTGAATCAGGAGATTCAAAGCCGAGCAAGGCGGCGTAGCATGATGCTGGTGTTAATGCCACGGGATGCTGTGTCAGCAGCCTCAAGTGCACATTTTATAGAGGTGTTTGCAATTAATTTACCCTCTTGAATGTGGTCGTTGGCTTTACCCTTGTATTGATCTGGAAAATGCTATATTAGCTTTTCTCGTTCATCATAGTGCGCTCTGTCATTGTGTGCTAGGAGGGCTTGCGCATTGGCAATATGCCAACTATTAGCAGCCTGTGACGCAATTTGTTTGCCTGATGCATCTATAAACTTTGACTCCTTATCAGGAGCAGGTGCATCGCCTGTGGCTTGTGAATTGGCTCGCTTGCGGGCATTAGATACAACAAGGGAGTCAGGGGGGACTTGACCTCTAATATAAATTGTGTCTGTAGGAGCAGCTTTATATTTTTTGTCGTCTCTTGGGGTAAGTATTCGTGCTCTAACTGGGTCCTTGAATACTTCATTAGTATGCTTTAGCATGCCTTTTAACTTTGGCAATGTATTAGTAGATTTTTGGGATGGAGCGAACGTTTCCATGAGGAAATCCTCCTCTAATGGGTCAGGGGGTATTTCCACTCCATGATATAGAGCAGCCCTATTGATAAGCTGTGCGAATCCTATATTATCATCAGGTGGTGATGGTCTGGAGGGATATTGGTCCGGATCATTACTATTGTCTGGGTCTTTATCATAGTCGTCCCATGGATCTGGGTCTTGTGGTATGGTTTAATGGTGTGATGGTCATTATCCCCATCCCCGTCCTTGTCCCCAACCCGACCAGTATCGTCATCTGTGTCATTATCCCCTTGTGGTTCAGGGGAGAAATGAGGTGGTGGTGAGTTATATGGAGATATTAGTAAGTTAGGATCAATAAGTGGAGGAGAGGGAGGTGTGTAAGGGGGAGAGGGGTTAGTATCCATGTCCTTACCTTTTACGGGAGGTATATGGTGTTCCTCTGAAATGTCCTGTTTTCGTTTCTTAGGAAGGGTTGCTACAAGATGTCTAGTTGTTGGATCAATATGCAGTTTCTTTTGCCTGGGATCCATTGGTTCTTGTAAAGGAAGTACTTTAGGTGGTAATTCCTTCTCTTTGGGTGTTTCAGAGGGTATTTTAAGGGTAGTCTGTTTTTTCGGGTCAAAATCCTTTGGTGCATGTTGTTTATGCTCCGAAGGTTTGTGTAAAGGCTTGTCTTTTGTAACTTTCGGTTCCGAAGGTTTGTCTTTAGGTTTTGGATCCGAAGACTTATCTTTGGGTTTTGGCTCCGAAGATTTGGGTTTAGTTATTGCTGGTTCCCAAATCTTTAGTTTATGAGATTTTGGGTCGGAGTCTTTCGGTGCCAAAGATGACTTCTGTGCCGGTATCGAAGCATCGGATCCATGCTTGGATTTGGTTTTCAGTGCCGGAGATGGAGTTTCGGTACCGTGGGGACGGCTAGATCCCGAGCTGGAAGCTTTGTCTTTTGGTTTCGTAGCCGGGGGCCGGAGGGCGGGCATCTGAACCATGTTTTTGGTGTTTCCCTAGGCCTGAGGGTGAAGGTAGTACTGGAGCCTTCATGTGTTTTTCAGTGACATGGGGCTTGTTACTCACAGTTCGTTGACCTGGAGTGATGGGAGAGTCTTCCTCCATGTCGAAATCGTCAGCTTTAGACACAGAGATTTCTTCCTCTTGTTAGGCGCTGGGCTGATGAGAATCACCCTGTTCTCCAAAGATGTCCGGCACCGGTCACAAATCGTTTTCTTGTATCAGAAGGATCAACAGGCCTCGCAGCTACTTTCTTCGTGCTCTGTGGATAAGCACAGATTACAAACCTCATGTAGGTCTGCGTGTGGAAATTTAGCACCACACCCGGGGCATCGTTCCCTCTACTGCTTGCTTGGACGGCGCGGGTAAGCCTTGTGGCCCGCGTCGAAGCTCTCGATCAAAGTTGCTTGATTTCAACGATGTGCGTCGAAGGGGAAACCTGTGATCGAAACAATACCGTCGAGGGGCAATGATTGCGAGTCGAAAGGGTTCAAAGACAATCCCGAACCGGAGCGCAGCAATACACATCGGAACCCAATGGCGGAAAAAAACAATATGAAGATGGAGTCGATGCCCATGCGCACTATCGTCCTAAGAAGGAGTCGCCTACCTCGTGACTACAAAGACTTCTTCCAAGATAAAAACAACGTGCAAACATTCTAGCCTAACACCACATGGCGATCTATGCATAAGTATACAATTTACAGCTCATATGCCTCGAACAAAATAGAATTTCTTGCACACATATCATGTCTGGACCAGGTTTTATTTGTATTACTATATACCATAGCTATGGCATCAGTTAAGACTTTGTTCAACACTACAGTTTATATTGCAGGCATTCTTTAGGCAAGCAGGAGGCACTAGGATTTTAAAACAGGGGTTAAATACTGGTAGAAGTATTTGACCCTCCCTTATATATTATTGTATCAATAAACACAGGCTCAGTTTGCCTTAACTGAAGCCATGCTGAGATAGTGAAAAAGCATGTTATAATACATACAGTCATAAATTAAAAGGGGAATAACCCTAAGTTGTTTAGAGCACAGAATTAGGGTTAGTGTGAACAGACATGTATTTATAGTGATGTCAGAGGATTGCTGCATGTTTAATGGAGTATATGGCATACAAAACTGGTAATAGAAGCATAGGGTCACTTTATACTTTACATTGTCTAAACATTGTTACAATGGCAGGTAGAATTCACCTCCAAGCCCAAGAATAGAAGGACTTTTCTGGTAAGGCCACAGCAAAATGTAATACAAAGTCAACACACCCAATTTGTGTATATTACTTAACTGGGCAAGTTGTAATACAATGTAACAGGTAGGTATGCACAGTTGCTCCATTCTATATACTGTGCCAGCCAAGTTCAGAAATCATAGGTTGCTATACCTATGGAGCATTGGGAAAGATGCATATTTTGAGTCTGATCAGGAAACCAGTTTCTTGATACTCTAAAACCTAAGGGCTAGAATAAAGTATAGTACTGTAAGTATAGCACGGTATAGTATAAGGACCTGCTGGCACCCTGTTTAATACATATATGAGATCATAATTTGGTAAAACACGCAAATATACAACCAGAAACAATTTATTTATGCAATAGTTTGTTGTTACCATCACTGCTATACCTCTGTGGGAAAATACAAAGCTACGAGTTCTCCTGTCAACCACAGAGTAAGGGGTGCCAAAAAAGGAGCACAGATGTCAAAACAAAAGGAATTTAGGTAATACGGCAGGAATCTATACAACGAAAATAAAACTATAAAAACCAAACTAGCAGTAAATGAAGCAAGATGAGAAGTCATCCGGGATGAATTAAGAAAATCCGTAATGGTTTTGAAGGAAAGGTACAATTTGCATATGTATACCAACATATCTGCATAGTTACAACAGATTTAGTATTCATATACATTTTCTTTTAATATAAAACAGGCACAATGTTAAGATGCACTGAGGGTTTCACTAGGCCTGCTAGCATGACAATGTTACCATTATTACCTTAGTGTATGCTGTAAAGATGTCTCTACATTGCTCCTCATCCTAGACATATCCCGAAACATGAAGGACATCGGTGCAGTTTACCATTCTCTCTACAGCAATTAAGCTCAACTATCTGGGTCAGATATTGGTGCACATATCACTCTTCTTAAACGTTTGAAATGTCTGAATTTCTGAGAGTTTGCTGAGATGAATTGCATTTTCTTTCCACTCCCCAGCGATTGGGTAGCATATATTCATGCTCTTTGATTTTTTTTTATTCCTTCCAACATCAATTGCCTCAAACTCCTCTGGTGCTCTATAGTCTATTTCCCATTGTTACCCCACTTTGATTTCTCCCCTATCCACTGCCCACCTGCTCATTCATAGCTACCCCAACGCTCCCATTGCTGTCATTTCAAAAATATTTTTCAGCTTATTTAGGGCCAGCCAGCTGTCACTTAGGTCTCCATTTATGTATGTGCTTTCCCATACTCTACATTTATTTACTTCTTTATTTACCACTCCAAGTGGCATCCACCATCCTGGAACAGTAAGGAAATGAAAAGGGTACCCACACAATATTGCATGCATGTGCATATATAAACACACTGGGCCATCAAGGCTTCATGACGCATACACACACATCTATGTCCTCACCTTGTTTTTTTGCCTATCAGCAAACACATTTCTTTTTGCCAGTGAAGCGCGGGATCGGCTAAAGGTATTGCCAAAGGCATGACCTATTGCCTTTGCCAATGCTTGCTGCTTTAGTTTTGAAAGGTAGGCAACAGAACTAATCTTCCAAAGCAGCGAATGAATGAAGCAGCCCCTTGGAAACGGACTCATCTTCCATGAGGACTGCTCTTAATATTGCTTACAGGAGTATGAGGCGGTGGAAATGATATCCAGGCAAATAAAGGTCTGTACTCTTTATATTACATCCCTTTGCAGCTAGTATTGCTTGAATCTAGATTTATTTTTTTGAGAGCCCCAGACCATGATCTTATGTTTGCCTTTGTTAATAGTTATACTGATCTCCTTAGAGTATTTTTAAGTTTAAAATACAATTATAGAATGGCATTTGGAGCACATACCAAGAGGACAAAGTGATTAGCTAAAAATAAGACTGGAACCGACAAATTTTTAATTTCGGTGTATCAGGGACATTTTCCAAAAGTTCATCAGGGAAGTTGTTTACTTATCTATTGAAATGAAGAAGACTAATTTTACCTTTGCTTGTACGGAAAATGTTGGCACCAGGTGGGCATTTGTTCCATACCTCACTTGCATCTCTCTTCAGCTTCTCAATTAGTAAGATTGTGGATTGATTTAAGGATAGTTTTCACGGCTTTGGCCCATAGTTCATTTTGATCGATGCAAAACAAATGCTGACAATTTTACGAAAGCTGCACATAGGCATTCATTTTTCTGTTTAAATGTGTTTGATTTGTTTTCTATTTTTACACCAGCTGCTGGAGGGTGAAGATTTGATCAATGGTGGCAAGTTCTACATCCACCTTGTAAGATGACCAGGGTGCCTTCATCATCTTCCCATTCTCAGATGATTTCCATGATAATGTTAGAGAAAATCTTGGCTTTTGTATTTATTAGGCTTAAAGGCTTGTATGACTCTGGATCTCTATTGACCTTCTGGTTTACTGGAACTATGATGCTATCGACCAACGTTTCTGGCAAAGTGCAAAATGATTACCGAACATGCCCTCAGTGCTGAAACCAGGATGAAGGTGACAAGGGAGAGTGACAAGATCATCTACTTGATACGTTTGACTGCTCCTCAATTCATTGAAAGATAGTCCAGTTCTTGGGCCCTGAACAAATTACCAGAACAAACGTGTCATAACCGCACCAACAGGAGAGAAGTTTAACAAAGACTTCTTAAAGAAACATTTATTTTATTTTTCATTATTTTAGTCAATGTTTATTCTCTTCATTTATATAGGACTGTGCAGAATAAAACATAAGAGACGAACAATGTTTTCCAATAGCTGTCTCTGAACATATTCTTACTAATTTATAACAACTCGAATAAATACTTAACTTGATTTTTTTTTAAAAACATTACCTCTCTAAAAAAGACATCAGCAGGTGTGAGGTTTTGTGGAATGGGGCACTGTCTCTTATCCAATGCAATCATTATGGCAGCATTTACTAGAGCAGGAAGTTTGGAGTGGTGGTTTTTCAAAACAATGGCAGCAGATAGTTTCTCTGCATGTTCACAAATCAATAACCGAGTTGCCATAGGCATTCCCCTTACTGAGTATGTGCTGAGGCGCTGAAACAAGCCCACCTAGTAAAGAAAAGAGGAAATTGTTAGGTGAGGCAACAGAAATTACAAACATTCACTGAAAATGCTTCATAAACTATTATTTCAAACCCTACCTCGTGAATGAAATCAATGAACAAAGAATGCGCCTTCATTTTATCCTCCAGTTGATGTAAGAGTATTAGGGATGTATTACTAAATCCACCAGCCTCTAAAAAAAGAAAGTAAAGCCCATGATTAGAAAGCAAACGTTATCACATTTTTATAGGTCATGGTCCCAATTATTTACTTTGCTTCAAATCGAAAATGTAATGGTATATGGGAGAAGGGAGGGCAGCGGGTGAATTCAAAGACCTTACAACGTACATCGGCAGAGGGGGGCCTTGGGGTCCCAATCTTCGAGTTTCATTTCCAGGCCTCACAGCTGCAATGGCTAGCGTAGTGGTTGGTCATAGCGGGCTCGGAGGGAACCGACCTTGGGACCCGCACTGATTTACTACTGACTAAAATGCTTGACTCAGCGGTGACCATCCCCCACCTATCTTTGTTACAAACCACAGCCTTAGCTGCTTTTCGAAGACGGGGGATACACCCTTATACACCTCGGCCTTACCCCTGGTTGGTCTACTCTACGGGAACCCAAGGACAACATTCACCCCAGTCCTGCTGAAGACATGGACCGAGACTGGAGTCAGTGGGGAACTGCTACCAACACTCTGCACTGATCCCCTTCGGGGACTTGTTGGAGAGTTATATCTTACAACCAGGCAAACCAGGCCAATTTCTAACCAATGCGATAGTGCTGAGCACCTTCAGGGAGTTGTGTGGAGGGGCCAGGAAGACGCACGCAGTATTACACACAGTCTTAACATTGGGCACAGCAAGACACCAGGTAAAATGGTTGTACACCTCACAGCTGGGGATGGCTGCACGCCTCTGATGAAATTACCCAACCGCTAGGGGTCGACAATAGGAAGAGACCTCACAGATCTAGAATGGGCCAAATGTTTTGCATATCTTAAAAAAGTCTCACAATATACGAGACTTAAATATATACAATTCAATTATACCCATATGACTTATATGACACCTCACAGACTGCGAATGGTCTATGGAGGTGACACATGCAAATGTCAGATGCACCCCTGATAATGCAGATTTTGTGCACATGACCTGGGCCTGCGCCGGGCTCTTCGGGTTCTTGGGAGAGGGTTTGCGGCTCTCTGGGACAATGGTGGGATGCACATTGGAACACAGACTTGGGGTGTGCCTATCAGGGCTTTTCCCCAGACTGCCCAAATGGAAGGTGGGTAACAGATTTGTGGACCTAGCATTGGTCCTGGCTAGAAGACGAATAGCGATGACCCGAAAGTCTGGGACTGGACTGACAATGGACACCTGGAAGCGAGACGTGACCTATTGGGCTGGGGCAGAGGGCAGAGTCCTAGCAAGGGAAGAAATGAGAGGGCTGAGACAACGCCCTATTGCAGGGCACTGGAGAGAGATCTTAGATGCGTGTAAAAACCCAAAACGGGATCAGAGCGATGAAGAGGGAGATGTTAACGATACTTAAGCAAGAGACAAACAGGGTTGACGAGGGAACATCTGGTTGGTTACTACAAGAAAGTCCTAAAAAAAGATCACTAATACACCTGGACCCCTGGGTACTGAAAGATAGGAGACATGGGAACCGCCTTTACATATCATTTACCCTCTCCCAGCATTGATAAGACACGATTAGAGGGCAGTAATAGCCTGAAACCCAACAAGAAACAGTAAACAACTACCCTACACTCCACACTCCCCAGACAATTACTCTGCATTACTGACATGGCTACACAGCTTTGACCCCACAGTGTAGTTAGTTAGTTACTACGTTACCTATGTTGCGCAGTTTCACACAAACAAAGAGTATACATATTTGAAGACCCTCGCCAAAGGAATGAACAATAGCAAGCACAAACCTACATTTCCTTTGGATGGGTTATACTTTGGTGATGTGGTATGCATTGATAAATGTCAAAACTCCTGTTGGATACGGAACTAAAATGGCTATTAAATAGGTTTGAGAAAAAAATTATCAAAAATGTAATGATCATGATGAATGCTACAAAAGTGTTATTTGCAACTTAACTGCAAGTTTTCCGTTTCTAAATGTTGTATACAATTGCTGCCTGTTAGATGCCAGTTCGGCTTTTAGCCAGCCAACATAAATGGATACCTTCCCAAGGCCTGCATACCAATCTCATGTGACCTTTATAGAAAGTAGTGCGGTATGGAATAAGGGAAGCAGATACAGCATTTGATTGAAATCTAAGGAGACTTTATTCTGTCAAAGGTAATGTTCGCAGAAGCAGAAGCAGTGCGCAACCAGAGAACACCTAACCTTTCTGGATATTTTGCTTCATCAGAAGAATGTCAGACTAATGAACAAATGCCACTCCTGACATCTCCTGGGTGCAATTAAAAGCACAGGAAGCAAGCCAGAATAACAGCCAGACAGACCTGACAACTCATTCATTATGAATGGCAGTTTTCAGCTACAGCCTAAAACAGTGAAGAATAAAATCAGTCCCAGGCAGAACTACTTTAAAATGTGAGATATGAAAAGAGCTTTGGCATAATTTCTCATAGGTAAGCTCATGTGACAGGGTGTAATTCTTTTTCTGTGCTGAGCAGTATTATTGCCAATGGTGTATATCGAGTTTCAGCTAACACAAATAAGTTAATTGCTCGCCTAATGTGGTCCACTGTCCTTTTTCCTAGCACAAAGCTATGTTGCCACATGGAAGTCAGTATGGCAATGATCTTTCTCAAATGAGTAGCCATGATTTAGGAATAAAGGTTGGCGTCGCTATTAATTAATGAAATAGGCCAATCAAGGATTTTCCAGTGGCTCCCCCTTCTTTAGAAAAACCACTATGTCAGCAGCTGCCCAAGAATCAGGTGAACTTTCTAAGTTTAACAGCCACAAAGAGAGCTTAGATAATAGTGGAAACAACAGACTGCATAATTCCGAAGGTATCCCATCAGTCCCTACCGCTTTCTCAGAATGGAAGGAATACATAGCTCTCTTGATTTCCATCAATGTTATTATCTAACTCTTTCAAAAACAATGAGAGGAGTATCCCCTATGAAGTTGAAGAACAGACGTATCTGGAGGGCAGGATTTTGGCAAGAAGGAGAAAATTCATCCTTTTGTTTAAAACCCCTCACTCACCAACCTAGTGGTGACATGCTTCATCATCGGGGTCCACCTTGGCGTCCTAGCGACACCAAGGTGTGCTGCGACACCTGTACTACAGTGGAGCGGGTTGTGACTGTAAATGTGAAAAAAAGTGTTAAAAATTGTCCTGGTTGTACTCAAAAATATAGTTTTAATTGTAGAGCAACTGAACAATGTTTAAAAAATACTGGCGAGATCCTGGGAGGGAAGTTACGGCCAAAAGGATCTCTATATGTGTTGAGTGGTCAACATGTTTCTACCTTAAGGGCAATCGCCCGGTATTCATCAGGACCAGAAGAACAGGTGGACAGGGGGTGTGTGCTCCCTAAAAAGCACACCCGTACCTTGATCCCCTGTGTACCTACTGGCAAAACGGCCAGTGGTGTATACTGCTCATTAAAATAAGTGAGCAGATGAAAGAGTGAAAAAGAGACCTGTAAGGAAAGAAAAGGAGGGTAAAAATGATCAGATTCAATGTTAACTGTAAGTAGATCTTCTCTGTCAGTGCCCCGGTACACATTTATGTACCGGGCCAACGAGGGAGCCGCCCCCCATTGTCAGGGCTCACTGCGCTGTACAGAGGTTTAAAACGCTCGCGCTTTCTTTAATCTTTCAGAATATGTTACGTGTAAGGCATTTAACCTACGCCCTGCCCGTTGAAGCCCTGTGAGCTCATAATCGAGTAAGCCTCCATTTATACCATTTGAGCTCTAGTTTGTTCCTCATTGTTACGTGTGTGTTCGTTTTGTATGTACACTTATTGTTATTCACTCTCACGTGTGGGTCAGATGCTGTCAAATGGTTATAGCACTACCGAGATACCGATATGCCTTATGTCACCCCACTGCATATTCACCAACCATGGCAGAGCTACCGCAGGTATCCTCTATCCTGCTAGGAGCACAGGCATCACGTGATATCCACAATTCAGCTCAAGTTGGCATGCTTTAACCAATACTGGCACTCAAAATACTGAATGATTAGACTCAGATATGCCGTATTCACATCGCATGCAACCCGTGTGTACCATTAATTGGCATAAATGTTGATTAGTATCTCACCCCATCACCACGGTATCAAGATATTTGGAGATCTACCCCTTTTGGCACCATATATTATCCCACTGAGACACTGCACGACGTTACAGGAGAGTAAGTTAACATTGAATCTGATCATTTTTACCCTCCTTTTCTTTCCTTACAGGTCTCTTTTTCACTCTTTCATCTGCTCACTTATTTTAATGAGCAGTATACACCACTGGCCGTTTTGCCAGTAGGTACACAGGGGATCAAGGTACGGGTGTGCTTTTTAGGGAGCACACACCCCCTGTCCACCTGTTCTTCTGGTCCTGATGAATACCGGGCGATTGCCCTTAAGGTAGAAACATGTTGACCACTCAACACATATAGAGATCCTTTTGGCCGTAACTTCCCTCCCAGGATCTCGCCAGTATTTTTTAAACATTGTTCAGTTGCTCTACAATTAAAACTATATTTTTGAGTACAACCAGGACAATTTTTAACACTTTTTTTCACATTTACAGTCACAACCCGCTCCACTGTAGTACAGGTGTCGCAGCACACCTTGGTGTCGCTAGGACGCCAAGGTGGACCCCGATGATGAAGCATGTCACCACTAGGTTGGTGAGTGAGGGGTTTTAAACAAAAGGATGAATTTTCTCCTTCTTGCCAAAATCCTGCCCTCCAGATACGTCTGTTCTTCAACTTCATAGGGGATACTCCTCTCATTGTTTTTGATACATTTCCTCCCAGGGGAATAGGAGTGATCTCTAGTTCACCTCTGAGTGAACAAACTCCCTTACTCTCTTCTTTGATTGAAGCATTATCTAACTCTTCCCTATATTCCTAAAAGCGCGATTCCAAGCTAATTTAATAGAGGAAGTCCTTATTCCTGTTCTGAGCGGGAATATGGTCTTCTTGATATGGTGACGGGTAGAACTCCACAAAGACTGACAATTCCTAGTAAAAAAATAAACCGTAATTACCTCACCTCACGTTTTTAGTATGCGTTATGATTGCCTCAGAAATATCGTATGATAACCCTGGTACAGTATTACTCTATGTATGCTTCTTTTGAAAAACAATAAAAAATATTTTGGAAAATAAAAAACAAAAAAATAATATACATGCTGCCAAAAATAGAACACAATATTCAACTTTATCGCTAAGATCCAATCAAAGTGTGCACAAACTCATTTGCCTTGATATCTGAGTGAAGATATGAGTCATATTATTTGTAATAATTTCATTAGTACAGGTTTGAACGAAACACTTGACACCACTTCTCCTTAAAAAGGTTTAATCAATTGTCATAGCCTCCACCTTCTCTCTCCTACTGCATGACGGAAATTCGACCTTACAAATAATACATGACCATTGGTCGCCTTCTTTGATTCTGGTCGCACGTTCTCAAAAATTTTGTCCAAGTAAAAAAACATATCCAAAGAAAACCAGTATGGCCTTCGGTTTGTGATCAGTTGTTGATTCTGTGGGTTGGCAGTTCGAACATAAGCAGAAATCTGTGCGCCAGTTGTACTTCATAAACCCATTCCCAATCAGTTAGTTCTGGGAATGCGGTTTGGAACAACTTTATAACAAACTAGCGGCCCGCCCCGACGTTGTCCGGGGATGAAATGGAATGTCCGCAATGGTTGTAATAGGCAAGGAAAATTTATTTCAAAACTTGCCTGTGCGTCCGCTCAGAAGCCCTCGTTCGGTACCGCTGAAGGCGAGCGTGTGCTCTTCTGTTTGTTGTCCTTGCCGCAATATGCGAACGCATGTGTCTGCTCCAGCCGACGCCCCGATCGCCGCAAAATGCACGCACTCCCCAAACACGGCGCAGGACGCCCCACATCGCGTCAACGGCAAACGCCACAACTGCTTCTGAATGCTTCCGGCGTCTCCGACGGCACACGCCTACAACAATGCCAAAGGGCACGCCCACTCGTGTTGGAACGCTAGTCCCACACAGAGCGCTTATGGCAAGCTGTATAATACCGCAGGCTTTTGCCGAATGCACACGCCCATCGCTGTATGCACACGCCCATCGCTTTACAGCAGAACGCGCATGCCCACAACGGACTACTTTTCCCAAACGTTCTATTTCCCTTCTAATGTATATGTTGGGCTGGTGTATAGCCTATGTCCATCTGCTGATACTCTCCTTTCCAACTCTGTATTGGGTGTTCCGGTTGGCGCTGTGGTTCCGGAGCTTACCCGCCACAATGGTTTGGGCTCTCTCTTTATAATATTAGTATGGATCTTAGTGTCCTCTCCCTCAGCTCTTTCCTGTATGCACAGAATGCTTAAGCTTTGTCACCAAAGACGATTTCAAAAATCCTCCAATTTCCATTTAACACAGAATCAAGGTAGCTGGTTGTTCCCACATACATGTCATTTCAGGCTCTAGAATACGGTTACGCTCCTCCACTTCTGAAATTCTACCAACCATCTCAGAGCATTTTTTAGATCATTTACAGACTGCCCCTTGTTGTTTACTTGTGGCATCTTGAGCCCTTCTATTATCATATAGCTTCTCCTCCCGATAGGCCATAATCCCTTGACCGACTTCCCCAAAAGGGTGGTATCTCACCCAATATAGGTGTGAATGTCTAGTAGTTGTCCATGAGGGCAATGACACAACAGGGTTTAAAGACTGATGCATTTCCATTCTTAGACAACGACAAGTCTCATCACAGTTCTCTGTATTAATACCATGCACCTTGATTTGTCGCATTGTTACTTTATGCTATCTTGTCACATAGATTCATCTTCGTAGGTCCAGAGTCTGCTCCACTATGAAACAGGTCCCGCCCAATCACCGATCTAAGTGTTCATTACACTCAGAAAATGATACCTCAGGTTCAAGGTGGCCATCATCATCATATCTGTTTGTGACTGTCATCAGTAATTTATCCCACAATTTTGTGTCAGCCATTCTAATGCAACCCTGCCTCAATCTGGTTTTCAAAACTATGTTATTAACAGCAGCACCTCAGCATATGTCTAACATCTGACACCTAACCTTGTGAGGCACAGTGGATTTCCATTTCATGGTAGTTTGGCCTTTGGGGCTAAGACTCCCAGTCAGGGCCAGCTCGAGCCCTGGTGGCGGCTGTTACAACAGTCTTTTTTGGTGCTCTCCTCCCCAACAGCCTCCTTTTCGATGAAATTCCTCACTACCACTCTCCAACAGTGCACCTCATCTTTCCATAGCCTCTCTCTAACCGTACATTTACATTTTTTATAGTGCTACTTTTAGTTCACTCGCACTCAGTTCTATGGTCTGCATGGTACACGTCCTTTGCAGCAGTCACATTAACCCTCTGTGCTACTTTAAGAAGAGCCAAAACTGGAACTAGACAACATTTTGTAATCTCACTAGCTGGAACATTAATCACCAGAGTTATCCATATATTTCTATTATTGCCTGAAAACTAACTGATGCACAAAGAAGTTTGTGCTTTTAAACCTAAAATTATTTGTAAACACAGCACCTCCCCACCAAAGTCAATGCCAACTGCGGCTGCACCAGTTGCCTCACCCTAAAGCCAGTTCTGCTCCTAGCAATAGGGCAGGATAAGCATTTCCAGAAATGGGTGAGAGCTAATCTCATACCCATTACATGAGGAAAAAGATCTATGTAAATGGTGGGGTGTGATACTTCCCCGAAATCAAGCAAGCAAACAAGTTAACATATTTTTTGTAGATGATTTATGGGAGAGTAAACTTCTCCCTGAGAATTTTTTGAAACTTTTGGGGTCAAAATTTGCTAAAACGCCTCAGACCCCTATGGCCATTCATGAAATATTCCAGTACTTTCATGGTGCAGCAGGGAAGCAGGAACTTTCCTAGGAGTAGATCTCATTTTTTTCAAATGTCTTAAGTCAGAAAATACTTCCACTATACCATGGTCATCATATTTTCATGGGTGAGACCCTTATGCAAAGGAGTACATTCAATAGGAAAGCGCCGGGGAGGAGCCTAGCTCGCGACCGGGATGGCCGCGTTTTAGCTCGGCTCCGTTCAACCACCTGTTTTCTTCGATTATCCTGTATTTCTCCTGCCCCGGGAAGCCCTCCTGGCGGTGTTTCGGTACCGCGGGCACTTTGCGGACACTTACCCGTTGCTCCGGTGATCCTGGGTGCTGTCGATCCTGTGCGGTGGTCCCGCTCGGAGCCTTCGGGGCGGACTGGCCTGGACCTCCTGGCAGCGACGGGACGTGACGGAGCGCGATGGTCGGCCCTTGCTGGCGCTGTGGATCTGGTTGCGGAGGCTGATGTGCGAATAGACCGGCTGTGCCCGTTGGCGGATCCGACTGGCCTGGGCCTGGGGGTGCGGACGCTGCCTCCTGCGGGGGAGCCTCCTCATTTATCCGGCTTGGTCCCCCCCTTTGTTCCCCGGCCCGGCCATTTTGAATTTTCCGCCCGGGCTCGGAGAACGGGGCCGGCGGCACGAGGGGGCCGCCGAACATCCTTCTTCTGGTGGGTCTCCTTCCTGCCTTGGGGCGCCCCGCCGCAGTTCGGCTGACCTCCTTTTGCTTTGGTGTTGCTCCGGCCGGGGCCCCCGACGACCGAGGGCTTGCTGGGCTCCTAAGATGGCGGCCGACCCTGAGAGTCTCTGCCGGGCCTGGGCGAGCACTGGGGGCCCGCCACACGGCCCGGATGTCGGATCTTGTGAAGGGTTTCCTGCACTTCAAGTTGTCCTGGATGCACTATACTCCTGGCGGACTTCCGTGGCTGCGCCTGTTTCCCCTGTGGAGGCGGACCCACTTTTTGATTTAGGCGGGCCCCCATCGTTGGATTTTGCTTCCTTGTTGCAGGGTACGGCTGGTGTGCTCCTGGTCTCTGTGCCTCCGGCGGAGACCGCATCCTTGAATTGGAGACTCTCCGACGCCCTTCGTCGTCCTGCTTTGTTGCCTCGGCCGCTGGTCTGCGGTCCGTTTGCATCCTGTCCAGGCCTCGATGATCCTTTCTGTTTCTCATCGCGTCGGCTCCCCGGCCGGGGCGCCTGTGCCGACCCAGCTGGGCTTGCCTCGTTGGACTTGTCCATAGAACTGTGCCTGCGGTGCGAAGATTGTACCGTGACTTTTTTATATTCTCCGTATTTTCTTTCACGTCTCTCCTCAGGACTGCCGCTGGATTTCCTCCTGAACCCTGTGTCCCTCGTCGTTTGGACTTTGTTTGTTTGGATGATTACAACCTTGGACAAAAGCGGACAGGGCTGAAATGACTTATTATATGCGGTAGTCTTGTTTTTGATCTATGACCGACATGTGCTGTTGTGATGTTGCGTAACTTCGTGGGACTCCTGAAACTTATCCTGATGTCGTTTAACTTCCCGTGGGCTCTGCCTCTCCCCTTTTCACAGGTGGTGGGATGGTTGCAGATTATCCTGTTTTTTGCCCTCTCCCGTGTGTAATGTTCCTTCCTTTCCCTGGCCCTTCTTTTTGCCTTTGTTTCTACCTTGTTTCTTTCTCCTATATTTCGGGTTCTATTTTAGGGCGACAGGCACGCTGCTGGGGGGTTGGCCGTAGCCTTCTGCAGGGGTGTAGGGTGGGCTTGAGGGGTGGGTGGGGGGGTCTTTTGCTGTTTTGGGGGGATCTTTTTCCTCCTTTCTTCTCCCTTTTTGGTTCTATGGCCCTTGTGTATCCCTTCTTTCGGGGCTCTGTCTCGTCGTCTGTCCCCCTGGTGTCTTTCTGGGGTATTTTTCCGGTATCACGATGATTCTGATTTGCTGGGTGTGTTTTCTATATTTTCAATGTCTATTTTGTACCGGGTTATGGTTTTCCTGTTTCGTCGCCCGGGGGCGGGTGTTTGGATAAGAGTCCCTTCCTTTCCTTCTTCCCCCTTCCTTTCCCCCCCCCCCCCCTTATGCGGGGTTCCTTTCTTTTATTGGGGGTCCGTTTCGTATTGTTCTTGTATTTGGGTCTTTTTCTGTGCTGTTTGGTGGGATGGGTGGTAGCTGCGGTGGGCGGGCATTGGACGGTGTGTGCGATGGCCTTTCCTCATGTCTGTTGTTTTGACCGGTGCTTATTGGTATGCCTATTTCGTGTTTGTTTCTCCTGTGTTTTTTACGATCATTGTATTGCTGCCCGCCGCGGCCCCGCCCCTTTGGATTGTCTCTTGGCCCGCCATACTCCTGTACTCCCTAACCCGTCCTTTAAAAATAAGAAAACTACCTTTCTAATTCTTATCTCCTGTGATCGCTCTAAGATGCTTGTTATTTCTCCTGTTTCTTTGCCTTTGTATACTGTGATACTCTGTGCATTGCTCCTGACATTCGGCTCTGTGGTGGCCAGCCCGGTGGGTTGTAGGCCCGTATTTGTGAGCTCTTTCTGTACAATAAAGGTTTTCAAAAAAAAAAAAAAAAAAAAAAAAAAAAGGAAAGCGCCAGAAATTTACCACGGATACTTCAGCCACAGCCATGGGTGCCTCTAAAAATTCCCTCCAATATCCAAGGGTCAGATTTTTGTCATTGACACCCCCTATAAAACGAGCACAGGAAATCTTATGACAAGAGTTACCTCAAATATCAGATCCAACATTCTCCTATGGATCCACCTAATATGCTAAGAATTACGTGCATCATGTCAGGGCCTTCGGCCAGGTATCGTGGCGCGTGTTCTGTGTGCCTGCTGCTGGGTATGACTGGGCTATAGCTTTTTCCGTCAGATAGTTCAAGTACCCACAGCCAATGATGGTGTTGTAACAGAAGCATATCAGGGCCTGCAGTTTGCCATAGGTAACACCTTCCATCTATATTCTATTAGTACCCCTGTTCATAAGGCAAGAATAACCTCCAATATGACAGACCAGCAACATATTTGCACGCATAGCTCATATCCACTAACACACACACATTCTCACTCTATCTCTTGCACTCTTTCGTACATTTGTACTGCCACACACACACGCAGACACACTGCTACTTACACTTCCATTAGTCAATCTGCTTTTATTATGTTAGAAAAGCTTGCCCTGCTGCTTATGCTATAACTACCGTGCCTTTTAGTGAAGCTTAATAAAAAACATACTCTATACGCTATTCAAAAATAGTAATATATTGCCTTGTCAATGTTTCTTACAAGTATGATGGGAATAAAAAGTATGCGCGTATCAAGAGAGAGAGAGGGGACTAGAAAGCTAGTCCGAGTCCCCGTAGTTTATATGTGTTATCAAAAGAGACTAGCTTAAATATGACCAATATTGTTAGGACTCTGATTAGATTTGTCATGGGCACCTCGTTGGTGAGTTCATGAAGCCCTCACGCACCAACCTGGTTGGTGGCATGCTTCATCATCGGGCCCACCCAGTGACACCTAATGTGTCCCGGGTGTGCTGCGACGCCTGATTACAGCGGAGCCGGAGTACGAGGACGGTGCAACAGGTACAAGGCAGGCTCTGACCAGAAAAGCTGGTCAACCCCTTACCGCTTCACTCCTGGAAGCATTGGCTGCAAAATCTAAGCGCATATATGAGAAGGGAATCCCCCCTCTCACACTTAGAGAAACACCTTAGTGAGTGTAACACATAGCCTGGATTACACTCCTTTTTAACCTGCACTACACTCTATTTTAAAAAGGTCCTGAGGAAAGCCAGATTTAGCTTAAGGCACTGGCTGAAACATGTCGACCAACTGATGGATGTAGGAGGTAGTAACTCGCCTCCCTTAAACATCCCCAAGCCTTATTTTAACCGCTGACGGGGGCCCAGTTATTAAAATTTAATTTACCCTCGGGTACTGGGACCCTCGCCAAGCCGTTTTAACTCACACTTCATTTTACACCTCACATTGCACTCTCAGTAAAATACCAGCTCCGCTGTAATCGGGCGTCGCAGCACACCCAGGACACATTAGGTGTCAATGGGTGGGCCCGATGATGAAGCATGCCACCAACCAGGTTGGTGGGTGAGGGCTTCATGAACTCACCAACGAGGTGCCCATGACAAATCTAATCAAAGTCCTAACAATATTGGTCATATTTAAGCTAGTCTCTTTTGATAACACATGTGAATAAAAAGTACACTTCCTTAAAATAGCTTTATGGGGCTTACATTTGCCTTCACGTGTGGATCAAGTAGTTACGATATTGAAAATGAACTAATGCACGTTCTAACCTGTAATATCACAGCATCCAACTGATCTTATGAAATGCTTGACTTTTTCGGCAACCCTGTACAATGTAAAAAAACACTACAAGTCTCAGAATGAAGCACTGTAGTAATGTGAAAGCCAGGAATGGCTGAAGGTGTCGACGATCATAAATTCATCACTATACCCCAAAGTCTCAGCCCTAGTATCCTCATCGCGCCATCCAACATTTTCAGTCCACTCTCCCCTCTTGCACCAGCCCTGTTGTTACAGATGGAATTATGTAGGCATCTAGTACAACAGAAAGAGCAGGGATTCTGTGGGTGCCTTTGTAGAAATATGTGTATATTCATGAGAGTTGTGTAATTTTTATTTGTACAGAGCAAGAGGTGTGCGTGCTCATGTAAGTGCTTGGTGATGATGAATAGTGAGAGTGCAGCAGGAGTGGTGCGAGTGCAAGGTGAAAAATGTGCTGATGTGAGTGCCTGGTAAGCTGCATGAATGCAAGCGAAAGGAGGGCCCATATCAGTGTTGGGTGAGAGGTGTGCGTGCAGAGTGAGAGGAAGGAGTGCAGGGTGGTGTAAGGGGTGTAATGCAGGGTGAGTGGTTTGCCTGTGTGTGGTGCATGGTGAGCGGCAAAAGTGAAGGGTGAGCTGCGCAAGTGACTGGTGAGTGCAAGGTGAGATGAGTTAGTGCAGAGTGAGTGGCGTGTCCCTAGGAGGATGAACAGAGTGCCTGTATGAATGCAGGCTGAGAGTTTGTACATTTGAGAGCAGGGTGAGAGGAGAAAGTGCAGGGTGAGTGGTGTGACTTCAGGGTGAAAACTGTGTTTCTTTGCGTGGTGTGAGTGCAGAGTAATTGCTATGCCCATGTGAGTGAAGGGTGAGCTGTGAGAATGACACGAGTGACTATGTGAATGTACAATTATCGATGTGATGGTTTGAGAGTAGGGTGAGAGTAGTGACTACAGGGTGAATGATGTAACACGTATTTGGGTGCAGGAAAAAGTGCAGAGTGGGAGGAATGAACGGTGAGTGATGTGCTTGTTTGAGTTAGACTGTAGAATGAGTAGTGAGAGTGACCGGTGAGTGAAATGTTACATGAGTGCAGGGTAAGTAGCGTGCTTGTAAAAATGCAGAGTGAAATGCTTGCATGCATGATAAGTGGTGTGAGTGCAGTGTGATCGCTGTGAATGAAGGGCAAACATGAAAGTGAAGAGTGAGAATGAGGAGGGAGTTGTCTGAATGCAGGATGTATTCACAGGCACCTGGAGTAACTCAGTATTATGTTGACGGCTGGTATACGGTTTCAGATATAGGTTGAACTATTGCTATTATGGCATCAATCAGGGATAGAGGAAATCATGTGCTGACCTGCCAAGTGAGGAGAGATTTGTGAATATGTTGCACCACCGACACCGGAATTTAACATTCCCCTGATGAAGGGTTCCCTACAGCCCGAAATGCATAGGGACTACCAAATTGAAGTGTAAACTGGTGTTTCAGGTTAAATTTTCTTTCCAAATGTTTATCACCCAACAAATCAATGTGGATTATAAACTATATGTATACTGAATAAATTCAACCTATGGAAACAGACGAATCTGCTTTAAACCTATTTAATGTCAATCAACAGACATCATGCTGTGCATTGAGGAGACACAACCCCACCCCCCTATTGGGGTGGTGCTAATTTCAGTTGTTACCCAGGCGCAATGATCAGTGAGCGATACCTGATCTATACGCACAACTTTTTGAAACCTTAAAGAGAGGGTACAAATGTGTTCTCTTGAACGGAGGTGTGCATGAACCACTATCTTGCATCTGATCCTGCAACAAATCTTCAGTCTCCTGATTAGGGTTGCCAGCTGATCGGATTTATACCAGCACCACTGGTATTTTGATGTCCTAGCCAGTACAAAAATAAGCGAAATCAGCTAAAGCCGGTATTTTAGCACTTATTTGTGCATACTTCATACAGCAAAGATAAATAGCACTTTTAAATGTGTTCTAGGACTGCATTAATGATTCATGACTAATAATCAAAGGAAACAGTCACTATACAAATGAATACATACCATTTAATTTACAGCCCTATTTATTGTCATGGCAAGGCCTTTGCAGACTTTTTTTAAACAACAACAAATGTCTGGTATTTTTCTCTTGGAAAGGTGGCATAATCAAGACAGACAAGTTACTTACCTTCGGTAACACCTCATCTGGTAGAAACTCTACCGTACTGCAGATTCCTCACCTTAGAATATCACCCAGGCACCAGACTGGATCAGGATAATCTTGAGCAGTACCTGTGCCGATAGGTAGCAAATATCAGCTTTGCATCAACGCCTTCAGTGTTGAAAGGAAGGTCACAACTTTGGAGCTGGGGAACCCGGTACAGGTCTCCGCTTCGGCTCAACATTGTGCTCATATAAAGCACTCCAATACCTTCCGGCTGAGTTCGCGCTATAGTAAAACTGAAAAGAAAAAAAAGCGCTTGCAAAACAAAACTTGCGCTCTAGAAGTCCCTTCTAAACCAAGGGAGGGGAATCAGCAGCGCTGCACAAAGAAAAGAGCCCAAGAAGCAGAAGGGAGGAGGGGGCAGCTGCAGCCCAAGAGCGAGCGAGTTCAGACTAAAAACAAGATGGGAGGGTGTTGTTCTTGGAATGGCGGGGAGATTAAGTGAACTGGGAGTAACAGCGAGGACTGAGCAAAAGACAAATGAGTGAACTGAAGGAAAACATATGGCCCATAGTTAAAGGATCCATGTGGCAGGGGCAGAATGCAGGGTGAAACAAAACAGCCCAAAGCTTGGACAAATGTATGCTATTGACCAATGAAAACAAAGGAATTTGTAAAGGCAGAGGAAAGAACCAATGGAAAGTGCTGGGCATGTTTAAAAGCCCATAGACTGAAAAACACAAGTCTCGAAGAGACAGCGAAGGAGCTGCATAGGCGAAACCTAATAAAAATGCGGTGTATGACAGCTTGAAGCTTGCTGACCCTCTTGGCCAATGTAATGGCCAGCAGAAAAGAAGTCTTGACGGTAGAGAGCCATAAAGGACAAGAATGGAGCCCCTAAAATGGAGTATAGATTAGAAACTCAAAACAAGATTTAGATACCACTGAGGCATGACAAATGGGGTAGGAGGAAAAAGATGCTGTAATCCTGTTTGGAAATGAAACACAACCAGTGATTTAAAGAGGGAAGGTTTATCTGACAGCCGCCAGAAGACCAGGTTGGCCAACTAATAACTTTTTTTTGTTTATTTCATTTTCTCATACATAACAAATTGCAGAATTACACATTGCTGCTAAATATACATAATATACGTATGCTTACACCAAACGTAACAATAACAAAACCTTGGAATAGTCGAACTGTATAATTGATAGGAAGCAATAATATACATTTGTATAAATAGTGTCTGCAAACCTTTTTGTAGTGGAGGCATGCACAAGTTAACTAAACACCAGACCATACCTATTTTTACAGCGTTACACATCGATTCTTTATTTATAAAGTAGGGGGATTTCCGCAAATGGCCCCTGCTGCTGGTGATATTGCACCAAGAAAAACCAAAGGTGATGATGGACGGAGCGTTGACAATATAAACACTCACCCCCAGTCAACTGATCTGGGTTTAATCCATCACCGTCTTTAGCTCACTCCGCCATCCCAGTTCAGACATGGCCATATGCAAATCAGTCTGAGCCTGTGCCTCATGGGAACAGTCCAGCCCGAACTGCCAAGCCATGTCTTCCCTGGACCGGAATCAAGCTTCCCAGGACAGGTTTCTGGCATTACAGCCGTCTTCAGCCGGGCTTGCTTGACTCCAGTGGCAAAGTGAGCAAGGGCCTCATGTCTGAGCATACCCTGCCAACTTAGGGCGAACAAAGAAAAACCAAAGGTGATGATGGACGGAGCGTTGACAATACAAACACTCACCCCCAGTCAACTGATCTGGGTTTAATCCATCACCGTTCTTTAGCTCACTCCGCCACCCCAGTTCAGACATGGCCATATGCAAATCAGTCTGACCCTGTGCCTCATGGGAACAGTCCAGCCCGAACTGCCAAGCCATGTCTTCCCTGGACCGGAATCAAGCTTCCCAGGACCGGTTTCTGGCATTACAGCCGTCTTCAGCCGGGCTTGCTTGACTCCAGTGGCAAAGTGAGCAAGGGACTCACGTCTGAGCATACCCTGCCAACTTAGGGCGAACAAAGAAAAACCAAAGGTGATGATGGACGGAGCGTTGACAATACAAACACTCACCCCCAGTCAACTGATCTGGGTTTAATCCATCACCGTTCTTTAGCTCACTCCGCCTCCCCAGTTCAGACATGGCCAAATGCAAATCAGTCTGACCCTGTGCTTCATGGGAACAGTCCAGCCCGAACTGCCAAGCCATGTCTTCCCTGGACCGGAATCAAGCTTCCCAGGACCGGTTTCTGGCATTACAGCCGTCTTCAGCCGGGCTTGCTTGACTCCAGTGGCAAAGTGAGCAAGGGACTCCCGTCTGAGCATACCCTGCCAACTTAGGGCGAACAAAGAAAAACCAAAGGTGATGATGGACGGAGCGTTGACAATACAAACACTCACCCCCATTCAACTGAGCTGGGTTTAATCCATCACCGTTCTTTAGCTCACTCCGCCACCCCAGTTCAGACATGGCCATATGCAAATCAGTCTGAGCCTGTGCCTCATGGGAACAGTCCAGCCCGAACTGCCAAGCCATGTCTTCCCTGGACTGGAATCAAGCTTCCCAGGACCGGTTTCTGGCATTACAGCCGTCTTCAGCCGGGCTTGCTTGACTCCAGTGGCAAAGTGAGCAAGGGACTCACGTCTGAGCATACCCTGCCAACTTAGGGCGAACAAAGAAAAACCAAAGGTGATGATGGACGGAGCGTTGACAATACAAACACCCCCAGTCAACCGATCTGGGTTTAATCCATCACCGTTCTTTAGCTCACTCCGCCACCCCAGTTCAGACATGGCCATATGCAAATCAGTCTGACCCTGTGCCTCATGGGAACAGTCCAGCCCGAACTGCCAAGCCATGTCTTCCCTGCACCAACAATTTCAGAATGACTTGGACGCATCCGCTCCAGTATTGGGCTCCAAATGTCTTTAGGTCTAGACGCTGTGGGCATGAGTTTCCAAAATGTTGAGAGTTGGGTTTGACAATATGTAATATCACTTAGCCAAGCCTTGACAGATGGTGCACTCGTTTTCCCCCAGTGTATGGCTACCCTGTGTTTGGCCAATAATAGTAGCATAGAGTGTAATTTCTGTGAGTCTGCAGGGGTCTCCTTCACATACCCCAGCAGTCTTCTCAACGGATTGGGTGCCATCGGTACATTCAGGACTTCCCCAACAGTATTAAATATATCAATCCAATATTTTGCTATGCGGGGGGACAATCTCAAGCAACTTGCAAGAAAGTTTCTGATTTCGCTCAACATCTCCAGCTGTCCCAATTTGGCTGCAGTCCCATGCGGTGCAGCTGGGAAGGGGTTCTATAAAATCTATGCAAATGTTTAAAATGAATCAAGCGTAATCTATAATTGGGGAATAGCATCCTTAGTTGTCCACAACAGAATTTCCATTGCTTATCTGAGTGTGTCGGGTTTAATTCAGTGTTCCAGACCTGTAGTGCTTTGGGCTCCATCACTGGAAATGCATTTTGCATGGTGCTGTATAGCTGCAATATGAGCCTGCGTGGCAACGAACCAACCAATATTTGCTCAAGAGCATGCAGTGCGGGCGGCGGGTTGGGAAAAGAGGCGTCGAGCTGGCAATATGTTGCTCTTACACGGTAGTACAATAACAGTTCAGAGAAGATAAATGTTTTGCCCTGCTCCACAGTGGAGGGAGGTCGGCAGGTGCCCTCGGGATGAAGCTCTGCAAATGTGTTTATGCATAGCCTGTTAGCCAGAGTCATGCTCCCCTTGTCCTCCAATGGTGGCAGCTGGCGATTATGCGCCAGTGGCATCGAGGGAGCATACAAAACCTCCAACTTGGCTCTTTCACACATGCCTTCCCATCCCAATCTCAGCATCTCAACCGTATCTGTTTCTTCCCAGGGTCACTTGTACGGCTGAAATAACGCCACTGGGAGTGGAGTCAGCGCAACTCTGTCAGCCTCAACCGCCACATGTGGCTAAAATGGTGTGGCGTGGACCCAGAGATGTAGGAAATGTGCTTGGGTACAGTATGCATATAGCTGAATGTCTGGTGTGTCTAAAGCTCCTTGCGCCAAGTGGAGGGTCATGAGTTCCCATGATACTCTAGCTTATTTGCCCGCCCACACCTATGACACCATCAGAGATCTCATTGTTTTGAAGAAGGCTATGTAAGGGGGAGCAGAAAATGTCTGAACAGATATAAGAATTTAGGCAGGACTATCATTTTGGCAACCGCTATTCGTCCGGCTGGCAAATAACCTTTGATAGAGACCAAGGCAAGGGCTTGTCTGCCCTGATGTTTAAAGAGCCTGCCAGGTGCTGAACAAACAGGAAAATGTTCTGGAGCTCCAGCCATTTCCAGAGATGCAAAGCCTCTTGGCACATGATCAACAACATCATCCCACCCTGTTTGTTGTAATACCAAATGGCAGTGGTGTTGTCCCTGAACCAGCTTCTCTTTGATGGATGGTAGGAAGGCTTTCAGTGACAGACTGATCGCTATAAGTTCCAACAGATTGATGTGGAGCTGGGACCCTGCCAGAGATCAGATTACTGTGATCTCCACCTCTTTCCAATGGCTGACCCAAACCCAGAGGCGACACAACTGTCACTACTGTGAGATCCAGGAGGGAAATGGAGAGGGGTCTGCCACTGATCCAATCACGGTTCATTAGTTACCACTGCAGGTCTTTTGTAGTGCCATACAATATGCAGACCAGACCGAAGAGATTCCCCTGATGCAGCACTCACTGGATCTTCAGGTTCCACTGTGGAGCACGCACATCCAATGGGTATGTTTTACCAGTAGGATGCAAGAGGCCATGAGGTCCGGCATGCCCAGAGTCAGTCTCCTGAAACTCCAGGGTAGAGGCTGAAACATCAGTATCATAGCCTGAATACCCGGGACTTACCACCCTGGAAGATAGGCCCAAAACTGCACTGTGCCCATAATCACTCAAATCAAAGGGAGCATCTGAGCGGGAGTCAGGTGTGACTTTGGCACATTGATGGAAAACCACAGCAAACGCATGAAGTCCACCATAGTCTGGAGGTGGGAGACAACTGCCTGTGGCAGTCAGTTGTCTAGGTAGGTGAAGACTGGAATCCCTGACCTCCGCGGTTGTACTGCAACCCCCGCCATTACCTTAAACACCCAAGGGGGGGTGCTGGTGAGGCCATAAGGGAGCATAGCAAACTGAAAGTGATTATGGGTCACACTGAACCACAGGTAATGTCTGGGGCATCAAACACAAAAAAGGCCACGGGTCCAAGGAAGCGGTATGAAGTACAAGATTTAATCAACCATGTACTTGAGGGGGATCCCTTTAAGGAAGTTTTCCCTCACACACCAAGTGTCATGCTTTATCATAGGGGGGCCTACTTGCGTCAAAAGACCTGGTCTCTACGCGGGCTACAACGCCCTCGCTATGAGGGAGGAGCACAGGGATGTTTTCAATGTAGAGGAGGAGTGTTAGACTAAAACCCTATGTGAGCGTGGTGTGCTTAATGTGAAGTGCAGTGCTAAAGTGAATGTGGTTAAAACTGGCTACAAGGTTAGATGTGTAGCAACTTTAATCGGCTACCTTGTGTGAGGATTGAAAACAAATAGCTGGAAATACAGTTGCCATCATTAGAAACCTCTGTATTAGTATATGACCAACATGTTTAAGCCCAAGGACCTGTCAAAGTGTTGTGGCCTTCATCAGGGACCAGCATAAAACTACTGCAACAAAGTGATGTACATGCACATGTAAAAGATAATGCGCAGTATCAACGGTGTGTTGTACTGAGCCAGTGGTCCGGCTGTTCTGTATGTCCACCATTAGAACCATCTTTGGTCAAAGAAGTCACTGCATCTGTCATGGCCTACCAGCCAAAAGGGTACATGCGCCAATCCAACCGCTCCATTGTAGTAGCCACGCGTAGCAAGGGGGTTGAAGCCCGCGTAGAGACCAGGTCTTCTGACGCAAGGAGGCACCCCTATGATGAAGCATGACACCTTTGGTGTGCGAGGGGAACCGTCCTAAAAGAGATCCCCCATCAAGTACATGGTTGATTAAATCTTGTTGTACTTCCTACTGCTTCCTTGGACCTGTGGCCTTTTTTGTGTTTGATATTACGAGTGGGGAGGTGGCCCACACAGGTCCTTAAACCTCCTCTAGCCCCCCTAGTGTGTATTCAATGTCTGGGGGCAGGAAGGATGGGGATATGAAAATATGTGTCCTGCAAGTCCAACGCTACCTGCCAGTCTCTTGGATCCAAATCATGAGCCAATGTGAGCATGTTGAACTTCTCTTTTAGTAGAAAGAAATTGAGAGGGCGCAGATCTAAGACGGAATGGAGGTCTCCGTTCTTAAGTACCAGAAAGTAGTGAGAATAACAACCAAGCCCTGTTATGTACCCCAATGTACCCCATTCTAGGCCTAGGTAGCTACACAACCTTTTACCTACATTTGGTCTACCTTGCTCTGCATAACGGTTTTAGCACTGACCTTTTACCCAGTTATGTGCTGAATAAATGTCAATCAGTTTCCTGGAAACTGGCCTAATTTATTATGCATGAGGATTCTTAGAAAAGTCCCTGCACATGACGTACATAACAGCATGAACATACTCTGTGTAAAAGTCATGGTCATCTTCATACCAGGGCGAAAGAACTGCTTTGCTTAATCACCGATATTGTTCTAGGGTCATTTGCATAATCATACTCACAACATATCGATTGTGTAAGGAACCCAGAGGCTATCTTTATGGTATAAAAGAATCATACCATGACTAGATATGCAGAGAAAAAGCTACACGCTGACACTAGACGCTGAGGGCTCGTCCTTAAGAAGTTACAACACGCAGTGGTCTGACATCCCTTGCGGGGTGTCCAACTCAAGACCAAGACGGGGTATATAAGCCCCACATCTTCACTGGATAAACCAGAGGAGAAGCTTCCACGCTGACACAAGACGCTGAAGTTCGTGCCCGCAGACACTCCAGCACGCAGTGGTCTGACATCCCTTGTGAGGTGTCCAACTCGAGACCAAGACTGGGTCCTTTGTTCTCTCCCATCAGATAATGGAGTTGGCTCTTTCTTGGCTTTATACCCACATACATGCTAGGTACACTTAGGTAGGGTTTGCATCTTAGGAGTAAGCTTGAATACTGTTCTGTATCTATATGCCTGCAAATATCTGTTTTAGCACCATGGTAGAATTCTACCTTTTATTTATTCTGTTTGTGCTCATAATCTTATACATCTGTTTCGGTCTAATGGTTGTCACAGCACACATGTTTTACAATAGAATGAACACGTCACCAATGTTTATTCTTTGTAAATCTCTGAGACTAAGTGAGTATGATTGACTGAGCGAAAAGTACTGTACTGTTTCCACGATCCCTGAAGGATCAAGGGTTGTCATGCCTTGTGACCTAGATGGTCTAAAGGCTAACATAGCCTTAGGGGATGTCTGAAATCAGTATGGACACCAATCCCTTTGTTTACATTGTCTAAAGGCGCAGGTCCTATGTATTTTTAGGAACAACACAACAGCCCTCTCTCTGGTGTGGGTAGTCTTTCGATGGCCCCCTTCGCCAAGTTGGTCTACACTTCCTGGAAGAGTAAAGCGAAATGGTCCTCAGTCAGCCATCCTTGAAATGGTGGCATGGGCTGGGGGTGTCCATGAATGGTAGGACATACCCATTCAACACTATCTGGAGCGAAACCGGCGATGCAGGATCATTAGGACAGATGATGTCTGATCCCGCCCCTACAAGTTGTGTGTGTCGGTTGGAGAACACACTAAAGAGGTTTGGAGAATGCGGAGGTTGGGGCTGCAGGGAACTAAGCAGCTCGCTGAGTATGGTTCTGGCGCCCTCTTTAGGCTCTGCGGTCCCTTCCCTTACCAGTTAGGGCTGATACTGTGGATGCCCAAAATTCCCCTGTCACGGCAGGGACGAAAAGACTCTTGTTGCTGCCAGGTCGAAAGGGAGAGACCCAAAAATCGGGCTGTGACCCTGCTCTTGCAAAATCGCTCCTTTTCCGTGTCAGCCTTGTGAGAAGTTAGCCTGGTGTTTGATGTCCACTATTCTAGTGGGCACCTTGCACCAGTCCATACGACCCTTATTGATGGTAGGTTATAAAGTCAACCTTATAGAAAGCTATCCTAGTGGTAGCTGTGGAGAGCAGCCTTCAGACTAAGACTTGGAGACAAGTTAAGCAAGTTGTTTTACCAATTATAATCTCTTGAATGATCAAATGAAAGCACACCACCCAAGGTATACATCAAACATATATGTATTTATTCTAAACACAACCCCTCTGCCCTCTTTATGAGGTCAGAGGTAAAAGTACAATACAAGGAACTTAATTAGCATACGATAAGTTGCACAGTATACGTTATGCCCTAGGGGCCTCACAAACCATATACTGAAATAGTGGTATAAGAACCACGTGAGAGTTAGAAAGCAGGCCTAGGGCCTGTGGAATCGCTGGGGCTGCCTAGAACCACCAAAGGTTAGAATGTAGGAGGCCCACGGGAGACGCGTGCATTGTCTTTGACTTTCTATGGCGAACGTACAAGTTACAGTTTAAGGGTACTTCTAGATGAACTATGATGGAACCCTTTTAGATTAGGACACTTCGAGAGTCAATACCCACGGGAGCACCGGAGTACTCGTGTTACCTCACCCAGGGAAGTCGGGTGCATAGGTGCCTGTTGGTGTCGGGTTTCGTTGTCGATTCCAATGGAGAGCTGCGAAGAAGTGCTGCAGGAGACCTGAGGAAAAGTGTCCGGGTGGATCGGAGATGTGAAGAACCTGAAAGCAGAGGAGACAGAGTCTGGGTCACTAGCCAGTGACCAGGATGGCGATAGGAAGATGACAGCAGATGTCTGGTGATTTCAGGTGAGAAGGTGAAGCTTGTCTCTTCAGCCACGAGGACCAGGAGGCGTCGACGACGACTAGGAGCTCGATTCGAGCTGTCCCACGAAGGATCTAGTTGCCTGCGGTTTCGGTATCCGGATTGGACCCAACAAGCCTTGGCAAACGCAATCCACGCAGGATGTCGAGATGGGCTTCGGTGCAGACCAGCAAGGTCTGAGGAACTCCTCCTTTGGAGAGGAGTTGAAACAAGCCTGGAGCAACCAGGAAAGAAAAGTAAATCAAGGATTGGTCTTCGTGGGGGCTCACTAGCCAAAGGACTAGGAACTGCGAAAATGCGTCAAGCTGAAATGCACAAAGCGGGCCCACGGGACACTCGTGGAGTGTGGGCCTCTGTGCTTCGTTGTAAAATGAGCTCGGGCTGGGGCTTTAAGCACCCCAATGCACAACTTCGGGATACATCGGGAAGTAGGTGCAGGTTGCAAAATGCAGGATGCGCAGGAGTTCCGGTCCCACGTATCTCGTGTCCGCTACAGGTCTCAGCTTTGCTGGGAGCGCAGGTCAGCGTCAGAGAGGTCTGGAAGTCTGTGTCGCAGATTCTTCAGGATCCGACGGGAGCCTCGAAAATGCAGACCGGCAAAGATGCAGTTGGTGCCTGTTTGAACAGGGTGGTCACTCCATGACCACAAGGGAGATTTCCTCCGTCTTCCAGTCGATATGGAATGTCGAAGGTCCAAGATATATGTTGCAGAGTTTCACCCAGGATAATCTAAAGTCCTAGGGACTGAGGTTCTATACTTATAGTAAGTTTAGAGGTTGGACTAACTCTAAGGTCCCTCCTATGGGTGGACCTGGGGAGGGGGTGGTTACACTCATTCCCCTTTGTCCAGTTTCGTGCCAGAGCTGGGGCTGAGTGCCCCAGCAACCGGTATGAACTGGGAAATGCATGGAGCACCTTGTGTGCCCCAGGCAGTGTCTGAAAAGCATTCACTGAATGCAACCCTCCCTGCCCCAATACACTAAAGCCTGTCTGGGGAGGTGAGGAAACCTATTGTCCAGGCCTCCCCTGTCGGAGTTTCGTCCAGCAGCAGGAGGGCAGACTCGTGTCTGTGGCAGCAGCATCCATTTTGTGATGCTGGGGCTCTGTTTAACTTTAACCGGTCTTAACAGTAACTTCATATCTTCCACCTTTAGAAGGGTGGAATGCTACCCCCGCCACCAGAATTGGCGGAGGGTAGTATTCCAAAGTGTTTGACACCTTAGAGAACAAGTATTGATAAAGCAGAACCAAAATTAGCATTAAACGTGAGGATTATAATTCACTTAAAAGTATATGGTATGGCTATATCATAGAATAGCTATAAGGAGATGGTTCCGAAAGCTGCAGAGGGGCTCAGCTCATGCTAGGGCACCCTCTCACACAAAACCAAGCACTCTGCATCCAGGATTGTCAAGGCCTGCCATAGGAGTGACTTATAGGTTACTATGTGTCTATATATAAGGTAGATATACTATATCTAAGTACGGGGTGATTACACCACCTTACCCAGGCTGTAAGTACAGACCTGCGGTGTCAGTTTGGAAGGCTAACCAGGGGTGGCACAATACATGCCTAAGGTACCATATACAGGGACTCACAAGGGTGACCCAGTAACCAATCTGGTATGTACCTAAAGTACATGGAGTCCATTTTATAGAGAAAGCACGTAGATTGGGGCCTTGAATAGCAGGGTCCCAGTCCAACTAAGTCGAAAACCAACAAAACACCAGGCAAAAAGTGGCGGTAACCATATAGTCAGATTTCCACCTTCCTACAAGCCTTCTCGCGGAACTGGTGGGATCCATTAAAGGGCAAGTCAATCATGGTGACTGAATGCTTCCCGAAGGTATCAAAGCCTCTTCGGTGGTGTAGTAGGGAACACACTTGGGTTGCCAAGAAGCACTGAACCACCAAGTTCTCCAGGGAGGAGTGCTAGGTAAGGAACACTGAGTCCCCTGCGGGAGGACAATGTGGTTGGGCAATCATGCGGTGCACAGGAGCCCCTGTGAATGGTTTAAGACAGGCATCTGGGAGTGTCGGTGAGTGCTTCATTAAAGGGCAGCAATGGTTCCGGGGTGCCTGACCCTTCCGGAGGAACCTCAGTCAAGACATTCAACTTGACCTTGACAGCGGGGTGCTGAAGGTCAAGGACCTGCACCGTCCTACACATCACCAGGGCAAATGATGCGCCTTCCTCTGAGGCCTTGACCGGAGGGGACAACAAGCCGAAGTCCAGTAAGGTGTCTAGGCCACTGGCATCTCACAGCTCCTAATACCAATTTTCCTCCTCCAAAGGGCCATACACCTCCTCCTCATCACCCCTGTGGGGGGTCATAGGGTGACTCTAGTGGAGGAAAGTTCAGGGGTTGACAGGAATAGGGTGGTGCCGGGCTCAGCGTTTAGCGGCCCTGGTTCGATGGTGGGAATGACAGAGGATTATTCGTCAAACGGCACCAATGGCACCGTAGCAGGCGTTGGATGAAACAATTGTGGTAAGTGGAGGTACCCTAGGTGGCATTATCCTTAGCCCCAATGGACCGACCGCGGCAACTACTCCTGGACCAACCTCAAGAGCATCCATGGGAACAGGACTGGGAACAACGCAGAGCCGCCTTCTTCTGCGCAGCCAGGAGCTTCATCGCCCACACAAGAATCGCCTTCGGATACATGGTCTTGCACTTGGCACGAGACTTTGGGTCATGTATCGACCCCAGACACAAAAGACAAAAAAGATAGGAATCCGACATAGAGATCTGATGGTGACAATCCCCGCAAGGCTTGAAACCAGAGGGTTTCAGCATGTCCCTAGCACACTGGGATCAAGCTCAAAAAAGAAATAGTCGACAAAAGAACAAAACAATGTATCTGTAACAGACATACATTAGTTATAGATGCCTTATTGTAGAATTACCCCCAGTTATCAGACTGGCTCCAGAGAATTTTTTCTGTAGCAGCACCCCTGCGAATCAGTAGGTAGCATCAGTCGACTCCACATCAGTCCTCGGCACCGTGGTCACCGGGATGACGTCGCTGTGTCTACTCAGACGCCACCCATGCGTGCCGACGTCCACGCCAGAAGCGCAGAGCCATGCAAGACACTGACCACTGGTGGACAAAACTAGGGCCCTGAAAGGGAGTCTCTATCCCTAGAAGTCAGTTTGCAGAACGGGGAGGATGTGTGGGGCGGTAAGGAATATATAACTAATGTATGTCTCTACAGATACATCATTACCGAAGGTAAGTAACTTGTTCATCTGAAGGAGACCATTAGTTATAGATTCCTTACCTTAGAATAGATATCCTAGCAATGCCCAGAGGTGGGCCTGCGAGCTAAGTTCACAACAGAAAAGAATGGCCAAAAGAGTAGTCTCACCAGACTTGGCCATCCAGGCAGTAATGTTTTGTGAATGTGTGCAGGGATGCTCACATAGCTGCCTGGCAGATGTCAATCAGCGAAACTCAAGGTCCCAAAGCAGCAGAGGCTGCCATCGCCTTGGTAGAGTGGCGCGCAGCCCTACTGGGGGTTCCTTTCTTGCCAGAGAATAGCTAATTTTGATGCATAGGACAACCCATTGTGAGATGGTTTGTTTGTGCAAGGCCAGACCTTTCTTGGCGCCCACATAACCCACAAGGAGTTGATCGTCCACCTGGAAATCTTTAGTGCGGTCAGGGTAGAAGGAGGGTGCACGTTTAGGGTCCAGACGGTGGAGTCTCTCCTCCTCTTTGGAAGGGTGCTGAGGGGGGGGAGAGTAGGTGGGCAACGTGATGGTCTGACCTATGTGGAATGAGGTAACCACTTCGGGCAGAAAAGAGGGCCTAGTGCGAAGAACCACTCTGTCCGTATGAATTGCAAGGAAAGGAGGCTTGGAGGAATGCTGTTGGAGTGCTGTTGGCATGGTGGGAGGGGTAATCTCAAAGGGGAGAGAGTAGCCCCTTCGGACTATCTGCAGAACCCACCTCTCCGACATGATGATTTGCCAGTGGAGGAGGTGATGGCGGATCCTGCCACCCACTGGCCTCTGGTGGCCCTGAAGCTCACTCACCCTGCGAGCAAATGTGATGGTAAGGAGGAGAGCGGTCTTCAAAGTAAGAAGATGAAGAATACAATTATGTAGTAGCTCGAAGGAAGAACACATAAGGTAAGTAAGAACAAGATACAAGTCTCACTGAACCATTACGAAAATAGGAGGAAAGAGATGAGTAATGCCCTTCAGAAATCTATTTACAATCAGAGACTTGAAGAGAGAAGGCTGATCAGGTAGGCGCAGAAAGGCAGAGAGGGTTGAAAGGTACCCTTTAAGAGTGCCCAGAGCAGAGCCCTGCTAGGGCAAAGTTAGAAGGAAGAGGAGAACCTCTGAAAGAGGGGCAGAAAGGGGATCCACAGCCTTTGCTGTGCACCATGCCACAAACTTGTTCCGTCTACAGAAGTATACAGTTTTAGTGGAGGGACACCTGGCTGCCAAGATTACATTACAGACTTCGGGAGGAAGGTTGAAAGCTGTCAACTGCCACCGATCTCCACCTCTCCCAGATGGCCACCCTATCCGAGGAGTGACACTTCCATCACTACTGTAAACTCTGGATGGGGAAGGGAGAGGGATCTGACGCTGACCCAATCCTGGTTCTGGAGCCACCACTGCAATTGACGTGCAGTCCCCTCAAAGATCTGGGCGACGTCGGAAAGATTCCCCTGATGCTGCGTCCACTGGAACTTCAGGTTCCACTGCAGACCCACAATATGCCATCTGGCATGATCCACCAGCAGGATGCAGGAGGCCATGAGGCCCAGCTGCCTCAGGGTCATTCTCCCCGAAATCTGGGATAGAGGCTGAAACATCTGTATCATAGCCCGAATATCCCAGACTCGCTGCTCAGGAGGATACGCTCAAAACTGCGCTGCATCCAGAACTGCTCTGATGAAAGGAGTTTCTGAGAGGGAATCAGGTGTGACTTTGGCACGTTTATAGTGAACCCCAGCGAGTGCAGGAGGTCTGCTGTAGACTGGAGGTGGGGGACGACACCCTTGAGTGAGCCCGCCTTCAACAGCAGTCATCGAGATAGGGGAAGACTGGAACCCTGAGCTGCGACCACCGAGGGGCACTGGTAAGGCCAAAAGGGAGCACGGTAAAATGAGAACCCTTGTGGCCTACCGTGAACCGTAGGTAACACCTGTGGGCTGGCACAACAGGGATGTGAAAATAGGCATCATGCAAGTCCAACGCTATCATCCAGTCACCGGGATCGAGGGCAGACAGGACCTGAGCCAACGTGAGTATTTTGAACTTCTCCTACCAGAGCAACCGGTTGAGGGCCCCGAAGTCTAAGATGGGACGCAGGCCTTTGTCCTTCTTGGGTAACAGAAAGTGGCGGGAGCAACAAAACCAACTTCTGGCACAGGGACCCAACGGATAGCTCCCTTGGCCAAGAAAGCTGCAACCAAGGCAAGGGCCAAGCGATCCTCCTACATGCGATGGAGTGCTGTTGGCATGGCGGGAGGGGTAATCTCGAAGGAGAGAGAGTAGCCCCTTCGGACTATCTGCAGAACCCACCTCTCCGACATGATGATTTGCCAGTGGAGGAGGTGATGGCGGATCCTGCCACCCACTGGCCTCTGGTGGCCCTGAAAAGTCGGACTAGGAGAGTTCGGAGGCTGCTGCAGAGAGGGCATGGGTAGGCTGGCTACAAAAAGGGCGAAAGGCAGACTGCACGGGGCGAGGGGCTGCCGCGAGGCCCAAGGATCTTGCCATAGCCCTAGAATCCTTGAAGCGCTCGAGCGCCGAGTCCGCCTTGTCACCGAACAGGCAAAGGCCATCAAAGGGCATGTCCAGAAGAGTGGTTTGGACATCCCCAGAGAAACCAGACTTCCTCAAGGCTACTGATGTGGAAACTATTCTGCCCAGAGTCGGCGGTATCCAGCCCACACCGAATGGTGAACTTCTCCGTCTCTACCCTCTGCCACTGCGCTGGTGAGAACAGCCAGGGCCTCCTCCAGGCACTGTGGCAGCACTTGTTCAACCGAATCCCACACTGTATGGGTAGAACGGCTCTAGAAGCAAGCGGTGTTCACCGATTGCAGCGCTAAGCTGGCGGAGGAAAACATCTTCTTCCCTAGGTGGTCCAGCTTCTTGGATTCCCTATCTGCAGAAGCAGTTGGGAATGTGCCCTTAGAAGAGGAGGCTTGGACCACCAAGCTCTCAGGGGTAGGGTGTTAGGAGAGGAAAAGTGGGTTGCCCGGCAGGACTGTGGCGTTGGGCAATAATCCGGTTCACAGGAGCCCCTGTGTTGGGCTTGGACCAAGTGCACAGAAGGACGTCGGTGAGGGCTTCATTAGAAGGCAGCAGGGGCACCGAAGAGGCCGCTGCAGGTTGAAGTACCTATGTCAAGAGGTTAGTCTGACTGCCACAGCAGGAAGCTCCAGGCCCAAGGCATCAGCCACCACTACTTACGAAGCTCCCTCCTCTGTAGCCACTGTCGGGGAGAGAGCATGCCAAAGTCTGGGGAGGTATCCAAACCACTGGCATCCCCCAGTTCCTCTCGCCAGTCCGGCTCTTCAAGCTGGTCAGCTAAAAGGTCTCCAGACCACTCCCAGTCCCCCTCAACCTCCTCTGGCTGCCAATCAGGGCGGTAGGGAACACCAGGGATGAATAGCGGTACACAAATACCCTCCAGCGCCGGTACTGATATCTAGCGCCGCCGGTCGGGCACCGTGTTCAAGGGGGATCGATGTAGGTTAGGGACACAACCGACGTCGGGGGTCGTCACTGGTATCAACTCCAGGGAAGGTACCATCAGGTCGACAGGCGCAGAGCCGGATCCAGGCCTGGATCCTCGGGGCCCCAAGCAGAGTCCACGGGGCCCGAAGGCGCACCAGCGGAGTCGGACTGCCTAAAAATTACCATGAACCGCTTGATAAAATACTCAAAGATGGTCTGGGGACGCTCCGACAAAGGCAGGAAAGCACGGAGCCGTCCCAGAAGCGGGCTCCTAAGACTGAGCTGGAGAGCGACGGCGCTCTGCTGACTGACAGGGAAAAGGCGAAGAGCAACGATGCTTCTTCACCTTCTTCTTGTGCTTCGACTTTCCCGAGGAGTGCGAAGACTTCGATGACGAATGGTGGTGGCTCCGCGACTGGTCCAGAGACCTTGCTGTCGACCGGGATCTCGAATAATGCAGAGCGGACTGCCGGGCCTCCAAGAGCTTTCGGGACCGATCCCGCAAAGACTTTGGATTCATGGCCCGGCAGTCGGAGCACGAATTCGGGTCGTGGTCGTGCTCCAGGCACCAAAGGCACACGAGGTGCGGATCCAGGATGGACATCAATTTATGACAGGCGTCACAAGACTTGAACCCGGTCTGACGATGGGACATCCCTTGTCCTACCAGAAGTCGAAGATTCCAAAAAGACGTCGACAAAAGTTGAAAAATGTTTAGTCAAAAAGTAAGGGGCAAGCTCTCTCTGAATCTGGGGTAGCTGGCGAGGAAAAAGAAAAAACTGAAGTCAGCGCGCAGGGGGCGGCGTCTAAGTAGACACCGCAACGTCTATCCGGCAACCACGACGCTGATGACGGAAGTGGAGTCGACGGACACAACCTACCGACGTATAGGGGTACTGCTACAGAAAATACTCCTGATCCAATCTGAAGCCTGCGGGTAATTCTAGGGTAAGGAATCTATAACTAATGGTCTCTTTCAAATAGTAAAAATAAAAAGCTGACTAGAAAGTGGTCACGGTAGCTCTCCAGATCCGTGCTGTTGGCGCGGAAATAAAGGAGTTATTGATGGCATTAATGTGGAGCTGATCGATGCCACCTACTGGCCTACAGAGGTTCTGCTCAATATTTTCCAGATCCAGCCTGACTCCTAGGGGATATTTTAAGGTGGGGAATCTGCAGTTAGAAGTCTCTATCGGATTTACTAAGTTGTACTTTGACAGGGCCAACAGTGTCCTTATTCTGAAAAGGGGGGAGAAGAAGAAGGGGGTGGCTCACTGTTTTTATTTCCTGTCCCCCAATGTGGGTAGTAGGTATAGGATTTCATGTCTAGGTGGTTCTGCATCATTGCCCCACCAGAGTAAGCATACTACCCGTGTTGCCCAGACAAGATATCAAGCTCCAGCATGTTGACAAAAGTGTCAGCATCCCCATCCGTATTCAGTCTACTAATCACTAAAAGAGTTAATTATCTCCCTCAGTTTGGGCAGGCACTGCAAAACCATACCAGCACGACACACAGCATTTGTGCCTGTACTTCACAGGCACCTGTTAATCCAATGTTTCACTACCCTCCTTAGCCTTGGTAAGTCGCTCCCAGTTTCATATGAGCCCATGACGCAGTTGCTTCAATATTTAACATGGTGGGTTGCTACTCCGATGCTCCAGCCTAAAGCTGCTACTCTGATGCTCAAGCCTAAAGTTAACCTATCTTATAACAGCCGTCTCCATTGAGGAACCAAAGTGAGCCCACAGCTGCAGCGATACTAACTTATCCTGCGTGTGACAGATGTGGACCGCTGTGTGCTGCATAACTAATGTCGTGCCGAAGTTTAGATAAGGCAATGGGGAGTTAACAACTGGAGCAATTCAGGACCTAGCCTTGAGACAGGACCTAGCCACGTGCACATCATGAAAGTAAGTACCGTGTACAAATACCACTGGGGCAAGATGAATGGCCTGGGGGGAAACATATTTGAAATCTTTGGGAAATAGTGTAACAACGAGTGACTTAAATTAGGACAGTTGGTGCCACAAACGAAAAAATTCAGAAATGGCTGAAAGATAGCCCATAACTGTGCCCAAGGCAGAGCACTGGTGGGCCAAAGAATGTACAAATATTAGGATCTGAGAAAAAGGAATAGATCAGGGATCAATGTTTTTCTATACATACCATGCCATACATTTATCTCTGTGGCAAGCAATTACCGTTTTGATGGACGGACGCCTGGCTGCCAAAATAATATCACAGACTTCGGGAGGAAGGCCATCAACTGACGCCGCTCTGAAAGGATGTTCTTAATCCTAGAAGTTAGTTCGCAGACCGGAGAGGATGGGTGGGGCGGTAAGGAATCTATAACTAACCTATGTTTCTCACGGATATATCGTTACCAAAGGTAAGCAAAGTGTTCATCTGAAAGAAACAGTTAGTTATAGATTCCTTACCTTAGAATCGATGCTCCAGCAATACCAACCCCGGAGGTGGGTCTGCAAACTAAATTTACACCAGAAACTCCTGGAGAACAAAACGACCAAAGAAGCCGTCTCTCCAGACTTCACTATCTAGGCTGTAGAATAGGCTACTGGCTTTCCCTCTTATTTCTCAAATAGAGTTTGAAAGTGTTGCACAGGGCATCACCTCGGGATCCCCCCTTGATCCTCTACCGCCGAAAATCTGGAAAGCATGTGGGCACGAACTATTTCATACTCTCCGGTTGATCTGTAATCAATCCCTTAGCTGCGGCTTCGTCCCCCGACCTTGGAAGCAAGCGCTTATCACCCCGCTACTAAAGAAACCCACGCTAAACCCAGAATGTGTGTCTAATTTCCGCCCCATATCACTCCTGCCTTTCCCGGTGAAGGTGCTTGAACGTTGGGTTAGTAAATGCCTCTCAACCCATCTCGAGCAGCACCACATTCTGGACGAATTCCAATTTGGTTTTCGCCCAGCCCACGGCACGGAAACTGCTGTGCTCACTGCCATGGAGGAGCTTCGAATGCGCGCAGACAGGGGCCAAGCTGTGGCCCTGATTTTATTAGACCTGTCTGCCGCATTCGATACTGTTAATCATGGGATTCTGCTCCAGCGGTTGAGAGAGGCAGGGATCGATGGTTCAGCCCTGATTTGGTTTCACTCCTACCTCAGCGAAAGAAAACAGGCCGTATCACTTCCCCCTTTCCAATCAGTCTTTTCCCCTGTCCCGCACGGTGTTCCCCAGGGTTCCTCTATCAGCCCGATTCTTTTTAATGTCTACTTGAAACCACTGGTCATGTTAATTAAATCACATAACATGACCACAGTAAACTATGCGGACGATACCCAGCTCCTCTTTTCTTGGGAAGGCGAAGATTCCATCCCCTTGCAAGCCTTCCATGATTGTCTAAGAGACACTGCGAGCTGGTTGCACCAGAACTCTCTCCAGTTCAACGCCTCGAAAACCGAGGTACTGTTCTGTCCTGCAAGTCGTATACCCCGCCCTCTGCCCGCTGAGTTCTGGCCCCCGGAAATCTCTAACAACCCACCACCTGTCACCAGTGTTCGCAACCTGGGCGTCATGCTAAATCACCAACTGAGCATGGAAACGTAGGTCTCGAGAACAGTCGCTACCTGCTCTGGCCTTATGCGCTCACTGCGCAAGGTCTTACCTTTGCTACCTTCCTCCGCCAGAGCATTAGTAGTCAGGTGTACTATTCTTAGTCGCCTCGACTACTGTAATGGCCTGCTGCTTGAATCTCCGGCGACTCTACTGGACAGACTCCAACGAGTTCAGTCAGCAGCAGCCAAACTGGCTCTTGGCTGGACCAGGAGATCCTCGGCCACTGCTGCACTGGCCGAGCTGCACTGGTTGCCCTTGAAGCAACGCATTGCCTTCAAGGCCCTCTGCCTGGTCTTTAAGGCATTACATGGTCCAGGACCCAGACCTCTTCAACGTCTGTTCTCTTGGTATACCCCCACCAGAACACTCAGGTCCACAACTGCCTGCCTGGCGAGAGTGCCCAGATGTAAGAAGGCCAGGATGGGGGGAAGATCGTTCAGAGTAGCTGCAGCCAAGCTGTGGAACAGTCTGCCTGTCGACATTCGTCAAATCCCTCATCTCCTCCCCTTCAGGAAACTAATCAAAACATGGCTCTTTCCTCCACCCCTCTAAACATATCAGCCATAGTCCATCCCCCCCCCCCCGTCAATAAACCCCAGGAGTAGCTACCAGCGCCAGGATACCTGCCAGGTGACAGTCGCGCTCTATAAATATTTTAAATAAATAAATAAATAGTGTTTAGAAACCGTGTGCAATGATGCCCAGGTAGCTGCCTGGCAAATGTCATTCACAGGGACTCCTCGTCCCAAAGCAGTAGTGGCTGCTGTCGCCCTGGTGTAATGGGCGCGTAGCCCCACTGGAGCCTCCTTTTATGATAAAGAATAGCAGGCTTTAATACACAAACCGACCCATCTGGAGATGGTCTGCTTGTGTACGGCCCGACCTTTCTTGGTGCTCACGTAGCCAACAAAGAGCTGGTCATCCGCTCAGAACTGTTTGGTGCGATCCAGATTGAAGAAAAGCGCACATTTTGGGTCCAGACGGTGGAGCCTCTCTTCCTCTTTAGAAGGATGCGGAGGCAGAAAGAAGGTGGGCAAAGTGATGGTTTGCCCAATATGAAAGGAGGTGACCACCTTGGGAAGGAAGGATGGTCGAGTTTTTAGGACACCCTTGTCCGGATGTAAAGCCATTGGAACATTCAATAGAAACCAGTTACTCCAGCACATAAACCACCCAGCGTGTATTCTTTCATTCTCTAGAGAGGAAATGTTGTCTTCTCTGGACGCAATTGTACCTGCAAAAGCCTCTGACCCGGATGGCATCCTAGGGGAACTTTTTTGCGTAGGTAGGGAAAACTGGGCTACACATTTCATGATGTTGGCTAACGACATAGCTGGTGGAGGGAGGATCCCTGACCCATGGAAAGGGGCTGAATTAGTACCCATTTTTAAGAAAGGGGACAGGTGGATGCCTTTCAACTACCATCCGATCAGCTTGATCGATTGTGCCCACTAGGTCTTCTGTCGCTCCGTCCTGGCCAAAATCCAGGACATGATGGAGGAGAACGACATCCTCTCTCCACTTCAAGCAGGATTCCGGCGGAAGACCGGCACAATGGATAAAGTATTTCGCTTAGTTATGTAATACTCGAAGGTTGTTTCCTTCATTGATTTAAAAACAGCATTCGACGTTGTGCCCTGGAACTCCTTATGGCGGATGCTTAGGGACATGGAAATGCCTTTGGCGATCCTGGAAATATTCGTTAGGTTGCATGATGGAAACTATGCCCGGGTGAGGTGGGGAAACCAGGGACAACTTACTGAGCCTATCACGATCAAGCGACGGGTCCGCCAGGGATGTGTATTAGCTCCAACACTTTTATCCCTGTACGTCAATCAGGTAGCAGGCTTATTGTGCTCTTTACTAGCTGATTCACCATCTCTGGCGAACCAAAAAATTGCTACATTGCTATTTGCTGACGATACCCTACTGGTTTCCAAACCTCCCATGGGTCTCCAAAAATTTTTAAACCATTTTAAGGCATTTTGTGATGAGAGGGGCTTGGTCATCAACACCACCAAAACCAAGCTAATGATGTTCAACCCGCACAAATCTTTTAAGGGAAACATACTCTTGGATAATGTTCTCCTTGAGAGGGTTAGTTCCTACGAATATTTGGGTATTAAACTATCAGAGGGAATGACTTGGAAGAGACATTTAGAGAGCTTCCTTGAAATGTACCCTCCTTACTGGAGCTTTGAGGAGGGAGCATTGCTTGTGGCACACCAGGCCAGTAGCTCTTGCCCTTAAATTCTACAACTGCAAGGATGTGACCAGTACCCTTTAAGGGGCAGAGCTGTGTGACACAGCACCCTCTAATGAGCTCGTAGCTGTGGAAAACAAGTTCCTTAGGAACTTAATATCCCTTCCTCAAAGTACACCTCTTCTTTCTCTCAAGCTCGATCTGGGCATTAAGCCCATCAACGATCTTGCGAGTCTGCGCACATTACAGTTTTGGCACAGATTGGCCTCAGATTTGGCACAGATTACCCCAGAATTGGCACATTATGCAGCTGCTCTTTGCGAGGTCTCTAGTTTGGACACAACTAATACATTTGGCTGGATTAAACAAGTAAATTCCCTACGGCCTAGTATTGGCTATCAGTCACCCACCTTCATACTCTAGAAGCTAAGTAAAAATCCTGTATTGGGCTTGGGTTGACAAGAACAACTTTCGGAAGAGCCAACCTGGCAGCCTAACAGACGCTTTCACTGATTTGAAATCTAATTGCCACCTAGAAAGCTATTTCGATATTATCAAGGTGCCAGCCGACAGGAAGTAGTACACACAGTTTAGACACGGTAGCTTACCAATTAATGCTTTTTACCAATTCCTGGCAGAATAATAAACTCCAACCTAGGGGTTGTCCTTCCTGTCCATGTCCACATGAATCCATCAGACATGTATTCTTTGCCCGCAAAACATGCGTAAAGCCAAGAAGTAAATGGTTAGCTCCTGTGTGCCGACACCTAGGGACCCAAGGCTCTAAAGACGCCCTACGGATATAAAAATCAGATGCCAGTCCTCTTTTCGCCTGTGCTACTGCAAAATATTTAGGACATTTCCAGGGGATTAGAAGGAGGGTACAGTTAATAGGGTCGAATGGTATGAATGAATAGATAAAACAGATTGTGCGGACCAATTAAGACTGTACTGACTAATTAATGCTGCTATTTCATCCTTTTAAATAATTGTTTTATGGTTGCACTTTATGTATCCTATTCTGTCAATTGTGATTAGTGCTAGTGCCTTGTTCTTAGACTAGGGGCAATCCATTTTTCTGCTTAATGTGCAGTCTATCAACCTGGAAACTAATGTATATACATTTTAATGATGTTGTGAAGCGGCTCAAAGGGAGCGCACATCAAATAGCTCAAGACTGAGTTCAAGTCCCACTGAGGCATTTTGAAGGGGATAGGAGGAACGCGATGAGTAATGCCTTTTAAGAAAGTATTTATAACCGGGACTTGAAGAGAGAAGGCTGATCCGGAAGCCTAAGTAAGGCAGAAATGGCCGAGAGATAGCCCTTGATAGTGCCCAGAGCAGAGCCCTGCTGGGCCAAAGATAGGAGGAACATGAGAACCTCAGAAAGAGGGGCAGAAAGGGGGTCCACAGCCTTTGCTGTGCACCATGTTACAAATTTGTTACATCGGCAGGCGTATACAGTCTTAGTGGAGGGACGCCTGACTGCGAAGATTACATCACAGACTTCGGGAGGCAAGTCGAATTACATCAACTTCCGCCGCTCAATCTCCACGCAAGGAGGTGGAGGCTGGACAGGTTCGGGTGGAAGACCGTCCCCTGCTGCTGCGACAGAAGATCCTACAGAAGAGGCAGACGGATCAGTGGATCGATGGCCAGATGCAGTAGCTCTGGATACAAGTCTCTTTGTGCCCAATCTGGAGCCACAAGAATGACTTGGGCCCAGTCGCTCTTGATCTTCTACAGCAGTCTGGGCAGAAGAAGTATAGACAGAGGCGTACAACAGACCGCAACGCCACTCGCGACGAAAAGCGTCGCCTTGCGAGTGCCAGCTTGGAAATTCCAATGCACAGAATTGCTGACATTGCGTGTTCCCTTCGGTGGCGAATAGATCTAACCAAGGCTCTCCCCATTGACAAAAGAGACCTTGTGCCACATTCGAGGAAAACGCCATTCGTGACCCATCATGCAATGCATAAGTTTGTCCGCCCTGACGTTCAGAGAACCTGCCAGGTGTTGAACCACCATGGATATGCCCTGATGTTCCAGCCATGTCCAGAGGCGGAGGGCCTTTTGACATAGGGTCCACATCCCCACCCCGCCTTGTTTGTAGCAGTACCACATGGCGGTAGTGTTGTTCGCGAACACCTGCACTACTCCTCCCCAGACAGAGGAAAGGAATGCTTTAAGTGCAAGACGGATCGCCCATAGCTCCAGAAGGTTGACGTGGAGCCCGGACTCCGCTGGAGACCAGAGGCCTCTGATCTCCGCCTCTCACATGTGGCCGCCCCATCCCAGCAGTGATGCATCTGTCACCACTGTGAACTCTGGTTGATGAAGGGAGAGGGATCTGCCGTTGACCCAATGCTGGTTCGTGAGAAAACACTGCAATTGGTGTACAGTGCCCTCCGAGATCTGGTTGCAATTGGACAGATTTCCCCAATGTTGCACCCACTGGAACTTCAGGTCCCACTGCAGAGCCTGCATACGCCACCTGGCATGATCCACAAGCAGGATGCAGGAGGCCATCAGGCCCAGTAGCCGGAGGGTCATCCTGACCGAAACCCGGGATAAGGGCTGAAAGATCAGAATCATAGCCTGAATATCCTGGACTCGCTGCTCGGGAGGATTGACCCGAAACCGCGTTGTGTCCAGAACCGCTCCGATAAAAAGGAGCTTCTGAGAGGGAATCAGGTGTGACTTCGGCACTTTGATAGAGAACCCCAGCGAATGCAGGAGGTCGGCCAGTCTGGAGGTGGGAGAAGACTGTCTGGGGCAAGCCATCCTTCAACAACCAGTCGTCGAGATAGGGAAAGACTGGTACCCCTGATCTGAGCAGATGAGCTGCAACCACCGCCATAACTTTCGTGAACACCCGAGGGGTGCTGGTAAGGCCAAAGGGGAGCACCGTAAACTGAAAGTGCTCGTGGCCTACCGTAACCCGCAGGTAACTCCGGTGGAGGAGTTAGCATTCCAAGCTGGCGGCTACCTCTGCGGAGACACTGCTGCCTTTTAATGATGCACTTTCTGTCTTTCTATTGGGCACCTGGTTAAGGCCCAACACAGGGGCTCCTGTGTATAGGAATGTGGCCCGACGCCATCCCCCGACCGACCCCTTTTCCTCTCTCAACACCCCACCCCCAACAGCACTTATTGCGCCGGAGGAGAGTATCATCGACAGCACAAGCGGAGGCGCAATACAGACAGCACAATACCATCACCACAGGGCAACCTGGTGCAGAGACTCTGGACATAATGTCCAACCAACCCCTAGCTAGCGAGGGTCACAGTGAGAAAGCGGAGCCCCACAGGTCATCGCAGCACAGGGTGCGCTATGTACAATGCTCAAGTGCTGGAGAGCCCGCTGAGCTATCATAAATAAGACACATCAACCAGATCACCCCACGGAAAGAATAGCCAAGTGAAGCAGCACATTAATACACACTACCCTGCCTCTCAAGATGGGAAAAACAGACAGGCAACAGACGCGCCGCACTTTTGAAGCAGAAAAATGGCCCAAGATTGCGCAACATGCTCAATCAGACTCTGAACAGGACCCACCTCTGCAGGCAAGTGGGCCACTGGAAGCCACAATTCAGGCCATGCAGCGGAGTCTGCAATCGATCGACGGGAAGATAGACGCTCTCAATATCCGAATGGATAGGATGACTTCCAAGCTAGAAAAACAAGACAGCAGACTCACAGAGCAGCGTATCTCGGGTGCCGAAGACACCATCCAAGAATTGACCTAAAAACAACTAAGTACTAGCCGTCATCCAAGTCAAGAATGAGAACTTGGAGGTGCGGTCACGCCGTAACAACCTGTGCATAATAGGTGTTACCGAATCTACCGACACCGGCCCGGTGGAAAACTATGTGGAAGAAATGCTGAAGGAGTGTCTTTAGCAGTGAGGAACTGTCTGCAGTGTTTGTAGTGGAACGAGCACATAGGCCCTTACAGGCGCAAACCCCCCCCCTCCCCCCGTGCCCCACCATGTCAGATTATAGCTAAACTACTAAACAATAGAGACAGGGATATGGTGTTATGTCGCTCCTGCGAGTGTGGAACTACCAATTTTGATGCCAATGAACAGTCCTTCTACCCTGATTTCAGGGTTGCAGTACAAACAGCATGACGTGAATTTGGGCATGCAAAAAAGAAGCTGCAATCATTGGGCCTGAAATACGCTATGCTGTATCCAACTCGCCTGAGAGTGGAACAGGAAACCTGTCCTATCATACTCAGTACTCCCAAAGCAGCAATGAAGTTCATCAAGAAAATGGGGAGGCCACGGGCTCTCTCCTCGAACGAAGGCACAGATGATCGAGGACCCCTCTTCAAAGAGACAGAACAATATCAACGAACTGTGTAAAGAGAAAATGAAATCATGGGGGAATATAGGCGGACTATATAGACGCTGCAAAGTGACACTATGTTAAAATTCCTAGCTGCACCGCAGAAATGTAGGGAGGGTACATGGGTCAGAGATATGTATGGTTCTCATCCCCATCTAAAAGACTGGGAGCAATGGCCAGGGTCCCACTTATAATATTCCCGGCCCACTTCGTACCACAGAAGGGTAAAGTGATCTTGCGCCTCCCAACGAGGATAGACCCCACCTAATTTGAATGTTTATTTCATGTCACGGTCCTTTACGAATGTATGACATTCTGTTGTCTAAAGGTATTTGTTTTGTGTTGGGTATGGCTTTGGCATGTTCCTTTTGCCAGAGTGGGAGGGGGAGGGTTTGTTATTGTTGATATGTTACAGTCACCCCGGGCACATCTATCTTTACACTACAGCACACTTGAACACAACCAGATTTAAAAAACACCACCCTTTCAGCCAGAAACAACAATGGGATCTTTAAATTATCAATAGAATGCAAACCCTCAATTTAGTCACATGAATGTAAGAGGGCTAAACAACCCCAAGAAGTCCGGCACGTCTTTGCATACCTCGACAGGCACCAGATAGATACTGCGCTCATTCAGGTGACGCACCTTACACCACAAACAGTGACACATGTCAGAACACGATGGGCACAAGAAAGAGTGGTATCCTCATACTCCTCTAACTCAAGGGGGTACTCACTCAGGTCCGTAAGGGACTCCCCTTCACAACTATACACTCCGGAACTGATGACCAAGGGAGATTCGTTATATGGCAAGGGAACTTTAGAGGCACAACACTCACCCTTATAAATGTGTATGGTCTCAATGTGGATGATCCTGAACTTTCCACCACAATATATAATAGGCTATATAGACTACAACCTTCTACAGTTATATGGGGAGGGGGTTTCAATTTCCCACTGGGTACTCAAAGAGAGAATGTCGGACTGGGAACTCAGTGACATCTGGCGGCTTTGGAACCCCGGGAAAACAGAGAGAACATATATGTTGACTGCAAACAATATGTGGTCCCGACCAGACTACTGGCTGGTAACCCATGAGGTGAATAACTGGGCAAGTGGGGTCAAGCACCTGCCCAAAACGCTATCTGAGCATTACCCAGTGCTATTGTCATTGACACTGCCCCCTGAGACCGTTCCAGTGGAGATTGCAGGCCTCGCCCTTAAAGATGCGGTTTTTAGGGGTGAGATAAAGACAGCTATTACACAATACTTCAGGGAAAATGAGGGATCGGTAGATTCAGCGGGGGGTACTGTGGGAAGCTTTCAAGGTCACCATACGGTGCGCATGCATCGGCCTCAGGGCTGGTGTCCTATCCTCACTACATGCTAGAATGTCCCAACTATAAAAAACAGCTGCGAACGTTCGAGAGAGCAACGAAGCTCATCCTAAACCTCAAACACTGGCAGATATTAGAACACATCTTCAAGAGTACACAGAGACAGCGGATCAAGAGGGGGCAGGGGAGGGGGTTCGCTGCCCCAGATTTATACATACTATCTATGTGCCCATGCCCACTCTGCTCACTACTGGTATCATCCCCAAATATACATTGCACACACAGCAATTGAGTCGGACGAAGCGCATCCAACACCCCTCAATGCGTTGCTACCAAACGAGCGCCAAGTGACAAACCTCAAAACTGCAAGTCCGCTAGATAGTGCAATTAGAGCATGGTACCTACTTGCAAAATGGGCAAATAAGACTCCAATATATGCTGCCAAGCTACAGTTACTACAGCACCCCTCTATATCGGTATCTAGAGAAGCAGGAGCGCGGATAACACTACAGGAAGCAGGGATTCGAACCCGGAGAGATTCTTTCCCTGTGGGAGAGTTCATCTCGATAGACAAGTTTGTTGCTAGCCGGAGCGGAAATTTGTGTACCATAGATTGAGGTAGGCGATGAAAGCATTGTATTCCTGCTTCCACCAGGCCCCAACCAAACTGATGTCACTGCAGACCATGTTAGTGAGCGCCGACAGGAAGAACCTGATAACCAAGCTATATAAGGAAACCCAGAAGGAATGCAAGGCCCGAAGCGATACTGCCAGAAAGCGGTGGAACACAGCCTTAGATACACCCCTAACACCAGAGGACTGGGGGTTATGTTGTGGGTTACTAGATAAACTCCCGTCAAATTGCAAACTAAAAATTATTAGTTTTAAATACTTACATCAGGCCTACTATACCCCGAAACAACTTTTTTAATATGGGTTATGTCAAGATTCGAAATCTAAAAGATGTGGGGAGGCGGAGGCAGGTTTCCTCCATCTTGCATGGACTTGCAGCCCAATAGCGTAATACTGGAAACAGATAATACAGATAATTACGGAAATGGTGGGAATCAGAATTCAATGCTCCCCAGATGTCTGTTTACTAGGACTTCTCAAGTCCAGCTCACAGTGCAAACTTGTGGCTGTTGCTCTGTTGTTGGGAAAACACAGAATATCTATTTGCTGGGGTGGGTGAAAAAGGTACCAAAACAGAAGAAGTGGATGCGAGATCTGGTCCACAGCACAACACAGCTCGAAACATACGCAGAAGAACTGCCTGAAGCATCAAAACCGATAGACTTTTGGTCCCCATACGTGTTGTAACGGTTATCTGCCAATAGGGGAACAGAAGACTGATAGTAAAGTATTTTCCCAATGTGGGGAGCAGCTTAACATCAACAGAAGGTTGTGTTGCACTCATGTCAAGGTCTATATTGAGTAGGATTTCTTGCAGCTGTTTTCTGAATAGGGGTGATAGTTCCTTTGTTTATGTTTCTTCAAGGGGGGGAAAGTATTGAGATGTAATACACATGTTACATACGTCTACAACGCAAGCATATGTATATTTAAATGTAAATTGTACTGACATATGTACCTGTTATATGAAACACTTAATAAAAAAAAAAGTAATTGAATTCGTCTTGGTGAGTTAACTACTCTGAAACAGAAATTTGGCAGCAGATAGACAATGTTGTTGGGTCTGTGGGAGCCTTCTATACAGTTGACAATCGGTCCATGCTTCGACAAATCTACTCGCCCACTCGCTATGGCGAGTTGGATTTTATGAAGGCAAACTATATTTCAGCCCTACTCGCCCCTTCTAGTGAGCTCACAAACAGGTGTTCTGTTTACACTTACAAAGTGAAGAATGCAATATGCCTTTAAATCTTTTTACATTTTTATCTTGTCACATTTATTCTGTGCTCACAGACAGAGGTCAAAAGTCAGTTTACATCTAAAATTGCTTTTCTTTCTCTGACTGCAAAGTTCGAGGGTTTTGTAAAGTCAACTGTCTGACAAACATAATGTGCAAAAAGTGTGAAATTAAATGCTGTAGTATGCCATGTTGTATTCTAATGCTCATTTAAATAGCTACAAAGTGAACGATATAAACATTTAGAAATACATTTCACTGGTAACGAAAGCCCTTGTTTTGTAATTCTGTGTGATTGAAAATAAACATCTTTTAAAAGGGTGAAAAAGATCAGAACACTTGACTTGGTGAAATGCAAATTATAAATACGTTTGCTGAAACCCAATGTAGTATCCTGATCTTCTCAATGTTTAGTCTTTCCTTTGTATTCTGTGCCCTGCTGATCTGCCATTGTGTGAGTAATGTCATGGGATGTTCCTGTGTGTCTGGGTGAGTGAAATGTCCGTTGGTGTGTGTGGGCTGAGCAGCTGGGATGCTGCTCCCAGTGGGGCTGCTACAACTACCTTATAATCTACAAATCCTGCAACAAATTACTCAAGATTGAACTGAGGAATCAAATACCTTTTGGATTCACCATCAACTCTGCCTACCCCCTTCGTACTTTATTACACCCAATTTACACAGCTTGTTTATACACTATATAATTTTACAGGTAAAACTGCATGTTAGTGGGAACATTTGTGGCCATTGCAATGGAAATGTGCTGTCTGTAAATGACACTGCACTGTGACCTCATGCTTTAGTAATATATATATATATTAAAAATTAGTTTTGTTTTTAAAGATGAACTGAGAAACATTCCTGCCTCTGCCCTGATGGCAATGGTATTAATGAGCAAAGAGGCGAGTCAGGGGTCATGTGTACAATGTATTTGAGCTAGACTCATGCATGGAGCAAACATTTAGTCTATTAAATCCCAAAATGTTTTTATGTACTGCAGGCATGTTGGATTCACCCTTTGAAAGGTCCTCTCATATGTGATAATGAAGAAAAAGGTGGCTCTGCAAAATAAAATATTTGCCTGGGATGACATAACAAGACCAGTTTATAGGTCAAGTACATTACAGTTAGGTTGAGTAGATTATTCAAGTTACTAGACGGTCTTGTAAAATTTTAATAATTTTTCGAGGCCTGAGGTATTTCTGAACAGACTGGCTCTATAGTGGGGTTGATGGGGGGCATGTGGAAGAATGGGTGGTAAAACCAGGTTGCCCTCCCTTTTAGTTGAGGTCTCAAAAACAGGTGAAAACTGTAATCTTCTATTTTAGTGCACATCTCTCAACTGTGGGGCTCTGCACTATCCCACTCATTTTCAACAACTACATGCTGTCACTGCTGGGAGTAGTCAAAGGATATATGATGGTTTTCCACTTGTACTTCAATGACACCCAGCTTACGGTACATCTTGGAGAAGGAAGTGATAGAAAGGTTAACTATGCATAGGTTAAGGTAGTAAAGAAAAGGAATCATATCCCATAATGGTGCCAAAATGTAGGTCCTGCAGTTAGGAGCAGCAGCTCCATTAAGGCTCCCATTTGCCTGGCCAGACGTGCAATGACCTTAGATAAAATAATTAGTTAAAAAAAAATTCAATTGACATTTACATGGTTTAAAAACTCAATGGACAATATAATAAGTGAAGTGTCTAGAGACTGCATGGAATAGTGATGAGTACTAGAAATATTGTGCCTTTCTCAGAGTCTCCATGAAGGGCTAGCTTGAGCATATAGTAATTTCATACATGTTGGACTATACAAATATGGTTTATGCAGGGCTCCAAGTCAAATCAAATCAAAATACTTTATTCGGCTTTATAAAAAAAAAGCCATAAAAGTTGCACAAAATTATAACACAATTTTTAAAATGCACTTCATATCGTTAAAAAGTATTCATTAATCCAATAGAATACAGTAAGGTTAGAATATCTACATCTGACACATGATTATAGAGAGTGAACAGGGCACACAATGCAAATCATATCATCCAAAAGTAATAAATTGATCAACTAGAATACAGTAGGGTTAAAATATCTACATCTGATACAAAATTATGAAGGATAAATAGGGCACCAGCAGACATTATACAAAATACAAAGGCAAGAAATAGAGATATCGGGCCATAAAATGACTATCAGTTCACCATACAGATGCTGGATCGCAAGGCAGACTTTAAAAAGCCTACTACAAATGGTGTACATTCCGGTTTCAACAATTGTAGGTAAATAGGGCAGGACGTACCTGAATAAAATTCAGCTTCTTTAAAAGGGGGATTAAAAAGTATCTACAAGGAACATTATAAAAATTACAAAAAAACAAAGTGCAGCAAATCCTGTGGAGACACTCCGTCGCAGCCACAGGGTGCTAGCACCTGTCCCCTACAGCTCCCCTTTGGGACAGCTAAAAGCAAATGAAAACAATCTAAACAAAACCTGACCAATAAAAACTGCTCGTGTGTAGATAAAAGCCACAAAAGATACGGTTCCATAGAGGGATGGTTTTGAGCATCACATTTACGAACACTGTTTTTTCCCAGTTCAATGTGATCTCTATCCAGTTTTTAATTGTCATAAAAGTCTTCTTGACATAACCCACATCCTCTCTGGTAATAAGATCAGGTTTAAAAATATCTCAGGCCGCCCCAACTCTTCAAAACAGCCCTTAATACATTGTAACCACGGGATTCGTAGCATGAAATCCACTTAGAACATCCTTTAGAATCTGATGGTTAAGAGCTAGATCATCATTCAACCAGCAATTGAGCCAGAGCAACAGGGGGTGCATAGCCAGATTATCACTGATATAAGGCAATCCCACTTCTTCGTGGACCACCATGTTGGCACTCCATGGAGGCGTTTTAAAAATTGTTCCCCACCACCTGTATGGCATCCGTTGTAGTATAGCCCCATAGTCCACTCCCATAACTCGCAATGGCGATACTTTTCGAGTGGTATAACTTCAAAATTGCCGCCACTGGGAGCTTACCCATTTTGGTGGAAAAGTTGAAATTTGCTGTATTGGCCCTTGTAACCTCCCCATAGTCCGCTGGATAAGAGGCCCACAATTCAATTTATCATCCAGCAAGACACCCAAATAAGCTACATGTCGTTGTCCAGGGCACCTTTTCGTTACCCACTTTAAATGGATACTCCTTCTTCAGGCGCATCCCGACCTGCATGATGTAAGATTTAGAGTTATTAATTTCTAGGTCGCGGTCCTCCATAAAGCTCCGAAAGGTGTCAAGAAGGGTCTGCAAGCCCTTTGCTGTTCTAGCAATAAGGACAGCGTCGTCCGCATAAAGCAAGACGGGCGAACCCCGACGACCCACATAAGGAAAGCCAGCCCCTGGTTTTACCAGCGTCTTGTATAAGTCATTTATATATAAATTAAATAAAAACGGGGCCAAAATGCAGCCCTGCCGCACACGCCTCTCAATGTTAAAGTCCCTGGAGACACGGAGATGCTCGGCATATCTGATGTTAGCCTTAGTAACCCTATGCAGATCCTCGAGGAATCCAACCAAGTTATTCTCCACCCCCATGGCCCTCATGGATTGCCACAATTTCCCCCGATTGACACAGTCAAAAGCGGAGGATATATCCATGAAGGCCATGTAGAGCGTACCCTGACGGGCGATTGTGTACTTCCCCAGGAACAAGTATAGTTTAAGGCATTGGGCTACAGTGGAATGCCCCGAGCGGAACCCGTATTGAATGTCTGCGATTATCGCGTTCTCCTCCGCCCAGGAGGCTAATCTTTTCAAGATAACCCCACCAACTGCCTTTACCACAGAATCAAGGAGGGAGATCGGTCTATAGCAGAAAGCGCTACTACAGTCCCCCTTCTTGAAGACCGGTACAATTGTTGAAATGCCCCAGGACTCCGGACAACCGACCCTGGCCGCCGTGTTGATCACGGCCGCCAGGACCGGTAATCAAAAGTGAGAATTAGATTTAAAAAGGTCTGGCGGGATACCATTCCGGGCCTGGGGCTTTATTACCGGATAGCCCTATGATGCCCAACTCCACCTCTTTCTGTTCAAATATTATCATGACATACATATTGGTCCTTGCTCGGGGTTGTTCCGATAGCGTCGCAGCCTTAAAGATAGTTGTAAAATGTGCCACCCATTCATCCTCGGTTATATCTGTGCCCATTTCTCTGTCCCTTGACTTCTCAAAAAGGGGGCGGTTAATAATACCCCAAAATCTAGAACTACTTGCTAGAGTACTAGGCTCCAGTAGTTCTCGCCAGGTTTCCTCCTTCAATTCTCTCTTCCTAGAAGCCAGTGCCTGCTTATATACGAGACGTTGGGCACTTTTCAGCGGTTAGTCTCTCGGTATGGTTTTTAAGGCTTCCTTTAAAAGTCTTGCAGCCTTAGAACAGGAGGTGTCAAACCCTCTAGGTTCAGAGGACGAAGGGGCACTTAACAAAATCCCTACCTTAGAAATAATACCATCAAAAGTGTTAAGGACTCCCCCTGGACAGATGTCGGGAGACACACAAAATGCAATCTCAACTGCGCATTTAGCTTTCACCTCACTTTAAAATAAATCTGGGGCAACCTGTGACCACTCTATTCTACGCCTACCATCTGTAGAACTCATCCTACCCGTCACCGGAACCCTGTCTTGGCTCGACAACAGACCCCCCTCCCAGAAATGCACAGGTGGGATTATGATCACTGAATGCACTGTCTAGAATTGCAAACCTCTGAAAGTTTTTCTGCAGACCAGCTGAGATCAAAATATGGTCAATAAAAGAGCCCTTATATCGACCTTTGAACGAGGGTACAAGCTGTTTACTAAGCGGAGCAGAAAATGCCATTGAGGGAAGCAGGTCAAAATTATTAAGCAAACTGCTAAGGGCGGCACTTATCCTGAGCTGCAACGGCATCTACATATAGGCGAAGAGTCACTTTCACTTACCGCTTGCTCCTGAGGCTTCTGCTTGCTGCGGACCCGTTGGAGTGTCCCCGACTGTCTTGAGGCCTTCGCGGAGCTGGGACCAGGGTCTCGAGTACGGAGAGTGGCCGGCCGCGAATGCAACAACAGCGGCCTCTGGTGGTGGTGCGGACTCGGCCGGAGGAAACTGAAGACCTGATTGCCGAGGGCGACAGTGCCAACCCAGCCCAACTGGCGGAGAACCATGTGGGGAGTGTGATGCAGCTGGGTCGAGGGAGGTGCACGATTCTTAGCCCCCCGTTCCGGTGTTGTATCCGGGCCCATTACCGACTTTGCCCGGAGTCAGCGTGCTGCCCCCAGGTGCGGCGGAGTTTTTAGCCCTTTGGTTACTCTCCACTGAGAACCCTGCCTTGGCCTGTGAGATTCCCGTTGTGAATCCTGTTCCTCCCTGATGTGTGACCCGTTCCCGAGGTGAGGTGGAGAAGGCCGAGGCCGGAGCAGCTACGATGGCGGAGAGCACCCTCGTGCGCACACCTCACCCGGGCAGAGAAGCCGTTCTGCGAGAGAGTCCAGGGGTCTGGCGACACGAGAGAGAGCCCACGTCCAGAGATGTTTTGGCTGCGTTAACAACTCTGCATAAGACCCTGATCCGGGACGCCCGGGATCTGGGAAGGAGGATGGCCGCCATTGTTGTCCCACCGCTCCACATGGGTAGGGATGAATCACGAGGAAGCGCCGATGTGCCCGCCTTTGCGTCAGTGATGAACGTTCCAGCTGCGCCTACGTTTGTGGAGACGCCGATAGACCCGGTCCGTGTCATCGCTTTCGATTGCTCTGTTGTGTTTGGGAGTGACTCGTCGGGGTCTTCATCTGTACGGCGGCGGAAGAAACGACATCGATCCATAGTTTGGGTTGCCCCGGTGGCGCCTCAACAATTGTCGGATTGTGTGTCTTTCTCCTCCTGGCTGGTGAGACTGTGTTCAGCCTGGGGGATGTTTCCGGCATCGGTGCTGCCACATACGGAGTTCTGCCATGCGTACTTGACTGAGATTTGGGGGTCACGATCCCATGGAGTATTGGCGCTTCTCGGACCGCCCGGTTCGGTTGGACCCGCCACACTGTACTGTATGCCGATTGATGAATGGCCGTATGTGGGTACTATTGATAGAGAAGGCCAGGGATGATATCGTTTAGGATATGATGGAACACATTGTTGGCTGACGGTGTTTTGGAGGGACACTCCGCGGGGATGTTACCGATTGACTTTATGATTCTTGCTTACTGTGGCTCTTCTGACTTTGCTTCTGATGTATATTGTGCGCGATAGGTGAGGGGGGGGGGGTGGCCTGCTCGATGGCCCTTCTCCATATTTTTTTCCTTTCTTTTTCTTCCTCTTTCTTCTATATTTCGGGTCTCTTTTTAGGGCGATAGGCATGCTGCTGGGGGGGGTAGGCCGTAGCCTTCTGCAGGGGTGCAGCGTGGGGGGTAGGGGGAAGAGGGTTGTTTATTTGTCCTTTCTTTGTCTCTATGGCCCTTTGCTTTTTCTAGGTGTCGTCGTCTTCATGTTTCCTACAATCTGTTTTGTTTTTAAGGGCTGAGGTGCTAATTCGACATGACGTGTATGTGTTGTTTACATTTATCCTGATTCGTCTGCCTTGCCCCCGTGTCCTTCAGTGTATTCACACTTATTGCGGGGTTCTGTTTCATGTTGCTATTGTAGGATCATGTGTGACCGTCTGGCACTTCTTCTGATATTTTTTTGTTTTATTTCTCTTCATTGTAAAATTGACCTTCTTACATCCTGTTTATTACGCTATACGCTTAAATACAAGTCATATCCTGGTTACTTCTCTGAACCGGCTTCTGGACCGCTGTTTCTTTTATATTGCTCTGCTTACCCTACGACTTGATCAGCGGCCGGCCGGGGTGGTTGTAGGCCCATGCTTGTATTGCTGTGAAGTGATAATAAAGGTCTTATAAAAAAAAAAAACTGCTAAGGGCTTCCCCCTGTGCAGAGTGCTCAAAATGAAAGCCCCGCATCCTTGCACACACCAGCTCTTTCATGCAGGTGGTTGCCGGGTCACCACAAGGGTGGATGTTAAAACCTCCCATTACCATAAGGCTGTTTGTGACTGGACCACACATCTTCCTTAGAAGGGTGCTTAACTGGGCAATTTTACACTCCCCCTGTAAGGCCGTGGTATTATAGAAATGAATAATTCCCAGGCTATTCTTTCCTCTCTTCAGGATGATTGCTTAGATATCTTTGTTATAAACTGAGAATTGCTGGATTTGCAGGTCACTGACAATGCTATAAATATGGCTAAGCCACCACTAGCTCTACCATGCACGGACGGTAAGGCAGGGACAAAAACGGCTTTATAACCCTCCAACGATAAGTTGCAGTCAACCAGCCAAGTCTCCTGTAGACAAACCACAGAAAACTGCCTGATAAACTGCAACCACATAGGGTCCTGAATTTTCCCTGCTAGACCTGCAATATTCCACAACAGAACATTATATGTTTCCAAATTAAGCTGCTTTACGGGGGCTCCCACCAATAGTGATACCTGCTGCCTAGTGCTATACCTCCCTAGCTCCTCCATACCACCAGGCACAGTATTTTTGGTGGTTGGACAAAGGTCCTCCTGCCGTTGGGATAATTCTCCTGCTGCCTCAGGCCTCAAATGTAGTCAGTCACACTCTTCCAACCTAGAGAGGGCTGAAAATCTATTTGAGAGCTCCAGCCGGGGTACCGACTGGTGCCCATCAGGTCGCCCTACACCTCCAAGTTGTAAAGAAGGCCCTGCCCCCCCACACCACTGAAGATCTTTGAGCCGGTCCATTAAAAGGCAAATTTGAATTCAACCGACTTCTGGGGTCCACTTTATAGAAGAAACCCAGAGGGAGAGTCTTTATACCATAATCTCTAATGGTGGAATTAAGGTAAACATCCTGTAGGATTCTATCCACAAGGTGACTGCTATTAAAATTCACAATGATACAGTCGCCCTCTTCGTTTTTCCTCGAGCTCCCTATCCACCCTACTCGACGCACCATAATGATGTTACGTACCACCATTGGTCCCATGGAGGTATTACTTGATATCCAATGGGTTACCTTGTTTCTAAGTTGAGTAAAATTTTTCCTGTGATCCGTGGGGGAGTGGCAGGACATTTGTCAGATTCACTAGGAGGGGCGTAGATTGAGGTGGAAGGTCGACAACTGCTAAGTTATGAATGTCAGAAATGGGGGGTCCCTGATGATCAGCCAGGGCTCTACCTGTCCTCTGAAGAGCCTGACCCTGCCCAGTAATTGGTCGATCCCCAATGGTATCTAATCTAGCACTTACACAGTCAGCTAACCTACCTAAATCATCTGCAACCACATTGGCGCTACAGTGTTGAGTACTATTGGGGGGGGGGGCTGACTGCTGCTTCTACAGGTGGAAGAATAGGGCATGGCGTCACAGAAACTAAATTCAGATTTGAAGGCACTGGATTGGGGATATGTGAGGACCTAAATGCTTGTTTTGTTCTGCCAAGATCTTCGCGATGCGATTCAGTTTGTCTACAATCGGACTCAGCCTATCATCCAACATACAGCTCATGGTAGATTTAAAGGCCTCCAACATATCCTGATTAACTATAATATCCATTAAATGAACACCTGCCTTATTTTTGAGGACCGGTTTCGAGGGTACATTTAATTTTTTTTTTTTAGTCTGCCTACCTATTGGCTTAGACTTTCTTTTAGCACTCCCGCTAGACCTGAGGGCCCCCTTATTATTTCCTAAGGGGCCCGCATTACCGGGTGCTTCCTGAGGCACATGATTCAAAGTGCCATCAGGACCCTGAGTCCCCAGTGTGGGGGCTGATGCACCACTCTCTTTGTTTGCAATAATTACAGCAGGAGAAAGTACTCTGCGAGGAGCACCCTGCGTATGTGATTGAACTTCAATTATCTGGGAGTTATTGCTAGACTCAGGGGATGATAGGGTACTCAGGGAATCAATTTCGTTCTCCCTTAATGAAGTAACGCCCCCCCCCATAAGAGATAGTATACCTTTAGAGGGCGATCTAGACAAAAGCCTATTTACTAGTTCAATTTCCCTATCGATGACAGAAGCAGTTCTTATCAAAAAGTCATCCATAATTGTAACATTAGCCCTAGTGGCAACCCTCGCCCCCTCTTGGCATACTTGAGTCTTCCTTCTCCCCATAATGCATGCACACTAGGGGTATACCTCCCTGCACCTGCTGAAGATGAAAGCCCAAACACTAATACACTCAACACTAATACAATGCCAAACTACCTAAAATATAAGCCTAACACCACTAAATGAGCTGCAACACACCTCTGCAGACACCCCACTCAAAAAGTCAACAAATCAAGAGTCCAGACCACAAAAAGGTCTCACCATGAGTTGCTACAAGTGGGAATCAAGAGGGTGGGCCCGGCCCGGTCGTCTCCGGCCCTTGACGGGCAAGGACGAGCCCAAAGCCCGGGCGCCACCCGCGCTGCGGGAGCCCTGACCCCTTTTCTGCGCCCCCTGGCGCTGCAGACGGCAGTACGCGGCGTGCGCGCCGCTAAGGCTGCCGGTAAATGAAGTCCTCCCCAGCTTATCAAAACTCACAATAACATGAATCGATTTAATTTTACAGGCCCGGTCCACGGATGCTTCAGCACATGGAGGTAAGAATTTTGCATTACAACTGTATGTAGATACTGTGGCCCATAAAGCAAGGACAGAAAACACTCAGCAGGCGAATGAGTTTGAATGATGGTGCAAGTCAGGGGGCAAGATTTGAATGAGCTTCTATGAAAGATATTGGTCTAGGATAAAAAGAAAGGTAATGTTACTTGTAACCCTAGTTCTGCATTGTAAGTAAGCAACATTTCCTTTTGCATTTTAGGAATATCACTAACAGTCAAAAACGTAGACTAGAGTAACAAGGATCTCCCCACTGCGCAGTTGACAATGTAAGAAGTAAAGCATTTCTAATGAAGCATGCAATTTAGTGGTGATGAGCTTTGGGTAGGCCTAATTAAATAAATTGTGCAGAGTTGCCTGACCCACTAATGTATCTGCTTGACAGTCTTCGTCAAGACAGTAATGTCTAGTGGATGTATGAATAGATCTCCAAGTTGCTGCCTTACATATTTCCGAAAGAGGAACATTCTTTACCCAGGCAGCGTATGCTGCCTCTCCTCTCATGTAGTGTGCTTTAGGTTTACCACTGGAGGCTTGTTTGGTAATTGGTAACAACATATAATACCGAATACAAGCCACTGAGTAATTGTATTCTTGGAGGATGATAAACTTCTGCAAAATGGACAATAATTTACAAAAGGTGACTCACCTCATCTGTCTATTGGTTTTAGTGTTATCTAAATAAAACTTCCACATCCTTTTTAAATCTAGTAAATGTAGAGTTCTCTCCTCTGGAGATGATGGATTGGGGAAAATAAGGGAAGAGAAGTAGCTTGATTTGTGTGAAGGACTGATACAACTTTGGGCAGAAAAGAAGCGTATGTACTTAATACAACACATGTTGTGATGGAAAATTAAACAGGGTTCTATGGCAGATAAAGCATGCAACTGACTCACCCTTCTTGCCCATGTAATGGTAACTACAAAAGCAACTGTCCAAGAAAGATGCAACAATGGGGAAACATGAATAGGCTCAAAGAGAAGTGGCATTAGTATAGAAAGGACTAGGATTTCGCTCCCATGGATGTGCGGTCCTCTTGACTGGTGTTTTTTTTAGCACCTTCAAAAAGTATTTGATCAATTAAATTTTAAAGGATGATCTTCAATTCAGTCACTTACAATAAGCTGTGATGGAGACTAAGTGAACCTTGATATATGAAACTTGTAAGTTATCGCATGCCAAATGTAAGAGGTAAGGAAGAATACCCTTCTACTAAGAGGATCATCGTTATTGTTAATGCAACAAAATACAATTTTTTTCCATTTAAAAGCAAAAGAGCTCCTGATAGATAGTCTTTTTGCTTCCTTAAGAATGTTCGTACAGTCTGATGATAGATTTATAGATGAAAATGTTTACATTTTTATTAAATATACTTAATAAAAGACCTTTGCATATGAAAAACACAACAAAATGTGTCTTATAAATACAATCAAAAAGGCATTTTAAAACCCATCGTGAAATACTGTCTTACTATCAGTGCTGACAGCAATTTTACACTGATGGCATAACATTCATTTAACTGTTTTTTTGTTGCAGTTTGTTAGCCGCTAGTGATGCCGTAGAATTTGTCATTGCTCAATCACACAGATATACATACTGTATCACTTCAGAAGCCAGTCTGCCAAGTTCAAGGGTTGTACATTGGGGTAGAGGATCTGTGCCCCCAATTCTGGTAAGCAACTTGTGGTTGCATGGTAGAAACCACCATTATCTCGGGCATTTTTGAGATATGAGAATCATGGTTGTAGAAAATCTTTTGAACTTCAAGATGACTGATGGTATTAGTGGTATGGAGGAAAATCGGTCTGAAATCTCTCTGAATAGGTCAACAAAAAAGAATTGCCCAATGACTTTGGGTTGCACATTCGGAGTCCGTAGTTTGGGTATTTTGTTTTGTTGCAAACAAGTCTATTTCTGGGAAACCTTGAAAGACAGAGTGTAAAATGTCATTGTTGAGCTCACATGTGTGGTTTGTATAAAAATGCCTGCCAAGTAGATCTGATTCGTGATTTTCGACACCTGGCAGGTGCACTGCGTGTTGAGTCAGATTGCTCACCAGAACCCAATGTCGGATAACCTGAGCTTCTAATGACAACGTCCATGATCTTGTCCCTTCCTGTTATTGAAATAGCACATTGTTGTTGTATTGTACAGCTATACTGGAACTCTATGGCTAATGCTGGTAGAAAAGCTCTGATGGTAAGATAGATTGCCTTAAGCTTGAGAACACTGATGTAGTCAAGCTGTTGTTGTGGAGACCACTGAACCTGAATTGTGAGATTGTCTAAATGTGCTCCCCATCCAATGAGAGAAATATTGGTCCCTATTGCGTGCATTAGAAGATTGGGGTGGAATGACTCTCGAATAAATGTTCTCTGTTGAGCCACCACCGAAAAAGACTATTGTGTCTGTTGGTTTAAAGAGATTATGTCTCCCCAATCTCCCTGATCCTGTGAACATTAATCTTCCAAACATTGTTGTAGTGGTCTCATGTTGAGACTGGCGCTAGGCACCAGAAAATTGCAAGAGGCCATTGATCACAGCCAACAGTGACTTTTCTCACTGCTGTTTTTGTGGCATATAATAACCAGTGACGGCTTTTTAAAATGGAATACACTCTTTCCTCTGAAGCAGACACTTCTCATTTGATGGTATTGAGAGAAGTTCCCAGATAGTACCAAATCTGAAGAAGACGTGGTCAATTTTTTTTAATTCACACATGAGCCCTCAATGGTCTAATAATTCACAAAGTAGTCAAGGTCCTTTTGTGCTTGGCACGCTTTCTGGGCCTTTATCAGACATCTGAGTATGGATAGACAACAATCCTTTTTCTGTGAGGAAATCTGCAACCAAGGCCACGCATTTTGGGAATGTTCTTGGGGCTGACTTGAGGGTCAATAGTAGGACTCTGTACTGATGGTGGGCTTTGCAGACAAGAAATCTAAGATTCTCTGTGTTTTACTGCAATTGGAATATAGAAATAAGCATCCTGAGGATCAGATTCACAGAGGACATCCAGTCTCTTTTCATGAGCTCCACATACATCGGTTACACGACTTATATTCTGAATTTTTGCTATTTGACGTACCTGTTGGCTAGCCTCATGTGTATTATGGATCAAAAGTCTTTTTTTTTTAAACTCTTTTTATTCATGTTTTTGTTATGGCATCACATACAGAAACAGAAAAAACAACTTGGAATACTCCTTCTACCCTCACCCACCAACAAGACACCAGCCAACCGGATCAGACGGAATGGTTACTCCGGTATAAAGTGTCTTTCGCTTCCCCTTTAGTCCTTCACCTGGTCCAGGGGGAGGGAGGAGTGCTGGGGGGATGGGAGTCCACAGCATGCTCTGTCTCCTCCCCATGTGTCAAGACCACCTTAGGGCCCTGTCTCCACTGCGAGGACCAGTTCCCTTGCTCCAGGGATAATCCACATATCCCCTGTCTTCCATTAGGCCTTACCAAGGTCCCCATATCTTGGTGAATTTACGTGAGCATGCACTGGCCTTATATATTTGCTGCTCAGCTATCATGCACCAATCCATATTCGCTTTCCACCTGTTCACCGTTGGGACCTTTGCTACCGCCCATAGTTAAATGATGAGGCCTCTCAAAGGCAACCATTAGGGCGATGTTGCAGAATTAGAGTGTATATCTGAACAAGGTTTCCCCACCCCCGCCCCCGCCCACTCCCCCTCAAATTCCCAAAAGCACCACTAAACCTCCTTTTCCTGGTTGTGATGGAGGAACCTGGTCCATTACATGTTTCTGGAGAAGTGATAATATTTCTACTTGAAGCTGGTGTATTTGATGTTGTAGCGCTCTTTTTGGTGGAAACACAACAGGTAGAGACTTGAACTGGATATTGTAACTGCTCTGCACAATTTGTTAGACCCATCTCTCCATTGTGATTTTCATCCACTCTTACAGATGTTTTGTCACACTAATTCCTACTGGAGTTGTGCACAGAGAAGACGGAATTCTGGATTCATTGTTTGTTGTTTGGAAGGCAAACTGTATCCGTAATTGAGTCTCTGAAAGATTGCTGTGGCTGTTGAAGTTTGCCACAAGTCTATGTGCGAGAATTCTGAAGTTGAAACTGTTGTGATTGATGTCTCTGTGATTGGAGGTTGTAAGGCCATAGAAGCATTGGAACTCTATAAATTGTCTTGTGTCTCTGCGGCTAAACTGGGAACCATAAAATCTTTTCTTTTCCTCCAGGCCTACCGCTTTTAGAGTTGCTAACTACTATTTTATCCTCTCCAATTCCTTATCTGTATGACGACCAAAGAGAACAGTGCCTCATTATCTTTAGTTGTGCAATAGGCTTTACAGAAGTTAGGGCCAACCATGATGCATGTCTTAGCGCAATGCCATGGCAAAAATGTGTGACCGCCAGATATACTGCATCAATGATTGCACTTATCACTTGACTTGAGACAAGCTGTCCTTTTACTTAGAATTTTGAGTAAGTCCCATTTCCCATTTTTCGGAAACTCTTCAGCAAAGGTAACTAAAGTTTTCCCACTGAGACCGAAGATATCTGCCACGAAGTGCAGAGTCACTCGTTGTTTCGAGAACTCTATCTGCAGAACCACAGACTTTCGTCTCCACTGCATCCATATTTTACATCTTGCCTACGCAACGCGCATGCGCTGCATAGGAGACCTTTAGTCACATACTCGTGCTTGTGGCGGAATAGAGCTTGCAGGAGTGCGCAGAGGCGCGCCACAAGAAGGATAATGTGCTTTGAAAAAGAGCAGACTGCTCTCCCCAGCGTGTGCGCACCACTCGCGAGTGCACCCCTCCTCCTCTCTCTCTCTCTCGCTGCAGCATGCACGCCTTTTTTTTTGTTCAAACCTTCAGCGCGAGGCGCACACGTTTGTTCACATTTGCTTCAAAGTAAAAAACAAACACACATTATGACGTTATAGGCAGTTCTTGTTTAAAATGATATAAACCAAATGTAATCTTGATACTGTTATGTGCGCTCCTAAAAATACCACACATTTACAAATAATTGTCATTCATTGAATGTACTGTCCTTGAAGAACTGACCAAGCAGTGCCATCCTAAGGAGAATATATCTCTGCCCAAAAATAATAATTTGCCATTCCCTCAACTGTGATTTTATTTTTACCCAACTTTGTAATAAATGTTTCTCGCCTTTGCTGTACTGACCATGGACCATTTTCCCATTCAGTGTTACAATGCACACATTTATCATCAGGTTTTACTTGACTTTCAATTTTAAGCTGCCTCGGTTGGTATTGAGCCATTGTGAGTTCCGTTAACAAGTGAGTAGGGAAACTTGCACTCACAATTTATCCTGCAAATGATTTGATCTAGATGGGAGACTCACAACCTATTACAAAGTCTTCCTCATGGCATCCGTTATCTACATGTTGATGACCCACTCTGGTGACAGATGCCTTGAAGCCTGTTCCATTTGTCTTTGTTATCTCCACATCACCTTCTCCTCCCCAACCCCCAGGGTGCAGTTCACATTGGATAATCCTCCTACAGAAGTCCCTCAGAGGTAGGCACATTGTGTGGAAGCTTTTGCATACAGGCATCCTTTTCAGAGGGTGGCCCTCAAAGAGCCAGTTTAGACCTAGACACCCAGGATGATATTAGTAATGGAAGTAATCCAATAATCTGCACTGAAAACAATGCATTCTTGGTCCAAAGCATTTCGAACGATTATGAAAATAAACAGTGCAATGTGTACTGCTTGTATTTGATGATAAAATAAAGGGTCAACAAAATCCTTTTCGGAGGGTGGGGTGAGCTTGCTCTAACGTTGTGGGTTCACTGTCTTTCACTCAGGGGACCTATCCTGTGGTTGAATTTCTTCTGGTCCTGAATAGTCATAATAAAACACATTTAAAGACACTTCCCTTATTTGAACTTGTGCACGGCGAACCAGGTACCATAGATCAGATGTATGAGTGCTGCCTCTGTTTACCAAATCCCCCATCTTTCTTTGCAGTATGTTTTATGTGTCTGTATGTGGGGGTCATTTGGCTTCTCTGTTTTGAGGCTATGATGTGTTACAGTGCAACTAAGGTGAAACTTTCAGCTCCCCTCCCCAAGTTGTTAACACTGGTTTGTCGCATATCTGGACGCAAGTCAGGCAGCGAACATCATGGCTTCTAGCACCACTCAGAAGAAGGGACGTGGAATGCTCCGTATCCCACGCGTGGCGAAAAGGCAGTTAAGCATTTCCCACCAAACCATGTTTTCCGACTGTTTCTGCATTCGACACATCAGACCTAGAACATTACCACTGAATTCTCTCTGTAGCCAATACCCGTCTTGAGGTGTGCATGGTTAGAAGACATTAATGCCAGGAAGATCACTTTATGTTTCTGATGTTTTCCTAAAGAGCTCTGTCTTCTGGAGACCAAGGTCTACAGCGAGCACAGTCAGTGCAGTATGCCATCTGTACTATGTAATGTAACGTAACATGAACAACTCTTGGCTATGCAGAGCTCAACAAATTACGACTTTGACAGTTTCACCCCTGGGTCACCAATTCTGGAAAAGGCAGGCCTAGTGTGAAATTGGCACTTTAGATTTTCAGGTGAACTAGATTAAAAACAAAAGTACACAAGAAATTAAACTTTCATTTTGGGGCAGTCTCATGATATCTGCTAGATGTATACATCTACAATGTTTCTTGAAGATTTGATTGATCCTGTCTTAGTCACGGGTTCAAGACCTTCTGATGGGATTGTTAATATTATTTATTAAATTACAGGCCTGCACTGTGTGAGCTGAATGACCAGGAAATCCTCTGTCAGACAGCTTCTAATTCATCAATAAAATCTGAGAAGTTCAAAGTAAACAAGCATTGGCATAGCCAATAGGTCTTGCCTTTGGGACCTTATAAGTGTTTAGCCATGCAACAGTTGATGCTGTTGCACCAACGATATTGTGCTGCATAACTAAATACTTATAAGGTCCCAATAGCGAGACCTATTGGCTATACCAATGCTTGTTTACTTTGAATGTTTCAGATTTTATTTATTCTCTGGACGTACAGATGTCCCTGGAGCTGAAGGATTATTTTTTTAGAATTGCAGAGAATATCACAGACTCCGGTTTCAGTTCTTTGCGAAGAAACATTATATCTTGTTCTGCAAGCGAAAACTTATTAAGAAACCCTGGTGTTGCAGATTTTAGGGTAGCTGGTGTTAGGAACGTTTCCTCTGCCTGTTCGGTGAAGCATTCTACTAAAGGAAGAGTAGGTTTTAGAGAGTTCTTGGTTGTAAAGTCTCCATAATGACAGATGTTTTTTTGAGACACCTGTGATAACATCTCGAAAGTTCAAGATGTCATCCACAGGTAAAGCATACAGTGGATATGCTGGAGGTGAAGTCGGCGAGTAGGGCATATCTCAGGTGTTATACCTAGACACGCTCAGAGACGTGGATGGTGATATTCTACGGCTATGTCAGTCAAATGTAAGAGGCTCATGAGAAGTGGTTGGTTCTGGAATACTCTGAACCAAAAACGTGTATGGTACAGGAGGATCAGAAATTGGTGGAAAATCCAAAGGTTATTGCAGTTGTTCTTCTGCAGGAATGACCAGCCTTGGTCTCGTTGGAAAAACTAGAGCTTCCTTGGAGTTGATGGCATCAGAATGAGCGGCACCTTTCCCTTTATTTTTCGTTTAAATGACAACAGGATTCAAACTTGTTTCTTACATATAACACATGTATGCTGCAATGTGGTTGGACTTTAATTATACGACTATAGCTTTCTACAGAAAAAACCTGTTCAAGTTGGCCTGCAACAGACATTTGGAGTTATCACCAAACTGCTCAGCGTTGGAATGTCTACCTCCAATATCAAGATACATGTATACATGTTCCAAGATCCATGCATGCCAGCGGGATGTTTGTGATTATCAGAGAGAATTCTATAATACAGATCCTTTAAAATGATATTTCCGATGTGTGTAGCTCCTATGCTATACAGGGCAGAACTCAATAGGTCACAAATATTGCACTTACTCTGTTTAAAAATACAGATCTTTGTAAACCCAACCTTGATTGCGGGCTGAGTAAAAACACACAAAATCTATCAACTGGCAGCTTAGAACACTGCCACTGAGTTAAAGTAACAGGCTGGCGTCTGCATGTGAAAGACTACACTAGAAAAGACGATTGGGTTTGATTCTTTAGCCCTTTCTATAACATTTCATGAGTTGTTGGTTTATTCTGCTACTTCGTTTACTCTGCTTAGTAAATACATTAATGATGAAAACGTGACATGACTTTATTGTAGTAGAAGGTGGCTCTCATTTCAAATTTCTCCTTTGCTGCAGCTACTAAATGCACTGGGAAAGCAAAGACCAGGCACAGCAGGGCACAATATATATTACACCCAGATGTACACGACCCAGACACTCACGTAACATTTGCACAACACACAGATCTAACCTTGCATGCATCCCACCAACTAACACGCCCTCAAACTTCAGAACACACATTCCAATTCATTTCAACTCTTGCACTGCAGTACCTCATGCATCAACGATTGCGAATCTCATCACCTATCACAAAATTGACACCCTCTTCATCACAGAAACGTGATTCACATCCATAACTTTGCATACTACACGTCCTTCTTCCCACAGGCTACAGCATCCATCGTGTGGACTGCACACATAAGAAGGGTGGGTAGACTGCACACATAAGAAGGGAGGAGGCCTTACTGTCAACCACAAGTCCTCCTGATCCTGCACCCTGAACAAGCAACACTCCACTCTATCTCATCTACAGGCCTTCCAGGCAGAACAACAACCTCATTGATGAATTCTCAGATCTCCTCATCACCTTGTCTATCTGACATGCCCACACTACCCTCCTGGGTGACGTCAACCTCCTAGTCATACCTAAAAAAAACCTTCACCCTCATCTACCCCACTGATACACTCAATGTTGTACAGCATGATACAAAACCAACATGTTCCAAAGGCCACATCCTCGAGCTTATCTTCACATCTTCAAAAAGAATCCTATGAAAATCACCCATACCCCTACACTATATAAACAACGTTGCCACCTTCTCTCCCTGCTCAGAGCCCTACCAATAAAACAGATTCAACACAAAAGAGAAGACCAAACCTTCTTAACCTTCAAAGACTTCTCCTTAGACAACCGATTGCTTGAACTCATCTCTCACCCTATCACCACAACGTCTGAAGCCAATACCCTCCTAAACACCATCAACAATTTTTTGGAAAGCTATGTGAACATCCACGCCCCAATTACAAATGCAAGTCAAAGTCAACCCCTTCAGCACCCAGTTACTTTAGAAGACTTTGCTGGCTATAAATTATTCATCCACAAACAGGAAAGAAAATGTAAGAAAAACAGAACTCCTGTGGACATTTTAATACTGAAGTCGTTTCGCGCAACAAACAACTCATCACATCAGCCAAAGAAAAATACTATACCAACACCATCAATGATGCCGCCAACAAACCCAGTATGATGTCCAACATAATTAAGCCTTATGGTGCCGGACTCACTTATTCCTCACTCCACAGAAAAGTGCAATGCCATCAACCTCTTCTTCAATGAGAAAATACAGAAGATCCGCCAGCACATATGTTAGACTCGTCAGCCTTATGGGGGTTTTCCCAATTTTCTTTGCCTTAATCCTCAATTTTTGCCAATCCCATTTTGTTGGCTTTCAGGACTCTGTGCACTTTACCACTGGCAACCAGTGCCGAAGTGTGTGTGTGTGCTCACTTCTTAAAATATGGTAACAATGGCGTACACCCCATTGGCACACTTAATTTACTTGTACGTCCCTAGTACAGTGGTACAACACGTACCCAAGGCCTGCAGCACTTACTGTGTCGCCCACTTAGGTAGCCTTTTAAACATGTCCTAGGCCTGCCATTGCAGCCTGTGTGTTCAATTTACACTGGCATTTCAAATTGGCAAAATAGACCAGGACTAAGCTCTCTTTTTTAATACATATCTGTCACCCCAGGGCAGAGGTCTTCAAACTTTTGTAGGTTGAGCCCTCCCAGCTGAATTGTTTTTAGATGTCAGGCCTCCCCACCACCTGACAGAAATTTCTGGAATCTGGTACACTACATAATCGACCGCCACCTGCATATCCCGGGACATATCGGGCAAATAATGTTCACCATAAGAGTTTTTAGTAAACTGCAGATTTGTGAGTGGGGGTGGTGAAATGACAGAGGCTTAGTACACAGCGCAAAACACAATTTTTCAAGATAAAATGTGCACAAATTGTTTTTACTAGGATGCTTTGTTTTGCAAACGACATAGATTGATAATAATACCACCAACATTAATGTGACGGGTGTGACTGTTTTTCGCCACCGTGACGGTCAATCTAAGGATGGATTTTTGCTACTGCCAGCCTCCGGTTGTGCTCCACAGCCAATCTTGAACAGTACTTAGTATTTATTACAGCAAGTGCTGAGAACCCAATCTCACATAAATAGGACGAGCTAAAAAGAGTTTTGATAGCAGTTCCTCTCAAAGCTGAATAATCTGTAGACCTTTCCAGCCAAAATAGTGACTGTAAGGTAGACAGTGTTATCAGATTTTTCAAGCACTCCCTTGTTCAGAGCTGGTACACAAGGAACAATACTGCTTTAGAAATCATCAACAAACGTTTTAGGTAGTGCTATAATGGGATAATTGCCCACCAACCAGTTATGGATTCAAAGACAAAGGTGTGAAAGTCCACAGAGAGGGCGCTGAACGAACACCTCATTGAGAATTCCTTAGTGGTACGATAAGTTGCTTGCCTGAAGCAGTGGGGGTTTAGGACACGTAGGGTTTATGTTTAAAAAAAATAGAACTCATTTTTTTAAGTTCAAATCGTTTTTATTTATTGAAAACACAGAAGGGAGGACAATACCAAAACCAAGGTTACAGAGCTGACAATCTAGGTATAAGCACATCCTGGAGAAGAAAACAAAGTATGATGGTTCCAATATACAACGGTAGCATGAAAGAATAAGAGTGAGTCCATGTTGCACTGAGATGAGAAAACAGCGCCAGCTCAGCAACAAATTATAGAACACAAGGAAGGGAGAAGGAATAAGAACAATAAGGAAAAAATAGAACTAATAATAAATTAATGATGTTGCCTATTTTACTTCAGAGAAATGTTGTCTAACATACTATGTGGTGGGAGGGACATGTTAAGGATTTTGGGGGCCCTGGGCCAAAACTATTTGGGGGCCCCTGTTCAGAACAGCTTTGAGTTTATGATTCACTTTAAGCTCTGCCATACCCTCTTTAGCCAGGCTACTAACGGTGCACAGGCACTATGGTCGAAATTCTAAAAGTGTTTACGTCGAATATTCAGAGATAGTGATGTGTGTTTTCACTGTTGTAACACAGCAGAAGCTCACTAATTTTACAGTGAATAATATCTGCGATATCCTTCAATTTCTCATATGTGAGGACCCGATTTGAGCTAAAAGAATCTTTTTTAGGGTTGTTGCATGAAACAAACAGATTTCTCTGCAAATAGTAATAGACTCTCTCACATCAATTATATCGAAAAGAAATGAAAAAAAAAACGGTATGTACAAGATTCCATTTAAGAATTTTTCCAGGCCTTCAGGGCAAACACAGAGCTTTCTCTATCAAGGGGCCCCCTGTAAGGCTGGATTGCAATGCATGTAAATGTGTACTTTTGAAATTTAGGATGAAAACCTTAATGGGGCACAACAGGCCCATACTTGTGTACAGGGACGTAACTAGACCCGAACCTCGGGTGGGGGCTAACACTCCCAGCCTGGGCTGGCCCTAGCACTGGTCACACACAGTGCAACAGTCTTTTCTGGTACCCCCTCCCCCATTTCCTCTTTCTTCATGAATTTCCTCACTACCACTCACCAACAATGCACCTCATCGCCCTATAGCACCTTTCTGGCAAACAATTTGTTTATAGCACTACTTATCGTTTACTCACACTCAGTTCTTTGATCTGCATGGAACACGTTTTTTGTAGCAGGCACATTAACCCTCTGCACTGTGTGGGTGGCAGGAGTGCCTATATGACTGCACGGTGAGCAAGGCAACAGTGTGAGGGTAGTGTAAGAGGAGTGACTGCAGGGTGAGTGAGGTAACCATGTGAAATTGGGTGTGGAAGTAAGTGCAGAGTTGGACAAATGAATGTATGGTTAGTGATGGGCTTATTTAAGTGAGATTGCAGATTGAGCAGTGAGGGGGACAGGTGAATGAAGTGTCATATGAATGCAGGTTAAGTAGTGTGCTTGTGTGACTGTAGGGTAAGGTACAGGGTGAATAGCGCAAGTGCATTATGAGTGCAGAGTGATCACTGTGAGTGCAGGGTATGCAGGTGAATGGTGTAAGTGCATGAGGATCAGTGTGAGGGGATTGTGATCGCTGTGAGTGCAGGGTGAGCTTGAAAGTGAAGGGCGAGAATGAGGAGCGAGTTGTCTGAATGCAGGGTGCATTTCCAGACACTTGAAGTAACTCAGCATGTTACTGAAGGCAGCGTAGGGTTTCAGATATGTTAAACTATTGGTATTAGGGCATTAACCAGGGATCAAGGATGGAGGAAATAAATAATGTGCTGATCTTGCAACAAAGTCCAGTTTTATGATTAGGGTTGCCAGCTCATTATTTTGATGTCCCAGGCGGTACAAAAATAAGCATTCACCTAAAGCTGAACTGTCAGCACTCATCTGTGCATTCTTTGAACAGCAAATATAAATAGGAAGCACTTTTAATTGTGTTTTAGGGTTGCCTGAATGATCCATGACTGATAAGAAAAGGGAGCAAAGGCAGAAAAGTCACATTACAAATAAATACAAACTTCTTTATTTATAATCCGTATTTAGTGTCAAGACAATCAATTGTGTTGAATAACTGTTTAAACAACACATGGCTGGCATTTTTCTTTTGGCAACTTGAAGCCTTTTTAGCCCTGTTGCGCGCCTGCGTGTGTAATTTTAAAATAAACGTTGTCTCCGTTCTGGGAAGAGCTAACCCTCCCAGGTCCGGGTTTGATTCCTAGAGCTGAAATGCTTCAGCTGCAGTGGGAGGGGGGAGTCCACCCTGCTAAAACTGAAAGCAATGAACAGACAGTCATTTCAGCTGCAATGGGAGGCAGGGTGTCTCCTCTACAATGAAATCAAACGTGAAGGGACAGTCCACAGTGGACTGTCTGTTCGTTCGCTTTCGCTTTTTTTAGCAGAGGAGACAAGTTGTCTCCCACTCACTGCAGCTGAAGCATTTCAGCTCTACAAATTATCCTCATCCTGGTACGGTTAGATCCTGCAGTTGCTGCAAAAGCATGGGCATGTCGTGACCTATCCAATTACCCTCCCTCCCCCCTCCAACCTTCTGTTATCGTAGAGGTGGTGGTGACATTCCTACGTGCTAATTGGCTGCTGCTCCGTAGTTCTCCAATCAAAAAACCCAATTTGAAATGGGTGAAGACTTGCGACGTGGGACAGTAGAAGACACAAAGGTAAGATTTTAGGGTGAAGTGCGCCCCCCCTCCCCGAGATGGTGTTCCCCCCTTACACAGGGTGAGGGGGGCGTGCCTCACAAATTGAAGAACTCTTCCCTAGGGTAAGCCCTAAACAGCCCGGAGGGTAGGATGCAGTGCATTTAAAAAGTGGGACATGTACTTTTACCTGTACATGTCCTGGTAGTTAATAAAACTTATATTTTTTTCACTACTGCAAAGCCTACCTCTCATAGAATAACATTAGGTTACCTTATTGCATTTAATAAGTGATAACTTTCAATTGGGAGCAAGTAGTGATATCGAGTTTGGTGTCTAAAGAATTGTAATTTAAAACCTTATTTAATGATAAAGTGGGATTTTAAGTCACAATTCTGAAAATGCCAGATTTAGAAAGTTGGCATTTTTTATCCTAACCATTTGATACCTGCAGCCTGCATCCTGGATGAAATCACAAGGCGTAGCTGGCAGTTGTTCTTAGCCTATTGCTCCCAGACAGTTAAACTAAGGGCAAATAGATGTTGCCAGGATAGGCCATCTCTGACTTGATGGGGGGGGGCTAAGTAGTCACCTACCACACTAGTACAACACAAAGTCTCTGATTGAGCACATTCACAAAGGGTTTGACACTAGTATTTTGTGTTCCCAGACAAGCTGGGGCCAGGGCAGGGAAGCAGGAAATTCTAAACACCTCTGGGGGTGGAAACCTCCAGAATCTGCTCCTACTTCAAAGAGGGCAACAAGTATAAATAATGGACCCTCAGACACAATCCTTCAGTACACCTCTGGACCTGTGAAAAGTTCATGCTGCTGTGCTGTTCTGCCCCAAGAAGAAATGCTATTCTGCTGCTTTGGGGAGAAAGACTGGACCTAAATCTAGAACCCAGGCCCACCAGAGTGACTCCAAGAGCTAACTGGCTGGACTCAACCCCTACCCCCCCAAGTGGTGCCGCCCCAGTCCTGGACGCTTGGAAGTGGGCCTCCATGTGCCCTGCCAGACCTGCTGTGGTTCTGTGCAGTACTGACGCAACACAATGCATCTCCTCACAGCTGCATTGGAACCGCCTCTGTTCATCGCATCCCAGACACAGGACCTCTGATTGCAGCCAGCAGCCCCTCGGAACTGCCCCTTTGCAATTAACCCTCAATAACAACCCAGGACACCACCTTGCATCCCCGACGTGGGATCTCGCAATCCTCCACAAACCAGGATTCAAAGTACTTTGTTCAGCTTGCCCTTCTTGGTCCCTGTATCCGGTGCGCATTCCATCGCGGTCAGGATGAATTTGCAACTTTGTCCCTGTCTGGCTTGACGAGATATCCACAGTTGGCGGTTTGTGCTTCCAGGCAGTATTTTCACTTAAATCTTTAAAATTGCATATCTTCGGTTCTACAGATTGGATTTTTGTTGTTTTGGTCTCAAAAATGCATTACATATAACTCTATTATTCTAGTTTGGTGTGGGATTTTTCTTGTGTTGAGTTTTTACTTTATTACTGTTTGAAGAACTACATAAGAATAAGTTACTTACCTGTAATCCTAGTTCTCTCCCAGGGGTACACTCATCAAAGTCATGAGCACTGAATAATCCTTGCCCACGTGCGGGACCCTGGAGCATATATAAAAATACATGTGTACGTTTAGAACCACAAGTACATAGAACGTCCAAAACATACATATATACATGGCTAACTGGATTCCAGGTTCTGCCCCTGCAAAATGGACTGCCGGAACTTTGTGGTTGGTGCAGTATGGGGAGCGGAAAAGGTATCTGCCTTGCAATTTTTAGGTGACATTGGCCTGCTCATTTTTTATCTACCCCCGTTGTTTTACCAGACCTGCCTACAGCACTCTGGGACTTGTGGTATTGATGCACTGGACGTCCCACATGGTGTCAACAGCAGCAAATCACATCACGTGCTGTTCGGGGGTGGAGCTGGTTTTCACCCACAGATGGGGACTAGGTATTTAAAACCGGTATTGCTGCCCGCCTCCTGCATAAACCATTTGGCGCTGACAAAGGCTTACTCCATGCCGAAATGCATTCGCCCTTAATTTGGTTTTACTTGGCAATAAAGATCCCTCCACAGACTCCCCTATGTGGCCTCTACTTTTTGCCGACGGAGAAGATTGTGTTCATGTATTCAGCGCGAGTGCCAGTAACGCGCTTTGGAGGCCCCTGCACTACTAAGTGGTCCCAGTTAAGCTGGTTTCTGCCTCGGTGGATTTGTCTGTGCTCAGGGTTCTGGGATGACTGGGAACCCACCCTCGGATCCGGCAAGAAGGACTGCAGTGTTGGAGTCATTGCACTCCACGTTGGGCTAACTGGATTCCAGGTTCTGCCCCTGCAAAATGGACTGCCGGAAAGTTGTGGTTGGTGCAGTATGGGGAGCGGAGGAGGTATCTGCCTTGCAATTTTTAGGTGACATTGGCCTGCTCATTTTTATCTACCCCCGTTGTTTTACCAGACCTGCCTACAGCACTCTGGGACTTGTGGTATTGATGCACGGGAGGTCCCACATGGTGTCAACAGCAGCAAATCACATCACGTGCTGTTCGGGGGTGGAGCTGGTATTCACCTACAGGAGGGGACTAGGTATTTAAAACCGGTATTGTTGCCCGCCTCCTGCATAAACCATTTGGCGCTGACGAAGGTTCACTCCATGCCGAAATGCATTCGCCCTTAATTTGGTTTTACTTGGCAATAAAGATCCCTCCACAGACTCCCCTTTGTGGCCTCTACTTCTTGCCGACGGAGAAGATTGTGTTCATGTATTCAGCGCGAGTGCCAGTAACACGCTTTGGAGGCCCCTGCGCTACTAAGTGGTCCCGGTTAAGCTGGTTTCTGCCTCGGTGGATTTGTCTGTGCTCAGGGTTCTGGGATGACTGGGAACCCACCCCCGGATGCGGCAAGAAGGACTGCAGTGTTGGAGTCATTACACTCCACGTTGGGCTAACTGGATTCCAGGTTCTGCCCCTGCAAAATGGACTACCGGAACTTTGTGGTTGGTGCAGTATGGGGAGCGGAGGAGGTATCTGCCTTGCAATTTTTAGGTGACATTGGCCTGCTCATTTTTTATCTACCCCCGTTGTTTTACCAGACCTGCCTACAGCACTCTGGGACTTGTGGTATTGATGCACTGGACGTCCCACATGGTGTCAACAGCAGCAAATCACATCACGTGCTGTTCGGTGGTGGAGCTGGTTTTCACCTACAGGAGAGGACTAGGGGCCCGATGTAGGTAATTCTTATTTACCACTTCTTAAATACCGAATTTTACCGATTCGGTATTTAAGAAGTGGTAAATATGAAGGGGGGAGATGTAGGTATTTCCAGATGTGTAAATACCGAATCTTTAAGATTCGGTATTTACCGAATCTGGAAATACCGATTCGGTATTTCCTATTGATTCCTATGGGCTGTGAAGCCCATAGGAATCAATGGGCAATACAGATTCTGTAATTACAGAATCGGTAAATACCGATTTGCACAAGGGTGCAGGGGGTGTCACTTTGACACCCTCTGCCACCCCCAAAACAGGCTCGGGTGCCATGTGGCAGGCATACATGCCCTAAGGGCAGGTCTGCCTGTCACATGGCATAGGTGTGCATGCACACATGTGCATGCACACCGGAATCGGTATTTTACCATCAAATTGGATTTGATGGTAAAATACCGATTCTGTAAGGCCTCTGGGACTCTGAAGAGTCCCACCTACATCTCGGTGCCTCAGAATCGGTAAATTTACCGATTTTTTATTTTACCGAATCGGTAAAATTACCGAATCGGTAATTTTACCGATTCGTTAAAATAATGCCCCCTACATACCTGTCACCCATATATCGGTCGGTAACGGCCGAAAATACCGATTTTCGGCCGTTACCGACCGACCTACATCTGGCCCTAGGTATTTAAAATCTGTATTGCTGCCCGCCTCCTGCATAAACCATTTGGCGCTGACGAAGGCTCACTCCATGCCGAAATGCATTCGCCCTTAATTTGGTTTTACTTGGCAATAAAGATCCCTCCACAGACTCCCCTTTGTGGCCTCTACTTCTTGCCGACGGAGAAGATTGTGTTCATATATACATGTATATACACATAAATATGAAGCCTATTATAGATTCAATAGACTAAATTGCCAAAATTACATGGATTTCTATTGCAAGAAAATGATATCACATGTACATAGCGTAATAGAGAACATACACTGCAGTAGTGTTCCACAACAACCCTTGATTTTCATAAAAGAAAAACAGGTAATAGCAGGCAAATTGTTCTTAGGGTGCATAGATGAATAACATCACAGTATAATAAAAAAAAAAAACTGGCACCTTGCCTTTAAGGCTTCAGAGAACCTGGATATTGTGCCTTTAAGACCTCCAGGAGCCCCCTGCTCCCATCATGCACCACAGGTGACAGTTAGGTCAATCCTTTTTTACGGTGTACTAACATGTAGTGACCAGGATATCAGATGCAAACAACACACTATTGTACTGTAAATGCTCGTCCGGGGAGGCGGTAGGGTTGCTTATGACTTTGATGAGTATAACTCTGAAAGAGAACTAGGATTACAGGTAAGTAACTTATCCTTCTCTTCCAGGGGATACTCATCAATAATCATAAGCACTGAATAGAGTAACAAGCCCATACCCACTTCCTCGCGGACGAGCAAACAGCACCAAGAACAAGTAACATAGCATCTAATATGTAATCATCCAAACTAATTTCTGAGTGAGGCTTGCCCGAATTGAGCATCCACCTGTGTATCAGAGACCAAACAGTAATGACGCGTGAAAGTATGTACTGAACGCCACGTGGCTGCTTTACAAATTTCTGCCATAGGTATGTTTCTAAGGAGAGCTGTGATCGAGGCCTTTCCCCTGGTAGAATAGGCCTTAGGCTTGCCCGAGAGGACTCTATTGGCCAGTTGGTAGGACAAAGATATACAAGACGCTATCCACCTAGAGATATATCTTTTAGAAGCTGCAGAACCAGTATTTATGGACCCGTAGTTTATAAACAGTCGGTCCGTTTTCCTCAACCTTTTTGTCTTATCTAAGTAGAACTTCAGAACCTCTTGCGGTCCAGAGAATGGAGGAACCTTTCCGGAGGGTTTGAAGGATTCTGAAAGAATGTGAGGAGAGGATTGCTGATTAATGTGGAAATCCAAGACTACTTTGGGTAAGAAACTCATATGTGTTCTTAAAACCACTCTGTTTGCATGAAAAACAGTGTAGGGCTCCTTACAGCACAGCGCCTGGATCTCACTCTGCGAGCAGAGGTGATAGCCACTAGAAAAGCGGATTTCCATGTCAAAGCTCTGTGAATAGGCTCAAAGGGAGCAACCATCAATTTTGCTAGAACAATGTTCCCTAGGTGGAGAAGGAGCCCAGATTGGTGGGTAAACCTTTCTTAATCCCTCGCGAAAATCTTTGACCACAGAAATTGAAGGACTTCAGGAGCCATGCCGTCAATCGTAGGGGTGAGAGATTGGGGTGAAATACCTTCCCTTCGTTCTTGGATAATAGGTCTGGACGACATGGTAACCTCCTGTGCGGGATGTCCGATAGCTGAAGGAAATCCGGATACCACCACTGACGGGGCCATTCCGGGGCTATGAGAATCATTCTGGTATTGGTCCTGTAAAACTTGTTGATCACTGTGGGAATCAACGGAATTAGTCGAAAGGCGTACAGTATTGTCTCAGACCATCTTATCAAAAGGACATTGTCCCGAGACCCTGGTTAAGGAAACCGGATGCGAAGATGGGGCATTTTGCGTTTACCGCATCTGCAAACATGTCAATGTCTGGTTTTCCCCAGTTTCGAAATATGCTTTGAGTGACTTCGTCGTTTAGAACCCAGTCGTGAGCTTCGATGAAGTCTCGGCTTAGGGCATTCGCCTGGACATTGATGAACCAGGAACAACAGGTACGTGAAGAAATCTTTTATTCAATTATAATCTGAGCCACTGAGTAGAGCAGCCAGCAGGAACACAAGAAAGGCATCAACTGACAACCATGGAATGCCTGACACAGAATCCCACGCAGTGAGATTCTGGATCTTGGACATTCTAAAAACAAGCACTGAATACTACATTGGTCTTCCCAAAAACAAAACAAGGAAATAGAAAGTCAGACAAAGAGGGAGAAAGATGAAAACAAGAGAGAATAAGAAACAGAGAAAAGGAAGAAATAAAGAATAGACACTAAAAAAAAACCAATAATAACCAACTATCTTCTGTAAAGAAGGGGAATATTCTTAGCTCGAGCGCTGCGCCTCAGGGTAGGCTGGCCCGCACAATCTGAAACCCAATCTTGGGTTTCAACCCTATTGTTACTACCCTCACCATCCCCTGTATCTATCTCAAAAGAACAATGTTTTACAAGAAAACACTTGTTCCACCACTGTCCATTTGCTAGTTTAACAGAATCACATTTCACTCCGATGACTTTTACAGGAGAATCAAACTGAAAAATCCTTCTTCACATGGACAGGTTTCTTTACACGAACCAAATCACGTAAACATATTTCAACTTCCTTGAACTTGTCTGTTGTATCAAACTAATTTTTATGTTTGCACTGAATAAATTCAACCCGACTTCTAACACTGGTATCCGAACACGGTTTCCCTTTGATCCATTTACTCATCCAGTCAGGACAAAAGACAGCGGTTGCTCTACGACCACGTAACAATTCAAATGGTAATACACCAGTAGTTGAGTGTGGGGTGGTGCGATAAAACCAAAGCATACTTCTCACAGAATTACTTACAACTCACTTATTAGTAAGGGCCCACTGTATACACTCCCCAAGCACCCTGTTCATACGTTCTACTAGACTATTAGTTTGAGGGTGAAACAGTGAACTCTTAAGAGGTTTGACACCACAAGTGAACAAAAAATCTTCAACCTCTCTGGCAACAAACTGGGTGCCATTATCCATCACTAAGAATTCAGGAAAACCCTCATTTAAGAACAGTTCATTGAGAAACTCAACTACAGCCTTGGAGGACACTTCTCTTACAAACTTGACCTCTGGACATTTTGAATAGTAGTCTATGAGAACCAAGGCAAATTTTGAAGAAGGATCAAGGGCATGGAAAGGACCAACAATGTCAAGCCCTAATTTCACCCATGGCGCAGAGGGCAATTCAATAGGAGAAAGAGGACGAGTACGCAACTTGTCAGCCTTGTCACAACTAGCACAGATTACACAAGACTTTACAATTTCATCAACCTCCCTGTCCAAAGAAGGGTACCAGAACGAGAGTTGCACTCTTTTTGTTCTCAAAGTGGCGCCTAAATGGCCTTCATGTGCATGCTTAACTGGACAGTTCTCAAAGAAAGAGGAGGAACAAGTTTGTCCCCCCCTTAGTAATAATCCATCTTCAATGGTGAGTTCCTCTGCAACTTGGAGAAAAGTCTTACATTCAAAATTCAGATTCCTTTCTTTTGGCCAAGCAGTCTCTACATACTTCATGACCCGAGTCATGGAGACTTCAGAACTAAGAAACAGCACACAATTTTGGAAGATCCACAGCTGCTACAATAAACTCCTCCTTGTCTTGTTCGTCTGCATCAAACTCTTTCTCTATATTGTCAGAAGAGCGAGAAAGAAAATCTGCGCACCCATTCTTGTTGCCAGGAAGATATTATGCACAAAAATCAAATTGAAGAAGTTTGGAAGACAGACAAACAATTCTAGGAGTACAACTCCTGACGTTTTTCCCACTAAGAATAAAAACAAGTGGCTTGTGATCTGTCTGTAAACGAAACTTTCTTCCACAAATGAAATTTCTACACTTCATTACAGCCCGCCAGTAACTCCTTTTCTATAACAGAGTATTTTCTTTCAGAGGGAGACAAAACCCTAGAAGCAAAACCAATAGTTCTAACATCACCCTCTTTCTATTGAGAGAGAACAGCCCCTAAACCAACGTTGCTGGCATCAACTGTTAGAGTGCAGGTGAGAGCAGGATCATAATGTTTAAAAAATTGTGTGATATGAGTTGTTGCTTTACCCACTCAAAAACTCTCTAGCATTCATCACTCCACTCAAAAACAACGCCCTTCATCAGCATACTAGATAACGGTCTCAATTTGCTTGCAAAATCTTGTACAAAATGCAAATAAAATTTGCAAACACCAAGGAAAGACTTGAGGCCTGTTTTGTCTGTGGGAGCCTTGGACTTGACAATAGAGTCAACTAGACTACAGGTAAAATCCCATGTTCATTGACAACATGACCTAAATACTCGACTTCATTGGTCCTAAAAACACACTTGTCCCTACGTAATAACACTCCATTTGCCTGGAACCAGACAAAACTTCTTTGAGAATAGAGTCATGGGTAACATTATCAGGTGCAAAAACAAGAACATCGTCCTGATAAACAGATATTCCTTCCACTCCCTTCAGCATATTAGCCACTCCCTTCAGCATATTAGCCATGAGACGTTGAAACACAAGCTGTCGAAGAAAGACCAAACGGCATACAGACATATTGAAATGTACCAAAGAGGGAAACAAACGCAGTGAAGTGTCTTGACTCAGGCTAATTCTACCTGGTGATAGGCAGGCGTCAGGTCCAGCTTAGTAAATACCCTAGCATCTTTCAAACCAGCTATTAGGAAGAGGGTGAGAATCCACCCAGATTTCATTATTGAGACAGCGAAGGTCAACACAGACCCTAAGCTCACCATTCTGCTTCCTTGCGACTACCAGTGGAGACAACCATAACAAAGACTCCACTGGTTCAATAATGCTCTTAGCACATAATGAGTCAAGCTCCTTCTCAAGGTCCTGCCTGACACTGTATGGAACATTCCTAAATTTATGTTTAACAGGATTAGCATTATCTTTCATAATAATCCTATGTTGGAAATCCTTAATCTTGCCTAGCTCCCCTGATAAAACATGAGGAAACTGATTTACCAAAGACTCAATGTCGGGGCTGTCTCTTACAGCAAGGACCTGTTCGGCTGTACCAGGTTTGAGCACCATCACAAACAAACCCTGGTGAAACCATCCTAAACCTTTGTGAGCCACATACAATTTCCCCGCAATTCTTCTCCCTTTGAATTCCATAACATCTTCTATATACCCTGACAGATTTATCTTACGCCCTTCATAAGAAACAGCTTTCCGATCAGGGGGAATTAAAGGTCTATCTGGCCACATCACATTGTATAATTCTAATGTAATCATTTATATGCAAGCTCCTGAGTCCACCAAAAGCCTGAGTATTTGATCTCACACTAAAATGTCAACATAGGGATCCTTACACATTTTGGGATTCCCAACAATTACCCCATCATCATGTACTACCATGCCCATATCACTGAGCTCTCTAGCCACAGATTCCTCATCAACGCAAGTCATACCCCCATCAATAACACACTTTACAGAATTAGGTTGATAAACTGTTCGTCCCTTATTAGTTTGGCAAACTTTAGCAAAGTGACCTGTTTTGTTGCACAGTCTACAAGTTACAAATCTTGCTGGACATCTGTTGCCTTTCATATGATTTCTATAACCACATTTGTTACAGACACTACCCTGAAAAGGAAAAACATTTTGTCTCTCCAAAATTCAAACAAGGTTTGTCAGAAGACTTGACGTCTTTATTGTCTTTTACTTTAACAGCAGCAACAACCTTGTTACTCTTATCTTCAAGTACCTTAGCTGACAAAACAGAAGTTTCAATGCTCTTTGCCACCTTGATAGTTTCTTCGAGACTGGGATTTCCCATGGAGAGAAGTCTCTGTTTAATGTTCTTGTCCGAACAATGGCAAATAAATTGATCGAGCACCACTTGGTCAGAAAAATTTTCAAACTGACAATCAGTTATCAGTCTCCTCAAGGTAGTGACATAACTATCAACATCTTCACCTGTATTTTGCGTGCGTAAAAAGAATTTATGCTGGAGAACAATAACAATGGGTTGCACATCAAATCTTGTTTGGAGCCTTTTTATTGTATCTTGATACTCATCAAGAATATTCTCATCATCATTGACAAGAGCAGGAAGATGTTTCAATATAGCTCTTCCCTCGAAACCTATTGAGTGTAGAAGTAAATACTTTCTGCGTTCTGCTCTGAATCTGCTGCACCAATTGCCCCTAGAGAAGTCTCTAAACCATCAAACCATTGTTTCCACTTGATGGGTGGATCACCTGGTGTTTCAAGAAACTGTGGCGGAGGACTGACAGCTTCCATATTTGTTGAATCAAGGAAAAGGCAGAAACACGGAGAACAGAAAAGAAAAAAAAAAAAAAAAAGTTTACGTGATGTGTACTGTTTACTGCACAATACACAGTGCACAATCTGATATAAAATTATTCTCTTTTCCTATTAAAAAATACAAGGTGTAGACTTTGGATATTCCTACAGCCTTTGTGATATACATCCTTGTTTGCCTCAAAACACAGATGAATGAAAATATGCAAGAGTACCTTAAGTCTTTATTTTTGGATTCCTACTGTCTTTGCAATCTTTATCCTTGTTTGCCTAAAAAAACACACAAATGAATAAAATATGCAAGCGTACCTGCAGTCTTTATAGTCTTTAATCTTTAATGATTGCCGCTCCTGTTCGACAATTGTGACATATTCCTGGAGCAATCAAAGAAAAATCACCCCAGAAAGAGCCCCAGGCAACAGTGCGCATTGTGACGTAGGAAAAACTCCTTTGCGTTTGTTGGGGGTGGAGCTAGCCGGCGTTGGAGATGGCCGCCTGATCTGAGAGCTCCTCCGCCTAATTCACAATCCTTTAATATCCTGCAGGTGATTCACACTCATTTCCCCCAGACAAAGCCCCCTTACAGACCCGGGAAGCACGGAGCTGAGACTGCCTCGTATTTAAGCAGGTTGCGGCACTGAGAGGTACAGATATCGGCACGACTGCGGAGTGATGCCTTGTGCGGATCGGAGGCCTGCTGGGGTGCAGGTCGGCGATCCGACTGGTGCAGGAGGATCACAACGGAGGACAGTGCAGCGAATACCCGCTGGCACGTATCGTGGAACCGCGAGCGCGCACCGGGCCGTGAGGCGGAAGGCTGCCCCCACAAAGAGGTACGGAAGCGCTGTGCGGGAGCGGGGTGTCCGACCTCGGGACACCGTTGCAGCGCCGGCGCTGCACTCGAGCGACCGGCTTTGCCCACGTGGCCGGGCCTACACAAGAGACGGGGTCGGAAGTGACTGCCTATGACAACGAGGCCTCCACAGTGAGCGTAGGACAGTACCGGGAGCTCTCCAGTGAGTCTCGAAGCGTCTGAGAGCTAGGTGAGGCACACTGGCTTTCTCCACCTGAATTCCCGACAGGCTTAGGCCCCGCTTGGAGGACTGGGACGATTGCAGCCAGCATGGGGGGGCGAAACCCGTACCATCTGCTGTCGCCCTCCCCCCTTCCCCACACCTCTTTTGAAATCTGCTGCAGTACCATTACCTGGGGCATCGAAGACTGTAAGCGGACTTAGGAACTAGTCGGCCTTTCTCTGAGCCGTAATCTGCGTTGTGGGCCCGGAGACCTGGGGTACAGGGTGGGCTTGATTTGGCTTTCTGGAAGACATAATAGGCGCCACAACCAAGCTGCGCGAAAGCTAACTGCTAGGCCACGTGAGGACGGCTCTTTGATCAGCACAGCAGGAGGGACAGAGCCCTGATACTTTCTAGATATTGCTGTGGCTACTCCCCGAGCTGCCAGATTGGGGGAGTAAGAGTGAGCTACATAATTACTATACTGTTCCTAGCGGCGCGGCGCGGAGTGGAAGAGTAGTACTCAACTCCTTAAGGACAGATACGACTGGTGCGTCTGCAGAGTACAAATATGGTATGCCAAGACAAGGCGCAGACCAAACTGTCCTTTGGCGCCGCCAGGAAACAGACACCCACTGACGCCCAAGCTAAGGAGACAGAGACTGTACAGAGAAACTCGGATTTGCGAGCCATATTGCTTACAATGGAAAAGAATCTACAGGGGGGCATAGAGTCCTTGGGGAACAAAATGGATGCACTGACATATCGAATGGACCGCATGGCGGAACGGCTTGATAAGCATGCCGAACGTCTAGATATGTCGGAAAGACGCCTTGGTGAAGTGGAAGAGGCTCAAACAACCCTTGACTCGGACAACAAACAATTGGGCAAAGTCCTACAAATACTACAAGACAAGACTGAGGATTTAGAAGCGAGGTCACGCAGATGCAACATTCGCATCACGGGTCTGCCGGAAAGCACCCCAACGGGCAATATGGAACATTTTGTGGAGGCCCTCCACAAAAAGCTGTTGGGAGAGTCTGCGTTTTCTGGGATGTTTGTGGCGGAGAGAGCGCACCGCACACTAGGACCCAGACCCAAACCGGGGCCCCCCCCCTGACCTATAGTGACTAATCTGTTGAATTACAGGGACCGAGATGTCGCCCTAAAATTGGCTAGGGAGAAACAATCTCTGCATTATGAAGGGAGCACGCTTTCTCTGTTCCCGGACTTCACTGCTAGGGTACAAGAGGCACGTCGCCAATTCGTCCCAATGAAACGTCAATTGAGAGAAATGTGGATCGATTATGCGATGCTCTATCCGGCGAAATTGCGGATCAACCGGCAGGGAAGGTCCACGATCTTCACGGATCCCAATACGCTACAAAAAGCTATGAAGAATTGGAGAAAAGAACAACGCCGGACCACTGATGACGAGCTTGTGGGGGAGGCTTCGGGCGGACAACTGGATTGACTTATTGACCTGCTCGTAATAGTACAAGCTGTCAGCTAGAGTTTGTAGAAGCGGATCTCCTCTTTCTTTCCTCTTAACTGCTCCAGCCCTTCAGTCAGTCTGGGCCAGGACTCTGGCGATATCGCATTGAAGAATGCTGCACTGGTGCTAGATGGCAGTGAGTAGAGAATGCGCTGTGTGAGAGGAATGCATGTCTGAAGAGATAAAGGATAGAAACTCGTTAGTGCGGGACACATGCCTCTTGTTGAAGCAGTTGTTATTATGAAGAGTGCCCCTGTAGATAAAGTTCTTTCTCTTTTTTGTGCAGTAGGACTCCTTGGAGGCGATGTCTACTTGACCATCGGGGGGCGGGCGGGGGGGAGGGCTGAATAAAATGAATACAATTGTGAGAGGGTCATGGAGGCTCTATCGTGGACTCTGACGCACTCTGTGCATTTTGGACCCTTCTACACGACACTGTATATGTAAATGTAAATGTAGTATACTTGTAAAGCGCACAGCTGCCCCAGCAACGGGGCGTCCCGGCGCTGTATAACTCTGGGGAACCCGTCCTGGCTTTCCCTGTGGGATGGTCCCTTGCTGGGAGTCCCCAAGGTGGAGCCAGGCATCCCCGGAATTGGTGGGGCCGTTGTGGAGATTAGGCAAGCTAATGCCCAGAGTTGCCGAGTGGAACCCCTGATTAGAGTAAGCACCGAAGCGAGAATTATTGAGTCCGCTGACCAAGGTCCACGACCCTGCCGCGTTGGGAATTGAACCCTGGTCCCCGGCTGACTTCTGCTCTCAGGCCTGCCGCCTCTAACCAGTGAGCCACACTACTCCACCTGCGATTGGTATTGTATAGGCGGGGGGGGGCGGGACGGTGCGGGAGTCTTATTAATACCTAACGAAACAGGCTAGTAGTGAGCTGGCTACCTTCGTCCCGAGTGCGCACCACTTCTACCTCTTGCCTCCCTTGCAGAGGGCTTCTATTGCTTTTGTTTTGTTCGCTTTTAAGGTTTTGAGTAGAATTGTGGAATCTTTTTTCTGTTTCTATACAGAGTGTTGAATGTGTTTTTCTGAGTCTGAGATGAAAGTTGCGTATTGGGGTGGGGGAGTGTAGATGCGGTTCATTTCAGGGGGGACAGGGGTGGGGGAGGGATGGGCAGGATGGGAACGAGGGCCGCGGCCAGGTTTAGGTTAGGCATGCGTGGGGGGGGTTTGGGCACAGACACGAGTAGATTGTTCACGGTTGCTCATGAAAATGTTTGCTCTTTGTTTTCCGTTTGATGTGACTGCAAGTTTTGTTGGCAACACTACTGTCTCATACGTTGCATGCTTGCGGAGGGTGGGAGGTTGGGCGCAGACACGAGAAGCTCATTCACGGTTGCGCATTCAAATGTTTGTTTTTGGTTATCTGTTTAAAGTGACTGCCAGCATTGTTGGCAAGGCTACTGACCCATACATGGCATGCTTCTTTGCGATGGACACGGCACTCCTCTACACACTACTACACTATTACAAACATGGCACAGCACATAAGCGGAACTGAGACTGACCCTCCTTGCGCCCCACCCCTCATCAGGATACAACAAACACATGACACTCTCTCCCTTACTTCCTTGACCTGGAATGTCCGCGGTCTTAATGACCACAGGAAGGTCCGTTGAGTGATTCAACATTTATTAAGACAATGTCGATATCACACTATTACAAGAGACACATTGACGCACTGACAGCCCGACGCTACGCTATAGAGGAATGCACAACCACACCCACTCTGCCGGTTTTACATCAAGTGCAAGGGGAGTACTAACATGGTTTAACCCAAGGTCTGCATTGACATTTACACCTATTGATGCTGACCCGGAAGGGGGTTATGTGATCACGAAAGGGGAATGTAGGGTGTATGACCTTATACGAGGTTAACACATATGGTCCTAACTTTGACTGCCCCTCTTTTTACGTGAAACTTGCCTGTAAAATCAGATCTTTGGGCGAAGCCCAGGTCATATGGGGCGGCAACTTTAATTTGACAAGACACCCTGTTTTGGATAGATCGGACAGGCCTAGTAGGCGACCGTCCGCTTCCTCACGCGCCCTCGACGCAGAAATGACTCGAATGGGACTGCAGGATGTGTGGCGAGTCACACACCCCACATTAGGGGGTTACACTCACTATTCATCGCAATATGACCTCCACACCCGCATCGATTATTGGCTGATCTCTGAGCGGCTACTTTCCGGTATACAGGCTTGTGTGATATTGCCACGTACATTTTCTGACCATTCCCCAGTGCTGATCACTCTATGTGCTCCAGCACGCCGGCCTCCTCCTTTTGCGTGGAGGCTACCCCCTTATTCATTGCTGGTGATGCCTTCCGAGAGGAACTGGCCACTGACATTGTAGACTTCTTTGACAGGAACGAGGGTATGGTGGACTCCTTCCTAACGGTATGGGAGTCGTTTAAGGCGTACATTCGTGGAGTCATCATCTCCAGGCACGCCGGTGTCCTTAAATCTATACGGGGGCGCTTGTCGCTTTTGGAGACCAGGCTAAAAGATATTGAGATGCAACTGTTGGCCGCCCCAAACGAGGAAGTAACGCAGGAACTGGCCAGGACGCTTCGGGAGTATCACAAGGAAGCAGATACGGAAGTGAAGCATCTGGGGAAATATGCTGTTGCCAGATCATACGGAGAGGGTGAGCGCCCCGGTACGGTCCTAGCTAGGATGGCTAAGCAGCGTTGACAGACTGCATCGCTACCGGCAATTCGATCGCCGGACTCGGACGGCGAGCTGGACGAATTACAGATTGCGGCCCGGTTTCGGGACTATTATGCCACACTATATGCTTCCAGGGGGCAGATTTCGGACGAACACATTATGGAATATCTAACCCACATACAGCTGCCCTGGCTTACTAACAATCACCGTGAGTTTCTAACGCACCCATTCGAACGGGAGGAAATTGTCTGGGCACTGTCATCCATGAAAGCGTGCAGTGCTCCAGGTAGCGACGGATTCCCAGCCTCCTTTTATAAGGTTTTCCCAGATCTCCTTATTCCACAGCTGTTGAAACTCGTAGAACAGATTGCGGAGGATGGACAGATGCCGCCAACAATGCGGGAAGCAGTCATAATAGCGCTTCTCAAACCCGGCAAGTCCCCGGAGGAATACGCCTCATACCAACCGTTATCCCTTATAAATGTAGACGCGAAGATATTTGCGAAAGTCATTGCCAACCGTATCAGTCCCCTGATACCGACATTGGTGACTCCTGAACAGGCGGGATTTGTCCCTAACCGCACCTTGACCTATAACCTACGCACAGTGTTTGCAGCATTTCAACACACACGCCAGGAGGTTCCGGCAGTTGCGGTCTTCCTTGACATGGAAAAGGCATTCGATTCGGTCGAGTGGCCTTTTCTACGCGCAGTGTTGCTGCGTATGGGGGTAGGAGAGCTTTTCTTGTGACTGATACACTTTACAATTCCCCGATGGCAAGAGTCCGCATAGGGGCATTCACCACAGAACCCTTTAGTGTCGGGCGTGGGACCAGGCAGGGGTGCCCCCTCTCCCCTTGCTCTACGCATTAGTTGCGGAGCCCCTCGCATGTGCCTTACGGGAATATCATGGACACCGCGGCATTCGATTCCCAAAATACAATCTAATAGTGTCTACCTATGCAGACGATACGCTGCTGTATGTACGTGACCCAGAGGCCAACCTATCGCGAGTACTGAGAGAAGTTGTGCTGTTTGTGTCGCTCTCCGGTATCGGAGTGAACTGGAGCAAAACGGTTATGTTCCTTCTCACCCCAGCTACACGTAGGGTGGAATCAGACTACCCTATACAATGGACCACTGACTCGGTCAGATACCTTGGCATACGGCTACACACGGACGCGGAGGTGGTTCTACGCGAGAACTACGGAGTGGCCATCTCCAAGCTAGAGGAGAATATAGAGAAATGGATTACCCTTCCTCTCTCAATGTTGGGACGCATATCTCTACTAAAAATGATTGTCCTTCATCGTTTTCTGTTTAATAATATCCCCATGGTATTGTCTAGCGTGTTTTTCAAGCAGTTGCACACATTGGTGTTGCGACTGGTATGGGCCGGTAAACAGCCTAGTGTTGCATGGAATATCCTTATAAGACCCTACGAAGACGGGGGTTTGCAAGCCCCAGCCCTAGACTTATACTATCGCGCTGCACAGGGCGCACATGCGTACGGGTGGATGCACGGCCCTTCCAATGCTCCCTTTATACTTATAGAAGGAATAGTTGCAGATCCCACTCCACAACCTGCACTTATGGCACGACCCCGAGATAGACGTACGGGTTTACTTGCCTCACTGAATGCTGTGACACACGCCTTAAGCCTGGTGCAAGGAAATGGATGCCGGCAGATAAAAGCTAAGAGCAGCTTGTCCAATCAGGAGTCTAGCCGTGCGGCTCTCACAAACAGCAGTCTCGGCGCTATGAATCTTCAATAAGCACAACTTGACAATCAGCGAATTACACTAAGGTGAAGCAATTTCTAGGGCGGCTCACAATCCGGCATCTCCTCCCCTACGTCCAACATAATAAGAATACGTATTGGCGTTTTTTGATGATTTTTGATCTTTGTGGCCAGAGAAGTTTGCAAAAGCGACAGCGACCCCCAGTCCGTGTCCTGAGGAGAACCCGAAAACAATATAGGGTTCGAAACGCGCTGACTTTCCGCCTGAGATAGAAAAAAGGAAGGGGCAAATCAGGGGCACAAGAATGCACTATAAATGCACAATTCATTGAGTAGATCTAAAAATCTCAGGCTGGTTCATACAAGCAGGCTGTCACAATAAATTCAATGTCCGCTTGTCTGCATGTATATATGAAGGACTGGTGCCTCACAATCAAATAATTAGAGGCATTGTACAGTTGTCTTTGTGATTTTGCACAGTAATTGGTTGTATATATTTTTCTATAATTGTGTATTATTTTCAATGTATGTAATTGTCAATGATTGTGTGTTTCTTGATGACATATGAAAAAAAAAATTGAAAACTGTTTTTCATAAAGCATAAACTAATCTAATCAAAATTGTTGTCCAACCTAGTAATTTGCTGACTAGGGTGGTAGTACGAGAAATTGAACCTGTATGGCCATTTGTTTCTGTTTACTGTGACACACGCCTGGCACTACCTGAAAGACGCACAGGCTTGCCCGCTGCTATATGCACCGGAGGCCAGGCTGGAATGGTGCTCGTGGCTGGGGCCATGTACAGCCAAAAGCGTCCTGTCCTTCCTGGCGAGAATAAATATTACTACAATGGGCGATCTGTTCCTTAACGGAGCGGCTCTCACATGGGACGAAGTGGTAGCGGGGGATTGCCCGAGAGTGCCTCCACTGACAAGATTCCAGTTCCACCGAGTGCGACTAGACCTCCGGGCGCTACTTGGTGATGACATGACAGAACCACCTACGATTCTTACATACCTACATGTGGTCACGGCTAAGACACCGGCTCACCTAGTGTTACGGCTGTATAGTATCACACTGGGTGAGAAAACGACACATTATGCAAAACCTAGGTTGGAATGGCAGACAGACATCGAGATGGAACTAACAGACGATATATGGCACTATTGCTGCGCTAATGTTAAAAAAGTTTCTCTTAATGGCAGACACCGCCTATTACAGTTTCAATTTCTGAACAGGGTGTATTACACACCCGAGCGACTGTTCCGATATGGTCTCCGTGACTCCCCGACTTGCGAGAGATGTCCGGAGCAAACTGCAAATTTTTTACTGGCCTGGATGTGCCCAAGGATAGCAGCTTTCTGGCTCGCAGTATACGCAGAGGTCAACAGGGTTACAGCTCTGTCTCTAACTCCCTCACCGTTGCTTGCATTGCTAGGCTATTCTAAAAACGTCGTCCCAGAGTTCCGCAGGCTGGTAGATATGGCATTTTTGGTAGCTAGACGATGCGTCGCGATCACCTGGCTGAAGGGACCCACACCCACACTGGCCAGATGGTCCAGAGACATGTTGTTTTGTTGTACACGAACAGGACTGTATAGTGAGTTACTCCCACCTCGTAACACCCCTAAGAACTATTGGACACTGTACTTGGAAAGCCTGTCTGGGGCGGATGAGGTCGGACCTGACAGTGGAAGCTCAGACCGGGAAATGGACGAAGTACGTAAACGCATGACACAGCAGGGCGACCATGTCGTGAAATAGACATTATAAACGAAATCACAGGGAGGATGGCCATGGGTACCAAGTCATTGCTGAAGTTTGAGGCTGGTTATGGTGTCAATGAAATGTTGGGGGGAGGGACGTCCATGGTGAGGGAATGTGCACTGTTGCTGTATAAGATATCTTTTAAGTTGTGCTTGTGACTATGTGTAAACACGATCTGTGCCACAGGTCCGCTGTTGGTAATATTAAGAATTGTGCATGTATGCCAAACTGTATCCTTGATATCTCAGGATGTGATACTAGTTTCTTGCCAATTGTATGTATATAACTAGAAATGCCAATAAAATTGTTTAAAAAAAAAAAAAAGAAAATAACTCCTTTGCGTTTCACCTTGGAACGCAAACACGCCAAAAACCAGAACTTCTCCTTGCGTCTCAACCCAAATGCAAACGTGCTCGTGTCACGCACTATTTTCCACTGGCTGGAACGCACGACGCTTGAAATGCGTTTCACCAACCTTTCACCAGCCACTGACCTTAAACTGCGCTGCTCTGCTCTCTGCCGAATTTTCCGGATAAATGATCGTTTTCGGTAGACGATTACTGCATCGGAAGACAGCAACTCAGGAAACACACTTGACGGAACGACTCTCCCTCTCGCCGTAGGCTAAACAGTAAGATCGTCCGACAATCTCCCTTAATGGCTGTGGGTCCGTGTAGGCGGCTCAGCCATCGTCACCAAAAAGATGTTGTGATGAACCAGGAACAACAGGTACGTGAAGAAATCTTTTATTCAATTATAATCTTAGCCGCAGAGCAGCCAGCAGGAACACAAAAAAAGGCATCAACTGACAACCATGGAATGCCTGACACAGAATCCCACGCAGTGAGATTCTGGATCATGGACATTCTAAAAACAAGCACTGAATACTACAGAGTCCCCGGGAGATGCATTGCCAAAATAGTTAAGTCTCTTGCGAGAAGCCATTTCTAGATGGTCTGAGACTCTAGAGAGAGGTCTCGATCGGGTACCCCCCCTGCTTGTTCAAATAATGCATGGTGGTGGCATTGTCAGTCTGAATCAGAAGGGACCGAGAATGGAATGGAGGTTACAATGAGAGCCAAATGTACTGCCCTCAGTAGAGGTTGATATGATAACTTTGGTCTGTCTCAGACCAGAGGCCCTGAACTTGCAGAGTAACCATGTGAGCACCCCATCTTTGAAGTGAAGCATCCGTGACTATCGAGTGGGTAGGAGGGTCCAGGTGAAAGGGAACTCCCTTCATCAGACTGGAACGCTTCATCCACCATTTGATGGATTCCTTGGCCGATTGGGAGAGAAGCACCTGATCCTCCCAGTGCCCTGATATCTGCATCCACTGGTCCTCCAGAGATTGCAGCAAAGGACGCATGTTTAACCTGGCATTTGGTACGATGAAAATGCATGATGCCATTGATCCAGCAGTGATGACACCTGCCTGACTGTGGGATACTGTGTGTGAAGAAGGCTGACACATTTCTCGTGAATTGATGATAACTTCTCCTCCGAAGGACACACGGTTGCTTTTGCGGTATCCAGAGAGGCATCCAGGTAGTGGATCTTCTGTGTTGGGTTGAAGATTGATTTCTTGAAGCTGACTTGAAGACACATCCTGTTCAGTAGTTGTAGACAGCACAAGAGATGAGTCTGAAGCAGAGCAGGTGACTAGCTCTTCAGGAGCCAGTTGTCCAGATAAGGATATATGAATATCTTTCGCTTGCGAAGGAACGCTACCACCACTGCCATGCATTTTGAAAACGTTCGGGGAGTTAATTTGAGCCCGAATGGGAGAACCTTTAACTGAAAATGTTGGGATGACACTTGAAACCGTAGAAATTTGCTATGTTTTTTGGACACTGGATACATGAAAGTATGCGTCCTGTAGGTCTATAGCACACCTCCAGTCCCCCTGATGAAGTTGAGGGAATATTTGATGTAGCGCCAACATTCGAAACTTCTCTATGAGAATGTATTTGTTTAAAAGTCTCAAGTAGAGTATTGGTCTGTATTCTCTGGTAGGACCTCTTTTCTGCACCAGAAAATAATGAGAATAAATCCCAGCAGGGCGGAAGCACTAGCCACCTTCAATACCGACGCAGATGTATTGCACATTTGTTTACATAAAGAGTGTGCCTCTCTGGCTGCAGCCACTATGACCGAGTCTGGAGGTGGGGCTGCATGAAGAAAAATGGGTCCTGTTCTTGAGCTTTATTTTTTTAGGAAACCTTTGTGGGAGCTGAACCCACTGTGGCCGGAGTCAGGAGGGTCTGCATTGCTGGCTCTAGCAGACCTGGAACCAAAGGAAGTAGAGGCCTTGCCAACGACCTATGGTGAAGGGTTTCGAATATGACGGCCATTAAAACTGGAGGTACAGACATATTGATATTTCACTTGTTGGTAACCCTGATTTGATTTTGATTTTGATTACGGATTTATAGAGCGCGTAGCTACCCTCGGGCGTCCCAGCGCTATAGTGAACGGCCTAATAGTGCTCCTGGGGAAGGATTATTGGGGGAACAGCCAGGTTTTCAGTAGTCTGCGGAATGAGAGCAGGTTGTTTTCTTTGCGGATGCTAATGGGGAGGCTGTTCCAGAGCTTAGGGGCGTTGTAAGCAAATCGGCGACCGCCCGTGCGTGCTCTTCTTATTCTGGGGACGCTGGCCAAAAATAGGGAATCCGACTTGAGCTGTCTGGTGGATCTGTGGGGATTGATGAGTGGTCTTAGTATGGGTGGGCCTTTACCCTGTAAGATTTTATGAGAGATGCATAGGGCTTTAAAGGTGATACGCTCCTGAATGGGGAGCCAATGAAGTGCCTTGAGGGCGGGTTTAGCCGAGCACCTTGAATTCGTCCCAGTGAGTAGCCTTGCTGTGGCATTCTGGGCATGCTGAAGTTTTTTAATCACAGCTACTGGAGCGCCCAGGTACAGGGCGTTTCCGTAGTCTAGCCTCGATAAGATGAGGCCCTGGATCAGAATTTTCCTAGACTGGGGGGGAATGAGGGGGAGGATCTTCCGGGCTGCTCGCATGAGCCCAAAGCAGGTGCCGGCTGTCTTTCTTGCTTGGGCCCTGAAGCTGAGGTCCTGGTCGAGCCAAAAGCCTAAGCTCTTGATTTCTTGTTTTGGTGTGGGAGGGGTGCCCATGCTGGATGGCCAGGCAAGGGTTTTGGGAAGTTTATTTGGGTCGCCCAGGAGCATGATTTCAGATTTCTCTCAGTTAAGTTCGAGTCTGGAGTCACTCATCCACTTGGAAATGTTATGCAGACATGAGACTAAGTTCTCCATGGATTGATCTGCCTGGTTGATGGAGATGACTAGTTGTGTGTCGTCGGCGTACATGACCACCTTTATGCCGAATGGTGAGGCAATGTCATCCAAAGGGGCCATGTAAACATTAAAAAGGGTGGGGCTCAGGGAAGATCCCTGTGGAACCCCACAGTTCAGAGGGAGAGCTTTGGAGCAACCGTAGCTGTCGTCTACTTGGAAGGTCCTATGTTCCAAGAATGATTTTAACCAGGCCAAGGCAGTCCCAGTGATGCCGATTTTTTGGAGGAGGATGGTGTGGTCCACCGTATCGAAGGCGGCGCTTAGGTCCAGGAGGATCACTGCCACTGATTCCCCTGCGTCCAGGATGGACCTCGTCTCCTCTGTTACAGCCAGGAGGGCGGTGTCAGTCCCCTGTCCTGGTCTGGACCCTGTCTGGGAGTGGCGAAGGAGGTTGTTGGTCTCTAGAAATATTGAGAGCTGTTCATTTACAATTCTTTCCGCCATTTTGCTAATGCCTGGAAGGAGGGAGATGGGTCTGAAGTTTGAGGGGTCGAGTGGGTCTAGATTGGGTTTTTTGCCCGTACTGTCGCACTTTTCCAGTTGACAGGGACTGTCCCGCAGGAGAGGGAGGCGTTTATCAACCTGGTGAGAAGAGGGGATATTGTAGGGGTTACCAGTTTCAGTTTGCCCATGGGGGCTGGATCATCCGGGGAGCCACTCTTCACATGGTTGAGAGTGGCCACCAACCTCTCGATGGAGATGGGGAGGAAGGCCTTCAAGACGGGGACGTCTTGATCGGTGGGTTCTGATGGCAGGTCACAGTTGGGGGGTGGGGTTTGGGGAAGGTCTTTATGATCTTGAGAATTTTGGATGAAAAGAACTCAGCGAGTTGGGTACATCTGGCGCCGGTGGGATCCGCGGCTGGCTGCGGTTCGGGAACTTTCATAAGCGATTTTACTATGCGGTAGGTCTCCTTCGAGGAATTGGAGGCGCTAGGATGTTCCCTTCGTAGTAGGTAGCTTGCGTATTTTTAATAAGGGTTTTGTATTGCTTCATGGACGATTTATAGGTATCTTTGCAGTTTGACGTCCAATCTTTCCTCCAAAGTTGTTCAAGTCTTTTGCACTTTTTCCGTAGTTCGCGCAATTCCGGAGTAAACCAGGGAGACTTAAATGACCCCCTCTTACCGGGGAGCTGTTTGAGGGGGAGAACAGCGTCCAGGGATGATTCTATCCAATCTCGGATTTGGATGTCTGCTAGTGAGGGGTCTGGGTTCAGGGGGGGGTGGAGGCTATCAGCTGGCTAGTCCAGGCGTCCGTGTCAAGTTTGTGCCACAGGCGAGCGGGTGCTTGTGGAGGAAGGCTATGGATTATTTTGGTGAAGATTGGAAGTTTGAGGAGGATAAGGTGGTGATCTGTCCAGGGGAAAGGTAGGGGTGTGGATGAGGTGTGTTCCGGGATGTTTGAAAAGATAGGGTCCAGGAGATGGCCCTTGTTATGGGTGGAATGAGAATTTTTCAAGGAGAGGCTGAGTGCTGCTAGGTCTTCTTTGAGGTCTCCAGCTATTTTGTTCCCTAGGTCATCGAAGTGAATGTTAAGGTCTCCTAGCACTGTAAAGTTGGAAGCTAGACAGGCTAGGGAGGTGGCAGTCTCCACCAGGGAGTTAGGGAACTGTCCGAGTGGGCCCGGGGGTCGGTATATTAAAAGACCCGACAGAGTTTTCTCCGGGGAGAGATGTAGGGAGAAATGAGTATTTTCACAGCAGAGAACTTCATTGAAAGTTCCGATATCGTCAATCGGGGACACCCTAGATGGCGGTGTCGCAGATAAAGTAGGTGGATAATCCCTAATGGAAGACCTTGTAGACGTGGTAGATGGAGATCTAAGTCATCTTTTAGGTGTAGGAGAACGGCAAGATCGTTCAGTACCTTCTTGATAAAAATAAATAAATAATAAAATAATCCTGAACGCCGTGTTGCTGGGGACCTAGATCTTCTTGGAGACCTGCATGGAGGGGGTCCCCAGAGACTCTTGATGGCGAAAGAGATTTGGAGAATTCCAAGCCCAGTACTCTAGGCGGGACTTTTCAGCGTTGTATGTCTTTTAGCCATCTTGGAAACATATTAAAAGGAGACTTTTCTTCCGGAGCCGGAAATCCCTCCGGTGTGATCTGTATAATGTTGATACAAAGAGAAGATGACACTTCTCTCGGCGTCGACCGCATTGTTCTCGACGTTGATCTTGGCTTCTCTGGTACGTCTCTTGCAGTGGCGAGAATTCTCTCCCTCAATGACGACCCGGATAATGCCACCACCGACGTCGACTGCTGCTGTGGATACACACTTGAGGTTTCGTGTCTATGCGGTGATGCCCTTGACGTCAGTCTCTTCGACGGCAACTGTGACAGCCTTCTCGACGTAGAATGCAGGTAGGTGCGCGGCATCTTCGATGTAGACTTCTTCGACGGTGATATTGCTCTCAACGCCGACCATCAGTGGGTCTGAGAGGGTGCTCTCGTCGTTGATCCTCTCGATGCAGACCTTCGTGAAGGAGGCAGAAATCTCGACGTTGACCGGTGTCTTACAGTTGACCGGTGTTTCAACGTCTACTTCAGTCTATCGTCACCCATATACTTTAGCCCGAAGTATGCCTCGATGTTGACAGAGGTTCTCATCACTTCGACGGCGATCTGTCCCTCGACGTCGTAGAGTGACTTACTCGTTTTTCTGACGCCGATTTCGACGCGGACGGCAAGCAACCTGGAATCTGCTTTTTTTTGGAAGCTGGGGAAGCAGATCAACACCTTTTCTGTTTTCCATGAGAGTGTAGTGTAGTTCCTATATTCCCAATAGGCTCTGCGCATTGGAATAATATAAACAGCAGTGTAGACTTAGGACTGAGGTCGACTAGGTCTCTACTGACTATATTAGACTTAATTAGTTTTGCCAGCTAGCTCAGAGGTCACTAGAAACTTTCTCGAATAAACAAGGAGGAGTTTAACTTCCCTGGATAGACAAGAAGGGATTAGCTTCTGACAACCATCTAACATGACAACTTTGCTCCCTCAGAATAAGAGTGTATCTCTAGAGTCGTGTGAAAACAATAGACAGCTATTTAACTCAGTCAATCGTGCATACTTAGTTTCACCAGAGTGCAGAGAAATAGAGAGACAGGCGTTTTCAATAAAAGGTGTTATTTATTGAGCAGTCTTCTTTCTAATGCAAGAGAAATGAATTGCCACTATTGCAATACTTATCATGAAGTAAAGTGCGTACAGTAAAAGGAGTATTATGAAATAATACTGTAAAAGCATTGATATGGTTTCTTAGCCATATGATACTTTAAAATGGATAAAATATATACATACATAAAAACATTGACTAACATACTCAACTGGTGCTTATAAGATACGCCTACCCCGGTGTACCTGACCTAAGCCTAATACGTTGGAAGGAGTAAGTAAGTTGCAGTTTAAGTTAAGTTGGTTTTTGCCAAGAATCTGAATCAAGAAATCTCTCAAGGGTTTAGTCAGCTCCGTACCTGGGTAATAGAAAGCAGGAGGTCTGGTATCTCTCTCAGGACTCGATATCCCAGCAACCCGCAAGGGCGGCTTGAAACACCCGAGCTGGATTTTCTCGGCTGGAGAAAAAGACAGCGTCTTTCTCAGTGCGTCAAAAGGGAGGGGCGGTGTCCGTGGGCTCTCGCATCAGCTGGGCTCTCGGGCAAGTAGATAGCCGCTCTGCTCCAAAGCACCGTGTGTTTGCTTAAGGCAACTGTTGGTATATTTATACCTGAAAGGTGCCGGGTTTGACGTAAGGTTGGACATAAGACGTCAATAAAAGATGTCACTAAGAACTGGCCGTTCTTTCAGTGTTCGCAGGAGTTCTAGGACAAATCAAAACAAAAGCATGGGGAATTCCCAGGTTGCTGGAGGTTTGGTTTGTTTAAAGAACGCGTTGTACTTTCTAGGAGTCTAGGGGAGTAGCCTTGCCGTATTTGGACTGCATGGGCTATTACTAAATATGGATATGATTCTTATGCCTTTATAAGGATATTATTTATTATAGCCATATAAGGGCATAAATCGGGAATATCGCATTAGGGTCCTAGATAGAAACACAACAAGAGGAGGACTTTTTAGGATTACTCTCAAGGCTACTTTTAGACTTTCCTCTCTCCATTGACGCATGAAGTCGGATCTTCTCTCTGTCACGCAGAGTTATCTTGGAAAATTGCTGGCCGTAGTAACACTTCTGTGGATTGTGTGAGGATGGCAGAAACACAATACACACAGAGTGAGGGTCAGATTTAGCCATTTTCTTCCCACAGGAAGGACATTTGTTGAATAAAGCTTGCATTTCTGATATAAAAAGATTGTTAAATTGTCAGAAAATAATACTGGCACAGGCAAATGTCGAATAAAGTTGTAAAAATCCAATTTCTGACTACAAATGGTGAAAAAAAACTCAAGCTCAAGCTCCAGGATCCTCACTCAAAGAGCCGGAAAAAAGAACTGACCTGTCACCTGTGGTGCCTGATGAGAGCAGAGGGCTCCTGGAGGTCTTAAAAGCATGGAGTCCAGGTTCTCCGAAGCCTTAAAGGCAAGGTGACAGTTTTTTATTATACTGTGATGTTGTTCATCTATGCAGCCTAAAAACAAGTTGCCTACTATTACTTGTTTTTCTGTTATGAAAATAAAGGGTTGTTGTGGAACACAACTGCAGCAGATGTTCTCTATTACACTATTTACATGTGATATTATTTTCTTGCAATAGAAATCCATGTAATTTTGGCATTTTAGTCTATTGGATCTATAATAGGCTGAATATGTATGTATATATACATGTATGTATGTAGGTTTTGGAAGTACTATGTACTTGTGGTTCTAAACATACACATATATATGTATTTTTATATATGCTCTGGGGTCCCGCATGTGGGCAGGGATTATTCAGTGCTTATGACTATTGATGTGTATCCCCTGGAAGAGACGTACTTTGTACATTGCCTCTAACTTTAGTCGGACTGCTTTGTGCCAAGCTACAAGAGGGTTGAGAACAGGTTAATTTGCGGTTTTCTCGAGTAGGTTTCCCCCCGCCTCAACCAGTAGTTCAATTTCCTACATCGATGACACCAAGCCTGTTTCATCTCTCCCACCAACCCCTTCCTGAAGAATCCTGCAATGGTCAGCTTTCAAAGCCCTACCTTATCATCGTAAACAATGCTTTCTTGAACACAAATAAAGCTGACCCATTCCTCCTCACATTGCTAGACCTCTAAGGGCCTCTCAGCTGTCATTGATGCTTCCCACCCTCATATGCACCCTAGAGTCTCAAATGGGATTCACCAACAATGTTCATTACTGGTCTTTCCCCTATCTTTCCAACCGACATCAGTTTTTATTCACATTGGCAACTCTAGGTTAGAAAAGATCCCTATCACCTGTGGAACCCCCCCAAGGTTCCATACTGTCTCCTGCCATCTTCATCATTTACATGGAGCCGCTTGGTGTTCTACTCACAGATAAAAGCATCAAGATTCACCAATATATCAATGATACATAACTCTACTTGAAGGTCACCTTCGCTTTACACATCCAACGCCTCAACGACTGCTTGCACATCATTTACATCTCGATGTCCAGCACCTACCTGATGCTCAATCCAACAAAAACAGAATTCCTGTTATTTGGTTTATTAAGAAAAAGAAATAAAATATAGTACAAGCTGGCTCAAAGACATAAACCTTGACGGCTTCAAACCCCAACTTTCACCAAATGCTATTTCACTTGGACTCAACATGGACACCAACTTCACCCTCAAGGAACACATTGCCAAAAGAACAAAGGCAACCTGGTACCACCTCTCTCTTCTAATGAAAATCAGTTTCTTCCAGAAAACGACTGTTGTTCAGGCTCTCATACTCTTGCATTTGGATGGTGGTAATGCCCTACCCCATGGCCTCTCAGGTCTCACTTTGACAACCCTTAGAGGCATTCTACAAGCTGCAGCAAGTCTAATACAGGGCCTGAACAAAAATATGATATCGCCCTATCCTGATGGAACTCCACTGGCTCCTCTTGCCAGTCAGAACCATCTTCTAAACCAGCTGCCTTATTAACAAAGCCATCACAACCAGCACACTTGCTTATCTTGCAGACAAGCTAACCCGCTCTGGGGGTTCTTGGCACCACACAGCCAGGACGCCATCCGACTGCAGACTAAGAAGTGTAAAAAAGTGAAAACATGACAGCAGCCCTTTTCGATCTCTGCTCCAAGGAACTGGAAAATATCCTTGTATCCATCAGGACCCCCACCCCCTCAGTACACAATATTATCATTTACTCTTACCATCAGGCACAGATTCAGCCCATCGGGGATCCAATGCAGGGTAGTCATCAACCAAATCTACACTTATTTGTGCCACAGCCATGTCCAGTTCCAAATCTGAATCAAAATCTGGATCTACCGGGAAGAGTTCCTCCACCATGCTTTGTGCGTTCAATAAATCTTTCCTACAAAAAAGTATTACAGTATAGTCAACATCAGTAGTGTATCAACATACCAAATAACTGATAACTTCATTTCTGAAATACATTTTCAAACAACTAAAGTTTCATTATCGTCTTTAATTACTAAAGCCTATGGGCAACAAATGCTTCTCCATAGAACATGTCACATGATTACCCTCGAAGCCAAAAAGCAAACACAAAGTTGAGAATATAGAAGATAACATATACGTTACTCTTTTCTGCCTAATTCCCCAAAACGAAAAATAAAATTCTGTATTAGAATAAATACCCATTTTTCGTATTTGTGCTGATTTAACCATTTCTGATAAAGAAAGCATGGGCTGAAACAGTTCCAACATTGCAGTCATAATGACGTCAACATTCAATACATGCTCTCTCTTTTACATCTAATGTTATATAACTACAGCACCCTGCAGCACAAGTTGAAAACAAAAGCAAGAACTTGCAAAGCCAACAGGTCTGGCTTTAATGAGCTCAGAAATCCAAGCACAGGAATGTACAAATGCTATTTGCATCTGTTTGCAAATTAGAGTCAAACATATTGGCTTTGTCAGGGCTAGCCATCCTGAAGAATAGCATCTAGCTGCAGGACGAATGCTATTATTCATCCTCAGAGTGAGCAGCAGGAACCTTCGGGCTACAGGCAGTTGCTAGGTGTTCTGAGAGTGAGCAGGACAAGCCTGCAGTAGTACAAGTGGTTAATGTGTGTGCCAAGATTAAACGAGCAAACATTGGCAAACTCAATAGGATTCACCTTTTGGGACCTATTGGCTTTGTCAATACTTTTTGGGGATGCTCTGCAGCACTGGCCTAAAAGAAAATTAAAGAAAAGGCATGCACGCGCATCATGACATTGCCAGTGGCTGCGTTATTTCGCACGAGTGCATATACGAGATGACATTTGAGTCTGCATGCATCACCATGTATACAGACCCTACAGAATGGGGGTGTGGCCAAGCGGCGCACAAGATGGCCGCATATTTCTGTGCTCTGGCACCGACCATCCCGTGACGTCCTGCCATTAGGAGCTGAAGCCGTGCCCATAAGACACCCACTTGGCTTTCTGACTGCTGCTGGCACAGAGTAGTGCGCTGCAAGGCCCAATGCCGGCGAAGTGGGGGTGACTGAGCCTCGTGGACTCGGAGAAGATGGCGGGCGCAGTGGCACCTTAAGCCAGAGGGTGGACGCCTGAACGAGACTTGGGTTCCCGGTGCAGCAGCCAGAGTACCACAGTCGCCAGCGAGTGCCATTCCCAGGCTGCATGCAGCCCTTGCCTGTGCCGGACTCCTCTCTTGGCTGTGGAGGGGTGAAGAGCTGCTGGGTGATCCCTGGCCTCCCAGCGGTGGTGTCGGGCCCTGGAAGTGCATGGGGGCGCCTTGAGGGCTGCATGAGGCCTATCCTGCAAAAAAGGGACAACTACCCAGGGTAAAGCAACACAACGTTGGGCTGCAGGATGCACCTCGGACTGAGGAAGACACTGAGACTGCAGACACTGGTGGCACTGGTCGGCAGCGGTCTCTCTGGTCGGCCCCTAAGTGGACAGACCTCTGCGTCGGCCTGCTGGTGAGAAGGGCTGCCTCCTCATATAGAAATAGAGATGGGGGACCAATGTATGTTTGCTGCAAATCTTCCCACCCCCCCCAACCCTCCCTGTGGAATGGACACAATGATCAGAGAAGAGAACCTAAAGCCCCTTCCGATGGGAAGGTCCCATTAATGAGCAGACAACATAGTGGGGGGTGGGCTTGCCTAGGTGAGGGCCCCTTCTCCCGGACTCTGAGGGCATACAGAGTTTTGACTGCTGTAGCCTCCCTGTTGAGCATCTGGGATTTACATTCATTGCCCCCACGGACGGTTGGGAACATCAGTGGAGTATATGCATGGGGCACACTAAGAGAAGCAGAGACAATGTGATGGGTGAACACCCGGGACCTCTTGCCTGGCGCAGGGAGTCGAGCCCTATGAGAACCTCGACTCCACAGACAAATTAGACTTGATTCTGAATGCAATGAATGCCATTCAGGAAGTGCTGGAGGGAAACATTTATAAAGTATCTATTGACCTGGGTGTGCTCTGGGGTGACCACAGCAGGTTAGCAGACCAAGTGAAATGCAACTCTGAAGCCCTACAGGAGGTGGGCCCTACTGTTAAGAGATTGCAGGCCAAGGTGAGAGACCTGCTACGTCGCGTGGACTTGATGGATCGTCGGGCGAGGGGCTGCAGCTGCCACAATATTGTGCAGATAGTGAGACTACCTAAGAAAATGAAAGGAGAAGAGATTTTGGCCTTCCTTGAGAACTGGTTGGCAAAGGAGGTAATGCCACAGGCCCTATCAACATTCTTTGCCTTAGAGAGGGCACACAGGGTCCCTCTTAGGCCGCTGCCTGGGCCACCCTTTTGCCTCATGGTGGCTCGTCTACTGAGCTACTGGGACAGGGACCTCATCCTTCAAAGAGCGCAGGAGGTGCGCAGGCTTCAGACTGGGCAGGCCATGTAGCTATCTTCCGAGATTACATGGTGGCAGGTTTTCACGGCAGGGTATTCTATTTCCAGGCGAGAATTTGTCTGGATTAGGCTGGGAACCCCCTTTGCTGATTCCCTTATGGTGAGCCTTGCGCAGAGTATCTGCACATAGTAAGAAAATTGGGCTCTCAGAGATGTGTGGTCGGATCGTAAACTGGGAAAAAGGGAGTACTCTTTTTACTCTCCTAAGCACAATTTACATTTGAGAATAGATACTGTGCGGAGTACAGCTGTACTAGCGTTTCAGGTTGGGCAGGCTGAATACCTGGGATGCACGCTGTTTAATCACAATCCTCTGAGGATCAAACTGTGCTGGGGGAGGCGCCTCTCAGCCATACAAACCTGGAGGGTTAACCCTAATTACCTACGCGAGCCTGTTTTCAGACTCCCCCAGGCTGGAGTAATTGTAGACCATTTTGCCAATAACTCCCATATGGCCTTCCATGCCAACATGCAGTGGTATGCCTTTAAGGCCGTTATCCAGGGGCACTGCCTCAGTCAGTCAGTTGGGGTGGATCGCTCGCTGCAGGCTGAGTCGACTATGTGACAGGGGACCACCCAACACGTAGAAAATTGAGGGGGTGCGCTGCCCTGAGTCCCTTCAGCCCTGAGGGAAGAAAGCAAGAAACACACAGAGGTGCAAAGAATACCTCAATTTCGCACATGTAGCGGGGCGACATGCCGAGTCACTGCTGGCATAGCTCATTCAGGCAGAGGAAAGGGGGAGACACATTACGCAACCGACAGCCCGACTCAGGAGAGGGTATTCTCCCAAATTGAAATCCGTGCTGTATTCACGGCACATTACAGGGAACTGTAAAGATCTGATAATCCGGTACCAGGAGAGACGCGTGTCTTCTGTTTGAGCCGGGTGACTCTTCTGCAGCTGCCGCCAGAGGAGAGAGGCATTAGGTGCCCACAACGCGGAGCCTGAAATCAGGCCTGCCATTAAAGACTTAGCCTGCAGTAAAACGCCTGGGACGGATGACCTCCCAGCTGAACATTATCAGGCTTATGCCACCCAATTGGTCGCGCGGCTGGCTGAAATGTATGCTAAAGCATTAGACTGCGGGGTCTTCCAGAGACAACTAGGGAGGCTCCCATAGTCTCTTTCCCTAATCCAGCAGGAGATGCACTGGATGCGATGCATATCTGCCTATCAATACTCATCCTGGACAATACGACCCTTAGCAAGGCCCTGGCGAAAATACTCCAACCTCACCTAGCAGCCCTAGTACATGAGGACCAGAATGGTATTATCCCTAATCGCAACATCTCCAACAGTATCAGGAACTTGTAGGGAGTTCTTGATAAAACCATTGTACAGCAGTACCCAGAAGCGTTGGTATTTTCGCAATAAGAGAAGCCTTCGACTTGCGACAGTGCATTTATCTTCAAGCGGTCATGGCCCGGGCGAGGTATGGACTTGGTGGGTTGCGCTAAATGCTAAATGTGAGAGGCCGTATGAGCACTGGCAGGTGAATCTTGGACCCGACTGGGGACCGCCGCAGTTTGAAACAGGGCTGTCCACTTACCCTCAAGCTGTTCACGCTGGCGGTCGAGACGTTCACAGGCTTAATGTGGGCGGAGGAAAGTGGGAGTGGAATCTCACTGCATGACCAGGAACAAGTGATTTCGCTCTGTGTGGACGATATGCTCCACTTCCTGAGAGACGCAGGTACGGGCAACCCGTGGAACGTGGCTCTTCTGGAGGAGTTCAGACGAGTCTCTGGTCTTCAACCAAATGTTTGAGCCTTCCCAGTGTCCTCTGCACTGGTGAAGTCTCCAGAGAGGTGAGAAACATTGGACTCCAGTGAGAACCGAGACACTTTCAGTATTTGGGGATGAGAATCAATCTGGATTTGTATGGCACGGCTAATCACCCGTGAGGTTATATAGACTCTGCTATCATACTGGCAGCGACATTAGAGAGAGTAACTTTAGGGAAGTGCTCCGTCCTCTTCATGGCTCTGCAGCATTCTAGAGGTCGCTGAAGCTTCTCATCATGACTCATGGCACTGACTAAAATGGTCATGTTGTACCAAGTTGTTTACCACTTTTTCAATGTACCAATGTGGGTGCCGAAGGCATGGTTTAAAGCCAACAATGGTTTACTCGTGGAGCTGGTCACAGTACCTGGGTGTCCCTAAGTACGCTCCAGAGACTGACTATCAAACAGGGCCTTGGGGTCCCAGACTTTGAGCTTTATTATTTTGCGGCGCAGATGCAATGGGTCGCCCGCTGGCTGTGGGGGCTTCATATAGCTGAGCTGCGGGATCTCAGGACAGTCCGTATTTAGCGGGCATGCTGACCATACTGTTGGGGGTCAAAATGGCCGAGAATTCCAGACCCCGGCTTTTATGAGTAACAGAACTGCTGGAGAGGGGCCTATCCCTACGTGGGGCTGGTTCCACTCAATGCCATGGTGATACCGCTGTTGCAGTTCACGGAAGCCAGGGGAGGATATTTTACTGCCCAGTGACTGAATGTGTGGACGAAGGCAGACGTGGAGGCACTTGGGGATTGTTACTCTGATGGCACCTTTAGGGCGCTGGAGGAACTGGAGACCGACAATGGCTTACCGGATACCCAATCTTTGGCCTACGGAGCTCTGGCCATAGCAGTGCGGCACATGGGCGAGGCCCTGGAACCGTCTGTTCATGAACTACAGCAGACTCTGCTGACCTTTGGCAGAGAATGCCACAGTCTCTGCTGACTCTATGAAATGGCACTTTCCATGAGAGTTGTTGAATTGTCAACTGTGCAGGACAAATGGGAGACCCTGCTTGGAAGGGCTTTTATGGGAAAAGAGTGGTTCAGATACTATAGTGCTCTTTTAGGCTCAGTTGTAGTACAAGGATCAAATTTCCTCAAGTTAATTATTTACACTGTACATATCTCACACCTCAGACAGAATGTTATGCTTCACGTCACTGACATGAGCTGCCCTAGGTGTGCACTAGTTGATGCTGGCTTTTTGCACATGGTGTGGAGTTGACCAGTCACAGAGCCTTTCTGGATGCAGGTGGTTGCGTACCTGGAGCAAACCTTAAATTGTCGCCAGTTCTGTACACCAGAGCTATATCTTCTTGACCTATACAAAAAACAGCCAGATGAAAAAAGTGGGTGATAAGTTCATAAACCTGTCCCTTGGGATAGCCCGCAGACAGCGTGTGTCATTGGAAGTCACCCCCATGGCACTCAACAGAGCAAATGGCAGACGGATGTAGAAACACGAGCAATAGCAGAAAGGTGCTGCATTACAGGCTGAAGAAATATAGAGGACTGAGCAGAAAACCAATAGCATACTTGTAGCTGGAAGTGATGGCTAGCTTTTTTGGATCATGACCCCTAGGACGAGACAAACAAGGGCACTATTGGGGCATAGGTACAGGCATGGAATGCGGCGGGCTACCTACTTCTCTGGAGCCCCTCACCTTCCTCACTTTCCCTGCACCCTAACGTGCTGATAGAGGGAGGCATGACACTATTGTATTTGATAGAGGGGTTGGTAATTAGGACGACCTTCACTGAGCAGCTCTTTTTCTTTGGTTGTTATATTCCTGTTAAGGATATATGTTAGTTTATTTGCTGTGTTTTCTTTCATTGGCGAGCACAAACAACACGGAAACTAACTGGCATCACTTAGACGGACTGTATGATAATGCCGTTATGAATTGACCTGTACGTAATATTATATTGAATGCTCTAACGACATACAAGATCGATATAGATAAGATCGCTTTTCAATTATTTTGTCAACGATATCTGCTGATGTAACGATACTGTGCTAGAAATCAATAAAGAACTTTCTTTTAAAAATGTGGGCCCTACAGAATGAAACCGGTGACATTGTTTTTTTACCATTCCAAGATCACAAATGCCAGAGTGGAAAATACAAAATAAAAACTTGTGAGAAAGCACTTTTCATTATTATTATTTTTTTTAAAGGCATTGCCTAGCAGCATATGGCAGCTGCCGGGCTTCCCAGAAAACGTAAAAAAAATTAAATTATTTTATTTTATGGCGAAGGCTGAGAGGGATAAATTGAAAAAGGGTTAGGCGAAGCAATGGACACGGTGTGGGAAACAGTGACTAACATGGAGCACGTAGGATGGCTGTTTCTGGGGTGCTATGCAACACAAAATGAAAACACATTGTGTAGAGAAGGAACAAAACACATGCATCCACATGGAATGCTAATAGCAAAAGAAAAAAGTTCCCTGAATGTGATCAGCAAAAGGATACAAGTCATCCAATCAAAAGGAAAATGCTCCAGTGAAGGAGAAACACAAAAAGAGAAAGAAAGAAATCTACAAGAAACAAGCAAATGAGAGCTACAAGAAAGCCAGCCAATGGAAAGCCATGGGCTGGCATGGGCTGGCACAATGCCCATTGCACTTTTTTGATATGGTCTACAAGAGGCATTTAGCAAACAGAAAGCTAAAGCTGACTGTACACAAAACCTAAGATGAGCAACTGTGATATATATGTGAACATATTTGATAAATGAAGCAGTAGTTATGTCAGTGAGACTTAAATCATAGTTTCCATCACATGCATATGTTACTTTATTCACAACAATCACTACTTTGGCAGACTTTGGTTTGCAAAAAACTTAAGTGTTCAAGTAAAACACATTTGATTTTCACATTAAGTTTAATTTCTGAAGAAAATGCTATATAAACCTTTTCTGAAAAGACTTACATTCTAAGTTGGCAGTAGTGGTTGGAAAATGTGGCACATGTCCACACTGGTTTGAACCAAGTGATTAGCAAAAATTACACATTTAGCCCAATATAAAACCTCTTGCTGCTTCATAGTTCCCCTTTCATACAGTGTTTTGTGTTTTTTTGTGTGCATAATGTCTCAGAATTGTTTTCTTTGCTCTTCCAGAAAAAGCAAACACAATCAATATGTTAACTGGCTCTAGCCCGAAGAAAAGTAGCTGATCATAATACGCATCCAAAAATAAAAATAAAACCTCCCCTCTAGCATCTAATAACCTGACTGTCTTTTTTTAGTAACCATATTGCTAATGCAACACCAAGTTCAGCAGATGTCCCTCACTTCATACTCCAGGCTTTAATCTTAGAATTGCCCAGAGGTGACAAAGCAGTTGTCTCAATGCACACTAAGAGTCTCATAGTGCCAGCCTTCCGTGCACAGTGGGCGACCTCAGGATAGAGTACAGCATAAACTGAACTGGCCAGTACCAGCCCCGTGAGCTCATGCCTTCATAGGGTTGAATTGGTGGTGAAGAAATGACAATAGCAACCAATCTTGGTTCACCGAACCACTGGAGAGGAACGCAGTGGCTCGGAAAAAAGCTAGTTACAAAACATAGGAAATGTCACGGGAACAAACACGTATACACATGGAAGCCATCTTGCAAGAGCAGTGTTTATATGGAAGTTACATAGCAACTTTCGAATTGAACAGATAAAAAGATTAGAAAGGGTGGCGACTGAAAATACTGAGGCATGAAAAAGCAGCTCAACACTTCCGGAAAGTGCAATAGGGTCACCCGCACATCCAGATTCGGAGAATAGCCTGTGTCCTTAAGGATAGAGATGCACAAGGGTTGAGCAGGAGCAACTGAGGTGCTCTCTACAAGCCACAAGCATAAACAACAATAACTGTGTAAGACATCCAAAAAAAAACACAGAAGACATGTTGGAAAAATGTCAGATTGTCACTACTTTAGTTCCTGATCTCATGAGACTTTAGGGAGGCTATTTCATGGTCACGCCTTCCAGATGTGCAATAGGAAAAGCTAATGAGGCTGCCATCACTCGAATCAAGAGAAAGGTATAACAAGCATTGGCATAGCGAATAGGTCTCGCCTTTGGGTCCTTATAAGTGTTTAGCCAGAGCTAGCAGCTTTGCCAATGTTTTTAAGCTATGTTGTAGAGCAGTGGTACTGCTATGCAGCATGTTGAAAAGTTATAATTAAACAAGCAATTGCAATGCAATAGGTCTCGCATTATTAAAGTTAGAGCTATTGGCATTGTAAATGGCAATGCCTTTTATTTATGTTTTTGCTTTTAAACATAAATAAAAGGCATTGTCATTTACAATGCTAATAGCTTAAACTCTCGCAAAAGTGAGACCTATTGCATTGTAAATACGGGACGGGCAGCTATAAGTCTCCAGCTGGACGCATCCTTCGGATGCAGTACCAGCGAGACCTAAAAGGAGTGAGGGATAGAACAGGTAAGCATGAGATGCTGGTGCATGGGTGGATGGTGTGTGAGCTCTTTGGGAGAAATGATTTGATGGCTTGCCTGTATGGCAGAGACTGCTCAGATCATGCACTATAAGCATTTAGCTGTGCCAAAGAACGGATGCGATAAAGAATGAGGCGAGCCAATCACACCTACAGATACTTCCCATCTTAGGTGGTCCGGACTGGTTTGTGAAATGTATTTTTTTACCCCATTGATTATGGTGCATATGGAGTTGCCCAGATGGGAAGGCGCTACCTTTGATTGTAAAGTATTGCATCAGCTGCAGTATGTGTTCTGTTTCCACATAAGTGTGGTGAATTATAAACCTATACTAATTAGTAATATACAACAAGATATAGTGTCTACTTTAGGAGTCCATCCAAACTTGGCAGGAATCAAACCAAAGTAATATGATTTGAACAAACCGTTATAGAATATCTTCTAGGGGTTAGTCCAGGAATTGTAGAGAAACAACCAAGAAAAGATCAAACTCCAAATACATGAGCCTGTGGGCCACAAGATGTAGCTGGACGACAACACACCCACAACAAAAAAATGTTTTTTTTAAAAATCAGACTGTATATGCACACAGGTCTGTGGGGTCCACCCAGGTGCTGCACTTGTGCAATCCACTGAAATCATTCTGCTATATGTAGTAATCAGACACTACGTGTAAAGTGGGCCAGTTGAGAATGTGTTACAGTGCCTGTCTCTGGCTGTGGTACAGTCTCTGTCTCTGGCTGTGGTACAGTGCCTGTCTCTAGCTGGGGTACAGTGCCTGTCTCTAGCTGTAGTAAAGTGCCTGTCTCTAGCTGGTATACAGTGCCTGTCTCTATCCAGGGTACAGTGTCTCTATCTAGGGTACAGTGCCTGTCTCTAGCTGGAGTAAAGTGCCTGTCTCTGTGTATGGTACAGTGCCTGTATTTAGCTGACGTACAGTGTCTGCTTGTAGCAGGATACAGTGTCTGTCTCTATCTAGGGTACAGTGCCTTTCTTTAGCTGTGGTTAAGTGCCAGTCTCTAGCTGTGGTAAATTGCATGTGTCTGGCTGTGGTGCAGTGCCTGTCTCTGGTGCAGTGCCTGTCTCTGGCTGTGGTACAGTGCCTGTCTCTGGCTGTAGTGCAGTGCCTGTCTCTGGCTGTGGTACAGTGCCTGTCTCTAGCTGTGGTAAAGTGCCAGTCTCTGGCTGGGGTACAGTGCCTGGCTGTGGTACAGTGCCTGGCTCTGGTGCAGTGCCCGTCTCTATCCAGGGTACAGTGCCGGTCTCTATCTAGGGTACAGTGCCTGTCTCTGGCTGTGCTACAGAGCCTGTGGTCCTGCCCCCACCCCCACCCCCAGAGGCCTGGAGGCCGCACTCCCACTCGTGCTTTCGGCCGCGCTCAGAAAGGACATCTTATCACTCGCGCTCAGAGGCTCCAGGATGCGTGAACCAGGATAGGAAAGGCTGAGAGGAGGGGGGAAGGGGCACTGCAGGGAGCGGAGGGAAGGAAGGAAAGAGCCAGGGAGGGAAGAAGCAAGAGGCGGAGATGGGGAGAGACACCCAAGGAGCAGCACAGGAGGTCGGGAGAGCAGCACCGAGGGTTCAGTGTGCCGCCCCCCCTCCCCCCCCCTTCCTTCTGCATCCAGCCCTGCTCGCCTTTGCACCCTTGTGTAAAGTGGCCAGTAACCCTTAGCGCTCACTCTATAAACACGTCCAAGTGCACGCGGCGCACACGCACTGGTGTTTTTATTTGAACCTGTCCCCTGCGGCTTCTTAGCACTGTAAATAAAGGTGTCACTCTTTGTATCGGCTGCAGAAGAGTTAAAAACGATGTTGCCCACAATAACGAACCTGCAGTAGAGACTTCCACCCGCTCAGCTATCCCACCTATCCGCGTATGAGATAGTTCTGCGGGGTAAGGCTCTCGCTGTAAAGATATGTGTGGAGAATGCACAGAGGTGTTAACTATCACACGGTACTCCGAGGGTTAACGCACGGTACGGAGCGCGGGTTCAGATACCGGTAAGGAAGCTCCGTTGTTAATGCACCTGTCCCCCTGCATCACCGCCGCAGCCCGGGACAACTGAACATCGCCGCCGGCCTGCGACCAGGAAGTCAGGCAGGCCGGGCGGGACAACCGGAAACCGGAAGTAGGAGGGCGGGAGCCTACCCCGCCTCCCACGGAAGAGCCGCGGCTGTTTTGAGCACCGGAGCAGGCAGGAGCCTACCCTGCGCCCTGGTGCACTCGCCCTGAGATGGAGGGAGGAAGCGTCCTGCTGCCGGCGCCTTCCACGAGGCTCCCAGGAGTGAGGGAGAACCCGTGGTAACCGGCATAGAGGAGCCCTGCAGCTGCCGATGAGAGGAGAGCTGCCGCACCAAGGAAGCCGGTGAGTGGGGCTTCGCCTTGTTGCTGAGCTGCGAGGGCGGGGGGCATGTGTGTGTGCGCGTGCGGCGGCGGGGGGGGCTCTGTATGTGTGCGATGGCGGCGGGGGGAGGGGGATCTTTGTATGCGTGTGTGTAGATGCGCTGGTGTGTGTGTGGGGGGGTCTCTGTGTGTGCGTGTAGGTGCGCTAGTGTGTGTGTAGGTGCGGCGGCGACGGGGGTGGGGTGTGTGTGCCTGTGTATGCGTGTGGCTGTGTATGCGTGTGGCTGTGTATGTGCGCATGTGTGAGTGTGTGTATGTGCGCATGCGTGAGTGTGGGTGCGCGTGCACGCAGTCAAATCCAGCTCCAGAGAAGCGCGTGGCACCCTTTTGTCCCTCATTCCCCCGAGACCGGCAGCTATAAGTCTCCAGCCTGGATGCATCCTTCGGATGCTAATTCCAGGCGAGACCTAAAAAGTACTATAAGTATTTTTGTTACCTTGTATATAACCAAGAAGATATTATGTACAACTGAATGACCCAATTAAAAAAAGAATTAACATCAAAAATGTCTTTTTTTTGTCTTCGCAATGCTAACAACTTCTTCCTGGCTGTTCTAAAGTTAAGGTGGTGCTTAGTGATGTTGAGGTGGTGATGAGTGTTGTTGTGGTGGTGCCGAGTGATGCTATAGTGGTGCTTAGTGATGATGTGGTGGTGGTAGTGAGGCATGGTGAGTGGTGGTGTTGCGGTTGTGTTAGGTGGTGCTTATTTTGTGTTATGGTGGTGCTGAGTTCTGTTTAGCTGGAGTTGTTTTGAGGTGATGCTCGTTTGATTCTGAGGTGATGTTGGGCTGTGGGATATATTTTTAAAGAGATTTCATAAGTTATACAATACGTCATTTAAGCGCCGAAGGGCAAGCTCAAAAGAAAGATCTGCTGAATGTTTTCCAGCTTCACCTATGTTGTGTAATGTGTGAGAAGGGTGGGAATAATGTTTACCTAAACCACAGCATTATTTCAACTTGCAACTGCGACATTCAACAAAAGAAATCGTTACATTCAAAACATAATTTAATGTACAAAATAATATGCTCCATGTGAACAACAGATTGGGACGCAGTCTGCAGTATAAAGAGTTCATTAAGTCAATGGTGCAGGAGTCTGGTACAGGGCACCCTACATTCTGGAGTACCGGGTATCACATCTTGGGGCACAGTCAGTGATACAGTATTATAGGGTCTGACAGAATACAGCATATAGTGTTCCGAAAATGTTTCCCCTTTCTCCCACGGGACTCTTGCAGGACCATTGTTCACGCCCTGATCACCTCACATCTGGACTACGCAACAGTCTGTACGCAGGGGCCCCTGCGTACCTGATCAGACGTTTATAGACTGTTCAGAATGCGGCTGCTAGGCTGATATACAATATTCCTCATTGCCACTCGATCTCCCCATACCTTAAGAAGCTTCACTGGCTTCCAGTGGCGAAACGCATCCAATTCGAAACAATGGTTCTGTTTTTTAGATCACTACAGGGTACGGGCCCGTCGTACCTTAAAGCTTGGCTTAAGCATGCACACTCTAACCGCGCTCTTAGATCCAACCATCTGCGCCTCCTGGTCACCCCCGCTTTCGCCGCGCTAGAATGGGCGGCAGAGCTTTCGCGGTGTTCTCTGCCAAAACTTGGAAAAGATTGCCTCTGCCGCTGACCAATTCTGAATCTATCTTCCGTTGTGACTTTAAGACTTGGCTCTTCTCGAGCGCTAAAACCACTGAGTGTACTCCCATCCTTCGCCTGTCCAAGCGCTGAGACACCCCCGTCGGGGGTAACTGTGCGCTCTATAAGCTCCTAAATAATAATAATAATATTAGTCTTGGGCCAGAGAATAAGATTCTCTGTGGCACAAGGCACACAGCCAGGACAAAGAGGGAAATATCCCATTGAACAGTCCGAGTTTAAGGATGCGTTGTACTGTCTGTAAATAAGTGGGACTGAGTCTGTGCTAGAGGAAACTGGTGTAAGGGAATCACAGGTGCAACTTACGGGAATCATGCACTGAAAATGGCTACTCTGATACATAGCTGGGCCTCGTACATTTAAAGCAGATCATAGTGCCATGCAGACGGGTACTCTGGTGCATACCGTCTATATCATTGGTTATGCATAATTTTGGGATGCGAGTGCCCACAATAGGCTTCATATGACACTCCGAAAGACGCACACGGTCGGAAGAACACGGAAGCTCACATTTTTTATGCTCATAGAGGGTGGGGGGGGGCATAAGTGGGCATTTGGGATGTGTACGCTTTGACAAAACCCTCTACGACAGTATCACGGGTCACACGGGTTACGATGTATGCGATTACTGCACAAAGGTTTTGATACAGGAGGCATGTAGTCTGTGGTACCAACTAGTCATGGCAGATGGTCACGCTGCCTGTTGTAGAAGGAGCATGCATACGAGCCGGGGGGAACCAAACACTGGAGAACACAGGCTCGGGCATGCAGGCACCGGCCACTCAGGTGCACAGGAAGTGGCGCCATTGGGAGGCTGGGTCACACAGAATATGTGGTATCATGAACAAATGCTCACAGCCCGCTTGGGAGACATCAGGCTGGGGTACAAAGGCATGAGGCAGGAGTACACAGGAGGGCAACTGTCTGGGGTCACTGAGCCAGAGTATTAGGACTCAGGCACTAACCGGCTCTGTTGCGCCTGTGCTGCAAGTCCCTCCAGAACAGCTCCTGGCTCTCTGGGTCCAGGATGATGAACATAAATCAACTGGGTAACAGTAACGGTTGTTACTTACAGCACTTAGGAACACAGAAGCATGGAATGACACACTATATATAAAACAGGTTATTATAATACAAGAACAATACATGAAATAACCTAGCTCCAGTTTGCTTCCTTTCTAAGGTAGGCTATGCAACGACTGCTCTGTAAACTCGATCAGCCACCCCGGTAATACTGTAATTTCATTTCCTGCTGGGGATAATCTCCGCTCCCGGAAGCGGGCATGGGTAAGTGGAGGCTTAATGAGAACCAGGACAAATAATATTTGCCGGATTAAACAGTTTTATAAAGTTGGCAGAGGTTGAATACAATGCACCCCTCCTATTTGATACTTTTAAACACCTACCCAGACATGAACACAATCAACTCAAAAATCATTGACGCAGAGCAAACAATAAGCGATATTGAAGATGTAGCCTCCCAGACCAGCAAAGACATAAAGTACCCCCGAGACACCAGAAGCAAGCTTAAAAGACAAGCAGCTGAGTTGGAAGACCACAATAGAAGGGGCAACATAGGTATTTTTGGAATTCCGGGGGGCTCAGAAGATGCTGCGGAGTCCTGCGTGGCATTTCTGGAATCCTGGATTCCCACGATCACTGGCATAAAATTTCATCACGCATTGGAAATGGACAGGGTGCGTAGGATTCCAACGTTCAACTCCTCAAACAGGAAATGGGCTCGACCAATAATATGCAAACCATTACGCTATCAACATATGGAGGCCATTCTTAACTTTGCCAGAAAAAAACACCAAATCTCTTGGGAAGGCCATTGAATAAACTTCACGCAGGACTATTCAAAATCGATGATGGATACGAGGAAGGGGTTCCTTCTACTAAGAGACAAATGGAGAGAAAAAAACATCCAATTTTCCTTTGCAGGCCCAGCAAAGTTCAGGATCTTGGAAAATGGCAAGCAACACTTCTTCACAAATCCCAAAGAACTAGCAAAACATTTGTGGAACTCTCGGCAGGAGCCTCAATCAAACGGAAGACTTGATATCCTTTGGTTTACTATAATGTTTCACTCTACTCTTACATTTCTAAATGTAAACGCTTTACACGTGCTCTTTGCTTATTCTAACAGCTTCACATTGATCTCATAGATGTATCTGTAAATGGTACACACATGCCTTGTCTTTATTGTACACAGGCAGGTTGTGGCTCGTCGTACTTTGGTTAATTTCCTTGCTGGGCACAAGTTGTTGAGTGCAAGGAGGGGGTCGTTCATCACTCCTATGAGTGATTCTGCATCTTAGGTAGCTGATTCTAAGCGTCACTCGCACAAGTTTTTGACGCAGTAATCAGACACAAATGTTTGTTTCAATAGACCATGTTTGTCACGGAATATAGATACTCTAGATTTTGATATATAGGATTACTGGACAGGGCCTTATTCTGTTCTCACTGGTTCACAAGATATATATATATTAATAGCGGTTACCGATGTCTACTGAGTATGAGACACAATTACTATTGCTACACAGGTATTGGATCAGTGCTATTTCAGTTTGAGTTTCTCCAGATTAGATAAAATCCAGGTTAATACCCTCCCGGCTGCCAGTTGACGAACCTACCGTTGCAGCTCCAACATCTGAATCTCTCAGGTGGGGGGAGCGGGAGGGGTGGAGGGAAGAGGGTATGGGGGTAAAAATATTTGTGGTTGTTTTTTTTCTGTTGTATGTTTTCTTCATCTATTTTCTAGGTTACATTGAAATGACAGGTATGCTCTACTCCTGGTACAATGTCAGGGACCGGGTCATTGTGGACCACAAAGAGAGACGTTACCAGTTGACTTTCCTTATAAAAGTAAACGCATCATTGTGGGTTTCGCGAGCGGTGTTTCACACCTACTTTATGGGCATGTTTCATTTCTGTAGCCAGCACTAGATCAGTCGATGTCTCAAGTTAAAAACATTGCAGAGGACCTCAATATAGTCTCCCTAAATGTGAAGGTGCTTAACCACCTAGTTAATCTTCGACTACCTGGCCAAAACCAAGGGCGATATCATACTCCTTAAGGAAACAAAACTCTCAGAGGAGGATGTTGGTTTTATCAAACATAACTGGATCTCCCATATTCCCCGCTCACCAGCAGATCATAAGAAAAAAGGAGTAATTACTGAAAAGTATGAGTAGGAGTCATGCCAGAAAATCCAATATCACTACTGTCTCACATACACATGATGACGAAGGGAGGATGTTAGTCACACACTTGAAAAAAGGGGATGACTCAATCCATGTTCTCAATATTTATGGCCCTAATTTCGATGAGCCCAACTTCTGGGAAAAGATCTCAGATACTATAGGAAGCTTTCCCAAGAGGATCTCATCATAGTAGGCGGTGACTTCAATTTACCCCTAGACCCCCTAATTGACCGCCCATCCAAATGTAGATATCAAACTACCAGATCCCAAGAGGTTCTCCATAAAATTTGCTCCAAATTCAATCTTAAGGACTCATGGCGCCTTCAGCACCCAGACACGCGGGATTATACATTTTACTCAGCCCCACACAATTCTTAAACTAGGATTGACAATATTTTAATATCAGGCTCCTTTACACATCCCATTGACCAAACGGATATTGCTCCTTAACTACGGTCAGACCACTCTTGCATTAAAACCAAGTTAGCAGATACTCACTCCACACTTCCTCCTAAAAGGTGGCGATTTAATGATGAGGTACTCTCCAATCCAGCAGACAAAGAAAAGATTGAGAATGCTATCCATGACTACATTAAACATAATGATCTCCCAGACACAGACACCTTCACCTTATGGGATGTGCTAAAGGCAACCATCAGGGGGGTAATCATTGGGATTAAAACAAAAATCAATAAAAAAAACTACATTCAGAACGCGATACATTGGAAAAAGGAATTAAACTCCTGGAAACCTCACATGCCAAAGCGCTGATAGTAACAATATCTTTGACCAACTAGTTAAGAAAAAATATGAATATAATAAAATTGTGAGTAGGCGGGCAGGAGTGTGGATCAACAAATTTAAGGCACTCAAACTCTGCGAAGGCAACAGAGCAGGCAAATTATTAGCCTCTTACCTTAACCATAAGCAGAGACAGTTTACTATCTCTTCAATAAAAGACTCCAATAATGACATCCAAACTAAACAAAGAGATCCTGCACACCTTTAAATCCTTCTATGAGGACCTATATAAAAGCAAACAAACAGTTCTATCAGAAGAGTATGCCAGCTATTTAGAATCACTAAACCTACCAAGTCTATCGGAGACAGAAAGTGCAGTGCTAGGAAACCCATTTCTGAAACAGAACTAGCTAACTCTATAAAATCTCTGAAAAGTAACAAGGACCCAGGCCTAGATGGATTCTCAGCTTCCTTCTATAAGGCATTCGGAGGGTCTCTACAACCACCCTTGTTAAAAGTTTTCAATATTATAGCCAGAGAGGGAAGTACATCCAATTCAATGAAAGAAGCCAACATTATCGTCATACCTAAGGAAGGGAAGTACCTCTATTACCTAAAAATTATAGACCAATGTCACTGATCAATGTGGACTGTAAAATCTAAGCAGAAATTCTAGCCAGAAGACTGAATGGGGTTCTTCCAAAGCTAATTAGTAAATCCCAAGCTGGATTCCTCAAAAACTGAATGTCTAATGATAATACTTGCTAACATGTCACATACTAGAGCAAGCAAAGATGAAGCCTGACCCATCTATAGCCATCACCCTGGACGCAGAAAAATCGTTTGACAGAGTTTCGTGGACATTCTTATTTATTTATTTATTTATGGGCTTATTACGCGCCGGCATCACACCCGAAGGTGTATCTCCGCGCGGTGCTGTGAGGTGAACAGGTCGAGAGAACTCCTCCTAGAATAGTGCTGTCTTTAGGCATTTCCTGAAAGCTGAGTGACTCGGGCAATCTCTAAGGGAGAGGGGGAGGTTGTTCCATAGACGTGGACCCATGATGGAGAGGGCGCGGCCTCCCTGTCTGGTCTTATAGTGTCTGGGAACCTGAAGCAACTGTTGGTTGGTGGACCTAAGGATGCGGGATGGACGGTGATAAACAAATTTATCCGCCAAGTAATGGGGTCCCAGATTGTGTAAGCTCTTGTGTATCACACAGCAAATCTTGAATTCTACCCGTTTCCGGATAGGAAGCCAGTGAAGGGCCCTGAGGAGGGGGAGGGACGGCGTTCTGGGGGGGGTGTTGGTCACCAGCCGTGCTGCGGTGTTCTGCACCACCTGTAATTTATTGAGCACTCCCTCATTGGCAGCTAAGAGTAGGCCATTACAATAGTCCAGGCGGCTCAAAACGAGGGCCTGGACCAGGGTCTTCCGAGTGTCGTCAGGTAGAAGGGGAAACACCTTCCGAAGGAGGCCAATGATGTGGAAGCAGGACCCTGCAGTGGTGCTGGCATGATGAAAAAGGGTGAGGTCATGGTCTAGACGAACCCCCAGGTTTTTTACTACCTGTTTAGGGAGCGGGGCCTGTCCCAGGCTGGAAGGCCACCAATCTGGGGTCCAGAGGATTCTCGCCTCCCCAAATAACATGACCTCAGACTTTCCCACGTTGCACTGTAGAAAGTTTTTGGCCATCCAGCTGGCGATTGCAGTCATGCCGTTGGAGAAAGCTTGTCTTATCTCCGGGGTAAAGGTCTTAAAAGTAAACAGCAGCTGCGTGTCGTCAGCGTAGGAGATAGGCATAAACCCAAAGGACCTTGTCATGTTGGCCAGAGAGGAGACATATACGTTAAACAACGTAGGGCTAAGACACGAGCCCTGCGGGACTCCTCTGATGATATTAGCCGAGGTGGAACTAAAGGAGCCCATATTCACCTTCTGGGTACGCTCAGAGAGAAAGCTGGTGAACCACGCCAAGGCAGATCTGTCAATGCCTATCTCCTTTAATCTGGTAAGGAGAATGGCGTGGGATATGGTGTCGAATGCTGCGGACAAGTCCAACAGCACCAACACCACAGACAGCCCTCTGTCCAGGGACAGGCGTATGGCATCCGTGACGGAGAGGAGGGCAGTCTCGGTACTATGCCTAGGCCTGAACCCGGACTGAGAATGGTCTAGGCTGCCAGTCTGCTCAATGAAGGCGGAAAGATGGTGATTGACGTGCTTCTCCGTCAGTTTGCCGATGAACGGCAGAAGGGAAATTGGCCTCAGATTGGTCATATCTGACCAGGGGATGGCGGTGTTTTTCCTGATAGGCTTGACCATGGCCTCCTTCCACACCCGGGGGACCAGTCCCTCAGACAGGGAGCGATTGATCACCGTCCGAATGCAGGGGCTGAGGACACTCCCAATGAGGTGCATGACACGGGCAGGTACAGGTTCTATTGGGCTACCTGACTTAATGGTCCCAATCAGGGAGTTGACCTGGTCTAAGGTGATCTCAGGGATGAATGATAGTGAGGCTGGAGCAGCGCAGGCTGTTCCAGGTTGGAGACTGGAAGAGGGGACATATTCATCCGCGGATGGGCTTGATTGGGAGATATTTCGGTAAATAACATCAATTTTATCCGAGAAAAAACCGGCCGTGTCATCGCACAGTTTTTGGGTCAGCACTTCTGCACTGTCGCAAGCGACAGGCTTGGTGAATGTGCAGAGCACCTGGTACAACATTTTGGGGTCGTTGCCGGCACTGCATGAGACACTGCATGCTGTCTTTTAATCTAGGTAGCTCGTACATCAACATGGTTATGGCTATGTATTCAGCACCTACCGCCTGCATAGCGATCAACGGAACCCTCTTGGATGCCTTTACACTTGAGCAAGGAACTAGGCAGGGCTGTCCTCTTTCTCCCTCCCTCTTTCTCCTAGCCCTTGAGCCACTAATTCAAGATATTAAGCGTAATACCTAAATAAAAAGAGTATGTTTTTGGGACTCTCAGGTGAAACTGGCCACTTATGCAAATGATATTCTCATTGTTAAGGAAGATCAGAGCTCTTCCTTTAAGGCCCTGATGCGATCCATAGAAATGTATTCATCCCACTCGGGTTATAAGTTAAATGGAGACAAATCCAAGCTGAGCCCCTGAACATTCACTGCACCAGGGAGATACTGGGAGACTCAGGCCTGTCATGGCAGCCGGGATTTATCAAATATCTAGGGACAGAATTTGGCAGTACTATATTAGAGTCTCTGCAACAGAATGAATCCATCACCTTGGGGAAAATTAAAGATCTCCTAGATACATGGTCTCCAAGATTCATCACGTGGTGGGGCAGAATTGAAACCATCAAGATGATGATCTCGCCCTTAGTGAATTACCTAATCACCATGCTCCCTCTCTTATTGACTGAGGATTTCCATTGTAAGTTAGACATCCTCATATCCAAATTTCTATGGCAAGGGAAAAAGGCCAGAATTGGACTGAAAAAACTCAAGATTAGACAAATCCCTTGTGGGGGTCAACCTAGTAGACTTTAAACTTTACCAAACAGCGTTCTTAGCTAAACAGGGTGCGTTCTGGCTTGTACGACCCGGGGAGTATACCCCAGTCTGGCTTAGAAATTGAAAAATCCTTGCTTAATAATCTTGCCCCAGCATCCCTTCTTACCTCCAACTTCACGAACGTAAGGTGGTCAAAATCCATATTTAAGAACAAAATCTGCCCTACTGAAATTATATAAAAAAATTAGACATAAGCATTAGGCGATCTAATCTTGAGTCCCTATGGGACAACCATAATATTTTTTATAAAGGGAGTATTCTACATAATGAGGCCTGGATTGCTACCTTCAAAGACCTACAGTCTCAATATAATCTGGACTCCCTGGAATTTTAAATTTTTTTTAATGTAAAGGCAGCACTAACGAAAGCTAAATTACTGCCCTCACCCCCTTCCCTCCCACAATACGTGGAGAAGTTAAATAAGTTGTGTCACCAGGTTTCTTGGATTTACAAACTACTTCGCCCAAAACAATCTGCCCTCAATAAACTGGGGATTACTTGTCCTGCTTTTAGGCAATATGGGATAATTCCCTTGATGTAGTGAGGTGTTTACAATCTTAGTCCATAGGGGGAGAATGCATGTTTTGATCTCTTTGAATATAGTCGGGGGTAGCGGGTCAGTGAAGTGATTAGATGGGTTTAGTGATGAAATGATGTTGTAGATGTCTATTTCGCTGATTGTTGAGAAGGTGTCCCAGGAGGCATCGTTTTTGGAGGGATGCCTGGATGGATTGCTCCCTTCACTGTACTGGGAGAAGTAAGAGAAGCTAGATGAGGCAGCAGATAGCGGTTCATTCGCTATTCGTAGTTCATTCTCTATCTTTGTAGTTTTTTTCAATGAAGGTGGCGGCCAGTTCTTCACATTTTGGGAGGGTGTTGGATTCGGTGTCTAATGGATTTGATGCTTTGAGTGTTTGCTGCTTGACTTTTTTGAATAGTTTGTTGTCCCTATTTCTGGCTTGGTCAAGCTGTGCTCAGACGAAATAAGCTTCCATTTGTCTTATTCTTCTGTTTTACGTGTTCCTGGTTGCTCTTAAGCGTTTTAGAAGATACAAGGATGAGGAATATCTCCAGGCTCTTTCTGCTATTCGTAGGTTGCGTCTTTCGGTGTTCAAGTGGTCAATAAACCAGGGCTTTGATTTTTTATTGGATACGTTTTTTGGTGGAAGGGAGCGACAGGGGGTGAAACATAAGGAGAAACATCGCGGGGGTTATATCGACCTCCCCCCGGACGTTAGACCTTATGTAGTGGTGCTAACAGGTGTCCCGGAGATTGCATACCACCAGCAGGAAATTTTGGGGTCACTGAGAAACAAGGTAACACACTGGCTAAACGAAAACAGGCCGTTACCCGCCCATCTGAGGAGTAAAATTCTCATGGTGCGAAGGGTACCATGGATAGGCACCTCCTTCAAATCAATTCCAGGTGACTGTATAATTGTTTTTTTTGATGACCCCAATACAGCACACTACATATATGCACATGGAACGATCACGGGGTAAATTCGTCCATAGTAGCTAGACCCCTAACCTATTTTTATCCCCCGCTTCCACGTCCTAAAAATGGGGGGAATTGGCCTTTGTCTAGAAATCATGCATGGGGTGATCCAGTAGATTGCTGGCAGGGCACACAAGGGAGGTGGAATGGGGCACCCACCTACAATAGATTTGGTTGTCTCGAAGATGTCGATTGACTCATTAACAATGCGTCTTGTCCAGTTTTTTCTGAAGACTTACCTCCCGCCCCACAGCATCCTACTGCTATGCAATCTCGATGTATCCCAGAAAAATACAATGTGCCAGAAAATAGGGTTACGCTTAACGAGGGTAGACTTGCCGAATCTCGGCTAGCTGATATAATCCTTGAGCCCCTTAACAACAAATCAAGCCAAGTAGCTCCACTTCATGATAATGCCAAGGGTAACCTCCTCCCTGGGGTGCTGTTTGTAACAGGCAGGCTACAGTTAGAGGGATTTATTCCCCCAGAATTTCCCTCATCCGAACTGGCCGTTAGTAGTGGGGGACCTCAGGCCAGCAGTCTTATTCCACCACCGCTGCCAATCACGGGGGGAGAGCTACTTTGCTCTCGGGTGGCGGCGCCTGGAACTGAGACTGTTGCCCTGACCACAGTTGAGTCCTCTAGTACTGTTCCTAGCATAACCCCTAGTATTGTTTTGGTTCACCCCGCAAATGACCAGGTGCAGGGTCCAAAGAGATCCGAGGGGGAGGTTCTTAAAGTACTCAGTTGGAATATAGCAGGCTCGGCCCGGAACATAGACATACCCGATTGGAATTCTTTTATTGAAGATTTCGGGTTGTGCCTATTCCAGGAAACCTGGTGTCTGGAACCACATCATAAGGTGGGTTTTACCACCTATTTTGTTCCCGCAACACAATCACAGGGAGGGAACGGCCGTCCTTCTGGTGGCCTCCTTATTTGGGCAAATATCTCGTTGGGTCTTTCTATTAGGGAGATTGCTAATAAATCACCGGATCTACAGAGAATTTCTGTTAGAAGGCCACAGGGGGGGAGCAGGCTCGAAGTGTTTAACATCTATGTTAGGGGGGCACGGGGGGAACATCAAAATTCTCATCTACGGGTATTGAGGAGGGCCTTAGTTCTTGTGCGCCCGACGCTTTAGTGATACTTGCAGGGGATTTCAACTGCACATTTGAACCCCTGGTCAGTGAAGACATATTGGGCACCTGGGAGGATGACGCCAGGAGAGGCATCCCACCCCTCTCACTGGCCCCTATCAGAAGCTGGTCTCAAAATGCTATCGATCTCAACGCACTCTGCCTGGAACATGGCCACCAATGGTAGAACTAAGTCAGACCAGTCAGGAGCTCACACGTACAATAGAGTGGGTCATTCCTCGCGAATTGACTTCATTCTATTGAACTATAGCCTCTGGGCACACTTAACTGATATGGAAGTTATGCAGTCTCCTGTTAGTGACCACAATCCCCTATCCCTGTCCTTGTCTTCCCTTATGATGGGTGCTCCCTCAGCCCTAACCCCTCACGTCTGGAAAACAACACAAGAAGTAATTCCCTCTAATTGTGCCAGACGGCTTAAATGGAATACCTTTGTGGCAAATGATGCCAAGATCTGGGAGGCCAAATCTATAATGACTAACATAGCATCGCGGTTAGACCTACTAGGACCCATTGATTGTGATCTTGAGGCTCCCAACTTGTTTCTTGAAGCATCCACCGCGTTGGGGGAACTTTTTGTGGCTTACCCCCCAGGCTCAAGGCGTACCGCAAACGGTAGATCGATGCGCAGCACGGGGTGGTTCTCGCACGCCTGTAGTGTCGCCAAAAAAGAACTGATCAGGGCGGTAAAAGTCAAGGATGGGGCCCAGATCAGCTTCGCTAGGCGTCACTATAGAAAGACTTTAACAAAGGCCAAGGCTGACCATGAGAACTTGTTTTGGCAGGATCTATTGGCAGCTAGCCTTAGGAAGGATTCCAAAGGCTTTTGGAAATTAATAAGAAATAAGGACAAACCCACGGACTCGCTCATAACGTGTAATATAACTGAGGGAGCATGGCTTGACCACTTTTCCAAGCTTTATGCAGTGAGCGAGGCCCATGTGCCTACCGAGGTGGGTCAGCATGCCTTGGGCAAATTGGAGCCCACTGAGGACTCCCACTTCACATGCAAAGAAGTAGAATGGGCGATTAAGCGCCAGGTCCCGAATAAGGCGGCAGGCCCTGATGGCCTCCCAGGGGATCTACTTCGTGTCAATTTGGTCGAGTGGGGGAGACTTATTGCTTCCGTCATGAATGCTGGTTTGGCTGGTGGGGCCCTACCAGACTCTTGGAGGGGAGCAGAGGTCGTCCCTGTCTTTAAGAAAGGAGACAGGGACGACCCTGCTAATTATCGCCCCATAAGCCTCCTTCATAGCTCGCAGAAGGTGGCAGGCAAGGTTGTCTTAGTAAGAATCACGCAGTGGGTTGAAGAGAACAACATTTTGTCAGATTTCCAAGCCGCTTTTAGAACTGGCACGGGGACGATCGAGCAAGCACTCCGGCTGCTGATGCTCTACTGGAAAGTGGTTGTACTGGGCAAAGGCAGCCTGTACCTGGCATTTATAGATCTAAGGACTGCCTTTGACCTGGTCCCACGTGAGCAGCTCTGGAGTGTTCTAGACGCATTGGGCATTCCACCTTACCTGCTGGATATGCTGATAAAATTCCATGTAGACAACTTTGCCCAGATCAGGTGGGGAGTCCAGGGACAAAAAACATCACGCATCCCTGTAAATAGAGGTGTCCGCCAGGGTTGTGTTTTGGCCCCCACTCTGTTTTCATTATATGTCAACGGAGTGGTGGAGCATCTGCTACAACATCCAGAAGATGCCCCTTCCCTGGCGGGTAAGAAAATACCCACCCTCTTATTTGCAGATGACACCCTCCTGATCTCGAAGACACCAGTGGGCCTACAGAGCCTGCTAAACAGCTTTAAGACCTTCTGCGATTCGAGAGGTCTGGTCATAAACACGGGGAAGACGAAGTTCCTGGTCTTAAATCCCCCAAAGAAATCAGTTACACCACCTACACTTGATCTAGTCCCACTTGAGAGGGTCAAGGAGTTCGACTATCTTGGCATCCGTCTCTGCGACTCCATGAGTTGGAAAAACCATCTCCAAAAGATGTTGCTGTCCCATAAGAGAGTGACAGGTGCCCTTCTTAAGAAACATTGTGGCTCCTCCTATAAACCAATTGCACCGGCCCTGGACATCTATAGGGCACGGGGTGTTAGTGCAGCTCTCTATGGCGCAGAATTATGGGGTGTACAGAACGTGGACCAGCTGGTCCGCTCCGAAAATAAATTTCTCAAAGATCTAATGGCCCTTCCTCACAATACCCCAACCCTTCCTCTTCTACTAGATATGGGCATTTGTTCGATTAGTGATCAAGCGAGGTTGCGTCCGCTTTTCCTATGGGCCCGTATCTGGAGAGTCCCTGAATTGTCCAGCTATGCAGATGGCTTAAAAGAGATTCTTGCATCGCCCGGCTGGGCCAAGATCCAGTGGCTAAGGGAAGTTAAACATCTCCTAATTAATTTGGGCCTTGGGGATGATTGGGATAACAGATCTGCCCCGCCAAAGTTAATATTAAAAAAGTTATTCTGGTCCTGGGTGGCTGAGGGCAGAAAAAATGATGCTAACTTGTGTAGGTCATCGACAGAATTTCTTTTGGTAAAAGAAGTGCATTTTCGGGAGCCATATTTGGACTCTATCACAGTTCCTTGGGATAGGGCCCTTTATTACAAATTCAGGGTAGGTGTTCTCCCAGTGGGAACTGTGACTGCCAACTGGAAGGTCCCGGCACAGACCTCCCCTTTTTGCCCTTGTTGTTTACACAGATTAGAGACAGTTCCCCACCTGCTATTCGAATGCTTGGCCTATGCAGCCCCTCGTAGTAGATGGCTGAAGCCACTCTGTAGAGACCTTGGGTCTAGGTCGCATAGGGAGGCCTTAGGGATTCTTAAAACGGACCCTCGTCCCCTGTTCGCTATTGCAATGGCTAGGTTTTTAGGCTGGGCATGGCGTATTAGACTCAATAGACTATCCTACCTTGTTTGAGTGCATTCTACACTGTTTTATTGAGCTAAATATGTAAAGTGCTGTACAGAATTATGTTTTTTCTATGTCTACTTTTTTAACTGTTTTAATGTATATGTAATGCTTTTTATGATATCAATTATATCGAAATAAAGCTATTTCAACAAGAAATCTGTGAGGTCCTTGACATCATCCATGTTGGTCTGTGGAATCAAGGTATTATTGCAAAGGGTAGTTAGTTCATTGTGGTTTATTTTATGAAGTTTCCTTTTCCAATGTTTAGTTTCTTTGGTTGCCCTTGCATCAGGGTCATCCTTGAATTGATGAGGAAGGCGATGCAATAATAGTTTGTCCAGTCACAGGGACTAATGGACTCCAAGGAGATGTTGCCGGTCTTTGAGATTATAAGGTCCAAAATCTCACTGTTGTTGTGCGTTGGCCAGTCACAAATTTGGGACAACACGTGGTTTAAAAGGAAGGCCTTTGGGCTATTCACCGACAGGTCATTCAGATCGTTCCAGTGTAGGTTGAAGTCTCCCAGGAAGATCTGGGGCCCTTGAAGATTATCATTCATTGTAATGATTTCCATGATTTGTTCGATGAATAGTGAGTTATCATCCGGAGACTGATAGAAAGTGTGAATATTAAAAATGGACTTATTGTTGCAAGCTACTTTGATGCCAAGATATTCACATGTAGTTAGAGTGAATGTTTTCGACTGAGATACTGAGAAAGAGTTGCAGTATATGCATGCTATTCCCCCACCTGTTTTCTTAGGTCTATCTAGTCTAATGATTTTGTGACTAGAGGGGACTAGTAGGTCTATGATGGGATGAGATGTTCTGTTTAACCATGTTTCCGTGAGGATAACTATATCAAACTTACATGAGAAGATAAGGTCGTAAATATCCACTGCATGTTTGTTTGCAGATCTGCAATTAAGGAGCCTACATTTCAGCGGATTATTAGAATGATGAGAGGTCGTCAGTGTTTACTACTTTGTGATAAAATGGTAATTCCAAAATATAGATTTTAGTAATACCCGGATCCTAAGTAATGCTATTTTTTTTTTTTTTTACATAACTGTTCTCAACACCTCCTCGGGGATAGTAAGTGCTATGTAAGTACAATGACAATTAAAAGCAGGCACTTCACAGCTCACTTTCTAACTCTTTGCACTACCACTCAAAAAGAAGCTTCAAGTGATTCCATCAATTAAAGCCAGTACCGGCTTCCAAACATCCTTTATATTTGCAGATTTTCCTTCACATTTCCAGATTAAGTCACTGTGCACATTTGCATTTCTTTAACGAAAGCAGCACGCAGGCAGAAAAGCGTTTCCAGCTGTCTGCCAGGCTTCTACTTTACAGCAAAGGAGAGTCCCTGAATGACACTTCAGATGAAGAAGCTGAGAAATGCACAACCCCCTTCCCAAGGCTCCACAGCCCCCCTGGGGGTCACGGCCCATCGATTGAAGACCTATGGTTTAGATTAACATAATTGGCAGTGGTTCAGACTCACTTTGGAAGGGACGACCCATAACTAGAATTACCCCCTTCATTATGTAACCAACTCTAATGAGGGATATACATTGCCTACGAGCATAATAAGTCTCATTAATGAGTAACTGACTCCGAAGTGAGTGCGGAGGATGATGTAGAATTAAATGGGATAGCTGTACTGATTTTCCACTTGTGCGCTGTGATATCTATTTATTCAGCAGTGACTCAGACTCCATTTTTGTCCGCCCATATTTAGGGTTCAAATTTAAATTAACAACTCCATTATATCTCTATTGAAGGGAGTCCGTAATCGACAGAAGTCAGATACATCACAGACGGATAATGATGTCTGCGCGAGTGCTAAGAATATGCTTAGATTGGTGAGATAACAGTAGTGCAAATGTAAAAGAATGAATGTCAATTTACCTTGCGATTAGATGACGGGCCACAGGAAACGGGAAGGAGACGGGATTAAACACTTAGGGCCTAATTATAATGCTGGTGGGACCGACAGGCCATCAGTAGTGGTCCCATTAACATCCAGCATTTTTTTTTAACACACTTTATTAAGGACCGCAATGTAACATGTATATCCAAAACACATTCAGCTAGATACAGTAATTTTTGGTGTTTCCCATCTTAACGATCTCATTACACGTATACATAACAGTTTAGTTTTCCGTATCCTGTATGGTAGAATAGGTTTACAAAGGTTATTTTCAAACTGGAAATATTACCAATCTAGCATTGTACATGTTGTGTCTCAGCAGCATTTCAAAGTAGTGCATATTTTATATTCAACTGGTGAGAACTCCTACCCATCCCACCTCCCACCCTCCCGTCCCATCTCTGACTATGCGGGCAAGCAGTGTGCCCAGCAGCGGTGCGTCCATTGGGGCGTAGGGGCGTAGCCCCACTAAGCCTGGTGGACGCACCTGCGGCTGCAACAGAGAGAGCATGGAGCACCTAAATAAAATGCAGCGCTTCGGGGGTTCCGACCGGGACAGCCCCGATGGAATAGGGAGTGCGCAGGGGGTGGGGCTGGGTTAGGTTACAAGTCGACTGACTCTGCTGCGCAATTTAATTACGGGCGGAAACTTGCCCGCGCATGCGCCTTAGCGCCAACTTAGTCAAGTTGACTGAGAGGGACCAGGGGGTGTGTCTGCTGGGCCCCGTCCTTTGAAATGGCGCCAGGGCGAGTAGTCTTTGTGCCCCCCTCCGTCGGGGACGTGCGCGCCGTGACGTTTCCAGTAGTTGCGCACTAGAGTCTGAAACTGAGTTCGGCGTTGTCAGACAGTCAGACAGACCGTCACTCGAGCTGGTAAGTTAATAATATTATTATTAATAATTAATAAGCAGTGGCTGCTCAGTGCTAACACCTGACGGGGACACGCGCGCAGAGATGGGGACAAAAGCGAAAGGCATGACTCCCAACTGACATAACAAGAGGAAAGGCGGCGCGGGCGAGTGCCGTGAGGAAGGCGAGTAAACTCTCTCTCACACTCAGGCACGCTCCTTCTAGGCTGTATTATTAGTCGTGACGCAGGCAACTGAGCCCCCGCTCCTCTGACGAATCGCAATTCCCACTTCCCTTGAAGAGATGTTACTGACATCTGTGATGGTTAGGCTGAGGTTCCCACATTCGTGCTAGGCCTCCTTTACCGGTGCATAGGCAAGGGTTTCACATGCATAATTTCAACCCACAACAGGCGGCAATTTTGACGACCAGGGAGATTCTAGTGTTGCACGGATGCCGCCGTCTCAGCTGGGTGGGTTTCCGTACTGTATTGGGGAGCTCGTGGTATAAGCGTGCACCTCAAGCACTCCAGGACTTGCATTTTTTTAATTTCCTTAAATGTACACAGACTTCTTGGAAGGCTCCACTTGTTTACAAATGTAATTACAATTAACAAATCATTGAATGTGCTAGTCTTCAAACTACGCCTAAGAACTCAAATACCACGTTCACTGCCCCATCTACTGCCAGACACATATTCACTGCCACACAGTCCATTGCAGTAATGTGCGATAAAATCTTCACACAAGCCAGGGAGGAGGGCCTGCATGTTTCATCATGGGCTCAAGTTATAAAAACTTTTGCGCCTCCTGCCTTCCTCACTCAGTCTCTCACAGACACATGCCGCGCACACCGCTAAAGGATAATATACTCTCTCAATGTCCCTGTTAAGTGGTCTAGTGGCATCGGCGGAGATGGAAAGACACTGTGAGGTTCTTTAATGTCTTTGCTGGAAAATCAAGAGGAGAGCTCCAGACGTCACAGTAATGGAAGGTGAGCGCAAAGGTCACCCGTGAGGAGGGCCGCATCCTTGGCAGGGAGGGCTTCTCTAATAAGTGAGGTATTGTTTAAATACACATGCTTGTCAAACGCACAGGCTCGCTGGCCGAGACAACATAACACAAGAGATGACATATTTATTCTGTCATTTACTATGTGCTCAGTACTGTTTTTTTTATTGCACAATGAAGAGTGGAGACAAAACAGGTATGGGAGGATATGGGGGTCCGGGCAAAGGGCGCTAAGGAGCAGGCGGCGCCGACAGAGATGTGTTGTCCTTGTTATTCATGCCGTTAGTTACGGAAGGCGGTAGACAGGCAGCAGAGCACAATAATGTACCAGAAGTATTTGCACAAATCCAGACTGTCACCCACACGATTTACGTCACACTTCGAGTGTCATGAAAAGATGAAATGGGGGTGTGCACGGGTTCGCTATCAAGCACGTCGCATTTCGTAATTCGCACATGTAGCAGTTTAAAACTTTGAATGGACTAGGAACAACTTTCAAATACTTTTCATTGAACGAAACTAGTTGTGTTATTGTATTTGCAGAAATATAGCGCTGGCTATGATTTTGATGGAATTGTAGTTCATTCTCGACCAGAGCGCTCTTTCAGATGGACTGGGGATGCCAGCAAGCGATGGAGTCTGTTCTTTGGCGCGTGGTTGTGTGAGATGAGTTCAGTTAGTTCAGTGCAGCCAAATGGAAAATCTGAAGTGCAGGTGTCCTGTACCCGCGAATCTGCTTGTTTCTAAGACGTGTCCCTACTCTCTACTTTTAAGTATAGCACAATCTGCTCAGACCTGCTGGTACGCTCCCTCTCAAAATAAAAAGTGCAGTCACGCGAAGATCCCTACAGCAGAAAATCATTATGACACAAAGCTATCACATACTTTTTGCATTTTGGGCCCATTGCACCGTTCAAAATACAGATTATTTTTGTCCGTGCTGATGTATACTTTGTGCAGTAGGAGAATCTGGAAAGAATACATTGAATAAAGGGCCAATATCGTTTGTGGTAGAAAGCTGTAAATTATTCTGCACCAAAAACGGCAACTTTTACTTCAGCCCAAAGTATTTTTTAATCCATGTCATGGGCAGTATCACTTATACCAAACTGCAGTATTTGCTGTGATTTCATAGCATATACTCGCTTCCTGTGCCCATCAGTACTACCGTGCACTTGTCTCTGAATCTTTGGTGTTCACATTACATTATTTGTAAGCAGGAAAGACTCTCATATGCAAAAGGTTCACTATGCGCTCCATAGGCAGGGTACTCTGTACCCCAAGGTGTTTGAATCTCTTTTATATTTTGCTGTACCATCTAACATTCTCATTTTAATAGCCTGATCACTCCCTTCCTCGCTACTCTTTCTCTATTGTAGTGTAGGACACTCAGGAGCATATTTTCAAAATAAATTTTGAGCACGGTGCTACGCCAAATTTGGCAATGCTGCTGAGGTCTGACATATTTTAAATGCAGGGATGCGCTGTATTCATAAGAATATGGCGCACCCCTGTGTTTCTCCTAGCGCTAGTGCAAAAAACAGCTGCCTTATGAAAGGGGCCAGCAGTAAGAAGTTGGAAAGGTAACACCTGTGGGGAAAAACACTATACCTTCAAAATAAAACCAAAACAGCTGCATGTAAATGTAAAAGTATATGCAAAATGGGCTAATATTAGAAAAAATAACCAGCATGGTTGTACATGTTCACATGCAAAAGCAGATGGTTTAATGAGGAAGGGTACATGGCTCTGGACATCGATGCAGTTGGGAATCTTTGAATCTCACACACCTCACCCAACACCTCCTATTTTGGGCAAAATATGTGTATCTGTGAACGGCCTTATGTATGGCAGCGAGAATTGCGTGCTTCACACAGCATGCCACATGAGCAGTACCTAAATGTCTGTCTTTAATATTTCTGATACTGCAACCAGGCATATCACACAACAACAACAAACACACACCAAGCCAGGCCGTCTTTGCCAGTGCCTACTAGCAGTATCAGATAAATGAATGAAATTGCATGATATTGACAATAGCTAGCATTGAGCATGAATTAAATCTTGAAATATGAGACTGAATTAAACAATAATAAGGTCTGTGGAGAGAAGGAGTAGCACTCTTTAAAGTGTCCCTCCCATTTCCCCCTTCACACTTTCCTCTGTAGTATCTCACTGCTAGCCCATTACATCCCTTTTCTGCCTGCATCTCCTTACGCCACCTCCTTTTATAGCAGTTTTTTTCACTATGTCTTTCTGCATCTCCTTCCTTGCATCACCTCCCTTTTGCCATGCCCTCTCTCACACAATCTCTCTGCAATTGGCACATATGGGATTGTATAAAAATTAACACCTTTATGATCCACTGACAGGGAGAGTGATAAACCTGCGCTGGCCGAAGCTTCAGATACAATGTTCTCCATCATGCACCTGCACTCCCTGTTGTGGACCCCATCCAGAACCTGAACTCAGCCAGGCTCCTAAAACTGCCTCAGTTCACAGTATGTGCTATACAAACCTTCTATGTTACATGAACACAAAAAGATACAGAGACACATGCGAGAAACGGAGATACTCAAGGGAAAGGAAGATCAGGTCAAAAAGAAAAGTAAACAGGGGCACTTTTCTCTCCCATTGTGGATGTTATAGGTTTTGCAGCTGGAGATGGATTTACAAGCCTTACAGGCATTACATTTGTACAATTCCTGGGTGGTTTGAAGCCATGTAGATTTTGTTTCAGGATTTTGGTAGCTTTGGACCAATTTATCCTTTAGGGATTTTGGTCTCCGATATGTGATGACAGGAAAATTGCCAATGGTTTTACCTATTGTGGTGTCTGATTGAATGAGTCCCCAATGCTTGCCCATTAGTCTTTACAGTTTGTTTGATCTTGCGCTATATGTTGTTATCATACGTGGGTGTTTCACCAGTATATTTTATGGATGATTTAGAGGAACCCCTAAATATTCGATTGAATATGAAATTATCATTTATTGCACATCGAGAATAATGGGCCACTTGGCATTAATTGAATATGTGTATAACCAAGCGTCTAATCAATTTAATGAATTAACTTGTACTATAATAATTTTTTGCATTGTTTGTATATATGTTCTATTCAACAATTCACTTGGTACATGTCATTGGGAAGGCAGCACTTAAGGTGTATATTTTCCTATGTTTCCTTTCGTTGCTTTCTCCTAAATTAATGAAGAGAAAGAACATGGATGCTTTTACCAGCAATTCCTTTCGGTTTTCTTTTCTTCCCTTTCCATTAAATCTGTGAAGAAATGGAATCATGTTGATCAAATCGGCATTGCGGTACCAAATTATGTAAATACACACAACAGAATTTCAATAATGATTTATAATCATTTTTAGAGACATACAGCCTGATTCATGTACGGGCCGTTTTGCGTGTCCCTAATAGCGAGTAATAGCGACTCGCTATTGAGGAAACGCAAAACGGCATTCATGTACTTTTCGGGGAAAAAATAGCGACTCGCACGCGGGCGCTAAATCCGTTAGCGACCAACAAAAATCGCAGAAAAATCGCTATTCCCGGCTACCTGCGTCGGGATAGCGACTCGCAATCCCGTGCGATCGGGATAGCGACTCGCAATCCCGTGCGATCGGGAATGCGACTCGCATTCTCGCGCGATCGGGAAAACGGGAAGTCGCTTTCCGAGCACAGTGATGACATCACAACCAGGAAGCAGGCAGTTCCCACCCCCAAACACCACAGCGAGGCAAACCTCCGAGGGAGCAAGTCGGAAGCAGACGCTAAAACAGCGATAGCGACTTCTCTACCGACTGAAATAGCGACATATCTTCTGCCATGTCTGAGGAAGCTGTCCCTGGCCCCAGCAACAGCGCAGGACGAAAGCGAAAGCTCAAGTTCTCAGAGCAGGAGCTCGAGAACCTCATTGAAGGGGTGGTGGCCAACCATGACCGGCTCTTTGGGACCAACTCCAGAAAGGTCCCAGAGCAAGACAAGCGGAGGATCTGGCTGGGTATAGCTGCCAGCGTGAACTCGGTGGGTGTGGCCGATAGGTCATTGGAGGAGCTAAAGAAGCGCTGGTACGACCTCCGAGGTCGTGCCAAGGAGAGGGTGGCGGAGCGCCTTGGAGAGGCATCGGGCACTGGAGGTGGCGGACCGACAGTCCCACCCAACACACCCTTGGAGGACCAGGTCGAGGACACCCTTGAGAGGGAGGCGTGCGTTGGCGTGACCCCTCTGGACTCCTCCCGCCCCACCCAAGACACCCAAGGTAAGTGGCATGCGACTGCGACCCTGTCCCCTATGACCGTCCCTGACCAAATAGGCTCACTTATTGGCCCTTAGTCATGCCTTTGTTGCGCATCAGGGAATGCCCTGAAGGATTGTGGGAGATGTAGTATGTCCACAATGTAGTAGTACCCCAATGCAGCCAGACAGGTCCCAAAGTACGCAAATCCACAGCCATCCAGGGAATGTCACCCAGCATGCATGTAACATCAGCACGTCTGACAGTCACATGCAACTAATAAGTATCCACTTACCCTCACAAGTGGCGCAGACAGCAGTGACAGCGAGAGGCTGCTGATAGATGAGGAGGCCCAGGAGGAGGAATCACAACCCGAAACCCAGGCACCAGCCCCTGCCGCTGCAACAACACCAGCAGCCAGGCCTCCCACCGTTGCTGCATCTGGATCTGCAGCCCCACCCGCAGCCAAGGCCAGGCCCCCCACCGTTGCTGCATCTGGATCTGCAGCCCCACCCGCAGCCAAGGCCAGGCCCCCCACCGTTGCTGCATCTGGATCTGCAGCCCCACCCGCAGCCAAGGCCAGGCCCCCCACCGTTGCTGCATCTGGATCTGCAGCCCCACCCGCAGCCAGAGCCAGGCACCCCACAAATGTGCCCCCAGTCCCTGCCGCACCAGCAACGCCTGCTGCAACACCACCTGCAGCTGGTGCCAATAGATCTGGGCCTGCGACAGCGGCAACACCGCGGGCAATCAGCAGGAGGGGCAATGGACATCGCTATGCCTGCATGAGCGTTGAGAGACGCATGCTCCGTATCCACCAGCGCCAGTCACAGCAGCAAGGTGCCATCCAGCTCCAGCTGCACAAAATTGGGCGCAATGTTGCGGGAGTTGGAGAGCGCATGGACCGCATGACGGCGGCCATGGGCCGCATGACCGCAGCCATGGAGGAGAACACTGCTGCGCTGCTCAAGCACCGCAGTGTAGCGAGCCGGCGCCACCACCAGCTGATGAGCCGCCTGTCGGCCTATAGCAGGTCGAATTATGTGGCAGCAAATGCCACCACCCAGTTGTCGCGGCGCTCCCTCACCCAGCAGCACCAACTAGTGCAGTGCTGTGAGGACATCACCAGGGTCCTGGAGCACCTGACCACCACGGTGACGGCACTACACACACCTGCGCTACCGGCCACTGTAGGGGGCGACGATGCCAGTGAGGGTGCCTCCAGCGTGAGTAGCCAATCGGCCACACTGGTCCCGCCACCTAGGCGCAGCACCAGGGCAACGCCTGGTACGGGTGCCCAGGAAGAGGAAGAGCCTCAGAGGCGCTTGGGCATTACGCGCAGGAGGCGCCATTGACACTGTCTGCATTACACTGGCACAGGCTGACGCTAAGCCTGCCAAGTACATGCACACTGCAGTATGACGCAATACTGGTATTTGTAAATAGTTGGACTGATTACCTTTTTGTTGTGAATGAAACAAATATATTTATTTTGCTGCACACATTAGCCTTGTGTAATCATTAAATTTTGCATGCAATTGTGATATGTGGGGTGGGGGAAGAGGGTGGCCTAGAAATTGTTCACTGTGATGTGGTTGCGACGTCTGTGGCCTTCAGCTGGGTTCTCCCCGCGTGCATGGTGCACATGTGCTGGTGGCCGGTCGTCCCCTTCAGATTCACTGCCTGAGATGTCAACAGGTATCCGGCGCTTGGTTGCAATGTTATGGAGCATTGCACAGACAGCCACAATGCGGCAGCACGCAGCAGGACTGTAATACATGGCCCCACCTGTCTTGTGCAGTATACGGAACCTGCTCTTGAGCAGGCCAAATGTCCTTTCTATACAGTTCCTTGTCCGGATGTGCGCAACATTGTAGCGCCGTTGCTGAGGTGTGGCAGGGTTGAGGTAAGGGGTCAGGAGGTATTCCCGAAGGGCGTAGCCACTGTCACCTGAATGAGAGGAGCAGATGTTGATTGCCTGTGCAGCGCAGTGACTTCATTGCAATGTGACATTGTCGACAAAGTGTACTTACCAAGTAGGTGTCCTTCCCCAAACTCTCCTCTGAGCAGTCGTGTGTGGAGTCCACTGTGCCTGAAGATAAAGGAATCATGGGTACTCCCTGGGTACTGTGCGACAATGTCAGTGATGATGGTCTTGGCATTGCAGACCATCTGTATGTTGAGGGAGTGGTAGGACTTCCGGTTGCGGTACATATACTCCGTGGCAGCTGGTGGGCAGATGGCGACGTGGGTACAGTCGATGCAGCCGAGGACATGGGGAAAATGGGCTACATTGTAAAATTGTAGTTTTGTCAGGTCCAATTCCTGTTGGCTCGTGGGAAATGTGATGTGGCGGTGGAGCTGGGTGAGCATGGCGTCAACAAAAGTGTGGAGGCAGCGTGACATGGTGGGCTGGGATATCCCCCCAGCAGCCGCTACTATGCCCTGGAAACTGACGGAGGCCAGGAGGTGCAGGCTGCACAATACCTGCACATGTGTAGGCACAGAATTGTTTCGCCTTGTTGGGTGCTGCATGAGGGGGTCAAGTTCTTGTATCAGCCAGGTGATCATTTCCCCATTCAGCCTGTATTTGGCATAAATCTGTTCTCTGGTTTGGCCCAGCAAGGTGACCCGCTGCCGGTAGATCCTTTCCTGCCTCATGCGTCTCCTCCGTGCTGCTCGCTGTAGCCTTCGCCGCCTCACCACCATGTACATTCCTGGCATTGTGGAACGCCTAATGCTGCTGCTGAATGTCCTTATGTGTGATTGGTCAGGCCTGGACCTGTTGGTGATTGGCCAACTGTTTTTCAAATTTTACTTAATCATGGCTTTTATGGTTACCACCTGCTTTGAGTTGTCCTTAATTTGCGCCGCGCAAAATTGCGATTTTGGGGTTTTCCGCAATTGTTTATTTTTCATGAATGCCGATTGAGAATAAATTGCGTTTCGCTATTCATTTAGCAGATTCCGTGGTTGGTCGCTATTTCCGTATCGCTAATGCGCGACTACCGGGACTCTGCGACTAATATTGCGTAATCGCTATTTTATTCGCTATTCTGTGTTTGCGAAATCGCTATTTTGTACTTGAATGCCGATTCCGTGTTTTGCACCCGCAATTGCATTTTCGCAGCCATTGCGGGCGCAATTTCGCTTCATGAATCAGGCTGATAATCATGTATAAAAGAGTTTATGTGTTTTGTTTTGGTGAAATCCGCAATTACGGACCGTAGTGTTTCTTCTATGTCCATTGTGACATCATGCATACAAAATGGTGACTGTGAGGTATCGTAAAACAACTTGACAAAGGCCTTTCTGCGGCTGAAACGTGTTGTTGTTTGGTGATTAAACCTACCAGAAATCGAATTTTGTGTGGCGCCTCGTTCCTATCTTGTGGAATTGAACTTTTGCTGTATCGTGGTAGCTGTCGCCACGGCTGGGACCGGCGCTTGAAGGCAGGCAAACGGCGTTTCCTGACAGCACCTGGTGTGCAATATATACATACATATACACATATATATGTATTTATTACATATATATGTGTGTGTGTGTATGTGTGTGTATATATATATATATATATATATATATATATATATATATATATATATATATATATATATATATATATATGTGTTTGTGTATATTTAGATAGATACACACACTACCTAGTAACACTTGCAACTGGGTAGTTATAATTAGGACTATGTTTTCATAGGAAATAGATTTTGGGGTTTCCCAATAACTTTGACGCCGTATTATGAATCTTCACAAAACTTTCAAAAAATAGTCTCATCAACCTAGGTATCAACCTAGGTTCTTTCCTGGAAAGTTCTTTTGGTGACCCATCAAGCAGGGCCTAGGAAAAAGGGGGAATTGAACACTGATGCAGAAAAAAAGGACTGAACAGAAATACTCCAAATTTGGCAGCAAGCTAGATGTTTAGCAAGAAAGCATTTTTTTATTTGGTGTAAATCTGTTTAGTACGTTTTGAGAAATTACAGTTCAAAATCTATGTATCTTACATGCTGCATAGGATGAGTGGCCCCAGCGGATCAAAAGATTAGATCTCAATGGCTGTCTCAACAACAACAAAGATGTTGCGCATCTATTTTTATATGGGCCAAGAGGCTTGAAACCCCCTCTCCAAGCTGTGGTACTCCCCGGCGACCCCATCCCCGGGAACACCGTACCCTGCCTTTCTTTGGCTACTTTAAATAAATGTTGCTGCATGGTGGTGCCCAAATCTGGGCAGTGATACCACCAGTATTTTATAAGTGCTTGGGTAAGTTGCAGGGAGTGTTGCGGCCCCTAAAAATAGCTTACAAAAATGGACCCTATGTTTCTTGGGGTATAGAGGACATGACTGCAGGAAAAGCTTGTGATAATTTCAAGCATTCTTGAAGCTAGAGTATTTGCTCTTCATCTTCCGACTGCAGGAACCCTTTGTGGTTGGTCTTACGGCTCTATTATCAGGACTGAGACATGGAGAAGAAAGATTCTAACACATGTTTAACATTGCATTCAATAAAAAATTGCTTTCATGTTTATTAAACATTTCAATGCTTCTTATTAATGTTCACAATCTTCATGTTTATTGTTAAACATTTCAATGCTTCTTATTATTGTTCACAATCTTTAAATATGGCATTGAAATGCATTGATTTTACTGATGATTCCCTATCAAATCAAAGTTATTTTTATTATTAAGATGGTGATCTTTTAATAAAACTAATAGGCTTGCCTTTAAATATTAATGTGGTGTTTTAATCCCTTGACAATTATGATCGCACGGCCAGCGGCCTGCAGATTTTAATAGACGCCGTTGTCTCCTTTATGGACAGGCTGGACCTGTCTGTTAATTTTGCTAAGTTGATTGTATTAGTTGCCAGACGTCGGGGGACACGGATGAAAAGTTTTAAAGTTGGTCTCCATATTTTCGCAAACGGTTCCGGTCTTTCCCTACTTAGGTGTGTTATTCAACGACTGGTTACAATGGAGAGCCCTCTTAAATGCGAAGCTTAGCGAGTTGGACAAATCTGCGGGTGCTATTAGAACCTTTGCTAGCAGACTGGGATCATGGGCACTGGAGGTCATTTTAAAATTGTGCAAATCCAAGGCCTCTGCGAAAGTGTTATACAGCAGTGAGGTTTGGGGGTACATCCCTTCTCATAGGCTACATGTGGTGGAAAACAAGTTTTTGCACCGGGTCCTGCGAGTCCCCCAAGGTACGCCAGCTTGGTCTGTGCATGAAGACTTTGAGGTTGATTATATGGTGGACCAAGTGGTAATTAGACCCTTACTTTGCTGCATAAAGATGTGGACATGTGAAGATAAGGGTTTAACCAGCCTGATCTTAGCAGATTGTCTGGCCTTGGAATATGGTAAAAAAAATCCAGTGGATACGTTATATAAAGGAATCCTTCCAGGACATAGGAAGGCCAGACCTTTTCTTTGCACATGACACTTTAAGCACCGGGGATGTTACCATCACAAAAGATTTATACCTCAAATTTGCCACTGCCCAGCTTGACACTATTGAGGTCAGTAGACCCACAGGGAGGGCTTTTGTAATGTTAAAATCTGCATTGGGTAAGGAGCCATATCTTCATATCTGCTTTGGTGAAGCCCCTTCACTCGTTTTTTTGGTCCAGTCTACAATTACAATACATAAATAAAGATTTCTAAGTATGCTTTTACCAAATTAGCTTGTTGTTATCACAAGGTTTAAAACACCTGAGCCCTGTAAATGGTTTGAAATAAAGGAGATGAAAGAAGTTAATTTGTTTGTTGTGTTTTGCTCGGCCCATCACTAAATATGTTTTCCATGCGCTCTGCTCCCTTAATTATCACACTGAATAAGTTGCTATTTTCATCATGTGGCTGAACCTGTAATCTGTATGTAGCAAAGGGGTGCTATGCTGTTGGAAACCTTGCTGAAGCTGATATCGGAGTCTGTAATAGGACGGAATGTATGAAGCTCTGTGGTTATACTGAATAAGCAGCTACCTATGTTATGCCATCTATTAATGTAATAACTGCACTTTCACAATTGCTTTATTAACCTTCCTGCTTTCTCAAATTTGCTTGAAAATGCACGATTTTTCTTCTTTTTTTAAAAAAAATTCTTGGGGGGGATTATCCCCCGAAACCACCCCTTTGGGGTTCATGCTCGCTCGCTTCGCTCGCTCGCTACGGTCCTGTATGTAAATCACTTTGCGCCCCACCACTTTCAAATGTCACCCACCACCCCTGAGTGTGCCAGATCTGTCCACCTCTCAGTTTTTACGTTGGAGAAACGCTCTTGTCCACAATGTCTCTAATGTCTCCGCGTGGTCTATGTGGGTGGATTATAACACCTCCCACTTGTCAGGGTCTAATACTGCCTCCTTCTCCAGTACATGGAGCCTGCGCTCAATGTCCTGCAGCCGTTGGTGTGTCTCTTGTCTGGCCCCCACCAACTGTCCGATCGTCGTCCCACTCACCACAACCTTCAATGCATCCCATTCCAACAGGCAAGAGGTCGCTGTGTTCCAGTTTTTGGCCGGGTAATTGGTAATGGTGTTGGATAGAGTCGTGCGAAAGGGGGCATCTGCTAGCAGGTGTGGGTGTAGCTTCCAGGTAGGAGCGGGTACTATGCCCCAGCGAAGTGTGAGCTCTAGGGGGCTATGGTCAGAAAAGGGCAAGAGTTGGCAGCAGTAGTCCCACGTGTCCGTGACCTGGCCGCCTCCTTCAATTGTCAATCAGGTCATCAGCTGCTCTTGGTGTGATGGTGGGGAAGAGGATTGCACTATGTTCGGAATCCGAATGTAGAGTACTGTCCTCTGAGTCTGTATCGATTTTGTTCGAATCTTCGCGGAAGGAACCGGCCACCGCCAGCGCCAGCGCCCCCTCCTGGTCCCGCCGTTCCTGTTCTCGTGAGGACCCCGCACCTCCTTTCCCCGGTAGTGCTCTGGGTTCTTCTAGAGGACTGCTTCGGGAGCACGTCCGAATCCTGCGAGGAGACTCCCGGGTGGCTCGTTTGGCTAGAACCTATGCACATCACCTCCATCCATTCCTCAATGTCCGCTGGGCTTTCGAAGAAATGAGTGCATTACCTTCAGTCGGGCGGGATAAAGGAGGGCGTATTTGAGTTGTGCGGTCTGTAGTTTCTTCTTTACCGCCTGGTAAGATGACCTCTGTCTCTGCACCAACACTGTGTAGTCCGGGTATAAAGCTATGCGGTGGTTTTCGTACTGAATTAGCGTTTTTTCTCTAGCCTTCTGCAGTAATATGTCACGGTCTCTATAGCGGAGGATTTTCACGATCAAAGGGCGGGGTGGCGCTACAGGTGTGGGTTGTCCCGTCAGTATTGTATGCGCCCTTTCTAGGCAGAATTATGGGGAGAGTCCCTCCTATTATTTGCTCTCCGCTAGGATAATGTTTGAATTTTATTAACCACATTGTTCCTGTAGTAAGGACAATACAAACGTTTTTTTCCCCCCTCTTGCCTTTTATATAAATTTTTTTCATTCATGTCTTTTTGATCTTAGCGTTTTCATAGTAATTGACACGCTCGCCCAATTACCACAAATATCACTAAGACAAATCAGAACCTGACGGTGCAGTGCCGTAAGTTCAATTTTTCAGGTGAGATCACTTATGCCGTAAGTTACATTTTTCAGGTGAGATCACTTATTAACTTATAGAATCACATCCTTGTTCTCTCTACCTCTAGTCAATTGGCAGGCATAATTGAAGTGGGGTTATAAATATAATTTGTGTGAAGGTTTTATAACACTGGAACATGCGCACCTTAATGTTTAGTTCTTCTATATCAGAAGACACTTTTGCCTTGAACAAAATGGATATCGAAATGCGGCCAGCCCCTATCCTGTGTTTTGCTGCTAGCACAACATTACAGTACCGCCCTATAGACAAGCGGTTATTTTTACTGTTAGCTCATACAAAATTTTATCATCTAATAATTGGCAAGATTCAGTCTCAGTCACCTTCATCTTGGGTATATAGTTCTTGGCCTATATGCGCTATCTCTTTACTTACGCTCTGTCTTGAATTCTGTTTCCTCGAAGCCCACTCTAGGGTACTCCCTAATGTAAATTCAAAAACTGTTATGTTTTTTTTTTTTTTTTAACTAGAACTATGACTATGTATGTACCAGCAATTAATAATGCACTTAGGTAGAAAAGTCTGTAAAAATCTGTATTAAAGACTGTCTATTCTAATTTTAATTTTAGATTAATTATATGATGGTACTTTCCTGACGAAGACACTTGGTGTCGAAACGCGTTGAAGAAACCGTCACTACTTCACCCTTACCTTCATTTTAAAATTTTATTTTCATGTCTGTTTTAATTATTATGTATATGGTGTTTTAAAACATATATGCATTTTTTGTGTAATTTGTATTAAGAAAATTATTAAATACTCTGATGATTTTTTATAAAAATCGTTTTTTAGTAAAGTGTCATTTTTAATTTGCTGGTTTTCATTGCACTTTGGAATTTTGGTTTGCCTGGGGTTGTTACTTCTCATTATAGAGAGTCCCTCCTGTGCCACATGCTCCCTGAACCATGTTTCCATGAAATCAGCCGCTCTGCTCCCCTCACAGCGTTCCGGCAGTCCAATAACGCGGATGTTATTGCGTCGAATTTCTGCCCTCCGCATCCTCCACCCGGTTCATGAGCGTAGTTACTTGTTGTTGAAGTTGCTGCAGGGAGAACGAGTGTTCCGCCACCGTAGGGGTGAGGTCCGCATGGATTGGCCGTGTTCCTTAACCGTGTCCGCCAGTTTGGCCAGGTCCGCCTTCAACAGTGTCAGGCCCGTAGTGAGCGTGCCCATCTGCAGCTCTATCGCCGCCCTGGAGTCCCTGATCTCCTGCAGGATGATGTCCAGTTTATCCAGCGTCCCCTCTGTGTGGTCAGTCTGGTTCGCCCCAGGCGAGGGGGCCCGGCTAGATTGGCCCGACATGGTGGGAGGGGGGGTCGGTCCCTTGTTGTCCGTCTGTTGTCTTCTCTCGGTTCCTGCCCATTGCTCGATGTCGCCACCAGGCCACACGTCAGGCCGTCCCAGCGGTTGGTCTCAGAAGGGTGCCAGTCACGCCCCAAGTGGTATTAGGGTGCAGCAACGTACTCCAGGTGAGCTCCAATGGGTATTGTGGGTCCAGGCAGACCCGTGGAGTGCGGCACCAGTGGACAGTAGCGCCCTCAGCGGCGTGGTGCTGTGCTGTGCCTCATATGTGACTGTGGGTCTCTCTCCTCCCTCCTCTCAGGGTCCTCTAATCTTGTCTGCGCCTCTGATTGTGAGCACTGTCCGGGTCCCCAGGGCCTGATGGGCAACTACCAAACGTCCTCGCCTCGTGGGTGGGGTCTCTGGCACATCCGGCTCTCAGGACGATGTGGGGCGTAGGAGAGGCGCCGAAGAGGCAGTACAGGGGGTCCCAAGCCGCAGATGGGTCCAGGGCGGGTCCCACGATGCAGGCAGCCAGGCAGTCGCACCTCTTGCAGGCCAGACTCCGCTCACGCTACAGCGTCTATATCAATTACAGGCCCAGGTGCCTTGAAGAGCCTTCTGGCGGCCATGTCAGCACACGAACTGGGGGGGGGGAGGGCAGGGGGAGGGGGTTTGCAGAAATCGAGGCGAGGCCGCGCGGCCTCTCGGCCCACCGCGTCGGGCCCCGGCGCATTCACCTCGCGCTCCACCGCTATTCGCGCGCCAGTTGCGGACTGCTCACCAGTAGGCAGCCTCCCTTCCATGCAATTTGTTTTCAGCAGTCAGGTCTCCGGGGCCCCCGACCGACATTCCTCACTCTCGGGGGGTCGGAACTGAAGGGCAGGTAGGCGTCAGATCACACTGGCCTCCCAGGGCGCTCCCCAGCGCTGATCGAGCTTCCACACCTCCACCGGGGTCCCAGGCCATCCACACCAACGACCCCCGATCAATTACAGCCGTGTGGACGGCGTAGGAGGAGAGATTCCACCCCGGGAGGGTCTGGAGCTCTATTGAGCCACGACCGCCATCGCTGACGGCTAGCCACGCCCCCCCCACTGACATTCAGCATAGCGGTACGACCGCTGCATTGTGATGCAGTCGGTTGGACGACAGCGGGCCCAGGGAGAGACCGACGCCTCCGACACTCTCGAGGAGCCCAACGGAGCATCACTCCGACTGTAATCCCTACAATGGGGGCTGTGCCTGCGGAGGCACTGCCGAAAGGATTACGATGGCCCTTTCCGACTGCCTTTTCATGGTGGTCAGACCAGTCTCTTTCCCGTTTCTTGTGGGCCTCTTCTAAAGCTGAAGCATATGCCACAATGGAAAAGAGCAGTTTCCCGACTGCCTGTACAGCAGTCGCTTTGTAATCGGACAAGTAGAACAGCTGACATAGTCGGCCGGACATCTGCCCAAAACGATAGCGGTCGGATGCTCATCCGACCGCCATCGTAATCAGGCCCATAATGTACATTATGCTTCAAAAGGGGAGTGATAATGTTGTAATAATGTTAAACTAAACTGGTACATTTACTTCCAGGGTCTTAACACTGTGTCCAAATATTACTAATGAGGGTCATACAATTAAGGCTATATGTCCTAAGACAAAGAAAAGTGTGATGGAATCGTGTCATGTAATAGGGGGCCCCACCTGTCAGCCTCGGCTCTCCAGAGGGGTAGCCAGGAGTTTCCACTATGGATTTCGGTGTCTGTGCAGTGAGCTTTACAAACTCATACTCTCATACGGAGCATGCACGGAAGTGAAGTATCTCTGCACTGAGCGTGTGCACTATACCAGACTTGTGTGTTCAGGGCAGGTTGTCTCGGTTTCATACAGTATGTGCTGTAGATTAGTGTCTCAGCTGGAAGCAAGCTCAAGGATCTTCAATATCTTTGTGAATGCGTAGAAGAATAGATGTAGCTGGCGTGAGGATGAAGCATTTAATTTTTAAAGCGCTGTGTAACATCAAAAAATAAGGTCCACTTCAATAGAGGATAGAAACAGTGCCTGGGCCTCGATAAAAACAGATAAAAAAACACGAGGAAGACAACAGAAAATACAAATGGGAAGCACAGGAACCAACGAAAAGTGAGAGGGCAGGAAAAAAGCCCCTTTTTTAAGATTTATATTTAATACAATAGATTACACAAGCACAGAGCAGGTGCTGTGCAGGCGAAACCTAAAAACTGCTTATCTCCAAATGTACTAGAGTCACAACAAACATACCCTTTCTTTAACTCTATGAAAGTATATCTCCTATTTTGGATTTGTGGTGTTAAGAGGACCAACCCGGGGAACTTTATCGTATGATGGCATCTTGACTGATTCATAACAGAAAGCAGCAAACATTTAAGAGGTTAAAGGAAATGAGAAAAAAACAAGCATTTGCAATGCAATAGGTCTCGCATTAGGAAATTTTGAGCTATTGGTATTGTAAATGACAAATATTTTATTTATGTGTTGGTTTTGAAAATAGCTAAATGAATAGCTTTGTCATTTACAATGCCAATAGTTTTAACTTTTGAAATCGTGACACCAATAGCATTTGTAATGCAATATGTGTTGTATTTACATGACTTAGATGTATTAATATTACAAATAACAATGGCTTTTATTTTTTTGGATAATTAATACTTAAATAAAAGTTATTGTAATTTATAATGGCAATAGCTTAAACTTTTGTAAATAACTTTTGGGAAGATTATGTTCAGTGTATTATATTGTGATGAAAATCCAAGAACAGCAGTGAAATATTAACATCTTCTTGTGACATTTGTAATATAGCTTGAAACATTGAGAGAACAGATTAGAACCAGTTGTTGTTGAATGGTTGCACAGAGTGATGCTGTGGCGTTCAGTGGTGCGGAGTGAAGCTGTGGCCTTCAGTGGTGCTGAGTGAAGCTGTGGCCTTCAGTGGTGCTGAGTGATGCTGTGGCCTTCAGTGGTGCTGAGTGATGCTGTGGCCTTCAGTGGTGCTGAGTGATGCTGTGGCATTCAGTGGTGCTGAGTGATGCTGTGGCATTCAGTGGTGCTGAGTGATGCTGTAGCATTCAGTGGTGCTGTGGCGTTGAGTGGTGCTGAGTGATGCAGTGGCGTTGAGTGATGCTGTGGCGTTGAGTGGTGCTGTGGCGTTGAGTGGTGCTGTGGCGTTGAGTGGTGCTGTGGCGTTGAGTGGTGCTGTGGCGTTGAGTGGTGCTGTGGCATTGAGTGGTGCTGTGGCATTGAGTGGTGCTGTGGCGTTGAGTGGTGCTGTGGCATTGAGTGGTGCTGTGGCGTTGAGTGGTGCTGTGGCGTTGAGTGGTGCTGTGGCGTTGAGTGGTGCTGTGGCGTTGAGTGGTGCTGTGGCGTTGAGTGATGCTGTGGCGTTGAGTGATGCTGTGGCGTTGAGTGATGCTGTGGCGTTGAGGGATGCTGTGGCGTTGAGGGATGCTGTGGCGTTGAGGGATACTGTGGCGTTGAGGGATGCTGTGGCATTGAGGGATGCTGTGGCATTGAGGGATGCTGTGGCATTGAGGGATGCTGTGGCATTGAGGGATGCTGTGGCATTGAGGGATGCTGTGGCATTGAGGGATGCTGTGGCGCTGAGTAAACTATAGTGCGTGCTCAGAGTGATTAAAAAAGGGTTGCCAAATCTCATATTCGTGCCATGAGTGAGATCAAGCGTGACTCTGTGAGCAAACAAGCACTTTGAAGCATAACTCAATGTGTGTCTAAGTCTGCAACTCCCAATTATTACGAGCTACATTAACTGTCCAAATGTTGTGCGCAACCATGTTAATAATAAGCAGAATTCGCAACGCAATTGCATTGTCTGCTTACCGATTTATGTGACCCATATGAAGCAATCCTCAAGGATTTGCTACGCCTTGTGCTGGCAACCGTCTGCAAATAAGCAAGGGGATTCATTTGATCTAATCACTACAACATGTTATTAATGCTAGAGGGACCCGTGAGAGACAGGGCTTACCTAGCAAATAGTGGGGGGCTGCTCCTCCAGCGTGCCGCTGTCCCTGCAGTCGGTGTCCATAGGAGTGTGTTTGAGCGGCCGATAACAAAACAAGCAATGGTGAAAAGCTCCACAGGGTATTTGATATACAGTCAAGCAGTCTGAAAGATAGTGTCTTACTGTATTAATCCAAGTTGGCAAGATATCTTGCACACAACGACACTGGGTGGCTCAAGCATCTGGCAGGTAAAGCAAGTCGCGGTATCCATTATCTAGCATAATGAATAAACTGCCCAAAAAAGAACGATACAGAAAAGGGGGTGGTGATGAACAGAGTGTCTGAATTAAGCAGACCACTCTTACCCAGTCCAAAGATCAGGGCTTGATCCATCACCGTTATTTATCTCACTGCCCCATCCCAGCTCAGAACCTGGCTATATGCAAATTAGTCTGTCCCTGGCCCAGTGCATCATGGGAACAGGGCAGACCAAACTACCAAGCCAATTCTTCACCAGAAAGGAGACAAGCTACCGGGGACCGGTTTCTGGCATTTCAGCCTCTTCGGCCCGGCTTGCTTGAATCCTGATGGAGCAGTGAGAAAGGGACTCATGTCTGAGTATACCCTGCCACACCTATAGTGGCCAAAAACGATACAGAAAAGGGGGTGGTGATGAACAGAGTGTCTGAATTAAGCAGACCACTCTTACCCAGTCCAAAGATCAGGGCTTGATCCATCACCGTTATTTATCTCACTGCCCCATCCCAGCTCAGAACCTGGCTATATGCAAATTAGTCTGTCCCTGGCCCAGTGCATCATGGGAACAGGGCAGACCAAACTACCAAGCCAATTCTTCACCAGAAAGGAGACAAGCTACCGGGGACCGGTTTCTGGCATTTCAGCCTCTTCGGCCCGGCTTGCTTGAATCCTGATGGAGCAGTGAGAAAGGGACTCATGTCTGAGTATACCCTGCCACACCTATAGTGGCCAAAAACGATACAGAAAAGGGGATGGTGATGAACAGAGTGTCTGAATTAAGCAGACCACTCTTACCCAGTCCAAAGATCAGGGCTTGATCCATCACCGTTCTTTATCTGGGTGAGAGTACTCTGCTTAATTCAGAGACTCTGTCCATCACCACCCCTTGTTGTAAATAATTTTGTCCACCCTAAGCGTGGAAGGGTATACTCAGATGTGAGTCCCTTGCTCATTGCACCATCAGGATTCAAGCAAGCCGGGCCGAAGACGCCTGAAATGGCAGAAACCGGTCCCCGGAAGCTTGTTTCCTTCCCAGTGTAAGAATTGGCTTTTGTAGTCTGGTCTGCCCTGTTCCCATGATGCACTGGGCCAGGGACAGACTAATTTGCATACAGCCAGGTTCTGAAACTGGGATGGTGCAATGAGCTAAAAAACGGTGTTGGATCTAGCCCTGATCTCTTGACTGGGTGAGAGTACTCTGCTTAATTCAGAGACTCTGTCCATCACCACCCCTTGTTGTAAATAATTTTGCCCAAAAAAGAAGGCTGGTAGCATTGAAAGGAGAGGTTGAGTGTCGGTGGAAAAAGCGGCACAGCGATGGGAGACAGCCTCTGTCTTAACTGTGTGATTACAGTGGGCTGAGAGCCCCCACCTACCCACCCATAGCCGCAATCTGAAATTGTCTAACTGGTGAAAAGCATCCGCGGGTGAGGGTTGCTTGGAGCAACACGCACATGCGTTCCACCTAGTGCCTCACACCCTATTGTTGTGGGATCGGCATGGAGGGGGTTGTGAGGCAGCGTTGGCAGCCCTGAAAAGACCGGGATCTTCGTGTGTGCACAGAATAAAAGCCTAACAAAAGCAAGACGTGGGACACTATGCTTAAGGCGTCCCGCATTGCAAACATAAATATATATATATATATATATATTTGTTAAATTAACCCACATTTTAAAAAGAAGATGCGCTGGCGCTATTACGGATGTGCCGCGCTATAAGATAATAAAAACATACAATGTTAAAAGAAACAGTACGTTGTGCGATCTAAACACACATATATTTTTTGCTAAATTAACCCGCATTTAAAGCACATCGTGCATGCTTCTTGGAGCTTAACAAACAAGAAACCTGGTAGGAAAGAAGGAGTGAGGAAGAAGGCAAAGATTGGCGGTGAAAGTCCAGAGGGAAAGAAGTAGAGAGAAACGAAAGTAACAGGGTTAATCTTATAAAATACGCTCTCAGCATTGCTGGGGGGTGGGGGGGGCAGCAGCCTTTGATGTCTGGTGGTGTGAGAGACAAATGTTGGTGTGCGAGGCTTCCTTTTCAGTCGGGTGGGGGGAGCAGGGGAGCAAGCGAGTGGGAGGGAAAGAGCATATGGGGTGTGAGTGAGGCCAAGTGCGCGCCAGGCGAAGCGTCATGCTTCAGTAGACTACATGCATTGGGAGGAATCTGCTTGTTCAAGAGTGTTGTTTCCCCTACAATAGTTCAGAGCTATAAATAGCTCGACCTAAAAATCTGAGCAGTCATCTTTAGGCATTGACTGAATGCAAAAAAAAAAACTTGGAAATAGAGTTTTCATTTAAGAAACAGCATTGTAAAATGAAACAGTTTTTGGGATCCTTCCTCAGTAATAAGCAAAATACTAACTGCCCAACAAGCTGCTGTGCATGATTGGATATAGCATATTTCAAACCTCACAAAGCAGCAAAGTAATTGGTTGACTAGAACACAAGTATAGAGTCATCACTGTATAATTTCTTTTATGTTTAAAAATATTGTTTTTTTGTTGGAATTAAGTTATAACATACTTTTTTAAGGACTGATTTGGCTAATCGAACTGTTTTACAATAAAGAAAGAATGAACTGAAAAGCTATTCTCTTTACAGGCACTTTTTATTTTATTTGACATTTTCACATTAAAAAAAAATATTTAAAAATGTGTGTTTGGCTTACCATACCAAGGAAGACAGTCCGTTGTTAACGAACATCAGAGAGTTACATGACGGACAACTCCCCAATATAACATTTTCCCTAGTTCAGGTTTTTTAAATATGTAATTGGCTTTGTAATTGAGCACTTTAAACTCAAATGGAAATTACTTTAAATCTGAACGATGAGGTTACCTGCAGAACTGTACAAAGGCCCCTTTCAGGTATTTAATCTTGTCCTCTTGTGCAACAGTTTCCTGTTTTCCAGCACCTTCCAATATGTGCCCCTAATAGAAAAAAAATCAATTTAAAATCAGTTCAGCTTTATTTTAATTTTTACCACTTCATAATAAGTTATATTTTTTTAATGTTTGTCTGAATCATACAACTGATTCAGTAACAAATACATTTCAAAGCTCAAAACACTTTACAACTTACAGTAATTTAAAGCAAACAAGATCACATAGCATAAGATTTAGCCCGAAGCACAAAATGCAACAATCATTTTGCCACTATAGGATACAGTCATTTTATAAATGCAAATGAATACATTTTAATGATTTTACTCTAGATATTTGACTATTTCAAGGCAAGAGTGAGAGATACTATTTTATTATGAACCCAAATCAAGATTCCATAATGCTGCTCCAATATTTAAAACTCTTTTAGGCCCCTATGACTTTGTCTCCCTGCGTGATCACCATGAGATTAAGAAGTGATCATTTTTGTCAGTGACTGTCAAACGTTAAGGAAAATTGGGAAAAAATGGTTGGATCACATCAGCCAATGAGGTGGGAATAACGTTACCCCAAATAGAATATATATATTAGCTAGAGACGTCTACAGCTATATGCCAGAGCTCATGTATTCACAAAGGAATATATTGAAAGCAGGCTTCAAGCCACCCCTTAATTCATTATCATATGCTCATAACTTATAAAGACTTTGTTAATGAAGGGACTGTTTCAACTACAGCAGGAATGGGCTGTGCAGACTAAAAATGCAGCAGCAAGAACTGACTTTATACCATGAACTTACTAGCAAGTACAATAGGAAAAGGTTTTACACTGTTTAACACTATGAAACCTTACAGACATCTTTGTCTAGTTCAAAAGGGGCTAGATAGGTCTACTTTTAATGAATATATTAGTAATGTTATGTTCAGGATACTGTATGTGTGAATTAAAGTGCCTTTAAGTAAAAGCGTTATTTCGTGTTTGCAGAGTTCTGAGTATCTAACCCACATAGCCCCCCTCAGTAAGACTCGGACGGCTGCGTCTCTCTACCTTGAGGGTCAAGTACTTGGTGCTCAGTTTAGGTTCAGTAGTAGGGTGGACTCCAATTGTCCATTTCTCAAACCTCGAACAGAGGAAGCAGATTGATTCTGGTAAACACTGTTACCAGTTCCCACATACCAACATGAATTGCAATGAAAGTACAAACTTTATTGTCCACTTCCCTTGAAGAAATCAGTAGACCATCTCCCTCAACGCCACCTACTGTGTACCCACAAGCTCCAACAGCCGCAGTGCTGGTTTGTGCTGAAATGGAGCAATAGCTTGTGAAGCCACAAGTGCCGCAGATAGAGCTATCGTAGCTTCAAAAATTAGTTTGTGACTACTTCGATGTACTTAATGAATTTGTCACTCATTTTTCATATAGTGACTTTTCTTATTTGAATATGTGTGGTTAATTGTATAAATGCATACCACTTGTGTTTTTTACTTAATTTATTTCTGTTTTATGCAAAGAACAAGTTACTTACTGTTGGTAACGCATTATCTGGTAAAGACTATCTAGCTGCAGATTCCTTAGCTTTGAATTTCCCAGGCGTCAGGCTGGATACGGAAACGTTTGCTGAGCAATACCCCTTGCGGTGTTTTAGTACAGTGTGTCGGCTAACTTGCAACAGTCTAGCTGGACAGGCCTAAGAGTGATGCAGCTCCTGAGACCGGGGCAGCCTATGCCGGAGATCACTGGCGAGAGACGAGGCCCCTGGGACCAGACCAAGCACCCGAGACCCTGGGCAGCAGAGGTGGTGAGAGACACCACTCTGCTCAGTTGTGTGCCTGTGGCAGCTGCAGGCGTGAGCAGAGAGGAAGCTGCCCTGGCTTGCCTTCTGTAGCCTTGCCCCATGGCACTACAGCTGGGCAAAAGAGCGGAAACTGGGCCCAAGAAAGTGTTGCTGGAGTGCTGGTGTGGGGCGTGCCCCTCTGATCCGAGGACTCTTTGCGATACTGCACCCCACACTCTCCTGGGGGCCTTTTCACTCGATTGGCGCACCAGTCCACAGTGCTCTCCACAGATTTGCATACTGGTCTCACCCAATGTCCGTGCCTCAAGTAATAACTGTTGACATTGCTCTGGCACGGTGCTGCGCCTCTAGCGAGAGAGTCCTACTGCCTGCCACCACGTGTTTCTATAAAGGTGCATACTGCCCTCCACCTGGCAGCCGTGCCTGGAGACTTAATTATTGACACTGTCCCTGACCTGCTGCTTGCCCTCGGATCTAGTGGGCTACTCCGCCTTCAATATCCTACAATGGGGAAAGAAAAAGCACCAAGAATCCAACACAATAGGCTGGATAAATATGCCTTTAAAAAGACTTCTGTGTGGGATGACACGGGAAGGTAGAGGGGGATCGGGGGCAAGAGCCTCAATGCCTAACCTTCTGGTGACTCAAGGACAGAGTGGGGAACCCACACTAGCGGATCTGTACTTGGCGGTCTGCGATACTAAAACTACCTTGGAATCGAAGATTGATGGAGTCTCAGTGGAAATGTCCCTCTAGCCAGTGGATCTAAAGAAGGTCTTTGATAGAGCGCAGTCAACAGAATTGACAATAGGCATTTTGAAGAATGATGTTTCTGCACTCAAATGGATAATTCTATGCTAAGAAAGACACCACCATACTACAAGCCCAGATGGAAGACGCAGAAGAGTTATCTTATCGTAACAATCTAGGTATTGTGGGAGTGCCAGAGAGCTTGGAGGGTCCTAGTGTTGCCTTATTTGTAGAGGACTTAATCATGAAACATCTCAAACAGAGGGGGCTTTCCAAGTCCTTCTCGTGGAGCGAGGTCACAGAGCCCCAATTCCCCCACCCAAACCTGTACAACCCCCGTAAACAATCATAGCCAGATTATTCAACTGCCGATACCACAATGTAATCCTACAAGCAGCTCAATGAGTGTGGGGAACCGGAGCCCTGAAAATTCCACGATATGTTTTTTGCCTGACTTCACAATGGCCGTAAAGATGCAGCGACACAACACTCCTTTGAAGAGGTCAAACACTGCTTGTGGATGCGTGAGATCAAATACATGATGATCTTCCCTGCCAAGTTACGAATTATAGCATACTCCAAACGAGTGAGGATTTGCGGCACCGTATCGAACTTTATCCGTAGAGAATATCACAGCCTCGCTACCGATGCTGCGCTTAAATATTATGTCGCTGTGCAAATAAGGATCTATGAGGTCGGCAATAAGGATGGGACATTATTGGTGTTGCTGGGTAGGAGAGAGGAAGCGGAGATTTGGGTTGGGGAACTTTGCACGGAGAATGAGGGGAAGTCTCAGACAAAAAACGTATTGCGGAAGAGTTTTTCCACCATCACGCTGGACTATACACATCCACATTGGTCGGTACAGGGGAGCAGATAAAGGACTTCCGCAGGGATATTCCACTAACTCACCTCCCAGATACCGTGGCACCCAATGCACCTCTCATGGCTAGAGAGATAGAGGCTGTGATTGGAGCTCTGCAGTCTGGCAAGGCTCACGCTCCAACAACCTGCTGATACAGCATTATGAGTGCTTCTTTGGCAGAATTTCTGGTCACCTTCTCTGGATGTATGAGGCAGCATTGAAGGAAGGCTGTATGGCGGAGGAAACTCACTCAGCATTGATTGTGGTCATCCACAAAGAAGGGAAACCCGCAGCTTCTACCAACCCATCTCGCTCCTCAATGCGAAGACAAAAATCTTGGCCAAGGTGCTCGTGAATCGCCCATTGCGAGTAACAACTGCCCTTGCGTACCCCGATCAATCCGGTTTTAAGCCTGGACGGAGTACCAGGCTGAAACTCTACCGTCTCTTTGGGTGTCAGGACGACAGATGTCGGGACACATGCGGTGGTTGCATCTTTAGACCCATCCAATGGGTTCGATACAATAGAATGTACTTGAGAAATTGAACATTGGACAGTGATACATGCAATGAGTAAAACTACTCTCTACTAGTCCCCGAACATGTGCTAAAATGAATAGTGAATACTCCTCTACATTTTTAGCACAGAGGGGCACTAGACAGGGTTGCCCGTTATCACACATTTTATTTGCCCTAGCAGTGGAGCAGCTGGCGTGTTGGGTGAGGGGGGACCTCCTGATCAGTGGTCTGCACTGACATACAGATTAAGTGGATAAAATCTCATTATATGAAGACACTATCCTATTATATGTCTAAGACCTGGAATGATCCATCAACAGGATAATGCAAGTTATGCGCATATTTGGGAAATATAGTGGATTCTGAATAAACTGGTCAAAATCAGTCCTTTATCCTCTCACTGAATGGAACCCTCCCAGTCTGTTCCAGGGGACCAACTCATTTCTCATCATGGCCCTCGATACTTGTGGCTCAGTATTACCTGCTCCTCCAAGGACTTCCATCAGGATAACCTCTAAGGCATACTAGAAAAATTCAAAAAAGATGCTGCACTCTGACAAACCCTACCACTCTCATTGCTATGAAGGGAGGCCCTGTACAAAATGATTATCTTACCTAAATTTCTCTATGTGCTGCAGATCACACCATATATCAACCCAGATATTTTTTTCCAGTGTGTTGAGCGTGAGCTGAGGCAGCTTCTCTGGAGTTCTGGTTCACTGAGAATTGTTTTGTCAGACCTCACTAGAGGGATATAGGAGGGTGGAATAGTCCTTCCAGACCTTTGCCTTTACTAATGGGTAGGACAACTGGTAGTGGTTAATGACTGTACACACATGGATCTCCATGAACTATCAAAATGGGGAGATAGGGCAATACTGGGGCCGGAGGACACTTGGCTGCCTTATATATGGAAAAGAGTAGAGCACGCTTGACAACCTGCATTAGGGTTGTCCTCTAGGCGTGGGACAGGGCTTTCCGATGGATCGGATGGTTTGGGACTTTAATGGCAGCACCCCACCTTGGCATTCCTTAAGGCTGAACGAGGCACGAGGCTCTCTGGGTTCCGACAATAGGACCTCTTTGGGATTAGCTCCCTGGAAGATGTCTGGACAGGCACAGCCATCAAAGAATAGTTATTGCTTAGGTAAGAGTACATGATGCCCGAAGGGTCGATCTTACAATACTTATGTCTCTAACATGTCTTGGCAGGGGATGTCCTGAGGGCCACCAGATACCCAAGGCCAATCCCTTAGAGGATCTAATTATGGACAAACCCCACAGATACAAGGTGATCTCCTTATATACAGAAAGCTCACAGATATTCTACCATAGAACCTGGAGGAGTTCAGAGGGTATTGGGACGAGATCTCAGCGAACATTTTAATAAGAATTGGACTGAGACGCTCATGAGAAGTGGTGATCAAAACTGGGTTTTTCCTTGCTCAGCTAAATATTTTACATAGGACCAATTATACTAAAGTATTGCTGTCCATGATTGGTAGGCCTGACAGCGATGTGAGACTCTGGGGCTGTGGCCAGAGGGGAACATTTATGCATATCCTATGGGAAAACCCAGTCCAGCAGCCATATAGGGGGAGGGTGATGTGGGCCCTAAAGGCGGTCACAGGCTTAAAGCCGCTCCAGAAGAGAAACCCTGCGTCCTGGGCATCTGGGGGGAAAAGTAGGGTACTTAATACCAATGCCAGTTCTGGAACCTGGGCCTAATAGTAGCATAATGCAATGTGGCACAACTATAGGACTCCTTGACACTACAGCAACTTGAGAGATGGTACTTGGCGCATGGCACATGAACGTGGGAAGAGATTGCCCCCATACATTCAACAAAATATGGGACCCTAGTCCCCAATGCCCTACACAGTTCTTGTGGGCCGAATTTCTTGCAACTGACTCCACCGGGACGTCCTGGGATCCTCATCAATCAGTGCCACTGCAAGGCAGTTATGGGCCCGGGGTAATTTCTCCTTGCCACAAATCTCAGTGTAAAATTTGCTAATAATGAGGTTCAGTGCACTTGACCCACAATCGCTGGGCCCAGGTGCCACTGCACATGCTGCACTATTGTTAGGGGCCCGCTGTTAGGATTGTGTTAAAAGCATCGCTCCCTCAGGTACTGTCGCTGCTGTGAGAAATAAGATATGTTGGAAAGGGAACCGTAAATACTCGTTTAGTTCGCCCTGGAGAGGGTTACTTCAAAAGCTAATTTATTTTCCACTAAAAAAGAGCCCAAGTGAAGTGTGAATGGGTCCTGTCTGCTACCCTAATGAGCTACAAAGTGTGTCTACTGTTGGTTTAACGTGGGGGGGGCTTCCTTCTGTAATCTGGTGCAGGTGTAAAGTGCTCACATTGGTTGCACTGCGCGCTATATTAAAAGTGCAAACAGAAGAAATGAAAAGAAAGTTCTAGCTCCATCGACAGAGACTGGACCAAGGCGGAAACTCATTTTATTTCTCTATTTTGGTGCAAACTGAACAGGTGTTTCTCAGGGTCATTCAGAGGTTTTGTGTTTATTATTCCACTCCACTACTAAGGACTATCTCGTGGAGAGATGATGGCGACTGTAAAGCCACGCCACAAAATAAATATAACGTTCATTTAATAATTACAGAGTTATTGGGGAGGGGGGGCAGCGCTGGTACAATCTAACCGTGGCTATCGTCCAAAAGTGGAAAACTTCTCGGGTGTCTGAATGCAGACCTCATACTCGGGCATTTACCGCATAATTGTGAATGTAAGACTTCTGACACTTATTTAGCCACATAACTTAAATTATAGGTTTACCTAAAATGTGTCTAGTTGGAATAAACAAATTAATTTGTGTTTTTTGCCATGCTTTAGATAACCTTCTTGTATAATGTATTCCTCCATGCCGTATATTGTTCGGAGCCTCGACATGATATAGCTTCGCGGAATGGTTTGAGGGCTCTCATTATAAGTAAATTCATATTACAAAGAGAAACATAGGATATTTCTCAGTCCCCTTTAAAATGTGGGTGTTTATATCTCCGGATTGGGTGCAAAACAAAAGACCTAAACCGACAAAATGTATACATGTTTGAATACACACGTTTAGACATACAATGTAATAAATAGGCTGATCGTACGTAATATGTGCTTTCACCACAGAAACACGGCCATGGTTTTTGTTTTAAAAAGGAATAAGAAAGGCATATATGTTAGTGCCTAAATCGTACGCTGGACTTGTTTGAGGTTGATTAAACTGCGTTACCCTCTGCATGCCCCTTCTAGATCACGCCTTTTTTAAATGTCTCGAAGTAGGACAAGCGGAGACCTGGGTAGGGTGGTGGTGGCAGTAAGCGGCAATCTGGGAGGGATGGTGGAGGTGCAGAAGAGGTTTTGTGGGAGGGGATGCAGAGACCTGAGAAACCTTCAGAAAACAAGCCCAAACAAGCCCGCGAGTGGTGCGCGAGCACCACAGCGAGCGATCTGTTCTCAATTATCGCAACCGTATCTGGGCACGATAATTGAAAACAGATGTGGCCTGTGAGGGTAACCGACACCAATAGGCCGTGGGCGGAGCAAAGGCGGGACATGCACTCGCCTTCGCCTAATTGCGTGCGGTCTTTTTAAGAAAGACACACGCAACGCCCAATAGCCTGCCAGGACAACAAAACCACGCGCACGAGCGCGTGGTCAGCTTTCCAAAGCCTTTTTTCTGATTACATAAAGTCTTGCGCTTCGCGAGCAGTGCTGCGTACTGCTACGCTAGGAGCGAGACCTAAAAAGTGCTTCAACCTTCTGGGGGCAAAGATAAAGCTGGGTCAAATCAAAAGGAGTGGAAGAGTTGTGTTGAAACCAGGGGGTGGGGGTAAGGGATGGGGGGCCAAACACCGAAATGGTTGTGAGACCCTCAAAAGTGATATTCCGCCAAAGGCATGTCTCCTGTTGGCGTAATTAGCCACTGATTGTTACATCAGTGCGTCTTTTCCTCCACCAGGAGGGATTGTCCCTTGAATCTGAAACCATATGGGATCCACCATGTGAAGAAAAAAAAGTTTTAAAATACTTCCTGCCTTTAGAAAGGACACATTTAATTGAGAAGATCAAAGGTAGTGGTATGATTGAAAAATGAGAGTTGTCAAAAGAGAGGTATTAGGTGTCTCACATCTATCTCTGGAAGAACCAGGTCAACATGGTTCACCAACTTTGCGCCCTATAGGACGATGGCTTTCATCAGGACCAAAAGGTTGTTTTATAGAAGCCCTTCATGAAATCAAATTAAATCAAATGGGCCACTTTCCCTCCATATTTTGAAGTTTTTTTCATCTTTTGTGGTCATATGGGACACTTTGTGCAGTCCTAGAACATTTTCAGCCAGATCTCATGCCTGGATGACCATAAATTCCTATAAAATACTCGCACCTCAAAAATACTTTAATCAGGGCTATCCTAAACCAATAAAAATAAAATTCCTAAGGCATAACCTGGGCATTCGTCCATGTACTCATCCAACTGGTGGTACAGTCAGCCATTCTCTCACGGCTGGACTACGCTAGCTCCCTGCTGCTAGGGACTAACGTAGCAGAGAAATCTAGAATGCAGCGAGTCCAAAATGCCGCCGCGAGAGCTCCGACAGCCTTCCCCACCACAAGTCTGTAACAAATACCCTTAGGAAACTACACTGGCTCCCGGTAGAAAAGAGGATTCATTTTAAAACCTTATGCCTAACTTTTAAAATCCTGAAATCTGCCTCCCCCCCCATGCTGTGCCCACTCCTTTCATCTTATATTCCTCGACGCACTTTACGGTCGGAGGGACAGAACCTGGCCACTGTCCCCCGCATTAAATTAGCTCGGATGGGCGGTCGTTCGTTCAGATACCTAGCAGCAAAGCTCTGGAATGAACTTCCAGCCCAGATATGTGGACTGAAAGATCTCCTATCTTTCAGAAAAGCCATAAAAACCCACCTCTTCTGTTAGTTATGTTGTGTCATCTGCAGTTTACTTCAGCAGCAGCCCCCCCCCCCCCCCCCAGGTACGAACAGCAAGCGCCGGGACGCCCCTTGGCTGGGGCAGCCGTGCGCTATATAACATAATATAACATAACATAACATAACATAACATAACATATATATATATATATATATATATATATATATATATATATATATATATATATATATATATATATATATATATATATGTGTGTGTGTAAGTTGCAGGCTGTGTGATACAGGTCAAGGAGACATTCTGCACTTAACCTGCATATGCAAAGAGCTGCAGCAAGAGAGGTCAAATCTGTTAAGGGACCCCTTCAAAAAGAAATGAATTTGCACCAGGAGGCAAGCGGTCCTGGCATGCTTTGACCCGAGGGACATGCAACTGAACTGCAGAACAGTAAAATTTCTCACGCTAACCAAACAAAAAATGCCTACATTGACAATCCAACCTCCGCAAAGTCAGTAATAAGTTGCTGGTGCAGCCACTGGCTCGCAAGCTGGTCATTGCATCTCTATTTGAAGAAGAAAAGAGCATCTTTTTAATGTATAAAATTTAAGCAGGTGCCAAATTCATTAGCTGCCACTGCCAAACATGTATGCACTATAAGGCACCTTACTACGTGCACTTATGATTTTAGTAATGCATTTTAAGACTGCACTGCACTTTATTACGTGGGTCACTGTCTATTTTAACCATAGCCATGTACGCACTGTACAGCATTGTTAGTATGTGTATTATTGGTTTTACCGGTTTATAGGCTATTTTAAAATTTTGCAATGGTTTTCAGTAACTATGCAAATAAAAAAGAACCTTGAAACAGTCCTAGAAGGAGGCAAAAAGACATGGAGAACATGGAATGCTGTAGACTGGCATTAACTGAAAACTACTTTGAGTATGAAAACACACTGTCCCTTTCAGGTCCACTGGACTTCATTGGGCAGTAACTTTGCCCCAAGCCTTGCAGGACTTGACATCAGTGATTTTGAGGCAAAGAATGTCCTAACAAACACCAATCCATACCAGCATATGATAAAACTATGTAAACGTTAAATTGGTGACGTTTTAATTACCTGGGAAGGAGGTACACCTGCACATGATTTTGTTGCCTGGCTGAATACATGCAACAGGTTTTTGAAGTTCACTAGTCAGATAAGCAACACCACTCTTCCCTTCCTAGACATCACCCTCTTTGCCGAGAATCACCAGATCGCCACCAGGACATATTACAAACCAACCGATAAAAACACTCTGTTACTATACAACAGTTCCCACCATCTGTCTTTAAAAGAAAACCTTCCTTACAGCCATTACCTCCACCTGAGGCGTACCTGTACTAAGAAGACAGATTTTCAAAGCCAAGCTGAGGTCCTAACTAAAAAACTAGAATCTCGAAACTATTCTAAACCGATCTTAACAAAAAGTTATAAAAGGGCAAAGAACCAACATCGAGAGGTACTACTGCAAAATAAAGAAAAACTTCAAGAACAGGAAACACTGATCTGTGTAACAACCTTTAATTCAGAATCTAAACCTAGTACGCAAGAACTGGAGAATAGTAAACTGGGGCAGTTTGAATTGGCCACACCAAGCTTTGCCCATAAAAGACAAAAGAACATTAGGGATCATCTAATTCACACCCAACCAAAGAAGAAAGTTGTAAGGCAAGAAACAATTTCAACAATGCTAGGTCTTCCTCCCATTACAGGACACCATCCACGTGGCGCCTGCTCAGTTTGCCCTCTAACAACAACTACAAAAGTACTACAGCTCACACCAAATTTCATATAGACCCTGATGAGACACACAAATTGTAATACATCACACACCATATCCATGATTACCTGTCCCTGCAGCTTAAGATATATAGGCATGGCATGTAGAAAAGTCAAGACACGCATTTGTGAGCACAAAAGCAACAGAAGGTGCAACAGAGCGACAACAAGAATTAGCAACCATTAAATACCGCAAAACACTCAACTGAGGATTTGAGGTGGGTGCTTATGGAAACCCTAGATTATGCAGACACAAATGCAGAAAGAAACTTACTACCAAAAGTGTTGGGTCTACCGTCTAGGCACAGCCCACAAAGGACTCAATGATAATATTCCTTGGGTATTAGTCATTTGAAATGGGCGCCTATCTAGATTACATACTTCCCCAGGAATTTACAAGTGCATAGACAGCAAGAGACTTGAAAAATGTATCTCTCTCCCAATAAAACACTATTTTAGCACATTGCATATATTGCAATTAGTGACACATCAACATTTATTCACAAATTAATTTGTGATCACTCTTTAAGATCAAAAGGTTCCATTACACCTTTAGAAATGAATGATCACACGGAAGTACATCTTAATGACTTTAAAATAGTACATGAGTTAGTCGCTAATACTGATACCCTAGGGGTACCAGTGAACATCAAGCTCAGTTATTAGATCGGATAACATCATTCTAAGTCCACCGGGGCATCACAAAGCTGCTCCAAGTCCCCCAGGGTGATGATTAAAAAACGCTCTCATCTTTCTGCTTCTTTGATCACAAAAGAAAATAACTTCATTCAACCGTCATTGAATTCATGATTATTCTACAAGATAAAAAGGTTTCATTATACCTGTAGAACCGAATGTTTAGACAAAAGTACAATCTTAATGACTTTCGAATAGTACATGAGGTGGTCGCTTATGTGGATACTCCGGGGCACCAGTAAAGATCAACCTCTGTTTCAAGATCAGATAATGTCATTCAAGTCCCACAGGAGCATGACAAAACCAGTCTAAGTACCCCTGGTAATGATTGAAAAATCTCTCCCGTCTTCTGTTTTACCAATTGGGAACACCTGGCAAGGAACACTGCTATAAAACCTGGCAGCTTACCCCCACTTGTTTTAAGATGCAGGCTGGAGAGGGCGTGTCGTGCAGTGCACACTGAAAGACTACGGTAAAGGGGAAACTACAACTGTAGGGTTACTCTCTAAACGTCTCCGCAACAGGCGGAGTAATTGTGAAACCTCTTTCACTCCTTTATCTATTTATAACCCTCCAATCTCCATTTTTATAGCTTCTCCTCTCTAATGAAAGGAATGATAATACAGCGCCTCTGCCCAGACCTATGAAGACCTTCTAAAACAGAAACTAAGGTACGGTGCAGCAGCCTGACAAGACCGTTTTCTACCAGTTTCTAAAGAGGCACTGATTGGAAATGTTCTACTACTTCACTCCCTTAAAAAACAACGTACGTAACATTGTGGTCACGGATTCCTTAACCCCTTCAGTTCATTTTCAAAGCAATGTCTATGTTTACATCTACCTAGACTCAAAGTCCTTATTTCAAAATACAGTGAGATCTACACAGCATTAAGTTGTCCATAACTAGCATAGAGGAGGCTTTGATAAATCGAGCCCCCCAAATTAAGATCCATCCTAGTATGGAAGACACAGGCAATTATTACATTTGCTCACATAGATTAACAACCCCAAAAGGGTTGAAGATGTTCTCATTTAATGGAGCAAAAATACACATTTATAGAAATCATTGGGTGCATGCATTATTAGAAATATGGGAACCCGCTCTTCCCGCCGGCCTGCCATACACAAACATTTGCCAAATGATTACGGGGAGGGTGCAGAGCCATTGAAGACATGTTTGTGGGGGGACGCCTGATGACGTTCGCCCAGTGCAGAGACTAATTTAGTCTCCCGCCAGAAGCGGGTCTGCAAAATGCGCAGTTGCGGCACTGGGAATCGACGTCCACCATGTGGCAGGCTGCTACCCCACCTTACACCCCCTTTGAGCGGCTGGTCCGCTCATTCGATGAGTCGAAGGGACTCATATCACGGACATACCAGATCCTTCAACATCCACCTACACTGACGCTACACCCGTACCAACGGCAATGGCACCTGGGGTCGGGAACGGAAATCACACCTGGACAGTGGAATCTTCTTTGGCGCGACATTCCTAGGGCCTATCGCAGCATCCCACAGAGGGAAAATGCGTATAAAATTATGACGCAATGGTACTATTCGCCGGTTTGCTTGCACCGTATATTCCCTGCCGCGTCCCCCCTGTGTTGGAGATGTTCGAATGCATCTGGCGACTTCATTCACATCTGGTAGGCCTGCCCGCTCCTGACCCTGCCCTGGAAGGAAGTCCTTAGTCACATCAAGGAGCTGTTGGGGTTCCCTCTGCCTGACTCCACAGCCACGATCCTCTTGAGCATCAAACCTGCCACTTTGAAAGCACTCACGAACAGCGATTGGACCATAGCTTTACATATGCTCGGCCGCCAAACAACTCATTGCACTCTATTGGAAAAGGCCTGAGGTGCCTCAGATTCCTGCTTGGTTTTTGCGACTGTGGCACGTTTTAACTATGGAGCTCTTCACTGCTCGACTGCAACTGCGCGAAACTCGTTTTAATTCTGTGTGGCGTCCCTTGGTCCAACACCTCTGTAAAATAGAACATGCACGATACTTGCCTGTCAAGCTTAGAGTGCTGCGTCTCTTTAAGGATGCCCTGCTCCCGCCAAAACCTAACAGGCTTCTTCCATGCCCAGATTGATTATAATTCCCATCTCCCAGCGCAGTGTCCCCGGTTAGCCATTGTTGAGTGTTATCTATGGTCTGCTCACTCGCCTACCCAGATATCTGTTTCTGTCTCCCATCCTTCCTTTCCCCATCTATCCCTGCTTTGCTTCTGTCTGTCTCTCACTATCCACTTTGTTAGGGCTTATTGCCCATGTTTATAATGTTACTGTCCTTCTTTTAATGGGTCCTGAAATGTAACGCAACCTGTCATTATTGACACATCTACTGGTTTAAGCAGTTGGCCTACCACGACTGGTTGGCGACATACCCTTTCGTCATAGGTTCCCAGTTGCCTGAGTCTAGATTGAGAAACGTTTGCAATTGACGCGGCCGGCCCTAAGGGGGTTGTAGGCTTATCGCTGTGTGTGTCGAGACCTGATTTGCACTATTCTTAATTATATCGCTTGTAGACAGGCCTCAAGGAACCCTACAATAAGTTGTTATCACTGCACATCCTTGACCACGCGGCCAGCCCAGCAAGGGTTGTAGGCGACATGCTGTGTCTAAATTGGCCTCTCGCAGTTTTTGGTTTCTTTGCTGAGAAATAATTGCAAATAACGCGGCCGGCCCTGACTGGGATGTAGGCTTAATGCTGTGTACACATGACCCATTGCTCCTTTCTTGTTTTGGAAAAAATAAAACAGACTTCAAACAAGAAATATGGGACAACATCAGTACTAGATTATAATACATAACACATTGTTTTCCATGCCTTTTTGCCTTCTCTAGGACTGGACAAAAAGTCCCATATGACCAAAAAAGAAGAAAACAAACTTCAAAAGTTGGAGGGTAAGAGTCCCATGTGTCCTTTCTAAAAGTAGGATGTATTTTTAAACTTTTTATTCCTCGCATGGTAGGTCCCATATGGACTCAGATTCACGAGACAATCCCTCCTGGTGGAGGCAAAGACTCAATGATGTAACGATCAGTGGCTAAGTACGCCAACAGGAGACATCCCTTTGGCGGAACAACACTGTTGAGGTTGTCACAACAATTTAGGTGATGCCCCCATCTCAACACAACTCTTCCATTCCTTTTCATTTTACATGTTCATTTAAGGGAAGTTGAGTGGAACGCAAACTTCTCCCTCCCTCGTTTGATTCTTGAGGCAAAGATAAAGCCTCAATTATGATTATGGTGCTATGCCCTTTGTCCAGTGTGGCACAATGGGCTTGGCTCAGAATGACTGTGGGTCTTTTGAGAGCGCTCAGCTCTTCAAACATTTGTGAGAACACTTCTCAAACAAAGAAAGGGAGTAGAAGGTGGGTGACAGATCAATAGACAGCATCTTTGCAGTAAACAACAAAGTGATGGAATGAATGCTTACATTAATATCAGACTAAAGATCCCCCGGCTTAAGTATATATGGATAACTGCGGTACCCTTTGGCAGGTCAGAGATGTTAAAAGAAATCCTGTGCCGTCTTAAAAGGGGATTTAAACAAGATCAAAGATCTATTTCTGAGTCGGGCAGTGGCTAGTAGAGGAGGCAGGGAGATTCTGAAGCCTAATACGAGAGAGATGATCTGTATTCAAACTGTAAAAGGTGTACAGCTGTATCTCTTGTATGTAAATAACGTAAGCTAGAGGGCACTCTAAAGGAAATTCCACATGTGAACCATAAGATGTTACTTATGTTTTCTGTAGCTTAAATTGAACTCGAAGTCTATTTTACTCTGCACTGTAACACATTCTCTCCACAAACTTTGCAGCATTTCTTATTCTTCCGTAAATTTTATCAAACTTTCAGAAGTACATTTTTAGTTCCATACCTTAAAAGTCAGGGTTTTTACCAATATAAGCCTGCATTTTATTATCTTGGAATTCTCCCTGACTATGATGTATACTATTCTATGGGTGCCTTCTTGAAAAGTGGTCTTTCCTGGCGAACGTCTATTGCTTTTTAGATTTTCTCAACATTGAGTTTTGTATTCTTAAGTGGGAAGGTTTTTACAGGATAATGAATTGTTGAATGGCAAAATTATTTCCCCTATTCTTTTTTAATGTTTGTTTTTAATGTAACCACATATTGCATTTTAAAAGTGTCATTTGTTAATGGGTGCTCTTTTATGATTATATATTTATAATTGAATAAAGAATTCATTCATTTTCAGTCTCCGCCAATCACTCACGTGCGATAAAGACCACTTTTCCTTTCTATGGGCCTCGTCCGTGTGGTGCAGCCGGAGTCCTATGACACAGTAAGCATAGGACCATTTACTAGAGCAAATACACAAATCGATGTAAGTGTTGCGTTCCCATCCCTCCTCTTTCTTCTCACATTGTTACACTCTAGCAAAGACTAGCCCTAAGCTAAACAGTTTGGTTCTGCTTCAACATGAACAGTTCAGCCTGAACTTCCACACGAGAACACAGGCAACCACAGATCATTTTCGGGCTCTTCAGTAAGGTGCAGCTTGGGCTCTATGGTACCTAGGACCAGCATTTCCGTCTTGTCGGAGAAGAGCTGCAGGCAGATGGTTCACTGCTGCTGCCTTGGTCATAGAGTTGGTAAAGCTGGTTCTGGTGGTGGTAGTTCTGTCTGTTCGGGAGAGGATGAGTTGAGTGTCATCAGTGTGTGAGATGAAGGTTGTGATTGGATGATGTTGGCGAGCTGTGTCATGTGTATGTTGAAAATGGTGGGGGTAAGGGCGATCCCAGTGGGACTTCGCATATCAATTTCTTGTTCTCTGCACTGCAGTGAAGGGTGGCAGCCTGACCCTTTGGGTTCATCTACAGAGGAAGGAACAGATCCGTTTGAGAACGGATCCTTGTATGCCAATCTTGCGTAGTCTTCCCATGAGGGTATAATGGAAGAGGGTATTGAAGGCCGCAGAGAGGTCTAACAGGATGAGGGCCGCTGTTTCTCCTCGGTCCAGGGTGATTCGAATGTCATCAGTGGCCGCGATGAATGATGTTTCACTGCTGTGGATGTTTCTGAATCCTGCCTGAGTGTTGTCTAGAAGATGGTGTAGTTCGAGGTGGGTTGTGAGCTGCTTGTTGATGGCCTTCCCGATCACTTTGGCTGAACAAGGAAGTTGGGAGATGGGAAGGAAGTTGTTCAGTTGATTCAGGTCGGCTATGGGGTTCTTGAGGAGGATGTTGATTTCTACAAATTTCCATTCATCCAGGAAAGCGGTGAACGTGATGGAGGTGTTGATGATGTGGGTCAGGATGGGGCTGATTAGTTATGTTCCAAGGTTGTAGATGTGTTCCGGGCATGGTACAGTTGGGGCACACGGGCACAGAGAAAAAACACAAAGGAGAGTTCTATGTGAGGAAGGTAGTAAGATTTTAAGGTACATTAAAAAACTTTTACTGACATAAGTGTAACTTGCACCGCCATAGATCTCATCAGTGTTGTAATCAGTGACATGATAGCAGAGCATCAGAGCAGTGCACGTTATACTTATGTCAGTTGCGCATAACTGCATTTTCTTGGTCATTATTGTTTTACTTTAAGGGCCTGCAGCTCTTCTTTTAACATTTCCAAACACAGCATGTAGCACCTACAGCTGGCTTACCTGAATATTGAGCTTAGGGGAGGAAATACACAGGGTAGTACAGAAACTGTAACAGGGTAGAACAGTACAGCTTTTCCAAAACATTCAGGGAACTTTTGTCTCAATAGCACTACTGATTTCACAGGCAGGAATACCAGCACCGCCAATCTCTTGAAATGAAAGCATGCAAAGATAACTTAGGACTGATTCATGTAAAACACTTGGGCATCAGTTACCCTACTGATCCAATCTCAATTTACACTGCATTATAGTGAATCTCCGGAGGAAACACATTTCATTTAATAACTCTCAAAATTAAAGTCCAAAACTTAAAATTGTTTTATATATAACTAAATGGAAATTATGATTAGTTGGAAAACTGGATTGAAAAATAAGAACTATTTCTGAATGGTTGGACAATGGTAAGAACTTTCTCAAGAACTGGAGAATGGTCAATGTAAGTTTAGATAATGACTGTGACAAGATCACGTTCCCCGACCAGGCCTTTTATTGCTGCAGACAGCGACATTCCACACGCCGTGACAATGCTGCGGGACGTCACGTACCTGTTGACACAATGTACTCCCGAAACAATGACATGTCACAATCTACTGTACATATGGGCTGCGACCACGGCTGGGACGGATGCCCCCCCCCCGACACCGGAGGACCGAACACGAGTGTTGCCTCTCCCCTCTGGTGTACACACTTACGTGGCCATCACTGGGGAGTTCCATACACATCAGGCCATCAGATGTCTCGGTCTTGGCTGCAACAGTCATAACCTGGCGTCACCGCCTATACGAGCCTACTCCCCTGCATTAGTGAGCTATACCATTATACACCTGTACACGTCATGACGACATCTCAAACGCAGGACTTTCAGTCCCTCTGTTGCCTGTCCACACAGTACCCACCAAACACTACTGCTACTAGATACTCCTTGTGGATATAGACTGTTGCTCAAATGATGCAGATGTCGGAGACGCACTGATGCACCTACACTAACGAACGACGAAAATGGAAAATCTACAGACCTACTTGTTTACCGTGCTGTGTATTATGATATGTCTCAATGTTCTATTTATACTACGTCGCCGGACCCCAGGGTTGTCGGCTGAATGGCTGTGTCATCTCGCCCATACTTCCTTTGATTGCCAGCCTCTGCTGACGGCCCCTGCGGGTTGTAGGCTATGTGCTGTGTGAAAACAAAACGGACTGTCTTGAGCAATAAAGGTCTTTAAAAAAAAAAAGAAAAAAAAAAAAAAAATGACGGTGACAAGATTTGAAAAGTAACCAATATTTTCATGATGAACTGAAGAATGGCGACCATAACCTTTTACTGACAGCAGAATGGCTGCCGAAATGCTTGTTAAAAAGACGGCTTATGAATTGTCAGAGTAGAATTGGGATCTCATACGAGTTAATAAGCATGATCACGGTAATAGCCCATGAAAGGCATTTGGAAATAAATCTCACCAAGAAGCCTGAGAACTACTGAAGGCAGTCCAAGTATGTTGAAATCATGGCTATGACCAGTGAATGCGCAGAGTACTGCAGTGACGTTAAAAATACATATTACACCTTCCCCCTGTGCTGCATATGAAGATGTTGGAAGCTGTCTTACAAACCAGCAGTGGATTTTCTTGGTCTTTATACATACTGACATAAGCATTATGAATTGGTTTTCCGAACATTATTCCCACTGGATCGAAGTCAGTTTTTATCAAAGAAACAGGTCTAGGTAGTGTTGCCATTTTTAAAAAAAATATTTCCCCGCTTACTTCAAGAAATGAAAAATATTTTAAGACACCAAGTAATAACACCCAACCATAGTGATCTACATCACTGTTTGATAAATGGTTTTGAGCAGAGGCTGAACAGAATAGGGAAGAGTGTGAACGGTGCATGCGCGCATGTCAGAAGCCTTTGAATGAAGCTTTCCAATGCGAGATGCGGCCGACAGAAAAACTAATTGCAATGGGATGCACTACTTTAGAGCTGTAGGCAATTTTAACTTACATACTCAGCTTGGATGAAAAACAGGTGCCTCACCAAGTTCTGTTGCAGAAAACTGAGAGATGACACAATGCTGAGAGATGAAGAACTAATAGAATGTAACAAGGCAATTTTAAAGCAAGAGGACTGCCAAGTTCAATAGCATAGTAGAAAGGCATAAAGAGCAAGTTAGTTTGCCAGACTATTGTACAGGTGAGAAATATATTAGCAGGATAAGGTTGTCCAAGTACAGGAGTGCCTGCTGAAGTGAAAAGCATTAGAGAGAATTTAATTTACAAACGGTAGTACTTCAAACATGTTGGGAACACTAGTTTGTGTTTAGTCCATGTTTTAAGCCTCGATATTTGTTTGTTGGATTGGTTAGGGTCTTGACTGGTCTTGTGAAAGAGGCCAAATGTTCTACTTCGGGCTTCTTTCTGTTGAAGGGCCATGGAATTGTGTCACAGGGAACCTTTAGATGTGTTGATTCAAAATGCATCATCTGTCTGTAAGTACTTATGTTATGCCTAGACCACAGAGGTTTCTATTAGTATAGGTGTTACATTCTCAATCACAGGCATACCTTAGGTCTGTACCTTTAAATGTTCGTGTATGTATTTGTATGTTAGAGTTCTATTTAGAACTCACTGCAGCTGCAAGGCATCAGGGTCAGTTGCCTGGTCCTGATTGCATGGTGGCTGCTCTCATCTGTTGCTGTGCCGTTGATAATAAAGTGTTCCTGTATGCTTTTCAACAAAATTTGGCGACGAGGGAGAAGAACAAACTTAGCGGCACAGGTGTGGAGTTCAAATATCTAATTTTATATATTTTTGAAAATCGATGTTGCCGGGATAATACCAGAAAGAAGACGGATTGGCACACTGTGTTTGGGAGCAACGTATACTCCGTATATTGAAACTCCCGAAGATTTGACTCCAACCAACAATGAGTGAGGCGTTTTTAGGCATTTTGGAAAAGAAAGGAGTTGTTTATTTTTGACTTGCTCTCACCGGCAGCTGGAGCGGCGGGTGCATCTCTTCCTTGTCAGAGCGAGCGAGGAGACCGGAGCAAGAACAGAAACCTGAGCGACAACGTAGCTCTATGACGTCGGAGAGTTCCTAGCGACGTGAGCTTTCTTCAATCTCCGCGTCATCACGTTAAAACGTAACGTGACGGCGTTAACGTGTCGGCCATTTTGATTGAAGATTTTGGTTTCCATGGATACATATTTACCGATCGAAAAGTGTTGTTTATCTAAGGTATTCGCAGGATAAAGGCAAACTTTTCTCATTTTCGGTGAAGCAATATTTGTAGTAAGTACTATCCACATTTTGAGAAGAGTAATATTTAAATTTGGAAATCGTTTTTTTTATCCTCTGGTTCTTCATTACATCGATATTTTTTTTTCCTTAATTACATCTTTAAAATACATTCAACGTACTTTGAGAAAAATTTATACATTTTCAAAAAAAACATACAGTATATATAAAAATAAAGGAACTCACTACAAGGAAGCATTTGGAGACATAAATAACACATTATTTATGTTACAACTCTTTGTTAAATAACTATTTTCCCTTTAGTACTTCTGGTATTTGACAGTTATCAGCACTTTTGGAAATGCAATTCGACCCACCAGAAAAGTTTCTACAAAATAAAGGCGATCCGCCAATTCCTTGGACACGATGGAAGGAGGAATTTTTCAACTACATGAAGGCCATTGATGGAGAATGTATGGGTTCAGAGAGAAAAAAAAGTATTTTGTTACATTGTTTAGGGTCAGAGGGACAGATGGTTTTTAGGGCTTTACCTCCCATTCCACCTGTGGAAGGTGAGGGTGAAGGCTCAAATGTTTATAAGGAAGCGTTACTTAGAGTAGAGAAAAGATTCAAACCGGTTTCCAATATTGCTTTAAACAGGTATAAGTTTTATACACGTGCTCAACATGACATGGAATCATTTCATGATTTAATCACTGCTTTAAGGTCTTTGTCTATACACTGCAATTTTGGTAGTATGTGTGATGAAATGTTGAGAGACCAAATCATTGTACATGTTAAGAATAAGAAAACACAGGAACGGTTATGGGAGTTGGGGGATCCTAAATTGTCGGAAGCAATTGCCATAGCTAAATCCCTAGAACAATCTGAAAAATGGATGCTAACAGTCAAAAAACATAGTGAACATAAAGCTGATTCTGGGGATGAAGTCTGTGTGGTTAAACATACAGATGGTCAAGTTTCTGATAATTCACATTTTCAACAGGGTTACTCTAGGTTTAATAATGCGGGGCAATTCAAAAAGTTTGACAAAAGTATTACATGTTTTAAATGTGGAAGTAAAGGACATGTGGCTTCGTATGCTGGATGTCCTGCAATAAACAAGGAGTGCAGGAAATGTGGAAGGATGGGACATTTTTCTACAGTTTGTAGAGATGTCAAAAAATGTGTTCAAAATCCAAGAAGCAAAATAGCTTATGTTACCGAAGAAACACCCAAAGTATGCAAATGCACTTGTGTTAGTGTTTCTGCCTGTAGAGAAGAAAAGAAAGGGTTTGTTGTTTTCCTTAGTGAAGGTATTTCTAGTCTCAAGGACTCTACTGAAGATGGTTCTATAAAGAAGCCTATATGTGAGATGTTTGTGTTAGGACTTAGAATTGATCTCATGGCAGATTCGGGGTCGCCTTGGACAATTATCACTAAGGAATATTTTGATGAGCGTCTAGGGTCTGTTCTAAATTTTGGTGATATTTTACCATCTGATGTTTGTCCCCTGAGTTTTAATGGTTCAAAAATCGATATGCTTGTTTTTTTTCCTGTTAATCTTACTTTCAGATCTAGGTGTGTTAGAGTAACTTATGGTCATGGAGTTCTTTAAAGAAGTGTTTTCAAGAGAAGGTTGTCCTTCGACACTTGTCACTGACAATGGTGTTCAACTGACATCATTAGAAATGGAGGATTTCCTTAAACGACAAAACATTGTACACCATACGGTGTCGGTCTATGAACCCCATGAAAATGGTTTAGTTTAATGTTTCAATAGGGTTTTGAAAGGGTTCGTATCTGATGTGGTCAAGTCAGGGAGCAATTGGAAAAATCAATTGCGAGAAAAGCTTTGGTTTTATCGCATAACCCCTCACTCAACAACTGAGGTTAGTCCCTTTCGTCTTCTTAAAGGACGTGATCCTGCTTCCAATATTTGTCCTTGGTGGTTCAGGGACAAGTGTTCAAATAATTTATTTTCAAAGGATCTTGTTAAGGATGGTTCCCATAAAGTGGAATCTAAACAAGCTAAAGCAAAGGAGTGGTATGATAGTAAACGGAATGCCAAAGTTTCTGATTTGTCTGTGGGTGATTGGGTTAGGATTAGAAGGCCAGGTTTTCTAACCAAATGTTCAGATAAATTTGGTAAACCTATGAAACTGGTTAACGTTTTTACTAACTCTGTCATCACTCAAGATGGTAAGTTGTGGAACATTAAATGGGTTGCTAAATGTCCTGTGGTTCATGGTTCCAAGTCTCCTGATTCACAACAGAATACCATGGAGTCTATTGCATCACGGCTTAAGTCATTTGCCTGACCTAAATGTGTTCCCAGGAAATTTGCGGACTATGTTTCATAACTATATTACTTCCACACATTGTTTTTATGCTTTTGCTTTAGTATTCTTAGTTTGTTTTTTTTCCTTAATGAAGGGAGATGTGTTACATTCTCAATCACAGGCATACCTCAGGTCTGTACCTTTAAATGTTCTTGTATGTATTTGTATGTTAGAGTTCTATTTAGAACTCACTGCAGCTGCTAGGCATCAGGGTCAGTTGCTTGGTCCTGATTGCATGGAGGCTCCTCTCATCTGTTGCTGTGCCGCTGATAATAAATTATCTATATTTCTAAAAGTGTTCCTGTCTGCTTTTCAACAATAGGTCTTACTCCAGATTTATTCAGGCTGACTAAACATCAGAATTTCAATTACGGTGCCACTGAAGCACCAGTATCTTGATCTTATCTAGTTCTAAACGTGATTCAGACAAATACTGATGTTTGCTGATGACATCTTCAACTTCTAAGTGAACATGGATTTAGCTCTCTTGAGCATGCATCTAAAACTGCAGCTGGTATTGTTCAATTATCTGAAGTAGTGGACACAAGTATATTCTGAAGTATGGTGATAGGAATGACTAGATCAGTTTCCACACAATATAACAAATGCCCCTCCACACACTCAAATGTTTGCACTCTTTGCAGTCTGACCATGTGAATGTGATGGAGAGAACTGGTTGGTGATCTTCATGAAAGTGGAAACGGGCATGCTCTCTAGTAATAGCTACTGCGATTACAGTCCTTCTGATTGGAAGGCGGGGTGTTGGTTATGTGGTTCAAAGCACACCTACAGTCATCTTGTGATTTCCATTGCAAGGATGTTCCTGGCGGAGGAAAGATTTGATACTGGTGCATGAATGGCTGTCTAGGTCTGTGTACTTACCCATAATCCAGGTCCTCTGCTGTTTCAGTAGGCCACGATGTTCCCACAAACTGGAATATGTGGTAGGTTCCACAAGAAGCTGCCACTTTCTCAAGAGGAACAAAGGCATAAAAAACCCTCCTTGCTGGATGAAGACTTAAAACGATTAAAGAAAATCAGGAATCGGATAGTGGAATTATTAAGGACCGAGGAGCCAGGATAGGCATATGGAAGGAGCAAGGAAACAAGTAGAAACACAGCTTTGCTGCTAGGCACCCTCCAACCAAACTGGAGACTTTATATAGTAAAGGAAAAGGAAAAGATAATTACCTCAAACATCACACGACACGAAACACAAGGGAGTGGGAAACCAGAAAGGAGTCAAGGAAGAAACAGCCAGGATGGAAAAAGGAAAACTTAAACCAAGGAGCTTCCCAGCAGGTTTAAAAGGCAACTGCAACCCCTCAGGCAGGTGATTGCTATTTTGTAGCTGTAGGAACACAGAGTGGCAGCTAAGTGCCCGGGAGCACGAGGGAAGGCAGTCGCAGGTGGGTGAAAGTCACAGCCCACATCTTTGGGCTGCGTTACCGGAGACCTGGGAACTGTGGGGCCACGCAAGGTACAGTGGTTCTTGAGCGCCCAAGCAGCTGAGATACCATGGTCGTAACAATGTCTTGGACCTTAGAGTTGATCTAATGTTTCTCAAACACAAACGAATGGTTGCCTACTTCGAGCAGTTAAGGAAACAGACAGACACACTGCTAAGATTAGTAATGTCAGAAGCAAGTGAATCAAAATATGTGTTAATGCATACTTTAATGCACAACAGATATGGTCTGTGTACATAGTTCTGCCTGCATTGCACCTATTCACAAACTATGTAAAACCTTCTAATCTTGTTTCTGACAGAATTAGGATGTGTGGCATTTAGACTCCTAATTAATTTTCTTTGAGCCGCTGTGAATGTGTTCATTCTCAAATAAAACGTGAAAGAATAGATGGACAGCCATTCTCCCCTATGTCAATGTAGCAATCATTTAAGCACTGCTACAGCCAGTCCAGACATCTTTTAGTGATCAGTGAGACACATGACAGGCAACAGACACTCAAATGTGTTCTAGACACAGACAGACAATAGCATGAGAGCTACAGGATGTTCCATACCAAGGGTCTTCCAAATTCCCTTGAATATCCAGCAAAGAGGACTCATTCATGGGGATGGTTAAATGCTGGTGGTGAATTCTGTGGTATGGCTGTGCACTGCTCAAATGAATTCTGTGGTATGGCTGTGCACTGCTTCAAATGAGTTCTGTGGTGTGGCTGTGCACTGCTTCAAATGAATTCTGTGGTATGGCTGTGCACTGCTTTCAAATGAATTCTGTGGTATGGCTGTGCACTGCTTTCAAATGAATTCTGTGGTATGGCTGTGCACTGCTTTTCAAATGAATTTTGTGGTATGGCTGTGCACTGCTTTTCAAATGAATTTTGTGGTATGGCTGTGCACTGCTTTTCAAATGAATTCTGTGGTATGGCTGTGCACTGCTTTTCAACTGAATTCTGTGGTATGGCTGTGCACTGCTTTTCAAATGAATTCTGTGGTATGGCTGTGCACTGGTGGTGGCCACACCCCTTTTAATGTATGATTGCCTTAAATCAGTTACTAACTGTTCCGTGATTGGAAATCAATGGAAGGTTGGAAATTTGTAGACAGTCTTTCGTTTCCGAAAAGACAAGGGCCAATGATCAAGCACAAGTTCAACAGAGGCCTGATTTTGTGGTACGGAGGGGTTAATTATGTCCTTAGGTGTTACAGTAAGGCCTCAATGAATTTGGTAACTGTTGAAAAAGATTAATTCTTACAGTGGTAGACAGTGACAGACAAAGGGGTTGAAGCCTCCAGCCTCCCTTTCCCCTTTTCCACAGTAAGTGAAAGCTTACCAAGTGTACCCCATAAATTCGATACGTAGGCCCTGACAAGAAGCCAGACTGTAACATGTGCCATTTTGGTGTGATAGAAAATAAATACATCTCCAACATTTTAGTTGCAACAGAAAGCAAACTGGAAACTTAGAGCGTTTAGTAACAGAATCAAACACTGGATCATCTATCTTACCAGGTAAACATTGTTGCATGAAATCAGAGGTTCTGCAAAATGGTATCAAGAACATTTTAGCAAATAAGGGTAACAGCTCAATAGCAGAAATATGGTTCCAGCGTTAGAAGCCTTTTCTAAGGCTGTTTGTATAAAGTCAACAAGTTAAAGAGTGATTATGTATGAGGAAGACAAATAATAGAGTAACAATGTTTTTACAAAAAACAACCAAGTTAAAACAAGTTGTCTTCAACTAGAGAGAATTTCTTCCTGATTTTCATGCATGAATTAAATGCAGAACAGTCAACAGAAACAATTTACTAAAATATGAGTTACCTTAGCATACAATGATGAAAAATAGGAACAAAGACTACCACATCTATCAACTTAAACCAAAGCATAGACAAGATATGCTAATATTTTACTCAAGAATTAATCATGGTGTGTACAACCCTACCATCAACCATTTTGCAGCACATATTACTGTACCTCACTGCTAGGAGCCGTGGCAGAATTAGTCATGGACTCCTCCACATCTTCAGGAAGCATGGAGACACCCTCACGTGCAAAAACTGACACTAGCCCACAGTTTTTGGTGAAGAAAACTGGAAAACCAAAACAGGATCCTGCTCCCAAAATAGTGTCTCCTAGGGGACAAAATGACACACAAAGATGAGATGGTAATCATAATAACTACAAAATTGATTTACAATGCAAGCTTTGTGATCTAATGAGAGAACAAACTGGTCTTACTTTCACAGATTTACAAACATTACTTGGTCTACAGCATCACCCCTATGTTTCACTGCATTATTGGCTCATTGTGTCACTATCAGTTCTGCTGAAAGGCAATTTATAAACTACATAAGTGAATTGTAAAACATGTAAATCCTAATCCCGCAAAACCAATTGAACACAGCATGACTACCTCCCGTTCCTTCACGATTTTCCCTAAAGATGCAAAGCTACAAGTAATACTGCATATGAGGTCTCAACAATTATTTGGACGTTCCTAAAAGACAACCTGTCACTTTTTGAGAGGAACCAGGTGCACTGCTGGGGGTAGGGAGACCAAAGCACTATAGGCAATCCAGTGGTGTATCATGTGGTGTTAATGTACAATTCCTTATAAGGTATTTGGTGTCATCAAACGAATAGTGAAGCCTTCAGTGAGGAAGACCCAAAAGATGCCAACGAGATGGAAAGTGTGATAGCAATGGAAGGGAGTCATAGACGTCTAATTCATCTGAAGTAGAAGCAAGGTGCCTGGGAGCATTACATTGGTGAATCAAGGCCATTGGCTTAGAAGAGTGCAGAATTGCATTATAAGAAATTATTTAGTCAAAACCAAAATAATACTAAGTCAATGGGCAAAGGTAATAAAACAATTTAAATAAATGCAGAGATCAAATATGAGTAATGAACTGTACGATCCTTGCTGTGCTCACCGGATGAATCTCTTTTCATCTCGCTTTACTCCTTCAGGCATATGAGTTAAGCTCTTACTGAATTCAATTGTTGACTGTATGGGTACTTTATGTTTTTGTTTGTTTAAAAACCCAAAAAAGAAAAACAAAATGCAGAGATAGCTACAATATTATGAAACTGGGGCCAAGAGTAGTATGGAGTACGAAGTGCTAAACAAATGTGATTACAATACAATACAGAAATGCATGCAGCCCTGATATAACATCAATGTGAGAGCATGAAATGACTCAACAAACAAGTTACTTACCTTCGGTAACTATATATCTTCAAGAAACATAGGTTAGTTATAGATTCTATACCTTAGAATTACCCCCAGGCATCAGATTGGATCCAGAAAGTTTTTCGTCAGCAGGACCCACGTGCGTCGGTCGACTCCACATTCGTCGTTGGTGTCGGGGTCGCCAGGATAACATTGCGGTAGTTACATCGACGCCGCCCTCGAGCGCTGACGTCACTTCTGTACACGACTTTCCACACCAGAAGCGCAGAGCCATGCAAGACACTGACCACTGGTGCACAAAAATAGGGCCCTGAAAGGAGGCACTTCACCCTAGAAAGTCAGTTCGCAGAACAGGGAGGATGGGTGGGGCGGTAAGGAATCTATATCTATCCTAAGTTTCTTACAGATATATCGTTACCGAGGGTAAGTAACTTGTTCATCTGAAAGAAACAGTTATAGATTCCTTACCTCATAACAGATATCCCAGCAATACCAACCCCGGAGGTGGGTCTGCGAAATAAGGTAACACCAGGAAGTCCTGGAGAACAGAACAGCCAAAGAAGCCGTCTCTCTGGACTTGGCTGTCCAGCCAGTAGTGTCTAGTGTGTGTGTGCAGCGATGCCGACATAGCGGCCTGACGGATGTCATTAAGGAGGACTCCACGTCCCAAAGCAGTGGCAGCTGTCGTCGCCCTGTTGGGAATAGTCGCGCAACACCACAGGAAGATAAAGAGGAGTAATGCCTTTAAGGAAGCAATTTACAACAGGGGACTTGAAAAGATAAGACTGATCAGGAAGCCTAAGAAAGGCTGAAAAGGCAGAGAGGTAGCCCTTAAGAGTGCCCAGAGCAGAGCCCTGCTGGGCCAAAGAAAGGAGGAAAAAGAGGACGTAAGAAAGAGGGACAGAAAGGCAATCCACAGCCTACGCTGTGTACCATGCCACAAATTTGTTCCATCCGCAGGCGAACGGGCAAATCACTTAATCTCTCCGTGCCTAACAGAAATTAATGTGTCCATCAGTATTGAAACTGGTGCTCATGTAAAGCGCTCTGATACCGGATTTCTCGGGTCTAGTTCGCGCTATATAAAACTCTACAAAAATTTTTAAAAGTATACCGTCTTAGTGGAGGAAAACCCGGCTGCCAAGAAAACATCACAGACTTCAGGAGGCAGGTCAAACGACGTCAACTGCCACCGCTCAATCTCCACGCAAGGAGGTGGAGGCTAGACAGGTTCAGGTGGAGGACCATCCCTTGCTGCTGCGACAGAAGATCCTCCCGAAGAGGCAGTTGGATCGGACAATCGATGGCTATCAGTAGCAGCTTGTGATACCAGACTCTTCGTGCCACATGAATGAATTGGGCCCAGTCGCGCTTGATCTTGTTCAGCACTCTGGGCAGAAGTGGTATAAGCGGAAAGGCGTTTAGAAGACCGCAACTCCACTCACGACGAAAAGCCTCGCCTAGCGAGTGCTGCCCTAGAAATTCCAACGCACAGAATTGCTGACATTGCGCGTTCTCTTCAGTAGTGAATAGATCTAACCAAGGCTCTCCCCACTGTTGAAAGAGACCTTGCACCACCTCCAATTGAAGCCGCCATTTGTGATCCATCATGCGCCTGTGGCTGAGTTTTTCCGCCCTGGCGTTCAGCGAACCTGCCAGATGTTGAACCACCAAGGTTATGCTATGATTTCCAGCCATGTCCAGAGGCGGAGTGCCTCTTGACATAGGGTCTATGAGCCCACCCCGCCTTTTTGTTGCAGTACCACTTGGTGGTGGTGTTGTCCGTGAACACCTGCACTACTATTCCCCGGACAGAGGGAAGGAATGCTTTGAGTGCAAAATGAATCTCCCGAAGCTCCACAAGGTTGATGTGGAGCCCGGACTCCACGGGAGACCAGAGGCCTCTGATCTCCACCTCCCCCATGTGGCCGCCCCTTCCCAGATGTGATGCATCGGTCACCACTGTGAATTCTGGTTGGGTAAGGGAGAGGGATCTGCCATCAACCCAATCCTGGTTTGTGAGCCACCATTGCAATTGGTGTGCAGTGCCCTCCGAGATCTGGACGCAATCGGACAGGTTCCCCTGATGTTGTGCCCACTGGAACTTCAAGTCCCACTGCAGAGCCTGCATATGCCAATTGGCATGGTCCACCAGCAGGATGCAGGAGGCCATTGAGCCCAGTAGCCTCAAGGTCATCTTGACTGACACCCAGGATTGAGGCTGAAAGATCAGAAATAGAGCCCGAATGTCCCAGACTCACTGTTCAGAAGGGTAGACCCGAAACAGCGTTGTGTCCAGAACTGCTCCGAAGAAGAGGAGCTTCTGAGATGGAGTCAGGTGCGACTTTGGCACTTTGATGAAGAACCCCAGCGAATGGAGGAAGTCTGCTGTAGTCTGGAGGTGGGAAGACGACAGCCTGCGGCAAGCCCGCCTTCAACAGCCAGTCGTCGAGATAGGGGAAGACTGGAACCCCTGATCTGCGCAGATGAGCTGCAACCACCGCCATCACTTTTGTGAACACCCGAGGGGTGCTGGTAAGGCCAAAAAGCACAGTAAATTGAAAGTGGTCGTGGCCTACCATGAACTGCAGGTAACGCCAGTGGGCCGGCAGGACGGAATGTGAAAATAAGCATCCTGCCAGTCCAACACTACCATCCAGTCTCCGGGGTCGAGGGCAGACAGGACCTGAGCTAGCATCAACATTTTGAACTCCTTCCGGAGGAAGCGGTTGACGTTCCTGAGATCCAAAAAAGGATGCAGGCCTTTGTCTTTCTTGGGCACCAGAAAGTAGTGAGAATAGCAACTACGACCTAATTCTAGGACAGGAACTCGCTCTATGGCTCCTTGGCCAAGAGTACCGAAACTTCCTGTTGGAGAAGGGCCAGAGATCCTCCGACAAGCGAGGGTACTGAGGTAGCATGGCTGGAGGGGTAGTCTCGAATGGTAGATAGTAGCCCCTTTGGACTATTTGCAAAACCCACCTGTCCGACGTGATGGTGCGCCAGAGGGAGAGGTGATGGGGAATCCTGCCACCCACTGGCATTCGGTGGCCCTGAAAGGTCAGGCTAGGAGGGTTTGGAGGCTGCTGCAGAGGGGGCTGTGGTGGACTGACCCGCCTGCTGGCACCCAGAACCACGACGGTTGTTTCCTGGCCACGCAGGGGCTGAATTTGCACTGGCCCGTGGCTCTGGGCGGAACGTGGCGGGGTACCCCTTCCGTAGCCACGAAAGGGGCAAAAGGCAGACTGCACAGGGGTGGGTGGTGGATAGGCTCACGGACCAAGTACTTAAAGCGCTCCAGGGCGTTGTCTGACTTGTCGCCGAATAGGCGATGGCCATCAAAAAGGCATGGACATAAGAGTGGATTGGACATCCCCTTAAAAAACAGTCAACCTCAACCAGGCGTAGCGTTGAAGGGCTACAGACGTGGAAATCGTCCTGCCTAGTGAGTTGCCGATATACAGCCCACATCGCATGGTAAACTTCGCTGTCTCTCCCTTCGGCAACTGCACGGGAGAGTACGGCCTGGGCCTCCTCCGGACACTGAGGCAGCACTTGCGCAACTCTATCCCAGACGGAGTGGGTGTACCGGCCCAACAGACATGTAGTGTTTACCGAGCGCAGTCCCAAGCTGGAGTAAGAAAACATCTTCTCCCCAAGATGGTCCGGCTTTTTGGATTCCCTATCAGGTGGGGCTTTAGGGAATGCACCTTTGGAAGTGGAGGCTTGGACCACCAAGCTCTCAGGGTTGGGGTGTTGGGAGAGGGAAGTGGGATCGCCTGTGGGCATGCGGTGGCGTCGGGCAATCAACCTATCCATAGGAGCCCCTGTGTTGGACCTGGGCCAGGTGCCCAAAAGGATGTCTGTTGGCAGCAGGGTCTCCAAACAGCTCGCTGCCGGTTGAAGCACCTCTGTCAGGAGGTTAGTCCTGACTGCCACCGTAGGTAGCTTGAGGCTGAGAGCCTCGGCCGCCTTACACAACACCACTGCATAAGACGCTCCCTCCTCCATAGACATGGTAGGAGGAAACAACATGCCATGGTCTGGTGAGTTATCCAGACCACTGGCTTCCCCCAGTTCATCTCTCCAGTCCTGTTCATAGCCCAAATGGTCAGTTAGAGGATCGCCAGACCCCCCAGTCCTCCTCACCCTCCTCTGGCTGCCAATCTGGTCTAAAAGAGCCAGGGTAGACCGAGGGCCCAAAAGTACCCGTCGGCCCCGGATCCGGCGTAGGTCGATGCTGGTCCGGCTCCGTGTCTACATCGGGATGGAGGTCGAGGTCAACACCAGCTGGGGACACAACAGGCGTCGGTTCAGTCACTATCATCCAGTGGAACCATCCACACCTCCCACCATGCCCTTAGGTTCGACATGAGGGCGAGGGGGTGAATAACCAAAGATTGATAAATCTGAGATATCCCTCCATGCTCCAGGTGGCCCATGAGCAGCGTGCCTCTAAAAGGCTTTATTTTAGGGGCTTCTGAAAGTGATTCTCTGTAGCTCTGCAGGTTATGATGCAATTGTAGGAATCAGTAGAATTGGGATTTCTTGAGGTCGAATGCAGCCTGGGGATCCTGAAAGGACTTTGCGAGAAGTTGGCAGTACAAACAACCCTTATGGTGATTTTAAGAGGTCAAAGATAACCTTAGAAAACTATCCAAGTGGTAGGTGTGGAGAGCAGCCTTCAGGCTTAGGCTTGAAGGAATGTTAAGCAGCTTGTTTTACCAGAATGCAACCATATAGTATTGATTAAATGAAAGGAGAACCACACAGAATTTATAAAAATATGTATTTATTAATATAACACACTCTGGTATGATAAAGTACCTGCTGCACGCAGATAATCAAAAAGCACACAATACTGTAGCACAGAAACAATAGTAAATAGCCCTAATATAAAGTGGGCTACAGGGGAAGACCAAACCATATACTAAAATAGTGGTATAAGAACCACAACTCGAGTCCAGACAGTGCCTAGAGTATGTAGAATCGCGTGGACCCCAAGGAATCACCAAAGCTGAGTAAGTATGGACCCCATGGAGGAAGTGTGCAGTGTGGGAACACAACTGCCGGCTCTGTACAATTCTAAGGGGAAGTCCCGGTTGAAGTTTTAGTGTTTCAGGACCCTTCCCAGTGGAATACGTGGAAGCACTTTGGATCATAGGACGTTGGAGAGTCAACCCACCCGTGGATACCGTAGTACCAGAGTTACTTATCTCAGGGAAGCCAGGTATATAGAGCTGAAGTGGTGTCAGAAACCATTCTCGATCTCAATGGAGGACTTCAAGGAAATGCCACTGTTGGAAAGAAGAAAAGTGTCTGATGGAACCCAAAGGTGGATTCTTGATGAAGGGAACCTGAAAGCAGAGGGGACAAAGTTTGGGTCACTTAGGCTCGGTAGTCGAATGCCCACTGATGCCGTGTGCTTCAGGTGTGTGGGTGGAAACCTTGACTACGCAGCCATGGGGACAAAGAGACGTCAGAGACGACCAGGAGCTGGATACGAGCTGTCCCACGAAGGATGTCGTGGGCTGAGGGGTCGGTGTCCGGCGGAGCACCAACAAGCCTTGGCAATAGCAACCCACAAAGAAGGTCAAGGAAGGTTATGGTCAGGGCCAGCAAGGTCCAGGAAACTCACCACCACAAGGGGGGTCAGGGCAGGGCTGGAGCAACCAGGGGAGCCCAAGAAATGCAGAGTTGACCCTCAAGGGGACTCACAGGCCGGAGGCACAGGAATCGCGAGAGGACCTTGAGCGATTTCACAAAACACCCGCTTGTAGAGCACTCAACGCGAAGAGGCCGAAGTCCTTTGTAGGAAATGGGGCTACTTATAGCCCAATTAACTTGCTTGGTAAACACCAACAAGCATATGCACTTGCAAAAGTACACAGTGCACAGGGGGTTCAGGTATTTCTAGCCCCCACGAGGGATTCTGACATCAAACTCAGTGAGAGGACAGCTCGGACCTCAAGGGATGTGGAACCCACCTCCTTTGTTGCTGGAGCCTTCGGAGTTCGCAGGAGCTCAGGATCAGCATACTGGTCAGTTGCGTTACGGTGCCTGCAAATGCAGGGGAGGGTCTCCTTCATCCCAAGGGAGATATCTTCGGTTGTTCTTGATGTTCCACACGTCCTGCATGGAGTCTGTATGGTGCATGGGCACAGACGATGCTTTAGACTGAGAGGGAGACGAAGTCTAGCCCAAATGAAGTCCAGCAAAGTCCACAGTTTCTAGACGGTCTTCAGTAGTTTCAAGTCAGAATCTTGTCCAAGACGAATCTAAGGTCCTACAGCCAGGCAAGCCCTTAAGTACCCACTGGAGAGAGTTGGAAACATTCAAGGTACCATCCCAGTGGAGGGTCTGGACAGAGTGGAGGTTATTTCCATGTCCTTTGTCCAGTTTCGCGCCAGAGCGGGAGCCAATGACTCCTAGGACTGGTTTGAACTGGACTATGCACAGGGACACCAAATGAGCCCTTCATGCAGTCTGACCCAGCCCTATTACACTAAATCCTTTCTGGGAGGTGGTCACACCTCCCTGTGACAGGATGCCTATTGGTCTGCCTTCCCCGGCTCAAGTTTGGCTCAGCAGCAGGAGGGTAGAAATGTGCCTCTGGTTGGCAGCAACCATTTTGTGCTGTCTGAAGTTAGAAGTCTGGTACCGGGAACTCCAGGGACCCCACAAAGGATACTTCTGAGGGGTGGAATCATACCTCCCACACCAGTTACCAGTGTGGGGGTATGATTCCAACAAGTTTGACACAAAACACGATAGGCTGCTATGGCATACCTGTAGTTCCATTTTGCTTGACCTCTCATGGGTGGCATAATACATGCTTTAGCCCACAGGAGGTCTCTGGGGTACCTACGCCCTGGGTACATGTGTACCATATACAAGAGTACCCCAGTATCCAATCTGGAGTGTACTGAAGCACATAACATAACAGTTTAGGGCGAAAGCAGATAGACTGGGGTCCTGATTAGCAGGATTTGAATTGATTTTAAAACTTATAAAGCGCAACGAATGCCCGGTGGCGTCTTGGCGCTGATACTAAGGATCAACGTCAAAGCAAATGCATGTGTATTAAATATCTGTTTGAAAGAACCAGGTTTTTAAAGATTTCCTGAACATGATGAGGTTCGGACTATTTTTGATCGTAATGGGTAGGTTGTTCCAGAGTTTAGTCACTCTTACCAAGAAACATCTGCCACCCCAACAAACTTGTTTGAATCTGGGTGCTTGCAGCAACTTGTGATTGACCGATCTAAGATTCCTAGAAGGAGCATAGTATTTTATTCTGGAGGTCAGATAGAGTGGACCTCTACCATGAAGTGCATTGAATGTGATGCATAGTGCCTTAAAAGCTATTCTCTTCCGGACAGGTAGCCAATGAAGTGCAACCAGTCACTGGGCCACTGACTCCTGCCTAGGAATGTTCAGGATTACTCTGGCCGCCGCATTCTGCAGACGTTGAAGCTTGCTCAGATATTGATTTTGATCCCAGTCAGACTAGTCAAAAACAGTGTTACATTAAGCAAAAAGCGGGGGTAACCATAAGAAGCAGATCCTACTTTACTGCACAGGACCTCTGGACACAGGGTTCACAACTGTAAGATCCAATAATTAAAATTCTTGAAAGGATCAGTCAAGGCAGGAGTGAGGTTTGAAGAGATGGTTTATTCCTTCTGAAGACATCCTCATCCATTTCCCAACAGCTTGGCTCAACAATTGCTCATGCAAAACAACAGTTGATGGACAGAATTCAGAACAATGTCATACATTCACCCCAGTACAGAGATCTGGGCCTAAATCCATCGTTTTTTGCACTCCAGCCGTCTTCAGCCAGGATAGCTTGACTCCAGTGGTGTGGAGAGCATGGGACTCACGTCTGAGCATACCCATCCCACTCGGGGTGACAAATGCAAAACAACACGATGGATTTAGGCCCAGATCTCTGTACTGGGGTGAATGTATGACATTGTTCTGCATTCTGTCCATCAACTGTTGTTTTGCAATTGCTCACCCACATCAAATCCAAACATTTCAACCCCGTCTGTAACATAGGTACCACTCCAGTGACTACATTCTATTGTCACTATGGAGACCCCTTGACATCCAAGTCCAAAATACCACACACCTCCCTCCTAACACATTAAAACAAACATATGTACAAAGTTAAAATATACAAATGAGTTATACGAAACACAGCTAAACAGTAAACCCAACATAACCAAAGACAAAACTTATGGCAAAACAAAAAATGGCCCTGTGCAATGCTGATGCTAACATATACAGGTCCAAAGAGAACTCCTCAGGAAAACCCCAGGGATGAGGAGACAAACCATCACACCACTGAATTGAAATTTTACTGTACAAAAACTTCAGGCACAACGGGTTCCTACTGTCCCTTGTAGACATTCTAGGTACGACCTTTGTACTGTCACCACCCACACTCACCATTTCAATTGACTCCACCCGTCACTCCTCCACCAGAGAGACACTCAGGCCCCTTTTACACCACAATACTACCCAGGTTCCAAATGCGATGGTCTTGTGTCTTTACCGCATTATCAAACATCTTGATAATCCAAATGTGTTTTGAAAATTTGGAGTAATAACCACTCCACCCTGGACGTTTAATCATCACCATGTCTCCCCCCACAACCACTGTTTTCTTCACAGCTTTCCTAGAGTCAAAATGTATTTTCCTGGCTAAAAACTTTTCGGCTTCCCTCACGCCACTTACCCACACACTCCTTCCCCTTCGCTGCATCTTCGAAATCCCTTACCCATGACGATTCTACCATAGTATTCGGAAGCCTTCTCCTAAATAATGCAAATGGCCAGTCGTGCTGTGAGGCGTCAATCTGTATATTTCAACTTGCTTCTCAACTGCCTCTTTCCAGATCAAACCATTCATTTTTGCTAGTGCAATGGTCTTCTTGAGTACTTTATTGAATCTCTTCACCATACCGTTGGTCTCCGGATGATAGAGAGCGCACTTCTTGTGTTTCATACCACACTGCCCCAAAAATTCTTCCATTACCCAGGAGATAAGTTGAACCCCATTATCAGTTAATAGAATTTCAGGATATCCTTCTCTTGCCATTTATTTTTCCAAAAAGGCAACCACATGCCTAGTTTCAACTCCCACCGTCAAGCACACTTCTGGCCACCTATATATCAACAACCGCTCTCACATAGTATTGCTGACCTTCCCCATGAATAGGACCAAGAATATCCCAGGCAATCTCTTTCCATGGTCCAAAGGGCGACGTTCTGGTAACCATGGGCTGAACCCTAGTCATCTTCGACTTCTCACTCAGAGCAGAGTAAGCAATCCCGCACCAGCCTTTCCACCTGTAGATCCATGCCCGGCCACCCATAAGATTAACGTAACCTCTCCTTAGTTGTGGACATTTCCAGATGAGAAGCATGGGCCAAATTAATCAATTTATCTAGCAGCTTCACTGGAGGAACCAACCCTGTGCCCCGAAACAACAGATCACCACACGTGCCCAACTCATTTTTGACACCCCAAAACATCTTTCCCTCTTCTGAGGCTTGCCTTTTGGTATGACACCCTTTCTTCCACTGACAATACTTGTGATCGTACCAGATCAGCAACCAACTCCTACCACCACTGTTCTTCAGAAACAATCTCATTATCTACCACGCACACAAATGCATCATCAACACAGATATCTAGTTCATCTTGTGCATCACACTCCTTCTCAAGTAACCTCGACAGAGGGTCAGCAACACCATTCTCCATACCTGGTATGTACTTCATTCCAAAAACAAATTCTTGCAGGGAAATTACCCATTTTGTTATCCTTCCAGACACTAAATCAATTTCTTTCCTAGTGAATATTTCACAGAGGGGTTTGTGGTCAGTCCTCACCACAAACTTCGCGCCCTACAAAAACTTCTTTAATTTCCTAATTGTCCAAAATACCGCAAGAGCGTCATGTTCAATCACAGAATAATGAGATTCGGCATCTTTTAATCCACACAACACAAACATGATCGAAATTCATGCCCTCTCCTCCTCTCTGTTGTAGCACCGCAACTAGACCCTTAAGGATAGCATCCGTAGTAATTATTGACTCTTTGCGGAGGTCAAAACAATGCAGTTTAGGAGCCATATTAAGCTTCTCCTTCAAAACGGTAAACTCCCTTTCACAAGCTTCATTCCAAACAAATTCCACAAACGTCCTCAGAAGCAACCTCATGTTCACACTTAACGCTGCAAAATTTTCTACAAACTTGTTGTAATACTCCATTGGGCCTTAAACTTCATCATCTCCTCCAGAGAAGATGGAGAACATATAAACAAGATGGTCTTCACCAATCCTGCCTTTGTAATTAAATTATTGCCTGTAATGGTGTGACCCATAGAATTTATGGTGATGGTGGCAAATTGACATTTCTCTTCCTTAACGACCAAATTGGAATCATTCAGCTTTTCCAACACTCTCTTCAAACAAACACCATGCTCCTCCTCATCCTTCCCAAACACGAGAATGTCATCCTAATAGACGCAGACACCCTCACATTCCTTCAATACCATGGCACGTTGAAAGACTGATGCCGCTGAAACCAAGCCAAACGGCATCCTAACAAACCTAAATGTACCAAATGGAGTAACAAATGCAGTATAATCTCTTGAAGATTCCTTCAACTCTAATGCTGGTAGGCTGACGCAAGATCAATAGTGCTAAACACCCTCGCCTCACCAAGCAACACCGATAACTCCAATATATTGGGAAGGGAACACCAGCCAACTATCACTCACTTATTGACGTGTCTCGAGTCTACACAAAGACGCAGACTGCCCTACGACTTACGAGCTGTAACCACAGGGGCAAGTCATTCTGTCCCTTCAATTATTCCCCCTATTTACTTCACCTTGCAGCATGTCAGTTGAGCCCCAGCACACAAGCGTATCTCATCTTGACACCCAAGCTCTTCCCTAAACACATTAGGGAAATCTCTATTCACATTACATTCAACATCGTTACCATGGTGTGCATTATCAAGGACCAGGTGCACTCTTTCCCTGAACAGTATGGGAGGGATACCATTTGGGTCAAGCATAACTCCCAAATCACCTTGGTGTATCCAACTTATTATACTGTCCCCCTCCAGAGACATATATCTTCCTAAAACATATCATTGATTGTACTTTATCAACCCTACAAAGTATCCTCTAAATCGTAACAGTTCACCACCATAAGCAAAAGGATTTATATCCGGTTTATGTAAGGAACCGGTTTTGAAAGAACTTCCTTGAAACAATTGTATTTTTGGCCCCTGAATCAAATAACACCCTAGTAGGCTTTTCGTCTACCAAGATGGTATCAATAGGACAGGATTTATTCTTGCCATCTATGCCCGACCTGTAAAACAATCTGTCCGCATTCAAAATCCTCATCTATGTGGTGTTCCTTGGCTTCAACACACTTTACATTTTAAGTAGGATTTTTAGATTTACATACAATCACAAAGTGCCCCTTTTTATTACATTTCGAACAGACAGCCTTTAAGACAGGGCATCCTTTGTCATTGGCCAAATGACCTGTTTTTTCACATCTGTAACACTTATGTGTTGCTATTTTGCTCTCCATCTCACTCTCTTCAATTTTTACATTGGGTTTCCTAAGCTTATCTTTCACAACTTGTACAGTTTGCTCCTTTTCCTTCTTGATAGTGGTCACACATTTTATTGAATGTTCCACCCTCTTAGCAACTTGCATCACATCTTCCAAGGAAGGTTCATCACGCATCCACAATTCTTCTCTTACTTTCTCCATATCACACCCCAACATGAATTGCTCTCTTATTCGTTCATCTAGAAGATCAGCAAATTTGCAAGAGGAAGCAAGCTTTCTCAGTTATGTAACATAACACTCAACTGATTCACCTTCAATCTGCATTCTTCTCACAAAATGATATATTTCAAGTATCATGCTGAGCTTTGGTAGAAAATGCTTATCCAGATCTTCAATACAAATTGCGTACTCGTTCAAATCTTTGGATTCAGATTCACGAAGTTCTGAGAGATAATCAACAATTTCCTGTCCCTCAGACACCAAGCAATGCAGTGACGAGATGACCTTGGTTCAGCACTCAATGAGGCCCCACAAACCTTTGCAAAAACTTTTTTTCCATTTCTCCCTCCTGATAGGGGAGTCACCTGGAGTCGTAGGGAAGAAGGGAGGTGCAGTAACACTTTGCATTATTCTAGATAAAATCACCAAGAACGCAGTAAGCCACAAGGCACCCCAAATAGAGAGGTAGGGGAAAGAAGAAAGGAGATAAGTGAGGGCACAATTAGCAATAAAAGTACCAAGTAGTAATAGATGGTCCAACTAAAAGTACCAGGATGAGAAGAGTAGCTCACTCAGCAATCCAGGATGCCCTCACTGAACAGGCAAGACCATATACATGTCACAGTGTGCCTGTCACAGAACAGGCTAAATACCAAGAGCACACCAAAGAAGTGAGCACCACATCTGATTTTACATTAAAAAGGCTCCAATAATTACAGTGCACCTATCAGTGAGCAGCCGATTAGAATAATTGCAGGCGAAACTAGGTGAGGTTGAGGTTGAAAGACTGCGTAAATCCCAGATTAGGGAGGGCGTGGCTTGGAGCGTCAAGATGGCGGTCGCACTCTGCCCCTAAATCGTTGCCAGCACCTGACTAGCACCAAGACTCCGTGCCGACGCCGTGAAATCGAAACCGGGGCTGCCAGGCGGGAGGACTGCGCCTGAATCCTCGGCTACCCACAAGCAAAATCGCGGCGCCCAGCGGGCCGTAGCCTGGGCCTGAGGTCTGTTTCGGATGACGGACAGCCTCTCCTGGCAGATGGCCCTCTGCTGGGCTTGGCGACTGCGTTGAGGCTCGATCACCCCACCGGGAGTAAGTCATCTCCAGAGCAGTGGACTGGTGCGGGACTCCGTGCTCCAGGCTACTGGGAGATGCGGGACCTAAGGCGGGTTCCCCCTCTACCACACCTGAACCGCCAAGCCTTGCAGAAGAGTCTGATCCTGAGGGGCTGTGCCTGACGGGAATGAGTTCCGGAATACCGTCCGGTGTATCGAGCGGCAGGGCACTGGGAGAGCCCCCCTCCACCGCTGCGACAATCCTGGAGCCCGGGACGCCCGCCGGTCCCCGGGGCAATCAAGACGGCAAGGGGTGGAGTGGAGTCCCGCGGGCCCCCTGCTGCCAGGCCGACATGGGACTTACGTTGAGGCGGTGAGTCGGGCAGCCGGCGTCACACCAGGAGGAGGAGGTCTGCAAAAGCCCCTATTTTAGGCGTCCTGGTGCAGATACGTTGGGGTGGCTCCCTGGCCTGCCAATATCCCTACCCACAGCGTTTGAAGACCACCAAGAGGGGGTTCGGCTGCCGTGGTCAGGCAACAACCCCCCTGCTGGCAGACCGGCACAAGACTTCCATTGAGGCAGTGAGTCGGGCGGGAAGCGCCACACCGGGCGGAGGAGGCCCGCACCCACCACTATCCTAGGAGTCTAAATGTAGACACATTGGAGTGACCCCTGGCCTGCTAACATCCACACCTACAGCGTTTTGGAGACCACCAAGAGGGGGTTTGGCTGCCGTGATTGGACAGAGGGGGTCCCAGAGTCCAGCTCTGCCCCCCTGTCCCCCACCCCTCCTGCTGCCTACAGGGGTATCCTGCCCCACCTACAGCCATGGCATCATCCACTCATCTTGGATCGTGACGGAGCATCAGTGTGCATGGTCCGAAATGGCAGCAACCAGGTCAGAGATGGGGGATCTTAACCTTGCATGAGAAGTAAGCCCGGCCTGACTCCCTAATTAGATGGGTGTAGCCAGGCGTAAGTGGCTTAGAAAGGGGGTTCGACCATGGGACCGCGCGGTGGCAAGTACCCCCCCCCTCGCCCCATTAAGCTTCAAATGCCCTGGTCCCGGCCACAGAGCAATCGCCGGTGGTGCAACCCCGCTCACCACAACCCACTTTCGGACCCGCTCTTCCAGGTCCAGCGAGTGCTTGTCACCGGTATCCCGCGGACAGGTGGCCCGACTACAGGCCCTATCACCCACTTTCCGCTCCTGGTCCAATTAAGCTCCTGCGGCAGCAAGTGAATCTTACTCACTGCAAGCACTATTCGCTGTCTCCCCTACTGTCTGAGACTGTGATTTCACCACAGGCTACGTTCTCCTCTGGCTCCCGTAACATACCACAGCATGTAGCCACTGCTTATTAACACGGGGCTTTCCGGCAGACCAGACTGCCTTAGAGCTGGACCACGACGCGGCTGCACTGAGGGCCCCTTCAACTGCGATAGTCCTATCAAGCTAATACAGTGACCCTAGACCGGCGACACGCAGTGACCCTTTCCCTGTGGGACCGTGCAGAACCCACAGAGGTGCGCCAACTATCTACACGTAGCGGCCATTACTCTCAAGTGGTTCCATCTAACGGCTGCACAAACCACTACCTTCCTAAGATCAACCTCACCCCTTACAGCCGTGGGGAAAGACCAGACTGTAAAGCCACCCACGACACAAATCAAGATTGATCAGTACACCGTCAGCGAGACCGGGACTCTGACCGAAGCAACGGATGGGGGCACTCCGACGGGTGGAGACCTCAACACGATCCTTCAAGCCATTTCCACCTCCCACTCTCCGTTGGGAACAAGATCGGGGAGGTGCATGTCGACATGGCCCTGCTCCAACAGGACCTCTGCAATGCAACTGCCAGAATCACCAAAACTGAATCCTGCATCCCCTCCGTTGAAGATGATGTACCGTGCTTGAGGGATCAAATGGCCCAACTGCAGACTCCGGCCTGGGAGCTTCACAGAAGGGCAGAAGATGCCGAAAACAAGTCTAGGCGTAACAACCTGCGTTTTGTGGAATTCCCAGAAGGCTCAGAACAAGATCTGATGGAGTCCTTTATCGCGAATTGGATTAATATGTGGATGCCAAAAGATAAGCTCTCGACCTGGTTTGCGTTGGAGCAAGCACACTGCTCCCTGGCCCCAAAACCTCCTCCTGGCGCCGTGCACTGACCTAGCATACCGCGGATACTCAATTTTAGAGACAGAGACCTCATCCTACAGCAAGCCCACACCCTGAAAACCGTCAAATATCAAAACCACACCATTATGATATTCCCGGACTACACAAAAGAGGTTCAAGCCCACAAGCGTTCCTACACGGAAGTGAAACAACCTACAGTACAGGCTACTCCTTCCAGCGAGACTACGGGTGGCCTTCCAAGGGAAAACACTTTTTTTATAATCCCAAAGCGGCGTGGATCCAGGCTGATGGAGGAGCGTCCTCTCCCACTCCACTCCCATACATGGAATCCAGGATCCCAATCCACTTCTACGCAGACCTCGGCACTGCAAAGGAGACGCATAGAGTTCCGCAGGGACTGGCAGCCGGGTAGGGCCAAGTCCGGCTCGCCAACGTCTACATGTTTGTCCTTCCAGCGCCGGACCCGGTCACCGGATGCCCACCCCCGAGGGAGCTCTGATTCCCGTGATCGCTCTCCTGCCGAGGACATCCCCGCTAAACTCAGGGCCACGGACTCCGCAGGCTCCGATCTCTCCCGCAGTCCGGTTCTCCCGAGTTGAACTCCTCATGGTAGGCTGCAGGCAGAGCGGTCGCACCAACCGAATTCCAGCTGAACAGTAACAAACTCATCATTAATCAGATAACTCTCTGATCCTGCAATAGGAGGGGTCCACCACGCTTCATAAACTTTAAACGTTCTAGTTTAATCCATTTTAAGAGTTAGGGATGACAGATGCTTCCATTCCTGAAGTATAGGGTGTGGGGTGGAGGGGTGGGAGGGGGGCGGGTTGTAGTGGGGGTGTTCGGGCCGTTGCCCCAAGTTTCTAGTTGTTCCACAATTTTAGGTCCACAGCATCTAATCTCCTCGCCTTTGCATTGCGAAATGGCACCACAAGACACTTCAACAGACGATATCCACACTACATGCACCACAGCCTCTGGGGTATCCACTACACAGCAGCCTCATGTGTCATGCCAGGCTCTCTCCACTACCCATGACGTAATGACAGCCAGAGGGATCTCACTCAAAATCATGTCGTGGAACGTGAATGGCCTGCTAGATAAGATCAAACTGACTGCAGTCCTGAAACAGGCTCAGAAACAAGCCCCCGACATGCTTATGCTCCAAGGGACTCACCTGCTGGGCAATATGTGCCCCTTCCTTGCAAGATATGGCTTTGATAGACCTGGCCCTCTGGTTTCACTAGGGGCTTGTGTGGAGTCGCTATTCTCCTGAAACGAAACCTTTCCTTTGTACCAACTCAAGCTGTCAAAGACCCCAATAGCCCTTTCTGGCACATTGGGTAAAGAAACCCTGAATGTCCTCTCCATTTACATCCCCGCAGCCACCCACACGCAAACACTAAACCAAATAGGTAACATACTCTCATCTCTTCCACATGGTACAACAGTGGTGGGAGGTGACTAACGCCGCCATGCAAGCCGACCGCGATGCCCCGGGGGTCCCCTCCACCTCGCGTATCTCACAGGCCAAACAACTGGCGACTTGGACTGAAGCCATGAGTATCTGTGAAGTATGGCGCATCTGGAACACACGGGCAACCCAATACAAACATACCTCAGCGGCGGATGATAGCCACTCTTGCATCGATATGCTATTAATGCCGGCAACAGACTGTCGTAAAGTTAGAGACCTACACATCCTCCCCTGAGGCATCTCGCACCACTTGCTGGTCCTCCTGACCTTGGGCGACCCAGCCACTGCTCTTCGCCCAATGTGGAGGATGAATGCCTGGTTCCTTCAAAATAAGGACTTCAGAGAAGCACTCCATGATGAAGTCAAACAATACTTTCTCACGAACCAAGGCTCCGTCTCATCCCCAGGCACCCTATGGGAGGCGGGTAAAGCCGTGATTCGTGGCCTCGCCAAAAGTCGCCTCAAAGCTCAAAGGGAGACACGGGTCAGACGGCTTATCCTTCTTGAAGCTCAGGCCTGCCAACTAAAGAGGGACACAGCTGGTTCAGCGGATGGCTCTCTGAGACGCCAACTGGCCCTGGTGCGTGGTGAACTGTGACAAATGTCCCTTGACTCTGCGAAAATCCTATGACGATCCTCCATCGCCAGAGTGTACGGCTGGGGCAACAAGAATGGGAAAACGTTACTCTGACTGGTGTAATTTATTTTAAAGACGTAGTTTATTGGTTTTTTGTACATAATAAAGAAAACCTGCATTACATTTTGCATCATAGTTATCATATCAGGCTCTCAGCGTCAATCAGCAACCCCCGCCCATCGACCAGCATCCAATAGGACTGTGTGCCAACGCTATATATGCCATTCTCCAAGGTAAACAACGCCCTTACAAAATTGAACCCCTTAACTCCCTACCATCAACACTTTACCCTCCCTCGCCCCTCCCTAACCCCCCCATCACCGACGCGCTCAGCTCGCTCTATTTCTCCTATTTTGCTTGTGCAGGAGTTATCAGATTGGACATTACAGTATGTACCTGTCATGCTCCAGAGTTACTTTCAGGTATTGGTCTCCCCCGCCCCCTCTTCCTGAGATCCATGGTCTCGCAGTGCCTGCACTAAGACCTCCCATGCTGTCGCAGCCTCTAGTTCTTTTTCGTTGTTTCGCCTACGCGCAAGCTGGTATCGCAATGCACTCTCGCTGTTGGTCCATTTTAAGAACTCACTCTTCCACCGCATGTAGCTGGGTCCTATTGTTGCCTTTCAGTGCCTCATGATTTCTCGCTTTGCTAGTATAAGACCCATATCCACAAACTTGCTTGTGATCTTATTCTTGGATGTGTGGGGAAACCAGTGTAAAATGCTGGTGGCTATATCAAATTCTAGCCGTCTCTCTGTTATGTAGTTCAGGGTGTCTCCTACTCCCCCCCAGTATCCGTCCATCATAGGGCAAGACCATAGCATGTGTCCAATTTCTGCCCCCACCCTCATGCACCTAGGGCAAGCTGCCTCTGCTACTCAGAAGTATTTCTGGATCTCTCCTGGCGTCAAGTACGCCCTGTCAAGTATATAGAAAAGCACTAGCTGGAACCGTGCGTTTCTCGTGCTCTTCCAAGCCCTCCTCACAATCTGCGCCCAGGTCACATCCGGAATGGATTTCCCTAGGTCTATCTCCCACTTCCCTTTCAGTGCATCCAAAGGAGCTAACCTCTCATTGAGCATCCTGGAGTACAGGCAAATAACCGCTTTGAATGTCCCTGCCGCCATCATGGTGTATTGGCAGGCCATCAACATCGTAGGTTCTATCAGCCCCTCCCGCCAGTGCGCTTGTATTGCTCTTGTCAATGCTGCATGCAACAAGAAACCTCCTCTTGGTAAGTAAAACCTTTCCCGGAGCGCTTGGTAGGGCAGCATGGTCCCGTCCTCGTATAGATCCCCTATCACCTGGAGTCCCGCTTCTTCCCAGACCTGTAACTGCGACCAATCTCCTCCATGCGGTAGTGCCGTCACCATTCCCAGTGGGATCTCAGGCGCGTACGGGTGCAACACTCCCGCTCTACTTTGGGAGCGATTCCAACAGAGTCTGAGCATTTTTTCTTCAGTCAGGAGTCCCTTGAGGTCTAGGTTCTGCTGCAGTGTAATAAAAGACAGGACGTGGCGCTGTATCCCTGTGCCTCTCTTATGCTCTGGTCCTCTAAACTCTCTCGCCACTTCCTGTGTAAAGATCTGCAATTGGGCCACCAAATAGAACATCTAGAAGTCCGGGACTGCCAAACCACCCTCCACTTTAGGTCGTACTAGCTTCGTCTGCGCACCCCGCCGTCTACCCGTACCCCAAAGAAAGGATACTATAAGTGACTTCAATGTCTTAAATGTGGAGCTCGGTATCCACACTGGCAGTGTCCGAAAATAATATAGAAAACGAGGGAGCGCTATCATTTTTAACAGGGCTATGCGGCCCATCACCGACAAAGGGAGGGTGGACCAAAAGGCCATGCTGCCCTTCAACGCCCTCACACCACGACCCACATTACCCTCCAACATATCTGTCGACGCATGATAAATGTGTACTTCCAGGTATTTCAAGCAGGTGGGCTCCCATCTCACTTCTCTGATCGTGTTGGGGCGGGTCTCCCCTCGTCTCACCGGGAACATACACTTTTTGGACCAATTAACCCTCAGGCCCGAGAGTGCTCCAAAATGTGAGAGCAAAGTCTCTGCTCCCGCCAGTGCTCCATCTGTATTCTCAAGAAACAGAAGCAAGTCGTCCACGTATAGCGACACGTACTGCTGACCGACTCTGCTCTCCAGTCCCTAATAGTGTTCTCCCTTTCGAATCGTAATCGCGAGGGGCTCTACTGCTAAGGCGAACAGCAATGGGGACAGCGAGCAACCCTGCCTCGTCCCCCTTTCTACCGGATATTGCGAGGAGATCAGCGTGCCCACTCTCACCCTAGATATCACTGAGGCATATAGAACTTTCGTCCATTGTAGATAATCGCCGCCCAGGCCGAAATGCCCCAGTACTTTATATAGATACTCCCACTCAAGACTGTCGAATGCCTTCTCTATATCTACTGACAGTACCACTGGTTGGCGAGCTCTCGGGTGGTCTTCCTCTAGCATGCGCACCAACCACCTAACATTTGCAGTTGTGTTCCGCGTTGGTATGAAACCCGCCTGGTCGTCATGTACAAGTGTGGTCATATAAGGTAATAGCCGGGTCGCTAATATGCTGCTCAGTATCTTGTAGTCGGTCGTTAACATCGATAGCGGTCTATAGGAAGCTGTGTCCTTACTCTCCCTCCCCGGTTTCAACAGCGGGATCACCAGCGCTTCTCGCTTTGACTGGAGTAGCCGCCCCGTCAACTTCGCTTCCCTATAAACTTCCTGAAGTTTCGGTGCTAGCAGATCAACATACTTCCCATAGAATTCTATGGGCAACCCATCGAGCCCTGGGGTTTTGTTGCGGGCCATCTGTTTAATGGCCCTCCGGATCTCACCTATCTCTATGTCTCTGCCTATTTCTTTCGCCTGTTCCTGCTCTAGTTGCGGTGGGCCCATTCCTTCCAGGAAACCCGCAATGGCAGGGTCGCAGGCCACCAGCCTACTCTTGTATAGGTCTGCATAGTAGCTCGTGAAACACTGCAGGATCTCATTTTGGGTGTACACCTCTTCTCCGTCTTCCGTTTCGAGAGTCAGAATGGGGGAGCCCCTTTTCAGGGGGTTGGCGAGCCAGGCCAGTAAAGTACCAGTCTTGTCTCCTTCCCTGTGGGCCCTCACCGTGTAAGCCTTGTAGTCAAAGCCACGCAAGCGCTCCACTTCCGTAGCCACCGCTTCTTTCGCCGTGCTAACCTCCGTTTGTAGCTCAGGATGCCCCGGCCACAGTAACTCCACCTGGCGCAGCTTATCCTCAGCGGCGGTCAAGTCACTTGACAGAACCATCCGCACTCCCGCATGTTTCCCTATACAGAGTCCCCGCACAACAACCTTAAAGGCGTCCCACTTCGTAGCCCTCGACCCAGTCGAGCCAGCATTTTCTGTGAAATATTGGGTAATCCCCTCCTCGAGTGCCGCGTGAAAGAGCGGGTGAACTAACGTTTCGGGGCACAATCTCCACGAGGGGACACAGGAAACTCCGCCCATCCATTGCATAGTAGCGGGTTATGATCGGATAGCGTTCTAGCTAGATACTCAGTCCGCACGATAGCTGGCAGTATCGCTGGCGCGCACAGTATCGCATCTAACCTCACGTGCAGCTCATGCATGCCAGAGAAAAATGAGTAATCCCAGTCTCTTGGGTGGTGCGCTCGCCAAACGTCCACCAGTCCCCAGCGCGTCTGCCAGTCGAGCCTACCCTTGGTCAAGCGATGTGTCGGAGAATCGGGCAAGTGGGGGGTGTGATCTATCCAGTGACATGTCCGCTACAGAGTTGAAGTCACCCCCCATCAGCAATGGACCCGTGAGATAGTGAGCCAGCAACCCAGACACCCTCGCCAGAAAGCCCAACTGGTCGACGTTCGGTGCATAGATACTACAAAGCGCAATATCCCTGCCCCATAACCGACCCTTTATGGCCACAAAGCCGCCCTCAGGGTCTATCATTTGCCTAGTCAACTGGAAGGGGACACCCGCCCCAATCCAAATCAGCACCCCTCTAGCAAAATCTGAGTATGTGGTACTGTATATCTGACCCCTCCATCTGCCTTGTAGCGCTACACTTTCCTCTTTCGTTAAATGTGTTTCCTGGAGTAGTGCAATGTGTACCCCCCGACGAACTAAATATGCGTGAATCTTGTGGTGTCGTGTCATTGTGTGGAGCCCTCTCACATTCTAGGTCATAAGTCGTAGATTGTTTGAATCGCCCATTCTCCCATTGCTCCGCGCACAAATGTAATCTCCGCTCCGCGCTTGCATCGGTGATTGCTCCTCCCCAACTTCCGCCCGCACACTCACCCCCCCACCCTCCCAAGAACAGGACCTAGCATCTCCCATCTAGTCTCCATCCAAGCCTGAACAACTAACAAAACACTATGAAATCCTACAGCAGTTACTGTAGGCATGCCTTAAGGGCATTGAGGGGGGACTACGCACCAACGTGGATCCGCCTTTTTCTAGCAGATCCCCCAGCGCAACCGAGCCCTCTATGATTAGGACCTTCAGGCACCCCCTAATCCTCCAAACCCCGCACCACCACAATCCCCAAACAGGCTACATCCAGCAGTGCATACCAGCCCCAAGTCCTCACCCTGAGCCTCCCCCCAGGTCCGTTCATCCTTCGTCCAGCATTCCCTCCGCTGTTTCCGGAGTCACCTTCGGCAGGCGTTCGCTGTTCGTTTCGGAATGTTGTGAATCAGATCGGTTACCTTCCTTCTCAGAGTCCGTGCCCTCCAGTGAAGGGGGCCCTTGCGCTCCCGACAGTGTGGACACCACCTCCAGCACATCTCTCCTCTCGGCCGCCGTCTGGGATGACGAAGGCATCCTCAGCCCTCTTCGCCTGCCCCTATGTCGTCGCAATTTCCGCGGCAGGAGTCCCTCTGAAGCCATCAGCGTGTCATTCCCGGCACCATCCTTCCCCGCCTTATACAATTCCAGCCAGGCAGCGGCATCTTCCTGGGTATCAAAGAACCACGTTTACCGTCCACTATGACTCTAAGCTTTGCCGGGAAGAAGAGGGAGTACTGGATGCCCTCACTGCGTAATTCCCTCTTGACGGCCAGAAAGGAGGTCCGCCGTCGCTGGGTCTCATAGGTGTAGTCTGGGAAGATGTTAACCCTGCTGTTGTCCACATGGAATGGGCCGTCCGCGCGCGCCTTCTGTAATAGAAAATCTCGGTCACGGAAGAGCAATAGCCGGGCCACCACCGGCCGCGGCGGTCTCACCTGCTGAGGCAGCCGTGCCGGCACCCGGTGGGCCCTTTCCAAGGTGTAGAAGGTGGACAGGCCCTCCGGCGCTACCACGGTCTTTAGCCAATCTTCGAGGTACTGTACCATGTCCGATCCTTCAATTGTTTCCGGCAAACCTACCACCCGGATGTTGTTCCGCCGATTGCGTCCCTCAGCATCTTCAGCTCTTCTTTCCAGGGCGTTGATCCGGTCCATCACGTTTGCCATAGTAGCCCCGAAGTCTTTCTGCTCCAGTTCAACGGTTAGGAGCGTGCTTTCCACCAGTTTGACTATCCACCAATTTGCCATGGTCAGCTTTCAACAGCCCCAGTCCAGTGGCCACCTGCGATATGTCCTGCTGGAGCGCCGTGCGGGAATCAGCGATGGCCGCCAGGATTTTGTCCAGCTGCTGCTGTAGTCCGGGGTCACTCACCGAATCGGGCCTCGCTCCTTCTTCACGGTCAGTAGGTTCCCCCTCCGTGGATGACTGCGCTCCGCCTTTGCCTCCTTTCCATTTCCCCATGATCCAGCGTTACCAAAGCACTCAATTCCAGCGTCGCCCCAATGGGTGGTTCCAGGGCACGTCGCGCGGGTCAGCAACCAGTGACCACAGGCCTCTGGCTCCCTCGGTCCTCCCCGCAATAGGAGTCCACCGTAGATGTAGCAGGGCTCGCACAGGCTCCGCACAACCCCACCCGAAAGCTCGGGCTTAGTGATAAGATTGCAGCGCCAGTAGCGGCCGGGGCCGCACCCGTTATCCGCCACCGCTTTTAACCACCGGCGGCGGTCCCGGGAGGTATGCCCAGCAGCAGCTACCCCAATCTTCACCTTGATGGGCGCATCTGGTGGTTCTCCACGTGTCCAGGCGAGTGGGGCAAGATCTGTCGCAGGTCCAGGGCCCAGGGTCTCAACCTCAGCACTCAGTCAATGCGTTGGTCCCCTGCCGGCCATCCCACAGAACAACAACTGCCTCCTCGCTTGGCGTTTTTCCTATTATGTCTCAACCTTCCCAGCCTTCACAGTAGACGGGTTCGGGCCGCTCCGCAGTTCAACCCCGGCAGATCTTCGTAGCACTCTCAGGCGAGCACTGTCAGCTCCCTGTGAGGCCACTCCGCAGTTCCCGAGGGGTGGCAGCCCATCATTCCGGCCCCAGCAGGGGGTACCATGGTTGTGCTGCGTGGGTACGCGGGCGCTGTCCGCTGTTGGCCGCCCCACTCGCCGCTCTCCTCGGAACCCAGCCGCAGGAGACTACGTACCAGTGCTATATTACACTCCTCAGGGTACCAGAGCATCCCCAAAGCTGCGCCTGTTCCTCCGCCGGTCCAAGGACGCCGACCCAAGTACGCCTCGCGTTGTCAGACCTCAAGCGCCTTATCTGCCTTACAGTTCTGTGGGCGCGGTGGGTCCTAAGGCAGCCTCTCCAGCAGCTCTGTGTCCTTCCATATAATGCAGCGGGGCCTCTCCAGGGGACAGCCTTTATTCAACCATCGGGGGATTGTCACCACATCAACTGGCAACAGGCGCGGTCGCCACCCTTGTTCCCGCACGGCAATCTCCGTGCCCTCGCTCCCTCCACTCGAGTTCCTCACCTCCAGAGCAGTCCTCGTATCCCCGCCGCGCTGTGATGAGGCAGCGCCACTCTGAGCTGGGTCAGCGCTCCACCTCCGGGTATCCGCGCTCAGCGCTCTCCCTCTGTCGTGTGATCGTCGCGTTTCAGGCCTCCATGTCACAAGGAGGGAGGGGGGGGGGTAAAAAGCGGGGCACCAGCAGCTCTGCCCGCACACCGCAGGGCAGCCCGCAATGGCGGGTCTCCGGCCGCGCCCCCGGATCTCCACTCAATATGGGGAAGTCTTCCGACGCCGTTCTCGGCGCTCACCTCCACCGCCGCTCTCGGCCGCCCAGCAACGCTGTTTCTTCACCGGGTCGCCGCGGGCGCCATCTTAGGTGCGCCCCGGCCGTCCGTAATCGGGTCTCGGCTGGTCCGCAGGCCGGAATCGCCCCCCAGTTTTCGGGCTAAAGTGAGGGTCGCCCCTTCCTCCACCGCTATGCGGGAGTTGGGGGCCCAAGCTCCGGTGAAATCAGGATAAAAGGGGGCTCAGTTGCAAAGCTCCCCTGTTAGGCAGCCACCATCGCCGGCTGCAAGCCACGCGCTCTGACTGGTGTCATATCCCTTAACAAACCGAATCATCCCAGAGGTACGTGATCCAGGAGACACCATCCACCGCCCTCCCAAGCGATGGCCCTGACTTTTGCAAACTACTACTCCAACCTGAGTGAGTTGGTTGCTCTGGGGGTCCTTCATCTTCCATGGCTTACTGTGACTGCCTCCGACGGTCTGGAGAATCGGATCACATGCGAGGAAATACAAGGCGCTCTGTCGCTGGTTGTGGCTGGTAAAACTTCCGGCCCAGACGGTTTCCTGCAAGAATACTACTTGGCTTACCGAAACACGCTCGTCCCTCATCTGGCGAAGAAGCTGTAGAAAAGGGTTCCTCCCCTCCAGAGACTGTTACAGCTACGATTGTCACAATTCCCAAAACACAACCGCCCTCCTCAGCCTGTGCTATAGACCCATATCCTTAGTTAACACGGAGGTCAAAATATACGCCACAATCCTGGCGCAGCATCTTAAGCCACACCTCGAGAGGCTAGTCCATCCCGATCAATGTGGCTTTATGCCTGCACGCAGCACCATGAACTGTCTGAGGTGTTTACACTTGGCTTTAGCTAATCGTCAACGGCTTACCCCATACTTGGCGCTCCTCCTAGTCGACTTTGAGAAAGCTTTTAACTCTGTTGACTCGGGCTATCTGGAGGACGTCTTGCTGTCTATGGGCATGGCCCTAGATTTCACCACGATTCACATTCTTTACTCCAAGCCAACGGCACAGGTGCTGGTTAATGGGACCCTCTCATAGACCTTTCCGATCAGACGGGGAATGCAACAGGGATGCTCGCTCTCCCCCCTCCTTTTCGCCTTACCAATGGAACCCCAGGCAAACTTCATCCGACCAGACAACCAAGTCCAAGGCTGGAACTGGGTGGTATCACAAGAGGACAAAATTGCCCTCTATGCTGAAGAAGTCCTGCTGTTCCTCGCAGATCCAGCCCAATCTGGCCACAGATGCCTACAAATACTGCACTCCTTCAAGCAAGCGTCAGGCTTGCACCTGAACCCAGCCAAATCGACCCTAATCCTTCTGCATCTCTCGCGGGAGTGCTTTGACTGGCAATCTGCCATCCCCATCAGACTGCAATCCTTCAAATATCTAGGGATTTGGATTGTCTTGCTTCCTGAACTTGCTTGGGCGCTTAATGTGACTCCCCTAATCACCAAAACTAAAGTAGACTTACAGAAATGGCAAAAACTGCCACTTAATCCACTGGATAGGATAGCACTCTTTAAAATGATGATCCTCCCCCGGTTCCTCTACATAATTCAGAATACCCCACTCCACTTTCCACGTACATGGTTCTGAGGTATAGACAGCCTGATCACAAAGTTCCTCTGGAATGGCCGAAGGCCGTGTCTGGCGCTCGCGCTCTACCAGATTACTCCCTATGACGGCAGAATGGGGCTCACCAACCTACACCTCTATCTTGCAACCCGCCTTCTGGTCTTACACAAATGGTTCAATGGGGAGTGAACCTGCATACAGAACCAAACTTCAGGAATTGGGCTTTCCACAAATTCAAGCCATGATGTATGGATCGCCCATTCCCCAACACCTCCCCACGGTGACCCGTGCAATCTCCTTAGCATGGAACACCACCCTGCGACACACTCGATGAAAGGCAAACTGACACAGTAAATGCCCATATGGCACGGCACATGGTTGTGGGAAGTGGGTAGCTGAAAGGGATTTAAGTACTGGGACTTCATCTGTATCACCCTACTTAGAGATGTATGGGTCAGCGCCCATATCCGCTCTTTTGCAGATCTGCAACTCCAACACTCACTTCATCCATCCCAATTTTACAGATACCTGCAACTGTGTCATGCCCTAGACACACACCTGCAAATGGGCACAGCCCTCTTGAAGCTCAGATCACAATGGGCAACCTTGGGAAAGGGGGTGTCTCACGAATATATCACTCTCTAACAAATAATGGTCCGACATCCCTCGACCCACTGAAAGCCAGATGAGAGGCTTGTCTGGTCCCTCTGGAAGAGGAGGACTGGAGGGATGCTCTGATGGCACCCAGAAGCATTACGACCTCAGCCAGGCTTTGCCTGGTTCAACTATACTATGTCCACGCCTCCTACCTCACTCCCGCCTCCCTATACAAGGCTGGCCTCACTTCGAGCCCCGCCTGCACAAGATGTGGGACCGAACACGCAGACTTCTTCCACATGGTATTGTCATGCCCTCCCATAACTCTATACTGGAATGCCCTGGAAACCGAACTCACAGAGGTGCTGGGGTCCCCCACTGAATATATTACTGGGCATCACAGATGGCTTAGTCGGGTCGAGAGCAGATAAGAAATTCCTTGGCACCGCCCTGGTGGTGGCCAAATGTGATATAGCGATGGCGTGGAAAAATCCCTCTCCACCCAAAATCTCTAGATGGTGCAGGGGGTGGGGTGGACTGGTATGCTGCGCAGGAAATCCCTCTATAAGAAGCCAGAGGCTGTCCGGCCAAACACCGTAGGATATGGATTAAAATGGCTAGGTGTGTTGAATTGAATAGTACCCTTATTTCTCCAAGACCATTCACGGGGCTGTGTGAATGCAATTATAAATGTATACTGTCACAAAATGTTGGCTTCCAAGATGTCATATGTTGCGAAACTGAGACTCTTGCTGTACTGTTCGTACTATGTTTTCACTTTATTTTTGTGTAAAATCCATAAAATTGATTATCAAAAAAAAATTCCAGATTAGTCGATCTGGGAGATTACCGCCTCTGTTCAAAATCCAGAACCAAACTGACGAAGCAGAAGTAGTAGTGGCTTTACGCGTGTAGAATACGCTTGCAGGAGACTTGAAGGAATGTGAGCTGTCCAGCTTACTCCTACGCCACACAAGCGCTTTGGTTTGCGTACGCATGAAGGGAGGCGTCTCACAGCACCAGACTTAAGCTCCCGTTAGCGTGCGCACTCAGGAAGGTGTGTTGCAGTCGAACTTTGTCTGTGCGTTCGGAAGAACTAAGGGTCAGCGGCTCAACTTATGCGCACTCAGTGAAGCGTCTTACAGTCAGCGCGTGTCCCGAGGAAACCAAGATAATCAACCACCACTCCTTTAAGCAATCAGTCTGCACTCGGGAAGACACCTCGAAGGACAGGCAAACCCTTCATAATAGGAGAGGAGGATGCTGCAGCGCAGGCGGTATGGCTAACTTGTGCCAATTTTTGATTTTACCCGCTGATAAAACACACGTATCGCCAGGCAGCTTGAAATCAGTACCTGTAGGGTAAATACTCACAACTTCCATGAAAAGCGTAGAGAGAGGAGTCGTAAAATGTCATGTAGGTTGTAAATCAGTGGTTTTCTGACATCTTCTTTCTCATGTCCACGCAGCTACTGACTACGCCAGAGTAAGAGCCAATACTTAAAATTCTTGAAAGGATCAGTCAAGGCAGGAGTGAGATTTGAAGTGGTTTATTCCTTCTGCAGAAGATCCCATCAATTTCCCAAAAGCTTCGCTCAACAACTGCTCACCCATTTCAAATCCAAATATTCCAACCCCTCCTGTGACATAGCTACCCCTCCAGTGACTGCATTCTATTGTCGCTATAGAGCCCTTGACATCCAAGGCCCAGATACTATACATGACCTCAGGTTCACAACACCAGCCCAGCCTGTTATTGCAATACCATATGAAACACCTGAACCAGCCTTACCTAGAAAGGCTTTCCATGCCAGGCAAATTGCTCTTAACTCCAACAAGTTTATGTGGAACTGAGACTCCGTCAGAGACGAGGATTCGCTGATCCCCACCTTTCCAAAATGGCCGCCTCAACCCAGGAGTGAGGCATCAATAACCACAAAGAGCTCTGGGTAGGGAAGAGAGAGGGAACTGTCGCTGGCCCATTCATAGTTCGTCAGCCACCACCGCAGATCTTTTGCAGTTCTCTACTTCTAATATCAGCACCCTCTCTATGGATCCTTTGGCCAAAAGAGACTGCACTTACTGTTGCAGCAGAGAGGTGTGGTTATCCGTCAGTATATTGAGGGTGGTGGCATGGGTGGTGGAGTTTTAGTGTATGGGAAGGTGTAATCTGTGAGAAGTTGGCCTGGTATATGATGTTCAGTATTCTAGTGAGCACCTTGCACCAGTCCAAACAACCCTTATGGTGATGGTTGTAAGTCAACCTTATAGACCAGCTATCCTAGAGGTAGCGTGGACAGAACAGTCTTAGGCTAAAAGGCTCTTGAGGGCATGTAAAGCCAGCTGTTTTACCATATGTAACCCCTTGAATATCAAATGAAAGGACACCACACAGGATATATATATATATAAAATATATATGTATTTATTCACTAACACCCTCCTCTGAACTCTTTATGAGGTCAGAGGCATAAGCACATAACAAGTCACACTAAGAAATACTTTAAATAGCACAATTTACAGTTAGGCCCTAGGGGCGCGTAAAACCATATACTAAGTAAGTGGTATAAGTACCACAACTTTGGAAAGGGAAAGGCCTAGGGCCTCGAGGATCGCTGGGGCTACACTATCTGAGCCTTAGGTTAGGAGTAGGAGGCCCACAGGCGGCGCGTGCAGAGTCAGTACTCTCACGCGAGAGTCAATAGAAAGTCAATAGGAACGTAAAAAGGTAAGTAATAACGTTTTAGAACACTTCCGGTCTAACTAGGATTACACAACTAGCAAAACTGGACACTAGGATAGTCAATCCCTACAGGAGCACCGAAGTACTCACGTTACCTCACCCACGGGCTGCGGGTGCATAGGTGTCAAAGTGTTTCGGGTTTTCTCGTCGTTTCCTATGGAGCCTACGAAAAATATACTGCAGGCGACCAGGAGGAAGATGTCCGGGTGGATCCAAGGGTGGATCTAGGATGAAGAGGACCTGAAAGCAGAGGGGACAGAGTCTAGGTCACTAGCCAGTGACCGGGTGGAACCAGGAAGGAACCAGATGTCGTTGAGGAGCAATCAGGTGCAGATGTGAAGCTTGTCGCTGCAGCCACGCGGACCAGGAGGCGTAGAGGACGACCAGGTGCTGGAGAGGAGCTGTCCCACGAAGGTTCTCACAGATGGAGGGGTCGACTTCAAGATTGGAGCCAACAAGCCTAGGCAAAGGCAACGCAAGCAGGATACACAAAAGGCTTCTGGTGCAGACCAGGAGGGTCAGAGGTACTTCACCTTTTCAGAGAAGCGAGGGCCAGTCTGGAGCAACCAGACCAGCGATGGATTTTCTCAAGGATCGTCGTCAGAGGGCTACTAGCCAACGGGCCAGCAACCGGACAACGCGTCGAGCAGAACACCAGCAGAAGGGCCCCACGCAGATCTCGTGGAGTGTGGAGGGCTGGTCTTCGGTGCAGGTGGAGCTCGGGGTCGGGGTGTCTCAGTCCCCAGGGCACAGCTTCGAGGATGCCTCAGGAGCTGCACTGTTAGCAAGTTGAAGACTTTCCAAGTTGCCTGCTTCCACGAATTCCGACGCCTTCCACGGAGCTCAGCTGTGCTGGAGTCGTGCAGTGGGGTCAGAGGAGTCCGGGAGTCGAGGTCTTGTCAGACTCTGCGCTCGAGTTCCGGCGGGAACAAGGACAAAGCAAGCCGTCGAGTTGCTGGATGGTGCCTGGTTGCCCAGGGTGGTCACTCCTTGGCCACAAGGGAGATTCTTCAGTCTTCAGCTTCAGTTGAATGTCGAAGGGTCCAGAGTTTCGTCTTCAGTTCGATTCCAGGATTAATCTAAAGTCTCCTGGGTCAGCTCCTACCTTTATACAACTAAAGGGGGCTGGTTTACTCCCTAGGTCCCTCCTATGGGTGGGACCAGGAAGGGGGGTGGTTATACCCCCTTTCCTTTGTGCAGTTTTGCGCCAGAGCTGGGGCTGGAGTGCCCCAGCAACCGGTTTGAACTGGGATATACATGGAGCACCTAGTGTGCCCCAGGCATGTCTCATTCTATTCAGCCCTCCCTGTCCCAATACACAAAATCCTGTCTGGGGTGGTGCTCGCACCTCTCCAGGCAGGAAACCTATTGTCCAGGCCTCCCTCGCTGGAAGGACTCCCAGCAGCAGGAGGTCAGACTTGTGTCTGTGGCAGCAGCATCCATTTTGTGACGCTGGGGCTCTGGTTAACTTTAACTGGGATAGTCAGCAGCAACATGTCTTAACCCTCTAGAAGGGTGGAATGCTACCCCCGTCGCCAGAATTGGCGAGGGGGTAGTATTCCAAAGCGTATGACACCTTACACAACATGTTTGGATAAAGCCAAACCAAAGTTAGCATTTAACCGCGAGGTTCATAATGCACTTAAGAGTATATGGTATGGCAATATCATAGAACAGCTATAAGGACATGGTTCCGAAAGCTGCAGAAAGGCTCCGCTCATGCTAGAGCACCATCTCACACATAACCAAGCACTCTGCCTCCAGGATTGTTAAGGCCTGCCATAGGAGTGACTTATAGGTTACTGTGTGTCTATATTTCAGGGTAGATATAGGAATACTATACCTAAGCAAGGGGTGCTTACACGACCATGCCCCAGCTGAGTGAGCAGCCAGTTGTGTCAGTTTGAGTGGCCAGCCAGGGGTGGCATAATACATGCTGCAGCCCCTGGTAGGCCTTGGTTACACCTATGCCCTGAGTACCTAGGGTACACTTCTACAGGGGCTGATAAGGTGAGCCAATTCCCAATTGTGGAGGTACCTAGAGTACATGGTGTGAATTTAGAGAGAGTGCATCTGGGCTGTGGGTCTGATTAGCAGGCCCACAGCCACATCTAAGTCGAAAACCAGTAAAGCAAAAGCAAAAAGTGGGGGTGACCATAGGAAGCAGACCCTACTCTCCTACATAACCCAATTGAAAAATTTGAAGAACCAACTTGCCTGAAGATATGGACTAACATCGGGGCAGGTGGTGCCTGCTGCTGACTGTTCCGTGCAATGGTGCAAGAACATATTAAAGGGGTTTGAAGGCTGAGGCTGCGGCTGCTGGGAGGGGGTCAGAGGGGGTGGACTGGGGTGATCTATGGTCTTGTCCCCACGCAGCTTGTGGAAGCCATGTCTGGCCCCGAAAAGACTGGGGAGCCTGTTGCGGATGGTGGCTGGGTGGGACCAGACACGGTTGGTATCCCCTACCATAGCCAGGGAAGGAGACAAAAGGCAGAATGGTGATGACGTGGAGCCACTGAGAGACCTAGTGATCAGGTGGTGACCCTGGGGTCCTTCAAGCGCTTAATTTGCCTTATCACCAAACAGGCGAGTGCTATCGAAGAGCAGGTCCTTAAGGAATGCCTGGACAGCCCTAGAAAAGTCATTAAACCTCAACTAGCAACTGTTCTGCCTAGTGAGTCGGACATATCCAGTCTACAGCGTCTAGTGAACTTTGCTACGCCCCTGCCATTGGTAATAGTATAGGACAGGATGACTCCGGCCTCCTCCAGTGCAAGGCTAGTGGAGGTTAACATTCTCTTACCAAAGCTGTCCATCCTCTTGGGTTCCCTATCTGGTAGTGTAGTAGTTAACGCACCAGGGTTGATTTTGGACATGGAGGCCTGAACAATCAGACTCTCTGGGTGGGATGCTGAGTGACGAAAACTGGGTCCACAGGAGTGGGCCAGTGGGGGCGGGCAATTGTCCTGTGTAAAGGAACCCCTGCGCAGCGCTTGGACCATTCCCCAAGCAGGACATCAGTCAGGGCTTCATTAAAGGGGAGGAGAGGTTCTGTGGGAGCAACTCCCGGTTGAAGCACTTATATTAAGACATTCATCTTGGCTGCCACTGACGGCAGTGTAAGGTCTGGAGAGGTGCCATAACTGCTGGCCTCCGCCAGTTCTTCATACCGGTTATCTACTAGCTTTTCCATGGGGTTGTAGTAACCATAAGAATCCTCAGATGCACCCCAATCATATTCCCCACTGAGCCAGTAAAAGGAGGCACAGTCTCCAAAGTGTAGGGTATTGTTCCAGTCGGCGCTGGAGTTGACATCAAGAGAAGCTGTCCAGCTAAGTAACTGAGTCTGGTTTAACAATGGAGTTGGTGCCGGCAAGGGGTGTCTGCGGTGCTGGCAAGAGCACTACTGGAAAGTGCTCCAGGTAATGTTGCGTCCTCATGACTGGACCTAATCCAGATTGAGGAACAGATCCAGAGGCCACGACTGGCGCTGTGGGCGAACTCGCAGGCAGAAATCCAATTGGGGCACATCTGAACCCGTGAGTCCAAAGGTGCTTCAGAGGGGTCGGCCCACTTAAATATGTGCTGCATGGCCTTATAATTATTTTAGCTAGGCAGGAGTCACTGCAGCTCCGGGAAATTCTGCGAGGCACGGAGAAGACCTAGACTCAGGCTCAGGCTCAGCAGCAGATGTATCGGAGCGAGGCCTAGATTTGTGGTGTTGATCCTGTGCCTTGTACAAGAGCAGACCTTCCTCACGACCGGAACCTGGAGCAGTGCGGAGTCGTCCGGTGCCGTGTGGCCAGGAACTCAGGGCGTGCTTCTGGACCACCTTAGGGCTCATCCTTGATAGTCTGTGCTGGCCTTGGAGTCATGCCTAATTTGCACACTGGGAGCAAAAGTTTAAAGGCATTTCAACAAAACGCCAAACAAAATAGACTAAAATTGAGGTTGCTTTCTCCGGATCTGCACTGATGGCAAAGAAAGATGTCAGTGCGCTGGGGTGGGGCCTGTATAGGCAGCGCACATGTTCCTTCCGGCGAACACAACGTTGATGCAGAGCCAACTGACATCACCTACTGCTGCGCAGAGGTACTGCAAGATTTTCCGCATCCAGTCTGACACCTGGGGAATAATCTAAGGTAAGGAATTTGCAGCTAGAAGTCTCTAACAGTACATTCTCAGAGGTGTGTACTTTTGTCTCTACAATGATATGTAGACTAACTGTATAAAATATGAAAGGGAGCGCTTTGATCTACTACTCTGTGGTAAGCTCCCTCTGAGGTAAACCTATCATATGCACCAACATACTACACCTATGCCAGGGCTTTTCTTCTAGTGCAAAAGCACCTCCAAAGTCAGTAAATCTGGTACAGCTGTGACAAATGAGCGGTCAGTAGAGGTAGAGCATAGATACACTAGAGAGTTCCGGTCAAAAAGTCACCTGCAGCATGAAAAAGGTGCCCATGCCAACTCTAATGGCCAACATAACTAAAGGCCTTGACACTGGAAAACGTGTTACTATCGAGGGCAGTTCAATAGCATGCAGGAAAACTACGCTAAGAGGTTGTTTAAAGAAAAATTAATGAAAGTGATTGAAAGGACTGTCAGGGTCAAGATCATCTAGCTCATCTGACAGACATTGTATACAGGTTTTCACCCACTGAATTAAAAAAAAATGTAATTTAGAAATATTTGAGGATGGTGCTGAAATCAGACTGCGCCAAGTGACAACTCTTTTTAAATGGATAAAGCCAAGCTGGGATAATGGAAAGGAGGATGTAGTGGGAAATACCCGTCCGTTCTGCATAAAGCGACCTGACTCTGGTTCACCTTTTGGTTTTCTGTTCCTCACTGTACATTGAACAAGTGCATTACTTGTGAAATTTCCATGCCCATGTGCAATAGCGCAGTTTACACCTAGCTGTCCAGTGTGAGGTCCAATGTTTTATTGGAACCCTCTGCCCTCATATTACACTAGAGGCTTCAAATTAGAAGCGCTTGCAGAGGATATAATCAGAAAAGCCTAGATAGTCTAGTTTAGGCCCAAATACATTATCAGTATGATTATTTCAGTGTTTACTTGGCCCATCATTTTGACATATCTACCTTGTGTGTCTGCATTTCATTCCTGTATATGGAAACTTAGGATCCTTTGAATTAGGGTCACTACTACCATATAATGAGCTGTGGAACAGAAATAATCTTTACAGCCCCTATTCTGCACTAAAAGAGGTGTGCGTGCTGTGATGAGTCTCCAGCAGTATGATCACATATATCTTTATCTTCCTGGGGTGGTTGAGTATCTGTATAATACAACTTAAACAAAAGAACAGGTGTGTCCCTACTTTAGACAAAGAAGCTAAAATGAGAGCTATATGAACATGGTTCATATAGCCTGCTGCTGCCTGCTGTTAAAAAATGTTTGTGCCCACATTCGCAAAGGGAAATAATTTGCGAATACGTTACCACCAACTTGACGTGGGTGGTAAAATATGAATGTTTTGCAACCACATTCCGGTCGTAAAGAACAAGTTACTTACCTTCGGTAATGCTTTTTCTGCTGGATACAGTATCTGCCTGTGGATTCCTCAACCTTTGAATACCCCCTGCGCCAGCATTAAGCGGAAATTCTTTTCCTAGCTCTCCCACATCGATGAGGACATCATAATAGCATGGCTCCGCTCGCGACTCCGTATGACGTCATCGGAGCCATAAGAAGACATAGTCGGCGTGCTGAAGTCAGTTCCACCCCTTATTTCCGTGTCCTCGAGGCAAACGGGCGGACCGACAAATTTTTTCACACATATACACAGTATACAAAATATATATGCAAATGCAAGAACACATAGCATAACCAATAATAGCATGGAAATAAGGGCAACAAACCAAGTATTTTCCAGAATCAAACCGTAAGCATGAAAAAGACATATTAAAAACATTCATGTCAAACAGTTATGGCATTTTTTGGTGGAAACAGGTAGACAACGAGGAGGCGGGTGGGACAGTGAGGAATCTACAGGCAGATACTGTATCCACCAGAAAAAGCGCTACCAAAGGTAGGTAACTTGTTCTTCTGATGGATACATCTGCCTGTGGATTTCTCACCTTTTGAATAGAATCCCAAAGCCGTACCTCTCCCGAAGGAGGGTGTCCACCTGACTAGACCAAAAAATCTTGCAGAACAGAATGTGCAAAATGGCCGTCCCTCCTAACCTCTGAATCCAAGCAATAATGCTTCGCAAAGGTATGGAGGGAGGCCCAAGTTGCTGGCTTACAAATATGAACAACAGGAACACCTCTAGCCAAAGCAGAAGAAGATGACTTCGCTCTGGAAGAATGAGCTCTGATACCTTCAGGGGGGTCCTTCTTGGCCAGAGCGTAGCAGATCTTGATACACAAGATGATCTATCTGGAAAGTGTTTGCTTGTGTACAGCTCTTCCTTTCATCCGACCAATGTAGTCCAGGAAGAGCTGATCCTCCAGCCTTAATTCCCTGGTCCTGTCCAGGTAAAAACTGGCAGCCCTCTTAGGGTCCAAGCGATGAAGTCTCTCCTTCACAGAATAGAAGGTAGGTGTAGGAGGGATGGTCGGAAGCAGAAGCGAGGAGGCCGTATGGGGTGAATGCGGAGACGTTTATTAAAGATAAATTTATACTTTGGGAAAAAGGAATAGTCGAGGCAAATAAAATGTGGGTGGTTGAAGGGTGGTCTGCTGGCACCAGGACGCTGTAGAGGAAGACTTCTTCCGGCTCTAGGGGAGGGGAACTTGGTGGTTGTTCTCTCCCTGTGGGTTGGTCCGGAAACCTATTACGGGTTTCCTCTGCTGGGCTGGTCAGGAAACCTATTACGGGCTTCCATTGCTCTGCTGGGCAGGAAACCTATTACGGGTTTCCACTGCTGTGCTGGGCAGGAAACCTATTACGGGTTTCCACTGCTGGGCTGAGATCCCAGTGTAGGCTCAAAAATAAAAGAAAGCAGCGGTCAGAATCTGGTGTCAGTTATTGTAGGTTACCGTCGCCAAAACCATGTGAGAGGGAGGGGTTTGGAAGCGTGAAATCGACACTTAAATCATCATAGAGGTTCAGTGGGTATATAGGGAGAGTATTAGGTCAGGGAAATATAGTGAGGATTGTTTTTAGTTCCAGGCTCGTTGGCAAAAAGGAGGGCGTGCACAGGATTTTAAAAAAGTGGCCATATAGTAAGGCTATGCTATTACTACCCGTTCTCCCCTGTTTACCACACCACCTGTATCCTTCCCACCCCCTCCCTAAGCCCGTTCGCCCGCCATATACTGCTAAGACCACAACTCTCCTGAGTTGTGGCGGCTTGAACGTCCTCCGGGATCCACCGCTCTTCGGACCACGTCTCGGGGCTCTCCTCTTCGGTTTCTTCAGTTCCGGCGTCCAAGTTGAGGTCCTGCAGCTCCTGGGTCCCTTGGCAATCTTCTTCCGGGTTCTCTCTCGCTGACACGCCTTCTGTGTCGTCGCCTTCCCTTTTCTGGCGCTCCCGACCTCCTACTGTGTCTCCTGATTGGTCACCGAAGTTTCCTGTCCCGCCTCTCATCCAGACTGCATCCGAGTTACTTCTGACGTTCTGCGGGAGGAGGGGAGAGTCAGCCATTATCTGCACCAGTCGGGTGTCTCATACTCTTCATTGAGGTAAGGAGGCCACTCTGTGTTTTTTGGGGTATTATCGTTACTAAGGGGAAATCGCCCGGTGTCTTACTCACATTAGATAAGGTAATGGACTGTCCCAAATGGAAAGGGGTAATCACCTTAGGAAGGAAAGCAGCCCTAGTCCTAAGAACCAACTTATCTGCATGAATGGTCAAGAATGGAGGCTTATAACTAAGAGCCTAAAGCTCACTTACCCTCCTGGCCAAGGTAACAGCGATCAAGAAAACCGTTTTAAAAGAGAGAAGCCTCAAAGGACAACTATGAAGAGGCTCAAATGGAGAACCCATTAGAAAAGTAATAACAAGATTTCAATCCCACTGAGGCATAATGAAAGGAGTGGGAGGAAACTTATTTGTAAGGCCCTTAATGAACCTCATAACTACAGGAGATTTGAATATAAACGGCGGGTCTGGCAAACAAATAAAAGCTGACAAAGCCAACAAATAACCTTTAACTGTAGCCACAGCACAACCCTGCTGGGCCAGGGAAAGAGAGAACCTCAACACATCAGACAAACAAGCCTTTAAAGGATCAATGGCCCTCTCTCCACACCACTTAGCAATTTTGGACCACCTGGAGGAATACACAGATTTGGTAGAGTGCCTCCTGGATGATAAAATTACATCCACGACATCAGGTGGGAGAGAGAAGGAACTCAGGTTGCCCTGTTCAATCTCCAGGCATGTAGGTGCAGGCTCTGGAGGTGGGGGTGTAGAACCGCCCCTGCGATTGCGAGAGGAGGTCTGCCCTGAAAGGGAGACAGAGCGGAGGGTGCAATGGGAGGTGAAGTAGATCTGTGTACCACATCCTTCTTGGCCAATCCGAAACGATCACTATAACTTGGACCCGGTCTTGGCGAATCTTCCTCAGAACCCAATGAATCAATGGTATAGGAGGAGACGCGTAAAGGAGTTGCGAACTCCAATCCAATTGAAAAGCGTCGCCCAGCGCTCCCTGCATTGGATACTGGAGACTGCAGAACAACGGACAGTGCGCGTTCTCATAAGTGGCAAACAGGTCCAACCAAGAAGACCCCCACATCTTGAAGATGTGATGGACCACCTCCGGATGAAGCCGCCACTCGTGATCGGCCGAGTAATGCCGACTGAGACCGTCCGCACGAACAGTCAGTACGCCGGCTAGATGATTTGCAAACACACAAATCTGATGGCCCTGAGTCCAGGACCGGAGTCGCAGAGCCTCTCAACAGAGGCGATACAATCCTACACCTCCCTGTTTGTTGATGTACCAGTTTGCAGTAGTGTTGTCCGTCAGGACCTGAACTGACTGACCGCAAAGGGAAGGAAGGAAAGCCTTTAGTGCCAAACGTATCGCCCGCAATTCCAGAAGGTTGATGTGAAGCAACCTTTCCTCTGGAGACCAAAGACCTTTGACCCCCAGATGAGCACCCCACCCTAGAGTGCAGGCATTTGTGATCACTGTGGCCACCAGCAGAGGAGGCTGAAAGGGTTTTCCTTGAGACAGGTTGCCCCGCACAGCGCACCAAGTCAGCTCCGCTGCAGCGTCTCTGGAGATTCTGACCTTCTCCTCAAGATCTCAGTTGTGTTAATATCACTGCCTGCGGAGGCACCACTGGAGTGCCCTCATGTGCAGCGTGCATGACTGACAAACTGTATGCAGGAAGCAAGCAGACCGAGCAGGCGTAGAACCTTCAGGCCTGGAACAACCGCTCCATCGTGAAACAAAGAAATCATTTACTGAATGACGAGAATCCTCTGCGGAGGCAGGAATGCCCGACACACAGTGGTGTCCAGTATTGCCCCTATGAACAGGCTGCGCTGAGAAGGCACCAGGTGAAATTTGGGGACATTTATTGAGAAACCCAAGTTGAACAACAGTTGCGTTGTTGCCTGCAAATGGTGCAACACCAACTCCGGAGACTTGGCTTTCAACAGCCAGTCGTCCAGATAGGGGAAAACAGGAACCCCTGAACTTCTGAGATGTACCACTACAACCGCCATCACCTTCGTGAAGACTCGAGGTGCGGAAGTCAGACCAAACGGGAGGACCGCAAACTGGTAGTGTTGCAACCCTACCGTGAACCGGAGATACTTCCAATGCGACTTCGGGATGGGAAGATGAAAATACGCATCCTGCAAATCGATGGACACTATCCAGTCTTACCGTTGCAGCGCGAGAAGAACCTGAGCCAAGGTCAATATTTTGAACTTTTCCTGCCTGAGGTAAGGATTCAAAATCCTGAAGTCCAGGATCGGCCTCAACCGACCGTCCTTTTTGTGTATTAGGAAGTACCGGGAGTAGACCCCTTTTATGCTCTGGAACCACCCCTATTGCACCTTTCTGCAGCAAGGCAAGAACCTCCTGCTGCAAAAGCAGCAAGTGGTCCTCTGAACACCAATCCTGGCGAGGAGGGTAAGGAGGAGGAAACTCTAGAAAAGGGAGGGTGTACCAATTCTCTACAAGATTCAAAACCCAACGGTCTGAAGTAATCGATTTCCAATCTTGTAGAAAATGGGACACCTGACCCCCTACAGGACCAACATGCTCTAAGATGGGGGATCTAGAGCTGCTTTCCTGTGACATCAACGGTGGCGGGAAAAGAGGAGGAGGACTGCTGCCGAGCAGCTCCTCGAAGACGGCCTCTATTTCTATCCCTGTACAACCTGTACAAGGGGTTCTGCTGCTGACTCTGCTGAGGTTGCTGGAGGCCACAAAAGGAAGCCGCCCTTCCAAATCCTCGATACTGCTTGTAGCCGTAGCCTCTAGACTGAGTTTGAACACCCAGAGAACTTGCAGTCGCTCTGCTATATTTAAAGCGCTGTAAAGCAGAGTCAGCCTTTGTGCCAAACAGCCTCGTACCATCAAAGGGCACATCCAACAGAGTTGCTTGAACATCCTGATAAAATCCATACTATCTTAGCCAAGCTTGTCTCCTTGTCGCAACAGAAGATCCCATTACTCGGGCCACCGAGTCAGCAGTGTCCAAACCAGACTGGATAACTTGATGGGCAGCCGCCTGAGAGTCTGTAAGAGCTTCAAGACAATTAACCTGATCATCCTCTGGGAGTTTGGGGGCTGTTTTATAGAGTCCATAAGGGCATGGATATATCTTCCAAGTAAGCAGGTAGCATTAGTAGATTTCAATGCCATACTTGCAGATGAAAAGACTTTCTTAGCTGCCTGCTCCATCTTTTTAGAATCCCAATCCCCCGGGATGGTAGGGAGGGAACCAAAGGACTGTTTGGAACAAGAAGGTTGGACCACCAAGCTTTCAGGTGATGGATGAGAAGACAGAAAACTGGATCCCCAGGAGCAGGTCTGTACCTTCTCGCAATAGACCTGGAAACAGCTGGAGCAGTCAAGGGTCTTCGCCCAACTTCTAAAATAGGTTCTGTCAGAGCCTCATTGAAGGGCAGAAGAGGCTCACTTACTGAAGATGATGTATTAAGAACCTCAGTTAAAATATTAGACTTAACTTCAGCTGAAGACAACTGCAGGTGTAGCAACTCAGCGGCTTTCCTTACGACTACATGATAAGGAAGGAGCAACATCCTGTAAAACCCCAGCAAGGAGGATAAGAATACGTACCTTCCTGAACAGGATCCACCTGAGGCCGAACTGGAGGCTGCGGAGCCGGTGGCGACGGCGCACGCACGGGCGAAGCCACATGAACAGGAGAAGAATCCCTGGGCGTCGGAGACCTCCTGGACGTCGCAGTACCTTTAGGCGTTGAAGAGCCCCCTCGACACCGGCGATCTTGGGGCCGGTGAGTGGATCAGAGTCGCCTGCAGTGAAGGAGATGGTGAAGGCAATGGAGACAACGTCTTTTCTCCGACGCCGCTGAGCTGGTGAAGGCGACCTCAATGCCTTGCCCTCCGAAGAGCAATGCCGAGGACTATGCCTCTTCTTCGACTTCTTGTGCTTTTCCTTCTTCACCTTAGCCATGAACAGTTTTGCCTCACGTTCCTTTAAAGCCTTAGGATTAATTTTCCTGCAGCACAAACACCCTTCGATGTCGTGGTCGGAAGACAAACACCAAAGGCAATCATCGTGGGGATCAGTCATTGACCTATGACCGCCACACTCACTGCAGGGCTCGAATCCAGACTTCTTAGAAGTAGCCATTATCTGAAATGCTCGAAGAAACAAGGTAATCACCAAGAAAATGGAGGGTCCCCCAAAAAAAGGGAACTGATGTCAGCACACCAACGAGGTCTTCTTATGGCTCCGATGAAACTAATAAGGAGTTGCGAGCATCGCCGTGCTATTATGACGTCCTCGTCGACGTGGGAGAGCTAGGAAAAGAATTTCCGCGGAATGCTGGCGCAAGGGGGATTCAAAAGGTGAGGAATCCACAGGCAGATGTATCCATCAGAAATATTCATACATTCCCTTGCGACACGCTATTAGGAAGGGAAGCCATTAACACGTACCTTCCTAATACCAACTCGCAATCCTATTTTGTGATTCTGTTATAGGTCACCGACTCGCAAAATAGGGATTAGTATATGTCAAAAGGCTATTTAGCAATCACAAATGACCTGATGCTCCGTTTGCGGCAACTAAAACCTTTAGTACACGTGGCCCCTAATGTCTTCCCATCTATTGAGTTCACATTCTTAGTAATACATATAATATTTCTATTGAGCATTCTTCCAATCATTGTTCAGTTCAGAAATTACTTATGGTCTGTATGCAGTTTCAATTACGACCTGCATGCACACCGGAATAAATGGTCATCAATGTTAAATTGAGTTCACAGTATATCAATGGGGCTGAGGCTCCCAACACTCAACAACAGAGGTTCCGTCCCTAACAACCTCAGAAAAGTTCCCCTCACTCTAGAAAGCTCGACCACCCTTCTCTCTCCCAAACTCAAATGCATCCTACTCAACTGCAGATCGGCCCAGAGACATTCCTCCGACATCGCTGATCTCGTCTCAGCTAGGGATCTGGACCTAGCCATTCTAACAGAAACTTGGCTCACTGAAGCCTCTACCCCGATTATGGACATACTAGTCCCCCCCAACTATCACATCATTAGGCTAGACAGGTCTTCAGACAAGACGGGCGGGGGAATTGCATGCATTTTTAGGAGCAACCTCTCCGTTACTAAAGTCACCTCCCCCTCGCTCTCCTCCTGTGAACTCCTCTGCCTCGACATCACCAGCGAGGGCAAACAAGTTTGTGCTTTACATCTCATTTATCACCCGCCTGGTGACAATCTCATATTCACCCAACAACTCATGGACATGATCACTTCCAATGCCGGTCGGCAGACCACCCAAGTCTACCTGGGTGACTTCAATCTCCACTGGAACGATCAGAAAGACACAGTGGTGAATAGTCTCAAAACTTTCCTTAATGCGCTTGACCTTACCCAAATATGCGATAGACCAACACACGACAAAGGCTCGATACTTGATCTCATCTATGCCAAAGAGAACGCTACACAACTGGAGACGATCCTACCCTGCGACTGGTCAGATCACCACATTATCACCTTCTTTATCAATGAAAAAGTTAAACCTAACCCGGCTCAACCAATCAAATCCAAAATATGGAAAAGGGACATGAAGAATCTCAACCCCTCCACTCTGCCTCCCCACATCGGCAATCTCCTCCTTCCCCCTTCAGGTGCCTCGGATGTCCAATCACTGACCGACCACTACCTTGAATCTATGAATACATTAGTCAATGAAGTCGCCCCACTGCAACTGAAGAGAGTCTCCACCAAAACTTCTAACCCCTGGTATGACGACAGACTCAATGACGACAGGCGTTCGATGCGAATGGCAGAGCGCACCTGGAGATCGGACCCTTCAGCACTGCACCTCAAAAGGCTTAAAAACAAGAGAAATGCCTACTTCAGGAAAATAAAGCGCACAAAGTTGGACTTCTTCAGCCGCCAGTTGGACCAAGCAAAAAACAGGCCAAGAAAACTGTTCGAACTAATCAAGACCCAAACAAAGGCACAACCCTTACAATCAAATAGCACAACAAGCGACACCCCACACTGTGAAGACTTCTCTGCTTACTTTAAGCTAAAGACTGACAACATAAGAAATGACCTCATCATGGATGTAAGCCGATTCCCCAACCACACCAGAATGGCTAACACTCAACCTAAAAACATGGCATCTTGGCTGTACTTCGATACCTACTCGGAAGAAACAATACACAAACTGCTCTGCACCTTGAAGCCCTCTAATCACCTCACAGACCCTCTACCTGCAAATGCTGTAAAAGACTTCATCCCCTTGCTCCTCCCTCTCTGGACCAAAATCATCAACTGCTCCCTGCAACAAGGCCTCATTCCAGACTCCCTCAAGGTGGGGCAGGTCACGCCTATACTCAAGAAACCTACAGCTGATCCGTCTGACCTAAACAATTACCGGCCCATCACCAATATCCCCACCCTGGCCAAACTGCTGGAGAAATGTGTCCAACTCCAACTAACAAGACACATTGACCAATTTGCCCTCCTCAACTCTCATCAATCAGGCTTCCGAGCGAAACATAGCACGGAAACAGCTATGACACACAATTAATGACGCCCTCCAAATTCTTGATCGCAATGAGTCCTGCCTCCTCATCCTTCTTGACCTCTCGTCAGCATTTGACACGGTCAAACATGAGAACTTGCTGGAGCTGCTAAGCGCTAGAATGGGTCTATCGGGAACTGTTCTCAAATGGTTTTCGTCCTTCCTTCACAACCGGTCTCAGAAGTTCAAGATCGACAATGTGTTATCTTCACCTATGCCTGCAGATCTAGGTGTTCCACAAGGATCCTCCCTCTCCCCCACATTGTTCAACCTCGTCATGGAACCGCTCGCCACCTTGCTCCAAGCTTCCAATGTCCAATTCCATATGTACGCCGACGACACACAACTGTACCTAAAGCTTCAATCTCCGGAAGATATCAAACATCTGAATTCCACGCTTATCAACACTCAATCTTGGCTAGCCGATAATCACCTCAAACTAAATGCTCTGAAAACTGAGTTCCTTCTCATCTCACCCCCGGCGAAAATTTCCACCACCCAAACATGGCTCAACAACCTAACAGCATTCAATGTCCAACCCACCATCGTGGACTCAGCGAAATCCCTAGGCATCACACTAGACGCCAAGCTCAACATGCAGCAGCACGTCAGCAAAGCCACAAAAGCAGCTAATTTCCAAATCAACACACTGAGGAAAATTAAACCCTTCCTCCCTGCTGAAGACTTCCAAACTGCTGTACAAGCGTTAGTCATCCCTGGAATAGACTACGGAATTGTGGCCCTCAGCGGACTCCCGCTATCCACAACAGCACCCTTAAGAGCCTCCCTGAACGCTGCCGCAAGACTCATTACTGGCTCAAGAAAACATTCGCATATTTCCCCAGACTTAAAGTCCCTAAAATGGCTGACTTTTGAAGCAAGAATACAACAAAAAATTGCAGTTATGACACACGCGGCCGTGCACCACAATGCACCCAACTACCTCGCTCAAAAGTTGTCTATATCAGGAGGTTCGAGATCCAATAGAAGCTCAAAGAATCTACTCCTGAAACCCCGTAGATTCCGGAAAGAGAAAACTTACAAGCGCTCCTTCTCAGGAATGGGACCCAGGATCTGGAATGCGCTCCCTCCTGAAACCAGGCGTATCTCCTTCACTGCACTCTTCAAGAAAGAGGTGAAAACCATCCTTCTGGCCAAGATCTCCTGAACTTTATAGGTGCTGGATCAGAGACTCTGCATTGCCTTGTGTCAATGCTCACCTTGTCCTTTGGCACTATACCTCTACTTGATGGAGACACTACTACGCGACTTTCTTACTACCGACCAATATATGATACACGCTGGGTCACTGATTCACCCTCCCGATGCCCCCACTCAGTGCTCTCTCTATACTAAAACACTGGTATAAGCCTTCCACATACCCAAGGTGTACCTGAACACCTCTGTAGTGGGACCAATGACTCGTGCCGTCTTATATTACTTGTTTACCGTACTGTATATTGATATGTTTTATGTATGTTATTATTTTCCTTTCATGTTAGTGACTACTACATTGCTCCCATTACCTCTGTTCCTTCCTACTGCCCCTACCCTGTCATTGTGAAGCGCTCTGATATCTGTAAGGATCTTGTTCGCGCTATATAAAACTTTTAATAAATAAATAAATAAATAAATAAATGGTTGGTTCTGCATTTACTTCCTAATGCTTGGTATGGTAATAGGCAGCAGGACTAGGAAATAATCTGTGTTTGATGACTCTTGTTGTCAATGTCTATTACATACAGCGGGTGTGTACGAATTTATGGAGGTTTGAAGTGTGAGGAGGTGGCATCTAGTGAGTTCCACGTGTGTATATGAGGTGAGTGCCATGGAGAGAGTCGCAGCGAGACATTATCTGCTCCTCTGAGGAATGTGAGCCATTCTCGCCACATACAAAATAAGACTATGTTGAAATGTTTCCAGTTATTGAGAATCAATTTGCATGCAAGTGTCTGCATTAGGTCAAGTAGCAGGCCATCGGCTAGGGACTTTAGTTGTGGCTCTAAGTGGCCAAGGATTATATACAAGAATTTTCTGGTGGGAGTAATGCTCAAGGTCTCTTTAATGAATTTAAATACATCATCCCAGTATTCCTTAAGGATGGGCCAGTGGAACAGCATAGGGGGCAAATCGCCATCATGTAACCTACAATACAAACATTTGGAATCTAGTAAGAATTTTATGGTGCTTAACCATGGTAGGGGAGATCTGTTAATATGCTTCCAATTGTGTTTTATATTGCTGTGATTTGGTTCTGTTTCCCATTTTTGCATGTTACGGATGTGGGCATTACCGGAGACTAGGGGGAAGCAATTTATATACTCTGGACATGATGTGTCCCGTTTTGTATAGGCCGTTACACACTGTAGTGATTGTAGGATTGTTCTTCAGTAGTGGGTGCTTAAGAGATGTGGACTCTCAGTCTCAGGCATTTGTAAAAGTCCATACTTTCTAGTCTGAATCGTGTTTGTAATGTTGAAAAGGTTAGAGGTAGATTGTCTTTAAAGACGTGTTTAATCAGATTGATCCCTTTTCTGACCACATGGGCCAAAGATTTGTGTTGCCATCAATACTGATTTTGGGATTGAGCCATATGGATGCCATATTAGAGATGCTGAGTTTATTTTCAGAGCGGTAATATACTATGAAAATTGCATTTTTAGTGTTGCTCAATAAATACTTGCAGTGGGGCAAAGGAAAATTATGCATTGTCAGAAAGCTACTAATAGGTTTTCCATTTAAAAGAGATTACTCTAAATTTACCCAGACTTGTTGGTAGTTTACTTCTTCATGGAACCAGTTAGTGACCTTCTTAAAGAGGTAGGCCGTCTGATAGTACCTAGAATATGGGAGGATTTATCCCTCCTCTATCTTTAGAGAGTTTACGTTATTTAATTGTTCTGCCACAAGAATTTGTTGAAGGTGGCATCAACTTTTGTCAGAAATTCTTCAGTTAAGGACATGGGGAGCATGCAGATTAAATAGTTAACTGAGGAGGTGATCATAATTTTCAGGGACTCAGCCCTACCCCACCAAGAGAGACATTTAGGTGACCATCCATCAAGAAGGTCATTGATCTTTTTGAGTGTGACCTTTTGTTGAGGTGTAAGGTAGTGATGAGGTCGTTATTGAATTCTATCCCTAAGTACTTAATGCAGCCTGTCTGCCATGCCAGCCCGGAGTTGCCCAGAATATCCTTACTTTCTTAATTATTGAGGAGCTTGACTTCAGATTTGTCTTTATTGAGTGTATATCCCAATACTTCTGAAAATTCCTGAATAGAGGACATTAAGGCGGATATGGACGTTTGGGTGTTCTCTGTGCGATTAGCACATCGTCTGCATAAGCTGCTATTTTCACAATGGTTTCATCAAATGGGACACCAGCAATATTTTTGTTCTCCCTTAGGTGCCATAGGAATGGTTCTAATGCCAGCAGGAATAGGGAGCGTGAGAGGGGACAGCCTTGCCTGGTACCTTGTTTCAGGGAAAGTGTTGATGAGATGGCGCAACCTGCTCTGACTTTAGCAACCAGTTAATGTAGGGTGCCATGATCATGTGGATTAGGGGTTCTCCAAAATTAAACTTCTCAAGACTTGAATGTAGGTATTTCCAGTCTACTTTATCGAATGCTTTTTCCGCATTGAGTGTGATGGCAACGGTGGATGATTTTCTTGTTTTTGCTTTTTCTAGAACAAGGCAAAGTATTTTTGTATTGTCGCTCAAGAGTATTTTTCAAGAAGCCTACTTGGGAGGAGTGGATGAGTTTAGAGATGTATTTTTGTAGTCCATCGGAGAGTATCATGGCATATATTTTTCCGTCCAAATTAATTAGTGAGATCGGTCTTTAGTTTATTGGGAGTAAATGGTCTTTTCCCTCTTTTGGTATCACTGCAATTATTGCTACTACTGGTGTACCTTTCACTTGTCCAGAGTTGGCAAAATGTGTATATAACCTAATAAGGGAAAGATAAGAGTTTTAGAGAAGGATTTGAAGAATTGTGACTTATACCCATCCGGGCCGGGGCTTTGCCAGTTTTCAATTTCCTAATGGCATTTGATATTTCTGCTTTAGTTATAGGCCCATTGATCAATTCTTTTTCCCCATCAATTTGGGTAGTTGGGCTTCAGCAAGATATGTTTTACATTTTTCACTCTTCAGGGCGTTGTTATACTCATAGAGAGTTTGCTAAAAGTTCCTAAAAACCTCTGCATTTTCTTTTGGGTTAGTTTGTATACAGTCCCTCTCGTCTTCAATGGCAATGATGGTGAATTTTTGTAGGTGTGCTTTAGGTATGAAGCTAAGGTTGTGTCTGCTTTGTTTGAGTCACTTAGCCTGAAACATTTTTGTTCATTGATCCAAATGCCTGCTCTAGTGCTTATGATCTTGCTGTATTCATATTTCTTTTTGGCGATTTCATTTAAGGCCTGGTTGTCTCTAATATTAGGTTGTTATTTTTCTAGGGCTATTTCTTTCTTAAATTTTAGGAGTCTATTACTGGTTTCCCTATTCATATTAGATCTAATAGTAAGAATAACCCCTCTTACAGTTGCATTTAGGGCTTCCCATCTGGTGAGGCCTCAGGTTTGATTCTCTTTATTGACTTTAAGGAAATTAATTAAGGCTTCTTCGATGCATAGTTTGCTGTTTTGATTTCTTCGTGTTTCATCAATATATCTCCACCTCATTTCTTTTGAATCTGGTGAGGGGTCTATAGTGGACATTGTTATGCAGGAATGGTCTGATATTAACAACACACAGAGAATGCCAAGGGTCTATAAAAGGACTACGCCTGACTTTATGAAAATTACTAAACACTCAATTGTAGTGTAAGGAAGTAATTGTTCTGAGGAGAGAAAAGCAGCAAAGAGAGAGAGTGAGATGGAATAAGAATACCCATCAGCCCACCTGCTGGCGGAAACTCGTCATCTGGGTTATAGTTGGAAACTGGTATCCACTAGACACCTCTTCAGATCTCTTTCGAGGAGTGCTAGTATTGGATCCACCAGTGGGATGGACAGCCAGCCGGTAAAATTGGTAGGTTGAAGGGAAAGAGTTGCAGTGCTCAAAAAGGTGTAAATGTGAAAGTTAAATGTGATATTGTTAAAAATGCCTGTTATGATGCCAAAAGACAACTTTATTGGGAGTGATCAACATAACGGCATGATTAAAAGCAGAGTGAAGATAGTGTGAAAAAAATATTGCTATCAATTATAGATAATAGTTGGTCAACATGTTTCAGCCTCACAAGGCTTTCGTCAGGACCTATAATATACACTACTGCAACAGTGAACAAAGAAAAACAATTGATAATGATGTAGACCTACCGGTAAATTATTACTATGTGGTAGTCTCATATCATTCTGACAAGAACTCTCCTGAGAAAAGAAGAAAACACACACGACATAACAGATGTAACCATTGTCAAAACATCAGTGTATGTGTAGATCAACATACCACACTTTGGTAAAAGCAACTCACCCATAATTGGTATGGAAAAGGCCTCACCTCGCCTGGCGCTCGCTCAGGTCAAAGAGGCCACGCTCTAGACATGGGGAGGAAAAATAGATTGCATTTGTAAATCTAACCATATACGTATAGCGAGATTCCTTTGGTCATATTCTTTTATAAATATGAAAAACCAAATTGGTTGTGTAGGCAATTACTAATGGCAGTTTGAGGCAAGAAAAACATTGATTGATAGTGAAAAATGAGGCGCCCCTAGTTTGTATATACTAGTAATGATTGGCGCAGGGGGGCGTGGCTACAGCGCCGACCGGGATGGCTGCGTGAGCGAGTTGCTCCGCGCCATGCCCCGTCTCTTCTCCTGTTGACCGTCGCCCCGAGCTGCCTGGCGGCGGGATTCGTGGTCCAGGGGGCTGGTGACCGGTGGAGGAGCGTTTGGCTCCGTCGGGACCCTGGCCGGTGGCTGCGGGCGGACCTGGTGCTCGGCGCGCTTGCCGAGCGGACGAAGCCATGATGGCGGCGCCGACTCCCTGAAAGCTCCGGGAGCAGAGCGGTGTGGCGCACTGGGGCGGTTATAGGCTCCGGAGGAGCACTTGAGCAGCTGTGTGCAGAGCGGGGGCCCATCGGAGCGGACCCTGCGCCGCAGGGGAGACCGGCGGAGCATTGCCGGTGTATGTGGCGTGTGTGGCGCCCCTCCCCCACCTGCTACTGGGACGGCAGAGGAGCGGAGCCTGCACTTGCGCTGGGCCAGCGAGGGCACTGCTGACCTAGGAGGCCGCCCACACACTGGTCGACACACCATAAGGGCCGACGGGTCATAGGAGTGGTCAACTGGCCGGTGGGGAGCTGGGGGGGGCGGCCGCCCACGGCGCCTCGACATCCCGTGGCCCGGTGGATTGGAGGTGGCTGTCGGCCCGATCAGAGGCGGGGGTCCCGCCCGCTGGGCGGTGAGGACGCGCCGAGCCGGTGGCGTGGTGCTGGGCCCTACGGCGCGTAGTGTCACGAGGGGGCCGGTGTAGCCCGGGGCCTCGCCAGATTCGCTGTCCGCCCCTTTAGTGGACTCTGCTCCCCTTAGCCCTGGTGGGCTGTGGGTGTTTCCTGAGTGGCTGCGGGACACCGTGGAGCGCACTTCCAGCCGGGATCTGATCGGAGGACTGTGCGTGGGGTGCAGTTGACGCCGCGAACCCCCGCTTGTCCTGAAGATTGGTGCGCTTGAGGGGGTGCTCAGCTGGGTGATTCTGGTGGGCCTCGCCTTTGTCCGGAGGGGCTGCTCGTGTGGCCGAGTAATTGCATCCAAGATGGCCGCACAGGGGAATGGCGACGCCGAGCCATCTGGACTGGGGAGCCGGAGGCAGGAGGACGTGGCTGGCGGCTTCCAGACGGAGTCCTCGCCGCAAGAACAGAGGCTCAACCTCCGCCTTGATGCAATCTTGGCCGCGATCACCGCTACGAAGGAGGAGCTGCGCCAGGATATTGCGCAGGTGGCGTCCGGGCTCGGCCTGTTGCGGGCGGACCACGCCAAGCTTTCGGACCGGGTGAAATCCAATGAACAACTGCTCCAGGAACTGAAACCGGCGGTAGTCACGGCGGAGCATAAACTCGATGACGTTGTCCATCGACTGGCGACCTTGGAGCGTAGGGTGGAGGACGCGGAAGGCCGCAACCGCCGGAACAACGTGAGGGTGGTGGGGCTTCCGGAGAAGATTGAGAAGGATGATGCAGTGGCCTATTTGGAAGACTGGTTCCGCACTGTGGTGGCGCCTGAGGGCCTTTCCCCCTTCTTCTCCCTGGAAAGAGCACATAGGGTACCCGCGAAGCCTCCCTTGGAGGGCCGACCGCCTCGGCCGATGGTGGCCAGACTGCTGCACTATAAGGATCGGGATCTGCTGATCCAGAAGGCGAGAGATCGTGGGCCCTTCCAGGTGGACAACTGCAAGGTGACAATCTTTCCGGACTACACGCAAGAGGTGCAGCGGAACAGGGCTTCCTTCCTGTCGGTGAAAAAGGAGCTGAGAGAGGAGGGGATTCAATATTCCTTGCTTTTTCCAGCCAAGCTGCGGATCGTCGTTGATGGCAAGACTCAATTTTTCCAAACGCCCGATGAAGCTTGGTCCTGGCTGGAACTGTATCGAGCGGGGACGGATCGGGCGCACAGGCCAGCCAGAGATCGGGAACAGCCGGTCAGGGTCAGGAAGTCGCAGCGCATCCGCTCCCGGAATCGACGCCAACGGGCCGAGCGAGAGGCGCAAATGCTGGCCGATAGACGGAGTGCGTTGGAGGCCACAGCGAGCATAACGGGGTCGCAGCAAGAGGACGCCTCCAGGGGTTCGGCTTCGGAGAGTGAAGGTTTGAAGACTGGTGATGAGGACTCGGAGGTGGGGGGAGCGCAGGGGCCGGAGGTTACTCCACAGACATCCGATGGTATCTTTAATGGATGAGGCTTGTGGCGGCTGGACTTTGGCATGGCCTGGACGCTCCTGACTTCTATTGGACTGCCAGGTATGGGGCTGCATTGGCAGCACGGGGCTATGGGCGCGGGGTGGTTGCTCTGTCGTCCTGGTTCGGGGCTCCATAGTCCCCATCAGACCCTTAAGGTCTTCTGTGGTGTCGACCACAGATTAGTGTGATGTGTGGGGTGTTTGAGGTTTGGAACGGGGCTGAAGCTGGGTTACTAGGCCCTGTCCTGGGGAAGGGGAGGGTGGGTGTTGTAGGGGATGTTTTGAGGGGGTTGTACAATTGCTGCGATGCGGGTTACATTTCTTGGCGTGTGCTACTGTTGGGTTTGATGCTCTATGGGGACGTTACCTAATTTGAAATGTGTCACATGGAATGTCCGGGGTCTTCGTACTATGGTCAAGCGCCACAAGATGCATGCCTACTTGGTGAGGCGGGGCGTCCAGATAGCGATGCTTCAGGAGACTCACTTGACGCAGCAGGAATGCGGGGCTTTGCAGAGGAGGTGGCGGGGCCAGGTGTTTGGCACGACTTACTCGGCGTTTGCCAGGGGAGTGTTGATCTGGGTCAGAACAGGCACGCCATTCCAGGTCACGAGTCAGAAAATAGATCCGGAGGGTCGTTATGTAGTGGTGGAGGGACGGCTGTATGGAAGGGAAGTAGTGCTGTGTACCATTTATGCCCCCAACGCTGAGCAGGCCCACTTTTTTGAGAGCTTGTCGCGCTCACTGGCGTGCTACTTGGCAGGCCCTATCCTCCTGGCAGGGGATTTTAACTCTATTACGGATGTGCAGTTGGACAGGTCTCACCCGCCTTTGGTGGACTCCCCAGTGCGCAGACTTGCAACCCGTAGGCGGGACTGGCAGGAAAGATGGGGCTTGTTGGATGTATGGAGGGCGCAGCACCCCGACACTCGGGATTACTCCTATTTCTCGGCGCTGCATGATCTGCATGTTCGTTTGGATTCGGTGCTGTGTTGCGAGTCTTTGGCGAGAGTGGTGCGGCACACTGAGTACTTGTCTAGAACCATCTCGGACCATAACCCGCTGCTGATTTCGGTGCAGTGGCAGTTGGCGAGATCGGCGGTCCCCACATGGCGACTCCGTCCGGAGACGTTGGAGGACCCGGCGTTCTGCGATACGGTCCGTCAAGGCATTGACGACTATTTCGCGGTCAATGCTGGGTCGACGGCGACCAGAGCGAATGAATGGGATGCGATGAAAGTGGTGGTGAGGGGGATATGTATGGGCCGGTTTCTGACTGTGAGGGGAGCTGTGCTGTCTGACCTCGCGAAAGCGGAGACGGTGCTGAGAGAGGTGGAACTGCAGCGTCTGGAGAAGCCTGAGCTGCAGGACAGCCTGTTGCGTGCTAAGGAAGCGGTGGCGACTGAGACTGAGAGACTGCGGTGCTATGACTATAAGTTGTATGCGGTGAAAGTGCATGAGGAACGTGATAAGGTGGGCACGCTCCTTGCGAAGTTGGCTGATCCGAACCCTAGGGGTTGTTTGGTGCTGAGTATACGAAGGGGAGATGGGGTGGTGGTTTGCTCGCAGTCCGCGGTCCTGGAGCGCTTTCAATCCTACTACACGGGCCTCTATACCAGCCACCTCGAAGTGGAGGCCGCGGACATTAGCGATTATTTAGATCAGATTCCTCTGCCGGTATTGGATGAGGAGGAAGCCCAGGGTATAGGGGGCCCTGTCACCCTGGCCGAAATTAGAGGGGCGATTAGCCATATGGCGCGGAATAAGACCCCAGGGGTGGATGGGCTGCCGATCGAGTTTTATGCCAAATTTATCGAAGTACTGGCGCCCAGGCTGCAGGCTGTATATGCGGAGGCGAAAGAGCTGGGGCGACTGCCTGATTCTATGACGGAGGCGCTGGTTGTGCCCCTGCTGAAACCGGGCAGGGATGCGTTAGATGTCGCTTCTTTTCGTCCGTTGTCTATGTTGACTGTGGATTATAAGATTCTGAGCCGTATCCTGGCCACCCGTCTCTTGCCATTGATGACCTCTTTGGTACATAGGGATCAAGCGGGATTCATCCCCTCCAGGAGTACCTCGATGAATATCCGTCGGCTGATCGGGGTCATTGATAGTGCTGCCTTGTCGGATCCGGGCCCGGTGGTGCTGGCGGTTGATATTGAAAAAGCGTTTGATAGTCTGGAATGGGATTTTTTAGATGGTGTGCTGCTGAAGTTCGGGGTCGGGGAAGGGTTCCGAGGCTGGACAAGAGTGCTCTATTCATCGGCCAAGGCACGGGTGCGGCTAGGGACACTGGTCTCCTCGGTTTATCCGGTATGTAGGGGCACGAGGCAGGGCTGCTCGCTATCCCCTTTGCTCTTTGCTCTGGCGATGGAACCCTTAGCTGCACAGGCAAGGCTGGGAGTTGTTTACGACGGGATTGCGCAGGGACTTGACTCGCATTATATATCATTGTACGCTGACGACCTATTGCTGTACCTCGCGGACGCTGGAGGGGCTCTGGAAGGCGCGGTGGATATGCTGGGCAGATTTGGGAGGCTGTCAGGCCTCAGGGTGAACTGGACTAAAACTTGTGTGTTTCCGCTGCGGAAGGCCACGCTCTGCCCACAGCTCACGAGGCCTGTGATGTGGGAACCGTCTTGTTTTCTGTACCTAGGGGTACGCATCTACCATGCCACAGCGGACCTCCTTGAGGGGAATGTGGGACGCTGCATTAGGGCGTTGAGAGGTAGTATGGACTTCTGGGCCTCCCTCCCGTTATCTGTATTGGGCCGAGTGGCGCTGTTGAAAATGGTAGCACTCCCGAGACTGCTCTACTATTTTAGAACGTTGCCGGTGTGGATCCCGCAGGGCATCTTTAGGGAGCTGAGGACGATGGTGACTGGTTTTCTCTGGGGCCACGGTCGCAGACGGGTAGCACTGACCACCCTGCTGAGACCCAAGTGTGAGGGAGGGATGGCCGTCCCCGACTACGAGTTATACTATTTGGCGGCGCAGCTCCAGGTCCTGACGCAGAATGTGGCCAGAGAATTCAGGGGGCCCGAGGTTGGCCGGGGGGTCGGCGTTCAGAGGCAGGTCTTGTCGGCTATCGTGATGCAACAGAGACTGGCCAGTAGGGAAGTCACGATGGAGGAGTGGACCCTCAGATTGTGTTGGAACAGATATATGAAAAGGGCTGGGAAGCGCCGGCCGTACGCCCCGGAGATTCCGTTGGGTATGCTCACTGTCTTGCCGCACGGGGGTGATTGGTCCCGATTGTTGGAGTGGGAGGACCTGGGCTTGCAGATGGTAGGTGACCTGTATGTGGATGGGACGTTGGCCCCGTTCCAGACGTTGCAGGAGCAGTTCGGCCTGCCGAATGGTTCCTTCTTGCTGCATGCGGCGGTGGTCGCGGCTCTGCGGAAGCACTGGGGGGCGGATTGGCTGAACCGGAGGTGTCGGCGGTGTGCCAATATGTGGTGATGGCTGCGGGCACCGTCAAGGCGGTGACCTGCCTCCACAATAGGATGCTGAACGAGGGTCTAGCTCCGTTGGTCGAATTGAAGTCGCGTTGGGAGGCCAGCATCGGTAAGCCTCTTCCGGACTCTGTTTGGGGTCAGGTGCTACACAGGGCCTGGAAAGAGACAAGGAATGCGAGATTCCAACAGGTGCATTATTTTGTGCTCCATAGGGCGTATTTGACCCCGGAGAGGTTACGTCGACACTTCCAGGTGCCTGACGCCATGTGCCCGAGATGTTTGGAGCCCGGGGCAGATTTTGACCACATGCTGTGGGGTTGCCCGAGGTTAGGAGACTACTGGGCCGAGGTGGGGGACCTCTTGAATGCTGTCACGGATCGGGAGGTGGACTTTGACATGGCCGCGTGCCTGCTTCTTTGGTTCCCGCATACCAAAAAGACCAAGGTGACGAGTAAATTCATTGGGCTGGGTCTGATACTGGCGCAGCGAGAACTCACTTGGCATTGGAAGTCTAAAGAGGGGCCGTCTGTACGGAGGTGGAGGAACGAGTTGGTGAAGTGGTCGGGCTGTGAGAGTGTGTCACGGATGCGCCAGGCGACTAGAACGGGTAATGAGAGGAGCTTGGATCTGGCACGGTCATGGGAGATGGTGGTGCAGGCATTGAGGGACCACTTAACTGACGGCGACGAGACTGATCTGTTATGAACAAGGATTCCATGTGACCGCTTGTTCGTTACAACTTCCTGATAGTTGTCACCCTAGAGCAGGAGGGGCTTGGAGATACCCGCGTTAGCAGCAGTTGGGGGGGGGGGGTTTAGAGTAGGAGTTGTGGGGTGGGGTGGGTTGCCAGCGACTTCCCGGAACCGGATGGCCCAGGAACATAGTCGTGTTGATTTTGTGATATGACATTGAAGTGACCTGGGATTGGGTGGGGAGGAGGTGGTTGGTTGTTTTGGGATAAACGCAGAAACGAAGTGCTGCACTTGACCCGTGTCCTGCATTGGGCATGCACCGAGGTGCCTCCAGCGAACTGCTTCATTGACGCGCCGCCCAGCCTCCGGGATGTGGGCTAATCGGCTGTGTATTACGTTGCTATAATGCTGCATGATGGGACCCTCTGGTACTTGGGTTGGTTTGTTGGTTGTGTTTCTTCCTGATTCTGCAATAAAAATATATTTGAAAAAAAAAATAGTAATGATTGGCGCACTAGTTTATAAAAGAGCATTTTTCATCCATAGATCTCTCTTAAAAGGTGTATCCATGTGTAGCCACAATCATGGAGAAGAGAGGAGCAGCCATTCATCGATCTTAAACACGCATATTAGATGCGTGTCCCATCCAGTAAAAAACAAAGATATTCCGTGTATGAGCCATCCCAAGATAACAGCAAAAGGATTCCAAAGCTGTTGCTATGAAACTGTGAAGTGCAAAGGCTCCACGGAGAACGATGCTGAAACGGGATTCATGGCGATGAAAAATACTGGGAATGCCGCCACCAACCTGTCCGTCGATGACTCGGTCTATCATCTGAGCCGAGGGGAAGGTGGCGATCGTATCAGCCTAGTCCGTAGAAATAGACCACCTGCGGACCAGAAAGGGACTGCGTTATGAAGCTTAGCCGGATATACTCGATGGTAATTGGTTCCGTGTAAGAACCTGGAGACCGGAAATAGTCGAAGGCAGCGATCGTATCGGCCTCGTCTGTTAAGAATGAAACACTTGCGGACCAGAATGGGACCGCGTTGTGGAGCTTAGCCAGATTTGATTGGTTCATTGTAGGAACCGGAAACGGAAGGAGAATTTCGGCCACCGGACTATTGGAATACGTAATTATGACCGTATGCGCCCATAAACATGCAATTTAGGCCGAAAAGACCTTGGACGGCGATCGGTCCTTAATAGAATCTGACCCCTGAGGATGCAAGTGTAAAACCGTACACCAAAAGGTGAAACATAACTATCCCCGCTGTAAGGCAATTGGTTCATTATAAAAATCGGAAGGTGGAACATCCGATTTTCCGCGTTGTAAAAAAGTATGGTCAAATATCCTTACAATCATACGAGTCAGGGAAGAAGAATGTGTGGCCCGGAACCTCATCATCAAAGAGCTGATTGGTTTATTTCATATCTCAGACAGACGAAGAGAAAGTCGTCCAAAGACTTAAAGAGGACGAAATACAAGCTCTCAAGAGTAATATAAACAAGCAGGTATGCTCCGATTGATCAGAAGGTGCAGAACGTGAGGAGTTTATCTTACGAGGGAAGATATGGTACTCTAATAGGGGGCTAAATTACACCACCGATTTGAAGCACCGCCACAGCCACTATTGAAATGTCGATCTCCCTAAAACCGAGGACATGTGTTAAATGTGAACATACTTGAACTAGATGCTAAGTTCATAAAAAGTTACGTTACATCTGTACTCATGAACGGTGGGTGTCCAGGCAGATATATAAAAACACAGTAGAGAGTCGATTAGATACCAACTGTAGGGTGTGTATTAGTGTTCATAGATCTACACATTGGTGTCCAACAGATGACTGGTTCATGTAGATGAGTGGTATCAGAGATGAATCCATGGTATATCATCGTTCAGCCCCGCAGTGTCGCACTTCAACTTGAAAATCCATTTCTGTTCTTTGACGAACAGGTAATGAGAGATATCTCTGACATGTAAAGGGATGAGCGGCTGTTCAAGCACTATCCATTCCATATCATCAGCAGAGTGTTTCATCGTAAGGAAGTGATTGGTCATGCGAGTGGCCTGCTTGTTTCGCCTGATAGTGCTTTTATGTTCTTGTCAGACACCAGCGGTACATCACAATGGAGAGGAAGAGGCCGGTATAATCGCCCCAATCGCAGGCGTACCGGGCAAGGCAACATGTACCAACAGGGCCCTTGGTGGCCACCAGCACCATGGGGATATGGATAAGTTACTTACCTGTAATCCTAGTTCTCTTCCAGGGGTATCCTCATCAAAGTCATAAGCACTGAATATTCCCGCACATGGGCGGGAATATTCAGTGCTTATGACTATTGATGAGGATCCCCTGGAAGAGAACCACAATTCCCACCGCCCATGTCCCATTATCATCTGCAGCCCCAATTTTATGACAGCCAGGCTTTTTTAGGGCAAGGCCGTGGCTGGAACAGGGGCAGATGGAGGGGTCAACCCCAAGTGCAATGGGCAGACGAACAAGATCTTCCAAACACTCGCAACAAGCGAGGCCAATAACAATCACCCCAGGAAGCAACGAAGACCGTGTAGTCAATTTAAGCTCAAGCTGGTTACATCTGTTATGTCGTGTGTGTTTTCTTCTTTTCTCATGAGAGTTCTTGTCAGAATGATATGAGACTACCACATAGTAATAATTTACCGGTAGGTCTACATCATTATCAATTGGTTTTCTTTGTTCACTGTTGCAGTAGTGTATATTATAGGTCCTGACGAAAGCCTTGTGAGGCTGAAACATGTTGACCAACTATTATCTATAATTGATAGTAATGTTTTTTTCACACTATCTTCACTCTGCTTCTAATCATGCCGTTATGTTGATCACTCCCAATAAAGTTGTCTTTTGGCATCATAACAGGCATTTTTAACAATATCACATTCATCTTTCACATTTACACCTATTTGAGCACTGCAACTCTTTCCCTTCAACCTACCAATTTTACCTGCTGGCTGTCCATCTCACTGGTGGATCCAATACTAGCACTCTTCGAAAGAGATCTGAAGAGGTGTCTAGTGGATACCAGTTTCCAACTATAACCCAGATGACGAGTTTCCGCCAGCAGGGGGGCTGATGGGTATTCTTATTCCATCTCACTCTCTCTCTTTGCTGCTTTTCTCTCCTCAGAACAATTACTTCCTTACACTACAATTGAGTGTTTAGTAATTTTCATAAAGTCAGGCGTAGTCCTTTTATAGACCCTTAGCATTCTCTGTGTGTTGTTACTTGTTAATTTGGGGGACAGGAGGCAAGTTGGTCTCTAAAAATCTTTTCCCCTTAGACCCCCCTCATATTGTGTTTCTCCATGGTCTGATATTACCCTTGGTTCAATCATTGTTAGAACCACTTTCTAAATACAGGGACCAGAGATTAACATATAATCAATGTATGTGTCTGGGTTATGGGGAAAGAGTAAAAGGTATAGTCCCTTTCGTCTGGATTTTGTATTCTCCATTCATCTATCAGGTTGAAGTTACCACAAAGATTTTTAAGGGCTTTGTGTAATTTGTTCAGGTGGATTTGGCATTGTGAGTTTCTGTCTAAGTAGGGTCTAATAGTAAGTTATAGTCCCCTGCTAGAATGCGTGCGGGGGAGTCCGGTATCATTCCTAGTTGTGTTGAGAGATCACACCAGAATAACATGTCATCTTTTGTAGGTGCATAAATATTAACGAAAAAATATATGTTTTTATGATATGTTTGACTCCATGATACTATACAATTGCAATGTCTTCCCAAATTGTTAGCTTTATAACCACTAGCATTAGCTAAGATTGTTTAAACCTGTGATTTATCCATCACTGTTGTCAGGGACCTGTTTGTTTTGCATAAATATTAACCGCATAGAATCCAGTGTTGTTTTTGGAGAGTTTAGATATAATCCATCTCCCATTGTTGACAGTGATAGACTGGATATCATGTTTATTTTTGATTTTGCACTAATCAGTCAAGACACCATTCTTTGTACCCACAGCTGCAGAGCAGGCAACATTAGAGAATTGTCTTTTTTCTAAGAGATATCACATCACCTTTGTGGAGTCAACCTTTGTTGCTCGAAGAAGAATAAAATCTCCTTTAAGCCTGTATATATAATTAGTAATTTAATTTTTCTTAATGGGATGGTAAATCCCTTTCACATTCAGTGACATTAACTTAATATTATGCATGGAGTCTGTCATTCGACTATCTATAGGTGTGTGTGGTTCCTATCTGGGAGGTTTATGAGTTGCGTGACCCTTTATAAATAGGGAAATCAAGGTCCTCTGGGGAGGCAGTAAGAGCTGTGTTGTGATCATGATGGTGTCTGCTGCCGAAATTATAGTAGAGTTTGTCGGAACTCCACTCAGGGGATGCAATAGCTCCCAGTGCGCATTGTGTGTAAATTGGTTGGTTTGGTTCTTACAAGTGCGGTATTCCAGCTTCCACTCAGTAATGACAAATACAAAGCATAAATGAAGAATAAAAAGTAGAGCATATATAAGCACAATCAAGTAAAGTATCACAAACCAAAAGCCCCTCCCTTTCAATAACCCCCTCCCACTTTAGATACTCACAGGACATAGCGATAAGAGGTAGACTCTGCTCCTCCAGGGAAACAAGAATACAACGTCAACAGTGTACATTACAGATTTTGCTTTCAGTGAGGAAATCTCTCATTCGGATTGTTATACACAAATTTGGTAGTAAAGTTAAAGAGGTTTTTCTAGCTAAAGTGTATAAATTCTAAATTGATATTCAGCTAAATTCAACAAAACCTAATAAAATATTCAGACAATATATACTCCTCAATCTATAGCTTGTTCGGTGCAGCTGCTAGATGTAATTTTGGGCTGTTTATAGTTCATACGTCTTTATTCGAAATATTTCATCATAAAAGACATCATACATAAAAAATTTACATAAAACACAATAGTCTAAACATATTAAAAGACGAAATACCGCAGATAAAACCATTAAAACTAGATTGATACAACCATACAGTGAAGCAATTGATTTCGACACACAGGTAATCACTATGTAAGGGGTTGGACATATTATACAACCACGTGAGGCATAAAACATTATTAAATTCACAGTTAAAGACGTACAACTGTATTAAAAATAAGACTAACAGTTGATCAACTCGCATGTGGGTGCCTAGCTCTGATTATCCAGGCCCAGTTGTTTATACAATCTTACATGGTAGCAGTACCAAGCCAAGAGTGAAGCCACGGTTACATGATGAAGCTTCTTGTCTCATAATAGGTGTATATTCCAACAACATTTTTTGATGCCTTGCATTTTGACAGCTGCTCACTAAAGCAAACCAATGTTTTTGTCACATTATATTACTTCTGTAGGAAGGTGGAATCTGACTACATGGTTGCCCCCACTTTTTTCGTGGTGTTTTGATGGTTTTTGACTTAGTTTGGCTGGGAACCTGCTATTCAGGTCCCCAGTCTTTCTGCTTTCTCTTCCAAAATGATTCCATGTACTTTAGGTACACTCCAGTTTGGTTACTGGGGTACCCTTGTGAGTCCCTAGTATATGGTACCTTAGGGACTAAGGGCATAGGTACCCCAGAGGCCTACCAGGGGCATTTATTATGCCACCCCTGGGAAGCCTTCCAAAATGACACCACAGGACTGCTACTGCATGCACCCCTTACTAAGATATAGGTTACCTATATCTACCTTTAATCACATACACATAAACCTATTAGTCACTCCTATGGCAGGCCTTATCAATCCTGAAGGTAGAGTGCTTGGTTTTGTGTGAGAGGGTGCCCATGCATGAGCAGGACCCCTCAGCAGCTTTCGGAGGCTGTTCTGTGATGCAGCCAGACCATATACTCTTAAGTGCATTATAACCTCGCGGTAAATGCTAACTTTGGAATATCTGCATGGAAACATGTTGTGTTTGCTGTCAAACACTTTGGAATCCTACGCCCCCCCTCTAGTCCTGGCGGTGGGGGTAGAATTCCACCCTTCTAGAGGGAGAGACATGTACACACTGGTCTGCCCGGTAATAGTTTAAAACGAGCCCTAGCATCACAAAATGGATGCTGCAGCCACAGACTTGTGTCTGACCTCCTGCTGCTGGACACAACTCCACAGGGGAGGCCTGGACAATAGGTTTCCTGTCACAGAAAGGTGTAACCACCTCCCAGACAGGCTTTAGTGCATTGGGGCTGGGTGGGTGCACTCAGAGTGCCTTGATGTCTGCACTGGGGCACATTTGGTGTCCCTGTGCATAGTCCAGTTCAAACCGGTTGCAGGGACACTCAGCCCCTGCTCTGGCGCGAAACTGGACAAAGGAAATGGGTGTAGCCACCCCTCTTTCCAGACACTCCCATAGGTGGGTCCCCAGAGTATGTCCAACCCATTTCTTTAGTATAAGTAAGGGACCCCTGGCAACAGGACTTTAGATTACACCTGGCGGAAACTCTGAAACTGGATCCTGGAACTTCGATGCTCTACTAAAGACTAGAGGATGGAAGAATCTCCCTTGGGGTCAAGGAGTGACTCCCCTGCTGAAGCAGGCCCCAACGAAGCAATTGCCGGTCTGCCTCTCCGAAGCTCCCGCCGGACTCCGTAGTATTTGCAGCCCAGGAAGAGGATTTCTAGACTTCCCGTACGCTGACCCAAGTCCCCAGCAAAGCCGAGACCCGCAGCCCTCACGAGTGACGTGGAACCGGAACCCCTGGACGCCGAGCACATTTGCGAGTGCATTGACTTCCCAAGCTTTTCTGAAATTGTGCTTTGGGTTACTTGTAGCCCAAGCCCCGAGCAACATCTGCACCGAGGATTGTGGGCCTACACTCCATGAGTGTTCTGTGAGCCCTCTTCTTGCATTTCTGCTAAAGTCTCCTTCGCGATCCCTGGTCCGTTGACTGGTGGGTCCCCACGAAGGCCATTCTGATTTTCCTTGGGCTCCCCTGGCTGCTCCCGACGTGCCCTGACTCCCTACCAAGTGGTGAGTCCCTCAGACCTTGCTGGTCTGCACCGAAGCCTATCTCTGCTTTCTGCGTGGGTTGCTGTTGCCAAGGCTTGTTGGGTCCAATCTGGAAACCGACACTGCAGCACTCAACATTCTTCGTGGGAGAGCTTGATTCCAGATCCTGGTCGTCGTCGACGCCTCCTGGTCCTCGTGGCTGAAGAGTCAAGCTTCACCTTCACCTGAAATCACCCGACATCGGTGGGCATCCGCCTATCGTGCTCCTGGTCACTGGCTAGTGACCCAGACTCTGTCCCCTCTGCTTTCAGGTTCTTCTCATCTTCGATCCAGGCTTGGATCGCACTGGACACTTTCCTCTACGACGGAAGCAGCAATTTGCAGTAGATCGCCATTGAAAATGACGACGAAACCCGACACCAAAAGACACCTATGCACCGGGCTCCCCTGGGAGAGGTAACTCTAGTACTCCGGTGTTCCCGTGGGTGTTGGCCCTAGAACCCCTTAAGTCTAAAGGGGTTTGCTCAAAGTCCTCCTCTAAGTGTCCTTTATCTTTAAAATTCCAACCGCGACTTTCCCCATAAAAGTTAATGGTGATTTGCGGCTGTGTTCACGCACTGCACACGTCCCCCGTGGGTCCCTTGTGTCACTACATTGGGTGGTTCCTGGTGGCCCCAGCGGTTCTAAATGCTCTAGGCCTTGTGTCTATACAATAAATCCAAAAGGCACAAAGCAGCAGACACAGGTCAAGCACAATGGTTCCATATGTTTACAATATTAGATGGTGCAACCACTTCCAACATCCGCTGCTCAGAGATGTATGAAGTACAACAATAGAATAACCAAAAGAGGAAGGTGCACTCGAATGAAGTCAATCAGAAGAAAAATTATTTGATAAATTTCTTCTTCTTTATTTAGAATATATGTTCTCTGTAAGCAAAGGCACAGCCAACGCATTTTGTTCCCTTTTTTTGCCGTGGGAACTTCGTCAGGGCATGAAATAAGTTAGTTTGCAAAACGCAGACAGTCAAGATTGCCAGTGGAAGATGATGATCTGAATGAGAACATCCTTGGCTTAAGTGAAATGCTAGTATCTCCTTGTCCTTGCAAAGTCAGGCGCTCCACGGTAATGTAAGGTAGCTACTAGTCCAAGCACAAAGAATCCACAAGTGAATAGCAATCTCTGATAGCGTCCTAAGCAACTTCTTAATATCCAATGAAAACTCGTATAAGCCAGGCGACAATATAAGTAACAGTGTGAGACTTATTCATCACAGTGTCGAGAAATTAGTTAGAGGAGGTCCAAATATGACCAGGGTGGACAACGGCCAGCAGTACAGCACCTGTGATAGGGCGCCGACAGCAAAAATCACCGCTCCACTTTGCGGTACAGGTGCTTTAAAATTTCTTTCAGGTTATACACCTCTACACTTTCATCTACACTAATTAGGCCCCTCACCCCATGGCACCAAACAGCATTTGGAATAAAAGATCTCCGCCAAAGAGCCCCTCATAGGGATCCCGTCAGGTATTGCAGCGCCGACCTGACGAGGAGCTGCCCATATGATGAAGCATGACACCTTGCCAGGTGTGTGAGGGCCCTATATCCCAAGATGAGGAATCCTCATCCTCCTACACTTCATGACCACATAAAACCAGTTTTCCCTTGTCTCGATATTAGGAACAGCATAGCTTTTGTATATTCATTATTGTTAGGTCATGCATGCTGGACCTGTCTAAAAAGCCCTCAGTCCCTCCTTTGTGATTAGTGTTTTCTTTTTGCTACGATTTCTCATTGTTGGCATTAAGTTTCAGTCATCATTCCGTTCAAATTTTATTTATCACTATCATTTCTTTTGCGTTTTGTATCACCATGTTTTACTGCGTTTGTTACAGAGCAACATTGGGCGTTGATCAGGCAAACGCCATTTTAGGCACTATGTAGTTCTGTTTTATTCAGGTTTGGCCCTGTACCTCTCGCTTTGTTCCCTCAGCCTCAGAGTCGCATAGGGTGTCCAACATGCTGTCCCAGTAAGTTTCTAACGTTGTATTCGAGTTGGCTAGTTGGAATTCCTTCATGAGCGCATCAGCAGCTCTAGTATCGCAGTGAATGCTGTAGTGAGTATTGTGGATGGCTCAGGGAGAATATGCCCGTTTGTGCCATGTTTCATGGAATGACATTGCGCCATAGGTGGATATCAATTTATGGCTTTTGAGACAGTTAAAAGTTAGATGGCGACTGTATTGGGAAGCGCTAGCTACCATATGCTGGTAATTATGTACCGGCAGGTTAGGTTATGGGGACGCCATTTTAGATGCGGCCTAACTCTGGCCTCGCTGTGGCAGTGGACGTATTACTACTTTTATGTGTTTCTCTTATGTGTCTCTTTCTTAATTTTGCCGCTCTTACTAGTTTCCTTTTACTTTGGCGCTCCAGCATTGTTTAGTTCTTGGTTTCATGTGTCCATTTCAAACTCCATAGCCCCGGAGCCACTCTGTTCACAGTGGGAGCAGCACAAGGGCCGGAGATAGCATCAGATGAAAGCGATCCTCAGTCATCAGCTTTTGGCAACCAACGGATATCATTGTGTTCGTCTTTTCGTTGTCTCCTCTGAATCGTTTTCCTTTGTCAAGAAGATCAATAGCAACATAGATTTATTTTGAATGAGAGTTTTCCTGGAGCAGAGCTGTAGGCTCACCCTGCCATCTATCTTGCTCTCTTAAGCCACGCCCCCTATGGTGTAGGTACTTGACCAAACATACACAAGTACCATAGTGTCCTCTTGTGATTGTCACTCATTACAGAACCTCACCGTTAGAGTCACCCCTCCGGTCTGGGGCCTATCCTGTTGTCAATCTCATTACACGTATCTGTGATACAGTGTTGAATAAAGTCCAATGAGGCCTCTGACTTAATGATTAAATCATTATTTCTATTATATCCCACTTTAGCTTGGCAGAGTAAAGCACTGCATGTTTCATGTCCAATAGGCCAGGGAAGAGAATGTCTGGCCTCCTGTACAGCTATAAAGAAATCCGTGTGGATAGATAGGTCACTTCTGTGTGTTGCAAAGTATCCTTTTCCCATTTGCAGAATATTGTTTCACTCTGTGTCAATAGTTTAATTTATTTTACTTATTTGTACAGTGCAACTGAAACTTAGAGGTTTCCTGGCAGTAGGAAGCTTAGCTAGATAGTTCTCAGGTTCCTGATAATCAGGGGAGGGAGTGCCACAACCTGGTAGATGAGTGAAGGATTGACCACCAAATGGTCTTGTGGAACTGAACATGAGGTGAAGGGGCATAGATGGCGAGATGGTGTGTAGAGGGTCAGCATGTCTTTCAGTTGGGATTTTTCACAGCCATGAAATATGTTGTGGCCAATACATAGTCTTAAACTGTATTTGTAGCTCGATTGGGAGCCAAGGTAGGGAGCGGCAAGCTACAGTAATATGATGAAATTTACGGAGCTTGCAAGAAGAGCAAACAGCTAGAATTTGAATGGGCTTTGGAAAAGAGCTGTTCTTGAAGGCCCATGAAAAGACTATTTCAGTAGTCTAATTGTGTTAGAGGGTAGATATTACCATGGAAAGTTTGTTCCCTCGTATGAACGGGTGGAATTTCCTTGAGAGTTTGAAGTATAAAAAGAATTGGGAAGTTACAGCATTAATATGTGTTGAAAGGGATGAGTCCAATTGGATTGTGACTCCTAGCACCTTGGCTTACTTCTGATTGGTAGATGGAAAGATCCTCAACTCTGAAGGCCAGAGTGTGATGCATCAGTGTTAAGGATTGTTCTCTAAAACCAAGACTTATTTGCCTTATGTTTTAGAAAGTTGGAATTCATTCACTGGCCACTATGTAGCCTTCAAACAGTCCCTCAGTTGCAGTACTAAGTTAGGGGCTAGTCGATCGAGTCTGATGATTATTTGAGTATCACCGGCATACGATAATACTATACCTACTATAGATCTGAGCTTCCTCCACAACGAAGAACTCTGAGAGGGCGTCCCATCCACACAGTTTAATCAGAAGCTTTTCATTGAAGAATTCCATTTGGCTAGTGTTTGCAGTTTCTGAGACCCCAAGAATATTGATATTATTTCATCAAGAGTGCCCTTGTAGGTCCTCATTTTTGGTGTGAATACCATCCAGTGTATTTTCATTTTGAGCATTTGCTCTTTAACGACTATAGGCCAGCTACACGAAGTATTCTTGCATGCGTAAACAGTTTTGCGACCCGTTTGCGCATGCAAACATACCTAAGGGCCATGTACAAACCCTAATTAGCAAGTTGGAATTTATTTGCGACTCGCTAATTAGGATTTGCGATTAGCTATTAGGAAGGGGCGTTTCAAGGAGGTCTCATCCTAATAGCGAGTCTGAGCCCTATGCATGACTGTTTTGCAACCTCAATTGCGGTTGCAAAACAGTCACAATTTACCACCTACTTCAAGTAGGTGGTAAAGCATTCGCAAACCCGAAGTGGTCCCAGGACACCCCCTACCCTTTGGGAATGCATGGGAAAACATTTTTTAAGAGCAGGCCAGTGGTCCCAGGGACCACTCCCTGCCCTTAAAAAATGAAAAGAAAACGTTTCGTAAAAAAAAAAAAAAAAAAAGCATCCCGTTTTCCTTTAAGGAAAATGGGCTGCATTTAAAAAAACCTGCTTTATTTAAAAGCAGTTCCAGACATGGAAGTCTGCTGAGCCCAGAAGGCCACCATCCCTGTGAGGGCCAGCCATTCCTAATGGGATCGCAAATTGCGAGTGGCTCATTAATATTCAGGAGCCTCGCTTTCTGGGACCCCATTGGCAATCGCTAACAGTGTCTCTGACACTGTTGTACATTTGCTTTTTACGACCCGCAAACCTTCACAATTTGCGACTCACAAATGCAAATGGTCGTACATCTCGCCCTCAGTCTTCCGCATCTGATAATCTTCTCTTTGCTATATACAGCTGTGTCACATGTTTCTCCGTCCACTCGTATTTTATTAACCTTTAAAGTGAACAAATCTTTCTTACCATCATTAGTTGCCAGATTTGATTGCATTTCTGTTATTAGCGGGCTCATTTCAGGATCACTACTCTCACTTGGTTCTGGGGCAGATTCAGTTCTGCTTGTGTTAGAGCTCTTTCCTCCAAACATAAGTTGTCTCTGCTTGGGTTGTTGTCCCAATATTTTCACGGGGATTTCAGCAGGAGTACTATTTGTAGACAATGTCCAAATTGTCACTTGCAAGTTTGTGGCTGACTGATGGTGATATGTGCATGCCTGGTAACCAACATGAAAGTCAGGTCTATGTCTAGCCAGCTTAGGTAGATACAAATCTCAGGAAGACATGCAAGGCATGTTCTACACCTCAGGGCTTCAGAAGTAGGCCTGTATGAGTCTACTGCACAATGATAATGTGTACTGTCCAGTACTAGGGAACTCGCTCCCTGCAAAAACAAAGGGTGAAGGTTAAAATGGCCACCAGACTCAAACGGCTCATGGAGTGTATTCACCTTTGAGACACCAGTTCCTACGTGAGTTGCATCTCACCTGTCAGTGGTTTTTCATCTCCACAAGACTAGTCTGCACTACAGGAGAGCCCACTGCCGCCCCAGGGTCCTGGAACACCACAGTTGTCAGAATCACCCAAGGATCCAGTGCCAGTGCAGCACTGCCTAAGCACTAGCGTGTTGACGTCAGCTTCAGAGGCAGAGGTGGGCTGTTTCTTTTCCAGGCACCTATACATCCACTACGAGACTGGTAGTCATCAATCCCCACCAGCCCAGCTCTGTGAGCTAACAGTCAACAGTGCAGCTGTGCAATACCCACAACCAGGTCACAGTTCATGCGCAAATACACACCTATATTTAGACTTCCACACAAAGCCCGCACCACAAGACGTAGACGTTATCATTAGAGACTCACTGACACATATTTAGTCAACTTGTCTCCTCTGAAAATGGCAGGATATTGTCATGTATGCTCACAGGCAGTGAGAGCTATCAGCTTTAGCCACCATCTTGTGTTATGGCTCTCTAGCATCTCTCTCCCACTCTCAGGTCCTTATATGTCTAGACTGACTTAAGGCCTGCTCAGACAACTTCCACTTCTATCTCTCCACAGCCATTCTGTCTGTGAACTACTGACAGATTGAAGATAATCTCCAAAAAGCACTCTGCCTATTTTGCTCCTTCATCTGACAAGTATAGATACTGGCAACACCAGTGAAATATTTTCACTGTACATGTTTAATTCCTTGCTGGCATACTCTCATCAATGCAATTTATTTTTCTATCTATCTAGCTGTGGATCCATGACCAAATCTATGTTCCTATGTACTATCACCTCAAACTTTGCCGTCAACGTATTACGCATATTCCACAGAAATGTCTCTTGTGCCTGAATAGAGATGTATTTCGACCCAATTATTAGTTCTTCCAGTACTAATGTATCTCTCATAGGTGAGCGAATCTTAGATCCTTTTCACTGTGTCCCCTTATTTAACCTTTGCATGATCTGCCATTCAAATTGGAACATTCTGTGTAATGTATTTTCTTAAGCTTGCCTTGAGTCAGTTAACTAATGAAGCAAGTTTGCAAGCATCTGAGAACTTCAATGTCTGATGTACACACCCTGTCATGGAGGAATGCAGTGTAATCAAAGTGCATAATAAAGTTCCTAATGTGCTGCAAAATGTGAATCGCCCTCACCCTGTGGTTGATACACCTGTTGATGAGCAAGACCATGACAAGTATTTCAGATGACCCTGAGCATCATAGTGGAATGCTATACTATCATATATGGAGAGCCATGCATATAGTATAGGCCATGGGGAATAGGATTTGTCAAACGAGAGGATCTTGCCTCAAAACAAGATTCCAGCACTCAATGGGCAATGAGCACTTACACTACCAACAAACAGTGCAATTCCTCTAGAAGCTGTCCAAATACATGGGCTAGCGTTCTCTAGCAATGCCCAATTTATTTGTGTGCAGTCATTTTCTATAGTAACTATGCAAAAAAACAGGCAGATTGCTAAGAACATCGAGTCCTTTAGAAGGACTCTGGCTGTTTACGAGATTCTTTATTCAAGTCCTAAAATGTGCTTACAGTGCCTCGCTCCTGCCGTGGTCAGTTTCTGGTCAATGAAATGAAAGAGGAACAAAAAGATGCAAGACAGATGTAGCTCCTCTCCTGTTGGTAAACACTCACAAGTGTGCTACTTCCATCATTCCCTTACTCTCTAAATCTTTTTGTGGTACAGAACTTGGATGCCATTTGTCTGGTCCATCTTTAAACGTATTCTATATTGAATTAAGTAAATACAATTTCAGGCTACACAGGAGTCTAAAACAGGCACTCTTTAAGTTTGGTTCATAGTAAGTGCCCATATCAGAACCACAGCACTTCTTCAAACAGAGGACCTACAGATATTAAGATGAGGTTGATTCAACCAGCCCTCCAGCCCAGGTACTTTAGATTGAAGCTGTTAAACTGCATCAGTGTAGCAACAGTTTCAATACAGGCACCCACGTCTAGCTGCAAGATATACACATTGAATGTTATATTCTACATACAAGCTACTGTGTATTAGGCAGGATTGGCAATCCAGTAACCTCCTGGTGTACAGCTACACTTTAATTTCAGATATTAAGTCTTTTCCTGGTGTAGTTGAAGGTCTGTGCAGAAGAGCAAATAACCAGGGAGTTGGTCCCGTGAAAAGTGATCTACGTAACTGAAAACCAAATCTAGGAATCTTATGGATAGAAGTCAGCAGAGAGGTGCACATTAAATATGCTCTGCCATCTGTAAGCTGCATTGATTGAAGGGAAGGACAAAGCTTCAAGTTGTCAATGGTGTCACAAGTCCCCTAGTGAAGGCGATAGTGCTTCCATGTAAAGATAGCCTTCTGGCATTCGAAATGTGTAGAATCGGTATTCCTAAAGAATGCTTCACAATGCTTAAATTGCTTGCAGAACATTTAGGGACCGACAGTAGGTAAAACAACGTTTCTAACAATACAGCAAAAAGAAAACAAACTGCTCCACGTACTCAGGAAGCTATTGAGAAGAAAGCAGGAAGAGTAAATCAAATCCATTTTGGTGCAGAAAAAAATAGTAGGAGTCTACTAACAGCTATGTTTGCATCAGGGACATGCTTGTTATTTAACATCCCTTTTGTCCTCTATGGTAGGTGGTCTTGTCACCACAAGCACGTCCAAAAAGGGAGTATTTAGACTTCAAACTGCCAGAATATAAAAATGTTTATCAGTTTTAGGGCTAATGTTTGAAACTATTCCTAGTTTTGCAAGTCATTATCCCATACAAGCCATCCAGTTTACCTTTTCACTTCAACCAGAAAAGTCCCGCATAAATATTTCTATACAATATGCTGCATAACTAAACGTCTAAGGTGCCTGGGGCGAATACATTATTGAACATGCAATGATTCATGGCTCAATCTCTGCTTCAATTAGCTCAGATTTAGCCTTCGCAAAGTGCAATGTTAGTATTACCTTGTGCACCAAAAGTAATTTTCTCCTGAGGTAAAGAGCTCCTGCCAACTCCAGTGGAACAGGCAAAAACGGACTCTTCAGTGTGCAGAAATGCAGCCTGGCTGGAGAACTCTGGGATGACAAGCTGGCAAAACAGCAATTCCTCTGACTGAAAGAAATAGATGAGTTAAATACACAACAAAATGTATGTCAATCAGTGCTTGTATTGAAGTTACATCTATAGCAGCTGCAAAACGCACAGAGTTTCAACAAATCAATACATGGGCACTAATTTAATCAACATTCTTCTAACAGCTTTATACACTGAAGACTAAAATATCACATATGTTTTAAAGTGTTAAATCCGAAACTGCAGTTTGGATCAACCACTCTGATTCTGCACTAATAAGCTTAGTTCTTGAATGACTTGAGTCTAGACTGTTAACAGGTTTTTCAAGTGTTATTATTTTATTTTACGAGTTTTATGTAGCGCTAGCTGGACCCGAGGGGATCAGAGTGCTTTACAACAAGTAAATTATGTGCAAATAGGCAGTAAGGGTATGGCCAAACATGAGGCTCAAACCAAGTAAAGGACGGACAGAGGCGCAGTCATGCGGACGGGCATGGAGGAAGAAGTTCAAACAAGACGTGCCCCCCCAAAGTTGCTTTGTTCACACAGGACAAATGTCCAGAAAGATTTTCATGGTCCGAGTTTCATGTCACTGGTCAAAATGTAAAGTTAGAAAGAGTGCAGGCTGGGGGGTGTCTTTGGCTTCTATCGGTTCGTTCGAGAGCGGTCAAGAAAGAGGATTTTGAGCAGTTTTTTGAATTTGGGAAATGAGGGGATCGTTCTGATGTGGGGAGGATGGAGTTCCAGATTTTGGGGGCATTTCCGGCAAACACTTTTGTAGCGGTTTTCTGCTTACGAGATTTCAGCGGGATGTGTTGGAGCTCCTGAGGTTTCTGGACTAGCCGGCCTTTTTGAGTTTGGCAGCCAGGTATTCCGGTTTGCCTGTGTGCAGGGCTTTGTGGGCAAGGCAGGCTGTTCTGAAGCTGGCTCTCAATTCAATTGGGAGCCATTTGAGTTCTTTGAGTGCAGGGGAGATGTGATCCAATTTCTTAGTACCAGTGACCATTCTAGCTGCTGCATTCAAGGTTGTTTTCAGGGGGGCGAGGTGAGATTTTGATGTCCCGGTCAGGGCTGCAATCCCGTAATCGATTCTAGAGAGCACTAGTGCTTGGGTGGCTTGTTGAAGGTCTCTGGGTGGGAAGAAGGGTTTTATTTTATACAGTAATTTCAGATTGAGGAAGGCACTTGCGGTGTGTTTTTTCATGTTCAGTTTCTGGTCTACGGTGATACCTAGAGATTTTACCGAATCCGCCAGGATGAGGTTGCTATTGAGGGCATCGATAGCTTTTAGCCATTCCGCGATTAGAGGGTTTTCGTCTTTGTTGGAGATGAGGAGTATTTCAGTTTTCTCTTGATTGAGTTTTAGGTGATTGTTTGAGAGCTAGTCTTGTAGCTCCCTGAGAGTGGCGTTGAGTCTCTGGATGTCAGCAATGGAGGAGGTTTCCAGATAGAGTTGTGTGTCGTCCGCATATAGGTGGAAGGGGATGTTGGATTACCTGAGTAGATTGGTAAGGGGTTCGATGTAGATGTTGAAAAGCTGAGGGGAGAGCACTGATCCTTGTGGAATACACCTATTGACGGGGTGGAGGTCGGACTCGAATTTTTTGATTTTTATTCTTTGTGAGCGGTTGTGGAGAAAGGAAGAGAATCAGTGGAGGACTGTCTTTTCAAGACCTGCCCTTTCTTGAAGAGTATTGATGAGCAGTTTGTGATCGACTGTATCGCATGCAGCCGATAGGTCTAGGAGGATGAGAAGGCAGCATTGGTCCGAGTCCAGTGATTTGTGAAGATCGTCTATGACATTAAGGATTGCGGTTTCAGTGCTGCAGCCCTTTCTGAAGCCAGATTGGTAGGGGTCTAGGAGATTGATGTTGTCCAGGTGTTGGGTTAGCTGAGGAAGTACACATCTTTCCAGGATTTTGGACAGAAAAGGTAAGTTTGATATCGGTCTAAAGTTGTTTAGATCTTCAGTGTCTAGACCAGGCTTTTTCAGCAGTGGCGTGACTTGGCCAATTTTGAGGCAATCCGGAACGACTCCTGAGCACAATGAGCTGTTAATGATCTTGCACCATAGCGGAGCTAGGACGAGCATCAGATCCTTGGTCACTTGGGGGGTAGTTGATCCAGGGTGTGGGATGAGGGTTTAGCATTCGAGATTAGGTTGATTATCTTTACTTCCTGAATGGGGGTGAAAGAGGACCATTGTTTTGGGGGGTTTAAAGAGGTGCAGTTGTTTGATTCAGACGTCTGGATCGCGGCGGAGGGGATGCAATTTGAGCCAAATGCGAGGTCGATATTAGCAATTTTGTCATTGAAAAAGATGGCGAAGTTTTCACAACAATCAACGGATGCCGGGGTTGAGGATGTCACTGGCTTAGAGGTTTGATTCCTGATGATATTGAAGAGTTCTTTGGGTCGTTTTTTTGCGGTGTCTAGTGCGGAGCAGAAGAAAGATGTCTTTTTGTTCTTAATGTGCTTTTTGTAGTTCCTGCGGGCTGCTTGGAGTTGAACGCGATGAAGGGCGGTGGGATTGTTCCTCCAGATTCTTTCTGAGGCTCTTAGAAGTCTTCTTTCTTCATTGATGTCAGTGGAGAACCATGATCTGGATGGAATGCTCCTGGATTTTTTTTTAGTTTCATAGGCACAAGGCTGTCTAGGGTGAGTGTCATATTGGAGTGGTAAAGAGAGGTAAGTTCAAAAGTTGAGAGGTGATCAGTGCTGTTGGGGAGGAGCGAGCTAATTTTTTCTTCTAGTGTCGCTCGTGGGATCTGAGCAGTGTTTCTAACCCATTTGGGAGGGGCCTGCGTGAGGAGTTGAGTTAGGACCATTTGGTTAATGCAAAAAAGGATAAGGTGATGGTCGGACCAGTCTATGGGAAGGATATGGTCAATGGGGATTGCGTTGCTTTCGGCAATGATTGCGTCAAGCTCCTCTGTGGTGAGTTTCTTCTTCGCAATGTTGGGTCAAATTGTTTTCTAGTAGGAGGTTGTTTAGGGATTGAATGAGCGGGTTTTTAGATTCATTCCATCTTAGATTGAGGTAACCTAGAATTATATTGTTTGAGTTACCGAGAGCACAGCGTGAAATTAAGTCAGAAAGGTGTTCCCCGAATTCACACGAATTGCCAGGGGGTGGTAGAGGAGATGGCAGATTGCTGGCCTGTTATCACATGTCTTGATATTGACTGAGAGACACACAAAGGTGCTGTATAGGCAGGATGTAATTTCCGTGATGGAAATGGTGCTCTTGTGAATGATAGCTATATCCCCTCTCCTTTGCTCTTGTCGATCTTGGTTGATCATAGTGAATCCCGGAGGCACCAGCATGTCCATGTTGGGGTAAGAGATTGTTGAGCCAGGTCTCCGTGATGAATGCAATGTCTATATCGTGGGAGAGGATGGCTTCTGCTAGTTCGGTTGCGTGTTTAAAGGCCGATCTGCAGTTTAGGAGCATACATTTTATGGGGGACCCTTTTATGTTCGGATTCTTATTCGACGGGGCTCTGGGAAGAGAGGTTAGGTGGGCTGGAGGTCTAGGTATTTTCGGTGGAAGGTGAGCTCTTCTGACTCCCGTAATTACTTGGATCGACGATTTGGGGGAGGAAGTGGGTGGAGAGTCATAGGTTGAGGCTAGATATGTCGCTTCCCGCAAGGAAAGTGCGTTTTTTGCTCTACTGGGTCTATCAGAGCGATTTTCAGTAGTCAATCTGTTGGTCGAAGGCCAGGGCCTGGGCGGGGCAGGGGCCCCATTTGAGGGCGATGCCTTGGCACGCTCGGGATAGGTAAGAGTAGGGGAGTTATGGGCGGCTGGGTGGGATAAGGTTTCGCTCAGGCCATTAATTTAACTGAGCATCCTCTCCCTTTGAACACAATTATTAATTTCTCAGCACATTGTCCACCAGATGCTTTCGCAAGCACCACAACGTCGAGCCCCAGATAAACCAATCATGTCTTACTAAAAACCAGCCTGATGAAAAAACAGCTTGAAGAAAGAAGACAAGAAAGACGACAAAGGAGCATTTTTGGCATCTTATTAGTCATGGCACTAATTCATAGGAGAAGAGGCAGGAAGGAAAGTAATCTGCAGGAATAGTATGTATCCACCAGAAATATTTTTACAAATGGTAAATACATATTATTTCTGATTGATACGTGTTCCTGCAAATTTCTCACCTTATGAAAGAGTCACAAAACAATAGCTCCCTGGAACCCTGGAAGATGGAATCGAGTAGTGCTAGTTAACCAAGGAAATGCCACACAGCTCAAGCTAATTATTAGTTGCTGCATTCAGAGAAGCGAGTTAGTAATGCTTCACAAAAGTAAACCAGTTTGACCATGTAGAAGCCCAGCAGATGTCGGCAACCTTGACACCTGTAAAGACGGCTGTGTAGACAGCCACAACCCTAGCAGAATAGACACAGATGCCTTTCGGCAGATCCTTTTTGGCTAGGGCATAGCAGCTTTCCATACAGAGGATGGCCCAATCGAAAATGGTGCATTTGGTCCTGCTATGCCTTTTTGTATTTCTACCTTAGCCCTAAAAGAACTCATCACCCACTCTGTCCTGCGACTGTCTTATGGCCATGCACATTTGGATTCTAACCTATGTAGCCATACCTCCTACTTGGCAGGATGAGGATTTAAGAACGATGACAGAGTAATATGCTGACCCATGTGCAATGCAGATACCACCTTGGGTAGGAATGAAGTGTAGGACCAACTTTGATAGTGGGTAGACAACTGTGAAATTTGGACAAATCAAGAAGGCCTGAAGTTCTCCGATCCTAAGAGCTGAAGATATTGCCTCCAACAAAACTATCTTCAATGTAAGAAGTTGAGATAAGCAACTGTGCATCTGTTCGAATGGGCATTGCACCAAGAAAGCCAGTACAAATGTTAAATCCTACAGAGGAACAATACATAGAGGGAGAAAATAAGTAAAGTAAAACCTTTCGAAAACGCACCACTAGTGGCGATATAAAACGGGAAGGCTGATCAGGGAAATTTATTAAGGTAGACAGGGAAGTCAAGTAAGTTTTAACTGTTACCACCCCCAGACCCAGCTATGCAAAGGACACTGCAAACCACAATAAGTCAGTAAGGTGAGATTTAAAGTGGTTGGAGTCTTCCGCCTTAACACTGAATGAACATGTTCCAGTAGTGTGCATAGACAGATTTGGAAGCAGGCTTCCTGTCTCTCAAGATGACATCTAGAACGTCTTCAAGAAGTCAAAAGGACTGTAGCCGTCAACGATCAATCTTTACACGTTTAGCCTAAGCGACTGGAGATTGGGGTCTACGACCTGACTATTCTGCTGCTGCACTGCAGGCCCTACAGCAACAGAGGCAGGTATTCCATTCAGTAATTACGGCCTGCTGCTCTGTGTGGATCTTTGTTTGAGGGCGGTAATCATGCCTTGTGGATTCCTCCCTCTGATTTCCTGCTCTGTTGCTGCCATAGAGTAAAGTCATCCGCAGAAGAAACAAGGTGAGAAGAAAAATCCACTGTTGCTGTGCATGTGTGAGTGTGTTTGTTTTCATAAATGTATTTCAGACTCATTGAGTTAATGGGATTGACTGAGGGTGTGAGTGATATTGATTGTGCATGTGTGAGTTTGTGTCAGTGAGCGAAAGTGTGTGAGTCCATCATCTGTTCTTTTTGCATTTGTCACCCTAAGTGAGAAGGGTATGCTCAGACAATGGCCCCATGCTCGCTATGCCACCAGGTGAGGTGACTTCAGGATCTATGTCCCCCACCACCCTTGAGACCCGGCTGATCTACGGTTGCTCGTGCTGCCTTACCTTCGGGGGGCAAGCAGGCCGGAGAGGAATACAAATGAGCCAGGGTGCCCATTCTTACCACAGGACTGACTGTTGTCACAACTGGATATAACCTGCAGTTTCTTCAGGTGCAGAGGCATTAAGACTGTGTATGCCCCCTCCCATCCATCCAACAGTTTCCACTGAAGCTGCACTTAACACAAGGGGGAACATGGGGAAAGACAAGGGCACCACACATCCTGCTCAAACCAAGATCAACAGGTTTACTACAGGACCCAGGAGCAGAAGCGCCCAGCAGGGTAGTGGTCCACACTACATGCAATCCCTGCTTTTTCTGAGGTTTCCGCCATCCTCCAAGTCATCCAAGAATCCAGAGAAACACTGGAGTAGAGAATTTGGGGAGGTGAAGGCGGATGTCTCCCTACTACGTCAAGACCTCTGCAATATTGCGGGTATGGTTGTCGGCATTAGGATGATGAAGTAGCAGAGCTTCGACTATCTATGACACCTGACGTGTGCAGCCTCCAACTTAGAGGAACGAGCTTAAGATGCTGAAAACAGGTTGCAACTGAATAACCTTCACTTTAACTTGTTCCCAGAGGAGGCTGAATCCATGGACCCTGCTACCTTTTTGAAGAACTGGTTGACATCCTGGATGACGTCGGACACGTTGTTGCACTCGTTCAAAATTGAGAGAGCACATAGGTTTCTGACCAAACTCCCTCCACTCAGTGCACACACTTTGATTGTCCGTATCTGCAACCATTGGGATAGAGACACTGTTTTACAGGAGGCCTGCAAGGCGGGTACTTGTTCTATCAGGCCTCCTGCATTAAATCTTCCTCAACTACACACAAGAGACCCAAGAAAGATGCAAATCCTTCGAGGAAGTAAAGCAAAAGACAGAAAAGACTGGCTCCAGGAGGAATGTTGCTGTATTCTGGACATGAGGAAGAAAACGGAACGGCCCACACACTCAGGGAGTAGCACTGATGTGAAGGCCAGCAGCCATGAGAGCTCCAATTTGATGGGAAGACCACGGTCCCAGAATCCTCACAGTGACCTTCCACACAAACAAAAAGAGGATCAACATGAATATTATCCAGTGCTATGAGGAGAAAAAAGAACTATTTTACAACAGACTCCAATCCATTCTGGAGAAATGCTTTGAGAGAGACATCACCATACTGATGGAGGACCTCAATGCAAAGATTGGAAGCAACAACACTGGCTACGGAGCAGTCATGGGCAACCATGGACTTGGCACTAGAACGAGAATGGTGAAAGGCTCACAGATCTCTGTGCCCAGAACTGTCTGGTAACAGGCGGTAGTGTATTACCGCACTAAAGAATATACAAGGTAACGTGGGTGTCACCAAACCATTCAATAGAGAATCAGATCGACCATGTCTGCATTGCCAAGAAGTTCCACAGGTCCCTGCAGGGCTTGAGTGATGAGGAGCGGACTTGGCATCAGATCATCACCTTGTTGTGGCCAGGCTAAAGCAAGAATGGCTGGAACCGATAAACCAACTCCAGCGATATAACACCACCCTTCTTTAGCATGCATAGAAACAGAGAAAATACTCAGTCACAAGTTTCAAATCCTGCAAGAACTAGAGGATGACAGAGACCCAGTAGAAAGTCAGTGGGAGAAGATCGAAGAAACTGCAATATCAAACTGCTAGGAGGTACTGGGTCCCAAGAAACACCAACACAAAGAACGCATCTCCACCAAGACGCGCCGCAAAATCCAAGAGAGACAGGAAAAGAAAGTTACAGCCAAAACCAGCTGAACAAGAGCAGAAAAAGCAAAAGCTGAAGGCAAATACACCAAAGCCAACAAGGAAGCAAAGAGAAGCTTAAGAGCAGACAGACGAAGATTCATCAGAAACCCAGGAAGTAGCAAGCTGTGGAAACTTGAAAGAACTCGACAAGCCAGTCTCCAAGAGATGTACAGCCAGCTTACAAGGACTTATCAATCGACTGCAGCAGACCAACTATGGAAGAAATACGGCAAGCCATAAAACATCAGAGAAATAAGAAGGCAGCATGACCTCACAACATTCCAGCAGCGACACTGAAACATCAGTAGACACACTATACCCCATGTTTGGAAGGATCTGGGAAGAGGAAAAGATGCCATCAGACTGGAAAGAGGGATATCTCATCACGGTCCCCAAGAAAGGTGACCTGAGTAACTACACAAACTACAGAGGGGTAACTCTTCTATCAACTCCAGAAAAAGTTTTCAACAGAGTTATTCCGAACAGAATGAAGGAACAAGTTGATGCTCAATTGCGAGACCAGCAAGCTGGATTCCGCAAAGGTAGATAGTGCACAGACCAGAATGCAATACTGCACATCATCATTGAGCAGTCGATGGAATGGAATTCCCCCCTCTATGTCAATAGCATCAATTATGAGAAGGCATTTAACTGTGTGAACAGAGAGACCCATTGGAAACTCCTCTGCCTATACGGTGTGCCAGATAAACTGGTAAGAGTCATCAGGAACTCTAACGAGGGCATGACCTGCAAGCTAATCCATGGAGGAAACTCACTGAAGCCTTCCAAGTGAGGACTGGCGTCTGTCAGGGTTCCTTGCTCTCACCTTGTCTCTTCCTGCTGGCCATATACTGGATCATTAAGACATTCACAGCAAGGAGAACAAATTGGATTCAGAGGACACCTTGGACACAGCTCGATGACATTGACATTACAGATGACCTGGCCCTCCTCTGCCATACCCATCTGCAGGTGCAAGAGAATACCAACAATGTGGCAGCCACATCAGCACAACTTAGTCTCAACATACACTGGGGGAAAACCAAGATCCTGAAGGCTAACACTGCCAGCATAACTGAATCACTCTTGCAGGCGGTGCAGCGGAAAGGGTTGAGGCCTTCACCTACCTGAAAAGTGTCATAGACAAGCAGGGTGGCACAGACGCCGACTTCAAGGCAAGAATCAGCAAAGCAAGGGCTGCCTTCATGCAGCTAAAGAAGATCTGGAGCTCCAAGGACCTAATGCTCCAAACCAAGATCAAGCTTTATAACACCAAAGTAAAATTGGTCTTTCTGTATGGAGCAGAAACTTGAAGGGCACTAGTGACAACCACTAACAAAGTCCAGACCTCCATCAACACCCGTCTGAGGAAAATCCCCCAAACACAATCAGCAACAACGATTTACAGCAGCAGACTTTCCAACTCCATGCTCATGAAGAAATAATGAAAAGACCCTAGGACTGGATACACCACACACTCAGAAAGCCTGCATCAAACACTACCAGGCAAGCCCTGACCTGGAACCCTCAAGGGAAATGGAAAAGAGGAAGGCCAAAACAAACCTGGACAAGAGGCCTCAAGGCTGACTGCAAGGAGATGGGTTACACCTGGCGTCACATTGAAAGAAAAGCCCAGGACAGAGTTGGCTGAAGAGTCCTGGTTGATGGACTATATCCTATGAGACGTAGTAGGCATAAGTAATTAAGAGGCCATAATCCCCAGCAATTTCATAATCATTCTCAGCGTTACATGGCGTGACGTCTGACAAAGATAAAAACGTTTCACAAATGTTATCATTTTCTCTTGGTTTGGGTAGGCTTTGCCTGTGACTGTGTTCAATAATGCCTCCCTAAAAAGGTATCTGCTGTGAGGACAAAAGATACTTTCTTGCATTGACTGTGAAGCCTAACCAAATTAGAAACGACACAGCTGTTTGAATGCATGATGGGCATTATTGGTAACTTCTCTTTGTTAGCAAAACATCCAGTTACAGAAAGACATGAATGGCACTGGGACCACCAATAGACTCTTGGTAATGACCTTTAGGGCCGTTGTGCTCCGAAGGGTAAAACTTTGAACTTTTAGTGTTGTCCAAGTAACACAAGTCTGAGATAGCAGTAATGTTCTACATGAATGGAGATGTGAAAGTATGCGTTCATGAGATCGAGGAATGCCATGTGATGATCTTTGCAGAGCCGGGAATAACATCTTACAGGGTAGTCATGTTGAAGTGTCACGACAGTATGCAACGGGTTAGTGGAGGTAGGTAAATGATATGCCTGCTTAGAGGTGAAGACACCCTTTTATGGGTGATCTCTACCACTACCTCTGCCATTGCCCCTACAGCCTCCTCATATTTACAGCTTATATGTTTATCCCTCTGGTAAACGTTGGGGGAAGTTGGAACCCAGAATATTTTGGTGTGGTAGCAGCTTTTGTAGCCCATTGCACCGGTTGGCACCAAAAATGTGCTAGCCAACTTGTGTTTGCTGTGCTCCCATGGCTTTTTCAGCCTCCTTGTCGTTTTTGATCTTCTCCATCATGCGGTCTACCTGTGGGTGGAACAAGCTTTCGCCATCGAATGGGACATTGACGGCTGTGTCTTCAGCATTCACAGCAGATATTTGCACTGGGGATGATTTCTCCCTCTTGAACTAGTTCTCGGCCTCTTCTATGGTAAGTCTCCAGGAGATGATTGTCTACATTTACATCTCCTCTCAATGGTAACTGTGAAACCTTAAGATGAGGCCATGGAGTTGGCCATTCACCACTGCATGTCCCACTGCAACGGGCTTACCTGCAGTCCCTCCTTGTCTGAAGGTGATGTATCCCCTGCCCTCTGAGCAAATGCCCTCTTCCTGGCTGTGACAACTACCAACAAGCCTGGTGGTACATAACATCAGATATAAATTGCATCATCAGGTGCCTGTTTGTATTTTTTCTCATTTCTAGGGGTGACAACCGTGGATTTGACCTGCTTTTTTAAATTCTCTGCTGTGCACTTGGTCGTGCACTTGAGCATGGGCAAGAATTTCATTTCTTTCTCTAGGACGAGGAGCTTCATCTTTTGGTTATCTGCTGCTCTCTGAATTACAGAGTGCTATACCATAGTCCCATCAGGTGGCGAAGCGCTGATGGGGTGGGACTCCAGGTTGGTGTCATTATGCAGATCTACACCAGGGATCTTCCTTCTGTTGTGGTGGGTCTGGTTCCATATAGGAGTCCAGTGGGTCATACTGACTAACAAGATCTGAGTCAGTATGTATGTGTAGTGACTCCTATTGTAAAGGTGATTACTAAGGTGAATGTGGTAATTGAGTGTTTTGCGGTCTGTTTCTTTGGCATAGGAAACTTTTGCAGCTCCTCAGGGATCACCACCTTAAATGGGAATGGGAGCATTCTGTTCTTAATAAGGGCAGGTTCTGTTGCCTATTGTGGGGCAAGCCAGAGGTGAAACAGTTACTTACCTGTAGCAGTAGTAGTTTTGCAGGTTGCAGAATTTTCCAGATTACACGTGATGCATTATTCTGCTATTTAGTGGGTGGTGCAGAATGGTCTTTATGCTAGTCCCTTTTCCCCCTGGGCGTTGTCGTCCACCATTTAGTGATATTTCCATCCTGCTGTGCCGTCAATCGTACGACCCAGTTGACTTCAGTTATTTTTGGGGTTTTCCTATTGATCTTGTATTTAGGCCCTCCATTCTTTGTCTCTAAATTATTTCATTTCTGGAGAGGTGGGCGGGTCACACATGTAATCAGAAAATTCTTAAATCTGAAAAACTACTCCCACAGGTAAGCAACTATTTTGTTTTGCAGTATGAATCTTTCTCAATTTACATGCTGTGCCCTATATTTTGTAGCCGTATTGTCCCTCTTTGGGTGGCTGGGTTCAAATGAATCTTTAGTTGCAAAGAGTTCTATTAGCACCTTCTGTCCCACCTACACTTTTATGTTGGCTTGAATATCCACAAACTAGTGTCTTGTGAAAGTAGGTATGGATGATGTGGCTGCCATGGAGATGTCAAGTACGGAAAAGATGAATGCCAATGTTGCTAAAATGTTTCCTGTTGCGTGAGCTTTTGATTCCGCTCCCAGCACTTTCTTATAGAGTGTTTAGATTATGTAAATGATCCATTGTACAATGGCTCTCTTCGGTATGGGTGAGCCTTTATTTGCTGTTGCAAAGGAAACAAAGAATTGGCTCCCCTCATGGATTTGTTTTGTTTCCAGCAAGTAAGGCATGGCTGTCCTAACATCTAGTGTGTAGGGCCCTTTCTGCTTGAGTCTTTGGTTGCTGGAAAAAAGATGGTAGTTGTACAGCTTGGTTGATGTAAAGTGTGAAATAACCTTTAGAAGGAACTACAGGCTCTGTCGAGAGCGGGTCTTCTGGGCGACGCTTGCAGAAGCAGCTTTTTGCAAAGATAGGGCAGTTCACTTCCAGGCGCAGCACCGGACACCAGATTGAACAGGAATCAGGAACTGCCTCCAGGAAATACCCAGCAGGAAGCAGAAAAACTGGAGTCCAGGAAAAAACCTTTAAGCTTGTCAGAACAGGCAGCAGGAAGTCAAAGGAATTCAAGAACTGGAGATGGCGGAGCATCGACGGAATCCAGAAGCGAGCAAGGAGTAGGAAACAATTGCAACACAAATTAAGTTCACAATGGAGCTCCTATATAGTGGAAAAAACTGGATATGATCTCATTCCAAAAAAGGTTCAGCCATCTTGAATTAGAAAGAAAACAAACAAACATTAACATGAATAAAGAGAACTGTTAGGCCTGCCATTCTTGGTGTGGTTTCTCCCTAACGTTTTGTCTTCAGACATAATTTTACTGACTTCGCTGTTGCGACCCACCTCCGCCTGACCCAGGACCACCTCGCCTTCAGGAAGCAGCTCAAGACCTGGTTGTTCGAGCAGTAGCGGACCCCCCCCCCAGCGCCTTGAGACCCTCCGGGTGAGTAGTGCGCTATACAAATGCTCTGATTGATTGATTGATTGATTGCTGGCCTAATGATTCTACACACTTTGCCATTGCTAACCAGAGCTAAAGTGCTTGTCCTCAATCTTGCCAGTTCTGCTGCAAATGTTACCCTCCTTGGAGATTTTAATTTGCATTTTGACGACCCCTCAGCTCTACCCGCAACTGAATTAGCACAAGACCTTTCGACCTATCAATTGATTCAGAAGGTCTTGCATGCAACTCATGTAAAAGGACATTTCCTTGACCCCATTTTTTCAAATTTGGGAGACCTAAAAGTGAAAGAGCCCATCCCCCTCCTGTGGTCGGGCCACTCTATAATTCCCTTTCTTTGGGCGCCAACAAGCACAGTGTCAACCACCCCATCTATACAAACTCAAATTCGACCTTGGTCCAAACACTCATTGGAGAGGTGGACCTTAGAACTCGACAAGATCACACCTAATTCAGTCTCTGCCCCAACGGCAGCTAATGAAAGGTTTTGCACCTGGATTGGGGGGTCACTCAATTTGGTGCTCCCAAAAGTTTCAATCCAGATGAAAGCTGGATCTAATAAGGCCGCCTGGTTTTCCCCTAAATTATGCACATTAAAACAGCAGTGCAAAAAATTGGATAGAATACGGAAGAAAGATTTCTCTCATGAGAAAAAATTGGAATATAGGGCAGCTATCGAACAATACGAGACAGAAATAAAAATGGCTCAAGCCTCTTACTATGAGGGAAAGATTGTGTCAGCCGCTAGCTCCCCCAGAGAAATATTCTTAATTGCCAAAAAGCTACTTAAAATCCCGGCCCCTCGGCCCCATCGGATACCTCAAGTCTCCACTGTACTGAATTGGCCGAACAAAATATCCTTAAGCATCTCTCCCAAAAAGATAGCAACATCTTAATCAAGCATATGAATAGTGGCGGGCATCCAATGGAACATGAACTGGAGACCTTCCCCACGATGACTCAGGAATTATTCTTAGCCACCTTGTCATCAGTAAAAAGTGGGTCGCCACTAGCCCCCACACCTCCCAACATCTTGAAATTGGTCGGACCAACAATCGCCCCTACTGCCACCCGCATGATCAACGCTTCATTCACGATGGGCATGGCCCCTCTTGAGTGGAAAAGGGCAATGGTAAAAGGACTGTTAAAAAAACACAACCTGGATACAGCCGACCTGGGCAACTATCGCCCTATTTCGCTTCTTCCTGGAATCAGCAAGATAGCGGAGAAACAAGCTAATCATACTCTCTTCGAGTTTCTCGAAACCAACCATGCTCTACACCCCTCTCAAACGGGCTTCCATCCCTGTCAAGGGACGGAAACCGCCATTCTATCAGTGGTGGAAGAAACGAGAAAAGTTCTTGATTCAGGAGGGGCAGCAGCCATAATCCTCCTCGACCTGAGTGTGGCCTTCCACACGGTGAATCACTGTGTCTTGGTTCACAGCCTCAGGAGTGTAGGAGTGACTGGAACAGCCCTATTATGGCTACAATCCTTCCTGAAAGGAAGATTTTTCCAGGTCTTTGAAGGCTGCGCCAAATCACAATCCATCCCCCTACAGTGGGGAGTCCAGCAGGGCTCTTCGTTGAGCCCCACTGTTTTACATGGCTCCGCTGGCAGATGTTATATCCCCCTGTGGGATTTATATGGTGACATACGCCAACGACACACAGCTGGTCGTAGCACTGAGCCATCCCAACCAGCAGATCAATGACCTTTTCTGCCGTGAGGAAGTTGCCAAGTGGATGAGTCTTTCCCACTTGAAACTTAATGGGGAAAAGACTGAGCTCATGATCCTCGGTAATTCTCGAAGTCTGCTTCCAAGCACAATGTGGCCTTCCTCTATGGGTCCGGTACCGGTTCCCAAGACAGAGATTAAAAGTCTGGGAATCAACTTTAAGGCTCTCTGCATAGCCCAAAAGTTGATGGATGGGCCCCCCCCGGAAGTCATCTTCTGAATGGGATATCAATGGAGTGCATATAAGTCCTTACCATCGCACTGAAGTTAGTTTCTTTTGTGACTTTACGTACCAACAAAGCAGAGCCACTTGAAGAAACAGTCTCTGGAAACAGTGTGCAAAAAAGAAAACAATCTTCTATCAACAAAGACAGACTGAAAGAACTTTAGTCGTATGCAAAAAGGGGATCTTGGAGACAACAGGGTCCTCAGTTCGCAGAGCGGGGAGGATGGGTCGCCCGATAGGGAATCTGTGGCTAGATTTTGTCTCTAACACATAAGGCATTACCGAAGGTAAGTAACTTTTCCATATAATAGAGACATCTAGCCGCAGATACCTTCTCTTAGAATCAGATACACAAGCAATACCTTCCTTGGAGGAGGGGCTGCAAACTGACCTCACTAAAGAACCCCAAATATGGGAAGCCGACCCAAAAGATGATAGGTGAAGCAAAATGCTCACCAAAGGGACGATCTCAAAGAGGGACTATGGGAAGCCCGTAGGGAGTAGAAAGCTAGAAGACTGTGAAAAACACGGTATAGAACCAGTAAAAGAGACAGCCCCAAAAAGGGATGCAGCCTAAGATCGGGGAATGAAAAGGGACCAAGAACAATAGTCCAGAGTCCAGGCTCAAATCAAAATGAAAGAAGCATACACAGAGTGCTCAACCACAGTAACATATACAGTAACACATACAAGGAATAAAGACCACCACTGATCATCGAGGAAACGATCCTTTTGAAAATATAGACCTCAAATGATAGATTGATGGAGAAAAAAGAAAGAACAATGAATGCTGAAGAGCATTGCTAAGAAACGCAAGAATGGGAAAAAGAAACAGCTCTTACACTGAGAACCTTGAAGATATACAAGGCATCCTCCGAAATAATGTAACGGAGATGCTTACTTAAGGTTGGTTGAAAGCTTTATTTCGATATGCAATTATATCTTGAAAGCATTACATACATTTAGAAACTTACTTAAGAGAAGAAAGACTGAAACAGGTCACCATGAAAGGTGTAGGTAAAATACAGAGACGTACATCGTATAGAAGGCAAGACGACCAAATGTGCAACACACACAACCACACACACACACATTCCCCTTGAACATGTGCCCTACGTCATTGAGGCTCTCCAATTGGTAAGCACAGCCTATCAGCTGACAACTAGGACAAAACCCGGAACTCTGCCGAGCGGTGTGTGCCCGAGAAAGCCAGAGAAAAAGCCAACCTTTGGGCCGCCTACGACGAACAACCATGAAGAAGATGCCAAACCAGACCATGAGGAAGACTGCAGCCGGAGGGACGCCAAAAACTGGGAAACCCGAGCCGACTCTAGAACAGAGGGTCGTGGATCCAGCAGTGGTGGGACAAAGAGACAAGCGCCCAGAAAGACCCCACGCGAAGCCAGCCACATTCCAGGTGGAGCGTGGCTCTCACAGGTATGAGAGGGTTTGAGGGGATAAGGCGGGAAGCGGGCATCAAACAGCACTTGAACTTAGTTGGGGTAATTTCCCTATAACCGGAAATACCTGGCCACTGGTGTTGTTTTTTTTTTCTCTTAAGGTGAACATATCCCAAACACTACCCTCCCGTGTTATTTTCTTAACAAGCCGAAAATAGGCCACTGATTCCGGTTTCTCCCGGTTTCTATCTTTTTGTTTCACGAGGCACCACCTGAATTGACATCCAAGGAGAGACCTCATGACGTCAGTCCTGCAGTTGGAGGAGAGCAAAGTCTTTACTTTTTGTCTATTCATTGACCATGGGTGCAATAAACCACGCAGCTAAAAACTATTTTTCTGAGAGATCTCTTTATTTAGAAGCCGATTCTACAAGTGGTGGAGAATGCGGGCAACCTACCATTAGAAGATCATAATGGACAACTTAACACAGCACCTAATTAAGGGACAGGAAAAGCTGGAATTGGCCCTAGAGTAGCAGATGTCCTCGGCCAAGGCCGACAGGGACTTGTTTAATTACACCATATCCCAACAAGTGGAGTGTATACACAAGGTCGCAGAAGACCAGGTTCAGCTGACTACCCAGTTACAAACTACACAACCGACTACGGGGGTTCCCAACATCGCCCTACAGAAATACATTCCAGTGGAAGATCGGATGCCTTCCACCTCAATTTTGAAAGGGCCTCAAGGGCATGCAGGTGGCCCCTGGATAAAAGGCCGTTTTTTCTAGCTCCCTCCTTACCAGGGAGGCGCAGGCTGCCTATCAGGTTGCTAATGCCGGGGCTAATACTCCTTACACAGAGATAAAAGAAATAATCCTAGACCATCTTGTTATGGATGTAGAAGCATACCAAGTTAAGTTTCGGAAGGAGAGGGGCGTGGCTTGACGAGCCAAGATGGTGGACGCACCTTGAGTGTGCTCCCGGACCCCTCCACCATCCGCCCATAATCCGCCCATCCAGCAGCCATCCGACCCGGATACTGGTCGCCGGTCCGTTGCTGCACCTCCGGCTGCGCTCCCGACTGTGGAAAACTCTAGTGGGCCGCTGTCGTGCCGGGCTCAGTTGGCCGGCCGGAACTTGCACCCAAGATGGCGGCCCCTCCGCGCTGATCAGCGCTACCTACGGCCTCTGGACCTTGCAGTTTGTTTCCCAGCCTGGGTGCCCGGAGGATTGTGAGGACCTACCCCGAGATCCGGGGCATCTGGAGGTGGGCTGCAAAATCTGGATCGCTGCTTGTGCCTCGCTCCCTGTCCCGCCGGCTGGTGTTGTAAATACCATATCGGCGTGAAGCCGTCCCCCAGCCTGCATACGACAGGGACACCCACTGCCATTCCTAGGTGCCCCTGCGACGCTGCTGCAACATCGACCGCAACCTTGGGCGGTAGGGGCTGGGGACGACCGTCTGCTGGTCGGGCGGCTGGAGGACCTTCGCCTGGCCGCCACTGAAGACTTCACGCCCAGCGCAGAGGGGCCCTCTGTCTGTGCCTGCTGGGGGCCACATTGAAGATCCTTGGTGCCCGACGAGCCTGCTGTGATGCAGACTACTGCTTCGGGCGACCGGTGGCTAATGGTGGGCGGAGTTGGCCTGTGGTGAGGCGGCCTGTGTGTTAGGGAGCCCAACGCTGATCTACCCTAGCGGCTGGTAAGTCCCGGTGGCGGAGGGGAACCCGTGCCTGCTGAGGGGGGCAACCCTGTACCCACGGGCGGTCTGCTACACGCTGTGTCCCTTCGCCCCGAGTGCCCCGTGGCCCTCTTTCCGTCCTTCTTGGCCCTAGACCTGCTTGTGGCTGCTGGACTGGGGGAAGACTCTGAACTCCTGCTTGGGGGAGGCCGGAGGGGTGGTGTCGGCTGCTTCCATCGAGCGGGGGGAGGACCACGGTAGGGAAAGCTCCACCGCCCCGCCCCCCATCCACCTTGACCCTACTCGGAGCGGTCCCAGTCCTAATGGGGCGGACTGCTCTTAAAGATCTGGCCCTGACCACTCTGCCTCCAGAGAAGACGCTGCTGGGGGGAGGGGGGGTGGTCAGGCCGTGCCTGTCGGACGGCGTGAGGAACTTTGTGGTGGTCTCCTTCTCCGCTCCCTCCAGTCTAACTCTGCGGCACCTTCTGGGAGCTGTGATCCCTCTCCCTCGGAGGCCCATTACGGATCTTTGGTCGGCCTCCCACCGAGACGCCTCTGAGTCGGCCACACAAATCGAGCGGTGGAGGGCATCGGGATGGCCTCCTCCTCCGTCCCCAGCTGCCTCCCGGCTCTTGTGCCTCCCTGGGTTGCCCACCGGCAGCGATAACCTTTCGAGACACTTCTTGGAGTGCCCTGCCCTACTGAGTGGCGCTATGGGCTGAGACAGACCAGCCAAGACCCCGGCCACCCAGACCAAAATGGATCGCTTCACCACCACTGAAACTGAGGTGACAGGGGGACCTGCGGACAGGGATGCACCACCAGCAACGGATCTGTCCACCATCCTTCAAGCCATCCACACCTCGCAGTCCTCCATGGAGGGCAAGATCGCGGCGGTCCGGGTGGATATGACCCTCATCCAGCAGGACCTCATAAACGCCATAGCCCGGATCAAAGAGACCGAATCCCGCATTTCTACCATGGAAGATGACGTCCAGCAACTTAAGGGGCAGGTTGCGTGTCTCCAATCACACACCCAGGAGCTGCACCGGAGGGGCGAAGACGCAGAAAACAGATCGCGCCGCAACAACCTTCGCCTAGTTGGGTTTCCAGAGGGGCGGAACAAAGCCACACCACAGACTTCATAGAGAAGTGGTTGAGATCATGGATCCCTGAAGGCTCTCTCTCCCTGTGGTTCGCAATAGAACGATCCCACCGCTCCCTTGCTCCAAAACCACCTGCAGGAGCGGCGCCCAGACCGGTCATAATGCGGATCCTTAACTACAAAGACCGAGACTCAATCCTGGCTGAAGCCCGCAAACAGCAACGTCTCCCATACGAAAATCATAGGATCATGATTTTTCCGGACTACACTAGTGAGGTCCAGGGTCAACGTCGTTAGTTTGGCAAGGTCAAGCAAAAGCTACGTGCCCTCAACATTCAATATAGGCTCCTCTTCCCAGCACGCTTGAGGGTGGTGTTCTCCAACAAGACTATTCTTCAACTCTTCCGGGGAGGCTTGTACTTGGGCCACGGAGGAGCGTCCCCTTCAGACCAATGATCAGCTCTCACTACCGGGTGGTGTGGAGGGAGGGCCCACCCGTCCAGAGAGTCCTGCTCCGCAGCCCCAGCACAACCGCTCAAGTAGGCGCCGTGGCCAGAAGCGAGCCCGCTCTGATTCTCCGTTGGGCTCCTCTCGACTGCCCGGGACGCCCCATGGAGACCATCTGGCTGTTAGGTGGTCTGGCTCCTCCGGCCATCCGAGTCATGGGGGAACCTCGCCCCGCCCTTTCTTGCTTGACCTCCTGGACACTGACCTTTCACATAGTCCAACACTTCTAAGAGTCCCAGCCTGAACTCGTCTTTGCCTGCCGGGCCTGGCTCCGCGGCCGGAGGCAATGTATCGGCTCAACATTACTTTCTCTCTTGCTGGACTTGACTATGTACATCCTGCCATGGGGAGGGGTCCTCCAAGCTTCCCACGTTCCCAAGCGTTTTAGTTTGGTCTTGAGTTAATTATTCCATTATTAGGGCGACAGATGCTTCTGTTACTGAAGTATAGGGTGGGGGATGGTGTTTGGGTTAGAGTTGGGGGACCGTTTTCCTGAGTTCTATTTTTAGTTTTTTGTTCCTTCTTTATTTTTCCGCACCAGCACTCACACGAAGTCCGGTTCCACTCCCTGTGGGAAACAATAGCTGCTATCTGGGCACCCAGTCATGCATCCTGGCAACCCTACTTCTGGCCGGACTTCCCTGCGGGGCTTTCCCTGCCACTGCGACCGTTCGCCACTATGTCGGACGCACCGCGCCTGGGCACCTCCCTGCGCATTATGTCCTGGATTGTCAACGGCCTTCTGGACCGCTTCAAATGCATGGCTGTATTACACTACGCACAACGCCTTGGGGTGGAGGTCTTACTACTTATTGGGCAACCAATGCCCCTTTTTTGCGAGATACGGGTACGACAGGGTTTGGCATTCAGGCTTCACCCGGGGATCCCGTGGAGTGGCGATCCTGGTGAAACGTTCCCTTCCTTTTGTGGCAGCACGAGTCAGTCATGACGTCCAGGGCACCTTTGTGGCCATGTCTGGCACTCTGAATGGCGACCGACTCAACCTGGTATCGCCTTACTCTCCTCCATCGATGTTGACGGTGACCCTAGCCACCTATGCCGCACTCCTGGCCTCCCTGCCCCTGGGCTCCACCTTTTTGGAGTGCGACTTTAATGCTGTCTCTTCTCCCGATTTGGACACGACTGGGGCCCCCATCTCACAGTAGACTTGCACCCGCGAAGCACCTAACGAACTGAGCTGAATCATGCTTCTGGCCGGACTTCCCTGCGGGGCTTTCCCCTGCCACTGCGACCGTTCGCCACTATGTCGGACGCACCGCGCCTGGGCATCTCCCTGCGCATTATGTCCTGGATTGTCAACGGCCTTCTGGACCGCTTCAAACGCATGGCTGTATTGCACTACGCACAACGCCTTGGGGTGGAGGTCTTACTACTTATTGGGCAACCAATGCCCCTTTTTTGCGAGATACGGGTACGACAGGGTTTGGCATTCAGGCTTCACCCGGGGATCCCGTGGGGTGGCGATCCTGGTGAAACGTTCCCTTCCTTTTGTGGCAGCGCGAGTCAGTCATGACGTCCAGGGCACCTTTGTGGCCGTGTCTGGCACTCTGAATGGCGACCCCCTCAACCTGGTATCGCCTTACTCTCCTCCATCGATGTTGACGGTGACCCTAGCCACCTATGCCGCACTCCTGGCCTCCCTGCCCCTGGGCTCCACCTTTTTGGAGTGCGACTATAATGCTGTCTCTTCTCCCGATTTGGACACGACTGGGGCCCCCATCTCACAGTAGACTTGCACACGTGAAGCACCTAACGAACTGAGCTGAATCCCTAGGTCTTTGTGACGCATGGTGCACAAGGCATCCGCGCTCCAAGCACTTTCAACACACTCCAGCAGCCCACCACACACACGCGCACATCAACGCAATTTTCGTTCCCTCGACTGATAGCCTCACGCTCCAAGCCGTTGCCATCCTCCCTCGGGGTATATCTGACCACTACCCGGTGATACTCACTACGGGCTCATCCCCCGCCTTAATGCGTCAGACATGGAGGTTAAAAGCGTGGTTCCTTCAAGACAAGGAATTCCGGAAGGTGGTGGGGCGGGAACTCAAACATTATTTCTAGACCAATGAGGGGTCGGTATCTTCTCTAGGCATCCTGTGGGAGGCTGGCAAAGCCACGATTATGGGAGTCGCCAAGGGCCAACTCAATCTCTAGTGGCGGGCGCAGTTAGATCAAATTACCTCGCGAGAGGCACAGGCTTTGCGCCTTGAACAATCTCCCGCTCAGAATCCCGATGCCTCGGAAGTGAGGCTCCTTGCTCATATCCGCGAGGAGATTGGACTGCGGTCGCTGGATGTGGCCAAAGTCCTCTGGTGCTCTTCCATTGCCAGGGTGTAGGGCTGGGGCGATAAAAACAGTTCACTCCTCCACAGACTAGCCACCTAGCCCAGAGCGAACCGCATAATCCCCAAAATCATAACACAGGATGGATTGGTGTGTCACTCACCGGCGGAGATGAACCGCGTCTTCGCCTCATAGTATCACCAACTATACAAGGCAAAAACTCCAACCCTCTCTCTCTCTGGTTTGTTGGGGGCTAGAACTGGCCACCTACCTCGCCTAGATTCTACTGTTCAGGAAGACCTGGACCGTCCCATCACCCAAGACTAAATTGGGGAGGCGATCACCCTTACCTCGTCCGGCAAGACGCCGGGCCAGGACGACCTTCCCCAGGAATATTATGGCCTGTACCGTGAGACCCTTGTTCCACACATTGCTAACCTATTCCGGGAGGCAGCTGAAAAGGGTTCCTTCCCACCTGAGACAGATATGGCAACCATAGTGTTCCTTCCCAAATTCCAGCCACCCTCGCCCCGGGGTGCAGTCTACCGTCCCATCTCCCTTATCGACACGGAATTGAAGTTGTTTGTCACGATCCTCGCACAGTGCCTCAAATCCCACTTGCCCCCGCTGGTCCACCAAGACCAATGTGGGTTCATGCCTTTGCGTGGTACCCGACACGCTCTTCGGCGGCTACATTCGGCCCTGGCCCACTGTCACTTGATCACCCCCTACCTAGCACTCCTCCTGGTAGACTTTGAGAAAGGCTTTGATTCAGAGGACTGGGGGTTCCTGGAGGATGTCCTTGCCGAGATGGGCTCAAGTCCGCGTGCTATATGCCCGTCTGAGGGTGCGTGTCCTGGTGTCCTGGGCCCTGTCTGATCCCTTCTTGGTCTGCAGGGGAAAGAGGCAGGGATGCCCCTTTTCCCCCCTGCTCTTCGCTCTGGTGAAGGAGCCCTTGGCGGCTCTGATACGTTCCAGCGGACAGGTGCAGGGTTGGGAATGGCCCAATACAGAACCAGACAAAATCGCCCTTTACGCGGACGATGTCCTCATCTATTTAGCGGATCCCGTGAGGTCGGACCCTCACTGCCTCCGGATCCTCCATTCCTTCGAGCGGGCCTCGGCTCAACCCTGATAAGTTGATCCTGGTCCCCTTCACATGCCTAGAGAATGTTTCGGTTGGCAGTCCAACATACCGCTCCGCCGCCAATCATTCAAATATCTGGGGATATGGGTGACTTTACTCCCTGAACTCAGCTGGGCTCTCAATGTTACTCCCTTAGTGAAGAGGGCTAAGGCTGACCTCCAGAAATGGCAGGCATTGCCCATGAATCCCATGGGGAGGGTCTCACTTTTTAAAATGATGATTCTCCCCAGATTCCTTTATATGCTTCAAAACACCCCCCTCAACTTCCCGAGGGCCTGGTTTCGGGACCTTGATAGCATGGCCTCTAGGTTCCTCTGGGGGAAAGCGAGGGACCGCCTGGCTTTGGGCGTCTGTAGGATCCCTTCCTTTGATGGGGCCTGGGGATGACCCATTTATATTTATACTACCTGGCCATGCGTCTGCTATCACTGCACGATTGGTTTAATGGGGGCTGCTCCAATCCGGCACATAGGCTGGAGCTCAGTGAGCTGGGATTGTCCAGTGTTCAGTTGATGCTGAATGGGGAGCCTATTCCATGCCGTTTGCCTGAGGTTACGCGTTCTGTGCTGCTGTCCTAGCGGGACGCATTGCGACACACCAAGTGGACACACACATTGACCCAATGTACGCCACTGTGGTCGGGCACTTGGCTGAGGGAGGTCAATGGGCTGTAGGGTTTTCGGTCCTGGGACCTTTATTTATATATTTATTTACTGGTTTGTATAGCGCTATGAATAGACTCCCGGAGGAGTATCTCCGCGCTTATGACAGCTGCATTATAGAGTGATGTGAGTAATAAAATATTAGTTTCTGTTATATTTTTGTCATTTACGGTAAGTAAATAATCAGAATCCGAAATGATGAAATTAGCTAAAATAGACTAAACAGAACAGTTTTCAAATCCTTTCTAAAACAAAGGTGGTTGGAACATTGTCTCAGATAAAGTGGGAGCGTGTTCCAAACATGCGGGCCCGACACAGACAAGGCCCTGCCACCTAACCTAGTTTTGCTAATTTTAGGTACATTCAGAAGCAGCTGTTCGCTGGACCCGAGTGAACGGGCAGGAACATATGGGACAAATTTTCTTGCCAAGTATTCTGGTCCCAAATCATGGAGACCCTTATGAATAACACAGCAGGTCTTAAACTTTACTCGAAGACGTATGGGCAGCCAATGAAGTTTGTGTAACAAAGGTTTCGATGGAGATCTAGGGGGGGCATTTAGCACCAACCTGGCTGCTGTATTCTGCACTACCTGCAGACAATCTAAAACTTCTTAATTTGCACCAGCCAAGAGCCCGTTACAATAATCAAGGCGGCTGATCACCAGAGCCTGAACTAAGGTTCTCCTATGGGTGTCAGGAAGAAATGGAAAAATCCTGCGAAGGAGACCTATCACATGAAAACAGGCTCCTACAGTGGTATTAACATGCTGTTTCATGGTCAGATCTCGTTCCAGCCGAACCCCCAGGTTCTTGACCATTGCTGTAGGCACCGGAATTGGGCCTAAGTCCAGAGGCCACCAGTCAGGGGACCATTGGACCTTGGCTTTGCCAAAAAGCATCACCTCGGTCTTTCCAACGTTACATTGAAGAAAGTTGAAAGACATCCAACTCGCTATTGCCTTCATCCCATCGGAGAAAGATTGTATAATCTCCGATGTTAGTTGTTTAAAAGGAAAGAGCAGTTGTGTACCTTATAGGTATTTCTCAACTGGGTGATGTATAGGTGGGCGATCATATGCCCTCTTTCCAAGACCTTCAAACTAGACACTCCCTACACCAGTTTCAGTTTTCTAGATACCTACAGTTGCGCCATGCTCTTCAAGCGTACCTCACGACAGTTAAGACGTCTTCCTGACCATAGCCCTCCTGAGGCACAGATCATGCTGAGGGATCTGGGGAGGGGGGGCATCTCTCGCATCTATCGGACACTGATTAACAACACCCCAACATCCTTAGATCGGCTGCGGGTTCAATGGGAAGACTGGGTGGGCACCCTGGAGGAGGAGGACTGGTGTGACGCCCTTATGGCCCTCAGGACAGTTACTGCCTCCGCTAAACTGAGCATGGTACACCTTTATTATTTACATGCGGCCTACCTGAACCCTGCCACCTGCATCGCGCAAAACTTCACCCGACCCCTGCCTGTGCTAGATGCGGTCAGGAACCTGCTGACTTTCGCCATATGGTATGGGTCTGTCCACGCTTGGCGCGATTTTGAGGAAACATTGTGGAGGAAATCCCACACGACCCGAAACACACGATTTTTGGTATCACAGACGGACTGGATGGGTCTAGAATTGAAAAATTATTTTATACCAAGGCATTGGTGGTGGCTAAAAAAGATATAGCGACTGCCTAGAAATGCCCCGACACCCCCAACGTTGGGCACTGGGGGGCTGGGATCGACTGGTGCGCCACGCAGGAAAAGATCATGTACGAGGCGCGTGGCTGTCCCAAGAAATACTGAAGGGTGTGGGGGAAGTGGGTGGGGGGGTATGGTTTAGTCACGCCGGGGATACTCAAATGTATAGCATTTTGAATTTGTACATCCTTATTACATGGGTTGCTCAGAATACTGCCTATATTTCTACGTTATCATGGTGTCGTGATGATTGGCTGGTGCCTTTTGTGAAATTAATACAAATTTGTTTATCAAAACAAAAAAAAAAGTTTAGGAAGGAGAGAGGCACTCCAAGCAACAATATCAAAACCCTCTTTTTCAAAGTAAAGACAGCAGCAAACAAGTGGTTAAAGGCCTCAAGACAATACAAAAGAAGAGATAATGGCACTCATCTATTTGGAGAAGTATCTGAAGGCCATGCCCTTCCTGCCTCAGTGTTTGCTCCGACAACACATGCACTTAACAGTAAAGCAAGCAGTGGAAATGACCACCACCTTCGCAAGAGCCCAACCTCGTACCTTTCCCTGGGACCATGAGAAGAACCATAGTACAGGACCAACAACAACCAAGCCTGAAAGAAAACAAGACAAACCTACCCAGGAGACCATGAGACCTCTTCACCAAAAGCCAGAGGTCCCTCCTTCCGTTGGAACACAGTGCTTCAAGTGCAGAAATTGGGGACATATTGCCAGGTTCTGCCCTCAAAAAAAGAATACTGACAAACCCATGGACATAAGCTACCTCCCCAAGATCATACTCTACTCAGAAGAATGTGGAACAAGCTTTTATGTAATTCTCTGGATTAACGGAAAACGAGTAGAGGCCCTGTTAGACTCAAGCTGTAGACAGTCTGTCATTCAGTCACAACTAGTAAAGAGAAATCAGTTCACCCCAGCAACTGAAATACAGATACGCTGTGTCCATGGGGATGTAAAACCCCATCCCGTAGCAATGGTCCCTATTAAAACTACCCCTCGGTGCACAACTTGGATTAAGGTAGGCATAATGGACACATTACCCGATGAAGCCATAATAGAGACCGACAACCCCTGCTTCCTGGCCCTGTTTAGAGAAAGGCTTGGTAATAAAACACTCTTCCTCAAACTTGCTGGCCCAAACTCCCTGGTCCTCCAGTCATAACTTCAGGTTTGCTCAAACAAATTAACCCACCCACCAATTTGCATGACAACAGGCAAAAAAAAGATAGCCCTCTAATGTACCCCTATTTTCAGATACAAAACAACCTTCTTTATCGCCTTGGGAGCAAGGACGCGTCCCCTCAGCTGGTTGTCCCAAAGAGCTTTCAGGACCAAGGTTTTTTTTTTGCACACTCCCATCTGCTGGCAGGCCACAGTGGGACGGAGAAAACCCGGCAGAACATCCTGAAACACTTTCATTGGCCAGGCATTTTTGCCCACATAGGGAGGTATTGTCAGGAATGTGAAGTGTGACAAAAAAATAGCTCCTACAAACCCCCTGCTGTTCCTTTGCAACCCCTTCCTATTATCGGTACTGCCTTTGAGAGGGTGGGTATGGATCTTATAGACCCGCTGCCTAGATCAAAAAATTGAACCAATATGGGTTGGTTGTGGTGAACTACGCCACCAGATATCCCGATGCATTTCCTCGAAGGGCTCTCACTACCACAAACATAGCGGAGAAACTAGTAGAGTTTCTTTCCCAAGTGGGTTTCCAGAAGGAAATACTAAGCAATCAAGGGACCCCCTTCGTCTCACGCCTTATGCAACAGGTCTGTAAGACATTAAATATATCCCACATTAAGATCTCCGTCTACCATCCACAGACCGATGGTCTATGTGAGAGGTATAATGGAACCCTCAAGACGACACTAAGAAAAATGCTAAGCAGCGAAGGGAGAGAGTGGGCCCTACTTCTACCCCTTGCCCTTTTTGTCATTCAAGGACAGAGACAAAGTAGCTTAGGGTGTTCCTCATTTGAGCTGTTATATAGGCACCAGCCAAGGACACTGCTCAAGATGACAAAAGAGACCTGGGAACAAGAAAAACCCATGGAAACTCAAGAATGCCTGGACTATACTAAAGGTATCCAGTCCAGGTTGGAAAAGTTAGGAGATCTGGTTTATTCCAACCTAAAGAAGGCCCAAAAGACATAGAAGACCTTTTATGACAAGGGGAATAAGTGGAGACACCTCCAGACCGGGGACTGGGTTCTGATACACCTCCCCCCTACCCAAACAACGGGAAAAACTGAATGGAAGGGTCCATATAAAATAGTGAGGGAAATAGGACAGACAACATACCTGGTAAAAATACATCCACACAAAGTCCAAAAATACCGAATTAATCTATTAAAGAAATGGATAGGCCCCCTTCCAAAGACCTCTCATCTTGTCCAAACTGCTCCACCAAACAACCCCTCCACCCTGAACCACTTAGTTATCAATGAAGAACTAACGGCCAAGGCGGTATCCCAGCTGCAGAAAGTGTTAAATCCATACTTCTCCATTTTGTCTGATCTTCCGGGTAGAACACCACTCATAGAACATACAATAACCACACCTCCATGGGAAAGTCGTCAAACAACGACCTTACTGTATAACGGCTGCCAGAAGGGAGGCCATCGATGGTGAGATAGACAAGATGCTGGAAATGGGCGTTATACGCCCGCCCCACAGCGACTGGTCCTCTCAAATAGTCCTGGTCCCAAAACTGGATGGCTCAATACGCTTTTGCATAAACTTCAGGGCAGTCAACGCTATTTCCAAATTCGACTGACATCAATTTCCTTGAGTCGATGAACTAATCGAAAAATTTGGGGAGGCCCGATGCATAATCGCCATAGACTTAACCAAAGGGTACTGGCAGGTTCCCCTTAAGGCAGAGGATCTAGAGAAAATCGCTTTTGCCACCCCAAAGGTTTTGTATGAGCTTACAGTGCTTCCTTTTGGCCTGCATTGCGCCCCTGACAACTTCCAGAGGCTCTTGAACAAAATCCTCTATGACCATCAAACCTACACATCCGCATATTTAGACAACATTGTTATCTTAAGCCCTTCTTGGGAAAAACAATTCATACACTGCCAACAGGTCCTCAAAGGCCTCGAAAAAGCGGTGCTACACATCAACGCCCGGAATTCCAGAATGGCCTTCCAAAAATTTAAATACCTCGTATATCTCCTGGGGAAGGGCATCAGAGCCACAAGAGGAGAAAGTTGAAGCCATTGTCAATACTCCTTTCCCTACTACTAATCGCGAAGTTAGGCCGTTTTTAGGCCTCATGGGTTACTACCGCAGGTTCATTTCGGGTACTCTGAAATAGCAGGTCCACTAACTGACAGTCTAAAAAAGGAAGTGAAAAGCAAAGATCTGGAAACCCCCCTCCTTAAAGCAACAAGCATTGGCATAGCCAATAGATCTCGCCTTTGGGACCTTATAAGTATTTAATTATGCAGCACAATATCCTTGGTGCAACATCAACTGTTGCATGGCTAAAGACTTATAATGTCCCAAAGGCGAGACCTATTGGCTATGCCAATGCTTGTTTTTTATTGCTGTGGCCCTTTGTAGATGCATGTTACATGTGTTGTTAAATTGTAATATTTCATTCCGATAGGTCTGCCCGGTGCTCAACTTTCCGTGACTTTTACTTATGCTAGATATTGGTTTCACATCGTGCGCACCGGAAGCGTGCCTAATAAACCACGAGGCAGACAGTGTGTCAGAAATGTTGCACTGGGTTCACATGGCCGCTGTAGTGTGGTCGTCCCCATGGCCTCTTAACGCTGCTTCCTCCCAACTGCTGCTGGCCCACCTGCGCCCTGCTTCCTTACACATACATATTGGGTGGGGTGGGGTGTGGTGTGGTGGGGTGCGGTGTGTGTGTTTGTTTGTTGTAGACATCATTGCACCCAGGTATATTTCGCAGGTCCTGACCCATGACATCCTTTATAAACATCCCATGTATGAGTGGGCATCGCTGGCTCCATTCGGTAAATCCCCAGGTTGGGCGAGGTGTTCGAGAGTCACTCAACCCTTCACCCTTGTGGGACACGCGATTCCTTGCCTCGGACTCTTTTTTAGAGTCAGTCTTCGACTCAGAAGGCTCCACCTTGCTTTTTGGAGTGGAATGAGCCTTTTCCTCCCCCGAACCAGTCAGACATGGCCTTCTTCTTTTGAAGCCATAACAGCAAAAACTCTATCCCTCAGAGTTTTTGCAGGAAAGGTCCTACAATGCTTGCACTCCTTAGGGACATGCTTAAGGTGAAGGCAGTGTAAGAAATCTTTGTGGGGGTCCTCCGAGAACAGTCTGGTCTTCCCACAAGATCTACAAGGCCTGGACAGCCTCTTCTTAGAGCTGTCAGACATTTTATAACTGAAGAAAAAAGGCAATACCTCAGTAATAGAAAGAAACTGCTGTGAAATAACAGGTCAAAAGTTCACCAAGGAAACAAACTGAGCAGAGCTCAGGGAGACTCATTCTCACATAATGGCGTTTGGACATCTGAGATACGGTGGCTCTGCTGGGGACTGTGATATCAGGGCTGACTTCTCATTGGTCGGTATTTGGACCATATGATGATGGTACTGGGTTACTAAGTATAAGACATTTCTATAGTATTAGTGCAGTGTTTTTCTTTATACTGCTATCTATTTGTTATACCTTCATACTCCCACCATCAGGACGGGGAAAATACAAGCATGTGAAGCTATGAAAGATTCAATACTAGAGAAGCACCATGCATATGACTAAACAGAAGACCATTCCGATATTCAACCTCTCCACCCACCAACTCTCTGAGAAAGAATTTGCATTGCTTAGCAAAGGACTGTCCTTCGTCCCCACTATTAAACCTAATTTCTCAGAACTGCAGATTCAACTGCTCCGTTTCTTTAGAAAGGTGCGCTTACAACCTTGTTTCTAGATAAACCATATGCACTACAATCTGCATATACATCGTTTCTTCCACCATCTAATTCCATACCAACAGAGATACAGACCTTTGAAAAGCTTGTCCTTAAAAAAATCATAGGCCTAGAACAAGAACATAGGTACATTCCATACAACCTCCTCTTGCAAGAGAAAAATGCACTACTGGACCTAAAACGGAATGAGCAGGTGGTAATTAAACCCGCTGAGAAGGGGGAGGTATTGCACTTCAGGACATAGAGACATACAATTCAGAAATTCGATGACAACTTGCCAACACTGACCATTATGTAAGACTTACATCTGACCCCCACTAAAGAAATACAGGGTCTCATCCATGATATTACGGAAGAGGAAAAATCAAAGGGGTTCCTTAGTAAAAATGAATTCCTTTACTTGAATACAACATCTCCCAGAACACCAGTGATGTATACACTACCCAAGCTGCATAAGAATGTGGAAGCCCCACTGGGATGGCCCATTGTATCTGGATGCGGCTCTATTCTAGAGCCACTAGGCCGTTATGTGTAGGTCAGTTTAATAAGGACTTTGTCCATGACACTGAATGCTACATAAAAGACACAATGGCAATGATTAATTTGGTGGAGGGACTCCCGTTTGATACTGCACAATGCATTCGTTGCACTCTGGATGTGGAGTCATTTTATACCAAAATCCCACAATACGAGGGGATTGATGTCATCCAAAACAGTCTTGACTCAAGACCTCGGCCACATCCAGTACTCACTCCCTTTTTTTTACATCTTAAAATCTGCCTATCACGGAATTTTTTCGCATTTGATGGCAACTTTTACCAACAAATTATAGGAACCTCCATGGGTGCTGTTTTTGCGCCAAATTTTTCCATCCTGTATATGGATTGGCTTCAGACCTAAAAGATTCTGTCTGCAGCTAACCCATTCGCCTCCAATATACTAGAATGGAGGAGATATATAGACGATATTTTCCTGATTTGGAAGGGACCCAAAACCACTCTGCTGTTGTCCTAAATTGGTATACTTCTTGACTCTAATGGATTGCCCGATATGCAGACACAGACCCTGTTTAAATCAGTTACAATGGTACAAATTTACAGTTTAATTATTGCGTCCTGTGCCTGCAATTGAGTTTGTCTTTCTATGTATTAACTGGTAACTATACCTTTAGGCTGTCCCCTTTCTACTCTTCTTTTGTACTATGCCGATTACTCGCACCCAGTATGTCTTCACTGTACACTGGCTATTTGCTCCTTCTAGCACGGCGCCTATAACGAACCGACACGCATGATGCGGTACGCTCTAGTTAGTATCTGGTGCCCGCATGCGCAACCACGGCAGTCACGTCCGTACTTTTATTTATGCAGCACACGCATCTGTTGTGCTTGCATTCATGATCAGATCTTAGAAATCGCCACAGGTAAGCTGCAACGCCTAGAACTCTTAATGCGCGCGCTTCCAGCAGATTATCAACTCAGCGGCTAACTGGCCATCCGTCTCCCTACAGACATTCCCTACACCGCGCTCCATTGTGAGCCTCAAGACTTAGAGCATTGCACGAGAATGTACCCCTCCAATTATTGCAAACGGAGGCAGGTAAGCTTTGGCCGCCACCACATGCCTTGTCCTTTGTGATAGGGAGGTCCTTCCTTCCCAGTTTAACCAGATCACTTTCTTCCAGCCTTCATCTTACGCCCCGTGTAGACCAGGGTCCACGGGCGGGGCATCACTCCTCTGGCCATGACTGTAGCCCCCAGCTTTACTGGTTGCGGCATTATCCCTCTAACTAACTTGACTTGTGGTCTACAGCTCAAACCCACAGAAAGTTCTTAACAGACTACGTTTACCCTCATATGTATCACTTAATGCATGACTGAATAAGCATGACGTCTCTGGACCAGCACACCAATACCCCTACATGGAAACAAATTCATCCTTGGAGTAATAAGGTTGCACGTACGTGCTGTTGGGTGTATATCGTTTCACTCACTCTCTTAAAATCCTCCACTAAGTACTCATCTTGAGAAAAATGGCATACATCCCTGAGCCTTCCTTAACTTCTCTCAATTTTTCCTTCCATCCTCTCTCTCTCCCCTCTACCCTATCTCAGCCCTTCTCTTGTTCCTCCTCACCCTAACGCCTTGCCTTATTAAGACTACCTCTCAGGCATGAAGATTGACCAGTCCTGATGATGATCCCATAACTGTTATTGAGGATCAAAACGTCGTTGACAACAACATTTTAACTCTGACTCGTAATTCTTGATTGTTGTGGAGTACAAGATGTTTTTTCCATAGTGACTACTGTATTTTTTTATCACTGAAAAGTCACCTTACCACTATATGCCTGAGGTCAGCTAATCTTTTTGATTTCAAGAACTCCTTCACTTGCTGCTCACTTTATGTTATTGCATGTTCGTTCATGTTTATCGAATAAGTAAAGAAACAAAGTAGGTCTACTGGAACAACAGTACACCTGACGCTGATTACAGGTTTGTGGTTATACCCTAATACCGTCCATAATAGGGACAGCTGTTTCTAGTAATGTCGTTGTCAACTTTGGCATAGAGAGGGAGGGCTTGAGACCCTGGGGTCAACAAGGCATGGCTAGGCTTTATGTTTCATAGCTCTGTGCTAGAGGCTTCTCTGAAGCCGAAATGGGCTCAGTGCCGAGCAGGCTTTGTGGGGGCAGGGACTGAAGCAGACTGCTGAAGTTGAGTACCGAGACGTCTTTGCCATTGTCTCTGGGACCGAAGCCTGACTCCTTTTGGAGCAGTGCTAAGCCTGTACTCAACACTGGTGCATGAGGTGTTTGTGTGTTCAATGGAGTAAGTGCCCTCAGCAGTAAGTTTGACTGGGGCCCCTGAAGAATGTTCTTCCCCATAACTGGAGTTCTCTGAGGAGAGCATTTCAGGTCTATGATCTGTTGAAACCAGTGGAATTGCACACTGGCCTTTTTCCTTTCACATATGCTCCATTAATGTGTCCATGTTCAAACTGTGTTAATGACCCAGCAAAGTCCTTACGCTGCCCGATATAAGGCACCAAACTGATGCTCTGTAGCGAATAGCCTTTATGTTTGAAGGAATGGCAGGTAGAACAGCTCGACTCCTTCTGATCCTGAGGCAATCAAAGAGAGTGCAAGCCTTGTGAGTGTCTGACCACAGGAATGTAGAGTTGCATTTGGGACAAAATTGGAATGGAGTATACTTCATGAACTCCCATCACCTCGAAAAGTCATTCTCATACAACCTGGAGGTGAGAGGAATTCTCTGGTCCCAGTACAATTCAAGGATCCATCAGCTGTAGCGGTTCATTTGGTGTTGTAAACTGCAAATCCAGTCATTGTAGTCTAACACCGGATGACTGCAGCTCCACTGTACAAGAGCTCAAGAAATACATCCGAACCAGAGAGCAGAAAAAAACAAACCAAGGCGGAATCTTTGTCCTGGTACATTGTGGGTTTCTGAGAGGATCATTACTTACTTCAAAATCAAATGTATACATCGAAGAAAAACAACTTGCAACTTCTATGCACACTGATAAATGGCAGGAGTGTGCAAAGTATGTGATCTACTACATTATCTGCTACAAACAGGTTTCTTTCCATTACAGCAGTAGATTAGTTTGCTGGCAGCAGGTCATGCTCCATAGGTACAAAACAGCAATCTCCCAGTCATATCTTGTGGATCACTACAAGACTGAACCTCTCTGCTCATATATGGGACCAATATTCTTTAATGTTTTACTGAGCCGACAGTAGCCAATGAAGAGTAAGAACATGCAACTTACGCTAAAGTAAATCTGCAAGCATTAACAGGTGAGTGGCTTGGCAATAGCAAAAATTAGGGAAAAGTGACCATCCTTGAATAGTATGCCAGTAAAGAAACATAGATCAGTTTGAGCATGTAGCCGGAGATCAAGTGCTCCAACAATTTGAACACACAAGCCCAGAGTACACAGATGAACACCTTTAGGCACCAAGGAGAACGTGTATTCATCAGGCTCTTGTGTCATAGTAGATAAAACATGGCAACTGTGACAGAATATCAACAGACAGAAAATTGACGCAAAAATACCGAAGTCAAGAATATTGACATCATATCTACATTATGGTAAGTACAAAAATATCGAAAAAGTAATATCTATGTCAAAAAAATCGTTAAAAATATTGTTTTTTTAAAGCTGCAAAAATAATGTAAGCTAAAGTAAATAATACATATAATTAAAATAAACAGTTACAAATATTTTAAAATGTTTAAAGATTATAACTAATACATATAATGAAAAAATAAATTCAACATATACATATAACATATATTATACATATACTTACTTTATAATATTTTTAATAATAATGTTATTAACTTATAAATTGTTTAAAAATATCTTAAAAATTACAAATACAAATCTATACAATAAAATAAATAAAAGTTAAATAATTATATATAACAAATTTTAAAAAATACAATTATTTTCAATATTTTAAAAAATAATGATATACTACGCTAACTATAATAATATAAAAATTATTAGATAGCGGAAGGAATAAAATTGCTATTCCAACTCCAACCAGTGCAACAGTAGTGAAAGTTTTGGATAGCGTAGGGGTTAAAATTACTAATCCCACTCCAGTGAGTGCACCAGTAGGAAACGTGTTGGATAGCGTAGGGGTCAAAATTACTATTCCCACTCCAGTGAGTGCAACAGAAGGGAAAATGTTGGATAGCGTAGGGGCAAAAATTACTATTCCTACTCCAGTGAGTGCAACAGTAGGGAAAGTGTTGGATAGCATAGGGGTTAAAATTACTATTCCCACTCCAGTGAGTGCAACAGTAGGGAAAGTGTTGGATAGCGTAGGGGTTAAAATTACTATTCCCACTCATTTAGTGCAACAGTAGGGGAAGTATTGGATAGCGTAGGGGTAAAAATGACTATTCCCATTCCAGGTAGTGCAACAGTTGGGAAAGTGTTGGATAACGTTAGGGGTAAAATTACAATTCCAACTCCAATAAGTGTAACAGTGTGAAAAATGTGGGATAGCATAGGGGTTAAATAAACATCCTTATTAATGGAGTATTTAAAAAAATATATATATTAATAATTAACAAAATTAGTAATAATAAATACCAATAAATATTTACTTAAATAACGTTACATTGGGGGCGTGGCCAGAGGCGTCAAGATGGCGGTCGCACTTTGAGAGTGCTCCGGACCCCCTCCGTCATCCGCCTTACATCCGCCCGTTAGTAGCTGCAATCGGCCCTTCACATTGTCTGAGGAGGTCCCCCGTCCTTGTGGCTGTCCTCCGATCCCGTTCTTGAGCGGATCTGAGCTCTGCCGCCCTGGTTTTACCTCCCACTTCCCCGGGGCCGAGCTCTGCAACATGGCGCCCCCCTTGGCGGCCCATCTCTAAGCCTGCACCCGGGACCTTGGTGATCCGTCCCCCGAGCACCCTGCTTGCCAATTCGGGGAGCGGCTGTGCTGACCTGATCTCCGGTGCTGCCTGGGGCCTAGACGCGCCTTGGATTCCCTGCGGAGAAAGTGCGCGGCCGCGCGGTGAGGCCTGCCTGCCTTGCGGGTGAGATCGTCTGTGGACTGCCTGGTGTCTCCGGAGTGATTCGGCTGGTTGCTGGAGGTGGCTGCGGGGTGTCCAGGGGCGCTGCTTGGCTCCGCTGCCACTATCGGGCGGCGCCTTGGGGTGTCGTGTGGGCCAAACCCTGCCTCGTTTCCTCCTGCGGGCCCGGCCTTCTTGGACAGTCTGAGCGGTGGGGACGGGGGTTTGCCTGGGCTGGCGGCGGCCTGCAGTCTGATGCCTGTGCTCTGATCGGCTGGGCCTGTCAGAGGCAGCTGCGGCTCCCGCACCGCTGGGGGCTACCCGAGGTGGCTGAACAACCTTCTGGCCTTCGCTGATCTGCCCTGTCTGCCTGCCTTGCCTGGGATCAGCTGCCTCTGTCAGGCAGCGACGAGGCGCGTCAGGGCCTTCCTGCTTCCTGAGATTCGGGTCCTCCTGGCCCTTACGTGCAGTGGAGCTGGGGGCTTGGCTGGCCTCCCTGGACCCGGGCGCCGACGACCTCCAATCTAGCTGCTGGGACCACTGACTATCAACCAGGGCTCCACGAGTCTGCGCTTGGTGCCATGCGCCTCCTTGGCTTGTGCCCTCCTGCCGGCTCTACATCGCGTAGGCGCTACGGCCTGGTCTTGGGCCCCCGCGGACTGCTGGCCCTTTGTGAAAGGGTGAAATCCTGTCAGCCTTGAGGACGGGCCTCTGGTGAGTGCGATGGGCGCCGGTGACCGGCTGGGGCCGCGGGGGTGGTGCCGGGGGCACTGTGGTTGCTGTGGCCCCCCCTCCCTCATTGTTTTGTTCGCCGCCCCCAGGCCCCCCTGTGGACATCGTTGCCCCTCCTAGACACTCGCTCAAGACTCTCTGGTCTCAGGCTACCATTGTCGGGTAGCGGCGTAGGGGGCATTGGCTCTCTACATCTGGCCAGGCCACCGGGGAGAGCTAGTTATCGTGGGGTTAGCCCCCCTCATCCCCAGAGCAACCTCTGCTGGCGGGGGCCATCTGACTCCTGCGGTCTCATCTCTGACCGCCATCGGTGGATGGTGGTGCGCTGCCGGGCACTTTATCCTCTGCCACTGCCTTGTTCGCCTGAGCCCTTCTGCGCCCAAGCGGTTCCTCTTCGCCATCGTTGGCCTCGTGGCTGATTGCAGCAGAACGCCAGCATGGCGCTAGCTCTCGCCCGCCGATATAAGAACTGGTAGCTCACCTCCCTGGGCCCCCTTTATTGTAGGCCGCCTGACGCTCCTCCTTCACCAGGGCGCTAGTCCTGACTGTCTGCTATTTCTCCCCGGAGGTGGACGGACACCTGAGGGGGCTGGCCTAGGCACCCAGGCCAGAGTATCGACAGTCTGGGTGCCGGGGCCCCCCCTCCTCTCTGGTGGTTGACTGCCTCCCCTGCCTGAGCGACGGCTGGTCCCGCGCCCTGCAGACCCCTGCCTCCCAAACTCAAACTACGATGGACAAATATAAACACGAGCGAACGGGATCCCGGGGGGAGGACCCGACACTCCAGCTCCCACTGGGGAGGGTTCTATCATCCAAGCAATTGGCAAATCGCAGGCCTCGTGGAGAATAAGATCGGAGAGGTAAGGGTTGATATGGCCCTTATTCGGCAGGACCTGCAAAACGATACGGCCCGGATCTCGGTGGCAGAATCGCGTCTCTCCATGGCTGAGGATGATATAGGCCTACTAAAGACTCAGGTGGCCCGCCTCCAGACTCAGACCTCGGAACTCCACCGTTGGGCCGAAGACGCCGAAAACAGGTCAAGGAGGAACAACCTGCGCCTTATAGGGTTTCCCGAGGGGGGGACAAGGCCACACGGACACGTTCGTGGAGACTTGGGTGCGCACCTGGATGCCTAAAGACTCCATGGTTTGCAATTGAACGTGCCCACCACTCCTTGGCTCGCCGACCTCTGCCAGGAGCTCCCGCCCGGCCGATTATCCTGCGGATCTTCAATTTCAGGAACAGGGATGCCATCCTTACGGAGGCTCGGACGCGAGTCCCCTGGCATTCCATACAGCAAGATTATGGTCTTCCCAGACTATACCAGGGAGGTGCAGGCCCAGTGCCGCACTTAAGACGAAATTAAGTAGAAACCCAGAAACCTGGGACTTCGCTAAGGCTATCTCTTTCCAGCTCGACTTTGAGTCATCTTTCAGGACAAGGCGCTTTTCTTCGATAGTCCCCAGGCGGCATGGACCTGGCTCACGGAGGAACGCCCCCTCCGCGATTCCTTGGCCTCCTCCCCCGCCCGGCGGGAGCCTAAGCAACCTTAACCGCCCCTACCTAAGTCCCAGAGGTGCTGCAATAGGTCCCGCAAGAAGGGTGATCGCTGGGGATCAGCCTCCCGCTCGCCAGAAGGTGTGCCTCAACTGTCCCTTCCTCATGCATCGCCTAGAAGATCTGCATCTCCCAACTCAACTAGCTCCCGGATCGATCTGAATTGCACCCTGAAACCCTCTAGGGCTCTGCCCCAGGCCATTTCTGACTCAGACTTATCGTGGAGTCCTGTTCTCCGAGGTACTGGGGACGACGGTGGGAGATAAACTCAAGGGGCCGTTTGTCTGACATTCGTAAGCTGTTCCATTACCAACCCTTATAGTGGTGCCTCCCTTCCCAAGTCCGTAGACATGTAGGAGGTCCGCCACCACTAGACTAAGCTTTACCACTAGTACTACCTGTCTTCTTTGGCTTCATTATAGGCCTTGGCCTTAATGTTTAATTGTTTTTCTTTTCTCTAGCTATTAACGATTCTCTCATCCGCATACATGGAGGGGTCCATCTCTGCCACGCTCATGTTTTGCAAACTGTTTTAGATAAGCACTCTGATTCAGCTGTGTTGCAGGTTTGTTGTGGTTTCCTTTCAGGGCGACAGATGCTTCACGTTCAGAAGTGTAGGGTGGGGGGTGTTGGGGAAGAGGGACGGTGGGTAGACCGTTGTCTCCTGATGGTTTTTTGTTTTTGGCTGCCTACGGGACGCTGTTTTTTTATATTAATTGGCATCAATCAATGTACACGCACCACCGCTGACGACATGGCGATTAGCAAACCGCATCAAATGAGTCCCAATGCCCCGGCCGGGGGAGGCCGCCGCCCCGGGGAACCAGGTATACCTGTATTAGCTTCCCACACAAAATACCCGCCCGGATGATGTCCACCTTACATAGACCCCTCCACATTATGTTGCGATACGTCAACGGCCTGCTAGACCATATAAAGCGCACTGCACTCCTAAGTGCCCAACGCCACGCACCCGACATCCTCTTTCTGCAGGAAACGCACCTTTTAGGCACTCAGTGCTCTTTTCTTGCCCGTTATGGGTTTGACAGGGAATTTACACGGGGTTCCCGGGGGGTGGCCATACTGCTCCGTATGGGTCTCCCCTTTACTTTGTCCCAGGTTTAGACGCAAGCGCAAGGCCGCTTTGTGGCCCTGGTTGGCAAGATCGAGGGGCATCCTTTTAGTCTTGTGTCTCTTTACATTCCACCCGCCGCCACGTCCGCTGCCCTTCGGTGACTCACGCTCCTAGTCTCCACCTTTCCCCAGGGCCTGATGGTCATCAGAGGTGACTTTAACGCTGTTATGGACCCCTCCCGTGACAGGCACTCCTTCTGCGTCCCGCCTTGCCTCTGCTAATCGCCTTTCAGATTGGTCCCCCGCCCAGGGTCTCTGCGACGCGTGGAGGGTATGGAATCCCCAGCAGGAACAATACACCCACACTTCTGCGGCCCACCACACTCATTCGCGTATTGACCTGCTCGTAATGCCTGCCTTTGATTGTTCGTTGGTGTCCGTTGCCACTATTTTGCCCAGGGCCATTTCGGATCACTCTCCTGTCTCACTTACGGGATTTGGTCCATCTGGACCAATGCGGTTTCATGCCTGCCCGGGGTACGCGGCACTGTATTCGCCGTCTCCACCTCGCACTTGCTCCCTGCCACCGCCTCACTCCGTATTTGGCCCTGCTTTTCATTGATTTTGAAAAAAACTTTGATACGGTGAACTGGACTTATTTGGATGAGGTGCTGGAGGTGATGGGGCTCGGCCTGCCTTTCCGGCACCTCATTCACGTTCTGTACTCCTGCCCTAAAGCAAGGGTCCTGGTCAACGGTATGCTGTCCGGGGCGTTTCCTATCCGGAGGGGCACTCGCCAGGGTTGTCCGCTCTCGCCGAAACAATACATTAATAGTCATTAAAATTAAATAAAAATATTAATTACTTAATTATAATTAAATTACTTCCCACCCTATTCCCCTATAAACCCACAACCCACTCAAACTAAAATGCAAAATTTTATTTATAAAAAATTACTAATTTCTAAACATTTAATACATATATTTAAAAATAATTTAAACAACATCACAGAAAATGTTCAACAGTTACATATAAAATACGTACAAAAATACATAAAACTAATATAAATATCGATATTATTAACAATATTTTGGCTAATGATATTAATTCCTCGATAATACTTACTTCGATATAAAAAAAACAATATTACTTACTTTAAGGTCAATATTCTAGTCAACGATATTCTTAACTTCGATATTCTGTCCCTACGATATTTAAAACTCGTTATTAGTGTAGGTCGATAAAAAAAATCGATATTAGGACTGCATAACTAATACATGTGGGTGCCTCTTAAAATTCCCCAAGTGTTTCTCTCGTATGTATCCATAATGATCACTATATTGGTCTCAGAACCACTGTCAATAACCTATCAGCGAGTATTATGCCACACATTTTGATATCAAGATTGAGCACATAGAAAGAGGGCTGTAGAATTAATCAATATTATGGTTCCTTGTCAGATGCCCTGAGCATGCATACCTGAAAGTTAGGATTATATTGAGTAACTTCAACCGTAATTTCATCAGACATGTTATAACCTTCGTCCTGTACGGTTATCAAGGTGTAGTAAGATACACAGGGACTGTCACCAGGATGCCATGCTGCAGCCAATATCACTAGTCCGGCCCTTTTAAATGAAGAGATAAAAGGCTTAATTATTAGGCATACAAAAATATTCTATTTCCCAGTCATGATAAAGCAATTTTATTTTATTCTACACCCAGTGTCATGCAGAAGCTTCATCCACACCCAGATTTTAGTCTTCAACTGATTCCATACCCTTTCTCCAGCCGCTGTATCTCAAGCTATCAGATTTGTGTCCCAGGCTTCAAAATATTCTTTCGACAAAACCAGTTCCATATTTCTACCGCTACAATGTTAATCTCTACGTTCGAGGTGCTTCATATTCATGATTCAATTTACAGTCATGTCAATGAGAAGGAAAATACGTAACAAGAGATCAGCACAGCACTCCACAAAGATATCAACAAGGATCCTACCTTCATCCTTCTGATTTCAATAAATGTGTATGCATGAGTTGGGTAGCTATAAGGATTATGATACTTACCCTGTAAGCATCTGTCCTTGGTATAAAGAGCTGTAGATTCCCATGCTTTGCATACTCCTGCCAACTAGTGTTGGGTCCAGATGTTTGGAAGTTGTTTTTCTTCAACTAAGTCTTTTCCAGTCACAATGTAAGGTGACTCCTCCTTTCGGTGATAGTACGCATGGGCATCGACTCCACTGTTAAGAGTGTTTTCCCACAAGAGGGTGAGAATGGAGTAAATGAATGTAGTATAGAGATGTCCATGTGTGTATAATATGAATAATAGTAATGATAACTGCAAAGACCATAGGTGTCCGGGGAGGAGGGAGGGCGCATATGAATCTACAGCTCCAAATGCCCAGAACAGATGCTTACAGGGTAAGTAACTTAATCCGTTTGAGGCATGTTTGCTGTGGATAGACATGCTTTGCATAGACTGTATAGCAGTAACCTCCAAAAGCAGTGGCTAGCCCGATTCCGTGACCGGAGCACTTGCCACTTTACGTGGTGAAACTACAACCCCCATCCAGCACCACTGCAGGCGCCGCATTGGGACGTCAGGAGGCGCATAGGAGCAGTCCAGGGCTCCCGCAGGGCTGGATGCGCACTGGTGTGCCCAGGCCGCGACCGGCAAAGCCCGTGCCAAGGGCGGGCTCTTCTGTGCCCCTCAGAGCCGGGATGAGGCTGGCCTGGGACACCCCCTTAACATAAACGTATCCATCAGCAATAATGGGTAAGCGCAAACAACCAAGTAGCCAGGATCAGGGGAGAGCAAGAGTGAAGGCGCCTAGGAACTCAGCTTCCATTATGTCTTATCTGACCTCTGCGGTGGGGGCCCTGAATAAGAAAATCCAAAATGCGGAGGTTGTGCTGGGACTAAGTTCTGACCCCCTGGGAGCACAACTGGACCAGATAGCCACCCCAAAAATCCAGTCCCCATTGAGCAGAGAGTGCTGATAACAGTGGAGGAAGGCACCCTACATATTGATAGACTGACAAGGGGCACCGAGGGAGAGACGATCGACAAGACTCTCAGGGAGGATGTATCCCTGCAGAAGGCCCATTCGATTTTTCCAGGGAAAAAGAAGGGGGGGAAAAAAGAACAAGTAAGTCCTGCCACATCTTCTGATTTGACCTATGGTCCATCCGGAGACTTAGACTCAAGTGTTCAGTCCGCAGTTCAGAAAGTGATGGCAGAATTTTTTAAATCAAGACTGGAGAACATTTTTCGAACATTGTTAAAGATATTGTTGTCTTATTGAACTCCTGAAGAGGGGATTATTGGAAACTGGAGCGCCTTCAGACCCAGCTAGGGGGCTTAAAAAAAGTATGCGAAAACTCTTACGATAACACCATCCCCCTGGTACAAGCCCGGCCCAAAGTTGACAATAGGGAAGAGGGTCCAGTTAATCAAATACCATTAAAAAAAAGGTCTGAGACCACCTTCAGAACCAATTTAGATGCAACATTAGGGAGGCAGACGGGATTCTACTTGTTGCCATACTGAGATCACCTCAAGTCTTCTGCCATCTCACAAGACTCAGGTCCAGAGAAGGAGCCCTGGTAGTCAAGGGGCTAATAATGCGACAAATAGTAGCAGACTTCATCTGTCCCCAGAAGCAACTCCCCTAGTCGCTATACTTACAGGGGTTCCACCACTGAAAGAGCACAGTATCGAATCCACTATGGAGTTGCTACACAAAACGAAACATTGGAGTGACCGATATACCGATAGCAGGCTCAAGGTTTCTTCGCATATCATAATGGCCAGACGAGTTGGGTGGGTGGGCCATAGACCTAAACAGATTGAAGGTGACTGCATTGTCGTTGACTTTGACAGTGCAGATATAGCGGGCAGTTATTTAGAGATGGCCCAAAGGAGAGTCAGGGAGTCATCAAGGCTCTGCCACTGGGCTTTTTTTACCCACCACCCAAAGGGGTACAACCATCGGGTGGAACTTCTCCCGGGCTTCAACCCTTAATGGATGGACAAGGCCGTCCTACCTCCTGGTTAAACCATAGAGAGAAGATCTGCCTGCCATGTCAAATTGAAGTATAGCTAGTGCCCCGAAGCCGCCAACCTTGAGTCTTGATAGGACTGATGAAGGAAATAGCTTAACTTGTCAAAATAGATTCCTCCCATTAGCCTTCTTAGACGAAAACGATTGACTGGAGCCGTCCTTGTGTCAACCAAGCTACACCTGTGATCATGGCAAAGGGCAGGGATCAGATAAGAGTGAAACTCAACTGCAATATCATTAGTTGGAATATTGTGGGGTTAATAAGCAAAAAAAAGGACCCCAGGTGGCTTAATTTGTTAAAATTCTACGATATAGTCCGTTTACAGGAGACCTGGGATACAGATAACTTCTGGGTTTAAATCATAGCTTTCAAGCACAACCTTCCCAGTCAGGCAGAGCAAAAGGGGGCCTCAATGTTATTCTCACTTAAATTATCAGGGGCTCATAGGAGGGTGGATGTGGGGTCACACAACGGTTTGGCAATATAATTTATTGCTCATAATTCAGTGAAACTGTTGTTTGTTAACTTTTATAATTCAGGTGCGAGTAGCTTTTTAAATGAACATTTGGTTAAATTGAAATGTTTTCTAGACTAGTACCGATCGAAGCAAACCACTTATTACTCAATTATGAGCGATTTTAACATTCATGTTTGTGAGCTGGACTGCCAGAGAGAAGATTTTTAGGACCGGTGAACTCCCCAACTCCCCATTTTGAACACACACAGTATAGGGAATGTTTGGAGGAGCTCCTGGCTGGAGTAGATCTCTTTGTAGCGAGTTTTACTGATATAGATGAGAGGATTCCCACATTTAAAGCATGAGGGCGGGATACTATAATTGATTTATTTTTTATCTCCCAATCACAAGTAATTTTATATAATGCCAAATGGTCTCATTTTAGTGATCATAACCCTGTCATTCTCATCCTGGACAAGGGGTGTGGCCTCAAGGAGAAATCGGGAAAGTTAGGGGGTGATATCGGTCTGAAAACATCTGATCAAGGACGGAGACTAAAATGGGCCTAAGTAATCCTGGACCTCTTCTTCCAGGACCTATGCCTAAAGGTTAGGGATGAGACTGAAACCTGCCTTGATATTTCTAGAAAGGGGTCGATGGCACTCTCAGCCTTTGAAGGTATCTGTGCGCAGGTAGCATCAGACCTCAATTTACCAACTAGATCTAGGAAATCTATAGGGGAGAGATGGTTTGACAGCAATTGCTCTGAAGCTCACCAAAAATTGTTAGCTGCACTGAAAATGGCCCCACAGGATAAAGACTATATAGCCAGGTTAAGAAAGGAGTATAAGCTTACGCTGTTCACACGTTAGAGAAGAAGCCTGGAACGCTTTATTATCAGTGGAAATTTTAAAAGATAGCTGCAGATTCTGGGCTATTGTAAACAAACCATTCTTTTCCGGAATAGAAAACGCTCCCATTGAATACAATATCACAGAAGCCCAATGGCTTTCTCAGTTTGAAGCCATATATGAGGCCACCCCAAGCCCAGACGTACCCGTCAGTTTAGATATCAGTAGGGTTTCCCCCAAAACTGTTTTTAACGAAGGTGAAGTGGAATTGGCAAATATGGCAATGACCAGTAAGAAGGCCCCTGGTCCAGAAGGCGTCCCCGTCGACCTATATAAACAAAACCCAACTTTTTGGGCAAAAATATTGACAAATGTTTTTAATGTGGCTAGTTGTCAGGGTTTCCCGCTAACCTGGTCATCGTCTACCATTATCCCGGTTTTAAAAAAGGTCAGAGAGGGGACCCACGCTGTTATAGGCCAATATCACTAATAGATTCTGCAGTAAAAGTTCTAGGGAAAGTGATTTTAACTAAGTTAATGGATTGGCTAGAAGAGAATGAGGTTTTAACTAATCTTCAATATGGTTTTAGAAGTGGAAGGGGTACTCTGGATCAGTGCCTACATTTAAGTTCTTTTAGCAGGCAAATACACATTAGCTAAAGCGGGGACACTACAGCTGGCTTTTATGGATCTTTCGTCAGCTTTCGATCTGGTAAATAGATCCAAGCTTTGGCCTATCATGCTAGAGATGGGCATAGACCCAAGTATTGTCCACTTCTTGGCAGACTTACATAGGGATCTCTCTGCAAGGGTGAGGGTCAACCAAGAAGGGAAATGCACTAGGCACTTTAAATCTGGTAGAGATGTACGCCAATGATGTATTTTAGCCCCATTACTTTTTACTTTATACACAAATAATTTAGGAAAAGTTTTAGATTCGGCCAGTCTGGATATACTGCGAGTAGGGCACAGGGTTATTCCGGTTCTCCTATATGCGGACGACACCGTTTTATTAGCCCGTACAGCTGTAGGGCTCCAGAGGCTTCAGAATTCCTTTGGGGCCTATATGATATCTTTGGACCCAGTTGTTAATACAGCCAAATCATGTGTAATGACTATGGGCCAGAAACAAAAAGAAAAAATCTTTTTACTGTGATGGCGTAGAGCTGACAAGGGTGACCTATTTTACCTATTTAGGAGTACTGTTTGACAAGAGGGGTTCATCGGTACCACAACAGAAAGTAAAAACAAATGCGAAGGCAAGGTCAACAGCTGCTGTGCATGGATTTCCCCAGCGACTGGGGGCGAAACCAATTGATGCCATGCTCAATATCTACAGGTCCAAATGCTTAGCCACTGCTCTATATGGTTCTGCTATCTGGGGATATAAGTCAATGGAGGGGGTTCAGATAGGTGAAAACAAGTTTTTACATACTCTCCTGTCGGTCACCCAATCCTCTCCAACTTTTATAATTCACCAAGAGCTAGGTGTCGGCTACGTAGCAGATCGGTTGGGCCTGGCTCCGGTGGTATGCTGGCTTAAGACCTGGCTTAACCCAGAATTAACATTAAACCATAAGATCATAAGGGACTGTATCACCCTGTAGCGAGCTTACAATATTCCATGGCAGCACTATGTTAAGTATATTCTAAACAAACTTGAGCGTAAAGGTTGATTCGATTTCCTTGATAAAATAAGAAAAGAGGACGTGGCATGGGTAAAAACACATTTTCTGAACCTGATGTCGGTTGAGCGTGAGGAAACTGAGTTTATGAAACTGTCAGTAAAAGCGTACTTCCTGTTGAAAACCTTCCCCAAAACAGAACCTTACCTAAGAATAGTCACAAAACCCTTCCATCGCCTGCTTTTAACCAGGTTTCTTTTTAATTCAATACACTTTTTCCTGGGTAATGTGCAAGGCTGGAGTAGGGAGTGTGATTTAGGTCCTTGTACCGTGATAATTTCTCATCTTAGGACACCATGCATTTTTTAATGTTCTGTGACTATTATAGTGTTATTCGCAGGAGGTTTTTATTTCCAATTTTAAGGGGAAAACGTTTTATACAGGTTTAACCCGCTTTACTCTATCTTCAGATGCTGAATGACCCATGGGAAATTTTTAACATCGCAAGATTTGTATTCCCAGCTGTTAGACTTAGGATGAAACTGTACCCTATGATGTCATAATAAGCATCGATCAAGTTTGTGCGATTTCTCTTTTTATATTAGTATTTTTAGTTCAAACAACAGGAGAGTCAGGGTATCAATATTCACTCTTTTACCCCTAGTATCAATGATAATAAACAACAAAAGAGTGAAACAAAGTATATCACCTCAAGTGAGAACTCCTATGAGGGAAAATGTGAAACCTGGTGAAAAAACATACATAGAAGTTAATTGTGAAAAGAACCCTCACTCACCAACCTAGTGGTGACATGCTTCATCATTGGGTTCCCACTGGAAGGACCTAATGCCCTTCCAGTGTGCTTCAACGCCTGTTTACAGCGGAGCTGGTTCTTTTGTGTGTTGATGTAGTGAGAAAGCCAAAGTGTGCTAAGTGAGTGCAAAAATGTTTAAAAAATGCGTAGTTGTGACTGTCAACTACTTTATTAATAGTCCAACCCGCATTAGTTAAAAACTGGTGATATTTGGACTTCAAAAAAGGTTTCGTTAGTTGGAAACCCTTAGTCCTATGTAAATTTAGTCGGTTTAACCTGAATCGTTTTTTACTGTGGTGATTCATAGATATGTATGTTTTAATGGTAGTCTGGATTTTATGTGATTTAATCAAGTTTGGTTTTATATTATATTTTTTCTTTCTAGGTCACCCATATTTATTGATGACTCAGATTTTTTTATGTGTTACCGTGTGATGTATTGTATTTTTTTTGTAGTACTTTTATGGTTTTTAATTAACCGAATAACGTGGTTTTGACTGACCGACTGACTAACCAGTGGGGTTGCAGTTGTTTGAAAAAGTGTTCTTAGGACTGCCCATCTTACATTAGCTTGTTGGCGTGCTGATACATCCACACAATAGTGTTTAGTAAATGTGTGTGGCTTATACCATGTTGCTGCTTCACAAATATCCACTATAGGAATGTTACCTAAAAAGGCCATGAATGCTCCTATTTTACGAGTAGAATGTGCTCTAGGAGGTGTAGAAAAAGTAGGTTTGAACTTTGAGATAACATGTTTGAATACATTTAACATTCCATTTAGAAACACCAGATTTAGAAATAGGTTTTCCTTTATGAGGGGGAGAAAAAGCAACAATAAGTGGTTTTGTTTTGCGAAAGTCTTTTGTTCTGTCAACATAACAGAATAATGCTCTTTTAACATCCTCCTCCCTTGACAGTATTATCCCTCAAAAAAATCGTGAGGTCAAAAACAGGATAAAGGGCCATGCCCTATGGTACACCTCGGAACTTCGTGACCTTCGCAGAGAGTGTAAAAAGGCTGAGAGGCAGTGGAGGAAAGACTGGCTCCATAGTGACAAGGAGACTTACAATAGCTCGGTAAAAAGATACAAATCAGCCATCAAACTAGCTAAGGCCACATTCTATGACAATAGAATAAAAAATGCGACTAATTCTGCTAAAGAATCTTACCTTATAGTCAAGGAACTACTTAACATTCCTACAACATCGGCTGTTCTTCCCCATCCCCCGGATAGAAGCAAGGACCTAGCGGCTTACTTCAATTCCAAAATTTCGCGGATCTTGGATTCCCTCCCCCCAATCAGCCCGCTCATACAGGATAATACTGACACCTGCACTAACAGCCCGCGGTTGATCTCTTTTAGAACAGTCTCCCTCACAGAGGTCACCGCCACGATGGCCAAATTGAAAAGTGGTTCCCCCCTTGACCCGGCCCCTGTCAGACTCCTAAAAACTGTGTCACCAAGCATATCCCCCACCATCAGGGATCTTATTAACACCTCCTTTCAGCAAGGCTCGGTCCCTTCCAACTGGAAGAGCGCTGTCGTCAAGGCCCTGTTGAAAAAACCTCAAGCAGACCCGGGCGACATGGCTAATTACAGACCCATTTCGCTCCTTCCCTGTATCAGTAAGATGGCTGAGAAATTGGCTAACGTACAACTTTCCCAATTCCTTGAGACCAACAAAATTCTGCGGCAGTCTCAAACAGGATTTCGGCCGGGCCAGGGCACGGACACTGCCCTCCTCTCCGTCATCGAGGAGGCCAGATGTATCCTGGATTCAGGAGGATCAGTGGCAGTGATCCTCCTGGATCTCAGTGCCGCCTTCGACACGGTGGACCACCGTGTCCTACTCCATCGCCTGGCCAGGGCAGGAATTGGGGGAACAGCATATACATGGATTGAATCCTTTCTAGCCGGACGGTCATTTCAGGTGTGGGACGGCAATTTTCGCTCTGACCCCTTCCCTCTCACGTGTGGAGTTCCCCAGGGGTCCTCGCTTAGTCCCACCCTGTTTAATGTTTACATGGCCCCCTTGGAAGATGTCGTGACCCCTTACGGGATTAAAATAGTAAACTATGCTGACGACACACAACTCGTCGTCTCTCTTTCGCACCTTGACAAGCACCCAGATAATCTTTTGAACTGTCTGCAGGATATCCACACCTGGATGTGCGAATCCTCCCTTATGCTCAACGGTGCGAAAACCGAAATCATGCTCCTAGGCAACAAATGGTCTTCCATCCCCCCATCAGTGTGGCCGGAGGCCTTTGGGAACATCCCCACGCCAAAGAAAGAAATTAAAACACTAGGTTTCTGGCTGGAGCAGGACCTCTCCATGAAGACCCAGGCAGCAAAGACCGCTGGAACGTGCTTTGGCCTCATGAGGTCAATCCGTAAGATTCTCCCACTCCTTCCCCCCCCATCAAGGAAACTATTGGTCCAGGGGCTGATACTTGCCCGGCTTGACTATGGGAACGCCGCCTACCTTGGAGCTCCTGATTTCACCTTGGCCAAGCTCCAACGTGCTCAGAACGCCGCGGCAAGGCTCATTCTGAACCTCCCGCCCAGAGCCTCGACCAAGCCGGCCCTCAAAGCTCTGCACTGGCTCCCTGTGCGCCAGCGTGTAGAGTTCAAGGCCCTGTGCACCACGCATAAACTTATAAACGGGGCTGGTCCAGCTGCCCTTAAAAACCTGATCATCCCCTACAAAGCCCCCAGAAATCTCCGCTCTGACAGCGAACACCTGGCCATAGTTCCTAAATTCAAGAAGTCGCGTACTGGTGGCCGCCGCTTCTCGGTCAATGCCTCCGCAAAATGGAACGCTCTCCCTCGCAACTTGCGTCTGGAACCTTGTCTCCCACACTTCCGGAAAAAACTTAAAACCTTCCTCTTCCCCAAATAGTCCCCTCGGTCTTCCTCTCCAGGATCTCACAACTCGATAGCGCGGGGATGCCTTCGGGTCACCAGGCGCTCTACAAAACACAAAAATAAATAAAATAAATAAATCCAATGTATGCAGAGCTCTTTCTGCTACTGAATCAAGGAGAGGAAAGAAAACAGGTTATTCAATGGTTCAAAGGGTGGACCCGTAAGTCTTGTTAGAACAATATTAAGGTTCCAAGCAGGTGCAGGTTGAACTCTTGATGGTATCACTCTTAAGTCCTTCCTTAAAGGCTTTAACTACAGGCACTTTGAACAGAGATAAGTCTCGTCTATTTTGAAGATATGCAGCCACTGCTGCAAGGTGTAGACGTGTGGACATATATGCTAGGCCTGAATGTTTTAGGTGTAATAAATAAGTTATTTGTTGTATAGAAGTGGTTCAACTGTTTGGTTATTACAATAAATAACATGCCTTTTCAACTTTGCTGCATAACATGCCCTAATGGTAGGTTTTCTTGCTTTTTTAAGAATTGTCATGCAATCAGACGGTGGATTTAAGTATCTAAACTCTATGACTTCAGGAGACACATCGCTTGGTTGAGCTCCTTGGGGTTTGGATGTCTGATTTCTGCATGGTTCTGAGGGAGAAGGTTTGAGGTGAGGTGAGGTAAAGCTTTTGGTGTGGAATTACTGAAAGCTCCAGTAGTATGGTAAACCATGGATGACGAGCCCATGAAGGAGCTATCATAAGGAGGGTGAGAGATGTTTGCCTGACCTTCTCAACCAGAAATGGAAGAAGAGGGAGAGGCAGAAAAGCATAAGCAAATATCCCTGACCAATTCATCCATAGGGCATTGCCTTTGAATAGATAGTGTGGGAACCTGGAGGTGAAGTTTAAGCATTTTGAGTTCAGAGATGTTGCAAAGACATCTATTTGTGGAAATCCCCATTTTTGGAAGTATGGGAGGAGGACTTGAAGGTGGAGTTCCCGCTCGTGGACTTGTTGCTACATCATGCTGAGAAGGCCAACTAATTTGTTGTCCGTACCTGGAAGGTGTTCTGCTAGCAGTTGGATTTTGTAATGTATTGCCCAACGACAAATGCTCTGATAACTGTAGACCGTGTGTGTACCCCTGTTTTTGTGCGTAGCTGTCATATTGTCCGTCTGGACTAGGACAACTTTCCCTATCGGGTGAGGTAGAAATGCTTATAGCGCTAGGTGAACAGCTAGAAGCTCTAGGTAGTTGATGTGGAGAGTTGTGTGTTTGGTGTCTGATAGATGCTGAACTGTTAGAGGTTATGGAGGGGCACGCCGCCCGGAAGGGATGCGTCCACTGTGAGCACGATCTGTGGAACAGTCACAATAAAGGGCTGCCCTTTTGATACGTTTTGTGCGTTCCACCACTGCAGAGAGCGATGGGTGCGGCAGTCTACCAACACTAGATCTTTTAATTGACCCTGTGATTGATTCCATTGATGTGCTAAGCATTCTTTTAGAGGACACATGTTTAATCTTGCATGAGGTACTATGGCAATGCATGATGCCATCACCCCTAAAAGTTGCATGAAGGCTCTTACTGTTAGGTACCGATTGCTTTGAAATTATAGCAGCAGTGTTTGAAAATTGTGAATTCTGGCTGCATTAGGATAAGCTAGACCTGTTTGAGTGTTTAGCATAGCTACTAGATTATGTTGCAGCTGTGCAGGTTTATGGTGGGATTTTTGTGCAATGACTGTGAATCCCAATTGATGAAGAAGATTTATTGTAATTGGAGTGTGTTTTCATCAATTGAGATGTGTATTGGCTTTGATGAGGCAATCGTCAAGATATGGGAAGACATGAATTTGTTGTCTTGTTGGATGAGCTGCTACCACTGCTAGACAGTTGGTGAACACTCTGGGTGCAGTAGTTACTAATATTAGGAGTACTTTGAATTGGTAGAGTTTTCCTGTTACCACAAATCTAAGGTATATGCGATGCGCTGGGTGAATAGGGATGTGAAAGTAGGCGTCCTTTAAGTCTAGTGTTGACATTAAGTCACCTTGCTGTAAGATGGGAAGCACCTGTTGAAGTGTGATCATACGGAAGTGTTCTGACCGTATGTATAAGTTTAGGGGTCTGAGATCTTATATTTTTGGGATTAGGAAATAAAGTAAACAAACCCCTGATCCTTGATGTTGGAACTGGTTCTATTGCTCCTTTTATTAGAAGAGTTTGTACTTCTTGTTTGAGCAGTTGTTGGTGCTCTATAGAGAGTTTGTGAATGCGAGGTGGAATATTGAGAAGATTGCTGGTGAGCTCCAGGCAATAACCATGTTGGATAATGTACAACACCCATTTGTCTGATGTTATTGATTGCCAAATAGGAAGAAATTAATGCAGTCTTCTCCGGACAGGTGTATGAAGTTAGGGAGGAACTGTTATCAAGTCACTGCTTGTTGGGAGATAGAGAGGTACGTGTTGGCGTACCTCTACCTCTACCTTTAAAATTGTTCTCTCTGTAACCACCTATGTAAAATTCTCCAGAGATGGAGGGTTGACTTTGTGGTTTATATGAATATGTGTTGGCATCTGTGGAGCTACTTTGTGTCTCCCTTCTAAAAAGAGCAGCAAATGTAGCCTCCGTTAAAGGGTGACTGTAAGGCTCCCATAGATTTTGCCACTCCTGTGTCATCCACTTGAGGACCAAAAAGATGTCCCTTGTCGAATGGGGTATTAAGTAGTATATGTTGTACCTCTTGTTTAAATCCAGAGATTCTCAACCATGCATGTCTTCGGAGGGGAATGCTAGTGTTAACTCCTCTGGCTGCAGTTCCAGCAGCGTCTAAGGCACACCTAATAGAGGAATTAGAAATTAGTTTTCCTTCCTGTACTAGCTCCTGGCCTCTTTTCTTATACTCCTCTGGGAGATATTGGAGTGATTCTTCCATTTCATCCCAGTGGGCCCTGTCATACGTGGACAAAACACCTTGCACGTTGGCTATACGCCAATGGTTGGCTGATTGTGCAGCTACTCTTTTGCCTGAGGCAGCTATTAGTTTGGACTCCTTGTCTGGAGGTGGTGCATCACCAGAGGTTTGTGAATTTGCTCCTTTACGAGCATTGGACACGTTAAAGGAATCTAAAGGATGCTGGCCCTTAATAAAAATTGGGTCAGATGGTGGGCGTTTATATTTTTTTTCCACTCTGGGTGTTCGAATACGTGCCCTTACTGGATCTTCAAAAATATCTTCAGCATGCCTCATCATACCCTTTAACATAGGTTCCTAAAGTTTCAAATAAGAAATCTTCTTCCAAAGATCTCTCCTCTAATGTGACTCTGTGGTATGTGGCTGTCCTAGCAATTAACTTCTGATATGAGGTGTTGCGATCAGTAGGGGAAGATTTAGTAGAAGGTCTGTGCCTGTAGGAGGATCTATATTGTAGTCATCCCATAGATCTGCTGGTGGTTGTCCTCAAGTGTCATCCCCATCTCCTGAATCAGGCTCTGTAAGATGGAGCCCTGTGGTGTGATATCTAAAAGATCTGAAGGTGGTATAATAGGTACTGGTGAAGATGGTGGAGGGTTATGAGGAATGGGGTGAATAGGGCTAGTAGCAATGTCCTCTTTTTTCTTCATAGGGATCTTATATCTTCCTTTTAGAGGATGGTATTACTGGCTTTGATGAACTATGTCCAGCATCTGGATTTATGTACATTTTCTTCTGTTTTGAATCCAGCTTTTGTTGCATGGTTTTCAGATTTGGCTCCAGAGGCTTTTCAGGAACATTTTTCTGTTTTCGCGCTGAAATTTTCAGTGCTGAGCTGGATTTGTCCATTTTGTCTTTCAGAACCAATGGTTTCGGTGACGAAGATCTGGTATCATGACTCAAACCCCGAGTCGGAAAGTTTGACGTGCGCTTTCAGTGCCGCGCTGGAGGGAGGGGCGTTGGAAGCAGAGTCTCTGTGCCTGCCATGGCCGGATGGCAGTGGTGGCTCAGAAGCCTTGTGTTTAGTGGAAGCGGGTTTTGTGTGCAAAGGGACTTTGGTACTCACTACACCTTGCCCGGCTGGAACATCATGGGACTCCAGTTCTATCTCCAGCTCGGACTCAGAGTTAGAGTCTTGGACGGAGATGGCCTCTTCTTCCACTGCGGACGCTTCCATTTCTTCCTGTTCGATATCTTCTCCAAAGATATTGGGTGTATCTTCGATATTTTGTAGCTGCATTTCTTTCTGTCGAGCCCATCGTTCTCGGAGTGTCTTTTTCAAGCGAAATGAGAGACCGGCGTCACAGTCTTTTTCCTTGTGCTCCAGAGACAGGCACAGGTTAGAGACTTTGTGAAGGTCGGTGCGCGGATATTTGGACTGGCACCGAGGGCACAATTGGAATGGAGTCTGTTCCATGAGGAGATTACTCTATGGTGTTTGTTTGAGTAAAAGTGAAATAAAACTGGCTAGGCCCGAAGGCCGTCGTTGGAGTTATCTTGATCCCACTAGCAGATTTTTTCAATTTTTGACACATGGAGGATGGGAAACGTGTTCGAAACAATACCGATGCGGGTACAGTTGGTTGAGAATCGAAGGGAAGGAAAAAGAGACCCGTTCAAAAAGAAAAAAAATTAGCATTTAAGTTTCATTTTTTAAGAGTAAGCAGTGGTCTTGACCACTGCATGCCCTTAAAAATACTTTTTCAACATTCTCAAAGGGGAAGGGGTCCCAAACATTTGTGAATGGGTTACCACCACTTTTAAAAAGGTGGTAAAGTAGTATGGTTTTGTGACCGAAATTCATTGCAAAACAGTTGTACATACCATACCGATTCAGAATTTGGAATGGATGCCCAAAACACCCCCTTTCCAAATACCGAATCGCAAATGCAAATTGTGATTAATCACATTTGTTACATCAGAAAAGCATTTTTCCAGTTGCAAATGGACCGATTCAGAGAATCGGGCAGTTTGCGACCAGAAAAACGCTTTGAACATTGGCACAAAGTGGCTACAAATAAGCACAAGAAAAAATATGAAAAAGTGTACAGGTGAAGGAACTCGTCTTTTATCAACCTATGAAATCATTTATCAGATATCATGGTTCACTCACTCACAAAAAGTAACACGTACTTCCACTGGCAAAAAGTGGTATTGATCGATATGCCAATGGAGGTACAGAGAAGGCTTTTTACGGGATAGGATTTCCTCCTCGTATTACTTCAAAACTACACACCACGTTACAGCTTGAAATGTTAATTTTTCAGTCCCCCAAATTGGACAAAAAGCTAATCTAGACTTACCTCAGGAGGCTGAAATAAGTGTTGTTCTCATATACTATATCTATTCACACTCAAAGTCCACTGAGGGCGACAGCTTTGAATAAGAATAATGTAGGACAGTTAAACTTGTAGTGCTATTCTAGACTTTTCTGGAGTTAAAATGCACTTAAAGCAAGTGGTAATGAGGCACTATGCTAAAGGTGACCCTTTAGCTGAACACTGAGACGCCGTGGGAGTCTATCTGCTACCTTGTCCCCTTTTGCCTTCAGCTGCTCGCCGCTCCCGCTTCGCGGGAGCCGCTTCGTGGGAGGACCCACCAACGCTGTTTGCTCCTGCCTGGTTGCCGTGATTGCCGAGAGTGCGGAACACCTGTGGAGGCTGCAAGGGTAGCGCGGCAGGGACTCACTATCCCAGGAGTCCCTGCTTGACCACGTAACATCCGGTCAGCGCCCCCCTGCGTACCCCGCCCATCACCCGCTAACCGGTAAAAGGAAGTTGAAGCACTTGCCCTGTGTGACCCTTTAGCTGAACACTGAGACGCCGTGGGAGTCTATCTGCTACCTTGTCCCCTTTTGCCTTCAGCTGCTCGCCGCTCCCGCTTCGCGGGAGCCGCTTTGTGGGAGGACCCACCAACGCTGTTTGCTCCTGCCTGGTTGCCGTGATTGCCGAGAGTGCGGAACACCTGTGGAGGCTGCAAGGGTAGCGCGGCAGGGACTCACTATCCCAGGAGTCCCTGCTTGACCACGTAACATCCGGTCAGCGCCCCCCTGCGTGCCCCGCCCATCACCGGCAAACCGGTAAAAGGAAGTTGAAGCGCTTGCCCTGTGTGACCCTTTAGCTGAACACTGAGACGCCGTGGGAGTCTATCTGCTACCTTGTCCCCTTTTGCCTTCAGCTGCTCGCCGCTCCCGCTTCGCGGGACCCGCTTCGTGGGAGGACCCACCAACGCTGTTTGCTCCTGCCTGGTTGCCGTGATTGCCGAGAGTGCAGAACACCTGTGGAGGCTGCAAGGGTAGCGCGGCAGGGACTCACTATCCCAGGAGTCCCTGCTTGACCACGTAACATCCGGTCAGCGCCCCCTGCGTGCCCCGCCCATCACCGCTTATCCTATAACACCAGGAGAGAGCCCGCCTTGCGGGACGCAAGCGGGATGCCGGGCGAAGCCCGGGCAAAGGGCGGGCCGTCTGTGGCCGTCCGGGGCCAGGACGGGCCACCCCTCTAACAATCCAGGTAAAACAGTGACTCGCTGTTGTGGGTCATACAACATTGATTATCTCGTATTACATTTTATATGTCTACATACTCCCCAATGTCTACTCGTTCAGGCAGAAGCTCTAGACGAGGGGGGAACTCTACGATAGGCACCATGGATAATTTTATAACTCGTGCAGTTTCTGTTGTGGAAAAAGAAATCATCTTAGCAGAACGCAGATTATCACGTGATTATCTGGAACATAAACGTTCTTCGTTGGGAACATTGGCACAGGCTAAATCCCCAAAGAACATTATCCCAGTAGAACCCTTAATTTCTGTAACTTCTAGTCATTTGCAACCTTGTGCTGTCGATTTAAGGCAAGATAATGGCCTTTCTGAAATCGTCTCTGATCACGCATCTACTAACAGAATTTTGGGTAATACTGACACAAGAAATTGCTCTGACAATACAGTAGTTGACCTACCGGCTCTGCCTGTAATATTGGTACATGAAATGCCTGCAGAGCGAGTTTTAAAATCTCCCCTGCATAAAGCAAGTCGAGTTGCAGTAAAGAGGAAGAGACTGGTCACTCCGCGAAAAGCCTACAGATTAGAAACCCTCAAGAGAATACGCAGGAACTATATGAACGGGGGGGTGTATTGTAAATCTTTAGAGCCAGAGACGATGAATATTGGGACAGAAGTAAGTGAACAACAACGCCTAGCGTCGGATAACGAATTAACAAATTGCCCAAAAGATCCACCAGTAGCGAATTCTTTACTTGACCAGATCCAATTGCTCATGACAACTTTGCTGTTACCAGTAACTGAAAGATTGAAAGGGCTATCGGAACGTCTGGATAAATTCGAGCAAACTTCACTGGATAATTTCTTTGCCCTAAAAACCTTGGTAAAATTACATTCCAAGATTGGAGCAGACACTACAAGGGTGGAATCTAGTCCTATAGTTCCAAATTCAACGCAAAAAATTGGAGCACCTAGGAGAGATAAAGTGTCAGATCAGAATAGAATTAACACTGTATTGAAGGGATGTCAAGTAGAGATTCCCAAATCACAGCCAAACAATGGAGGAATTCAACTGGTTGCTCCCCCAAAACCTGCGCCACGCAAAGTAAAACAGGTGACTAGTACTACCATTTCCCAAGTCCCTGCACCGTCAAAGCCTGCTGACGTGATAGAAACTACAACTTGCACTATCAATGGTGGTTTGGACAATAACGCTCAAGTAACTGACCATAACAGAGTCAGACCAGTGCCGAAAAAGATCCCAAACGCACACCTTCCACCGGGGTGTCAACCATACGTGGCAGTGCTTACTGGTGTCCCTCCCTTGAAAACCAATATAAGGGAGTCCTATGATGAATTGAAAAATAAGACCCTATATTAGTTGAGAGAAAATAGACCTTTGCCATACTCTGTTAATTGCCAGGTCATCCAAGTCCGAAGAGTCAGTTGGTTGGGCACTAGACCGAAAGACATAGCAGGGGATTGTATTTTGGTCAACTTTAAAGACCCCTCTGTCGCACACCAAAATCAACGGAGAGGCCACCTGGGAATTGGTACTTGTGACCTTAGCTATTTTTATCCTATGCAGCGGCCACAAGAAATTAGAGATTCATCCCGGCCAGGCTTGATGAATAACAGATATTCGTTTCTTGATCCTCAGACTCCTATTGATAGAATGTATCCAGAAAATATGGATGTGGATAAAAACTGGTCATGGTGGGGTAATTGACAAACAGGAACAGGAAAGTGTGGATTCTATGGAACTCTTCCCCCCATGTTTAGTAATCATTTAGAGAATCAATGTGTAAAATCAAGCCTAAATTCCTGTGTAATGCCTCCTGTATCTGATAAACCCAAAACTATACGGGTTGGATCTTTGTCTATTAGCCCTCTCGAAGACCATCAAGGGAGGGATATAGCGAATGTTTGTATTGCACAAGACCAAAACAGGACATCAACGGTACATATTGAGCGGCAAGATTTGGTATTTAATAGCAAGTTTTCTGACGACCCTAATGAGAGGGAAATACCAAGTATATTGGGTACACGTAGTGCCTGCCCTAGTAACTCAGTACAGTACAACCTAAAATGTGATTTAAAAATCTTGTCATGGAATATTGCAGGGTTGTCAAGAAACCTGTGTGATAGAAACTGGAGTTCTTTCATGGAAGAGCATGACATCATGCTCCTTCAAGAAACATGGGCAATTAATATGGTGCACAGACTTGGATACAAAGGATTTCATTGTGGGGCTATTGCATCTGTAAGAGGTAGACCTTCAGGGGGCTTGTTAATTTGGATAAAAATATGTTTGAATGTTGATGTATCACCTCTGAACATTGTTTCCAAAGACTTGCTTGGGGTAAAGATTACCACGAAGGATATGGGGGATATTTACTTGATAAATATCTACAATAGACCTAATCCCCAAAAAAAGGAGTCAATGGTTGTGGAACAACTAAGTTCGCACTTGAGTAAGTTAGAGCCAAACCCCAAAATAATTATAGGTGGGGATTTCAACTGCCAATTCGAGCCTGTGTTGGGGCTCGAAAATCTACTAGAAAATGAAGATAGGGCCCTTGATATATCCTCCCTAGATAGCGTAAAATCAGTAAAAAGCTCAGTGGCAGTTATGCAGATTTATGAATTGACGGTATCTTATGATCTAAGGGCATGCAATGGTAGATTAGATCCAGATAAGCCAGCAAACTATACATATAGCAAGGGGACATCCAAATCATTGATTGATTTTGTATTGATCACTACTAATTTGTGGCATCTATTGTTGGCCTTCACTATCATGAATAGACCAGAAAGTGACCACTTCCCTCTACAATTAGGGCTACTTCCCCAACCGTTCTTAAAATCTGATGGTGGAACAGAATCAAACATGGTGGTGGGAGAGGTTGAGGTCTCCAACAACAGGAGAGCTATAAAATGGACACATATCCTAGCAAAACAAGATATACTTGTGGGCATTTATGATACTTTCTCAGATATTATCCCTCTATACGATAATTTGACCTTGGGATCCCATGAAGTCCTTAAAATGCATTATCATCTAGTAGAGTCACTAATTCCCCTCCTGAGCAAAACTTGTAGTAATAGCAAAGGCAATACAAGAAGGCAATTGGATTTGGAGACACCGTGGTACAACAAACAGTGTCGTCTAGCCAAAGGTAATCTAATCAATGCCGTAAAATCTAAAGATCAGATGAGGGTAAGAGAGTGTAGAAATGAATATAAAAATCTCCTCTCTAGGGCAAAAAAAGAATGGGATGATTTGATCTGGGAAGATCTTTTAAATGCCGCTAGGAAGCATGACCAATGTACTTTTTGGAGCCTGATAACAAAAAACAATAAATCGGGTAGCTCCAACAGAGATTTTTTCCTTGATGAAAAAATCTGGTATGATCATTTTCTAAAATTATATGATCTGACAGGGGTGTCCCCAGATGAAAACTACATTGGATCTGTTCTTCCATGCATTAATTTAATAAAATTTAGCATTGAAGAGATACTGTGTGCAATAAAGGCAGTCAAGGCCGGTAAGGCACCAGGCCCGGACAAATTACCAGGGGATTTGTTTACTCACAACATTGAAGTATGGTGCCCCTATATAAATTTTTTATGTAATTCTATTTTGTTAGGAACTCCGATTCCCGAATCATGGAAGGGGGCGGAAATAGTTACCATCTATAAAAAAGGGGATCGTTATAACCCAGGTAATTACAGACCGATAAGTTTAATTGACATTTAACAAAAAATTTTTGCCAGACATATTTTAAATCGACTTTTAGATTGGGTAGAGGAATCTAAAATCCTCTCAAAATTCCAAGCAGGATTTAGAATTAGGACAAGCACTGTGGATCAGGTACATAGGTTTATGTGTATTTGTTGGAAATACGTCCAAATAAAGAAGTGTAGCTTATATGTAGCATTTATGGACCTACGCTCAGCGTTTGATCTTGTCCCTCGTTCCCTTTTATGGGATACTCTAAGGAACATGGGTGTCCCGGAAGAACTGCTGTCTAACCTTATAAAGCTTCATACTGATAATTTTGCAAAAGTAAGATGGGGGAGAAATGGTGAACTTACTCAAGCCATACCAGTTAAGAGGGGGGTACGACAAAGCTGCGTGCTGGCCCCGACCCTTTTTTCCTTATTTGTAAATGATATCCCCCCCTATCTGGCACAATGCAATCACGATTCCCCGAAATTATGTAATGAGGCAATTACAGCGCTGCTATTTGCAGATGATACCATTTTAATATCACAAACACCTAAAGGCCTACAAAATTTATTAAATCAATTTAATAGTTACTGCGAAATAAAGGGGTTAGAAATTAACTCATCTAAAACGAAGTATATGGCCATTAATCCCCCGAAAACTTTTAAGAAAAATCTGGCCCTAAACAACACTAAACTAGAGTACGTGGAATTTTTCGATTACCTGGGTATCAGGTTTGACAGTAAACTGTCTTGGTCAAAACAACTAGAAAAAAGTAGGTTGACACTTAAGCACAACTCTCTCCCTATTTTAAAAATCCATGGAGGGAGCACTTCAAAAGCCATAACTCCGGCGATCGAAGTGTTTAGAGCTAAAGCACAAACTGCTGCTCTATATGGCGCCGAGATTTGGGGGCCTTATTCAAACAGAACATTTGATACTGATGAGAATACGTTCTGTAGGCGCCTATTGAGATTACCAGCAAGAACACCTTTAATCCCCGTTTTTCTAGATATTAACCTAAAACGTACTGACCACTTGTGCTGGTTGAGGCCATTACTCTATTGGGTAAGATTATGGTCCACCCCGGAACTTGCAGACTATAGAGCTGGATTAATGGAAATTATGGAATTGGACACTTTTAACTCGATCAAGTGGCTGAGACACATATCCATATGGCTTACAAAAATAGGTCTATCACACTTCTGGAAAAATCCAACCACTTTGCAAACCAACTGTAAAGATCAGGTAAAAACTGCTTATTGGTATTATATGAATAACAATGTATATGAACGTGCCACTGGTTCATTAACACTCAAATTTTTGCAATTGAAGGACATCCCTATATTTGAACAATTTATGGACGAAGTTGAACCACCTTTGGCTAAAACCATATATCTTCAATATAGATATGGGGTTTTACAAATAAATGCAAATACTTGCCGGTGGGGAAACCCCATTTCCGATGGGAAAGACCCATATTGCAAATTGTTTGAATTGAAACAAAACGAAGACGAGGCACACATTCTATTCTTTTGCCCATTATATAAATCACAACGTATGAAATGGATTAAACCTCTTTGTAAAAATTTGGGCATATGTTCATACAAAGAGGCTGAAAGAATACTTAGATCTTCGACTGTTCGGTTGATAACCTTTGGAGTCAGTCGGTACCTCCTTAGTGTATGCTTGATTAGGAAAAAACATGGACTAAAAACACAGATTATAGCACTTTTAATCACTGGCATTTTAATTATTTAAATGATGTAAATAGTTGTTTTTATTATTAGGTCTTGTAAATCAAATACAAACTGGAAGAAACCCTGTTTATCATGGATGGTGAAAAAAGTAATGTATCCCCACGCAAACTGTAAATAACTTGTGATTTTGTCCGGGGAATTGACACATGTACATACTGAATCTTTTAAAGATGATATTTGTTTTTAAAAAATTATGTTTATAAATGTATTTTTTATGTGTGGCTTTATGGCAAAAATGTCGAATAAAAGCTTTACAACAACAACTATGCTAAAATTACATAGGATCATATCGCCAATATCAATATGGATATACAGGAAAGTGCTAGGATGTAATTGGAAAACGTTGTGAATACTATGTGGTCTCTTTAGCCTTTGATGGGGCTAATATTTTTCACCATAAGAAAATCACAGCCGAAAGGCCATGCTAGTGACCTTCTGCAGTGCGCTCCACATGTGTGTGACTCACCTTAGGGATTCCCACGCTCACTTTTTATTCAACTTTTCCAGGTCAGTGTTTTGGGAAGATAGCTAAAGTGTACACAAGAAACCTGTAATCTTTGCATAAAGATTTATTGGAGAACACAACCTGCCGTCGGTCCTCTCCAAGACGTCAGGAGCAACTGACCGTCTTGTAACCCCGTTTGTCTTACAATCTAAAATGGAACATATGCAAATAACTTGCATAATAACACATCCTCCTCTCTTTTGACCAAATCACCTGCCCTAAATTTGGAATTTCATGTTTCAATGGGCCTTCCTGCAATCTGAGCTCCAGCTTGGAGCCACTCCTTCAACCAAGCAGGAACTAATTTAGTCAAAAGGATTTGGAGCACCCTGCTGACACGTCACAGCTGAATTACCTCATGCATCATGGTCGATGTGGTTCAGTGTTACTCGATTCACACACAGTTCTCACAGTTTGTTGGCCAGTGCCAGTACCAGTATTCTTTTCAAGTGTATCCCTCAGACACGTGTTTCTAGATTTCTCTTTCATCAGTGGGCAAAATGTTCATAGGTCGCTGGACGTGCTGCCGCAGTTTCCTCAGGGTTAGTGCCATTCTCGGCGCGCAGGTGCTCACAGAGCTCGTCAGCTCACGGCCCACGGGAGCCATCTTAAACAGTCAAAGGGATTTGGAGCACCCTGCTGACACGTCACAGCTGAATTAACTCATGGATCATGGTCGATGTGGTTCAGTGTTACTGGCACTGGCCAACAAACTGTGAGAACTGTGTGTGTACCTCTGTCCCCCTTTGGTGGTTGGGCTGCCTGCTGCCGAGGCTGCAATGGCGCAACAGGAGTACTAGGCTGGATTGCTGTTGTGGCCGGGGGTGCGGGGTTAGTTGCCACGTTCGATACGCCCACTGAACTGATTGAATGCAACTCGGGAGTGGGTGACTCCGCTACGCCAGGCAGAGTCAGACCCAGTTCTTGTTCAGCACTAGCAATTTCTTTAGTGAGGGCCCCCACTGCAGATGAGCGGTATGACAATATGGTTTTGCGACTTGTATAGATGTTCTTTCTCATGTCATGCTCTGTTGCATACTACATTTTTGTTTTATTGTGTGGGGAGAGTGGTGCCTCTGTTGCTTCTTTCTGCTTTTTTCTAGGGGTGGCCCCTACAGAGTCCCAGACTCAATCTGTTTCTTTCTTTTGTTTTCATAGGGCTGGGATGACGATAAGGGGGTTACATTTATTTTCACTTTCCTTTTTCATTTATTATTTTTTAACAAGGGTGCTACCATGTTTCCTGCAGTCTAAATCCTCACTGCTCCAATTTGAGAGGAGTCCATTCTGGGGGAATAGATTGAAGAGGATGAGTCAACTGGTCAGAAACCCAGGTGGGAGACTACTGGTGCTGGACTGACGTAAGAGCCAAATAACATTTCCAGGGGCACGAAACTACAAGGAGCATTATCTAAAAATGGTCACGATTTTCATTTGTCAGGTGGCCCATGAGGCCAGGGGCATCAACAGGATCCCCAACATCACCACTTGAGACTGGGAAAATAGCACATAGGTTTAGAGAACAACTATGACTAAACAGCGATAGCTCGAAAACTGTAAGAGCTTGGAGACGCCATTCCAAGAGCTGATGAAACCAGTGCTGCTGCCTAAAGCACAGGATTTAAAATCGGCATTTGATACAGTTACTCCATACATGCTATGGCAAATTGTTTATGATAAATTGACCCCCGAAAAATCTAGTGAGTATGATCATTCATCTCCACAACAAGTATGCTTAAGTATGACATGGTTCGAATGGTGAAACCACAGGAGCTATTCCCATTAACAGGCAAGTTTGTCAAGTGTGCGTGTTGATACCCTGCCTACTTACCTTTTTTTTGTTAATGGTGGAATTATCCATTTTTTGTGGTGCATCCACGAAGCTTCAATGTTAGTTGGAGAAAACAATTGCACTGTATTATTCGCAGATAATACTGATTTTGAAAACTTAATTGGACAGCAAACGTTGTTGAATAGTTTTCTGGACTTCATTGTGATAAAAGGGCTCCATCTCTTTCCCTGCTTTTGATATGGTTTCTCATGAAATCTTACTAGAACAGTTGGAGGATGTCGGGATAACAGAAACAGTTCTCCTTTTGGTTTAAATTGTTTTTATCTAAAGGGTGCAAGTGGTCTATCTTCCACCTTTTACTTCTGGTTTTAAATAACTAGAATATGGAGTCCCACAGGACTCTGCCTTAAATCCCATGCTGTTCAGATTTTTATATGGTCTCTTTGGGGAGAGCTGAGGAAAAATGGGGCTTCAATTTAGTCTCATACAAAGATGACGCCTAGCTAATAAAGTAATTTCAGCAATTTGAGTACACTATTGTAGAGAATTATCAAGAATGTCCAAAGCAGTGGCAAATTGGATGAAACACAGTTGCCTGAAACTTAATTCAGATAAATGTAAAATGTTGGTTATTGGTGATTCTACTCCCCATGATATAAAAACTTTAAAGCCTAATGATCTTTGTGACCCACCAATTCCTAAATCAGTAGCAAGGAATTTGGGGATAAAATTTGATAAACATCTTCATTTTAAATCTCGAATTAGGACCATTACTGCTACCTGTTTTGTAATGACCAGAGCGTTAAAAAAAGACACAAAATGTACTCTCTGAATACACATGTAAATTGGTGGTGCATGCCCTGGTTACCTCCAGGCTGGACTATGCACATGCGCTTTATTTAGGAGTCCCAGTAGTATTGATTAATAAGCGTCAGTTAGTGTAAAATGCTGCTGCCAGACTGGTTTTGGAATTGTCCTAAAAGACAATCCATAAAGGAGAGCCTTTGGCTGCCAATTAATCAAAGGATTTTCTGTAAGACCATGCTAATCCTTTTCAGAGCATTGCGCCACAAAGGACCTAAGTATCTACAGCGAAGATTCAAGATATATACCCCATTGATGGCCCGTCATGCTTCAAATCAAGGAGTGGGCTGCATTACAAGAATGTGCAAAGTAACATCTGGCAGTATTTCCTTTTCCTTTGTGACAGCAAAAGAGTGGAATTCACTGCCTAAAGCTCCAAGATTTCCTAGCTCTGAACATGTTTTTTAAGCAGTGCTGAAAACCCATCTTTTTAGGAATGCCTGCTTATAAAGTCGGTCTGTTTTCTTCTGGTTAAGAGTACCAGAACATTTCCTCGTGAAGCAGCTGCACGCTTTATGAATAGCTCTTTATTCTTTCATTCAAGGTTAATGTGGTGAAAAATAAGCTTATGATTTTCAATTCCCTAAACGTTTTAAGCGCACAATTCATTTAGAGGATATTATTGAACAGGCTTATGAATTTGACTGTTTATGCTTAAGACTTGCTGCAAATTACAGATGGACTAGCCAGGATTTAAAGAATGCTATTTCACTTAATTATAAAGCAAAGACCTCCCTGGATTTTCAAGAAGGATAAACTCATGTCATCTTACCTCCCAATGACGTTCACAAAGCCAAGTGCAGTCTGTTGCCTTGTGTGGTTCTGAACTATGGGGCCCAGTAAATCTAGGGAAGGTGGAGTTTGGAGAAAATAGTTGTCTAAATACAATCTGTTACGATTACCAATGAGCAAAGTAACATTAGAAATTGATTTGAGAATAAGACATATTAACACACAGCAAAATTGAGGCCACTTCCATATCGTTCCACAATCTAACTCTTTCATAGGTCATTACAGGTAATGAGCTAACTGAGATTCCAACTCTTAATATTGTGCATAATCTGACTTGGCTTGGGTACATATGCCAGTCTTTTGATAATGTTGGCCTCATGCATTAAAGGAATACGCTGATGTTATAGCATCTACCATTATCAGAGATATTCCAACTATTTATTATTGACCAGAGCAGACTGCTGGGAATTACGTGTGGTAGTCTTGCGGAAAATGTTCTACCACACAGATCTACTCCCCTTTTTGAGACCTGAATAAACCATAATGAGTCAGTTTGCAAAAATGTTAGTTGTGAAATTCAGACTGAGCTATTTTCACCGGTAAATGGTTCAGGAGTCCATCACTATCAGATTCTTGTTATTATTGTAAACCAATATCTGAAGCAAAAGTACATTTTCAGTTTTATTCATTTTACTACAAGCTCAGGATGAGGTGAGTTACTATGGTTTTTAGGGCTCGGCCTACGTCACCACTTCGTCAGAAGTGGGGCGGAGCTCCGAGCCGTATTGTTAAGGGGCTCAGAATCGTGAAGTAAAAATTCCTCAGTGCGCGAGAATTTTTCGTGGCGTTGTGTGCCATCTGCATGGTCATTGGTCCTCTGACGGCTGTGTTTTTGTAAGTGTTCACGCAATAGGCCCTAGGAATTTTTCTCTATTGACTTCCTGCATTTTCCGTACTTACACGCGCATGAGAATGCCATAAATTCCCAATTACCAGATGTCAGGGTCCATTCGCGCATTCACGACTCTGTAGTTTTCTTGAGCTGTGTGTGCGCGCATGCGGTCTCCCCGTCCAGGGGAATGCCATAAATTCTCAATTAGCAGCTGTCAGAGGTGCCGGTAATTGAAGACAGATGCTTGTTTTTCAATGCTGCTTTATTGCCGTCGCACGTATTTATATATTTATTAACATGCCGATTCTTAGTAAAGTACATGTCAAAGGCTACGAAAAGTAGGTTATTGCAGTGAACTATATTAATAATGGCAAACCCTTGTTTTTCAATGCTGCTTTATTGCCGTAGCACGTATTTATATATTTATTAACATGCCGATTCTTAGTAAAGTACATGTCAAAGGCTAAGAAAAGTAGGTTATTGCAGTGAACTATATTAATAATGGCAAACCCTTAGTTACAGGACATAAGGATTATTATAGTGTGAGTGCAGAGTGGTGAGTGCCGAGTGGTGAGTGCCGAGTGGTGAGTGCCGAGTGGTGAGTGCCGAGTGGTGAGTGCCGAGTGGTGAGTGCAGAGTGAGTGTGCAGAGTGCAGAGTAGTGAGAGCAGAGTGAGTGTGCAGAGTGCAAAGTAGTGAGTGCAGAGTAGGTAGTGCAGAGTAGTGAGTGCAGAATAGTGAGTAGTGAGTGCAGAATAGTGAGTAGTGAGTGCAGAGTAGTGAGTGCAGAGTAGTGAGTAGTGAGTGAAGAGTAGTGAGTAGTGAGTGCAGAGTAGTGAGTGAGTGCTGAGTAGTGAGTACAGAGTAGTGAGTGCATAGTAGTGAGTAGTGAGTGCAGAGTAGTGAGTAGTGAGTGCAGAGTAGTGAGTGCAGAGTAGTGAGTAGTGAGTGCAGAGTAGTTAGAAGTGAGTAGTAAGTGCAGAGTAGTGAGTGCAGAGTAGTGAGTAGTGAGTGCAGAGTAGTGAGTGCAGAGTAGTGAGTGCAGAGTAGTGCGTGCAGAGTAGTGAGTGCAGAGTAGTGAGTAGTGAGTGCAGAGTAGTGAGTAGTGAGTATTGAGTGCAGAGTAGTGAGTGCAGAGTAGTGAGTGCAGAGTAGTGAGTAGTGAGTGCAGAGTAGTGAGTAGTGAGTAGTGAGTGCAGAGTAGTTAGAAGTGAGTAGTGAGTGCAGAGTAGTGAGTGCAGATTAGTGAGTAGTGAGTGCATTCCAAGAGCTGATGAAACCAGTGCTGCTGCCTAAAGCACAGGATTTAAAATCGGCATTTGATACAGTTACTCCATACATGCTATGGCAAGTTGTTTATGATAAATTGACCCCCGAAAAATCTAGTGAGTCTGATCATTCATCTCCACAACAAGTATGCTTAAGTATGATATGGTTCGAATGGTGAAACCACAGGAGCTATTCCCATTAACAGGCAAGTTTGTCAAGTGTGCGTGTTGATACCCTGCCTACTTACCTTTTTTTTGTTAATGGTGGAATTATCCATTTTTTGTGGTGCATCCACGAAGCTTCAATGTTAGTTGGAGAAAACAATTGCACTGTACTATTCGCAGATAATACTGATTTTGAAAACCTAATTGGACAGCAAACGTTGTTGAATAGTTTTCTGGACTTCATTGTGATAAAAGGGCTCCATCTCTTTCCCTGCTTTTGAAATGGTTTCTCATGAAATCTTACTAGAACAGTTGGAGGATGTCGGGATAACAGAAACAGTTCTCCTTTTGGTTTAAATTGTTTTTATCTAAAGGGTGCAAGTGGTCCATCTTCCACCTTTTACTTCTGGTTTTAAATAACTAGAATATGGCGTCCCACAGGACTCTCCCTTAAATCCCATGCTGTTCAGATTTTTATATGGTCCCTTTGGGGAGAGCTGAGGAAAAATGGGGCTTCAATTTAGTCTCATACAAAGATGACGCCTAGCTAATAAAGTAATTTCAGCAATTTGAGTACACTATTGTAGAGAATTATCAAGAATGTCCAAAGCAGTGGCAAATTGGATGAAACACAGTTGCCTGAAACTTAATTCAGATAAATGTAAAATGTTGGTTATTGGTGATTCTACTCCCCATGATATAAAAACTTTAAAGCCTAATGATCTTTGTGACCCACCAATTCCTAAATCAGTAGCAAGGAATTTGGGGATAAAATTTGATAAACATCTTCATTTTAAATCTCGAATTAGGACCATTACTGCTACCTGTTTTGTAATGACCAGAGCGTTAAAAAAAGACACAAAATGTACTCTCTGAATACACATGTAAATTGGTGGTGCATGCCCTGGTTACCTCCAGGCTGGACTATGCACATGCGCTTTATTTAGGAGTCCCAGTAGTATTGATTAATAAGCGTCAGTTAGTGTAAAATGCTGCTGCCAGACTGGTTTTGGAATTGTCCTAAAAGACAATCCATAAAGGAGAGCCTTTGGCTGCCAATTAATCAAAGGATTTTCTGTAAGACCATGCTAATCCTTTTCAGAGCATTGCGCCACAAAGGACCTAAGTATCTACAGCGAAGATTCAAGATATATACCCCATTGATGGCCCGTCATGCTTCAAATCAAGGAGTGGGCTGCATTACAAGAATGTGCAAAGTAACATCTGGCAGTATTTCCTTTTCCTTTGTGACAGCAAAAGAGTGGAATTCACTGCCTAAAGCTCCAAGATTTCTTAGCTCTGAACATGTTTTTCAAGCAGTGCTGAAAACCCATCTTTTTACGAATGCCTGCTTATAAAGTCGGTCTGTTTTCCTCTGCTTAAAAGTACCAGAACATTTCCTCGTGAAGCAGCTGCACGCTTTATGAATAGCTCTTTATTCTTTCATTCAAGGTTAATGTGGTGAAAAATAAGCTTATGATTTTCAATTCCCTAAACATTTTAAGCGCACAATTCATTTAGAGGATATTATTGAACAGGCTTATGAATTTGACTGTTTATGCTTAAGACTTGCTGCAAATTACAGATGGACTAGCCAGGATTTAAAGAATGCTATTTCACTTAAATATAAAGCAAAGACCTCCCTGGATTTTCAAGAAGGATAAACTCATGTCATCTTACCTCCCAATGACGTTCACAATGCCCAAGTGCAATCTGTTGCCTTGTGTGGTTCTGAACTATGGGGCCCAGTAAATCTGGGGAAGGTGGAGTTTGGAGAAAATAGATGTCTAAATACAATCTGTTACGATTACCAATGAGCAAAGTAACATTAGAAATTGATTTGAGAATATGACATATTAACACATAGCAAAATTGAGGCCACTTCCATATCGTTCCACAATCTAACTTTGCCATAGGTCATTACAGGTAATGAGCTAACTGAGATTCCAACTCTTAATATTGTGCATAATTTGACTTGGCTTGGGTACATATGCCAGTCTTTTGAAACTGTTGGCCTCATGCATTAAAGGAATACGCTGATGTTATAGCAACTACCATTATCAGAGATATTCCAACTATTTATTATTGACCAGAGCAGAATGCTGGGAACTACGTGTGGTAGTCTTGCGGAAAATGTTCTACCACACAGATGTACACCCCTTTTTGAGACCTGAATAAACCATAATGAGTCTCAGTTTGCAAAAATGTTAGTTGTAAAATTCAGGCTGATCTATTTTCATCGGTAAATGGTTTAGGAGTCCATCACTATCAGATTCCTGTTATTATTGTAAACCAATATCTGAAGCAAAAGTACATTTTCAGTTTTATTAATTTTACTACAAGCTCAGGATGAGGTGAGTTACTATGTCTTTTTGGAACATGTGCACACTAAGCTGTATAGTTGCTTTCTGTGTAGATAAATTAGATACATCCCCTTTGGTTGTTGCCCTGAACCGATATTCACATTCTTCCTGGATAATTCGAATGAAAAAATTAGGCAATGCACCATGAAATGTCTTACTTTGACACTTTAAGAATATGAATGTGTGTGGAATTGTTTAATTTTGTAGTATCTCTTACCAAACATTTGAAGTCCTAGATAATACAATGAATGGTTATTATTTAGCACCACAGCTATTTCCATGACAAAAAGTGATAATATGATGGCTAGTAGCATGATAACATCTCATACCAAACAAGGGAGGGAAGAGGGTCCAAGGGACATACAAATATTTAAAGCCCACTCCTGGTTCAAGTCCCCAGCTCACTACATGATACACAAAGAGAACACAGGGGGTCTAAAGCTACACTATGTGTGGCTCGCTAACCTAGACTCAAGTAAATACTACAAAGTTGGTGCCCTAATCACCCTAGGTAGCCAAAAAGTGGAGTGCAAAACCACAACGGCTCTGTGTGCATGAACTCACGTACATACAGTGCCAATTTACTCAATCCCGAAAGCTCGTAAGTGGATAACCATCAAATTGAACTTCGTGATCAGTCATATCATCTGGCTCACCAATATCACGTGAAAGGCCTTGTTTAACGACAGATATCTGTTTTTGCTGTCGCCTGCACTGTTCTGTTTTTAATTAGGGGGTGTGTCTTTTGCCTAATAAAGATTTTTTAGGACACTCCACTCTATTTTACATTCACCACATTTTTGTTTGCACTGCATATTCACTTATTTAAGCACCATCAATGATCAGCCACTGTATGATCGTCCATAAGTGCCTATGGACTCATCTCTGCTCCACGATCAACTCCGTGTTTGAATGGTCTCGATGATCAAGGGACCTTTCACGTGATATTGGTGAGCCAGATGATCTGACTGATCACGAAGTTCAATTTGATGGTTATCCACTTACGAGCTTTCGGGATTGAGTATAGTAGCATGATAAGTCATTGCTCAATTGAAATTATGACATTTTATGTCACCAAATGTCAAATGTTTTACTAAAGTTCTCAAAGCTACTACTGTTTTATGTAGCACATTTTTATAGGTAAGCATCCAGAGATAAATTGATGATTATAATGACTACTGTGAAAGGTTGTCCCACCAGTAATACTCCCTGCCCTTGAGCTAGTAACTTAATTTAACTGTGGAGGAGAAAGTGCTTCAGCCAACACAGGCAGTACATCACCTAATAGAGGATGTCTGACAGGGGTAGGACGTTCATGGTTATTCCCGCTCCATACCCGGACTGACAAACTCAATGAGAAGACCTACTGCTCCCAGATGAGCTAGAAGAAGTTATGCAGCCTCTGGGGAGGATAGGAATAGGCCCTAGGCCAACACTGGCTGACTGAAGCCAGCTTGAAAGATGCATAAACGAAGTGTGTTTCTTAGGAGGAAAGTAATCTTGAAGTGTGGCAGCCAGAACTACAAAGAAACAACTTGAAGTTCAAAGCTAAAGATCTGCATAGATGCCCCCCTGGACTGAAAGTAACATTTTTCCTTTGAGACCCACGCTTTACAATAGTGTCCTGATGGTTTTAGCCGTACACCAGCTTGTGGTGTTCTTGTGAAATCTTGTGTAAAGAAAAAAACTGAACAAAAAATATTGCAAATGGCTTAGAGCCTGCCCATTATTTACCATTACTTAATACTTGTTGGCTTCCAGGTCACTCTTGTGTCCTTCCTACTAATCAGTCAGAGCCTCCTGCTTCTTCCTGCTTTCTCTTGGGGCTTCAGCATCGTGTCTGCTGAGAAGCGTGAACCAAGTACAGCTTTCTATCTGCAGCCAGTGTCTTTCCACTGGCAGCAGGCTACTGCAGGTACTTTTTTAAAATGTACTTTTGGACACGCATTTCGAAGAGTGCATCTCTCTCCAGTCGGTGTCCTGCCCTCCTGCTCTTCCCTCTTGTTGTTTTCCTCACCCAACCCCCCCCCCCGGCGTCCCCCCAGTGTCCATTGTTGGTGCCCGATCCCACCTCCTTCCTCCTGCTGTCCGTTGTTGCTCCTCTGGTTCGTTTGTCACAACCCTTTCCCGATGTTCATTCTTGTTGCTCCCTCCTCCTCTTCAGCTCCCTCGTGTTGCTTGTAGTCGCTTTTTGTAATGTCCCCTATGGCCCTCCTGTCTGCGATGGCCACGACTTAAATCTTTTTTTTTTTTTTTTACTTTGCTGCTGTACAACATATTTAAAAAACACTGACAACGTCTATAGGTCTTGCATAGGCAAAAACTATTGGCTTTGCCAATGCTCGTTAAAGCTGCAGTTGCCACCGACCTTAAATCTCACTTTACAATCCCTGTTGGGGTACCTGTGGCACGAACCCTTGGATGGACCTACCATCCGAAAATCTTCATGGTAACAAGTCAGTGCCATACGGTGGTTCCGTGAAATTTGGTATACTCTCTACATCTGGCACCAATTTCTCGGTGTGTCCCCATGGTCCCCCTTTGCAGAGACTGCGCAGAGTCCGAGGAATCCCATTATTACAATTGCATCTGTTTTAAACTGGACATCAGCACTGCTATGTGAACTTATGTTTCACACACTAAAGTATTTTAGGCCTTGGGTGACATACCAGTTGCAGTTTGAAAGGCAGGGTTTTTTTTCTTCTTTTTCTTTGTCTTTCTGCGAGAAACCCAGTTGTATGGGCTCAAATCCACCAAGCTGTCATACCTGCCTGTATTTGGTCTGTTACCACTGGCCGACTGGGAGTGAACCACGTGCAATGAAGCCCAAGATTAAAACAGAGAAAACCTTAGTTAACCAAAGTAGCTATATATATATATTCTTTTTTTTACTGAACAGTGACTATTCCAACAGGAAATATTGCACATAGCAATAGAATCCCAGAACATAAGAACAAACGGGTAAGGAAGTAGACTGATACATTTATTCTTAATAAGGTGCACTGTGAATAGAGAATTAAGATAACACACAGTCTGCACAGTGGTACCGGCAAACAAATTAGACAGACTAGTACACATATACTTGAAGATATTTGTAATAGAGGAATCAGGGATAGGAGGGCACAGGTGACAAAACACTGATTCAATGAGGCCACTCTGGCTATAACAGGTGTATATCAAAGCAGTAAGAGAGGTGGTGGAGCATAGTTCAGCTCTAATTCTATTTCAGAAGGAAGGGCCAAGTATCTGAAATGACAGAAATTGTGAGGCAGCAGAGGGAGGTTAAGAGAAGACAAGGAGGTTCTGGGTAGACAAGCAAAGTTGCACAAGATTGTGCATCTGTTCTGCATTTGTGTTGAGCAGCAGGAAGATGCATCATTTATGGCTTTCAATCCTAGAATGAGTAGAAAACCCTTTTTTGCTGATGGCCAGCACATCTAGTGACAATCCCAGGATTTAAGGGTGTGCCTGGAAAGGTTATAAAAGGTTCTTCTTGCTTTATCTAGTGGTAGAAATGAATATTGAGGAAGGCAAAGTAGTAGCCTACAGCAATAACCTTATTGGCCCAGACCCAGTTCTGAAAATAAAGCTGTGTGAAGGGTGGTGAGGACAGATTTTGCAAATATTGAGCACTTGGAATCTGGTAGCAGATGCTGTTAATGTCAGAAGCTATTAATGTCATAAAAGATTTTAAACTCACAGTTGGGAAGAATAAAATGCCGTGATTTATTGCTAAAAGTTGGGGAGGACTAAAACATGAAGAAACTAGAATATGAATTGTATGATTTCAGATTATGATGGAAAGTATATTATTTTGTTTTAGATGAGTTGAGCGGGTTGCCATCCAGTATCAATAGGGATGGGTGAAATTCCAGAGCATAAAGTGAATAGTGGAAATTTCGCTAGTGTGTTTTTTCCACACGCACAGTGGAATTGGACCTAAACGGCTGCTCCATTTGTGATTTACAACTGAAACCTGCCCATAAAGGCTTGGGAAGATGCGAAAGATGGAGAATGTCTTGTATGCTACTTTCTTCAAAGTATCAGGCAAAATGTAGCTTAACAACACGTTCAAAAAAGCTCTTTCTGTACGTTAACCATCCAACTGCGATGCTAAGGGAGATGAGACAACCTTTTAGTCACACTAACTTTTTAAATAACTATATGGAATGGAGAGAGACTGAACCCTGCACTTTGCATTAAACCAAACAGTACCCAAAAACCTTTGCAAAAATTTAAAAACAAAGATTACTAGCCCTTCACCATAAGAACAAAGAAATGGCATACCCTGGAACAATGTCGCAGCTTGTGCTAACGTGGCCAAAATCGGGTCATTTAACAACTTTGGCCTCAAACGCTGCAAGAGGTGTATTAAACCGCAGTTCAGAACCAGCTGTATAAAGAGGTCACTCTCATTTACCTAAAAATGCTGGTCATTCTATTGTTAGTACCATGGTTACTTCCTGTTGTTTTGCTCCAAAAAGAGTTCAACATGCCAAGCAAGGCTAAAGTAGCAGTATGCTTTACTGAGCTTAAAGTGGCAGAAATACTTGGTGCAAATTTAAAGAAATAACCACATATTTCATGCATGATCAATATTTCATTCTCAATAAGCATCAGCCTTGCTTGTACCAAGCAATAAGAAACAAATCTTACTTGTTTTGCTGTAAATCCAAGTACTGAATATTCACTCCATCCTTAATGCCTTCATAGTTGTTTTCAGATCCCTAAAAACAGAAAATCAAGCATATGGTAAAAATACAAACCCCGGTAATACAACCCCTTTGGGTGACGGTACACACCACACTACAAACAGTCACAGGCCTCACAGATTTCCACATATGCGAGGCATGCGCCTTAGGCATTTTTAGGCGCCAAAAAAGCAAGAAAGTAGAGACCAAATTGGCCCTGTTGGCCATCCTGCTAGTAAAACGTAGTATTGCAATGCACTGGCGCGCAACAGAGGGTACACCAATAGCAGCATGGTGGGGGTGGTAAAGAAATGGGCGGCGGCGGAAGAAGACCTTATTCGTCAGGAGGAAGCTCGAGGTACACGCAAGCGTCCTATATCCATAGAATGGGCGATGATCCTACATAAATTTAAGCAAGTACACCCTGATGGCGTGGAAACCCAACAGGACACACAGGCGATGCCCGGACCAGGCGCACCCTGAACCACCTGTGCAGCCTCCCCTCCCCGGCTACACCAGCGCACCCCCACCCCACGATCCGGGAACATGCACCAACGATCAGGGTAGCACAGTCTGTATACACTGGTGGGCAAGCTACGGAGCTCCACTACATTGACCCTGCCGTATGCGCCCCGCGCCCCCCCTCCCCCCACTATCCCGTCATTCCCTTGGTTCCAAATCCCCATGTTCAGTTACGTTTATGGATTTCCACTTACAGACACCCTTTGCAGGGACTATGGACTAGAGACTGTCATACGGATGAGGAGAAGCGGCAACTATGCCAGCAACCACCTCCTCGGTAACTCTCAGCATCCTCCATAGAGAGGGTGTGAGATTACACTCCAAGGATAGAGTATATCCGTACCTACTCGGGGGATTCCCATGCTACTATTTATCGTGACAATGATAACACTGAATGTAATGTTGTAACAATCGAATATGGTATGACTAATGTTTGACATGTCTAAGATTGAAATCCAAATAAAAAGGTTTATGAAAAAAAAATATTAAAAATACAAACAAAACTTTAAAGTACAATCTTATCCTGAAAGCAGACTACGCAAAACACTGAAAACATCAGTGCTACAACAGACGTGACTTCACAGTTGTATCTCAGTGTTATTGAATAGACTGACCCACCAACCCCACAGTAAACTAATTTGAAAAACGAATTAATCTTTTCCTTTAATACAGCTCTCAGAGTCTTTGGCTAGTTAAAGTGTTTTAAAATTCCTGTTCTCAGTAGCCATCTTAATAAGTCTCACCTACAGCAGCTTTTAGCTTTCGTTGTCCTCCACTAGATCACAGAATCCCTTACCGTCCTTTTAATACTATAACGTTTCTGTTCAGAGGGAACTGTTTTGCTTTCAGCATTCCATGAGGGTGCGTGTTTCCTGGCTTTCTCTCAGGTGTGCTGCTTCCCCAAAGATGCGCCTTCCCTCTTAGCCCTCCATGTGCTGCCTCCAATCACCCAACTACTGCTTCCCCTCCATGTCCCTTCTTTTGCTTATTTATTTTTAATTTCCTCCTCTGTCTCAAGTTCTTCCTCTGTTGCTCCCACCCCAACTGTTACTCCCCTCATGTAATGATTTGTCCCACACCAGTTACCTCCACCATTGCATCATGGTCCTCTGAAGAAGAAAAAAACCTTTTAAATTTTTTGGAGTGCCTGCAAGCTGCCATTTACTCCTGGGTCACTATTTTTTAACAAGTGCTTTTGTACATGCTTAAGATTATTTTTTTTATTTACCTTACATACTACCTCTCCAAGTGGCATCCCCCAACTTGAAACAGGTAAGCGTAAAATGTAAACAAAACGGTAGCTGCATCAATCCCTGTGCATCTGAATGCATGAAGAAACACGCAAGGCCACCACAGCATTGTGACCTATACACATGCATACAGGTCATTGCACTTTTTTTTTTTGCACAGCAATAGCAAAGCCAGGTTGAAAAAGTACTATCCATTTGCTTTGCCAATACTGGTCGTTTTACTTTTTGAATCCAAACAGGAATATATACCTCATTCCAAAAGGGAAGGCGAGATTTGATTATGTAGGAGTAGTAAATATTCCTTGAATGGTTAAGAAATGGTAGTCCCAGAGTGATCTTCCTTTTTATAATAAAAAAAATCTAGCCCCCATCCAGGAATGGAGCTATTTACTGAGCATAACATATCTGGTGATGACGTCATTGTCAAGGCTCAGGCTGGACCCCAATCCTCCAAACTAACTTGTCTGTACACATACAGGCAGAGATTGCACTGGGAGGCAGAGACAATAGAACCCTCACCAAAAAGTCCTTCTCTACGCAAAAAAGGAGGGTGAATGCAGCGCCCCTAGATTGTTGAATACATTATAAGCAGTAAGCATTGGGAGTTTCATTTGGGGTTGCAGAATCAGTATTGTGCTTGATAACTGGTTCTTACACAAGGTCAAGAAGTAAATAGGCCTAGGTATGAAAGCGCCTTGAATATCATTCTTTCTGATCCGGCATAGTTACAGTTAAGCAACATATAAGTGTAGTATAAGCCACACAATACAAGTGCCAGGCCAGCCAGAACAATGCACTGAGCCTCTAAAGCCATAGCTCAGGCTGCTCTGCATCATGAAATTGTGACATGGCACGTGGTGACTACTAGCTTCAGAAGCAAACAACTTCAGCATGACAATAAAATGAGGAATTTTGTAAGCCGAGTTTTAAAATTCACTAACCCTTAAAAATAAACCAATGGAAGAAGTTACTTCCGTTCAGTAGCACTCTTTCTAGTTGATACTCTAACCGAAGACTCTTCACTTCTTGAATCCCCAGGTGCCAGACCGGACCCAGAAAAACTTTTTGCATCATTGGACTCTGTTGATTCCATCCCTCCTTCAGCAGTGATAACAGGCAGCCGCAAATAGGTTCCGCCATGACACACAAATGTCAGTTTATTGCAGATAATTTTTATGCCCTCAGATATGGAGCGATCAACAAATGAACGTGTTGACAGTATGCAAACACCCCCTGCCTCCCACACACAAATAGTGGGGGGTCTGGAAAGTAGACTTTACACCAGGAAGGCCTACAGGTCCAAGAGGGCAAAAATACAATTGCTGTGTATCTGAAAGCCGATACAACAGCACCTGGTGATGCCATGGACAGGCGCCAATTCAACAACTTAGCAAATGTTCAAAACCATAACACCTCTAGCCAGAGTCATTGGCAGAAGAGGAGGATGAATTGAGGGGCATTCCACCACTAACAGGGGAACGCAGGATTAATTTTACGGCCACTGGATTCAAACTACCCTCTCTAAGAGTCAGTAAAGGGTATGTAATGGTCGCACTATTTCTGACCCAGATCGAGCCCCTACTTTCAGGAGAGGACCCCATACAAGTGTTATCGATTTTGTTATCTTAGATGTGAGACTATGGCCACTTCTGATCGATAAGCAAGTGAATCGGCGAACAGATAGTGACCATGGCTCCCTGGTCCTAACACTAACCGAGGCATCTCTGGAAAGGAATACAAATATTTGCAACACAATAGTGCCAGAACCCATATTAGCTAGCAATCGACATTATGTCTCATGGCTTAATGTTTTGTCTAATCAAAAATTGTTGTCCCAGATTTATGAGTCATTTGTTAAGTTTTTGTCTAATTATGTAGGGTGCACAGTAGCCCAATCTAGAACAGAAAAAATGTCAAGCTACCAACATCATATTCCTGTGGTTATGGTTGTCCCACTTCTCAGATCTTTATACGGTCAAAGTTGACAATAATATGGGGCCATGTTGCGACCAGATGATTACTCTAGACACATTTAGTCCTGTTGTCACAGAAGCAGATAACCACGATGTTGATTTTAGCTTAGGCTATACAGCTAGAGCCATTGCCTCCTAAAATCTGCTATGGTGCCCAGCCCGGAATGATAATGCACAAAAGATCTTTGCCAAACAAGTTCCTCAGAAACTGTTAAACTGGGTGGAATCAAATAATATCTTATCTACTCTTCAACCAGGGTTTAGATCAAAGAATACTACTTCTGATCACATTTTTAGACTCACCATATTATATTGGAACTATATTTTATTACGTCATCAAAAGCTCTATGTGGCGTTTATAGATCTTAGAACTGCCTTTGATCTTATTCCACGTGGCAAATTGTGGCTTGTCTTATCAACTATGGGGGTTCCAGGGAATCCGATTCACCTTATGTCTCAAGTCCATAATACCAACTTTGCCCAGGTTTGGTGTGGGCATATGGGTGAATTAACTGAACGCATTCCTATTCAGCATGGTGTGCGTCAAGGGTGCATTCTCACACCTACGCTATTCACCCTTTATATGAATTACTTAGTAGACACCTTGAGGAATTGCAATAATGACTCTCCAGCCCAGAGCAACAAAAAGGTTCCTATTCTATTATTTGCAGATGATTCCCTTCTTATTTCCAAGACACTCATGGGGCTCCAGTTCCTGGTTGATACATTTTAGGCTTCTGCATGTCCAGGAGCTTGGAGCTTGGAGCTCAATATGAATAAGATTTAATACATGGTGGTTGGAAAGGGAATGGTTACAACATCGATTATTTAAGTAGGTGAAGAAGCTTTGGAGTGGGTGCAGAGTTTAGATTATTTCGGGTAAAAGTAATGGAGAATCTCAAGTGGAAAAAAATAACTTAGCAAAAGCTCACTACTAATTGAGCATAGATCGAATGCTATTATTGGATTGTACAGGCAAATGAGCTCGTGCTCCGTCTCACCAGCCCTTGAAGTATATTGTGCTAAGGCCCAAGAAGCCGCAGTCTATGGTGCTGAGACCTGGGTTGCACTGATGTTTCTTTACTATGTGTTGCAGAAAATAAGTTTGTGAGACAGCTGGTCTCTGTCCCTACCAGTTCACCGCTAATTCCCCTATATTTTGATTTAGGATTAAAAAGAATTGCCGATTTGGCCGCACTCAAACCGCTTGTTTATTGGGTTCATTAATGGGTTACAAGATTAAGTCAATTTACTCTCTTGTAGATTTACTTAATGTAGGCGGTGTCCAGTCAGTTCCTTGGGTCATGTTGGTTTCCGATTGGCTGGGTAAATTGGGATTGTAAAGTCTATTGGATGATCGATAAACATCCGTAAAGCTTATATCAATATCCTGAAATCCTGTTATTGGTCACACATCCAGTGTGATTATGCTAATAACAAGCTAACTGGCTACCTGACAAATAGGTTCCTAGATATCTAGCCTTGCCTACGCTTTGCGGAAATTTTAGGTTTTGTTTGTCCACCCTTAGTGAAAAGCTTGTATATACGTTTTCGATTTAGCATTCTCCGTCTGAGATCTTTCACTACCAAATGGAATAAGGACTTTGTCTCTAATTTTTGCCTGGCCTGTGGCTCGATTAGCGAAGAAGAGATACACATACTGTTTTTTCACACTGGGTATATTGGGCCACGCCGTAAATGGGTCGGCCCAATATGTCGAGATCTGGGTGTGACAAGATACCTTGTTGCTTACAGAATTTTAAAGAGATATACCTCCCCTGTAATTGATCTTGCTAGAGAAACTCAGTGAACAAGATGTACTCTGAATACTAATTGAATTTTAACTTGTATATATTTTTAACCCCCTTAGCCAAGTTTTGCACTAATTGTATATAGGAATGGACTTGAAGAAGTTTTGATTTTACTGTATTATTGAGCCACTAGTTCATTTTAAACCTTGTGTCAAACACGGAGGTCCTTTCTTTCTGTCTGTTAGCACATAGCCTAAGTTTAGCTTTGCACTATTTGTATATAGGCATGGATTCGAAATGGCAATGATTTGATCTCAAGTCTATTTTGAACTGCATTTTAACGTTAAATATTGCTTGAGACACAGACAAATGGTGCAGTTTCAACAGTCTGAAATGCTTTTCTACAATAAGTAGCAGAGGCCTTTGATTTCCACCTCATCCAGGTGGGCACCCGAGCCCAGAAAAATGTCTGTTAATAACGTGATCTCCGGATGGTGCAGGCAGAACAGTCTGATGTGACGTCTGTCATCCCCGACCAACGGTCCCAGTCTGCCTCCTCCAATATGCAGATGCTGTCAAAGAGTCGAACCCTAGTGTTGGGTCCACTGAGGGGAAGGTTCCACTGCAGAATCTGAATGTGCCAACAAGCATGAGACATGAGCAGTATAAATGAGGCCAGGAAACCAGTAATCCAAAGAACTATGAGTGCCAGAATCAGGGTACGAGCTCGACATATCAGGATCACTGCATGAATGCCCTGGAATCTTCGGGGAGGTGGAAACACTTTAAAAGCCACAGTGTTCAGGATGGCCCCTAACTTGTACAGAGGGTGAAGAGGGGTGCCAGAACCTCTGTCAATCCTGGGGGTTGAGGCCTTTAACTCTGGATGTCCCAGGGCCCGACATTCTATGAACCCTGAGCAACTGGGCCAAGTACCTCTTCTGTACTGGACTCTCAGGAACAGTGTTGTATGAGCAGTTCGAGGCTCCCTTGGTGGGGCGAGGTAAGGGTGGAGGGGGAAGGGGGGGGAATGGATAAAGGAGAGTAAACACAGGCTCACAACTCAACATCGCAGCGCCAATAAAACGTTGTCAAGGTAAATGCTCAGATTTATGAAAAAAAGAAAAGTATTTGATTTCTTCCACTATCAACACGAAGGAAAAATACAACATTTACAAACTACACAGTCCCCTTGAGATCAGGGCGCGCCAGTGTTTCCTTGGCGGTTCCCAGTCGCACTTCCTCCATGCTCAAACAATACTGGTCATCCCCCACTCACTGTTAGCAACTTCCAGGGTGGTCCCACTAGTAGTCATAGTCTCAAGTCCACTCTAACTCTGTTCTAAAGTGTCAAGTTTTCCAGCGCTGATGCCAAGCCAGCAAATTCCACCAGGGCTGACTGGCCCAAATTAAGTCTTACCCGCACCTACAGGCTACGTGGTTTCAGAGTTCCGGAGCGTGCCCCCTCTGTAGGCATCAGAACAGCAGCAGCTAGTCTAGGCCACTTTGCAGCACATGACCCAGGCAGACTGCACTCACTTATCCCTGAAATGCTCCCACTCAGCTGCACTCATGTGGTGATCAGAGGTTCCTTGCAGCTCTTCATTGCAGGTAAGTCTTTTGTTTTCTCCCACGACAGGGGGAAGAGGACATGAAGTTCCCGGTGCTGACCCTCCATCCGGGTGTAGATGTGTGGGGGGTTCCAGAGGCAGCCTCACTCTTACAACGATGCTCTGGGACAGTACACACTTCTGGCTAATTCTGGTGACCTCCTCTGACAAACAGGGTCACAGCGTCCTTAGTGTACACAGGCACTGACCCACTCGGCACACCAGGTGTCCACACGGCAGCCCTCCTGGCATACAAGGTTGCTGATCCTCAGCTGCACATAGGCTCCGGCCTATTCAGCAAATTTCACGTAGCAGTAGCCCCTCTTGGAATACAGGGTTGCTGATCCTTACCTGCACTTGGGCTCCAGCTTTACCGGCACAGCGTTCGGCCCTTCCAATGCCTACAGGAGTTGCCAAATTTGGCCTGCACACAGGCAATGACCTGATCGCAGCAGCAGTTTCCTCACACCTCACGATTGGTGTCCACTGGACAGGATTCTCCACTGGACCTCACTCCCTCAATGCTCTCTTGTTCCACATAGGGAACACTGGTCTTGGCAAGCAGGTAGGCGATGGTGCTCCAGGATCCAGGGCAGGTGGTCTTAGATCCCCTGGGTGATGTTCCCTTACCGAGAAGGGAGACTACCAGTCCTTGGTCCCCTATCCTGATCACAGGCAAAAGTCTTTCAGAGCTCCCCCTCCTCATACAGCCCATCTGGCTGCTTGGCAGATGACAACTGTTGGGATCTCAAGCTCACCTTCTTATCGTTCGTTTCCATACACCAAATGTGATTTATAGTTGAGTCTGAAGTTGGTCTTGGGGGTCTGCTTCTTTTGAAGTACCCACTCCTATGTCCTTACTTTCTCTTGAAAGCAGGATGGACTCCAAAGCTGATAGCCCCATAACACAAACCATGGGAGTGACTAGTCTTCACACCTGGATGTCAGCCACAGTGATATGTGTATCAAAAGGAAAGCCCAGGGCCTCAGCCCTACTCTTTATGATTATCTTATCAGCCCCATCTCCTTCCTGAGATGTGCTCAGGCCCCTTCCTTATGACCTCTCACTGAATCAAAGAGCACCCTTTGATGTGTGATGGGGAAGTCTGGCTCTTACATCTCAAGTGTGTGCCTCACCCAGCGTACAGGAATGCAGCAATACACAAATCTGCCTGGGCCGAATCACTCTACCTCCTCTCCGCACACTTCATCATGCGGGCCTGGGTCTCCAAAAATGGAGACGTATACACTCTGTGCATGTATACGGCATATACACATTGCACAGAACTGTATCCTTCCTGTACCACTCATAGGCATGCGTGCATCCAGCATATACATTTAACATGCACGCACTTTACAGTACTACATCCTTCATGTATTGTGCCACTCATAGGCACACATACATCTAGCGCATGCATTCAGCATACACACACTGCACAGTACTGCATTATCCCTGTATTGTCCCTTTCCCAGGAACTTATGCATTCAGCGCAGATGCACCACTCAGGTGCTGCCCAGCACAACACACCAAACTGATGTAGGCCAAGGGTGATTTTAGTCCAAAGCAGTGGAACCTTAACCGAGTGAGCCTGTAGGCCTCACTCCAATGGAACAGGTTAAAAGGACCTGTTCACTTCTACTGATCACTATATGGTATGCTGCTACCACCACACTGGTGCTGCTTAACTTCTGGTGGGCATTAACCTTCCAGCACTAAGGATAGCACTTTGGGCGCCCCTAGCTGTCCAACAAGACCGTAATACATGAGTCAGACCTATGCCATGACGCACACGCAGGATCCGAGTTTGCCTATAAAACCAAAAACAAGCACTGGCAATGCCAATAGGTCTGGCTTTAATGTGCTGACCCTTATACTCAAACCTACACACTATTCGCCCTGCACCACTTGAGGTACATAGCTTTTCCTGCACTTGCAGGGGACACAATGATTCATCTTGCACTCACAGAGACATACACGTGCACTCGCACAACCACGTCCCTCCCCCTACACTCAAAACGCACACTGAAACTCACCCTACATTCACATATGAACAACCCTAACATGCCCCTCACCCTACCCCTACACTCACACAGGTACAACTTAATACACTTAATACAACTCATACATCTTAATACACTCATACAAACACTCACATTCCAATACACATGGAAACCCTGAATTCAGACATTACTCACCCTGCACTCACACTAGCATGCTGCTCACTCCTCCTCCTCAACTCATCACACAAACCAGAGACATTGGTCAATTACTTCACAGCTCTACTGGCCTTCCAGAAGTGCACAACGCATGTGACGTGATGGATTCTGCCCAAGGCCGATCAGAGTAAAGCCTGATGTGCGACTGACTATGTCACAGCCTACTGGCTTTCTCAGAAGCAAAGCTGGTCAGTAATTCTCCAGCATCTCCTTAGGCCTGTTTTCCATCCATCACTAGTTGCCTCCTGAGCTCTACTCAAGTCATCATGTTACCAGAGGCCCATCCAACCAGTGCAGGAGCCTGCTCGGAGTATCTTGTGTAAGGGATACATGCACAGCCCTCCTGAAGAGCTGAGCCACAGGCCTGCATTACTCTAAATCAGATGAATATGATAAATATATGGTATGATACAACCAATCTATAAAAAGAATTTAAGGCATTCTGAGTTGCAAGAGTTTACCTCCACATTTAATGAATTTATCTCGAATTCATTTAAATATAACTAAAAGTAATGATAAGAAATGTTATTTGATTTGCATTGTTTCTACCTTTTGTATTAAATTAATGAGTACATTTCTGATTAACACCCATTTTTAAAAAACATTCTTTAATCAAGCTTTTAGCTCTGGGATTATTTTACATGGATATGTGGTGATGAGACGCATCCACAAGCATCCGATTTTTTTAAGGTCTTGCCTAGGCAGTGCATGCGCTATCTTTCCAAGACAAAAATATTCCGGATACACTACTAATTGCGATAAATCCTTGATTTATGTTTTGAACTGTGACCCTTCGGTTTTGCAGATGGACTGTGAGGCCAAAATAGTAACGGATGGCTTTAGATACTGAGGAATATATATTACATAAGATTCCTCCGCATTTTACAAACATATTTTAAAGCCTTCCTTGCTCCTCCTTCGAGCAGACATAAACCATTGGAAAACACTACCCCTCATGCTTTTAGGTAGAGAGACACTTTACAAAATGAAGGCACTCCAGCGCTTTATGTATGCCCTGCAAAATACGCCATATTCAGTTTCACCACGGTATTTTCAGTCAATGGATTTGGAGGACCGTGCTCTCCTTTGGAACCAAGGCTCTCCCCGGATTGCTCTCACAAAATTAACAAAAATCTGGTACGATGGTGGCATAGCTCTGCCTGATATTAGATCTTATTATTGGACTCCACAGCAAGTTGTTTTAAATCACTGGGCCCATCGACCTGTATCGGACCCTGCCTATAAAATGGACAGACATAACATGTCTTCTGGCACTTATTTAAGGGCCCTTTCTGGAGGACACGGTACGCACCCAGATTTACGCCGATGTCTTCCATGGTAGACATATGGCACAAAGCAATGTGCTCTGGGGTGGAAAGACAAGATCACGCAAGTTACCCAATTACTGGAATCGGACCGCCTAGGTATGTTGTTGAAGCAGCTAGGGTTTGATAAAAGGGACTTGATCGGTCTCTCGAAAGTTGGAGACATGTGGGCCAAGGGGAGAGTAATTCCATTTAGCAATTTGTAAAGAGATTCCCAGTTGCATGAAAGAGAAACTTTTCGCTACCTCCAGGCCAGACACGCTTTGTACAAAGCTATTCCAAAGGACTCAGGTTTGCCGATTTCCTCGCCTCTGGAGGATAGATTGTTGGATGAATATCTTCCGGAGAGAGCCATCTCATTGATCTATTGCAAGATCCTCAGTCATATGCCAGAAGCTCAGGAGAAAGTACGTGCAAAATGGGCGGACGACATAGGGGACTTGGACGATAACGATTGGCAGGAGGAATTGGCCTCGAGAGAGCGAGGTAGCGATCACATCAAGATTTAAACTTATACAACTCAAATTGTTGCATCAGACTAATTATACCAGCACGGTTCTGGTCAAAATGAGGGTATTGGATTCCCCTGATTGTCCCGTGGGTGTGGATGTAGGAGAGTAGGGTCTGCTTCCTATGGTTACCCCGACTTTTTGCTGTAATTCACTGGTTTTTCGACTTTAGTATGGCTGTGGCTCGGCTAATCAGGCCCACAGCCTAGCTGTTCTCTCTCTAAATTGATACCATGTACTTTAGGTACATACCAGATTGGTTTCTGGGTCACCCTTGTGATCCCCTGTATATGGTACACTAGGTACCCAAGGCATAGGTGCACCCTAGACCTACCAGGGGCTGCAGCATGTATTGTGCCACCCCTGGTTAGCCTTCCAAACTGACACCACAGGTATGTACTTGCAGCAAGGGTAAGGTGGTGTAATCACCCCTTACTTACATATAGTATACCTATATCTCTATACAAATATATATTTATATATATATAGACACATATTAAACTATAAGTCACTCCTATGGCAGGGCTTGACAATCCTGGAGGCAGAGTGCTTGGTTTTGTGTGAGAGGGTACCCTAGCATGAGCTGAGCCCCTCTGCAGCTTTCGGAACCATCTCCTTATAGCTGTTCTATGATATAGCCATACCATATACTCTTAAGTGCATTACAATCCTCGCGGTTAATGCTAACTTTGGTTTGGCTTTATCAAAACTTAGAATGTTTCCCTAGGTTTTGCCCAACTAGAGATTATATGTTTTATCATTTTTGCCTTTCTTTGTACTTCTGTGAATAGGCCTTCATGGCAAATGCAAGCATTTCTCTCTGTACTGAGTTTTGACAATTCTGTAATAAATATACTTTTTGCTCTATTTTTGATCTAGAACTCAGGGGCATATGTATTAAAAGACAGATTTGCGAGTCCTTAATAGCAATTTTTTGCAAATTGCTATTAAGGACTCACAAACTGCTATGTAGGAAGGGATCGCAATAATAATTGCGATTCCTACGCATTCCTTAATTACGAATCGCAAATTGCGAGTTGCAATTAAGGAATCCCTTCCCATTTATTCCTATGGGCCAAGAGGCCCATAGGAATGAATGGGAATTGCGTGGGCAAATTGCGAGTACCTAATAGGTACTAGTTCAGTTGTCATTGCTGTCCAACGTCAGGTTAAAATTGGGACGTTGTACCAATTATTGCTATCCTGTAGAAAGGACCATCTAGATAAATACAGTGCTAAATGGGCTGTGATCCTGGGTATTGAGAATTTGAGTTTAAAGGATGCTATTATTAGATCCAGGGAGACTTTGTTGTCTGCTAACCTGAAAGCTCAATGTTTTAAAACTTTTTTTTAAATGTATATTATTTCTCCGGCACGTATGTTAAAATGGGGAGTGGACAAGATGGAAAATGCTTTCGTTGTCGGGGGGACAATGCTGACATGTTGCATATTTTTTTCTCGTGTGCTTGTTTAACAAATTATATTCAGCACATTGAGCAATTCTTGTCAAGAGTAATAGGTGTTCAAATTACTATAACTCCAATAATGATGCTCTGGGTATTGGACCGGAAGTTGGTAAGGGCACTCCCCTATATAAACACAGATATCTTATTTTCATTGCAAGGACTGTTGCCCGACTTTGTATTGCGGCTGAGTGGTTACAGGTCGAACCTCCCTACTTCGAACGATGGAGGGCTAAGATGTATAATTTATTTTCGTTAGAGTTTAGTTTGTATTCTGTTAAATGGGTCAAAAAACGAAATATTGGTTTAGGAATCTGGGGGATGTTTTCCGATTATGTGTCTGCCTGAACTGTATTTGTAATCAATGTACTGGTCCATTGAGTTACTGTGGAAAGAAAAAAAATGAAAGGCAGAATCAGGATGCAAAAATATACAAAGGAAAACCTGGGGTCCGTGCAATTTATCACGTTTACCCTGAAGGATGGGGCGGGAAATGAAACTTCAGGTCAAATCATGATGGACATACTGGACTATTGGAGAAAATGGACAGATAATCATGGACAAGAAACACTTCCGAAAATATAATTGTATAGGCACTGCAGAGAATGCTTTGTCTCTCTAAAAAACAATGGAAAATATTGTATCCATCATTATATACAGTTGAGGTCTTTATCTGTAGAGTCCATTGCAGCACTTCACATAATGGAGGAAAATTGGCAATGGCAGAAGTCACCGGAGTGGAGACTATCAACTCTGTGAAAGTTTAATACTCGGTTTATCTTACAAAAAGAAAGTATACTTTTAAGGCCTTGATACAAGACTGCACATGAGACAGAACACTGTTTGCCAGAGGATTTAACATAAAAAGGCCAATACATTGCCCCTAAAATTAGGTAATAGGGACATTCAAATGCTATACTATGCAAAAATCTCCCTTTTGCCTCTACTGCACGACTGAAAATGTTTACGATCCCCCTACAGAAAAGATTTTGTAGAAATCTGAGTAAAACTAACAATCATATTCTACAAGTAAAATAGAAAATGTAAGTTTACTTGGCAATTGCAAACCAAGTCAATATATGAATATTTATTGTTTATGGTTGTTTTCACAAACCTTTACAATATTTTTAAACAGGTAATCACAGATAGCACATAGCAATTTAATAATAAAAAGAAACTCATTCATCTTCAATAAAAATTAATTCCCAAAACTCCTTCATCTTCAATAAAAAATTATTCCAAAAAATATCAACACAAGTTTCATTATATAGGCTAAAAGTTATAAAAAACATTCAAGTGCTCTTCATTAATATGGTTGATATGGTTTCGATAAAGTGTTGGTGCAAGTCTTTTAACAGCCAATGTACTTCCTGGGGGCGTAACACAAAAACAACAGGGTGAAACTTGGACCTTAGTTTTCTGAGAACTATGTTTTACTCCCCCTGTCGCAAGTAATGGCTGTTACTTGTTATCAATACCTTTCTCTAAAAAATATGACTACTCTAAAATAGCATCCAGTGGGTGGAGAGGTTGGGGGGGGGGATGGGTGGAGAGGTTGGGGGGATTAGGGGGGAGGCAGGGAGCACTGGACGGGAGGAGGGAGGGAGGGTTTCTGGGACAGGGGGGTTGGGTTTTTCTACTTTCCGTTTTTTCTTCTTACCCATTCCATACCATGTATGAACACATGATTGATTTTACCTTGAATACTGAACCCATGTTTATAATAGACTCTACTTGACTGCACGTTTTGATCTTGAGGGTTCACAGCTAAAATGTACATGGAGATGTTTGTATACCTTTCCTATTTGATCTGAATAAAAACAGTTAAACCATAAAATAGCATCCGGTTTGGGTTTACCAAGGACTACTTTTTTATACCCCCTGCTGGCTGAACATTTTAGCTACCGAGATGACAAACCTGGTAAACAAAACATTCAGGGCCGTATTGTCAGAGTTTAGACAGGCTATTACTGCCTGCCGGCATGAACGAACACCCAGTTTGTTTCATTCTCCTCTTGGGCTAATCCTATGGTTTTAAGCAGTGCTGGACAGAGACATACCATGTGCTCGATTGATTTTCCGGTGTGTCGCAGCCCCTGCAGATTGTACTCTCACTAGGGCAGCACCGCCTGGGCAGGTGGTTGAGGAAAGGCACTCCCATAGCCTAAGTGCCATGAATCTTGTTTTCCAGTGGACAGCATAAGTGCTGGAGATATGAGATGCTGCAGTGCCTGGCTGGTACTTAGCAATGATTGACCAGGCATGCTGACGTTTGGTTAATTGCACCCGATCAGAGTTAAAGGACGAAAGACGGCTATTCCTTCTTATACGCGTTTTAAAATTCAGTTGGGTTAAGTTACTGTCCCATACGTCTTTTGCTTCCAAAGCCTGCAGACAGTCTTCAAGAAGTTAATGATGTAGTCTTCGTCGGGGGCTTCGACTGATTTCGAGCCAGGGCAAAGCCTCCAGGGTGCCGGGACTTATTTATTATTTACATTTGTTAGGCGCACGACTCATTCCTACCGGGATCTCGAGGCGGAAGTTGCCTTGCGTAACTTGTTACAGATGTTTAGATACGCACCAGCCCCTGCCAGCCGTTGGTCAGTGAGGCCGAATTCAAGTCTGACCTGAGCGGGGAAGATTTCAGCAGTCGAAATACTTGCTTATAGATTTTTACAATCAGGTTATTCAATAAACTTGAGTCTTTTCCAAGCATGATTTTTCGCCCAGAGGATAAGGGAGGGAGGATTTGTGCCCTCATAACTTATTAGCGGGGACAAGCTTGGGCTTAGTAGGTCTTTTAATAGTTTTGAAAAAGACACCTGTAGCGTCAGGGCTTTGGCCCTAATCTCTTGTCTCGGTTTCACAAAAGAGCATCTGGTATCAATGTGGACCCCCAAATATTTGTAGGACTGGTCAGTTGCGATGCTTGTGCCGCCGTAAGTTCAGCCTCCTCTTTGATAATTTCTTCGCCCATACGTTACGATTTTGGTTTTAGTTCATGTCACATCCAAGCTGTTAGCAGTTTTATAGATGCATAGTTGGTCGAGGAGTCGTTGAAGGCCTACCCTTGTGTGACTAATAACGCTAATTGGTCTGCGTATAACAATTTACTTATTTGGGTACCACTGTTTTTCGGGGGGTGACTATCGATGGCTTCCAGTGACTGATACATCTACGATAAATAAGTTAAAAGCAAGGGGGCCAGCACGCAGCCCTGTTTTACTCCTCATGATGTTATTTTCCTGGAAATGTGTGCTCCATCTCTCAATTTGATTCTGATCCATGTATTGGTGTGGAGCTGAATATTGGCTTCCAAAAGAGGCCCATTTCTGCAGCTTGGGTCACCATAGGTTCATTGGAACTCGATCAAACACTGCTTTGAAGTCTACAAAGCCTACTAGAAACTATTCCTCTTTCACTCCATTTCACACCCGCCACTATTTTGCTACATGACTTTAGAAGTTTTCCTTCTATTTCACGACCTCAGAGTCGACTCTTACACACTGCACTTTCTACTGCTAAACTATGTGTTTTAAGACTGTGGCAATCACCTAGCCCTCCCTCCAAAGAGGACTGGATGGTTGTGAGGATACAGGCAGCATCTTATGAACAGGTAATTTATAGGATGTAAGACCAACAGCACATATTCCAGTAGGTATGGACCCCCTTTCTTTGCGATTCCTGAAATTCTAATTATCTTTTCCTTCTCTCCCTATATATAGCTTTTTCCCTTCTCCTTTTTCCTTTTCTTTTTCCTCCTTTTTCCTCTTTTGTAATATATTACAGATGTATATTATTTGTCACATACTGATTTATGATTTACTATATTATTTTGTATCCTATGAAATTGCCTATCTTTGATCTCCAATAAAAAAATTATGACACTAAACAGCAGGTGTTTTTATATATTTACAGGACTAAGCGCAGATGGGATAGTAGTTGTTGTAGATGAGGGTGCTTAGTAGTTGTGACTGAGCGCCTAGTCCCTGCGTTACCACAATATTAAAAATCTCGTGACTTTGTATTACATTTTCTTTCCATCCTAGAAGCATTGTCAGTGGTGGCATTGAAGTGGCTAAAAAACACACCAGTGTCCCTGGCATAATATTTGCAGGTTCTTTTTCTGTAAATTGTTTTACTGTGATCTTCTGGACAACATTTTAAGCTAAATTCTTAATCCAGCTTTATAAATAGCGATATGTTTATGCATATACAAAAAAAGAAAAGTGGCCAGAGTTGTACATTATTTCTCTATTCCCACACAAAGTAACAATTCATTTCCAATCTTCTTTGACTTTACATCTAGAAGGTAGAGAAGATGAAAATGTATAGTACAAGTATTGGTTGTTCTTAGTCTCTTTTAAACTAATGAAGGATCCTCAAAATGCAATTGCATTGATATTTTGATCTGTATTATTTTCCACCTTATGTCTCTTTTTATGCTTGAGATAGAGGGCACAGAAAAGGGAAAATGGTTGAGTGGGGAAAAAGCTCAAATTAGCTAAGCACAAAGGAACATGGATATAGAAGCAGTATAGCAAGAAAACAATAAGCACTTTATAACCAGAAATCACCGAGAACTGTTTAATAATTTCAAGCAAATTTGGTAAGGAACGGGGAAGATCTTCAATCGTCAGAAGGATATCATCAACGTATAAGTATAAGTTGGATACTCCTCCCGGTATCGGTATACCCTGAATCCTGGGCGAGTGACGAATAAGCGAAGCAAGAGGTTCCATCGTTAGTAAGAATAATAGGGGAGACAATGGGCAACCTTGACTGGTACCTCTTTGAATTGAAAAAGGATCAGAAAGAAAACCTCCACAATTAACCTGAGCTGATGGATTGTCATATAGTAAGCGAAACATAGGGATAAACTTCTCACCTAAACCAAAATGCCTCATAGTGGCAAACAAATAAACCCAGTCAATGCGGTCGAACGCTTTCTCCGCATCTAGAGAAAGAGCGACCGATTCCTCATCAAATCTCTAACAGACCATAAGGTATGATTTCTGAATGATCGCCCCGGGAGAAAACCAACCTGCAAATGATGTACCATAGAGGGGATGACTTTTCTAAGCCTCGCCGGTAAGATACTTGCCAATATCTTGACATCTCCATTTATTAAGGAGATAGGTCAATAGCTACCGCAGACTAGTGGATCCTTGCCTGGTTTGGGAATAAACACAATTAATGCCTTATGCGAAATAGGACCAAGAGAAGAAGACTGGATAGCTTCATGGAAAGCAGAATGAAGAACGTCAATTGTTTCCTCTCCAGACCACTTGTAGTATTCTGCAGGAAAACCGTCTTCACCTGGAGATTTATGATAAGTCAACTTGGAAAGGACTGTAGCAATCTCCTCTCTAGTAATGTCACTGCAAAGTAACTGCCTATCCTCATTTGGAAGACACGTAAGATCAATATTTTTAAGATAAGTGGATATATGGTCGTCGGTTACTGAATTTTCGGGAGTAGAATGTTTCTTATAGAAGGAAGCAAAAGTATTGGCTATTTCCTGCGGTTTAATGACAATTTCACCGGATTCAAAACGTATAGCTGGGATAGCCATGGAGGCCTCAAGTTGTTTAGGTTGTGCCGCAAGCAATCGGCCTGCTTTCTAGCCTTGCTCATAATGTCTCCCTTTTAAACGTTGAAGGGCATATTCTGCTTTGGAGGTATACAAGTTATTGAGTTCCATTTTAGCTAATTGCAAAGTTTTGCGATTACTTACGGTGGATTGGGAGGTGTATATAGACAAGTTAAAGAGATGATTTAAGCCTCAAGTTCAGTACGGCGTAAATTTGCTGCTTTGTTGGCCAAAGCTGCGTCTCTCATCAATTGACCACGGATAGTTGCCTTTGCAGTTGCCCAAATAGTTCTTGAAGAAGAAACTGATGATTTATTGTTGTTTAGATATTCCGTAAAATGGGAGCGTACCTGAAATTTGCCCTGAGGTGAAGGGTACTTTTGGATATTCATGCGCCATGGTTTTTAACCTGTAAAATTTAGACCAAGTTCTAGGGCAATGAGAACGGAAGAGTGATCTGAAATGGTGGCTTCCAAGATATGGGATTCAGTAATAAGTGTAACTACAGGATGGGAGATAAGAAAATAATTAACCCGAAGAGAGAAATGTATATTCTTGATCTGAAGGGTGACAGAGACGCCAAAGATCTACTAATCCATGGTCCACTGTGATATCCCCCAATAATGCTCTGTCAGCAGCATTACATCTGTCTAAGGGACCAGTTTTATCTAGAATTGCATCACAAGCTAAATTCCGGTAATCACCAATAATATAGCTGGATGCACCGATTTCAATAAGTAGACGATTTAGGTTGAGAACCAAGGAACGCTTAGCACCTATTGGGGCATAAACTGACCCAACACAGAAGATTTTCCCTCTAATTTTCAATTTAGCAAAGACGTATCTACCCTCAGGATCAGTCCAAGTTTGGATGACTGAGAAAGGTAGGGATTTGTGCAAAAGAATAGCAACACCACATTTTCGTGGTTGATTCTTGTCGGAGAGAGGCTGCGCAGACAGTCCGCAGTGAATGACCTTTCCCATCCATTCCAACTTGGAAGATTCCAAAGAATTAAGATGAGTCTCCTGCAAGAGAGCTACATCAGTTCTTTTAGTTTTAAGATAGGAGAGAACTTTACGTTTTATAAAATGTGTAAGGCCATTAACGTTCCATGAAATTATGTGCAAGGGTCGGGGAGAGGAGTATGTACTCACAGCCATATGAGCGTTGAAAATGAAAAGGTATTGGTTTGAATGAGAGAGTTGATATAAACAATAGAGAGCAAGGTATTAAGATAATAGAAGGAAGAAGCAGATGAACTGTAGTAAACAGGATGAGAAAAGAAAAGGAATAGAGTTTATTGTGAGAGATGGAAGTAAAAGAAGAAGAACGAAAGGAGACAGAGATTATGTGGAGGGAGGGTAGGATAAAAGAAACTAGGGAAAAAGGTAAAGAGGATGGGTTCCGAATAAGAAGTAATAAGAAAATTAAATAGTTAAAGAATTACCATTTTCCTATAAGATATAAGGGAATCTAAGAATATAGAAAAACCACTTGTGACTTATATATGAAAAAAAGCAATAAGAAGAAGAAATAAGAAATAGTAAATATAAAAAAGAAGAGAAGATTAATGTACTGTACTGTGCAGAATTAACACAGTGTCAATAAAGTGGATTGTTTTTGGGGCGGGGCACCCGGCAGGGGTGTCCGCTCTCCCCTCTTTTATTTTCATTGGCACTTGAACCGTTGGCGGCCTGGATCCGCTGGGAGCCGTCTATTCGAGGTATTCGATGGTCCCCTCAGGTGGAGGACAGGATCTCTTTGTATGCGGATGACATTCTGCTTTAATTAACATCACCCAGAAAATCTTTGAATGTTGTCTGTGATGTTTTGGCCTCATACGGTAGGAACTCGGGGCTCACTATAAATTGGGGGAAATCCTATGTGTTTGTGCTGAGCGGTGATGCCCCGATTCCTCCACGAAACTGCCCGTTTCAAATCGCCGCGGATGGGTTTACATATCTGGGAATCTTTATTTCATTGGATCCCGCAGTCCGGTACGAGAGAAACCTCCTCCCCCCTCTGGTTAGATTGAAAAGTGATGCAAATAGTTGGAGGAAGCTTCCTCTCTCCCTGTTGGGGAGGGCTGCCCTTTTTAAGATGATCTTCCTTACCTCGCTTTCTTTACGCCCTTCAGAATACGTTAGACATGGTCCCTACCAGTTATTTCCGAGAGGTGGAGGGGATACAGCGTAGTTTATTGTGGGAGGGTAGGCCTCGTATTGCTCTGGCCAAATTGACTTTACCCTGGTATGACGGTGGTATCGCCCTCCCTGACATCAGAAGGTATTATTGGGCTTCTCAATTGGCAGCTATAAACCAAGGTACTTATGGGCCGGGCTCGGACCCCGGATACGCTATGGACAGATGGCTACTCCCGGGTGGAAATTACAGTAGAGCTTTATATGCCAAATCGGCCGGGAAAAGTTTGACGGGACCTACGAACGTGGCAGTGCGGATATGGCATGACGCCACTAGTTCTTTGGGTTGGAGAGGCCGCCTAACGCTGGCCACTCCACTGTTTGACTCGGATAGACTCTGGAAGCTCTGGAATACGAAAGGCTTTGATAGGTGGAACCTGATAGGGATTACTACAATTGGAGATATTTGTGTCAAGGGCAGGATTAAGACGTTCGCTGAATTGCAAACTGAGTTCGAGTTGAATGGAGCGGAGTATTTCCGCTATGCGCAAGTTCGGCATGCGCTGCAGGCAGCAGTACCGGCAGGGGAGGAACTACCCGAGGCCTCGCCGTTAGAGGATAGGATATTGGATGGGCATATACCGGATAGAACTATCTCCCTCATCTATAAAAAATTGGTCAATCACAGAGCGGATCTCCTTGTAGAGTTGAGGGGCAAATGGATGGGAGATGGTATTGAACTGGATGATGAAGACTGGCAAACAGCCATCTCATCCCCGAAGGAGGTAGCGATTCCGGCGCGATTGAGGCTAGTCCAGTTGAAGATATTACACAGAGTGTATGTCACAGGTACACGCTTGGTCCGGATGGGGCTTTCAAACAATGATTTGTGCAGGCGAGGATGTGCGCAGGTGGGCACGTTCCTTCATATCATCTGGGAATGCCGCTATATGGTGGATTACTGGAGTGCGATACATGAGGTTATGCGAGAGGTGTTGGGGTGCCATTTTTACCAGAGGCGAGGAGATGTATCCTTAATATCTGGGAACCCACAGATCTAAACATAGCACAGACCAAGTGGGCCACTCTGGGGGCAATGATAGCAAATAGGAATATAGCACAGAAGTGGGGCTCCGAAAGACCACCTACGCTTGAGGAATGGGAAGAGAGCATGGACTGGTGTATGTTTCGTGAAAAGACCGTATACTTGGCCAGAGGCTGACCCCGTAAGTGGGTGACTGTTTGGGGGCTGTGGAATCGATACAGGGGTGAAATTTGTGTACCACCGATTGACCCTCTTTTGGATATACTTGCATCCCCGTGACCATTACCTGTGACAGTATCTAGTCTCCCCCCACTCCTCCTTTCCCTTCATATCCCCCCAAGTATATATGATCTGTTGTAATGATATGTGGAAATGTCCGACCTCTGTTCTATGCACTTTTTGAATGCCTTGTGTTAATAAAAAAGAAATATAAAAAATAATAATAATAATAATAATAAAGTGGATTGTTTAGCTGTGAGTCTAGACTTGTGTGCTACTCACGCTGGGGGAGCTCCATTAGATAGGGCTATCAGTGGTAAGGGAGACATCTACGAAATAATATGGATCACATTCCAATATATTCTTTTGGAATTTAGAGGTTGAAATGAAGAAAGAAAAGGAAACATGTATCATGGGAATACAGTGTAGGAGAAAGAAAGGTATAAGGCATATGTACGACATAATAAGGTGAACCAGACAAAATAATATTATAGAATATTCACTGGAAAATTGTTAACTCATCTAACCAGAAACATATCAGAATAACATTATCTTATATGTAGACAGTGTAGAAAATAAGTAGATAAATCAATAATAAGGTAACTTGCTTGTATCAAAAGGTAGTCATATATTACTATACCAGTAATCCTATTATCTATAATGAAAAATATGAAAATATATTTAAATATTTCTATGTCAAGGAGCTATCATATCATAAATATTCAAACATGTACTATAAGTAAATAGCAGAACAAGTGAATATCAAACATTGAAACAATTAATTAACTAATTATTGATTAAATAATTAAATAAGAGGTGTAGAAGAAATTGGAATAAAAAGAACATACCGATAATTATAATTTATAACAGGAGAATGAACTGAGAAGATTTAAAGGATTCAATAATAGAGCAATAGGGAAATTTGAGAAGAAAAAGTAGAAACTCAAGTAATAAAGATCAAAGAGGAAAAGAAGTAAGGAGATATAGTGTCATCAAATATACTATATAACAAAAGATGGAGAAAGAAAGTGTACATAAAATAACAGACAAATGTGAATAGATCTAACAAGAACAGGTGACAGACAAACAAACCATGAAGGAAGAAAGAGAAATATGGTAAACTAGTTGTCATATCAAAGAATTAATAAGATAGAACTATCATTATAACATCTATAATATGAAATAATAGAATATTAAAGCAGAATTTAATGTACGCCCTCCTCAGTAGATGAAGGAGATTTAGAAGAGAATAAACGACTAGGTAATATTTATAATTCATAATAAGAGAAAAAACAAAAAAAAATTACAACATTTAGTAAAAAAAGTATTAGAGAGAATGAGAAGGGAAAATAGAAGAAAGATTAATAAGAATTAAAGAGGAAGAGAAGTAAAGAAATATAATAATGTCATAAAGAAGGTATGCATAAGACTAAATGAATGTGAATAAATCTAGCTAGAACAATAGACAAAGACAGACAAACCATGAAAGAAGGAAAAAAGAGATGTTAAACTAGTTATTAGATCAGAGAATTATTAATATAGAGCTATCATAACAACATTAATATGAAGTAATAGAATATTAAAACAAGGTTAAGCCCTAAACAAGACCTTTTTAGTTGATGATATGAAAAATGAAGTGTATCACAGAGAGGGAGTCAGTGTAAACCATTTTTAAGGGAGAGACATTGTCCATGGAGCGTCTAAGCCGGCATCTGATACTCATCTGAGCTTTTACTACGGTAAATTTTAATGGATGAATTTCCAATCTTTCGTGGATGCAAGAAAACAATCCATTGGTTATAGTTCAGGAAACATCCTTTTTGACTGAAACAGGCTTTAAGGGGGAACGAGATTTACCTCTGTCTCTTTCCTTCGTAAGTGTGGCTACTGCTTGAAGGGCCTGCGCTCGATCTCCCAAAGAACGTACAGGTCGGTCTAGGTCTCTTCCTCTGTTTTGAAAACGATCTAAATTATGTCGGATTTCACTAGAAGATGTCATAGATTTCGAGTATGCAGAATGAGAGATAGGATCTAGATTGAATTCTGTATACTCCATATTTTGAGGAGAAATATTGTCTAGAAAATGACAAAAGTCTCGTGGGTCAAAGAAAGCTTTGGAGATTCCATCTTTTGTGATCCGCAAATGTGCAGGTTCGTAAAGGCCATATTTAATGTCAAGTAGGCGAAGACGGGGTCTAAGAGACAGAAATGCTTTGCGACGTTCGTTAGTTTCTTTTGAGAAGTCTGCAGCTATTCTTATTTTGTGACCTTCAAATATGCACGGGCCTTGAGTCCGAGCTGCAGCAATAAGTTGACAGGCGTAAGAAGCAGGCAATGAGTGGACGTGGCCGACTATTTTTCCCGGTGCTGGGTGGTCCAATACGATGGGCTCTTTCCATCTCCAACGGGGGTTCGAAAGTGAGGCCTGTGATCTTTGGAAGAATTTCTCTGAGAAAGTATTTAGCATCTGACCCTTCAAATTTTTGGGGAAATCCAAGGAAGCGGACATTATCTCGAGGGCTTCTGTCTTCCAAATCTACAATTTTACTTCTGAGAAAAAAGAGTTCCTGATCTCGATCTGGAATAGCATCAAGGCGATTCTCTACTGTTACCATTTGTGCTGTGAGACCGTCCATACAACTCTGGAATCCAGCAATATCTGTTCGAATAGATTTAGTTTAGTTCGTTAAAGTTGATATTGACATTTCCATGCCCTCCAGACGGCGACTTACAGCAGAGAGTTCTTGGAGTATACGCTCCATAGTTGAGTCAGATGACGATGAGGCGGTATAATGAGGTTGATTTGACGTCGAAGTGGTACCTCTAACATCGGAATAAGGACGACCTTGGTGTTGGGCCTCAGAAAAGAGCAGTGCCTGTGCAAGCCTTCCATTTGTTTTACCAGGAGGCATTTTTTATTTAACTGCGTTGTTTCTTTGATATAGGACAGTTACATTCTGTATGTGCTTCCTGTGCATCAATTAACAGATATAAATGTGTATAAAGTGAGCCAAACAGGCTCAAACCATGCTGTTTACGTAGTGTCAGTGGTCACAATGTCAGTGAGTCTTGCCAAAACAGAGTTCAAAATAGAGTTCAAAACATCAGATTGCAGACTATCTTACTGACAAAGTATCAGGAGAGAGAATAGTTATAAATGATTCACCTTATTTACCTCAGTGGAATAATACCCACGTTTTATGAGAGGTATTTCATTCTATACATGAACTCAAATAAACCTTAACTTTAGTCTTCAGCTGTTAGGTAAAATTGAGAAAAGGCAGCACTACAGTCTTAGACTCTCCACTGTGTAAAAATTATATTAAAGGCTGCCAAGAAAGTCCTGTCGATATAATAGGCTTCTTACTGCACAAAACTGAAAGTATAAGCCTTGGAATGCAATGTTTCAGTCAGTTCATAAATTCCACAGATTTTCATCAAAACTAGTTGAATCACATATTTAATTAAACTGTGTGCAAATCAACACATCAGTACAGCTTCATGCAATAATCTACCAAGCAGCACAGAAGCTTCATAAATCTTAATTATAATTTAGCTGGAGCCATTTCAACCCTTCATAGGGCAGTTTCGTAAACAGCACATGAACTTCACCAAATTTAATTACATCCCAGCTGGAGTCATTTGTCAGAATAAAAGGAGTTGCTGTTTCTACCTTCAAAGAACTCCTGTCAGCATATTAGATTCCTCACTGCATAGAAATACAAGCATTGATATACCATGTAGGGGTCTGTACACATAAAACACACATTTTCCTCACAAATGGTTAAAGACATTAATGCCATTAAACTGTGAAGTTCAACACTTTAAAACAGTCTCACGAGGCAGTCTTCCAAACAGGATTCGAACTCCATAGAGGTTAATTGTAGCTCAGCTGAAGCCGGTCCGGTGATTAACGAGGTGATTATTTTAGCAGGACATGAACTCACTTGAACTCCACAGACCTGGATAATGTTTCATTTGCCATGCGTCGGAATGAAAAACACCACGTTTTCCCCTCAGACTCTGCATTCCAGCGCCGCTTTTGCAGTCTGTGAGGCAATCCTTTATACCACAGTCACCACTCTTTTCATTTTGGGCATGAAGCAGGAACTGTCTCGGGAAACAAAACTGCTCTGTCTCATCTACGTGTTTACCACCTTCCAGAAAGTGAATTAACCCCTTGGCCGTGGCGGTAATTCCGCCGCGGCGCTGGGGGAGGGAGCTGGGGGAGGGAGCTGCCATGCTGGTGACGGAACCACTCTGTCACCAGCCACGGGTGCGCTCTGCTTGTGACGGAGTAGTTCCGCCACGGCCCCGCCCGCTCAATAGAACGCGCCGCACAGGCGCGGAATAGCGGCAGCGTGGGTGGGGCGGCGCGCCGTGACGGAACCACTCCGTCATTAGCACAGCGCGCCCGTGGCTGGTAACAGAGTGGTTCCGTCACCAGCACACAAGGGGTTAAAAGCCACTTTAGTCTCTTCAAAGAATGCCTGCCACCGTCCGGGACTCATCTCAGTGCGGAGCTCCGGATTCAAGCGGCCTTCTTCATGCCTGGCCAGACCAACACCTGCTGTTTAGTACATCGTCCAAATGAACCATGATTGTAGCAACTGCATTTCTTACTCAAACGTGGCACAAATCATTCAAATCAGTCCTAACAGACTGTTGGAACTGGGACGGTCGGTCCACTTAGCGTAGCATGGTCCTGGGTGGAAAGTCTAAATCTGGAAGGCAACTGTGTCGTGTTTGCATTATACACTCTACAACACCCCAGCGCAAACCCACCAAAAATGACACCACACCATCTGTTTAATAGAATATAGAGTAATTTTATCTCGTTATATTGTGAATTTCAAAAGATAGTTTCATTGCACAGTTAATTAGATCCAGGACTCTTCTTATAGAATTAGGTACAACCACTGGTCAATACATATGTCCCTTATGGCAGACAAAGCATCAATATTTTAAACACATTCAGTTTGCTCTACAACAGGTATTATTCTTTTAGATGGTTCACTTGTAACTGATGGTCATTCAGCTAACCAGATAAGTGCATTGGCTATTACAAAAACAGATATGTGCAATTCTCTAGAACAAGCATATAAATAGAAGACATTCTGTTTCAACCGGACTCTTCCCCTTATTCTGAATTAAGCTGGGAAAGATTTCTGGATTTGAGGCACCAATCTCTGAATTAAAGTACACAGTCTCGCTGTAGTTCCTGAGCACGAGATCTGCTTCAGAAGGAACTATTTCCAGGGAAAGTTTAGGTCCGGACTCCACTCTGCCTTGTCAGACTTGTCACAGTATGGGCCAAGATTGTATTCTTCCGGGGCTTAATTCCGGTCACACCCTAGTTCCATAAAGGATTGTTTCCCTGGATAACTTCTCCCTCTTCCTCCCCACCCTCCGCTGTGGAGTTCCCGATTACCTTGGCGCCCGTCCGGCGCCTTAATTGGCTCCACTGAAGGTTGAGTCGGTGGCCCGGTCTCCCCCCCCCCCTTCTTCCTGCTCGGGTCTTGACTCTTTATCCGAGACAGGGCAGAGAGGGTGACCGGGTCGGGTGGTGAACTCCATGGAGGCTTCGCAGCTGACAGGCCTGCGTACTCACTCTCTCCTGGCCTTCCAGGGAGTCGATCGCGGGATAGCCGGCTCCTAATGAGCGTGCCTGCTTCCGCCTCCCTGAGAGACTTCTGACGCGCTGAGGAGAGGCTGCGCGGGAGTCCTGTTGCCAAGCGACCCCGCCCAGCGTCTCTCCCTGAGCCGGCGCTGCTCCTTTTTCCCTCACGCTTAGCGCGGACGGCCACGCTATCTCAGCAGCGCGGAGATGCAGAGGGGCAAAGGGAGTGGACCCCACCAAATACAGCCGGAAATTAACTTGGCACTATGTAGCTTTGGCCAATACAGCTCTTTCCCGGTAGGGCAGGCAGTCAGTCAGGGCCAGTTCCAAGACCCCACTTTACATCAGGGGTCCGAACCAAAGCTCCTGGTTCCGCGCCTTCAACCTCACCAACAGCGCCACCCTCAGGGCTCCTAGGGCTGGGGCTAAGTCGCTTTCACCACTTGTTTGGAAGTCCAATCCTTTTCGGTCAAATGGTCCCACCAGAACTGGGCTATGGCAACTCTCAGCAACTGGGCCAAATCATCAGGAAGGAGGGCAGCAACCACCACCAACTAGCAGCCCCTGAGAGCAATCAAAGCAGCTTAAGTCACAATCCCCCTCCTCTGTAGTCTGCACTCTAGCCAGCTCCTGTCAAGACAAAGTGGCAGCCCAGTGTCCACCCTTATATAGCCTGGGCCCTGGTCATTAGAATGGCCTGGAAGGTTTTGGAACTCTCCAATGTTATCCTATGGCCCACAAGCTCTGAGGTAATTCCTGATAGGCGTCCATCTTAGGAACCCATCCACCATTTTAGGAAGGCGCACCTGTACCTCAGCACTAAATAGCAGTGGTGAGGCACCCAGAGACCTAAAGCCACACAAAAAAAATAGGACTGGTGAACAAAAATAATGGGAGGCTGAAAGGGATCATGAAAAAAAAATAAGGGGAGACCACCCAAAAGGCTGACAGGTCTAACACAGACCCTATACATTTCCATGAAAAAGCACCTCTTTTAGAAACACCATTTTTGCTCCCACTAAATACATCTCGAAAAGTGTAATGAAAATGGTCTGATGTAAGTAGGTTTAAGTGGTTTACCAAAATTAAAGCTGTGCCAATTTCAGGGTCTTTAAGACTGTAAGAACTCACGGGACGTCACCGATCAAAATGTGTTATAAAATCAACCTCGCTAATATTAAAGGAGATAAAAGGTAATGGTAATGAGGCAACCACATTCCCAAAAATATTCAAGTGATGGACATGTAGACTGCCAACTTCGTTTTGTTGTGCTGTTCTGAATATCTGTGCCATAAAGTAATCACATGTCCTTTTATTTGTGCACAAAATATGGTAATCATGAAAGACTAACTGGTCTTGGACAATTTGGTTTGGATGTTTTGATCAAGTATTAGTCACAACACACTACAGAGCCATGTATATTAGATATTCAAAAGGGTGTGATGCAAAATTCTGACTTTCAGGCGGCAACGTACCAAAAAGTGTGTTGGGGTTACTATATTAGTTTTATCAGGATATTTCACTCACCCAAATTGCGTCAGAGATGTGCTCTTTGAGGGTCCTAGTCATGTCCCAACTAAGAATTTGACGTTCCGATGTTTCATCCATCTCCCATTTATTTAAACTGGAACTTGTGAGTGTATAGAAGCAATCTTCTTTATCCCAGAGAACACTGTGAAGCTACATTAACAAAAGGTAAAACAATCACTTAACACATTTTTGTTAATGTTATTCATTTATGAACACTCAAGATATTTCAATTGTCAAAATGTACATTATGTATAGAATACAGAATAGACTAGAGTGCCAAGAGTGCTAATACAAATCAGCCGTAATAATTTAGAGAAGCAAAAGAACAAGTTACTTACCTTCGGTAACGATGCATCTGTAAGAGACATATGTTAGCTATAGATTCATTACCTCAGAATTACCCCCAGGCTTCAGACTGGATCAGAAGAATTTTTTCTTAGCAGTACCCCTGCGCGGCGGTAGGAGGAGTCAGTCGATCCGTGTCCGTCGTGGTCGCCGGGGTGATGCCGCAGTGTCGTAGACGCCGCCCCAGAGCGCTGACATCCGTTTTGAAACTACTTTCCACGCCAAAAGCGCAAATCCATGCAAGACACTGACCACTGGTGCGCTAAAACTAGGGCCCTGCAAGGGAGTCCCTAACTCTAGAAGTCAGTTAGCGGAGTGGGGAGGATGGGTAGGGCGGTGAGGAATCTATAACTAACATATGTCTCTTACAGATACATCGTTACTGAAGGTAAGTAACTTGTCAATCTGATATAGACTGTTAGTTATAGATTCCTTACTTTAGAATAGATACCCCAGCAATACCAACGCCGGAGGGGGGTCTGCAAACTAAGTTCACACCAGAAATCCTGGAGAACAGAACGGGTAAAATAGCCGTCACTCCGGACTTGGCCTTCCAGGCAATTATGTCTGGCAAACGTGCGCATGGTTACCCAAGTGGCTGCCTGACAGATGTCAAGAAGTGGAACTCCGCGAGCAAGAGCAGTGGTGGCAGCTGTAGATCTGGCAGAATGAGCACTGCGCTCCACTGGAGGTTCCTTTTTCACCAAAGCGTAGCAGATTTTTAAACAAAGGACAACCCATCTAGAGATGGTCCGCTTTTGAACAGCCACTTTTTTGGCACCTACAAAGCCAACGAAGAGTTGATCATCCACCCGGAAATCTTTTGTGCGATCAAGGTAGAAAGATAGCGCATGCTTGGGACAGCCGGTGGAGTCTCTCCTCCTCTTTGGAAGGGTGTGGAGGTGGAAAAAGGTGGGCAGAGTAATGCTTTGACAAATGTGAACGGGCGGTACCACTTTGGGAAGGAATGAAGGCCTTGTCCTAAGCGCCACTTTGTCAAGACGTACAGAGAAGAAAGGGGGCTTAGAAGAAAGAGCTTGGAGCTCACTCACTCGGCCAGTAGAGGTGATGGCAACAAGGAAAGCGGTCTTCAGAGTGAGGACCCTGAGAGGACAGTTATGAAGAGGCTCAAAGGGAGAACACATAAGATATGTTAAGACCAGATTCAAGTCCCACTGGGGCATTACGAAATTAGAAGAAGGAAAGAGAAGAGTAATGCCCTTGAGGAATCTCTGTACAATAGGGGACTTAAACAAAGATGGCTGATCTGGAAGCCAAAGGAAAGCAAAGATGACTGAAAGATAGCCCTTAAGAGTGCCCAGGGCAGAACCCTGCTGGGCCAAAGAAAGTATGTACAATAGGATCTCTGAAAGAGGGGCAGAAAGGGGATCCACAGCCTTTGCTATGCACCATGCTGCAAACGTATTCCATCTACAGGCATATACCGTCTTAGTGGAGGGACGCCTAGCTGCCAAGATGACGTTACAGACTTCGGGCGAAAGGTCCAATGTCACCTCAATCTCCACGCAAGGAGGTGGAGGCTGGACAGGTTCAGGTGAAGAACCCTCCCATGCTGCTGCAACAGAAGATTCTCCCGAAGAGGCAGTCTGATTGGAGGACTGATGGTCATGCTCAGGAGCTCTGGGTACCAGAATCTTCGTGCCCAGTCCGGAGCCACAAGAATGACTTGAGTACAGGAGGCCCCAGTTCCACTTGCGAGGAAAAGCACCCCAGAGCAAAGTGGCGCCTTTAAAATTCCAACGCGCAGAAGTGGTGACATTGCACAAGCTTTTCTGTGGCGAACAGATCCAACCAAGGCTCTCCCCACCGCTGAAAGAGACCCTGCACCACAGGGCTTGAAAAATCCACTCGACCGCTCGCATATGCGAGATAAATTTAACAAGGTCGAGCTGCTTTTAGGTCCTACTCGCCCTTTCTGGTGAGTAGGAAGACAAACTAACTTTTGTCCTCTGTCTGTGAAAACGGAGCAAATGTGACAAGATAAAAAGATTTAAAGGCATTTTTATTGCTCACAAAGGTAATGAGCAATAAAGATGCCTTTAAATCTTGTTATCTTGTCACATTTGCTCCGCTTTCAGAGACTGAGGTCAAGTAGGTTGGAGTTAGGTCGAGGAGATTTTTCAAAGTACTAGTCCTGCAGGACTAGGATCATATTTTGGATTTTGCGAGTCCTGCACCACCTCCGACTGAAGACGTCATTCGTGATCCACCATACACTGGCAGCGGAGTTCGTCCACCCTGGTGTTCAGGTGTTGAACCACCAGGGTTATTCCCAGATGTTCCAGCCTTGTCCAGAGACAAAGAACCTCTTGACTTAGGGTCCACGACCCCACCACGCCTTGTTTGATGTAGTACCACATGGCGGTGGTGTTGTCTGTGCACACCTGCACCACTTTCCCTTTGAGAGAGGGAAGAAATGCCTTCAGTGCCAGACGAACCGCCCTGAGCTCCAGTAGATTGATATGGAGCCGGGACTCCGCCAGAGACCAGACGCCTCTGAACTCCGCCTCTCCCAGATGGCTGCCCCATCCCAGGTGTGCCACATCTGTACTACTGTGAGGTCTGGTTGGCCAAGGGAGAGGAAACTGCCTCTGACCCAAGCGTTGTTTGTTAGCCACCACTGCAGTTGTTGCGCAGTCCCCTCCGAGGCCTGGACCTAGTCGGAAAGAGTGCCCTGATGCTGCGCCCACTGGAACTTCAGGTTCCACTGCAGAGCCTGCATATGCCATCTGGCATGATCCAAGAGCAGAATGCAGGAGGGCATGAGGCCCAGCAGCCTCAGGGTCATTATCATCGAATTACCGGATAGAGGCTGAAACATCGATATCATAGCCCGAATATCCCAGACTCGCTGCTCGGGAGGATAGGCCTGAAACTGCACCGTGAACAGAACCATCCGATAAAAGGAAGCGTTTGAGAGAGGGTCAGGTGTGACTTGGGCACGTTGATAGTGAACCCTAGCGAGTGCAGGAGGTCCACCGTAGTCTGGAGGTGGGAGAAGACAGCCTGGCGTGAGGCCGCCGTCAACAGCCAGTCGTCAAGATAGGGGAAGACTGGAACCCCTGCGCAGATGAGCTGCGACCACCGCCATCACTTTCATGAACACTCGAGGGGCACTGGTAAGGCCAAAGGGAAGCATGGTAAACTGAAAATGCTTGTGGCTTACCGTGAACCGCATATAGCGCCTGTGGGCCGGAAGAACGGGGATGTGTAAATAGGTGTCCTGCAAGTCCAACGCCCTCATCCAGTCTCCAGGGTTGAAGGCAGACAGGACCTGAGCCAGAGTCAACATTTTGAACTTTTCCTTCCGGAGGAAGCGGTTGAGGACCCAGAGTTCTAGAATAGGACGCAGGCCTTCTTCCTTCTTGGGCAGCAGAAAGTAGCGAGAATAGGAACCATGACCTACTCCTGGCATAGGAACCCTCTTGATGGCTCCCTTGCTAAGAAAGCAGGAACTTCTTAGCAGAGAAGGGCCAAATGAACCTCCAACATGCACTCAAAAGACGGTGGCATGGAGGGAGGGGTAGTCTCGAAAGGGGAGGGAGTAGCCCCTTCGGACTATTTGCAAAACCCACCTGTTAAACGTGATGGTCTGACAGTGGGGGAGGCGATGGCGAATCTTGCTGCCCACTGGCTTCTGATGGCCCTGGAAGCCAGGAATAGGAAGGTTTGGAGGCTGCTGCAGGCGTGTGAAAGAGTGCACTGGCCCGCCCACTGGCCCCTAGACCCAGGTCTCTTGGTCCCACATCTGAGGCCACGCTGAGACTAGGTAGCTTGCGTGAACAGGTGGCTGGTCTGGGCGTGTTGGGGTGCCCCTTCCGTAGCCTGGAAAGGGACGAAAAGCAGACTGAGGTGGACGGGTCGTCGCTGTGAGGCCCAAGGACCTGGCCGTATCTCGAGAATCCTTAAAGGGCTCAAGCGTCGAGCCTGCCTTGTCACCAAAAAGGCGTTGGCCCTAAAAGGGCATGTCCTACAGGGTTGCCTAGACATCCCCCAAAAAGCCAGATGTCCTCAGCCAGGCGTAGCGCCGAAGGGCTACGGACGTGGCAATCGTTCTGCCCAATGAGTTGGGGATATCCAGACAACAGAGGATCCTGAATTTGGCTGCGTCTCACCCATCCCTCACTGCTTGGGAGAGAACGGCCTGGGCCTCCTCTGGGCACTGAGGCAGCACCTGTGAAACTGTATCCCAGACAGTATGAGAGCATAGGCCCAAGAGGCATGTGGGATTCACAGACCACAATACCAAACTGGGGGAAGAGAACATACGCTTCCCAAGATGATCCAGCCGTCTTGGATTCTGTATCTTGGGGAACAGAAGGGAATGCACCCTTAGATGAAGAGGTTTGGACCACCAAGCTCTCTGGGGAAGGGTACTGAGTGAGAAAAACTGGGTCGCCTAGAGTCGGATGGTGGCGGCGATCGTCCTGTCCACCCCCTGCGCTGGGCTTGGACGAAGTGACCAGAATAACGTTGGAATGAAGTCAATGACGGCTTCGTTGAGCGGCAAAAGGGGCTCAGATGAAGTTGCCGCCAGTTAAAGCACCTCGGTCATGAGATTAGTCCTGACTGCCACTGTAAGGAGCTGCAGACGCAGCACCACAGCTGCCCTTCTCACCACCACAGCATAGGACGCTCCCTCCTCCATAGCCACAGTTGGGGCGAGAAAGTATGCCACGGTCAGGAGAAATGTCCAGACCACTGGCGTCACGCAGACGTTCTCTCCAGTCTGGCTTTTCCAGATGGTCTGCTAAAGGGTTAGAAGACTCCTCCCAGTCCTCATCACCGCCTTAAGGATGATAGGAAACACCTGGGATGAACAAGGTAACAAGCGTACCCTTCGGTCGTCGGATTTGACGTCGGGCGATGTCGATACAGCTCCCTGTTTATCTGCGGGATGAGGATGGGGATATTTTCATATGAGTGGAAGTATATGAAGATATACCTGTGGGATTTCTTTACTCATCTCTAGAATGGTTGTCATATCATAAGGCTGGGTCTCTCGCTGGCTAAGTAACCTGGTCATTGTCTGCCTTTTTACACTACATGGTCACTAGAGTCAAAGGTCTTAACTTTTTGATGCACTACGCAAGGGCTTAATTACTGAGGGACCCCCACATCTACACCTAGTTGGAGACATTCACACCTATCATAGGTAATATCCTCCTCAGGGCCGGAAAGTCATTCCCTTGGACTATGAGAGGTTTGTTAAGCTTAAAAGATATAAATGATTTTCAATAAATGTCAACTCAAATCTTTGTATTCATGGCCAACAAAGAAATGTAAATACATTAGAATATGCGTCTTACACTCACAGCTTTATTGGCAGGAAAAGTCCTCCCTTTAAGGGAAGGTGAGTTACGTTTGCAATACAAACAGACTCAGGTTATACTATTAAAGTATTTTACTTTTGGGTGGAGTTAAACGCAGCAGCGCAAACACTAGGTATTTCACCAGGAACTAACACGGGTAAATCTGCCTGCTGCATAGTTTCAGTGAAGCTGTGGGACCAGATATGTCACTTCCGGGTGCCAGACCCTGAAACGCAGAGAAGGAGAGGAGGAGGCGGCTGCTGCTGTTCCGGACCATACTGCTGCATGCTCCAGATAGCCTCCGTTAACTTTGGTCATCACCTACTCCTGCTCTGTTGTTTCCCTCACTGCTGCAGCCATCAGCGGCGGGACTCTGAGAGACATGGAAGCACGCGGGATATTCCTGACTCTCGGATCCCGGCTCTACCAGCTTTGTTACTATGAAGAGTGGTCACGCCCCTCAGACCATACTAGCTTCTGGCCTTCTTGGCAGCTTGGTGGTTCTAGTTTAGCATCGCCACACTGCACTGTGAGACCCTGAGTGACCCTGACCTTCAGCCCTTAGCCCTTCAGGCCACAAGATCTCAGATAAACCCTGAACAACAGCGGCGGCACAAGGGGGCATAGTGGATGTCCCAGGGACTGCTGGGTCACTGAGGAGACACATGCAAGTCGACAATTTAGAGGAGAGATAAGACCGGCTCGGGGTCAGGGGTGGACCGGTTTGATCCATTCAATGAAGGGAGAATGGTGCAGTTAAACTCCCTAGTGAAGAGCACAGGCTAGGAGCGTGGTGGTGCGTGGCACAATTCCTGAGGGTCGAGCCGACAATGAGCGGAAGCAGCCGGCTAGGCACGTGGTGCAGTTTGCTCTACGCTGTGTGCTCCCCCGCCCTGGTCTCTGTTAGCAGGAATATACCCACCCTGTGAAGCTGGGTCTTTCCCCATGCATGGTCAAATCTGCTGGTGACTCTGAAGGGTGTCCTCCAATAAGAACTCATTCCAATAGGTGGCCATAAAACATAGTAGCTACGGCATAAAAAGTGCAACCATACCCATATACAACTCAAACAATACAGCGTTACTATTCTCCACTATACAATCTAGCACATAGAGCAACCAAACATCTTCTGCAAACAACAAATATGTTCCTGGTTGGGCGTTTTGAAGACACTATGCAACCAGGAAAGACTAGGGAGGCACAGATACGTTTGAGGCACAAACAGAGGCACCCCAGTGCAGCACAAAACAGCAGGCTACTTGAATCCTCTGCATGTAACACCCAGCAGGGTGACAAATCTATCTAATACCTATGGCTGGCCACCCAACAGCAAGAACCCCAGACAAATTCTTTGTTCAAATGTAACTTTCTAAAAAAAACAATGGATGCTCAATTCGCAAATAATAATGAAGAGGCCTACAAGCTCCCATTCCAGGTGCACTCCTCTCCTACAACCGTTTCACAATTGATAGGCGCTCAAGACGGCTCACGGCTGCAAGTCAACTGAGCCAAAGAAAACAGCTCCTTTCCAGTGGGAGGAATGGGCAAAAAAAAGTATGGAAGCAACGGAGAAAAGACCAGCACCGGCAACAGACAACTTTACAGCGGTCAATGCAGATGTAGACAAAGCAGTGGAAGGCTCAGACACTGATCAACTATTGGTAACCACAACTAATACCAAGGAGAACATCGATTCTGGCACCTTGGTCATAAAAAGACTCAATGCTACGCCTGGCCAAGTTAAGTGCTCTGACGAAAGTGATGGGCTTCAAGTAGTTGCGATGCCCCTTGCTTTAAAACATTTCAAACATTTGTGTCCTCACGTAATGCAAATGGTGCTATGTAAAGCACTCTGACACCCGATTCGGGTCAAGTTTGCGATATAAAACTCTGTAAAATAAAATAAGAAGTATTAGCTACAGTGCCTTCGAAATCTCCCTCGGACAATGTGGGAAATGATGGTTGTTCTCTAGAAAAATTACCTTTCTACTAAAAAGCATCTGCCTGCAGCCAGAAAACATGTAGACTTGCCTCGCCGAAGGATCATCACTTTTGTCTACACAGGCTTCTCCCAGACTCCAGATCAAGAGCCCAACAGCACTCAACCTAAACGGGAATTCAGAGAATCTTCATCTCTCTCCTCTTTCTGACTTTGACCAGCTCAGAATTAACCTGGAGGATTCCCAAAGCTCGACCACATGAAGTGGGGTCAAGTGATACTTGGGACGCCTTGTTACACTCATTTCAATTAGCTGTCAACGCACTAACATACAAGTCAAATAAGCTAGACCTAGAGGTGAACCTTGTCAAAACCATGGTAATGTCTGTCACAGCAATTGACTCTGAAATATGCACATTAAACTCATTGGTCCAACGTGCAAAATCTGAAACAGACCAATTTACCCCAACATGCTCTTGTGGCCCTGTGATAGACAAACTTGAATGCCACCTTAGCCTCAGTACTAATAGAAATAAAGCTTCAACTAAAGCCAGCTTCTTTGGCAGTCTTGCACTCACTCGCTTCAAGAACCAATGACAGTGTGCATATTAGGAAGCAACAACCGGAGGGAACAATCAATGCCTGGCAGCAGAGCATAGCAAATACACAGTCTCCCTCTGGGACTAATGTTCTTAGTCCCGGGCTAATTACTGGCCATCCACCGGGAAAAACGCCACCATCACAATAACAGTGTAAGAGGCTTACCCAAAAGCCCACAAAAAGCAGTTGTCAAAAGGAGCCTCAACTACACAACACAAGCAAATATACTCCATCTTTAGACTAGCCCATAATCTCATAGCTTCAGACAGACTGCAGCCAGTGGAGGAGGCTGCACATAGACCAGACGGGTCGGACCCCAATGGAACAAATCAGCCCAATGAAGACAAAGGCAATATGGAGAATCTCAAAGCTCTTTTAGTGCAATTGAAACCTTCCACCAGATGAAACAACCAACTGCTAAATCAGATACACCAGGAGGCCTTGATAACATCAGACAGAGCCCCAGGCACAGACGAGGGACCCTGCCCATTGGGTCCTGAAAATAACCCGCGAGGCCTTCAAGCTGCAGAAGCAGCCCTACGGTCACCTCAATCTGATTGTAAATGGGACCAACTGCCCACCACAATAAAAAAATAGTGAAGGTCAGCTGTCTAATTTGCTCCTTACGTGTTCTCTTTTAATTCCAAAGGACCTGACAGACCTGCCTGTCTCTATAAGATCTGACATACCGGTAACCATAAAGTTCCAATCCCTCAAAGAATCCAGCGTCCCCACTGGAATCAAATAGATCTGATGGCTAGTAACAACCCTGAGTGGCTATGTAAATATTCATCCCTAAATAAATATCTTATGGGCAATTTGAGATAATCCCTATGGCTCAGGAACTTCTTACTTTACGGCACATTAAATCAACCAAAATACACTTTGTTCCCCAAAACCCTATACAAAAGAACGAATAGTTTCTTACCTGTCGGTGTAGTTTTGCAGCTTGAAGATCTTTCTGGATTCACTATGCTGTGCATTATGTCACGGTCTAGTGGTTGGGTTCGGAATCGTAGTCTTTTCTCTCTTTTTTTGTTTTGTAGCCCAGGTGGGCGTCGACGTCCCACCTTTTTGGTGTACTTCCTGTGACGTCGGCATGCTTCCTGCGGAAGCTCCCACCTTTGGGCACCATCTTCGGATTCTTTTTTCTTGTTTTTGTGTTCTGTTTGTGAATCCTTGGCAATGTTTTCAAGTTCTTCCTCAAAGTAAATGATTTCTCATTTTGTCTGTTAAAGTGTCTGTACTTTAAACCTAGTGTTTCCACCTTCTTCTCCTCCCTCATCTTTCTGGTGGAGGTGGGTGGGTTCGCTAGTGAATCCAGAAAGCTCTTCAAGCTGCAAAACTACAACGACAGGTAAGAAACTATTCGTTTTGCAGCGTGAATCTTTCTGGATTCACTATGCTGTGCATAGACTTTGTAGGGGTTTGTTATGTTTCAGGCAGCTGGGTGGAAGATGAGCGTTGGTTGTTGAATATATGTTGAAGCACCTTCTGTCCTACTTGTGCTTCCTTGTTCATTTGTATATCCACACAGTAGTGCTTAGTGAACGTGTGCACTGAAGCCCATGTTGCCGCCAGGCATATGTCTTGAATCGGTGTGTTAGCCAGGAAGGCTATTGTTGCTCCCTTCTTCCTGGTTGAGTTGGCTCGAGCCCCTTCTGCTAGTTCTTGGCCTGCCTGCTTGTGGCAGAATTGTATAGTTGGTGCGATCCATCGTGCGATGGTTCCCTTTGTTACTGGTCTACCCAGGGAACTGCTTGAGAAGGACACAAAGAACTGCTTTGTTTTCCTGTGCTCTTTAGTTCTTTCTATGTAGTGCATTACTGCCCTTCTAGCGTCCAGGGTGTGCAATGCCCTCTCTGTGCTTGTGGATGGTTTCTGAAAGAAGCTTAGTATTTGTACCGTCTGGTTCATGTGGAACCTGGACACCACCTTTGGCATGAAGTGTGGGTCCGTTCTCATTACCACCCTGTCATTGTGTATTTGGATGTAGGGTTCTTGTAGTGTTAGGGCTTGCAGCTCGCTTACCCTGCGCAGCGAGGTGATTGCCACCAGAAATGCTGTCTTCATTGTTAGCATTTGTAGTGTGGCCTTATGGATGGGTTCAAAAGGCGCCTTCATAAGTTCTGTTAGGACTAGATTTATTTATTTATTTATTTATTTTATTTATGGGTTTATACCGCGCTTGAATCAACTCCCGAAGGAGTATCTCTGCGCACACCGCAAGTGATAGACAAGATTAGAAGAGCTGAACATTTGTAGAGATACTAAGCCTGGAACAAAAAGGTTTTTAGCCGTTTCCTAAAGGACAGATGATCCAAACATTGCCTAATACAGTCAGGGAGTTTATTCCAAAGGCTAGGGCCAAGAAGAGATGGAGCCTTCCCACCCTGTCTTGCCTTTTTAACCATTGGAACTAGAAGCAAAGACTGATTACTAGAACGGAGGGTACGTACTGGATTGTAAGGAATGAACTTTTTCGGCAAGTACGAGGGACCTAAACCATGTATAAAATGAATATAGGTAGGGACCCCCTCCCAAATATACTTTAAGGTCAAGGAGTGAAGGGGAAAAACAACTAAAGATAACAAAAGAACTCCTTCTTGAGCTAAACTGCTTTACTACTGGGAACAACCTCCAATGTGAAAGGCATACATAAACCACATATCCATCCTTTTTTTGTTTATTTTCTTCGTTTTTTATTATTAAAGTCTTTTTATCATTCATTGGATCATTTTTTTCCCTCTCTTTTTGAAAACAGATACTTATTCACTGTATTTCATAACATTTTCTTTAGGTACATATACAAAAATACATTTCATAATTCCATTGCATAAGAAAAGATTATACACATCTCTTTAAAAAGCGAGACCGTTATTATACACCAGGTCGAGAACCACAGACACATCCACTCACTCACACACCCTAATCATACATAACTCCACTGCAACCAAAAGACATCCTGTTGTTTTGCACCAGTTGCCGCTGCGGACTGTGATTGAGCCGTTATGCTGGCGGAGCTCTGGGATACACTCAGATCGTCAATACTCGATGAATACAATATATAAGTCTACCAGAGCTATCGCGTATAAAGAAGAGGACTAAATAAGTATAGGATCCATGCGGACCAACATAAAATACAGCACACAGAAATAAAGAAGGATGTTGGGAGTTATGTTATGAAGGTGATTCGGAATAATAAGCAAGTGCATTCTGTCCAAATCATTTCACGACGTCCTATGAAAGAAGTTGATCACCTCTCTGACTGATTGCTTCACTGAGATTGTGAAGGATGGTGGATAATACTTTACCCTAGGTTACCAAATTCAAACCCTTGGCAGCTAGTCGAGGTGTGAAGGAGGCTTGTATTGGCAAGTTGATACAGGAGATTTTAACAAAGAGACACCAATTCCATGATGCGAGACACACTGTTGAAATTGCCCCGGGCTGGTCCTGATGAAGGTGGTCTTCATTGCAGTCCTTCCACCGGAACGCGTCGGCCATTCCTATATTTAGATCCAACCTGTAGTTGTATAGTGGGCAACTGGTGCAAAACAACAGGATGTCTTTTGGTTGCAGTGGAGTTATGTATGATTAGGGTGTGTGAGTGAGTGGATGTGTCTGTGGTTCTCGACCAGGTGTATAATAACTGTCTCGCTTTTTAAAGAGATGTGTATAATCTTTTCTTATGCAATGGAATTATGAAATGTATTTTTGTATATGTACCTAAAGAAACTGTTATGAAATACAGTGAATAAGTATCTGTTTTCAGAAAAAGAGGGAAAAAAAATATCCAATGAATGATAAAAAGACTTTAATAATAAAAAAAAGAAAATAAACAAAAAAAGGATGGATATGTGGTTTATGTATGCCTTTCACATTAGAGGTTGTTCCCAGTAGTAAAGCAGTTTAGGTCAAGAAGGAGTTCTTTTGTTACCTAAACCAAGTATACCCTTATGGACCACACAGCAGGTCTTGAATTTAACCCACTGGTGTATTGGCAGCCAGTGTAGTTTTTCCAGCAAGGGGCGTGACGGAGATCTAGGTGGGGCGTTCAGGACCAACCTAGCAACAGTATTTTGCACCACCTGAAGCTTACAAAGGACACCATCGTTTGCCGATAGCAACAGCCCGTTACAGTAATCTAGGCGACTGAGCACCAAAGCCTGAACCAATGTTTTTCTGGTTGTGTCTGGAAGTAAGGGGAACACTTTACGAAGTAATCCAGTCGTGTGAAAACAGGTCCCGACCGTCTGGTGAACATGGTCCTTTAAAGATAGATCTCGATCTAGCCGTACGCCCAAGTTCTTTACCACCTGTTTAGGACTAGGGGACAGGACCCAGATCTGGGGGCACCCAGTCTGGAGTCCACAACATAGATGCTTCACCAAAAAGCATAACCTCCGTTTTTCCAACATTACATTGTAGGAAATTCAGAGCCATCCACTATAAAGATGAAGGTACCGTGCCGGCGGCGGCATCCTTTTAGGTGGTGCTATCCTCTTAGCCCCTTCCAGGAATCTCTTTACTACTTGTGATGTAAAGAAGCTCCTTCCTGTCTCTCCTCTTGTGTAGGCTACTATCGCTGCTAGGTGTACCCTCAGCGAGGATGAACTCAGTTTTGCTTTCATCAGGTGTGTGAGATATTCCCTTGTCATCTTTTTGTGCAGTTTTTTCCTACTGCACCATTGCGTGAATCTCTTCTATTTTGCCGCATAGCACTTTCGTGTTGTAGGTCTCCTTGCCTCTGGCAGCCCCAGGAGGGGGCTCTCTGGTAGCCTTATATGTGCAAACTCTATGTCCTCAGGAGCCATGCCGCTAGGCTGAGGCTTACTGGTTCTGGCTGCAGTACTTCTCCGTTCTGCATGGAGAGTAGGTCTTTTCTTTTCCCGAACTTGTGGGGTGGCCCCTGTGCCATTTCCATTATTTATGAGTACCAGGTCTGCCTTGCCCACTGTGGTGCCACCAGTATTAGTGTCATGTTGCTGGTTCTGCACTTGTTGAGTACCCTGGGTATCAGTGGTATCGGGGGAAAAGCGTAAGCAAATGTTTCCGACCAGCTTATCCATAGGGCATTCCCTTGGGAACTTTCCCCTGATTGCCTGGATACGAAGTATCGGCATTTTGCATTCTGGTGTGTTGCAAATAGGTCTATAGTCGGTGTTCCCCACCTCCTGAATAGCCTTTGCGTTTCCTGTGTATTGAGCTCCCACTCTTGGGATGCTGACGTCTGTCTGCTGAGCCGGTCTGCTTCCACATTGTCCTTCCCTGGTAGGTGTATGGTTAGCAGGTCTATTTTGAGTGAGATGGCCCATCTCCATATCTCCTGTGCTAGGTTTGATCGTGGGACTGATTGTGTTCCTCCCTGTTTGTTGATGTAGACCATCGTTGTTGTGTTGTCTGTTTGGATCAACACTCTCTGGTTGTACAGTTTTTTCTTGGAAGGTCTTCAGGGCGAGCAACATGGTCTTTAGTTCCAAGTAGTTGATGTATTTGACCGCATCCCCCGGAGACCACACACCCCTCGCCCTGAGCTTGCTCATGTGTGCTCCCCATTCCATCTGGATGCGTCTGTGGTGATGGTCACGGTTTGGGTTGGTGGTGTTAAAGGCTTCCCTTCTGTTATGTTCTCCTTGTTCCACCATGATATCTCCTTCTGCACTGCATGCGCTACAACCACTAGATCTTCCCAACTTCCCGTAGCTTGTGACCATTGTTGTTGCAGCTATTCCTGGAATGGTCTCATGTGGAGCCGTACATTTGGGACCAGGTGTATGCAGGACGCCATCATGCCCATGATCTTGCTCGCTGTCCTCACTGTCAGAGCTCGCCCCTTCTGGTAGAGGCGCGTCTCCTTCAGCAGGGCCAGTGTTCTCTTGTCGCTGGGGAACACCTTGCTCTGTATGATGTTGATCTGTGCACCGAGGAAGATCTTCACCTGCTCCGGTTCCATTGAGGATTTCCCCCAGTGAATGGAGAATCCCAGGTCTGTCAGTGTACTTGTCACGCGCTGTGCGTGATCTTTGCACGTCCTGTGTGAACTTGCCTTTATCAGCCAGTCGTCGAAGTAGTGGTATACGTGGATCCCCTCCCTCCGTAGGTGCACTGCCACTGCTGCAAGGCATTTTGTGAAGACCCTTGGTGCGGATTTTAGTCCGAAGGCTAGGGCTGTGAACTGGTAGGGTTCTTTGTTGATGCAAATTTTAGTAGATGCTTGTGCCGCCTGTTCATGGAGATGTGCAGGTAAGCATCTTTGAGGTCTATGGTGGACATAAAGTCTCCGTCCCTTATCTGAGGGATGACCTCTTGTAGGGACGTCATTTTGAATTTTTGTGTCTTTATGTACTTGTTTAGGAACCTTAGGTCCAGGATGGGTCTTAGCGTTTCGTCCACTTTTGGTATTAGGAACCGGTTCGATGGCCTCCTTTTGGAGGAGTTCCCTCGCTTCCTCTAGGAGTAGCGTTAGCTCTCTTCCTTTCTTTTTGGTTTTCTGTTTGGCGGTCTCTTTTCCAGTTCTATGCAATATCCGAACTGTATGATGTTGAGTATCCATTTGTCTGTGGTTATCTTCTTGCACTCCTGGAAGAAATGACTTAGCCTGCCTCCTACTGGTGTTACATGTACGTTGAGGTGTGGTTCGTGTAACCCTCTCTCCTTGGCCTTCTTGTGCTCCACCCATGGAGGTGTTGTGTGAGTGGGCGCGCTTTTCGGGCGGAGTTACTTTGAGGTGGGTTGTTGGCCCCCTCTTCTACCTTGTCCACATCCATTCGTCCTCCCGCGAAAGGACTGGCCCCTCGGCTGGTACCGAGGGGCCAGTCCTTACCCAGGTTTTCCTTTGCTGTCCCTGCTGTGCTTGACTGTCGCCCTGTTGCGACTGCTGGAATGTCTGGTGTGACGTTCCCGGCTTGTTTCCCCTTCTTCCGTTTGGTCTCCGTGTCGGGTACGCCTTCTCATCTCTCTGAAGTGTAAGGCCCCCATGGACCTTGCAGTTTAGTTCTCTTTCTTGAGCTGCGTGAGTTTTTCATCCACTGGTGCTCCGAACAGTGCCTCTCCGTTGAAGGGGGTGTTCAGAATGTTGTTCTGTACTTCTGGCTTGAAGCCGTAGATCCTGAGCCAGGCTGCCTTCTCTCCGTGATTCCTAACATCATCAGCCTGCTGGACGAGTCAGCCTCATCCAAGGCTGTTTTCAGGCAGGAATTGACTATATTCTTTCCCTCTTCCATAAGGTGTGAGCCTCTCTGTTGGTATTGCTCGGGGAGGTGCTTGAGCAGTTGTCCGAGCTCGTCCCAAATCTGGTACTGATGCCTGTTTAGTAGGGCGTTAGAGTTTGCAAAGCGCCAGTGCACTGCCGCGCTTCTCTCTATTTTTCTCCCAGTTAGTTCCATCCTCCTACATTCCTTGTCTGGTGGTGGGCCTGATGTTGTTGGGACATTAGCCCTTTTTCTGGCAGTTGCCACAATAATTGAGTCAGCTGTGACGTATCCCTGGATGTCAGGGGGGTCTTTGGAGGAGTGCTTGTATTTTTTCTACGTCCTAGGCGTGACGGACCTGCATGTCACTGGGTCTTTAAACGCATTGCTCCCTTGGTCCATGACACTCTGAAGCATGGGGAGGAACTGGCTCCTTGTTTGAGTAGGGAGCAGGGTCTCTAAGAGTAAGTCTGACTTTGGTTTTTCCTCATCTAGTTTGACTCCAAACGCTGTAGCCGCGTTCCTGATGACCATATTATAGGCCCCAATCTCATCTGGCGGCGAAGGCCTCGAAGGGTACGTGTCCATGGGCTCTTCTGGGCTTTCGGGGTCGAGTCCTGCCACTCCAGGTCCTGTGTCCCCAAGGATGCTGAGCCGAGGATCGTCCGCTGATCATAGTCGCCCTCCTCATAGCATAGGCCCTCTTCCTCCAGGTTTTCCTGGGGCTCTGGAGTTTTCGGCGGCTCTTCAACGTCGAACTCCTCCTCTTCTTCTATTTCGACGATTGTCGTCAATGGTTTCGACGGAATCGTGAACCTCTTCATTTTTTCGTCGAACTCTTTTTTATTGCATGATGTTTTCCATTTCGGCCTCGAGCTGTCTTTTCTCTCCAGCTCGCCGGCCTGCTCGGCGGCGAGTGTTTTGGTCGATCTCTTTGACGTGGTCGTCGATGTCCATCCGGCCTTCGGGTCCTTCTCTTTCGAAGTCGAGTGGTCCTTTTCGTGGACGTGCTTCGATAACCTTGGCTTTTCGCCTGCTTTCACCACCTGGGAGTCCTTTTCGAAGGATATGCTGGGCTGTTTGTCCTTGGATGCAGCTGCGGCCGTCAAGACTTTCGGCGCCAGTGCTCCCTTCGAGGACTTAGACTCTGTTTTTCGAGAGTCTGACTCATGCGTTCGAGAATCTGTCTGGGTTTTAGGGGTCGACGTCTCTCCTACCTCTTTAGATGTTCTCTTATCGGTCACTATGACCGTGTAGTCATCTGCTTCCCCGGCGACGTTGTCTTCTTTGTCGCTGGAGAGGCCCAGGTCCCGAAGGGACGGAGGTGGGCCCTTGCCTTGCATGTTGTAGTTGGCTCTTCTCTGTCTGTATCGAATCCGGATTGTCTTCGGGGTGAAGGCGGAGCAGGCGTTGCAATCCTTGCTCTCGTGATCGACGGGTAGGCAGAGGTTGCAGACCGGGTGCTGGTCCTTCTGCGGGTATTTGTGGTGGCAGTTATAGCAGAATTTAAAGGGTGTCTTGTCCATTCCTGCGCTCAGGGGGCCCCCTGTGTGCGCATTCTCCGTTGGACGTCGAAGATCTCAAAGTTCTCCTCCTTCTTCGTCCCGGCTTGGTGGTCTTACTCGTGGTCTTCTCCAATCTTTTTCAGTAAAATGTCGTCTTTTCTGCGCCTTCTTTTTGCCAAAAACTCTGGAGCCTCTCGGTGACGATCCAGACCCAACGGCGAAGAATCTGAAGATGGCGCCCAAAGGTGGGAGCTTCCGCAGGAAGCGTGCCGGCGTCACAGGAAGTACACCAAAAGGTGGGACGGCGACACCCGCCTAGGCTACAAAAAAAGAAAGAAAAGACTACGACTCCGGACCCAACCACTAGACCGCGGAATAATGCACAGCATAGTGAATCCAGAAAGATTCACGCTGCAAAACCTACCATAATCACATGGGCATGCTCTTTGCTTGCAGAGCAGATGTGGTTGGAGAAACAGTCCTTTACAAAGAGGAACATCAAGATCTCCGGTCATGAGGATGAAGCATACCCACAATTCTTAACACCTAACAACTTTGACCAACGCCCTTGTCCTTCAATTTTATCAAGAGCAAGGAGCAACCAAGAAACATTGTCTCTATTACATGACCGACTTCAGCCCATGTCAGTTCTTAGGGGAGCAAGAAGGCGCTCAGTCTCGATACTAAGCCATTGGGACACCACCACAAACAGCAAAGATGATGTCAACTGATCACTAAGCCAAGCTACAATGACTGGACATGGCTCCCAGGCACTCTGCAGCCAAATTCAAACTAGCACAGGAACTTTTGACAAAACAAATGTCTACCCGACAAGCATTCAAGGGGAAGCCTTACAATTTGGTCATGGAACGTAGAGAGCCTATCGAGTAAAACAGAATGTGTGCACTTTTTATAATACATAAAGTCCTTTCGCGTGACAATATTCAGAAAACCTGGGCTCTAGCCTCGTTGAATCTTCTGCCATTTCTTGTAACTAGTAAGCTGGCTGTAAAGTCTCACACACTAGGCCGGCTATCTATGTAGTTGCTGAAATCAATGCAAAAACCGAAGATATTCACAGAGACCATCCCAACTTACAAGGTGTGAGACTTTCAGAATGCTTCCTTGATTTTGAATATTCTTTGCTGATCATAAACGTTTACATTCACCCCACGGCTACCAAGAAAAGTGAAACAATCGATATTTTGTTGCCATTTATCATTGACCAAATATCTGCAAATCCTACACCATTCATTTTTATGACAGGCTACTGTAATATGAATTTGTTGCAGGCCATATTGTGTGATCATATCTTGGATATCCAAAATCAGATTTGGCAAATTCCTTTGTTCCAACCATGGTTGCAAAGGGAGACCAATAGGGGTTTGATTTTTGCTAATGACTTGGAGCATTCGGGACTGAGATCTCTAAACGGCTGTTCTAAGCCGGACGCTCCTTCACAACCTACATTCCAATCGACAACGGACCGCTCAATCATGGACTACACCTTTGTGTCAATCCCCTTTTCCATATGATCAATCCTTAGGATAGGCATTCAGCTACAAAGTGAGCATCAACCCTAAAGGATTCTGCTAAGCTTACATTGCAAGTAATATGATCAAACACAACCAGACATTCAAATAGTCTCCACAACCAACTACAGGACACTTTACGGGTCAACAAGATCCATTGCTCAGGTCGAACTCAAAGCAAGGAACAAATCGGACCTCATACTTAAGTCAACCTTGGAACCGTTCGAGCAATGGGTTCAACTTCAAGCTTTCCTTTTGGCCAATCAGGTGCAACCCTGTGAGAAACTAAAGCCTCCCTTAGGGGCCTGCCCTAGGCAGCCTCCAGTCCAACTCATTTAAGTAAAAAAATAGGCGGAATCATACTTTGCGGTTACCCCAAAGCAGCTCAAGCTCCCCAATGCGGATGTTTGCCCTCCCCAGAATGAGATTGGTAGATAAAAAAGCAACTTAGGAGTCTAAGCCACTGATGAACTAGTACTGGTACAAATGTATCATAGCCGCTAGAAGAAAAGATGCCAGTAATTTCTGGAGGCTGGTGAACCATGCCGCAGGTCCCCGGCGGCACCCTGCAACCTCTAACATCTCTGAATCTTCATAGATTTCTTATCTCCAGGAAATGTTTGCAGGCACTAAAACTGCTCAGGCAAACCCTGAAGGAAAATTTCTAAACTTTGACATCGTGCATCCCCACATGGCCATTATTCTGGATGATGCGAACAAAATTATTGACTCAGGCAAGCTAGATCCCGCTCACTGAACTTACACCTTTGTTTCGTGGACATTGTTTTGCCTTTGATGCTGTCCAGCTCAATACCCTGTTGTGCAAATTGCTGAGCTGGGGAATCTCTCCATCACTCCTCAGAGGCATACAGTTACTTTACATCAATACGTGGGCAGGGGTAAGGCTGGGCACAGGTGCATCTGTCTCAAGGAAAATATAGACAAGCAGCAGACTCAAACAAGGATGTGTCCTAGCCCTGTTCTTGTTTAATTTGTATCTGGCAGAGCGGACACCTACTCTTGATAATGTAAACTCTCATGTCTCCACGCCGTCTGGTTTTAATGCCTCACATATGCTGTATGCCGACAATGTTGTATTGATCAGCTACACGAAGGTTAGACTCCAAAGGCTAATCGACGCAATAGCAGGATACACGGCAAAGCATGGGCTTCAAGTTAACCTTTATAAAACAAAGACTATGCTAGTCAGTAAAAGAAGAAACTTGCTGCCAGTGTTCTATCTAGAAGGCCCAACCTTGAATATAGTCTCAGAATACAAGTATTTAAGGGATATTTTCGATTCAAGAGGCGCATTCAATAAGAAGTGTTGCTCGATTCAAAGGAGAAATAATACTCGAGCATGAGCTTTTTGCATTTTAAGAAATACCTTGAAAGGCTTGTCTCTTCAACCACTACTACACGCCCCATCCATAGCCTATGGAGCAGAGGCTCTCAGGCGGAGAGCAGACACAGTAATTGAAAATGCTATAACTGGTACCTATCAGAAGGTTTTTAACCTTCCACGTCAAACCTCATCAATTTGGTCTACTGAGGCAGAATTTAAAGTCTTGGCGCCTACCTCAAAATTTGCTACAAGCTAAAAAACAAGTAGAGGTACACTTTAAATAGTGTCCCGTGGAAGGCAATTTCTGACTCAGTAAACACCTAGGCACACGATTACCTGAACTTGGCTCTAACGACTTTTCAGGCAGAGCCACTTTGGATCCTAACACGGACAGCCTGCCTTTAATAGAGCCATTCATTCAGAAGCTAAGAAGCTCTCCTCCCTTAATGACAAGGTCCTGCTGTCAAAAAGCTCACATGCTTAGATGATAGATAATAGGGACATCCGGTCTCCTGAAGCCACAACCATATCTAGGCGACTTGTTTGGGTTACAAGCAAAATTCAAGCTGTTGAACTTCCGGCTAGGCTGCTTTACTACACTATGTAACCCCTGTTTGGCTGAAAAAAGTACAGAATCCACTTGCTGGCTGTGCCAATTTCCAAACAAAAAGGGGAACAACAAGAGAGAGAGGAAAGGAAGCTAAGGAGCGCTCTTGGTCCCCCAAATTACATAATCGTAACAACGAAAGAGTGTGCCTAATTAGCGAGAAGAGCATGTATGTAGAATCCAACTAGGTTCTTTAAAAATCCCTCACCCACTAACCTAGTTGGTGACATGCTTCATCATTGGGCCCCACCAGGCGAGGCCGAATGCCACCCTGGTGTGCCATTTTGCCACCACCCCCTCCCGAGACCCAAGGTGTAATAAACGATGACACCCCATTGTACACTCAGATCCTCTTAACACGGGGAGTACCAGACTAAGTTTTTGAGATATTTTTCACACTCATAACCTCAGGTTAGGGTGGGCCTCAGAGGGCCCATACCGCAGAGGTTCACCTACCTTCGGTCCTGACAAATGCCTGATTAATTATTACACAGAGGCAGACACTTGTTGCCCACACACCAGTGGATATAGCTGAACAATTTATTCAGTCATATATCCCATATTTTGTTTTTATCTATGTCGGATTGGTAACTAATAAAAATTTCCTTTTTTTGACACAATCTAGACATTTTTAATCCACTTCCACTTATCACAAATCATATGAAACCAGCTCTGCAGTAATTCTGGCGTTGCAGCACACCAGGGTGGCATTTGGCCTCTCCTGGTGTGGCCCAATGATGAAGCATGTCACCAACTAGGTTGGTGAGTGAGGGCTTTTTAAAGAACCTAGTTGGATTCTACATACATGCTCTTCTCTCTAATAAGGCACACTCTTTCGTTGTCATGATTAATTTCCAAAATAAAACATTTGTCATAAAGTTTGCACTTGCCCTGCATTAGAGGCAGAGTGGATGGGCCTGCTGAAATATCATCTCATAAGGAACAGAATCCGTAAATGGCGGCAGACAAGGATTGCCTATCTACAAGGAGAGGACCAAATGCTCTGTGGGAAATTTTTGAAATTAATAAGACTGGTGGAAATAAACCTGGTGAAGCAGGACCTGCAGTCAAATGGCACAATTGTTAATGTTAAAGCTCTGCTTGCACTCTGACCATTTAAAAGTACTATGTTCCATTGTCTGTTGCGCTTACTTCTACATGTTCATGACCTACTTGATTCCTACTTGCACTCAAGCCACCTTGCTTTTGCACAGTACCCTGTTAATGCCCTCTGTTGGCTACCTAACTTTGTAGCTAAAGCACTAAGCACGTTATTCTGCAAAGTTGCAAAGCATTTTGTGCTTTTTGATTGTTCATCTCTGCTCTCTATTAATTATAGCACATCACCTACCATCTTAGCTATAGCTTTAAGCACTTTAACCCCCAAATTCGCTATATAATGTGCTGATGCCCCTAAATCCATGGTCTTGGCCTTTTAAAACTTTTTTTTAAAGACAAATTTTATTATGTCAAAGGTCAAGTACAGTGAAGTGCTTCTTACCTCAGGAAACATCTGCCATATCAGACATCCCAAATTACTGACATTGACTTGTAGTTTATACTTTATCGTACTCATAGTCATGCATAACATTGCAACATAAACAAATTGAACCCCTCCCCCCATTGCACTATTACACTACTACACTACTACATTTCGGATACCACCACATCACCCACCCTAGCCTTTTTTATCTTTGCTGAGTTAAACACCAAGTCAGTCTTGCTGATCGAGTTTGTCCTTCTCTAGTTCCAACTTGCATGGTCATGACTCACTAGAGATCTTTCTCTCCTTTGAGACTGCCCAACTCTGTTTGTTCCATTTCACAGCATTGCATCTATCTTTGAAGTTAAAGCACTAAACATTTTACTCTGCAAATAAGTACTGTAATTAGTGTTTCTAGATTGTCGATCTCAGATCACTAAAAATTATAGCATAGCGTCAACCATCTTAGATATGGCATATACCCCTTTATCATGTAAATTTGCACTGTAAGGATGTATTGAGGATGCCCCTAAAACCAGGCTCTTGGCCTTTTTTACCTTTGCTGAGTTACGTTTTTTTAACAACTTTATTTAGTATTCCGTAGAAAAACAGGACATATTTCAGCACCATTACACAACAATACACGAGAAGACAATAGCACGACAGGGTCCAGTGCATGGTGCTTCCTAAAATCATTCAAAGGGGAGAAGTAGGGGAGGATCAAAAATTGCTCAGAAGAGGACAGCAGCCTCCCTCCCCTCTGGCCCTCTAGCCTCACAAGCCAAACGTATGAATAACAAGCATTGGCATAGCCAATAGGTCTCGCCTTTGGGACCTTATAAGTATTTAGTTATGCAGCACAATATCCTTACTGCAACAACATTAACTGTTGCATGGCTAAACACTTATAAGGTCCCAAAGGCGCGACCTATTGGCTATGCCAATGCTTGTTGTTAGACATGCAGAGATTTGCCCAGAATCACAGGATGCTGGGCCCACGCCGAGACTTGAACCTGGTTCCCTAGTTCCAAAGTCGGCAGCTCTTGCCGTTAGGCCACATCATACAATGTCCTTCCAGGGCAGCAGAGCACCACATAAATGACAGGAAGCAGCATTTTATCCATGTAACAAAAAGCACTTTAGGCTTTGCTGGGGGTATGTAAAGTCCTTTAAAAATACTAATACTATAAAATGCATTACACTACTTTTCTTTGGGGCACTGGTCTGTCCAGTTCTGTCCCTAACTGCCTATGTTGCAGTTTGGTCGCCATTATATCCCTGAAGGCCACTTTTGAAATCTTGAAAGTGAGGAATCTAGTGTGAAAAAGTAGAATTACTTATAATCAAGGCTTTAAGTGGAATGAAAAAACCGGGGGAGTGTTCTCAGAGAGGGGTGGCCGATGTAATTAGAGCGTGGCTTAAAAAGGAAGCTAAAAATGTGTGCTAGGCATTATGTGTAGCCCCACTAGTAATTTGCTGCTTCTGTCATTGCATCCACACATAAAATACAACAAGTAACATTACACACACAACAAGCCAGGACTATTGGCTTTGCCAATGTTTGCTAGTTGGATAAGATAAATAAGCAACAACTATGAGTTTGTTATATAGAACATTGAAAATGCTCCAGTTCAGAAATGATGAGACGGTGAAAGACCTACAACGAGTCTCTGAAGTTACATTAAAGGCAGTGAAGGGTGGGAGCAAAAATGGAGCGCCCGATAGGAACCCATCTCACCACCTGCTTTAAAGCACTGCCGGCGATGAGCACCGGCAGTACCCGGCCCACTTAAAGCCCTGCTTTTCATGCTTCAAGTGGCTTTATTTCGGAGTCTGCATTTTTAGGTGCAATGATCCCGGGCAACTAAAACGGCCAACTCTGCCATAAGCATAGAGTTTAGGCCCACAATAGAGAGCTACTCCCCGAATAAGGAGGTATCCTTACAAACACAAACTCTTCAATCTGTAATGATCCCATGGAGCAGTGCGATACCTGTACTCCAGCGCCTCGCCAGTGGAATGAAGAGCTAAATGAAGGCAATAGCAATACAAAACAAAACTGCACCTCACAGACCAAACTGATACCCAAGCCACCTGTGTGCATACACAGGAACGAGCAGCTCACGTCACAGACTCACGTCTCTGAAGTAAGGAAAAGTTCACAGTACCTCCTGCTGGGCTTCCGTAGATGTTGGCGCTGAAAAATGATGATTAATAAAGCCATAGGTCCGGCGAGGAAGCGCGACAATACGGCCGAAGAACAAGGCATACGCAGGTCCTTCATTCGAAAGGAAAGTGCTGGGCAGTGTCTACCGCGACCTGACTTACCAAGCAGCTTTCAGCTGTAGTTTCTGCACGTCAATGATAACCCTCAGCCCCAGGGTGGGTGGGGGCCGCGAGGACAGGTTTTTGGTCTTGCGCGGCCTCTTTTGCAATCTGTCTGCAGAACACCAGAGGACCAAGTGCTGAGTGTGACACTGGAGGTCAGCCAGCCAGCACCTTAAAATGTCACAGCACAGCCTAAGAGCAAGGAATGCGCGGCGCCGGCTGCGCAAGTGCGAAAGAATCACGAGAGAGGAGAGCCGAGGGCGGCTGGAAGTAAGAAGAAACAAGCTTGTGAGTTGGAAATAAAAAAAACATGTGAGTGGTGCGTGCGAAAGTGGCGGCCGCGAGACGCGCTCTGTGGTGGGGAAGGGACGAGCAAGACAGAGGCAGAGAGAGGCCTGCGCGCGGGGGGTGGAGGAGCATGCTGTAAGGCTTAATGAGCCATGAAAGAAAGGCAGATGGCGGCTGCGCGCATGCACACGCTCATGAACGCAAGCTTGAGGCGAGGAAAAGCCTCTGGTAGCACTTTGAAAAGCCACTAACTAAATGTCTCGCAGAGCAACACAGGGGCTGGCTCAGCGAGACCTAAAAACACCATAATAAAGGTAAATCCAAATGGAGTTGTGATCACAGCGGGTCGCTCCCTGGTTCTGAGGGGGACTGTACCCTTATGTCAGAGGCCCTCAGTGTTTTAGACATAGTAAGGTGTATGCCTCCTATTCTGTTTTGATGGCGTATGTGCGTGGTGAAGGGACGCCATGTACCATCAAATTTATCCACCCCGTCCCAGAATATAACTGTAAGCTTTTCCATAGTGTATAGATTCCATACTTTTCCCCACCATAAGTTCAAAGTGGGGACTTTCGGCTGTTTTCACATTTGTGCTTTGCACAGCTGCACTCCCAGTAGTATTTGGGAGAGGAGGCGCCCTTGTGGGGTCGAAGCGGGAAGAGATCTACCCACACCAGGATCCCCCAAGGGAATCGTCAAGGGATCATGGGGCAGGGTCGTGTTGGTAATAGTGCATAACGTTTGGTAAACTTTGTAACAGAACGTTTGAACACTTAGCATTCTCAGCAGGGATGGAAAAATGTACCCTACTCCCCGAAACCCTTTCAGCACAGCTTAGAGCTGGCAAACATTTGATGTAACCTTATTGGTGTCAGGTACCACCATGTGCAGAGTTTGTAAGATTTTTTCTGCGGTGTTAAGTTGTAACCAAACATTTTTAACCTACATATTTTAGCACAGGAGATTTTATTCACTCTAATACACTTTGATTTAGTGAGTCATTTGAAATATAGACAATTGCTGGCAGCTGGTCTCTTATACCAATTTCAAACAACAAAGTTTTCTGTGTTTTTAATTTGCGTTTTCAATTATGCGAAGCACTTTTATTTAGCATATCAACATTTCTGAGAAATCTGTCTTCTGCTGGACTTTAATTGTAAATTTCATATAACAGGATTTTTATGTTTTCGGTTTTAATTTGTGTTTCAATTGTAAGTTTCAATTAACTGCTCAATAAAGACTGATTCATGCTTATGCCTGCTGGATATACTTCAAATCAAATTTAAGCTCAGATATGCTGAGCATCAAACACTGATTGCTATTTGTTTCCTAAGTGTGACTGTTTACATTTCTTTCTAGTTTTCCCCAACACTGTTCTAAGGCTACTAGAAGCCACCCCCAAACAGAATCCCAAAAGGCAGAAAATACACCCCCTAAGCCTAACAGTGTTTTAGAGACTGTTTAATATGTTTGGTGGTATAAATTATAAAGAAGATGTTTTAAGTGTGCTAAAAGCATTAATCAGTGGCTTAAATTCGAGATTTAATTGCAGGGTAAAGCAGGAACTGCAAACGGTGCATTGCGCCATTCTGTATCCAAGGAGATTGTGAGCTGAAGAGCATTCCCCTCCTCCTCTACACACTAGTCTGTGTTTTAGTGATTGAACCATTTGCAACCTAAGGTAAGTAAATTGTTCATCTGAAAGAAACACGTTAGTGATGGATTCCTTACCTTAGAATACATACCCCAGCAATACCAACCCAGGTGGTGGGTCTGCGAACCAAAATCACACCAGAAAGTCATGGAGAACAGAACGGCCAAAGAAGCAGTCTCTCTGGACTTAACTGTCAAGGCAATAATGCTTAGTAAAAGTGTGCAGCGGTGCCCACGTGGCTGCCTGGTAGATGTCTTGCAGGGGGACACCACGTCCCAATGCAGTAGTAGCGGCCATTGCCCTGGTAGAATCAGCGCGCAACCCCCACCGGAGGTTCCTTTTAGCCAGAGAATTACAGGATTTCATACACAAGACAACCCATCGGGAGATAGTCCTCGGGTACAGATCTGCCTTTCTTGGCGCCTACGTAGCCAACAAAGAACTGGTCATCCACCCGGAACTGTTGTGTGCGAATCAGGTAAAATGAGAGTGCGCGTTTTGGGTCCAGACAGTGGAGCCTCTCTTCCTCTCTGGAAGGGTGCGGAGGCGGAAAGAAAGTGGGCAAGGTGATAGTTTGCACAATGTGGAAGGCAGTGACAACCTTTGGCAAGAAGGAAGGACGATTGCGAAGCACACCCTTGTCCGGATGAACCGACAGAAAAGGAGACTTACAGGAATGAGCCTGGAGCCCACTCACGCGCCTAGCGGAGGTGATGGCAACCAGGAAAGCAGTCTTCAAAGTCAATAAATAAAGAGGACAGTTGTGAAGTGGCTCAAAAGGAGCGCACAGCAAATAAGTAAGAACCAGATTCAAGTCCCACTGCGGCATTACAAACGGAATAGGAGGGAAAAGGTGTGCAATGCCTTTGAGGAATCTACTTATAACAGGGGGCTTGAAAAGGGAAGGCAGAATCCGGGAGCCTGAGAAAGGCCGAAATTGAAGAAAGGTAGCCCTTAATAGTGCCAGAGCAGAGCCCTGCTGGGCCAGAGAAAGAAGGAACAAAAAGACTTCTGAAAGAGGAGCAGAAAGGGGATCCACAGCCTTTGCTGATCACCATGCCACAAACTTTCTCCACCTGCAGGGGTATACCGATTTAGTGGAAGGACACATGGCTGCCAAAATGATATCAGGAGGCAAGTCAAATGGAATCAACTGTTGCCGCTCAATCTCCATGCATATAGGTGGAGGCTGGACAGGTTCGGGTGGAGGAGCGTTCCCTGCTGCTGCGACAGAAGATCCTCCTGAAGAGGCAGTCGGATCGGGGGATCCATGCTCGGGATACCAAACTCTTAAAGCCCAGTCCGGGGCCACAAGAATGACTTGGGCCTGATCACGCCTGATCTTCTTCAGCACTCTGGGTAGAAGTGGTATTGGCGAAAAACCATACAATAGACCACAGTACCACTTGTGACGAAATGCGGCGCTGAGCGAGTGCCGCCTTGGAAATTCCAACACACAGAAGAGATGACATTGCGCGTTCTCTTCGCTGGCGAATAGATCTAACCAAGGCTCTACCCACTGTTGAAAGAGGCCTTGCGCCACCTCCGAGTGAAGACGCCATTCGTGATCCATCATGCACCTGCGGCTGAGTTCGTCCACCCTGGCATTCAAAGAACCTGCCAAGTGTTGAACCGTCAAGGAAATGCCTTGACGTTCCAGCCATGTCCAGAGACGCAGAGCCTCCTGACATAGGGTCCACGACCCGACCCCGCCCTGCTTGTTGCAATACCACATGGCGGTGGTGGTGGTGTCTGTGAACCTGCACTACTCTTCCCCCTGACAGAGGGAAGGAATGCCTTCAGTGATGTTTTCAAAATCATAAATGACAATGTAGACTGTATTTCATCTTTTTGGCATAATGAAATGTTCATATTGACACGGGCCTATACCTCAGAAGTATATGTTGTTTTGTTCTAGTGAATGTGAAAAGTCTGTCTGTAGTGAGAATGATTCAGTGTGGATGTGTCGCTTAGTGTTGTATGATCTGTTTTGTAAAATCTGTATCTAGAAAGGTTTTCTGAAAAAGTGAAAAATAATCAGAAAAAAATGATTTAAATAAACCAGTAACAAATGTTACATCAGACTGATATGTTTTGTTCATAACAGATCTCTGGCCATTAGAAATTAAGTGAGCCCAGTACTGGCAGTTGTGTTGTTAGTTTAGTTGTATTTGGCTTAGCCTTGCTGGTTAAGAGCCAGGACCCAGTTTTGTTGTTTCGATTCAGTGCAAGTAAGATCACCCGGAGCTCCAGAAGATTGATATGGAGCCTGGACCAGAGGCCTCTGATCTCCGCCTCTCCCATATGGCTGCCCCATCCCAGGAGGGACGCATTAGTCACCGCTGTGTGCTCCGGTTGGGGAAGGGAGTGGGATCTGCCACTGACCCAATGTCGGTCCGTGAGCCACCACTGCAACTGCTGTGCAGTGCCCTCCGAGATCTGGACGTGCTCAGACAGGTCCCCTTGATGCTGCGTCCACTGGAACTTCAGGTCCCACTGCAGAGCCTGCATATGCCATCTGGCATGATTGGTCAGCAGGATGCAGGAGGCCATGAGACCCAGCAGCCTCAAGGTCCTCCTGACCGAAACCCAGAACCAGGGCAGAAACATCGGAATCATAGCCCGAATGTCCCAGACTCGCTGCTCGGGAGGATAAACCCGAAACTGCGCCGTGTCCAGAACCGCTCCGATAAAGAGGAACTTCTGAGAGGGAATCAGGTGCAACTTCGGCACATTGATGGATAACCCCAGCAAATGCAGGAGGTCGGCCGTAGTCTGGAGGTGGGAGACAACTGCCTGGGGCGAGCCCGCCTTCAAAAGCCAGTCGTCAAGATAGGGGAAGACTGAAACCCCTGATCTGCGCAGATGAGCTGCGACCACCGCCATCACTTTCGTGAACACCCGAGGCGCGCTGGTAAGGCCAAAAGAGAGCACAGTGAACTGGAAGTGCTCGTGGCCTACGGTGAACTGCAGGTAACGCTGGTGGGCCGGCAGGACGGGGATATGAAAATAAGCATCCTGCAAGTCCAAAGCTACCAGCTAGTCTTGAGGGTCTAAAGCAGACAAGACCTGAGCCAGTGAGAGTATCTTTAACTTCTCCTTCCGGAGGAAGCGACTGACGTTCCGAGGGTCTAAGATAGAAGCAGGTCCTTGTCATTCTTTGGGTCCAGGAAGTAGTGAGAGTAACAACCACGACCTACTTCTGGCGTCGGAATGCGCTTGATGGCCCCCTTGGCCAAGAGGGCCGCAACTTCCTGCTGGAGCAGTGCCAAGTGATCCCCGACATGCGGTGGCACTGAGGTGGCATGGCTGGTGGGGTAGTGTCGAAGGGGAGGGAGTAGCCCCTACGGACTATCTGTAACACCCACCTGTCCGAAGTGATGGTGCCCCAGTGGGGGAGGTGATGGCGTATCTTGCCACCCACTGGTGTTTGGTGGGCCTGAAACCAGACTAGGAACGTTTGGAGGCAGTGGCGGCAGGGGAGGTGGTGGACTGACCCGCCCGCTGGCCCCGTGACCCACCTCTGCGGGTCCCACGTCCGCGGCAGCGCTGAGACTGTTGCTGCACATCCCTGTGGCTCTGAAACAAATGTGTTTGGGCACCCCTTCCTTGGCCACGAAAGGAGCAAAAAGCAGAAGCGGAAGGAGTGCTCGTGGCCGAAAGAGCCAAGGACTTGGCCGTAGCCCGTGTGTCCTTAAAACGCTGCAACGCACCATCTGCCTTGTCGCCGATAAGGCAAGTGTCATCACAGGACATGTTCAGGACATCCCCGGAAAAGCCAGTAGTCCTCAGCCAGGCGTGGCGGCGCAGCGCCACTGTCGTGCAAATCGCCCTGCCCAGAGAGTCGGCGGTTTCAAGACCACAACGAATTGTGAACTTGGCTGCATCTCTCCCCTCATGAAAGGCTTGGGAGAGCACCGTCCGGGCCTCCTCCGGACACTGAGGCAGCACCTGCGCAACCGTGTCCCACACAGAATGGGAAAAACGGCCCAAGAGGCATGAAGTTCACAGACCACAGTCCTGAACTGGCGGAAGTAAAAAATGTCTTCCCAAACTGTTCCAGTTTCTTGGATTCCCTGTCCGGAGGTGCGGAAGGGAATGTGCTTGGGGACACAGAGGCTTGGACAACCAAGCTCTCAGGGGTAGGGTGTTGGGAGAGGAAAATGGGGTCGCCCGGGGCCGGGCAATGGCGTCGGGCCAAGTTCTTATCCACAGGAGCCCCTGTGTTGGGCCTGGACCAGGTGCCCAAAAATACGTCCAAGAGTGCGTCATTAAAGGGCAGCAGCGGCTCCATAGAGAAAAAAGCAGGCCAAGGCACTTCTGTCAGGAGGTTAGTCCTGACAGCCACCGTAGGGAGCTCAAGGTGGAGAGCCTCCGCTGCTCTACGCAACACCACAGAATATGCACCACCTTCCTCCGTAGCCACGGTATATGGAGACAGTGTGCCAGGTTCTGGAGTAAAATCTAAGTCACCTGCATCCTCCAAACCCTCTTCCCAGTCCGGGTTTAACGCGCACTGGGCTGCGAGAGCTCAGACCCCTCCCAGTCCTCCCCAACGTGCCGGACAGGCAGAAAAGAGGGAGGCGGATGAAGAAAGGGATAGAAATTCCCTAAACGCGTCTGAATCGGCGTAGATCGACACCGGTCCGGCACAGTCTCCATGTCGGGGTGGAAGCCGGGGACGGCGTCCCCGGCCTACGCCGCCTGCAGCGCCGTCGTTGTTGATGGAGGTCGTACGAGGCCAAGCGAAATCGGCTGGGATCCATGCATGGATCCAGGGGGTCTCTCAGCGTCGAAACTGGAGTCGTCGATGATGACGACGAGCCTGAGCCAACAACGCAGAAGAGCGAGGACCCCCAAAGGAGTGCAGATGGAGCCCGAAGTCCCAAAGACTCGTGCCATGGCAGACAGGAATTCCCGCAACTGGGCCAGAGTCGCCGAAGGACCTGGAAAGGGCTGGTAGGCCATCGGCAACTTCTTAGGCTACGCCGGAGCCACGGGTTGGCACCACCTGCACCCTCAGCTGTGTCGCGCGAAAGGCATGGGGAAAGCAATGACGCTTCTTCGATTTCTTGTGCTTCCCCTTACCGGACTCCGAGTGTGAAGACTTCGTGGAACGATGTTGAAGGTGGCTCCGCGACAGGTCCCGCAACTGGTCCCTCGACCGTCCAAGGGACCGGGACCTTGAACGGCGCTGAGCCGACTTCCAGGCCTCCAGCAACTTTCGGGACCGCTCCGGCAAAGTTTTCGGAGCCATGGCCCGACATTCGGGGCACAACTCGGAGTAGTGGTCACGCCCCAGGGCAGTTTGTATTCAAAAGGGCATGTATCTCGGCTGAAGTCCTTGCGACTTGTAGATCATATGTTTCTTTGGCCGAAGTCAGAGGCACGGTTTGTCGCCGCATCCCAAGGCACCGGGAGATGGTCCGTTTGTGCACAGCCCAACCTTTTTCGGCACCCACGTAGCCAACAAAGAGCTGATCATCCACCCGGAACTGTTGTGTACGCTGCAGATAGAATGCGAGCGCACGTTTTGGGTCCAGACGGTGGAGCCTCTCCTCCTCCCTGGAAGGAGGCGGAAAGAAGGTGTGCAAAGTGATGGTCTGCCCAATGTGGAAGGGCGTGACAACCTTTGGCAAGAACGAAGGACGGGTCCTTAAAACCACCTCGTCCGGATGAACTGAAAGGAAAGGAGGTTTGGAAGAAAGAGCCTGGAGCTCACTCACTCTTCTGGCAGAGGTGATAGCTACCAGGAAAGCCGTCTTTAAGGTGAGTAGACGTATGGGACAGTTTATAAGGGGCTCAAAGGGAGCACACATCAAATAAGATCAAGACAAGATTCAAGTCCCACTGAGGCATTATGAAAGGCACGGGAGGAAACGTGTGTGTAATGTCTTTGAGGAAACGATTAACAACCGGGGACTTAAAAAGAGAAGGCTGATCAGGAAGCCTTAGAAAGGCAGAGATGGCAGAAAGATAACCTTTGATAGTGCCCAAAGCAGAGCCCTGCTGGGCCAAAGACCGAAGAAACGGAAGAACCTCAGAAAGAGGGGCAGAAAGGGGATCCACAGCCTTTGCTGTGCACCATGCCACAAAATTGTTCCACCTGCAGGCGTATACTGTTTTAGTGGAGGGGCGCCTGGCTGCCAGAATGACATTACAGACTTCGGGAGGAAGGTCGAAAGTCGTCCACCGTCGCCACTCAATCTCCACACAAGGAGGTGGAGGCTGGACAGGTTCGGGTAGGGGACCGTCCTCTGCTGCTGCAACAGAAGATCCTCCCGAAGAGGCAGACGGATCGGGGAATCGACGCTCATACTGAGTAGCTCGGGATACCATACTCTTCGAGCCCAGTCCGGAGCCACAAGAATGACTTGGGCCAGGTCACGCCTTATCTTCTTCAGCACTCTGGGCAGAAGTGGTATAGGCGGAAATGCGTACAACAGACCGCAACTCCACTCCCGGAGGTGGCATGTCTGGAGGGGAGGACTGAAGAGGAAGGGAGTAACCTTTGCAAATTATCTGCAGCACCCACGTGTCTGATGTAATTTTGCACCAGTGGTGGAGGTGGTAGTGGACCCTGCAACCCACCGACGTGGGGTGCTCCCTGAAGCTCTGATTAGGAAGGCTTGGAGGTGGAAGCAGCGGGGGTATAGGTGGACTGACCCGCACGCTGGTTCCCAGACCTGCCCCTGCGGAAGCTACGGCCACGCTGAGGCTGGTTCTGCACAGGCTTGTTAGAGGAGCATGCTTGGTTGCGCCTCTGCCTCGGCCATGAAAGGAACGAAACCCAGGAGTGGCAGGGTTCTTCTTAGAAAGACCCAAGAACTTGACTGTGAGTCCTTAAAACGCTCCAGTGCACTGTCGGCCGTATCGCCAAAGAGGCGGGAGCCATCAAAGGACATGTCTATGAGCGAGCCCTGGACATCGGGCGAGAACCCAGTCGAACGCAACCAGGCGTGGTGCTGCAACACCACAGTCGTGGAAATTGCCCTGCCCAACGAATCAGCGGTGTTCAAACCACACCTGATGGCAAACTTAGCCGCATCCTTACCCTCAGCGATCGCTTTGAAAAGGGTAGCCTGGACCTCCTCAGAACACTGAGGCAAGACCTGAGCAACGGAATCCCACACTGCGTGGGAGTAACGCCCCAACAAGCATGCGGTGTTAATCGACCGCAGCCCTAAGCTGGCCGGGGAGAACAACCTCTTACCAAATTGATTCAGTCTTTTAGAGTCCTTATCCGGTGGAGCCGTGGGAAAGGCACTCTGCAATGTCGAGGCCTGAATGACCATGCTCTCAGGTGTAGGGTGAGTGGTCAGGAAGGCGGGATCACCAGGCACCGGACAGTGACGCCTGGCTACGTTTTTATCCACCGATGGCCCCATGGCCGGCCGCAAACAAGTGCCCAAGAGGACTTCGGTAAGGGCATCATTGGAAGAAAGTAAGGGCATCATTGAAAGGAAGCAATGGCTCCGACGATGTAGACGCCGTCTGGACCACCTCAGTAAGGAGGTTGGTTTTGAGGGCCACTGTAGGAAGGTCGAGGTTGAGAGCCTCCTCCATAGTAGGTGGAGGAGAGGCAAACCTCGAGTCAAAAGAGACATCAAGGTCGCCTGCATCTTCCAGGTCGTCCACCGAATCTTGCTCGGAATCACATTGCCATGTAAGAGGGTCCTTGGACCCGTCTTAGTCGTCGTCCGCCTCTGGCGTAGAGGGAACCGGTCGCGGCGGCAGAGCCGGAGCAGGGACGAACAGCGTCGGGAACAGTGTTGAGAACGGTGCCGGGCCGGAGCCGCTTCCCAATGCGGATCCCACGCCGGAACAAAATGGTCCTGGAACCGGGACAAGGGTGGGATAAACGGCACCCAGTGCAGCGCCGGGGGTGAAGTCGAGGGCGGGGCCGGAGTCGGAGCCGACAGCACTGTACCTCGTGGCACCAGGACCGGAGCCAGCGGTGCAAGATCCTGTGGTGCCTGAGCTGGTGGCAGAGCCGCCGGACCAACAGGATCTGGACACGGGACCGTGGGAGCCCGGGGCCTAAAAAGGCGGTCCATGGCAGCAAGAAACTCTTGCACCTGTTCGGGAGTCGCCGACGGACCTAGGTATGGCGGGTAGATAGTGGGACTCCCAAGCTCCAGCGGAGCAACAGGGGCAGAACCCCTGTCCCACCTGGAGAAAAAAGGGAGGAGACAAAAGTCTCAAAAGAGTAGTCAAAAAGTGACTAAGGTACGTGCTCAATCAGGATCTGCGCTTGCTGGTGCGGAAAAAGAAAGAACAGACGTGCTTGGGTGGCGCCTAAGTACTCTCCGCGACGTCATCTCGGCGCGGGCGACGCCAGTGGCTAACGCGGATCCGCAGGACGCCACCTACTAACGCCCAGGGGTACTGCGAAGCAAAACTTTCCGGATCCAGTCCGACGCCTGGGGATATTCTAAGGTAAGGAATCCATCACTAACGTGTCTCTTTCAGATAAATTATTTAATGAGCGTTGGACCCCCTAAAGATGTTTGAGCCACCCATCACCCGAACTAATACCCTAGCTGTTATAGACTGCTTTATGTCCGGGTTTTGTCTTTCCACGACAGAATTTCCCTCAGGATGGAATGGAATCGAATAGAATATCGCAATGCTACGCCAAAACTGGCCATGGATTCTTTGTAAGCTCGAGAGCTAAACGCAGGACCCTGGCCGAGCGCTGAGGCCACATCCATAGGAACCTTAAACACGAAGCCACTGCGACCATGATATATTTATTGTTAACATCCTTTTGTAAGGGACCACAGTGGTTCAGGTAAACACAAGCTAATGGTTTATCTGAAATTAACAGGGGCGTCTGTGCAGGACGTCCCACAGTAGTGACTTACATCTTCTGGCATATTTCACAGTCCACACATAGTTTCTGGTCTGTTTCCTAATGCCGGGCCACCAGTATCTTTGTTTTAATAATGATACTGTGGCGGAAACACCTGCATGAGCATAGGCGATCCCTTCATGTGCTGCCAGGATTAGTCCTAATCTATGTTCCATGTTTGGTATTACCCTATCCCCACTCCAGGGATTCGAGCAAACGGAACATTGTTTGCATCAATTATATACGAGTATTTGAGTGGAAACTTTAGGTAACGCTGCACCGCTGCCTTTGCTTGAAGCATTGACAGCCAGTATTATTTCACTCTCTATTCTCGTTTTTAACGAGTGATTGCAGCTACTGAAGCCATTTGCACAGCCCCCTTCGCGGCTTCTTCAGCCAATGAATTCAGTCTCGCAACTGAACTACTTGTTCACATAGCATTTTGAGCTTGATTGTGCCACCTTTTGCATCTTTGAAACCATTTTGAAGCCAATTCTGTAAATATTCATTATATGATTGAACAAAGTAAAAAGACTCGCACACAATGAGTGTGGGGAATTCGCGATCCGTATTTTCAAGTGCCATTTGAATGCTTGTAGTTAAGCTTGCTGAGCTGTATAATCTCCTAGAGATAGTGTTTTTGTGACCATTGGTCTGAATTTGCCATCGCGCATACGACCTTTAACGATTGCGTATGCTGCACTATACGCTTGTTTACTCCCCGTAGCGGGTTGTGCAGATCCATCAGTATAAATTATAAATTCATACTGGTCAAGAGGGAGAATTTCAGTAGGCAGAGGACATTCATGTTCGTATTGCAGAAATACTTGTGTTTTCAAATAAGGATCAAAAACATATTCAACCTCAGTTGCAGCAAGAGAATTAACCCATTGTATTCATTTCGGATGTAAAGCTTTTGCATTCGGAATGCTCGCTTTTGAAACGGCCTCTAAGGCTGGTATTGGAGTCACGACCATAATGCGTTTCCCCTGTGCTAGGGCTCTTTCTTTTGCTACAGCGGTTTGAACTGCGGTCATACTTTTTTCTGTTTAAGTGAATTTCATTTCTGCTTGTGTGTACAAATGAGATTTGTATGCAATTGGTACCTTTTTACCTTTGTTAAAAGTTAAGTAGGTGAATCCGCATTGACCCGGAATGATTCGGATCATTAAGTTGCATACGTTTACGCGTGTTTGTAAGTGTTTTGTTGCTAACATGTCAGTTTGAAGTGAATGCAAAATTTTTGTGTGTTTTTGTGTCCAGTTTGTGATTTTGAAATCAGGTTTGATTAGTTCTCAGAGACGTTTAACCCTTTCTGCGTAATTTAGAATGTATGTTCTTCCAAAATTCAGGAAACCTAGAATTGACTAAGTTTTTCAGCGTTTTTGGAGGTTGGAGCAGAGCACACTTTTCTAAAAAGTTGGCTGCCAGGCTTTTGCCTGCACTTGAAAATTCATATCCTAGGAAAAGGACGTGGAGATGGGCAATTCTTGACTTTTTAAAACTGAATTTATAACCCTTGGAGGTGAAACCCAGTATAATGGTATTCACCCTGTTTAAGTGCCTATCCAGGTCATCGTCTGTTAGATAGATATCAGACATATGACAATGCCTCATCGTCATAAATTTGTAGTAACTCTGTTACCCTTGCTGAGAATAACCCCGGGCTGTTCGTGAACTCCTGTGGGAGTCGACAAAATTGACGCTGGTCCCCATTATTGAGAAAGCGGTCAAATACCTACTTTCAGGTGCAATGTTTTGGCAAAAGAAACCGTTAGAAATATCTAATGTGTTTTTTTATTTTTTACGCACAATGTTATTCATTAATGTTGTACTATGGGCATTTTGCACTGCACATGTTTTACAACAAGAGTTTAAGTGTCTGTAATCCAAAACTAGACGATATGTATTGTCTGGTTTGGAGACAGGAAACAAAGGATTGTTCATTGATGAGGTGTATGTTTCAACCACCACCTGGTATTCAAGTTGATTTAAGATCTCCCTGACCTGTTTTTTAGCTTCTTGCTTAATTGGGTACTGCTTTTGTGCAGTTGGTTGATTTTTTAACTGGATCGTATGGTGAGGTTAGTCCTCATCCCATCCTATATGATTTTTAGGGCTCGGCCTATGCCCCCCCAGCGTCAGCAGGGGGCGGAGCTCCGAGCTCCTTTTGTTAAGGGCTTTTGAATCTTGCAGGAAAAATTCCTCAGTGCGCGAGCTTTTTCAGTCCTTTTTTTTGCCATCTGCATAGTGATTCGTCTTCGCTGTGCTGTCTTTCTAGTAGCCTTCACGCAATAGGCCATGTGTAAATCATTTAGGGCACTTCCGCCATATTTTGTGTGGTTACGCGCGCAGGGGAGTGTTATAAATTTCAATTAGGAGCTGTCAGGGTGCCGCCGTAATAGAATCCAGATGGTCGGGGCGCGTTCACCAGTCTGCAGTGAGTGGCGCGCGTTCGTGCTTGTTCTGTGTTTTGCGTTTCCTCTTTTGATGCAGATCTGGTTTTCTTTACTGACTACAGCTGTGTTTATATAGACGGTGGCTTCAGTTGTGCAGCAGGTGCAGTGGCACCAGTGTGGTGTAGCTATCATTAGTGGAGCAGGGGGCAGTGGCACCAGTGTGGTGTAGCTATTGTGAGTGCAGCAGGTGCAGTGGTACCAGTGTGTGGTAGCTACCATTGTGCAGCAGGTTCAGTGGCACCAGTGTGGTGTAGCTATCATTAGTGCAGCAGGTGCAGTGGTACCAGTGTGTGGTAGCTACCATAGGTGGAGCAGTTGCAGTGGTAGTGTTGCTTAGCTCAGGTGCAGTGGCACGTGTGTGGTAGATGGCGTTGTGTAGCAGGTGCAGTGTTATCAGTGTTACTTAGCTATGATTGTGCAGCAGGTGCAGTGGCACCAGTGTGTGGCGTAGTTACCATTCGTGGAGCAGGTGAGGTGTTATCAGTGTTACTTAGCTATTATTGCGCAGCAGGTGTAGTACCACCAGTGTGGCCTAGCTACCATTGTGCAGTAGCACCAGTGTGGCATAGCACCATAGGTGGAGCAGTTGCATTGGTAGTGTTGCTTAGCTATGATTGTGCAGCAGGTGCAGTGGCACCAGTGTGTGGTAGATGGCGTTGTGTAGCAGGTGTAGTGTTATCAGTGTTACTTAGCTATGATTGTGCAGCTGGTGCAGTGGCACCAGTGTGGCGTAGCTATCATTGGTGCTGCATGTGCAGTGGTACCGGTGAGTGGTAGCTACCATTGGTGGAGCAGGTGCAGTGGTAGTGTTGCTTAACTATGATTGTGCAGCAGGTGCAGTGGCACCAGTGTGTGGTAGCTACCATAGGTGGAGCAGGTGCAGTGGTATTGTTGCTTAGCTATGATTGTGCAGCAGGTGCAGTGGCACCAGTGTGTGGCGTAGTTACCATTCGTGGAGCAGGTGAGGTGTTATCAGTGTTACTTAGCTATTATTGCGCAGCAGGTGTAGTACCACCAGTGTGGCCTAGCTACCATTGTGCAGTAGGTGCAGTGGCACCAGTGTGGCATAGCACCATAGGTGGAGCAGTTGCAGTGGTAGTGTTGCTTAGCTATGATTGTGCAGCAGGTGCAGTGGCACCAGTGTGGCGTAGCTATCATTGGTGCTGCATGTGCAGTGGTACCGGTGAGTGGTAGCTACCATTGGTGGAGCATGTGCAGTGGTAGTGTTGCTTAGCTATGATTGTGCAGCAGGTGCAGTGGCACCAGTGTAGCATAGCTATCATTGGTGCAGCATGTGCAGTGGTACCGTCGAGTGGTAGCTACCATTGGTTTAGCAGGTGCAGTGGTAGTGTTGCTTAGCTAGGATTGTGCAGCAGGTGCAGTGGCACCAGTGTGTGGTAGATGGCGTTGTGTAGCAGGTGCAGTGTTATCAGTGTTACTTAGCTATGATTGTGCAGCAGGTGCAGTGGCACCAGTGTGGCGTAGCTATCATTGGTGCAGCATGTGCAGTGGTACCGGTGTGGTGTAAGTATATTTGGTGGAGCAGGTGCAGTGTTACCAGTGTGGCGTAGGCGTATCTACCATTGGTGGAGCAGGTGCTGTGGTACCAGTTTAGTGCAGCAGGTGCAGTGGTACCAGTGTGTGGTAGCTACCATAGGTGGAGCAGTTGCAGTGGTAGTGTTGCTTAGCTATTATTGTGCAGCAGGTGCAGTGGCACCAGTGTGTGGTAGATGGCGTTGTGTAGCAGGTGTAGTGTTATCAGTGTTACTTAGCTATGATTGTGCAGCAGGTGCAGTGAATGAATGAATGAATGAATAACTTTATTGTGTGGTTACTTAAAACCATTACATTAAGACCAAAGTATAAAATTACAAAGGTTAAAAATTTCTATAGACAAGCGTTTGTGAGAAGTTCCCAGAGTTCATAAAGACACACGTGGTCGGGGACCTGTGAGGACCACCAGGTGTCCCACGACGAAGTCACTATTCCTGCGTGGCCTTAGCAGCTATCAGCTCGAGCCGAGTCTGTTGTATAAATTTTCCAAATGAAGCCATCTGTTTTACTACGCTCAAGGTGTATAGATGATGGATCGCTTCCTTAGCTGTGCGTGTCCCAGCGTCCCTAAGAATGGGCCTAAGGTAGACGGTGCGTGGGGCACGTAGGGCGGGGCAGCAAAGTAGTAAGTGGGCCAATGACTCTCGTTTATAATTGCAGAGTCTGCAACCCCGAGCTTCTATGCCTGCATTTCCCTGATGATATAGTTCTTTGAGCGGCAGGGGGTGCAGTCTGTAGGCCAGAATCTTGTGGAGGGCTGGGAGGCCCACAGCCTGCGTGAGATGGTTTCGGGGATTGTGCGTGGTATGTGGCAAGCATAGGGATTCGTGGAAGGCTCTTTTCGTGAGGGACTCCAAGTCCATGTCCCGAGAGCGTGCGCGACTTGCTTTTTTGTCGCGTGTTTGATGGTCGTGTAGTTGACTAGTTCTGGGTTCCACGACTCAATCGCCAGGTTCAATTGCGTCATGGCAGCTTCGATGGTAGCTGACCAGGGGTTCCCTGGTTCAATAAAAATATGTTTCAGGAAGGCCTTCAGTGTGTTATCGCATGCCGCTGTTGTGAGGTAGTAATATTTACTTAGGGCTGCCATCTCTTCCAGGGTTTGATGATTAAGAGAGAATTCCAGGCGGATTAGAGTGTTTCTTGTACATTTCGGTAGATGGTACAGTCTCTTGTATGCCCCACAATGGATTTTTTCCAGCTCCTTATTCAGTTTACCTGGGTACGCCTGTTGTGCGTAATTAAGGGCCGGCATTAACTTGGCCTTAAGGACTCTTTGAATGGCCGTTGCTGATGGGCTGTGTAGGAGGGCTTGTAATTTACATAGGGCGAAGGTGATGGACTTGCCTTTACCCTGTATTTTCTTTAAATGGGTCCCGCACAACCCCGATTCATGGAAGGAGACCCCTAAATATATGTATTTCTGGGTGCTGTCCAAAGTTAAATGGCCAAGGCTCCATTTTGCTTTTTTTTTTTTTGGGGTAATGCCCAAAAATGACTATTTTTGATTTAGTCGGATTTGCTACCAGCCTGTTTTTGTTGTTATATATTGCCAGGGCGGTGAGTGCCTTTTGGAGTCCTATTTTGGTGTGATCCAAGATTACGAGGTTGTCCGCGTACTGCATAAAATGTATTTTGGTTGCCCCAATCTTTGGTGTTGCTAAGGCGGCCCCCAGCAGGGCTTTCTCCATGTCTGCTGTGTATAGATTGAACAGTAGGGGTGCCAGCACGCACCCTTGTTTTAAACCGCGATTCGTGTCTATCTTGTCAGTTGCAGAGTCGTTTGAAAGTTTGATTCTTACCCAGGTGTGTTGGTACAGAGATTGTATCGCTCTTAACAGGGAGGGATCGATGTTCCAAAAGACCAGTTTTCTCCATAAGATGGTGCGGTCTACTCCATCGAATGCAGCAGAATAGTTGATGAAGCAGGCGAACAAAGGGAGACTTTTGCGCCGCCGTGCTTGATTGACTAGATAAGAGAGAGCTGTGATGTTGTCTACAGTCGAGGACCCTGGTCTAAAGCCGGTTTGACAGAAAGGCAGTAGGTTTTCTTCACTTGCCCAGTCTGTAAGGTCTTTCAAGATGGCGCTTGCATAGGCTTTGCCCTCGATGTCTAACAGGGCGATCATGCGGTAGTTTGTTGGGTCTGATTTAGTCCCTTTCTTATGAATTGGGTGCAGGAGCGAGCCTCGCCATGAATCAGGCACAGCCCCCCCGACAGCCAGCAGTCTGAGAATAGGTGGGTCAAGTTTTCAGACCAAAATTCGATGTTTTGTGGCGTAGCTATCATTGGTGCAGAATGTGCAGTGGTACCGGTGAGTGGTAGCTACCATTGGTGGAGCAGGTGCAGTGGTAGTGTTGCTTAGCTATGATTGTGCAGCAGGTGCAGTGGCACCAGTGTGTGGCGTAGTTACCATTCGTGGAGCAGGTGAGGTGTTATCAGTGTTACTTAGCTATTATTGCACAGCAGGTGTAGTACCACCAGTGTGGCGTAGCTACCATTGTGCAGCAGGTGCAGTGGCACCAGTGTGGCATAGCTACAATTGTGCAGCAGGTGCTGTGGCACCCGTGTGGTGTAAGTATATTTGGTGGAGCAGTTGCAGTGGTAGTGTTGCTTAGCTATGATTGTGCAGCAGGTGCAGTGGCACCAGTGTGTGGTAGATGGCGTTGTGTAGCAGGTGCAGTGTTATCAGTGTTACTTAGCTATGATTGTGCAGCAGGTGCAGTGGCACCAGTGTGGCGTAGCTATCATTGGTGCAGCATGTGCAGTGGTACCGGTGTGGTGTAAGTATATTTGGTGGAGCAGGTGCAGTGGTACCAGTGTGGCGCAGGCGTAGCTACCATTGGTGGAGCAGGTGCAGTGGCACCAGTGCGCCACATTGGGGTAACACACTCACTACCACACACTCACCCCCACAGACTCACCACCACACACTCACCACTACACACACAACACACCACCAGCCGTCAGTGCTCACTTTCACCAGGGCCAAACACCACCAGCCATCAATGCACGCTTTCACAAACCACAAACACCACCAGGCATACAACACCAGCCGTCAGTGCATTCTTTTACAAGGCGCACTCACCAGCAACCATCATGCACGCTTTCACCAAACACACACACCATCAGCCATCTGTGCACGCTTTTACCAACCACACACCCACCAGCCGTCAGTGCACCCTTCTACCAGGCACACACACCTCCAGGCAGCAGTGCACAATTTCTACAGGCAGTCACAGACACACCACCAGCCATCAGTGCATGCATCAATTGTTAACGCATCCACAATTAACTATTGTAGCAATGTCAGTATGGTACACTTTACTTTTAAACATATTCATGTAAAGCACAGCATGCCACCATTGCTACAATTCCAATCTAACTCACATAATTCCACTACACACCACATGCACACACTCCATAACACATGGCGAAAACACATTGCCATTTACAATGCCATTAGCTCAAACTCAAATAAATCCGAGCCTGATTGCATTGTTATATAATGCTGGGGCCTGGGGCCCATTTCCTGGCATAAGTATATTTCGAATGTACTGGAACATAGTTGGAGAAGGCTGGCATAATGATGTCTTCGCCATGTGGGCACTCCCTGACAAATTCTGGTGGCCAGTCCTGTTCTGCTAGAAGTATATCATAACCCTTTGAAAGATGCTCCCAAAAGTATGCTTTCACCTTTCTTGGTATGTCTCCCACCATCCAGAGTGTTATTTCATATAACGTATGTGGAGAACTAACCCTGGTGTCTGCAGTTTCAACTTTAATGTCTTCATTCAAATCCACTGTCTCCAGAAGTTCCTTCAGGTTCTGGCAAGCTATTGTTACTTCTGCTGCACTGTCCAGCATTGTCTGAGCCCATTTTCCGTTCTTGAGTTGTGTTCTCAGAATCCTTGGCATGTCTGATCTTCAGACCTGCTACCTTCTTTTTGGAGAATTGAGGTTTTGATTTGTTTTTCTGAACGTGTTGATCGTCTTTGGACTTCATGCGTTCTTTTTTATCTGACCGTCATCTTCTTTCGGATGTCTGTGACAATATATGAAATGTACGAGAGGAACGAGCATCAGTATCTTGATACTGATGAGGTTTTCTCAAATTATCCCTATTCCTTAGGTTATACCTCCTTTCAGAGGGCTCCTTTTGAGGAGACCTTCCTTGGGAATGAGAACTTTTCTCTTTGGAATGTTGTTTGCTATTATCCCACTTCTTTTTAGAAGAGGTAGGGAGGTTTTTAGTAAAGGCCTTATCGGGACTTTCAGACATTTGTGGTTTGACTGTATAATTCTATTAACTTTTGTATGTTATTAAGTAATTCATTGTCCGACATTGCTTCAATGTCAGGATCAGGTGTGTAACCGGCTAAAATTGGCCATGTTGCTCCTGGTCTACCTAGTGGACGTAGCCTGGTAATGTGATTTAAATGTGTTAGGGCGCCTTTAAACCAGTGATCATGCTCATGGTATGTGAGTTGAATTTCAATATCCTCGAAAGGAATATATTCCTCTGGTGGATCATCATCTTTGCAGAAGTGAAACATTTTTGTTACTGGATGTGATTCAGGGAATACTATCCATGAGTAGAATACCTCTGTCTGGTGAGATTCATGTGCCTCTATCACAAAAACTGCTCTACCACCTCTTGGTGTTAGGCCATGTTTTATAAGTTTTAGAGTGATGGCTCTCCTTAAATTTGGAGGAATGATTATAGCATTCTCATCAGTTTCAATAAAACCTGTAAAATTAAAAGCTGCTGTGACTTTGTCGATTACAGCTCCACCGGTTTCGGTGTTAGTCTCGTTATTAGACATTGTTTAATGAAAAATGCAGAGCAAGTTTCAAGGGAACAAAGATAAGGTGCACAATATTTTGGAACACTGTATCCTTCATCGTTGAACAAACCAAACAGCTAATAAGTAGGATTTTTGTCCTCCTCAGCTATGGCGGATATTATACCTACCCACTCCAGACGTCTTATGGAGTATTATGAGTAGAGCGTCTCTGAGAAAAGCGCGACTGAGTTACTTCAGTATCTAGCATTAAATTAGTGCCTTACCAAACCGTTGGGCGCCATGTAGTATAGTTCATATATCCCTGATCGGCTCAGCTCGTTGGAATACTATACACTATAGTTTTGACATAGGACTGCGGTCAGTATGTCTCTACCGAGTACGTTAAACTTAATTACTTGTGTGTGCCAGCTAGCTCAGAGGTCACCAGAAACGTCTTGAATAAACAAGAAGGGATTAGTCTCTGACAACCGTATAAACATGACAACTTTGTTTCCCTTTAGAAATCGGTACAGTCTCAGAATCGTGGAAACAATAGATAACAGGTTCACTCAGTCAATCGTGCATGCTTTGTTTCTACAGAGTTACAAAGAAATAGATAGACGGGCGTTTCAATAAAAAGGGTTTATTGAACAGTGTTATTTCTCGTGCAAAAGATATGAACTACTACAATCGTAAGACAGAAAGCGAAGTATATTACGTACAGCATTAGCAGTAAGATAAAATAATACTGCAATAGCATGGTTTGTAGCTATGACATATTAATAAAAATACATACATAAATAACACAGGCTAAAATGTGAATACTCGTCTGTTGCTTCTAGCTAGTTCTACCCCAGTGTACTTAACCTATGTGTAGTACGAGGTAAGAAGTAGGTGCTGTTTTCTATAGTCTAGTTTAGCTATAGTTAGTATTTTCCAAGAGTCCCTCTGGGTTCTAGTCTGCTCCATACTTCAGAATGAGAGAGGTTGGAATCTCTTTCTGGGTCTTGATCTCTAATACAAGACCCATTCACGAATCAATTTATGGTCAAGAGAACTGTGTGGACATAAGTGATGATGAATGTTGACGTTTCGACCCTGGATACAGTGCAGATTTGGTGTGCGTCAGAGCGGGTCTTCCTCAGGACTATGGAAAGGGGCGGGGGTGGACAGTAAAAGCAGAAACTTTAGTCAATGAAATCAGAAAGGATAAGACATAGTTCAAATCCAATACTGTACCTCCACTAAGAATTCACGTGGTGGGGTTCCGTTCTATTAATCAGGTAGACTCTTTTTAATTAGGAATGTATGTTTGTTCAGAAGATCTCTACCAGCCGGTTGGAGTCTTTTTACATGAACACGTTTGACATCCACCAGCCAGTTGGAGTCTCGTGTTAGAGTCTTCACATATTATCACTAAATGCCCAGAAGCTGACAGACGGCTGCGCGCTCTACTTTGAAGTAAAACGAACTTCACTGTCGACTTTGATCATTACGTGCTGGTGGAGTTCCGTTCTATTAATCAGGATAATTACATGAACATAGCAAACGTGTTAATGTATATATTTTTTAGTACTTTTTTTAAATATAAGAGTAAATTAGCTTTGTTTGTGAATTTCCCCTTTTGGTAGGTTCCTCTTTTCCAAAGAATGTTTTCATGTGTCACAAATAAGGAATTGTTAGACACCCTTTCATCTGTAGTAAATTCAGTGTGCACAGTAATTGTACCACCCAACATAACCAATTGTTCTACATACTACGAATACCCAGGTTCTGAGAGACACCGGGTCGCCCCATTATGTCTAATGCTTTATGACAAATAGGCTGCATGGTATAAGGGGCCATATTTGTATGTTATTCCCTTAGATAGCGAACCATAAGTTCAGAGACCATATCTAGTGAAGACAGATGGCAAAAAAAGACCAAAAAAAAAAAAGGATCATGGATGAGTTCTACTAAAACGGTATAGAAAACCCAATGCAATCTACTATGATGTCTCCTAGAATTTCAAGCCAGAGGTTGGTACTGAACTTTTGCAATCTGAACAAACATTGTAGAATACATGCTGTAAGGAATGCTTACAGCACAGATGTAATAACACATTTAGGAAAAAGTTTAAAAGCACAATTGATGTGAGTAATGATTTTTTTACAATAAGGACAGCGGTTCGCCACAATATTTTACAACCTTTATGTTAAGAAAAATCAATATGGATTCAGAGTCAAAGAAAGCTTTATTCGAATGTTTTTTTAACAATCATAAAAGCACATGAAATAGATTGTATTACATTAAATTTCATAGATTAAAAAACAGTACAAAAGAAAAAAAAATTAAAACTATAAGGATAAAAATACATGACTTTGATAGAAACCCTTTAAAAGAAGAAGGGGAGGTTACCATAAAGTTAAAATTCATCAATAGTAAAACTTTTCCACCAGTGGAGTGCTCTCTTCAAAAACATAGCTAGCCTCCATACTGTGTGTTCGTTCGCGAAGAACTGCAATTTAATTAATGCTGGACAATGTCATGATGTCAATGACAATTTGACATTATGACAATGTCATAATGAGCCAATGTGGAAGAAAAAATGCCTTTAATGTACGTACAGTCAATATGCTAACCGTTTCATTGGATCACGGAGGAACAGCCAATAAGAACCCCTATTAATGGAAGGCTACTAAAAGAAGCTGATTGCAATTTATTTTAAAGACAAGATATTACGGCACCACACCTGAAACAAACAGGAGCAACTCGTTTTTTTGGGAAAAAGGTCGGACTAGTAAAAAACATACACCGACATTGGGTGCATGACCAATCATCCCCCCCAGGATAAAAAAAACCCTAGATTGGGTTTTAAACTCAATTTATAGAACATGAAAGTTAACGAACCAGCCAGGAATAATTGCTGCTCAAAGTAATAAAAGCGCATTGATAATCTCAATTTTCTGAGGTGTAGTAGAAAGAAATGATACTCAGTTGCAGTCCGAAGCAGACTGGAAGGTATTGGAGCACTTTACGTGAGCACTAGTTCCCCAGTTCCAAAGTGGCAGCTCACCACGCTAACATTTTCCAACAAGGACATCTGAAGGCATTAGGTTTGCTCCTCAGCTCACATGCTGAAAACCACCGAGACTTCAACAAACAGCTATTACCCTCTCTTTCTTTTCCTCCTTTACTTGAAATGAAATGAGGATGATGATGAAATGATTACGCACTTGTATAGCGCACAACTACCTGTAGGCATCTCGGCGCTTGTACGAATACCACCGAGGAACCCTTCCTGGTCTTTCCCTGTGAGGAGCCCACTCCTGGGCACCCCCAAGGTGAAGTCAGGCATCCTCAGTGTTGTTGGGATAGCAAACTCCTAGGGCAAGATGGCGGCGGCTCCCTAGACCGCTGTGAGACACCTTCTGCCCAGTGCCTGGGAAAAACGAAAGGGGCTATCTTCTTTTTTATGAGAATGACACGAGAATGACCTATATCCGCGCTGGTTGCAGAAAGATATAATTGAATGAACTGATATATTCAGGAGGAAAAGAGTAATATGCGTGGAGCTTACCTGGCATCTGATTCCTCTTCTACAGCAGACCAGCCTCGTCCATCTCATCCATCTCTGCACCTGGTGGCCTCGGTGCTCGGTTACGCGCTGCTGAGGCTTCTCTCCTGGCACCGTCTTCCAAATGCTCCGAGCGCTCTGAGCGAAGACAGAGAGGCGCAGAGAAGTACAGAGAATCCCTCCATCCGGACCGGCGCCTGTAACCCTGCAAAGATGGCACCAAAGAATGCCGCTTCGGGTACTGCTGCCTCCAAAGCCCGCGCAGCTAAACAGGCTATCCGGGAACAGAAGCTTGCGGCAAGGCGCGCCTGTGGTTCTTTGTCGGAGGAAGGAGCCTGCCCTGAACAACAACCACACAAGAGAGAGCGAGGTCAGTCCAAGTCCAAGGTGGTAAAGACTCCCGTTACACCGGGGCCCGGGCCAGGGCCGTCTGTGGTGGACCTGTTGCGAAAACTACCCGCCGGAGCAGCTGTCTCTACCTCCCCTGTTCACCACGCAAAGAGCGGGACGGTGATTGCTGCCGCTCCCGAAGTTCCCGCCGGCCCTGATTCGCTGCTCTCTCCCCAGGCAGTGTTTGCTCTGGAGCCCGGTACAGTGGTTCCCATTGAAGTCCCTGAGGCTTCACAACGCTCAAACCCGGCGGAGGCAGCAGAGGCCAGAAAACCGGCAGATCCGACCCCTTCTGAAGCGACTGAGGCTGAAGAGATTGAAGAGGCAGATACCGCCGCAGATACCGCCGCACAGCGACAATTAGATACACAGGCCCAAATGGATGGGGGGCCTGGCATAGAGGCAATGCCACCAATATCATCTAAATCCACAATGCAATCCACAATGCAAACAGCACCTACATCAGTAGAACCATCAGTAGAACCGGTATCTTCTCAGCGAGGGTTGGCACCGATCCATAAGGAGGTAAGGCCTGCATCCACACCAGTATCTCAACCAACACAGGCTACGCACACCCTCCACAGTGATCTTCCTTCTGTTTCTTCTGTTTCCTCTGACAAGCCTGTCGAGCCTAACTCTCATGAATCAGTCCCAGTTCTAGTGCATTCCCTAGCATGCACAACCTCTCTCGAGACAGTTACGTCCAGCTTGGGTAAGGAGACTACCATCGCTCGGCAGCATTTAAATGATGGGCAGTGTGCAACTGACCTCAAATTGGGGTCAGGCTTCGCGTCAGATACAGACAAGGAACCATCAGAGTTTTTTACTATCTCTGAAGGTGCGGAGGAGTCTATACTGCTTCAGGACCAAGACATCGACTCAGACTCCTACTCTCTCTCTGATCCCCATTCTGACTCAGAAATCTGTACAAACACGGATGCAAGCTCACAAGATAGTGATCCGGACGTAGTTATGGGCAGACACAGGAGGCACACAGTTCTAAAAAAGAAAAAAGGCCACCTTGGTGCTAGTGGTCACCCTAGGGCCCAATCTCCTCATACTAGCAAGCAGGATCCTCCTTCCAGACCTCATAGCGATAGTTCCCCTTTTTTTGACCAGCAAAATGCCACCTTGACATCTGTCATGGACACAGTGCTTCAGGCAATTGCCTCCCATAGGGAACAGACGTCAAAAGATGGGCGCAGGGCTCAACAAGCACTTCATAAAGTCCAGGGAGTTGTACGCAAACTCTCTAAATCAGTGGCTGCATCAAATGTAAGAATGACCGACATGGAGGACCGCATAGTGGTAAATGAGGCTGAAGCCACTGCTGTAAAGGAACAAGTAGATGCTCATGATGCTGAATTAAAAGACGTCAGGTGGAAACTGGAGGAAATGGAAAATCGCATGCGACGCAACAACCTCCGAGTACTTGGTGTTCCGGAAAAAATCGAGGGCGAAAATGTGCGTATGTTTGTAATCCAGCTCCTCAAGGATACGCTCCCTGAACTCTCCACCTGGAACTGGGAGCTAGAGGTGCAGCGCGCCCACAGAACCCCATTTACTTTAAGGGCCACAAAGGAACAATCTAAATATCCAAGGGCTATCTTAGTGTACTTTGGAAATTTCCTCCTCCGCCAAGCTATTGCCGAGAAAGCAAGACCGGATGCTCATCGGACAAGAGGTGAAATCTCCTATTTTGTTAGACCCGACTTCTGCCACACCACGGTGGAGAGGAGGTGGCGGCTTCGTCAACTGATTAAGCCTTTCCTGGAGAAAAAGGCCCAGGTGTACCTAAATAACCCGGCAACTCTGAAAGTCATCTATAAGGGCCACGCTAATTTTTTCACTTCAGAAATCAAAGCAAAAGACTTTCTTGACAGCATGAACTAGAGATGTATTTTTTTTCATTATAACGTTGGGCCTTACTGTCTTAAAAAGAGGGTGGGACTAGAGGAAACTAGAGGGAGCAAAAGGGAAACAGCACACCTAGTCAAGGCTTTGAATTCGATAACGTCTTTGTGAGATAACCACCAATTAGTTACTAAATATTCTTAAAAAAAAAAAAAAAAGAAAAAGAAGAAAAAGGTGGGGAAAAAGAAAAAGAAAGGAAATCCCTAGGGTGCTTGCATTTGGGCTAACTAAGTCCTATCTAATTCCTCTAACTAAACGATAACCAAAAATATATATTAGAACTGAGGTTTTTCCATACTCTCCAGACAGGATGTTTTTCAGCTTTCTATAATGGGTCACACTGTTTGCTCTTTAAGTTCTCTGGCTTTATCTTACTCACTACTGCTTCTTTTTTTTTCTCTCTCTTTCTCTCCTCTTTTCTTATTCTATTCTCATCATGCATTTTTTCCTATCTTATGCCCTCTAAAAGGACATTATAAGATATAAGTTTATATGGATGGCACTGGGTAGCGATGTCTCTCCATCATAACAGACTCTAGTTAGAGTCTAAATGCCTCACTGGGGGAGAGGCGGGGGGGGGTGGGGGAGGGCAGTCAAGGGGTGGGAGGGGGAAAGGGGGTGGGGGAAAATGCAAAAAAATGTACAAATTCATTTGTAAATTCATTCGCAAAGTAAAGTATATGCAAATATTATTTGTGGATTACAACAAATATGGCAAATATGGCAGAGAAACAAGAGACATTATAATTATAATTTTTGATGCTAGTTACAGCTCATTTGGTCGATATATGAAAACCAGGTTGAACGTATCTTTTTTTAGATGGGGAGAGTGAGTCTATGTTCATGGAACGTGGCAGGCTTAAACGATAGAAGTAAAAGGGCTCAACTATTCCAACTAACACGCCAGAATCCAACAGACATACTGTGCCTGCAAGAAACTCATATTGTAACTGCTGATAGGGAATTACTTAAATTACCTGGATATAATCTGTTGGTAGCCACAACCCAATCCTCTAAAACTAGAGGGATAGCTATTCTAGCTAAACCTATTATGGGCCCCCCGACTCGCAGATTAGCGGATAAGAACGGCAGATGGGCGATAGCTCAACTAAAATGCGGTCTCACAATATGCGCAATCTATGGCTCAAATATGGATGATCCCACCATCTTCCAAGAGTTAGAGATAGAACTGGCCTCCTGGACAGGCTCCTTAATTTTTTGTGGGGATTTCAACATAGACACAGGCGTACTCATCAATAACAGTTTCACTTTGAATTATAAAGGACGCAAACCAAAGGTATTTAGTGCACTTAGGCAATTAATGGAAACCCATAACTTACTAGATATGTGGGTTCAGTCAGGCAAAAAGACGGACGGTCACACATTCTTTTCTTACCCCCACAATATATATTCTCGGATCGACTACATCATGTCATCGTTAGAGGGCTTGGTAATGATTGATATGATCAAGGCCCCTAAAACAATTTCGGACCACAATGCGCTCACCCTTATCTTTGATCTCCCCGAATTGGTTAAACCAAAGTTTAATTGGACCTTTGACAGAAGACTCTTGAATAATCAGGAATTCATAACACATATGAAAAATTGGGCACAGGGTTTTTTCGACTGTAACCGCTTTAGCGCGTCACTAGTAACGGTCTGGGACTGTTTTAAAGCGGCAATAAGGGGAGAAACTATCTCATTTGTCGCCAATAAAAAGAAGCGGGAAGACAATATCAATACACAGCTCATGGTGGAACTTTCTGATCTTGAGACACTCCATGCCACTCAGATAGGCCAGGGGGTCTCAACATCTGAAACCTCTAAAAAAATACTGATATTAAAAAATGAAATTAATAACACCTTGATCCAAAAAGCAGCCGAAACCTATCAAGCAAACAAAAATAAGCTATATGAATCAGGGGAGAATGTAGGCAAACACCTAGCACTACGAACACGCCAAAAACAATCACAAGGCAATATACAGATGATTGAATATGAAGCCAAGGAATATACATCCAAGCAGGATATCCTAAACATATTTCAAAAATATTATAAGAAATTGTATCATAGCGATCTGACAAATTCGGACTCGGACATCACGTCATTTCTGAACAACTGGCTCCCAGACCAAGACATAAATACTAGGATAGATGACAGGATTAAAATAATACTCGAGAGAGAAATTACCTATTCTGAGGTAGAGATTGCCTTATCCGAACTCTCCAATGGTAAGGCGGCAGGCCCCGACAAAATTCCCCTAGAACTGTATAAAATCCTAGGTAAACAAATAATCCCGTTATTGTTAGATCTCTTTCTCGGAGTGCAGTATCACTCTGCTCCACCAGAATCCTGGAAATTAACGAATATTATAATTTTTCACAAAAAAGGTAAACCATCTCAGCTTCCCTCATCCTACAGACCGATATCCCTGATAAACTCTGATTCAAAGCTCTACTCTAAAATACTAGCCAATCGACTCAACGGGGTTATCAAACATCTCGTATCCCCCTGGCAGCACGGATTCATACCCGGAAAGGGCACTACAGATCATACCCGGAGAGCCACTACCCTTTTTGATATCATGGGAACCACGGGGGGCGAGATGGCGATGATTCTCCTCGATGCCGAAAAGGCTTTTGATCGAGTAGCATGGCAGTTTCTCTGGAACATATTAGAACGAAAAAATTTTGGATACAAATTCATCAGAGCCATCAAAGCCTTATATATCGATCCTAGCGCAAAAATCTCTATATGTGGCAATGAGTCAGAGCTTATCAGGGTACATAGAGGTACAAGACAGGGATGCCCGTGCTCCCCGATTCTGTTCGCACTATACATAGACCCCCTTATTCAGAAATTACTTTTGACCCCTCTAATACAGCCTATTAAAATAGGGCCATACTCCACCAAAGTCATGGCATATGCGGATGACATTGCCGTTGTAACTAACAACCCCACGGTGGCAATCCTGGAAATCGAATCAATTACCCAGGCTTTTGGCACATATTCAGGATATTCGTTAAATAGAGACAAAACCATGGTGTTAGCCACTGATAATATCCATTATGAAAGTGCTCTCAAAGTTGAAGAAGCTACATACTTAGGCATACGTCTTACTACTAAAGTGGAGAAAATTATCCATCTGAACTACACTCCCCTTACTGATAAAATTAAAATAGACCTCAAAAGAATAGACAACCTACATCTATCTATAATTGGAAGGGCTAACTATATTAAAATGAATATCTTCCCGAGGGTCCTCTACCTTTTCAGAGCGATCCCGTTGCTAGCTGGAGATAACTTCATTAAGACCATTGAGTCTGCTATTTCTAAATTTATATGGAGCTACGGAAAGATAAGAAGATCCCTCCGCTTAATGTCCCTTCCACTAGATAGAGGGGGACTAGCTATCCCCAATCTAAAATTATACCTCTGGGCAACACTGATGCAATCTATGGATCCCCTGCTTACGGACAAAAAAACTAATACCTATACGCCCCCAGACCTATATATTCCATCGATTTATGAACTTAGTCTCGGTGATAAGTGTAAAGGGCTTTTTTTAAGACAGGTAGAGCCTTCATACTATAAGAAAATCAAATTGAAGACAGTCTTAGACGCATGGGTGGGTTGGAAAGCAATCTCTAAATACCTATCAATTCCTAAATTTTCAAGATATACTCCTCTTTGGCATAGTAAGGTCATCCCCCCATCCCTTAATGATGCTACCTCGCAGAGGTGGGAACATTTAGGTATCAATACAGTTGGCGACGTATTAGGACATAGTATCCCTATATCTTTTGAATATCTTCAAGAAAAATATAGTGTCCCAGCGCAAGATTTTCTTAAATATTTTCAAATACTGTCATGTATCCGCAATGCTTTCCCAATAATAATACGAGACAGACTCACACTTCTTGAAGCTATTGGTAAGAAAACGACAAGAATAGGGACTCTATATCAGATTCTTATGGGTAATCTCCTCGATGATATCGAAAAAACAGAACAATCTTGGGCGGTAAAACTGGCAAATCCTAATGTTGATATCGATCTTTCACTAGCGCTATCTGCAAAATACTTTATAGCCTCAAATTTAAGAGCACAATATTACAAAACAGTATACAACCTATACTATACACCCGCAAAATTATTTGGTTGGGGTCTTCGGGCCGACGACAACTGCCCAAGATGCAAACAGCCACTGGCCAATCTACTTCACATGTTCTCAGAATGTTCGGAGTTGAGGCGGTTAAAGACCATGATGTTGGAGTTCTGGGCTCAGGTCTTTGGACATCAGATAAAGGACTCACTAACTCTCTGTATACTAGGCCACGATGACTCACTGGGTCATAAGAAAGAGGAGCAAGCGGTAGTTTTTCTGGGGTATGCTGTACTTCGTATCATTTTGGCAGCTCGCTGGAAAGACGTAGACCCCCCTACTTTTCATATGTGGCTTAGTCGCTTTCTTGCAATCTATAAACAAGAAATCGCAATATATGCTACTAGGGGGAGAAAAATGAAAGTAATAGGAGCACAGATTTGGGACCCGATTACAAGATGGTACACAAATGAGGTTCGCCAATTAGGTTCTGCTGATGATTAATGGACATCTCCTCTGTTTCTCAGATTCCTGATCGCTTAATCTGCTTGTATTTTTCTGTTGTCATTTTTTTTTTATTTTTTTTATTTGTCATTTTTTCTCTCTTTCCTCTCTGCTGTTATTACCCCACTCGATATTGTATAAATTGTTCTGTTAATTAAGCTATGTGATCATCTGCTGTACCTATTTCTGTTTCTTTTTGAATCTTATGTATTAACTATGAATTTGTCAATAAAAAAAAAAAAAAAAAAAAAAAAAAAAAAAGGGATAGCAAACTCCTGAGGCACAGCCGGGAGAACGATCGCATTATTTTAAAAAACATTGAAGTGTAATATTGTGTATTTTAACTTTGACCCTTTTCCCCTGGGCACTTACTTTCACTTGTTCGCCACTCTCTGGTCATCCCCGCGCAGCGGATCTTAACGCTGCTGCGGGATACAATCTAACTTTTGCCGCCATCACCTGGGATCCCTCAGGCCACGCCCACCATAGCTAGGCCACCCCCCCTCACACATCCCCCCTCACTTATAAATCATGTGTATCTACCGAACGCGCAGCGGACAAGCTGATTGCGCGCCGAATGTGCACCAAAGGCAAGCCCGTCTGCGCCCGTCCACGTCCGGCCGGGGACAGGGGCCAATCCCCTTGGCCTCCCTCTTAAGATTCAATACAGCGCTGCTGCCCTTCTTACACTTAAACCCCCCACGGAAGAGAGGTGCCTTCATCAACACCATCCTCTGAACCTCCCCACCTACTGTCTACACTGCAACACTAACCTCCGAACTGCTCGGCTCAGGTCGGCCCAGCAAAACTACACCTTACTGCTCCTGAATTGCAGGTCTCTACCAAGACATAGCGCAGAAATCTTCCTGCTCTTAGATGAGCGGTCTCCTGACGCCATCTTCCTAACAGAAACTTGGTTAACCCCAGATTGTGACCCAGATGTGATTCAAGCCCTGCCGCCGGGATACCAAATTGCTCGCAGGGACCGTTCACGCGGAAAAGGCGGAGGCCTTGCCATTATCCATAAATCTATATACCAATGCCATTGTACCCTTGATCCAATCCTAGACTGCGAAAGCATGTCCTTCTGCCTCAAACTCACCCCTAACGACAGTCTAACAGGGGCACTTGTATACCGCCCCCCAGGCCTACTGAATCATTTCCACTCCTCACTAGCCTCGCTAGCGGCCGAATCTGCTATGTCTTCCTCCAACTTCACGTTGCTGAGAGACTTCAATATTCACTTTGACAACAGTACTGACAGCACCGCTAACGAGCTAGTTTCCAGCTTAGCCGCAATTCAATTAGAACAACTAATCAGGTCCCCCACTCATAACAAAGGCCACCTGCTCGACCCAGTCTTTAGTAATTGCCCCAACCTCACGGTTGGCACTATCACCCACCTCCCATGGACTGATCACTTTTTGATTCCCCTTAACTGGTCTACTTGCAAAGTTACTCTCCCTCCCCCTATCTCACGAAAGATGAGAAACTGGTCGAGACTCCCGCTAGAACAGTGGTCGAGCCTCCTTTCCATTTCTAAACCCGCTCTTTCCAAAAGCCCTGTACCTGACAGCAGGACATTCAACAAGTGGATTGAGGACTCCATCGTCACTATCCTCCCCTCCAGGAAAACCAGACTAAAAAGAGCACGAGAAACTGCCCCCTGGTACTCGGAGAAGCTCAGGGAGCTAAAACGACAGTGTAGAAAGTTGGAAAGAAAGTGGCGCCTAGGATACGCTATCATCGAAAAAGACAGGTATAGGGAAGCCATTAGGGTGTACAAACGCGAAATAAACTTAGCTCAAACTAACTACTATAAAGAAAAAATTATGGCAGCTCGATCTAAGCCAAGAGAAATATACCAAGTAGTCAAAAGTCTTTCCAAAATTTTCCCTCCCATGGCCCCTACCCACAACCCTATAGCTCGATGTAACGAGCTGGCTGAATTTTTCTTTCAAAAAATCAACAAAATATATTTATCCTTCGCAGCCCCCATCTCAGAGACTATTACTGTCATACTACCACCCCCAGGCGATACAGAACATCCTCCGCAAGTTTCTCTGAATGAATTTCCACTACTAGACCTGGAATCACTCAAATCCCTTGCACGTCAGGTAAAATCAGGCTCCCCTCTCGACCCAGTGCCCCCCCAGATGATGAACATGGCTAACCAAGTCATTTTCCCCACCCTCATGGACCTACTCAATAGCTCCATGCAAACAGGAGTGGTTCCTCCCTCCTGGAAACAGGCAATGGTGAGAGCATTGCTAAAAAAAAACAACCTCAACCCTACGGACCCCAATAACTACCGTCCAATCTCCCTGTTGCCCTGGGCAAGTAAAACTTTGGAGAAGCACATTAATCTCCACCTCATCAATTTCCTCGAGGAGAATTTTCTACTGGACTCCACCCAAACAGGATTCCGTCCAAAACACGGCACAGAAACTGCTCTTCTGGCCGTGACGGAGGAATCCAGGAGGATCCTGGATCAAGGGGGGTCAGTGGCAGTGGTCCTCCTTGATCTAAGCGCCGCGTTTGATACGGTGTGCCACAAAACCCTGCTGTCTCGTCTAGTCGATCTGGGGGTCTCAGGAAACGCTCTTGACTGGTTGGGTTCCTTTCTGAGCGGAAGGACCTTCCAGGTCTTTGATGGCGACTCCTGCTCCACTAGCAGACCTCTAAACTGCGGGGTACCCCACAGGCTCCTCCCTAAGCTCCAAGCTGTTCAATGTGTACATGAGGCTGGCTGAGGTCGTCAGACAATACGGTATCAAGATCATCTTGTATGCGGACGATACTCAGCTGGTGGTCTCTCTGGCACAGAAGAACAGCAGGCTCCCCCAGACCAACCTAGCAGCTTGCATGGAGGATGTCAGGAGATGGATGACAGCATCTTCATTAAAACTCAATGGTGACAAGACCGAGATAATGCTCCTCGGCCCCCCTATTCTCACCCCCATGGACCAGCTATGGCCCCCCAGTCTGGGCCCTCCTCCATCCCCGAAGGAGGACATTAAAAGTCTGGGAGTTTGGCTGGACAAAACCCTCACCTTTAATACTCAGGCAACGAAAACAGCAGCAACCTGCTTCGGGATTATCCGAATGCTGAGAAAAATCCTGCCCATTCTGCCCTTGCAAGCTAAACAGGTTGTTATTCAGGGCCTCATTCAATCCCGGCTCGACTTCAACAATGCCCTTTACTTGGGAGCCCCTGAGTACGTGCTGCAGAAACTTCAGCGCACGCAGAACTGTGCAGCTCGCACGCTGCTCCAGATCCCTCGCAGAGAATCAGCTAAGCCAGGGATCAGGTCACTCCACTGGCTCCCGGTCAGGGATAGAATAAATTTCAAGACCCTGTGCATATCGCACCAAGCCTTCCATAGAGCCAGACCTGAGATTAACCACACACTTCTCACTCCCTACTGTCCCGGTAAGTCACTTCGCTCAGAGAACGCATTCCTTGCTGCAGTTCCCAGAGTCAAAAGGTCCAGAGCAGGAGGCAGGTCCTTCACGCTCAACGCTGCCAAATTATGGAACTCCCTTCCCTTCTCACTTAGGTCTAATCCTATCCTTTCATCCTACCGTAAAGAGCTAAAAACATATCTTTTCAGAAATTAGCTCCCCCCCTGGATCTCTCCCCTCTTTCCTCAGAGCTCTGTTACCTCTATTTAGCGCTTGGACGCCCTCGGGCAGCAGCCGCGCTTTACAAAACTCCTTCACTTCACTTCACTTCACTTCACAACATTGCCTCAGTCCCTGGGACTTTAAAAGAGGAATTAGCCACACTTGCCTTAGTTCCATGTAAAATTTACAGAAAAAGAGTAAATGGATAGTGGATTGGGCGGAATGATTGTCACAAGGACACATTTGCAGCAGACAAGACCAGTCATTCATTTTGGGGAAGGTCACAAGTCTATGGACAATATTGAGCCTAAACCTAGTCAATAACAATCTGTCAAAAGAGCTAGGTACATATGTCAAATATGGCTCCATTCCAATTGTTGTTGATATTAATTGGTGTTGATTAAAACTGGGTTTTAAAAGTTCCCCTGCCGCTCTTACTGAGTCCAAAAACCGAAGGCCCTCCTTTTTTAGGATCTTTCTAGGAAGCGCCTGCATGGACCCTGGGTCAGTGAAATTTTCTGGATGGCCTAGGTCATTCATAAAATCGTGAACAAACCTGACCTAGGGAATCTTAAAGGCCCCATCTAATTTGAGACTATCCTGCAAAATCTCCCTATTTGGCTGGGTCTGCTCCTTTGACCAAATACTATGCCACAGTAGTATCGGGTCCATTTTGATAAGATCAGAGATGAAAGGGGGACCCAGCTCCGCATGACACACATCGGAAGATGTGCTGGGTGGGACAGACAAAATGTATCTTAAAAAGGAATTTTCAACCAGTTGAAGCGAGAGAGTGTTTCCGAAGCCCCACACCCCAGCTCCATACATAGCAGAGGTGATGCACTTAGCTTTGTTAAATTGTAGGAGCTCCACAGGGGGTTTCCTGCCTAATTTATTCGAAAAAGTTGCAAGGGCACTGGAAGACCGGACAAATGCAAATATGGATTCACTAGATTACTGCAAGGGTGTAAAAAATAGCTCTGGGATATTCTCTGCAAGAATAATTGAACTTTTACATGATGATTTAGAGGTAGTATTTTATGTAGACGGATTATGATTTACCTGACCATTTATTGCATTTGAATAACGTAATTACCACAGCATATTACAAGCTTAATTTTAGAAAAAGTAAGATTGATCATTTAAAAATGATTTTACTTGGCTATGAGCGGTTAATTGAAAAAAGGGCTTAGCGATAATCTTTGTGGCATGGTAGTAATAGTGGTACCAAGTAAAACATGTTTCAATTACATACGTTACAATGAAAATGTTATCTGCAATAAAGTCACACTTGCACTCCACTTCTCTCCTACTGACAAAATCCTTACTGCAGTTCAGATGACCACCATTAGGGAAAGATCTACAGTTCATGAGAGATTAAGCTCATTCACTTACATTAGAGAGAGTGACTAAAGCTCGCATACCAAACACTTCATTCTATATGGGTGCAAAGGGGACCAACACAGCCTCTCCAGATATCCTGCCTGAATATGATCCCTCATTGAGGAATCAAACAAATCTTGAATACAAAACAGGTGGTCCCTCATAGTCCAAATGTGAAACCATTAAATATCTTTGAGTCAGCATTACACACTGATAGTTCTGTGCAACTTGCTTTAACCAGATTAAGGTCCCACTGCAGCAAAACAAAAGGCGCTGGAGGTTACTTATACAAGCCCTTTCGAAAAAAACATCATACCTTGTGAATTAAATAAAGCGGGGTGATCAGTGAGATGTGGAGATCCAGAGAGGGCTAGTAACTTTTAATAGTGCCACCAGCAAAGCCTCATCATGCTAAATGCCAGAGAAACAGGAGACCATCAAAATGTTTAGCTTGCAGTCGAATGACCCGACCGGTCCTTGCACAAGACCACAAACTTTGCCTAATGTCTAGTATAGATTGACCAAAACAAATATTTACAAAAGAGGGTCCGGGGGAAATAATTTTTACCGACCCTGTGGTCTCCAATCCCTAATTACCATCAAAACAACAAAAGAGGAGACTACCGGTCAATACGTACAGAGACAGAAAAGCTTGGATAGAAAATCGTGGAACTGAGAGCGATACATATTCAGCCTCACTGTATTGAGATGAATCCCATCAGCCCACCACACTGGCGGAGCATCGTCGTCTAGGAGTGGTTGCACAAATTTAGTGCAGTCCACACCTTGCTAGGGGAAACTCAACTGCACTTAATTCATAACCGATGATCGGCCCGACCAAAGTGTGATCTCAGTCAGTGTTGCTGATAATTTGAAGTGCAAAAGAAAAATAAATGTGAAGAATAAAAAGGACTACTAGGACACAAGAATTTTTTTTAATGAAAGTTATCCTAGTGTCAAGATTAAAAACATGAGCTGATGATTTGAACAAATAACTATTTATAGCAATAGGACAGAGGTCGACATGTTTCAGCCATATAGGTGACAATAACCCGGCTTTCGTCAGGACCAAGAATTATATACGCTACTGCAAAGGTGCTACAAAAATTATGTGAATAAGAAAAACATTAATTCAGTAAGAAACTTGTAAAATCGTGGTTACAATACACCCTACCAGAACCTGTTAAGCACGATGTGCATAGGTTTCCATTTTACTGGAGGTGCAGTTTCTTTCCCATCTTTATGTGGGAGTACGCCTCACCTCACCCGGCAACTGCTCGGTAAATGAGGCCCCGCTATTTGTAACTTTCGTTGTGAAGAGGGAGCCCCTGCACCAAAGAGGAAGTGCGGGAGCTGAAGTTCCAGGTCCCAGGAGGGGGTCCGGGTGAAGACCAGCTGATAGCACTGCAGGGCTCCCATGCCTAAGGAGAGAGCCCCGCATTGTGCTGGCAGAGGAGCTGGAGTGCTCAGGAAAAGCGCCGCAGCCAGCTGCTGTTGAGGAGGAGTTCCCCCCGCAGACGGGTGAGTGGGGGATTCTCCATTTGTCTAATGGTTGTGCCTTCAGCACAGTGTAAAAATGTATTTCCTGAGGGGACCCGCCGTTGCGGGCCGCACCAACGATGGGGCAAATTTTTTTTTATAAGAAATAACTGAAAGTAAAACTGCATGCTGGCTTGAAGGAAGGGGGACAGGAGATGTGCACAGCGCGTGGCTGTACGTGCCCGTACACCTGCTGAAATCGCCGAAAGCTATGCGCGTGCCCATCTCCTGTCCCACTTACAAGGCAAGTCCCTAACAATAGAGCTCGCAGGCGACGGCGCTTTCGCGCTGCTTACGCCATGCTCGACCTAAATAGGGACATCCATTTCGATTCCCTAATGTTCAGTATAAGTTGGATGTCGCCGCCCCTGGATCCCAGGGTGGCCTTTTCAAGTACAAGCCAACGGATGGATTCGGGGGCATGTCCCATCATTCTGAAATGTTCAACAAGAGGTACTCCCACAGCCTCACAACGAATCCTGCTGCAATGCTGTAAAATCCTTGCCTTGATTTTCTGCTGAGTTTGGCCGATATATACTAGACTGCAGGGACATATAATCCCATAAAAAAAAAATTCTGTGTTACAGTTCGTGAAATTCTTCAGACTGATCTTTAGTTGCCTGTACTCAAAGTCTTTAGTTTGTATGGTCATTCCGCATGCTTTGCAGTGTCCACAGCGGTGGTGGCCAATGATGGGGGGAAGGTTCTACATTAATTGTATCGGTGGAGATTCCGGAGTGTCCAGAAATGCAAACTATCAACTTGGTGGACGGTCGACCTTTTGACACCACTAAACAATTGCTAGCCACATGCGATATCGTTTCTTTATACACTAGCATTCCACAACAATCTGCTTTGGATATGACAGAAGCAGTAGCTTCTGTGAGCTCAGCTTCGCTTCGCTGTGAGCAGAGTCCAGGAAGTGGTAAGGAGACAGACTAGTGCTGTCTCTTCCCAGGACAAAAAAGTTGTTTAAAAAATGATTTTCACTTTGTGTTTACTGTCTATGCCTGTGGTTATTACAGTTATAAATTGTAGTTTTAGCCTGCCTGTAATTGCATATTTTATCACCTGTGTTGTGTTTTAAACTTGTGATTTTCCCTGCCCATGATTGCCTCCATTTAGTGTGTTGAATTGTGGGATTTGCAGTCCAACCTCTGTAGTTTGTCCCTCTCCTTCCTTGGTGACAATTCTGTTTTCCCTCCAAAACTCTCCTTTGCTCTGTGCGAAGACCTGTATGTTAAAACAGTGCACCCCCAGCCACCATTTTGTGTTCACAAGCCAGTGAAACCAGCCCCCCTGCCTCCCGCCCCCAGCAACAGATATTTTCTACATCAGAGGGTGCTTCTGTGAGCTTTTTAAACTGTGTTTTACTAGTGCCTTTGCACTTCGTTTTTTGGCCAGCAGGGGGAGTAAAGTTTTATTCAAACAGTATTGTTAGATTTCAAGTTAGAAAGGCCCTTACCTGCTGAAATCCAAAGTGTGGATTGAGCCTGTCTGTCTCCTAGGAGATTCTGAACAGGAGAAGCAGCTTCCAACTCCCTGGCCAGCAAACCTTGTCTGAGGTCGCTGGGACCTTCTATGGTCTGCTAGTGGTTGGTACATGTCTACTCTGATTGATGGTTGTATCTGGTGTTTCTATTGGATTAGGGTTAATGTCCTCATTGGTTGGGTATTTGAGGGTTCTGATTGGTTTCTGGGTTTGTGATTCAATCATTCTAGGGTTGGGACTAGGGCAAGGGTTAGGATTTCTATTGGAAGTAGGGACTAGGGCTTTCTATGTAATTGGTTGTTGGGAGTAGGGTGGGACTAGGGCTTGGGTTAGACCTTTAATTGGAAGTAGCGATTAGGGCTTCTGGTGTCATTGGTTACTGGACTAGGTGTGGGACTTCGAGTAGGGCTAGGCTTTCTATTGGAAGTAGGGACTAGGGCTACCTGTGCCATTGGCTGCATGGACTTGTTTTGGGACTACTGGTGGGGCTAGGGCCTTTATTGGACGTAGAGATCAGGGTTTTTTAACTGATTGGGTGCTTGGACTAAGGCTAAGATTGGCTGTAAGGTCCTGGTCTCCTATTGGTTCTAGATTTTAGGGCTAGTGTTGTGATTGGATAGTGTTAGGGCTAGGGTTCCCATTGGCTGAAGGGGTCACCTGATTACTAGGGCTATAAAAAAGGCCAGGGTTAGGGCGCGTCAGCCCGGGCGTCGAGGACAAGGGCAGTTGCCTGTTTGAGCCTGTTAAAGGCGGAGAGGACAAGGGCAGTTGCCTGTTTGAGCCTGTTAAGGGCGGAGAGGACAAGGGCAGTTGCCTGTTTAAGCCTGTTCGATACTGGTCGGGACTAGGGCCAGAAATGCTGCCCATCGTTTCATTTAGCAATACCCAGCTCACACCATCCACATGCATAAACAGAGAAACACACTCACACCAAATGTACACAACGCACAACACTATGCACAGATTAATGTACCAGCCTGCACTACAAACCCAACCAAACCACATCTACACACTCTACTATCCCAACTACCACACATATCCACCATCACCTACAAACAGTACACAACTCTATCCTATACCACTAACCAATACACTCATCACTAATACAACGCCAATCAACACCATACATAAGTACATCCCATTCAGAGACACTCTCCCTTCTGTAATTACACCTAACAGACCACCTTTTATCACTAACAAACGTATAATCATCCTTCCATCAGTTGTCCAACAAACACCCTCCTCTGCCTTCTACCATAATAAGACTAACGCACAACACACACATTTGAACACCATCACACTTTGTAACTCTTGCAACAAACCAGTCTAAGATAAACACTCTCACCTCTAATTCATTCCCTCCTACACACAATATACACTCTACTCATAAACACATCACCACCCCCTCTATGCCACAACCTCCTCTCACAAACAATACTACACAACCAAATCCATTGCATGAAACATATACATCAGCACCCTTTTTCACTGGATGTATAACATTACAACGCATGCTACTACATCTCATGCTTTTACAACGCGGTTTTTACAACGCATACCATTACAACGCATAGTGCTTTGGGGCGCTGGATAGTGAATAGTTTAATTTACTATTCCAACTCCAGTCCCCGTGGATAGTAGGGAAGGTGTTGGACAGTAAATTAAACCTATTCCCTATCCTAGAGCGCCCCCAGCGCAATGCGTTGTAATGGTTTGCGTTGTAAAAGTTGCGTTGTAAAGGCACTGCGTGGTAAAAGTTGCGTTGTAAAGGATGTTTCCCTTTTTCACTACTCCTCAAAAGCAAAACATCACATACACCAGCCCAACAAGATCTTCAAAGCGCAACTCCTCATAATACTTACCATCACAACATACAAACATATACCCACCTTTCAAACCACACAAAGGAACAAACTCCAATGCCAAGCTTTCACTCTTTCACCACACCTAACACAGATACAGCAATACAGCACCTCTCTTCTAACCGCCTCTCATACATTGGACAATTTAGAACAGTACTACATGACCCACATGCTGCACCACCTCCCCTGACTCATACACCTTCCGCCTTAAGCACACACAAAAAATATAAGCAACATGCCACACCTCACAACTTTGCTTCCCCATGTCTACTTCACAACAATGTTACACCACAAAACCAACACAGCACTCTAACTCACTCTCAAACACCATCTCCAACACATACACATGCAGACCCATCAAAATGCCTTCTTAGCATGTTGGATGAGGAACACGATACAGAACAGCTACACGATTGCTATCCTAATACAGCTAATACCAGCACTAAAAACACACCTGCTACAAACCCACACAATACTGATAATTCGTCTACCAAACAAAGTCCCACAATCACCAAAGGCCACTCACTAAACTGTCTACTAATAAATGCTCGATCCCGCTCTAAAAACGAGCATCCCATCTACGACCTTCTCACTGATGCAAAACCAGACATATTATTCATAACCGAATCATGGTTGAGAGAAGATATGGCTCCAGTCCTGCATGAAGCCATTTCCCTAGGCTATCAAATAATCACCCAAAATCGTATAGCCAAAAAAGGAGGTGGTCCAGCTGTTAACTAGCTGGATAGAAAGAGCAGCTTTCGCCCAGATGTCACATTTCATTGAATAGAATGACATACTTTCAGACTTCCTAACAGGATTCCGTCCGTGAAGAGGCACTGAATCTGCCCTCCTTGCCATCTGGGATGACCTAAAGTATACAGTTGACCGCAACGGGGTTGCTGCGCTACTCCTCTTGGACCTCTCAGCTGCCTTTGACACGGTTGACCATGACACACTGAAACAAAGACTCTATGAAGCCGGCATAGAGGGAACTGCTTTAGACTGGATTGCGTCCTACCTTCGAAACAGAACTAATGTCATCCATACCCCACCTTTCTCATCAAAAACCATACTCCACAAAAGCAGCGGTCCCTCAAGGTTCTATCATCTCGCCCATGCTTTTCAACATTTACATGAAGTCATTACCAGTACTGATCAATAAATTTCACCTCACGTGCTATAACTATGCAGATGACACGCAAATACTCCTTCAACTGGAATGCCCCAAAGACATTGGAAAATCACCAATTTTCAGCTGTCTCAGAGCCGTGGATCAGTGGATGACCTGGAGCCATCTCAAATTGAATGCGTCAAAAACTGAAATACTCACGTGTGGCGATTGGAAACATTACAACCGGCTTGCCGCATGGCCTGATGAACTGGGATCACTGCCTAAAGTATCGAAGGAAGTAAGAAACCTCGGAATGACCATGGACTCCAAGCTGTCGATGAATGCCCAAGTGGATAAACTAGCAAGATCAAGCTTTGCTACTATAAAAACGCTGCGACAAATTTTCCCTCATTTGCGATTTCCACATAAGGTCCAAGCTACCATCTCCCTTGTTCTGTGCAAACTCGATTACGCCAATAGCCTCTACCACGGATCACCTTTAACAACCATGAAAAGACTACAAAGGATTCAGAACTCGGCTGCCAGACTACTCTTGCATATCAAACCGCGAGACCACATCTCCCCTGCCTTGAAAGCCCTGCATTGGTTACCGGTTGCCAGAAGATCCACGTTCAAGCTGCTTTATATCACCCACAAAGCAATACACGGAATGGGACCGCTCTTCATCAGGAATAAAATCACCAAACACATTCAACATAGGAACCTCCGCTCTAAAGGAGCATCTCGCCTCAAAATCACACCATACAAGAAAAAAAACATGGGTGGCACATCCTTCTCTGTTCAAGCAGCCAAACTATGGAACTCTTTACCCCCAACATAAGGTCCACCGACAACCACCATATCTTCAAAAAAATACTCAAGATTTGGCTCTTCCCCACATAAGCACCATACACAAACAGAAATTTACAGCATATCCCTCGGTATACAAGCATTTTTTCTTCCACTATAGATATGTACCTATCTTTGTGTATTACTTTGTATAAACATGTAAAATAATTATGTTGTTGAGAGAAAAAATAGTAAATAAATAAAAGTCATCTTTGGTCTACATGTACATACTTCCATTGTGCATCTATGTACCTTCCATGTACTTGGATCTGTGTGTCTGTTACTTTTCCCCTGAAAAAGCATATCCAATGCACTACCCTATTTTTCATCCTGTGCCTCTATCAAAATCTTTAATGTACATATACTTACCTCCTTTATGTATCTATATACTTTCAATGTAAATACGGATCTATATATTTATCACTTTCTTCTAATTTAGCATTTCCAATGCACTACCCTATTTCTCAGCCTATACTTCGCTCAATATATCTTCTAGCCCAACCTTCTGACTCATCTCAAACTTTTTCTACTACTCCTTCCAATGCAGTCCTCCCCTCCAAAACTCCTTTTTACTCATCCAAAGGCCTCCTCCTTTTGCTAGGACCTAAAAAAAACAACAGCAAAAACGTTCACTCTTTTATCCCTCCACCATCCTTTTCAATCGAAATTAACAGACTAACATGTTCACTTCTCAAATTCCATATTAACCTATAGTAATATACTACCCAATTAACTGAATACCATATTCACAACTCAAATTACTTCAAATTTTTTTACTATACTAATTTTCAACAGTAATCCTTTATGGGTTCCGGAGTGGCGTGCTATTCGCCAGAAAAGCGCTTCAACACCCATCAGGGGTAACAAGTGCTATATGAATGCAAATCTTTCTTCCCCTTTTATCCCTCCGCTATCCTTCTCACTCCAAGTAACTGACTAATATCCACCACTGAAATTACTTCATATTTCACCATATTAATTCACAACTAATACTTTGTAGGCTTCCTGAATAGCGTGCGTCAACAAGCGCTATATAAATACAAACCTTTGTCCTCTATCCTTCTGCTATCATTTCAAATCCAAATAACTGACTAACCTATCCACCACTTAAAATGTACTTGCATGTTTCACGATACTAATTCAACACTAATACTCTATGGGTCCCGGAGTAGCGTGCTACTCGCTGAAAAAGCGCTTTGATGCCTCGTTAGGGGTAGTAATCGCTATATAAATGCAATTTCAATACAATACAATACAATTCCTCACCATTCATTGCCTATTTAGTCAGCCATTTGGTGTACTGATTATATGCCCTCTGCTCCCCAGGTTCCCGGCCCCCCTCCTCATCCCCTATGTCCTGAAGAAGACCCCCTCCTAAGGTCACATTGTTACTTAGAATCTTTGGTCTCAAAACGTCGAGCATCTTATCTGCCAGCATTTGAACACAGTGCTGATTTATTTACAATGGTTGTTTCTATGATGGCTTGTGATGAAATTGTATAAACATTTATGTTATGTGTGGGGCTGTATTTCTAAGCCAACACAGCTGTATATATCTAGGGAATTAGGTCACTCTGACCGACACTCTTCCAAGTAACCCACACACCTACCTTGCACTGACCCCACCTTCCCCTATCCACCCTCCCTGGGGTACTGTTTTTGTCGTTTGTGAACAAACAATTTATGATCAAATAAGTGTGTGTAAATTCCATGTTCAGATGCATTGTGATTAAATAATAGTGAATCAAAGCTTTATGTACTGTTCTTCTACAACTTTTTTCTTGAATTTAACTTCCTTTCCAAACGGTTCTGTACTGGGACCCCTTATCTGTGTACAAGGTACCCCTGTGGGCAGGGTGGTGCGTATGTTAAAAGTATGACATGTACTAGTGTGTGTGACATGTCCTGGTGGTGAATTACAGTGCATTTTCGTTTTTCATCATTGCAAGGCTATCTGTCCCATAGGAAAGAATGGGAGTTTTACTTATAACATCTTATGAGCATAACTTCCCATTGGGACAATATAGGGAAATGGAGTTTTGTATGCCTGGACTCAGAATGTAAAAATGCATCTTTTAGTAAAAATGATTTTTAGGCTCTGTGTTTGAAAATGCCACTTTTAGAAAGTAGGTATTTTCTTGCTTAGCCATTCTGTGTGCCTCTGCTGGGTTTGTGGATTGTCTGGCTTTGGAGTGACAGGGGCTGAGGATGTGCATTCTCTTCAGACAGCCACTGGGGGTGGGGGGGGGGGGTTAGTTGAGGTGTGTCCTGACTTTCATGGATGAGTCGGGTGGGCTGAATAGACCTAGGCTGCCTTTAGAGTAGTGGGAGGAGATTCCCTTGAACCTGAATGGGCCTGGTCTGCTTTAGACAATGCTGTCTCCACCTCCTGCTGGGAAGCTGTGCCAGAGAGAACAGACACTCTCTGCCTGAGAGAACAAAGACATTTGGAGTATATATATTGGGGCCCGGAACCCAGGACTTTAGAACTTGTTGGAATCATGGAATATGGAAAGAAGAAGAGCTGCCAGGAGGAGTACTGCCCCCTTTGCTATGTTATTGCTTTGTTGGGTTGGCTTGCAGTTGCTGCTTCTGCCTTGGGCAGTGAAAGGACTGGACTGAACTTTCTTTAATTGTGCTGAGTATCTCGAAGGGTTTGAAGTAGAGCTTGCCTCCTGTTCTGTAACCTCAGGGACTGCAAAGACTTTACCAACCTCTAGGTACCGCTTTCGGAACCATTATTTCAATTGGTACAAAGATAGGAAAAGCAACCGACTACGTCACTTTCGCTGGCTCCGTGTCCAGAAGGCACCGCCGCATCTCGCACCACAACCCTGGTTTCACGGACGACGAGGACGACCGATGCCACCATGCCTCTGCTTGCACCATGACCACTGCGCACCATCTCGCTTCAGTTCGCTGCCCTGGTTTCATCGACGCCATCGCTGCCTGCTGACTTCGAGACCCGTGACTGCATCGTTTCAGGACGCACCGCCTCGTCCCACACAGCAGTCTGGGCCGACCGATGCCAGCTCCCGCTAACCGGTTCTGCCGCTTTACCGTGATCTGCCAGCACCACAACGAGCACCGCCTCACTCCACATCGTAGCCCTGGTCTCACCGATGCTGCTGGACGACCATCACCGAGCCACCGCCTGCAACGCGCCCTAAGGGCACCGCACGCTGCACCACTTCACATCTCAACCGTGACAGTCGCTACGACCAACTCGCACCAAAGTGTCGGTCTCAGCGAAAAAGGTACTGTCTACGAGTCTGCCAATACCCCCGACCAGCACGGTCAGACGAAACTGCGGGATTCTGTTGTTTTCGGTATCATGGTAGCCCCAGATGGAGCTACCAACTCGGAAGAACTGCGTTTTTGATATTTCGGCAATTGTAAAGGGATATCTTGCATAGTATATATTTTTAAGTACTGTATGTTGAAATCAAAGTTTTGGTCTTGTTTTTGATATAGAAAAATATTGGATATTTTTCTAAACTGGTGTGGAGTCCTTTTGTATTGTTTTCACTGTATTACTGTTGGTTGTGTGCAAATGCTTCACACAGTGCCTCTGAGAGGAGCCTGACTGCTCGTGCCAAGCTACCAAGGGGTGAGCAGAGGTTATTTTAGGAGGGTAACTCCCTTACCGTGACTAGGAAGAAGGGTCCCTACTTGGACAAAGGTGCAAACTATTGCCAACTAGAGACCCCCATTTCTAACAGGGGGGTTATTGAAATGCAGCAAAGGCTTAGAAGTTGAAGGGTCAGGCTACAAAATCAAATTAAATTAGATAATCCACAGTTGGTAACTACAGTACCAACACCTCTGCTGCTCTGGGTACTACTACTGTAAAAGAGGCACTTTTCTTGGTGGTGGACCCTAAAGTAGAGTTCAATTCCATCTCTGTTGAGTGTCAACTGATGTCTAAACAGGGTCTATTATAAGTATAGTGAGGAGCAATAAAATGCCCACTTCCTCCTTCCCCTCATCATGATGATCCAAATCGTGTAAAGGGCAGACAGGGGCCCAATGTGGTCAGTTGGTGCTAAGAAATGTCTTGCCAGCTAAAGTCCAATTGGGGGACCTGGCTGATCCATAGCCTATGAAGAAATAGGGTTGGGGCGGTGGCAGAATCAAAAGGAGAAGCTGTAGCATGGCTTCCCGGAAGGCCTCTATCTAGTGCCAAGTTGGAGATGGCCTGGGAAATTCAGGGCACATTGGCTTCAGTTGTGGAATATGGTTGGATTCGGCAGACTGGTGTGAAGTTGGGTCTTATGAGTGGTGACTGAGCAAACTCTCCCTGGAGGGACTGGACTCTAGTTTGGACTTGATGTTTTTGCACAGAAAGAGATTTGCCCTTGGTTTTCATCTTCGACTTACCCGAGGGCACACACCCGTTCACTGACCATGACTAGGACTTGGAGCAGGAAATGGCCACAACTTGAAGCCTGACCGGCCTCATTTCTTGTTTTCTGCAACATACAACTTCGCCTCCCACTCAATGATGGCCATTTGGTGCATTAGGGAGCATTTGTTGCAGACTTTGAATTATGCTCGGTTCAGAGACACCGAAGATAGATGCCATGCAAGTCTGTGACTGATATCTGCTTCCAGCAGGTGCAACACGTTTTAAAGCCTATAGACTTCTGGAGATACATATCTAGCGCATTGGTGCTAAAAAACGTTTTGGAAGTTGGTGAAGAACCAATAAACTTCAGGAGAGAGCTCTGGGTCTGCGTTAAAGGTTGAGGGAAAAAAGGACCTGACAATAGCAAGCTGGGACGACACCTAAATAAAGTTCAGACCAGTCACTTCCTGAGGCAGTTCAGGGCCACCACTAAGTTTGACATGTGCATGGTAACAATTGCTGGAAAACATTTACAAATCCAATTTGGTACCTGGTGGAATTCAAAAGGTGAGCAATCCAAGATACATCAGAAGCAAAATATTGCAGAATTGGTCCATTTGTGACTTACTGCCCTAAAAACTCTTGATTTTCAAAGTTAAATGGGTAAAATTACATAGGAAATTGTCCTAAAATTAGCAGTTCTACTCAAATTAAGTAACCCCTCGTAAAAATGTCATGTTCATGTCAGTCATAATTTGTGTTATCATGGAATGAGTCTCTTCTGGAAATTCCCAACACCTTGATGATGCTAAATGGATAAAGTTTGTTTGTGATTAGGAATGGGCATTCTAATAGGCCATCTCATGTTTTGCCACTTTAGAAAACCTTAAAGTGATCAATATGGTTTCTTATCCAAGCCAGATTTTGAGGGTAAAATTGAATACCATGCAAGTTGTAAAAAAACATTATCTTTAGCTCACTAACTTAAAATATCTTATAGGAAATATGAAGATAATATATTGCTCCATTATATATTTAGGCAACTTACGTTAACAGCAGTATTGGTACCTAGAATTCCAAAAAGCGTTGAAACTCTTCGACCAATTCCAGACAGCATGCCCTGTCCCTGTTGGAGAAGACGTTGATGGATCTTGCCTGTACCATCAGGAGTCAATCGAACAAGCTGGTTTGCTGAAGATGATAAAACAAAGCTTGCACCCTAGAAAAAAAAATGTATCATCTTTCAATAAAATCCAGTATTTATATATCCTGTACTACAGAAGAGAATTCCTAGCTTGTCTCTTATATTTTAAAGTACTGTTGGTTTGGCTTTCTAACACACATTCTATACGGTTGTATAACAATAAGTGTCAAAGGTAGACCACAGTATTTTGTGATTATTCACATATCACTTGATTGTTGTGCATCCGCTTTAACAACTTTGCATCGTATAATGATTTTTCCTGTTTGAAAAATGCAAAGAAACTCCTGCAGAGTGACTGTATTGGAGAGAGGGTAGTTAAATTGTTTCTCGCCACCTCATTTCCGCCAGATCTGGTGATTAGCAGAGAAGGTCGGACTGTCATGTAGATGTGGAGTCAGTGTGTCTGTGCCTCTCCCGATTAGGTGTTTTGCTTATGTGCACTCCTCCCTCAAGCACCTGTTTTGGTGTCTACATTAACTTGCTAACCTCCATCGTCTGATACAGCTACCTCTCTTAAACATAGCTGACTACAAACTTCATGCCTTGTCAAAAATCTGGGAATTACAAGCAACAACCCTCCTGCTTTAGTTTCACGTACTACAAGAAATCACAGGGCCTCCACGACCATACCAAATGTATGGCCACCTTAAGCAGGCAACCACTGAAGTGACCTACAATCCATCGTTCCAGGAAACGAACCTGGATTTTACCTTCCCTGATTGTTGAAGGTAAAAAACTAGATTTTACCTTCCCAATACTAACCTGTACCCTTTTTTCCCCAGTAACCACCATGCATCTACTAAAAGAAGAGACCAGTTTGCTTCAATTGCCCACTGGCACTTCCTGCACACCTACTTCAAGTCTCTAACAGAAATTCCTCACACCTTTCTTTTCCACCCTGCAAACAAGTAAAAACAAGCATCTACCTTTTTAAGGAACCATCACGTAACAACTCATCACCAGCCCATGCACACATATTCCATCTGCTAGTCTTACAGCCAGTAAAATGGATCATCACAGAGTGCCTCATGATTTGAGTGAAACATGACTTGATATCAAAACGCTATGTAGGATGACAAATGTAATGGTGATTAGCTAACAAAGAAGGCCTGATAATAAAGTTTAAAAAAAAGTTCTAATTTTAAACAGTTGGTTATGAGAACCTATATGTGGATTCAGTAAATAATCATACAGTACCTTGACAGCAGTAAGAAAAGAACAGAGGTTGCCTCCAAAGTCCACAGAAGAGTCAGAGTAGGAGCCTTCATGCACAAGACTTGGCCAGTAACGAACAGACCCTTCACAGATGGCAGCCATCACTGCTACAGACTTGAAAATATATCAGAAAAAATAATTATGTCTAGATAAATATCCTTCTCCATCTGTGCATGTATTTTGTCAAGCAAAAACACTCATCTCAGTTCTATCAAGGTTCAGTAGTAAGAAAAGTACCAAATGAGTAAGACATCTTCACAAAAACCAATGGTGTACAGTTTTTCAGGTTAATTTTTACTAAAACAGAATTTGAATGCCTAAAGGTTACACAGATGTGTTTTATTATGTAATGTATCGCCCCATGTCCCCTCCTCCATCACACACATGGCCCTCTTCTGTTAGATATTATCAACAAACTCAGCACAAGCACTAAACATGTATGCTTTCCCTCATTCAGGAGTCAAATTTGCCAGGTGCTACAATGGTACCTGCATCCTCATCTTTATAAAGTGACTTCGATAAGTCTGGCATGTCGCTTTGCTGCTCTATCATCGAAACCAAAGGAAGAGAATATTAATAAAATAGTAATAACACTGCTTTATACCACAATGTGGCAATTTCCAAACACTTAAGAGAATAGGTGTACCTACAACCCTATTTAATGGTACCCTGGAAGGAACTCTATGGGCACACCATTATATCTGGGCAAACAGGGACTCAGAGGACTAGAGTTCCCCCAAACACTTTCAGACCTGTTCAAAACTGCTTACCAGCCATAATGAGAGGCAGCTGTCTTTCCCACTTAACACCTAGGAATTGCTCATGCCAAAGAGCTTTCCATAGGAAATGAAATGGGGCCTTATCTCTTGGCTTGGATTTCTTTTTAGCATTTCATTATTAAGTGCTTCTCCTGTACAAAATATGAAAAAGGAACCTCCCCTGCACTCACCAACATTACTTCCTCAAGATCAATCGGGTAAGACGATACTCCATATATGCAGACTGAAAGCTTTTTTAGCATGGGATGTGGCAGATTATAACTACTAAATTGTCCACGCTGTACTGCTCCTTAACGATGATCATGAGGCCAAAAATAGGACTGGTACTACAGCACAAATGCAGCGCCTAGAAGATCATCGCAATATAGACAAGCTTGATGGTCCGGATGTGACAATTACTATTGGGGAGTCACTTGTTGAGTCCTTGGGGTTGACGAGGCATTCAATTCTGCCAACTAATAATGCAGCACATCTAGGAAGGGTATAGGGTCCACAGCTAAATTACCAGTCAGCAGTCTTAAGCTTGACTTCTTTATCGAAAGCCTTATTACCAAATAGTTTCCTCCTAGTCTAAAGAGGATAGATGTTAAAAGGACTATCACTGAATCGTTGATCCATAAAGGCAGTCCACTTGTCAAGAATGGGTTCCAGCATCATACCAACACTGTTTTAATCAGCCAGTCTCCACTGGTCAAGTGATTTAGTCACCACATGGTCTGTACAGAGCACAGTGAAGGCCTGTAAAAACTCTTAAGATATACATAGTAGACGTGCTGCTTCCATGTCTAATATCAATACTGCCATCTGTAACAGAAGTGGCAGCAGGCTGCCGGTTTTCCATTTACCTCCTCAAACAACCCCCTAATGTTAAAGTGCAGGCAGAAGTACTCCCTTTGCTTCAATCAGAGGGGAGATTGTGTTTAATTGGCAATATAGGCTATGCCATGGCTACAAGCCAGCATGAGGGTGTAGGATAAATAATTGAATATGACACGGTCAATAAGATGGTTTGATTGGTTGGCAATTCACCTAAAACAGTGCCTGGCCACTGAGTGGTGGTTGATTTCAGAAGACCTTTTTCTCTCTTAAGTGTTAGCTTATGATAACTGGTGTAACAACTTGAACACTCTTATTAAGGCAGACCCTTTGGGTTTCTTCTACAAACCACTGTGGCCTTGTTCTGCTTCAAGGATTTTTTTTTTTAGACAACAGACCTACTAACACCTTGCCATAACCTCGGTGTCATTGCTCTCTTTCTAATCGGTTTGCCCTGCTAAAATCTCTGGATTCAACAAACTGACAGTCTTCAAGAGTGTCCACTTTTAGGTAGAAGACTACCAGGCAGCACAGCGGTCTGGTTTGCTAAAGAAATTTCTGGAACATTCAGAAAGCTGACCTAGGAAGGCATTCCGCCCATTGCTTACAACTGCCTTTGTGGTTTGTAACTCGCATTATCTGGCTTTGTATATGCTGGCTTTATTTGCTTTAGGCTGTCCAGCTTGAGTTTGTCCGCCCTGGCGTCCAAACCTTGTTTACTGTATTCTTCCACAAGCTTGATTTCTGTAAAAAGGCCTTTACATTTTTTTCTTATCCTGTCACATTTGCTGCGCATTCAAAGACAGAGGTCAAATGTCAAGTTCTCTCTTCCAAGGGAGCTTGGTGTTTACTTTTCTTTCTCTGACTTCAAAGTGTGAGAATTTATGTGACAATCCTGATGAGTATCCATGTCAGAAGAGAGTGTGTAGCATGTTTTTTTCTAGCATAAAACAAAAAAAACATTAACTGTGCTGATGTTTCAAAATATATCATAATTAGGACAAATTAAGCATTTATTGTGTAATTCTGAAATGTGGTGGAAACAATATTTGAATACGATCAAAACACATCAATACACTAGGTGATGACTTTTGCACACATTATCGTTTATGTGGAATAAAACCATATTTCAGTGCAAATCAAATGTAATGATCATTTCAATTGAAAATGTGTTGTCTGTAATGGCAGTGCACTACCACACAGGGATGTGGAATTCCTATAGCCCGACGCCCGGGATATATTGTTTGGGATCAAGGGCAACACCTTTTCATACGCATTTGGTCCTTGGGACAAGTAGGGCCAACACTCTACAGCACAAACCCTTTGTCTGCCAGTTTACAGTACCACATTATGGATCAGGAAAGGGCAATGTCTGCAGTGAAGGTAATATTTGTGTCCATTTGTTAAATGCTGTTCAAGCTTGTATTTATGGTTCATTAATGCAAAGCCTTTATTATTAGGGCGAGTACTAAAAGTAGATGCTGTAAACTCGGCCTGCACTACTGACGCTGGTTCCAGTATAAATGTGTACACACGTTTTCAAAGTTTAGTAATATGAGGCTATGTATAATACTCCCAGAATGCTCTCTGATTATATGCAAATATTTGCCAAAGCTTGAAAGCAACAATGAGGATTCTTTTCTTTCAAAATAAAATGTTCACAAAAAAATGCAAGTAGGAAAAAAATCATTTTGCTAAACTACTGTAAGATTTTTGGTACCATATCTTTGCAGCATCATTTAATTACGTGTTGATGTATGCCTGCATTTCCCAAAAATATTCATCATGGAAAATCAGTTTAACCAGTTTAAATGTGGTTATGGGAAACAAAAATAAACGAGCTTTGGCAAAGACAGCAGGTCTGAAATTAGTGGTCAGCCAATGCGAGACTTGTTTAGGCATGGTTTTTGTAAAACCTTATCGGTGTGGGAGCTGCTGGGCCCTCACCATTCTAAGAAGCATTGGCAAAAGCAAAAATAGTTTTTGGTCTCAAAAAGCACACAGTGCCACAGCAGTTCCAGGCACTGAACAAAACTACTTTGTGTGCCAATATGCTCCTTGTAAAAGAGCAGAATACTGTCACTTGCAGTGGAGAGAGAGAGAGAGAGAGAGAGAGAGAGAGAGAGAGAGAGAGAGAGAGAGAGAGAGAGAGAGAGAGAATTTTATTAAACACAAAAGGTCAATGTTAATGCCAGGCCTAACTGGAGGCCCAATTATTAAAGAAAGTCTCAAAAGTGCTTCCATTGTATATATCCTTGCATTAAGTGCATATATACAGTTTCCGGGAATTCACAAGAATTTACAGAAGTAGGCCAAGAAATAGTACTCTTAGAAAATATTTGGGACTGTATTTTAGCATGAGCTAATGTGCATGTGTAGATTTGCTCATGTGAAAATCTGAATGTTTCAAGTTCACTTTCCTCCAAGCACTTTTTTTCCCAAGCCTGTAAGAAGTTTTAAGTCTGCCACTGTCAGGAGTAAATTTCCAACCTTTTTCAGTATGGGAAAAGATTAGAAAAGAGTTGGTGCAAACCCTTAAAACACGCAAGTTAGTAGGTTTGCACAGACTCAAAAGGGCATTCCAACCCTTGAACTATTGCTTACTACTACCTTCAGCCCCAGTATGTAGACCTGCAGAAACGTAGCAACATAAGGGAATTGCCAGTATTCAACCCTACTATGGTACGAGCCCTGGCATAATTAGAGAGGCTATATCACAACTCTTATATAATGAGATTGCTGTCGTGATTTGTCGCCGCATTATATGGCACAAAAGGGATAAGTGAATTTTGTTACAGGACAAGTAGATTTATGAAGCAACCTGACCCATGGACAAGTAGACATTTTATTGAATTCCACACCCCTGCCACACCATGCATACTCCACTCTACCCTACTCCACTCCACTCCACTCCACTCCACTCCACTCCACTCCACTCCACTCCACTCCACTCTATACCCTTCAACTCTATGCCACATCACTCCATTCTACGATACTCCAATCTACGACCCTCCAATCTAAGACACTCTACGACATGCCACTCCACGCTACTGACTCCATGACAACACGCCACTCCACGTCCCTCCACTCCACACACCGCATTCTACTCTACCCCATTCCAATCTACCCCACTCAAATCTATCCTACTCCTCTTCACTGTTCCCAAATCTACCCTATCCCGCTTCGCTACAATCTACCCAAATCTACCCCACCTCAATTTACCCACTACAATCTACCCCACCCCACTTCAATCTACCCTACTTCATTACCATATTCGAACTCAATCTACCCCACTACAATCTACTAAAATCCACTGCACTATGATCCAATCTATCCCACTCCACTAGTCTACCCAACTCCAATCTACCAGAATCTACTCTGCTTCACCCCAATCTACCCCACTCCACTCTACCCCACTTAATCTAACCCAATCAACCCATCAATCTATCGCACTTTACTCAAATCTACCCCACTGTGCTCCAATCTACGCAGTCTACCCTACTAAAATCTACCCCAATCCACCCAAATCCAACCCACTCCAATCTACCCGACTCCACTGCAATCTATCCCAGTCAAATTTACCCCACTCCATTCCAATTTACCCCACTGCAATCTATCCAACTCCTCTCCACTCTAATCTACGCCACTATGATCCAAACTATCCCATTCCAATCTACCACAAACAACCCCACTCAAATGTGAAACAATCTACCCCACTCAAATGTAAAACAATCTACTGCATTCTAATCCACCTAGTCTACCCCATTCCTCTCTAATCTATCACCCTCCCCTCTACCACGCTCCACTCTACACAAATCTCCCCCACTCCAATCTACCCATCACACACACCCAAATATACCCTACTCCAATCTACCCCATCCCCAATCTACCCCTATCTATTCCACTCCAATCTGCCATAATCTACCCACTCCATACCACCCCATCCCACTGCAGTCTACCCCACCCCACTCTACCCCACTCCAATCTGCCCCACTCCAATCTGCCCCACTCTACTTTTCTCCACCTCACCCACACCACTCCAATCTACCCGACTCTAATCCACACAAACTATCCCAGTGCACCCTAATCTACCCCACCCCATGTTTCCCCAATGTAGCTCACTCCACTCAACTCTCGACTCTAATCTATCCAACTCCACTCCACCTCGTTCCACTGTACCCCAATCTACCTCACTCCATTTCACTCTACCCAATCTTCACCACCCAACTTCACTCCAATTTACCAAATGACACCCAAATCTATCCCACTAAAGTCCAATATAACCCGCTCCACCCCCTCTCTATCCAACTGCAATCTACACTACCCCACTTCGTCAGTCTTCCCTACTCCAATCTACCCCATCCTACCCACCCCACTCCAATCTACTCCAAACTCCCCCACTCCAATCTCGCCCCAACCTACCCCATTCCTATCTCGCCCCAATCTACCCCACTCCACTGTACCTCATTATATCCCACTCTACTCTGGTCAATCCCACTTCCATCTACCCTACTCCGCCCACTCCAATCTGCCCAACTCCACTCAAATTTACCCTATCATAATCCACCCAATTTATCCCACTCCAATGTACCCTGCTCCACTCTTACCAGCTCCTCGCCACGCCAATCTACTCCTCTCCACCCAACTCTCTCCAATCTACCCCCACTCCAATCTACCCCATACACTGCACTCCACTCCACTCCACTCCACTCCACTCCACTCCACTCCTCGTCCCCAATCTATCCCACTGTACTCCACTCTTCCCCAATCTAGCTCACTGCATTCCAATCTTCTCCAATCTATTCCCACTCCACTCTTCTCCAATCTATTCCCACTCTTCTCCAATCTATTCCCACTCCTCTCCAATCTTCCCCAATCTATCCCACTCCACTCCAATCCAATCTTTCCCACTCTACTCTTATCTAACCCTTTCCAATCTGCCCCACTCCAGTCTACCCCACTCCACCCAAATTCAATAAACTCCACTCCCCCACTCTAATCTACTGCAATCTACTCCACTCTGATCTACCCCACTCTAACCCAATCTGCCACACTCCACAATGCTAAACTACCCAACACCCCCACTCCAATCTACCCAAATCCGATCTATCAACTGTACTCCTATCTACCCCACCCCATTCCAATCTACGCCACCCCATCCCAATCTACCCCACACACCCAATCGACCCCACACCCCCAATCGACCCCACACCCCCACTCTCGCAATCTACACAACTCTACTCCAATCTACTCTTTCCCAATCTACTCCAATATTTCCCACTTCACCCCCCTCCTATCTACCCCACTGCACACCAGTCTACCCAAATCTGATCTACTCAAACTCAAACTGATCTACCCCACCCCAATCTACCCCATCCCAATCTACCGCACACCAATCTACCTCACTCACCTAATCAAAACCACTCCCCCAGTCTACCCCACTACAGTCCAACCCACCCCACTCCAGCCCAATCTACCCCACTCCAGCCCAATCAACATTACTTCACGCCAATCCACCCCGCTCCAATCTACCCCTTCCCACCCCACTAACTTTTAGCCATGCCGAAAAGCTGCTGCAAGGGTGTACATAATGGCTAAGACACATTGCTAAAGCCAATAGCTCTGCCATAGGCGAGCTCTACCCCAGGGTTCATTCATCAGCTCCACGCTCTTAAACACATATGACCTCGCTGGCCAACATCTTTAGATTCCACTGTCTCAATATAATTTCCTACGCAGACGACACCCAACTCATCCTCTCACTCACTGACGACCCCACCATCATCAGAACTAACTTCCACAGATGCATGACAAACGTAGTTGATTGGATGTAGAACAACTTCCTGCAGCTGAACACAGAAAAGATGGACGTACTGATCTTTGGCAACAGCAGTAACACAAGGAATGACTCCTGGTGGCCATCAGACCCAGGGCCTGCACCAACTCCCTCAGATCACACCAGAAACCTCAGAATCATCATTGACAACAAGCTCACCGTGTAATCGCAGATCAACGCTGTCTCCTCCACCTGCTTCCTCACTCTGCGCATGCTACATAAGATCTTCAAGTGGCCAGCCCTACACACGAGACGCACCATAACACAGGACCTCAGCACCAGCGGACTGGACTACGGCAATGCCCTTTACCTAGGAATAGCCGCACACCTCCTACAGACACTTCAGACCATACAGAACACAGCAGCCCGACTCATCCACGGCCTTCCCCGATGAACCCACGTCATGCCCCACCTCAGGCAACTCCGCTGGCTCCCTGTACAGAAGAGATGCCAATTCAAGCTGCTGACCCAAGTACACAAGGCTACACACAACCAAGGTGCCGCATGCATTAATCACTGCCCAAACTTCCACGACTATCAAGAAGACTACGCTTTGCCTCCCGTTCACTTGCCCGTACTACCCACATCTAAAAGAGCAGAAGTGGCTCCCATTTCGCAGCAAAGACCTGGAACAGCCTCCCCACGCACCTCCAGACCTTCACTTCACTTCCAGTATTCCGAAAGGCCCTCAAGACCTGGCTGTTCAAATAAGCCTCTGGGACATGCAAGCGCCTGGATACCCTATTGTGTGATTAGTAGCGCTTTATAAATCCTGATTAATTGATTTTAGCTGCTATGGGAGTGGACTAAGACATTATAGATTTCATTACAAGAATGGAGGCTACATTATGCATGATCTTTTAATGCAGTCTCTAAGCAGCCGCATACATCATAGTTAAAAGGTTCCATATAAGAACATTCAGAATAAATAAAGGGCTTGAGCCAACATGCGGCTCTGAGCAGATAAGTTGTCTTGCTTTCTTACATTTTCTTTGGTTTTTATTGATAATATTTGAAGGTTTGGGCTATTCCCCCCCCTTCCCATCTGCCTCTACACCGATTTCCAATTTATGGAAATCCCCTTCCACCCTTTCCTTATGGCACTACCTTTGTACATAATTTCGTAATTATTCACATTGCTTACTATGTGTATTTCGTGCATTTTCCTAACAGTTTTTATTCACAGCATACATAAGTATTTGCTCTTTTTAACTTATTTCATGTTTCTACCAATTTTAAAGTTCGCTCCCGTTTCTTAGGTTCTACTCCGTTTCGGAGCGCCCCCTCCACCTCCGCCTACTGTTGCAACGATTTTAGGTTTAAAACTCCTTAAATAGGGAGTTTCATGCCTCATTTTTAACGTGCCTCATACCGCTCCTCTAGCGCGAGTGTGTAACGCTCGCAAGTTAGAGGCGTGGACCTTGGCGGCAGCAAAGTCACATACGCGCGTTCCAAGGTCCTTTCTTCTTCCCCTGGAGACGAGCATTTCTCCTCTTTTCTTCCCTGCGCGAGACACTGGTTCCCATGGTTATGCACAGCACAGCTGATCGCGAGCAATTTCAAGTTCGTTACTCGACCTTCATGATCAGCTGGTGCCTCCTCACCCACCGCAAGTCTTTAAATCAAATTGGTTCTTCTAATTTTGGGATATAAACAACAATAATATTAAGGCAAAGGAAAAGCCCTTCTCCTGCCTCTATTTTTGTTGTGGATTTAACCTTTTGAAGATATTGGTTGTGGATTTAACCTTTTCAAGGTCTATAACGCTCTTTATCATTGTCTTCATCTCGTAATACTTGCATTAACAAACATGTCGGACTCGACTCTGAGGGTGCTTCTGCCCCTACTGCCAATATAGAAAATGAAAATGTTTAAAAACTCTTACATGACGAAATGCACTCCTGCATATTTAATACCCTAAAGAAGGTCATGTCCTCTAAAAGGTCATTGTTATGTTATGTTATGTTATGCGTTTTTATTTGGCGCACAGATGCTCCAGCTAAGAAGCGTCCTGGCGCCCGACAAGGCAGCTGCACAACACAACTAAACAAAAGAACAGACATATGTATACACACTAAGGAAATAAAAAGGTTTTCACCGCACGACGAAAGGAGAGCAAATCGCTCATAGCGCGAATCGCTGGGGGCAAAGAGTTCCAGAGGACAGCTGCGCGCACTCGAAACGAGCGTCCACCAGCCCTACTCCGCTTGAAGCGCGGCACCACGGCCAGTTCAAGGTCAGCAGATCTTAAGGGTCGCACTGGAATGTAGTTGGCCATAAGGATCAAGAGGATCGTTGCTGGGGACCCCTTCACATCTGATGAAAATCTGATGAACATCTGATTCACATCTGATGAAAATTAATTTCCAGAAACTCACAATGTTGAAGATTTGAGGGGTAAAAGATCAAAAAAAGTAAAAAAATCTTGAACATTTAGCCCCTAAGAGCACTACGGGAGGTCCTCGCACCTCATAATATCTGGGAGGTCCTAGCACCTCAAATATAAATCGGAGGTCCTCGCACCTCAAAACCATTTGGTGTCTCTCGCGGCACACAATAGCCGGTGTCCTCAGCGGCACACAAAATCTAAGTGCTCGTGACCTTATGGGAGAGAATTAATTCAGGGATGATAATTTTTTCAGATACCCCTGACGAATACATCCTTGATTTAAATGAGGACTACGATCAAGACCTTTTTAACCCTCCAGGACCCTCTTCTTCTTTAAAGGATACCATTCTTGACCCTCGAGGAGAAGAAATGTTCTCTCCCCTCAACCTTAAACACCCTAGGAGTTCTGAATGGTGGCCTCAGGACCACATGGCTAAATTCAATAATAAATGGTTGAGATACCTACTTGAGCGTAACACTCACAATATTCTGAGAGCTGAGTGCTCCAGACCTACAATTGATGAAAAAGCTTGCCAAACTCCTAATTTAGACCCGTAATTGATAACATTTCTTTTCAAGCTTGGACGAGATCCACGCAAAGGCATGGAGAGATCCCTTAAGGGATGTCAGGACCGAGTTCTAGATGTCCTAGGCCCATTGGCTAGAATTATTGACGCAGCTGAGGAGAGCCATATTTACGGCACTCCCCTTAATACTGATTTAATCAGAGGCTGGAGCCAGAGAGCCCTAATCCTCCTTGGAATTGCTAATGCCAGCTTAAACGCAGAGAGACGTAGAGGTGTGTTAACAAAAATAAATCCGAAACTCTCTGACATGGCTGACAAGGAGACCTCTCAGAATCCTAAAGAATTACTATTTGACAAGGATCTCATAAAATCTCTCTGCAAGTACGTTTCAACCTTTACGGCTTTGGATAAAGCCCAACAAAACACACGCAAGGTTTTTAATAATAACCTTTTTGGTCGGGCCGGAAGAAGGGGCCTCTCTTCCGATCGATTCAACCAAAGGCTCTCCTCAAGATCACGCGGCTTCGGAAGAGGCTTTCAGCAATTCAACAACTCGCAGTTCTATCCCCAGAGAGGGCGAGGCATTCGCTCAAGAGGATTTAGAGCTCGCTGTCAATCCTCCACCGACATCACCCCAAGTGAGTATTCTTGCCCCTCCTTCCCCTCTTTCTTTCCCCCTAGAGGTGGGAGGGAGACAAGTTTTTTTTTCAGAACTGGAAGATGGTCACTCAAGATCCTTGGGACCTGAGCACCTTCAAGGGTTTCAAAATAGATTTTACCTCCTACTCAGTCCTCTCTCCCAAAAAAATTTCCAATCCCCTCGGAACAGCAAAAAATAACAGAAGAGGAAATTTCCTCCATGCTCAAGAAAGGTGCGTTCATAGAAATCTCCCTAGAAGAACCCTGTTCCTGGTAGAGAAAAAAGAGAAAGGTTGGAGACCCGTTATAAACTTAAAACATCTCAACACATTTTTGGTGTACAGGCACTTCAAAATGGATGGAATTCATCTATTAGGAGATCTTCTTTTTGAAGGAGAATGGCTAGTGAAACTAGACCTGAAGTACGCCTACTTCACCATTCCTATGGCCGAGATCCATCAACCCTTTCTCCAATTCCTTTGGAAAGATTGATTGTACCAGTTCAAAGCCCTCCCATTTGGACTTTCATCAGCCCCTTGGTGCTTTACAAAGGTTATGAGACCAATCGCCTCCTTTCTAAGAGCAAGGGGAATCCGTTTGATCATTTATCTAGACGACATTTTAATTATGTCTCAAGAACTTTCCCAAATTTCTCAGGATCACACAACAGTTATGAACCTTCTCAACAATCTAGGCTTCCTCATCAACAAAGAGAAATCAGTCTTGACTCCTTCAAGATAGATGGAATTTTTGGGTTTCACTGTGGACACATCCAAATGTCTCCTCCTTCTTCCTTCCAAGAAGATTACCAAAATCAAGAAAGAAATTTGTCGTGTCCTGAAACAAAGAGACTTCCGCCTCAGGGAACTGGCCAGACTTCTCGGCCTTCTTTCCTCCTCTATCCAAGCAATCTTTCCTGGGCCTCTGAATTATCGAGCCCTCCAAAGAGTGAAAGCGAGAGCCCTAAGGTCTGGTCTTTGGTACAAAGATCACGTTTCTCTAGACCTGGACGCCAAGTTGGAACTGAATTTGTCGCTGGAAAACCTGGAGGCTTGGAACGGAAAAGCAATTTTTGGTTCGAAACCCAAATTCATTTTGGAGTCAGATGCCAGCCTGCATGGCTGGGGGGCCTGCCTTCTCAATCAGAACACCGGTGGAACCTGGTCTCTGGAAGAATCCTCTCAACACAAATTACTTGGAACTCACAGCTGGTCTTTACGCTTTAATGAGTTGTGGTATATAAATAAATAATACCGGATCTAGGTTTGTCTGGATATAGCAATAACAGATAGCTCAATAAATAAGAGTCAAGATTCGAGGTAGTAGGAGTTTTTGCAGGTTTATTACAGCATAAAGGACAGGAGCGGGACAACCTGCATAGGAATAGGATGGCAGGGCCCAGCAGCTGCTGGGGCTGGATCTGGGATGAGCGCGCTAACATTTAATAACAATACACGATCATATATACTAAAACAGTTGCATTACAATACATACGATAGGCGGAGCAGTGGGTGTGGTCAATAGCAGTCGCGAAAGATAAGGGTGAAAGTAGGTGTAACAGGGCGTATACATAGACATGTGATGCAAACGTAACAGAATATGTCATGAATGGGGCGGAAACATGGAGGGGGCTACCTAAGGAGCCGGGACCTCTAACCTGATGGTGCGCGCAAGCTGGCAATGACGTGTTACTAGGAGAAGCTGGGGGCTACGAACTCTGTGCTAGGAGCAGAGACTGAAGTCTGGAGAGTCAGGGCGACATGTACCTAAGCAGTATCTAGTATCTGATGTTTAGAGAACATGTTGATGGAATCCAAAAGTTATCGGGGTAAAGGCGAACAGACTCTAAGACTAGAGCATGCATTATTCTACATGTAGTGCGTGATGAAGAATATTAAATGACCATTAAATGCAGTATTTCTCTAACGTGGAGACGTAAAGGCTAGACAATGACGGAAACTATTGATGCGATTCAGTAGCTTTAGGAATGCAGAGAAGGAGGACTGAACTGATAACTGGAATCATAACATACTCTTGGCAGACTCAGAGGCAGAGCTAGGCTGAGCCGGGCACTGCGAGGCAGGAAGTAAGTGAAGGGTCGAGGATACAGGTGGGGGCTGTATCGCTCCTCAGCGAGGGCTTCAGGAGACAGGAGCTGAAATCTGGTGTCCGGGCCCTTTTGAGGCCTAGGAACGGGGGCTTTACAATGAAATAACGTGCACACTGAGAAACGTGGCAACGTAGCTTTACATAGGCCTGATATTCGTAGTATTCACGAGAACTGGAAACTGACATACTAGAGGTGGACACAACTGTAATTGCGTCATTAATCGAACATAGGGAATACATATGCATATTAATCATGCACAGATAACATATGATGGATGACGCGTAGGGACACAGAACATGGCAAAATTTACTTTTCCACATTCCCTCCTTGTCACTACGTTTCCATCAGGAAACATCAATATTCATGATACCATCTATCATTTCATACAGTATCATTTGCTCGTCTCGAATTTTCTGGGAACGTGTTTTAGAACGGGGCTTGGGACTAGGAATACAAGAGGTAGCACAAATGCCGCAAATCGCAGGGCCACATTGTATACAGAGGCAGCAGCTGAATATGATCGCTACTGCAATACCTAGAAAGGACAAGACTTTCCATCCCCAAGCGGAAATTATAGTCCAGAACCAACCGGACCATGTCCAGGTGCCTGGATCTTGGTGTAACAGATGGGCAATTTTATGGAGTCTGGTTATAGCTGAATAAACAGACGGCGCGTTATTTGGAATGAAAATGCAGCAACTAGATCCGATGACTCTACAGGCCCCGCCCCTATCGGCCAATATGACGTCAAGGACGAGACGATTCTGGAGCACGACAATTCTCATAAAGGATTGTTCTTCGGTTAAATTACTTAGAGCAGAAGTAGTCTCAATTACTACTGCTTCGAGTGTTCTGGTTAATCTACGTATCAGTTTACTATTCACAACTGTACCTAAATAAGGAAAGACACCTTTATTGATATCTATATATTGTTCTAGAGTAGTTTCAGTATAATCGACAATCGGGAGGTTTCTCTTGTGTCTAGTATGTACTAGGTGGGAATTCCTATGGTAGTCGGGTGGGGCTAGAAAAACTGGTGGCAGTAGGAAGGCAATGTAACAGGTTCCCTCCCAATCGAGGGGCAGACGAACATATGCGGTCTGACCACAAATAAAATAAGAATGACGTGAAGCTTTGAAAATAGATTTCCCACTGTCACTGTATTTGACCATAGTAGTACAATCGCTATGTCCTACATGTACGGAACCATTATTTCTAACACATAATTCGCCTTTGACTGGTAGTACTGAAATAGTAGGTAAGTCTGGAGTAGTATCAGACTGAACATTCAGGACCATGAAATTCGAAGAATAATTACCTAAATTGTAAACTTCGTTTTCTAGATCTAACCCTGTTCTGTGGGGAAGACCTTGCTTGTCTGGAAAACATGTACTGTTAAGAAAAGACATATCTGTTGAGGATGACGTTAACGTGGACCATGCTCCACACGAACCATTATGTGAAAATGGATAAGGAAAGAGTGGCAGAACTCCCTTCGGTGTCTGAAAAGGGGGGAGTCGACCACACACCCAACAATTAGTGGCATTGCTGGTCTGGTGTGAATAATGTAACATGCGGATGAAAGAATTGTTACGCATAGCGAGGCGGTAAGAGAGTTCATGAGGAGGCAGATCACTAAACGTGTGCTCTACTGTAGCATTAGAAGACTTATTTACATGAGAAACTGGAAAATACAGATAAAATGCATAACTGGTGCAGGAAATCATAATACTGAGAAATAATATGAAACATAGAAAAACGATACATCGGATTGAGTTTTGACTAACTCTCTCACTATGGGGGTCTATTTTATACATGTCAGAAACCGGTCTAACCGTTTCACCTAGGGGAGGACTTAGACAATCAAACTGGCTGACTTATTTTACTAGACCTTAACTTGAGTTTATACTCCTGTTGCGGAGTTTTCTCTAACTGGGAGGGTGCAGTATCAGTGTCTTTTGCGGGACAGTCCTTAAGAATAGTACTTTGGCAGTCTTTAGAATCCTGGGAAATGTTCTTTGAGACTGGCTTCAATACATAAAATTTTTTAATATGCGAAAGATGCACCCAGCCTTTGCGTCCCTCCAACTTCACGGCTGTACGGGTGGCCAAGAGGACCTGTCGGGGCTCCTTCCAGCGAGGCTCCAGCGGACTTGAGCGATCGAAATTTCGCACTAGGACCATGGATCCTGGAACGATTTCATGCGGTGCCACCTCGGTATTGTCTGGAAATGCGGCAGCAACCTGTGAACGACAAGAGTTGAGGGCAGACATCAAGGAAGCTAGGTAATCTGTCAGCATATTACTTGAAACATCGGTAATACTTCGGGGTCTAGGAGTACCCCACATGTTAGGGGGGCGACCGAAAACGACCTCATACGGGGACAGACCTGATCTGGAATGTGCGACCATGCCCATATAAAACAAAGCGACTGGCAGAGCTACGAGCCAGTCCACACCTTTCTCTTGACAAACCTTTGCAATTCGGATTTTCAGGGTCTGATTATGTCTCTCTACGAGACCGGCTGCTTCAGGATGGCATACACAATGGAACTTCCACTGGTACCCTAACAAAAGGGACACATGCTTCATGAGTTCAGATGAGAATGGCTGGCCGTTGTCAGAATATACGACTCTAGGGAGTCCATAACGGGGGAAGAACTCACGAACCAACTGCTTGGCAGTGGTCGCGGCTGTGTAATCTGGAACTGGATATGCTTCTGTCCACCTGGACAAAGCGCATACAACTACAAGGACATACTTGAAACCTCGACATCGCTCCATCTGAATGTAATCCATCTGGAGGACTTCAAAAGGGTGGTCAGGGGGCTGGAATCCACCTTGTTCCACCGGGACACTTTTACCTGGATTAAACTGACAACATATCATACAGGTACGGACTTTCTGCTTGGCTGCAGCTCGTAAATGCTTGTTGAACCAAAGGTTCTGGATACTGTCTAACATGGCTTTTTCTCCTAAATGTGCTGGACTATGTGCGGTATTAATAATGACTTGAACCATAGAGTCGGGGAGAAACCATGTGGCTCTACCCTTCGTTAACCATCCTTGATCTGTCTGGACCCCTCCTTGTTCGGACCATTTCTTGATTTCCTCGGGAGTAGCATGTAACTGGATATCTATGACATCTTGAGTAGGGTCTTTAACTGTCATGCATGTAGTCGGATCTGGAGTGTGCGTCTGTGTCGGATTAACTGAAATGTCTGGAGTCTGAGCTGTAAGCTTGGCTGTGCGATCTGCTAGATCATTACCCTGGGAAATGGTGTCAGTAACTTTCGTATGTGCTTTGCACTTCATGATAGCAATGGATGTCGGTAAATGTATTGCATCTAACAGAGCTTGAATGAGGAGACCATGCTGAATCTTGGTTCCATGAGAAGTCATGAAACCTCTCTCTTGCCAGAGCACTCCAAAGTCGTGTACGACTCCAAATGCGTAACGTGAATCTGTGTAAACATTAACTTTCAGGTTCTTGGCGTGTATGCAGGCTTGAGTCAGAGCAACTAGCTCTGCTGCTTGAGCAGACAGGGTGTCAATACGGTGTGTCTCTATAACGTCGGTGTCGGTAGTCACTGCATACGCGGCGACTAGTTCTCCCGTACTTGTTCTCATACATGAACCATCCACGTAAAGTGTCAGGTCGGGATCTGGTAATGGAATATCTGTCAGATCTTGTCTTGGCTTTGTCATGATGTTAACTACTTCCACACAGTCGTGTGTGGCAGAATTCGAAGTAACTGATGGTAACAATGTAGCAGGATTTAAAACGTTGCAGCGTCTGATTTCTATGTGTGGCTGGAACAGTGTCAATTCATAACCTGTTAAACGTGCAATTGTCAAGTGCTGAGTCTGTGTTCGGTTTAAAAGAACTTCCACGGAGTGTGGGACTTGTACTGTCAGGGAGTGTCCTAATACTATGGAATCACTTTGTCTGATAGCTAGTGCTGTGGCTGCAACTGACTTGAGGCACGCAGGCAGAGCCTGGGCTACAGGATCTAATGTGCTCGAAAAATAAGCACAGGGCTTGTACTGTCCTGCTTGATCTTGTGTGAGGACAGATAATGCTGTACCTTCGCGTTCTGTGACGAAAAGTGTAAAAGGCTTACTGTAGTTCGGTGTAGCTAGAACTGGAGCTTGGCATAGGGCTTTCTTTAACTCATTGAAACTGAGTGTATGTTCAGATGTCCAAGGGAGGACAGTCGACACGGCTGCCTCCTGTGTCGTTAACTGTATCAGTGGCTTGGCTAGAAATGCATACTGAGGAATCCATTGTCTGCAGTAAGAAGTGAGGCCAATAAAAGCACGTACCTCCTTCTGGGTCTTGGGCTGAGGAAGACTCGCTATTAACTGGATTCGGTCTGGTGTCAACTGCCTACCCCTCTTGGACAGTAAGTGTCCTAAGTAGACCACTTGCTGGACACAGAATTGAAGCTTCGAAGGGGACACCTTGTGTCCCATCTCGGCTAGGAAATACAAGACTGTAAGGGATGCTCGTTCGCAAGCACATTCAGAACGGGCTGTGATCAGTAGATCATCGACATACTGGTGTCAGTGGGCATGTGAATGTTATCTAGTTGTCTCTTAAGTGCTTGACTGTAAATACTAGGACTTTCTGTGAAACCTTGAGGAGCTCGTGTGAACATATAGCTCCTTCCATTTAAAACAAAATCCGAAAAGGAACTGGCTGTCTGGATGAATGGGGACACTAAAAAATGCGTTCTTGAGGTCTATGACTGTAAAAAATGAGGCTTCTGAATCAATGGCTGTCAATAGGGAAGAGATATCTGGGACAACTGGGTACTGGGGAATAATACATTTATTAAGTTCTCGGAGATCAATCACTAATCGATATACTGGGGGTGCATTTGGATCAGTACGTTTCATAACAGGAATGATCGGAGAATTGCATACATTGGAGTTGGTTTCTACAACTACTCCTTGAGCCATGAGCTCGTCAATAATTTTGGATAAGGCTGCTACAGCCTCAGGTGGCAATCTGTACTGTCTGATTCGTGGTAACACTACACCTGGCTTGAGAGTCACACGATGGGGTGTGATTTGCATAAAACCAACATCAGTTGGACCTTGCGCCCATAGATGCTGCGGAACATTGGACAATCTGGGATCAAAATCTCGTAATACATAGTGACCCTTGAAGTCACGTAGGAACAATCGTATTCCCTCTGGGGAACAGCATATAACTGCACCTAACTCTTTCAGTGTTTTAATGCCTAATAGATTTTCTGGACATGACTTAGTGAGTAACAGATCAGTAGTGCGGGACAATGGACCTACTTCTAGAGTAACTGGCTTTGATATTTCATTTACAATAGGTTTTCCTGAAAATCCAAGGGAAACATTTCTTGAGCCTGAGAGCGGAGCCCCTGGAACTTCGGCGTGACTGATAGTGGTCCTACTTGCCCCTGTATCAATCAGAAACTTTCTGTCTTTCCCTAATACTTGACTGTGAACATAGGGACCTTCTTGATCTACAGGTATCTCGATGAGAGGCAAGCCTACCTCCCTCTCTAGGCTGTTTCATGAATATGGCTGATACTCTGGATACTCAGACTGTGCATACTGGTACATCTGCTGTGTAACATGCTGTGTTGCAGCGATAGGCTGCGGAGCGGTAACTGTCTGTGGTGCAATCTGTGACTGAGGAGTCTGTGAAACTTGCTCTTGTCTCGGCGGACGTGGTCTTTCTTTAGTCTTACCGGTAGCTATGTTGTGTTTCAGAACTGCACACTCGTTTATAAAATGACCTGGCTGTTTACAATAATTGCAGTTTCCTTTAACGGGAGCTGCAGGATGACTGACTTGATTCGGACCCCTCTTCTGACTGTCTTGTGGAACAGATTGTGCAACTAGTACTTTCATTTTCGTGTCTTTCATACGTTTTCTCTCGTGATCTTGTTCTTCTCTGATTCTATTCTGGTGATATTGAAGCATCTGTAACATCTGGGACGGGGTGTTAGCTTGCCAGGTACTTTCGACTTTCAAAACTCGGTTTTTAATTTGGGGACTTGAATTCTCGACTAATTTAGTAACAAAAAGATGAGGGTATGACTCGCTACTCGTCTTGAGGCCACTGTTTATGGTAAAACATTTCTCAAATCTGGAATAATAATCACTAATATCTTCGTCTTGTTTCTGTTTACAGGCTGAGATTGCATCCCAGTCTTCTTTTCTAGTTGTCAATAACCTAGGCAAAACTTGTATTAACAATTCTGGTAATTCTTTACATTTATCTCCAAGACCGGTACCTGGTACTCGTGCCTTATCTTCGGCTTCTAGAACTGCCCAATCGATCTTTTTCTCTCCCACCTCCCATTCTTTTTCTTTGAGTTTCTCATATACCCCTGCGGGCAACAGGACTTTTAACATTTTAATTATATCTGGATACGTGTATTCTCCCATACGGAGCATGTCTTTTAATTCTCGGTGGAACCCTGCTGGATCTTTATCATGACAGGGAATTAACTTTTTCATCTCTAAGAGTTCCATCTTTGTGATAGGGGTGTAAACAAACACTCGTTGCATTTCACCACCGTCTGTCTTAACTGGATGCACTTCTCGTAACGGATTCTGTCTGTCTATGTAAAAGGGTTTACTTTCTGGGGGTGAGACATGAACAAAATGCGGATTTAGAAACGTTCTGTATTTGTGGCGCTGTTCTAGAATGACACTAATCAAATCGGTACTTAAACCTTTCCATTTATACTGGAGTAACTCGTTCAGGACATCGTGTAACGGACCTGGATCAGAATGTTGACCCTCATACAATGTAATGAGGTGCTGGATCATATACATACCCGCCAGTCGCTGCTCGGCTGGGGGCAATTTCAGAAACATTTGTGCCACTATTTCGTCTGGAAAAGTGGTAGAATCAGTAGTCCATCGGACTGCTGATCGGACTAGTTCTTGTTCATGCATAGTACTTAACTCGCTATAACCGATTCGTGATTTCAGAATGTGATCGGTAGCTTGAAATACTTGTTCCAGAGAACCTTGTTCTGGTGCTGGATGATGAAAAATTGACTTGTGTTCTAGGCGCAAATGGCGATCTGGAAATCTAGATTTTCCTACATACGCTATTCTGTCGGGATTCTCGTCCTCTACCTCTTCCGCAGAGTCATTTTCCTTTTCGCTTACTTGTGCTTCTTTACGTTGTTCGTGTACCCTTATTATTTCTTTACGAATCTTCTTGTACATACTCTCTATACTACCGATAGTCTTGTGCTTACCCTCGGCTATATTATCACTCCACCTTGTCAGGACTTTCATTTCGGCTCGATCTTTGGTCGGATAATCTTGTTCCCTTATTAGACAATTAATCAGAAACTTTAATATCATGAGCTGGACTTCAACTTTTCTTTGGCACATGACGTCACTAATACTTTCTGGATCATTCCCTGTACGGATGAAACGATATATTCTGTCTAGATCTTCTTTCATATCTGGTAGGGTAACTAGATACTCGGTCACCTTTCTTACGCGTAATGAATATAAAACCATACTATCCTCGCCTGGGACTGGATCATAGCCACATTCATTAAGGGCTTTTCTTATTTCTGCAACAGACTGATACCTGGGCGTACGCTGTGACGCTTGTGCATGTAATTCGGCTAACGTTAAACGCTTGTGTGGCGGCGGGGTTTGAGGAGGACCTCCTCCTGCGGCCCCTAAACTAGAGTCGTCTACTGATGCTCTTCGTCCTGGCAGAGTGGGAAATGGAAATGCAGGCTGGACTTGTATGGCGGGCTGGACCGGGGGTACCGTAACAGGTACTCCGGTGTCTGGAGGAGCGGGAAGTGCCTGATTTACAGGGACTGGCGGAGCGGGATTTGCATATTCTGGGACTGTGTCGTCCAAATAGGACGAGATAAAAATATCAGCTGCGGTCAGTTTGTGACGTAGCTTGGTCGGGACTAATGGTGGCGGAAAATTACTGGATGTCTCTGGGGTTGCTTTTGGCAGGTCCTCGGCAAGAAGAGGATACATACCCTTAATAAGAGCATGCCTCTGTCTGTCTGACTGTTCGGTTTTAACTCGTTCACCAATCTCGATTAATTCCCTTTCTTGGGCTCGTTCTAAGGATTCTCTACTTAATTCTGACTTTCTGATTTCTTTTTCGGTTCTTTTATGAGATTCTTTGCGCCATAACTCGATGGCATCTTTCTGTGACTGTCTGGCTTTCTTTTTCCATAATGCTTCTTCTACTCGCATGATGCACTCGGCATCCCATGTGCCTGATACAGGCCATCTATACTTTTCCTCTAACTGTTTGGTATACTCGACCCATAAATCTAGATACAATATGGCGCTTATGCCATGCTTCTGATACATAAAATGACCTGGACTGTCCCTAGGCGGGACAGGAACTGCTGCCTCTAGCAGACCTTTTCTAGTTTTTAACTGACGCAGTTTTGAAAAGAGCGGCATGACTGAACTATGATCTGGACACAATACAATACACAATAAACACGAGAATCACTTCGCACTCATACCACGACATTAAAATACATGAATAACATTCAGAATAACAGTTCGAACAGAATACTACCTGGAATACGGAAAACAGAATACATGAATTTTCTCGAGAACAGAACTGACTAGAACAGGAACTAGATGCACTGCTGAAACAGTACGAAACTTACCGGTCTCATACAGAGACACGTCAGGACCCGCATCCACCGAAGTGGACACTTCGTTTGTGGGACTGTGTACCACCAACCCACGGACCAGAGTCAATTAGATTGACCCTGTCTAGATACTACCCCAGCAACGGTACTCACCGGGCAGCAAGAACGGAAGGCCTCAGACTGGACTGGACTGCTTCGACGCCGGACGGACGAACTTCGGACTTCTGTTACGGGTGGGCCTCCGGATACCTCGGACCTTGGACTCTCGGCTTGGGCTCTGGTCGGGACTCGCCGCGTTCCTCCACCGTCTCGTCTGGATGCTGGACCGCCACCTCCGTCTCCTCCGTGGGCCTGAGGGATACTTGAAGCAGAAATATCTGCACGTGCACGGTATGGTTCCGTCACGGCTGCGGAGGGTCAGGGGGCCGGCGTGGCTTCACCGACGCGTGGGGAAAGGGCAAGTCCCTATTCGGGCGCCATTATGTGGTATATAAATAAATAATACCGGATCTAGGTTTGTCTGGATATAGCAATAACAGATAGCTCAATAAATAAGAGTCAAGATTCGAGGTAGTAGGAGTTTTTGCAGGTTTATTACAGCATAAAGGACAGGAGCGGGACAACCTGCATAGGAATAGGATGGCAGGGCCCAGCAGCTGCTGGGGCTGGATCTGGGATGAGCGCGCTAACATTTAATAACAATACACGATCATATATACTAAAACAGTTGCATTACAATACATACGATAGGCGGAGCAGTGGGTGTGGTCAATAGCAGTCGCGAAAGATAAGGGTGAAAGTAGGTGTAACAGGGCGTATACATAGACATGTGATGCAAACGTAACAGAATATGTCATGAATGGGGCGGAAACATGGAGGGGGCTACCTAAGGAGCCGGGACCTCTAACCTGATGGTGCGCGCAAGCTGGCAATGACGTGTTACTAGGAGAAGCTGGGGGCTACGAACTCTGTGCTAGGAGCAGAGACTGAAGTCTGGAGAGTCAGGGCGACATGTACCTAAGCAGTATCTAGTATCTGATGTTTAGAGAACATGTTGATGGAATCCAAAAGTTATCGGGGTAAAGGCGAACAGACTCTAAGACTAGAGCATGCATTATTCTACATGTAGTGCGTGATGAAGAATATTAAATGACCATTAAATGCAGTATTTCTCTAACGTGGAGACGTAAAGGCTAGACAATGACGGAAACTATTGATGCGATTCATTAGCTTTAGGAATGCAGAGAAGGAGGACTGAACTGATAACTGGAATCATAACATACTCTTGGCAGACTCAGAGGCAGAGCTAGGCTGAGCCGGGCACTGCGAGGCAGGAAGTAAGTGAAGGGTCGAGGATACAGGTGGGGGCTGTATCGCTCCTCAGCGAGGGCTTCAGGAGACAGGAGCTGAAATCTGGTGTCCGGGCCCTTTTGAGGCCTAGGAACGGGGGCTTTACAATGAAATAACGTGCACACTGAGAAACGTGGCAACGTAGCTTTACATAGGCCTGATATTCGTAGTATTCACGAGAACTGGAAACTGACATACTAGAGGTGGACACAACTGTAATTGCGTCATTAATCGAACATAGGGAATACATATGCATATTAATCATGCACAGATAACATATGATGGATGACGCGTAGGGACACAGAACATGGCAAAATTTACTTTTCCACAGAGTTTCAAACACTCTTCAAGGGAGGTCGGTCGTCTTGAAGATGGACAACATGTCTGCAGTGGCCTATATAAATCGCCTAGGCGGCACCGGGTCTGCGGACCTTTCGAATCTGGCTAAAAAACTTTGGATGTTCTGTCTAGAACACAAAATCGCTCTGAAAGCAGAATACCTTCCAGAGAAAAGCAACATCTCAGCGGATTGGAACTCGAGATTTCTTCTAGACCACAGCGATTGGAAACTTGACGTTTCCATCTTCAACTGCCTGAACAAGGTTTGGGTGCCCTTGCAAATAGACCTTTTGCAAGCAGACTAACATTTCAACTGAAAAAATACTTCAGCTGGATGCTTGATCCCGGAGCTCTAGCTGTGAACGCCTTTCTCCAATCCTGGAAGGACCTAAAGGCCTATGCCTTTCCCCCCTTCGCCATGATCCAAAAAGTTTTACAGAAAGTGAGGATCGAACAATGCTCCTTTGTTCTAGTAACTCCCTTCTGGCCTCCTCAGGCTTGGTTCCCAACAGGCTTACGACACCCCCTTCCTAATTCCTTCCCTGGATCATCTCCTAACAGACGTAGATGGTGGAAGTCACCCTCTGATCCAGACGAGGAGTTTGAACCTTCTTGCTTGGATAGTGTCAGGAGATCAAACGAGATCTCAGGACTTTCGTCTACAGCTTCAACTCTCCTCTCAGAGTCATGGTCTCTTGGCACCCACTATAGATACAACAACATTTGGAGGACCTGGGTTCGTTGGTGCGTGGAAAGGAACCTGGATTCCCTTAAGGCACCTATTGTTGACATAGTTAATTTCCTCTGTGAACAAGCTTATAGAACCATCAATTGCTATAGATCAGTTATATCTTCTGGTCATACTCTTGTGAATGGTAAAACGGTAGGTAAAAATGTTATCATTTGTAGAGTTATGAAGAGCATCCGTCTAAGAAGCCCACCAAAACCAAAGTATGATTCTCTTTGGGATGTTAACTTAATTTTACACCTTTTCACTAGTTGGCCTAATAACACTTTCCTGAACAGAAAATGTATCTCAATCAAACTAGCCACTCTTTTATGTCTTATTTCCTGTTGAGTTTCCGACGTTAAAGCTTTAGAGATTTCTAATAGGTCCTACAACATGTTTGGTGTGAAATTTGAAATTTATAGAAGAACTAAAACTATGTCTGATTCAATTTTCTATCCTCGCTTTGACTCCTGTCCTAAACTTTGTGTGGTTGATTGTTTAAGAGAGTATGATCACAGAATGTCTCTTCTTCGACCCCGTAATGTCAAACAGTTACTCATTTCCTTTGTTAGACCACATAAAGCTATGTCTTCAATGTCCATTGCTAGATGGGTTAAAACAGCTATGAGATTAGCAGGTATCAATTTACGTAAGTATCAGGCTCACTCTCTTAGAGGTGCCATGGCCAGCAAATCCCTCTAGGCTGGTGGTAAGTTGGATGATATTCTTAAAGCTGCTGATTGGTCGAATGCTAGCACCTTTGCTCGACATTACTGTAAGCCTATAGAACATATGTCTGATGTAGTCTTACAAAGCTACCAACATGCATAATGTAGCCTCCGTTCTTGTAATGAAATTGCGATTCTCCTATTACCATGACTAGAGAATCTGTATTTTATTAAAGACACTGATGCCCACATTATCCCACCCATCCCTCCCTGGGATATGTTCTTTGTATTTGCTTACTATGTTTACAGCTTTAGCTCAATAATCTGTATTACTTTTTATTATCTTGCTCACAGTTCTAAAATTGTGTTATATTTATTGTGATACAAATGTTATTGTCTTGTTTATTTGGTTTGCTCCAAATTTACGTTTTCTCTCCTTCACAGATAATCGTTCTTAATTTTGAGATGATTGGATCCTTCTACAGTTCTACCATCTTCGGATATTTTCACCTGAAGTTCTTCTGAAGTTGTTTGGATATTTTGAAGTTTATTGTGTTTTATGGACTTCTCTGTATTTCCACATTTAAAAGAGGCAGACTCATGTTGGCTCATGCCCTTTATTTATTCAGAATGTTCTTTTATGGAACCTTTTAACTATGATGTATGCAGCTGCTTAGAAACTGCATTAAAAGATCATGCATAATGTGAGCCTCCGTGTCTTTAATGAAATCCAGATTTTCTAGTCATGGTAATAGGAGAATCGCAATTCTCTTTGCAAATGCATTTTGATCTTTTGGCTAATGTTTTCCAGTCTTTTACTTTACTGCTCATAAAAATTAGCCAAAATCTGCACCTAGACTAAATAGCCTCCACCTTAGATAATGCGCCTTCCACATTTTCTAGTCATGGTAATAGGAGAATCGCAATTCTCTTTGCAAATGCATTTTGATCTTTTGGCTAATGTTAGATTTAGGACCTGGTGACGAATATTCTGAACTTGCCAAGAGGTCCATCATGGGTGCGTTTTGGCACCCTAGCTTTTTACTCTGTATACGAATGACTTGGAGACCTCCTGGAGGAGAAAGGGACAAGACCGGCCTAGTCTGGTAGTAAAAACAATTTAATTTTTTTTAGACACAGATATAGTTTGCATAAACCCACACAGCTGATGGGCTCAAGAAATTGATCGACAGCTATTAGTCTTACATGGTCAATCATAATTTAGACTTACAGTTAATTTCTTCCGATTTTTTTTTTTTATTATTAAAATACGTCAAAGAAAAAGAAAAAAAAATCACATCTTAGTGAAAGTTAAGGTATATTTCTATGATGTAATTACTTTTGAGAACTCCAGTCGCTGAACTCACCTACTGCACTTAAGGAGGCCTAGATCGGTTTTCCATTTTTGAGGTAAGTTAGGTAATAAGTTATTGAAATAGAAGGTCTGTTTGTCGGTCTGTGACGGTGCTAGTGGTTGAGGTTTCTCTGATACCACTTGTTTTCAGGTGATGGAAAAAAGGTTCTGCAGGCAGTTTTTGGATCTCCTACAATGTAATTCCCATTTCTCATGTCAAGAAAAATCGAGTTGGAGTTATTTGAAACATGCTCTTATTACCTCTTACTTCTTGGATCTACATTTGGGCTAACTTGGCCACTGAGTTGAATCGCAAAATTATATAACGGTTTGTTTGAGTTTGGAGGCCCACCAAAAAATACACAGGCTCAAATATATTAAGGATATATCTACTGCTATATGAAGACCTGAAATGTTCATGACGCTGTGGTTAACAGAAAAGAAAGGCAAACTAGAGGTGAAGTCTATATTCCTCCATTTCTGCCATCAATTCATGCACGTTTTACTGGAGAATATTCAACTCACGCAGCCATCCTATCAGCTTAAATAGTTTCAGCACTTTTTAAACTGCTAACCTCTTCCGAAATTCATTTCCTGAGGTTTTCATGAAACCATTTTGCGCCTCTATTTCCACTGCAGTCTAGCAACTCTGATTGGGTTTACTGGGGGTCACCTCTTTAGACCTTTTTACATGAGCACGTTTTCGAGTGCTTACCTAGCCTCCAGCATCAACCCACCTCTCAAAGATTCTAAACTTGATTGCTACATGTTTTCCAGTCTTTTACTTTACTGCTCATAAAAATTAGCCAAAATCTGCACCTAGACTAAATAGCCTCCACCTTAGATAATGCGCCTTCCACATTTCATAGAGCACTCTGTATGGCCTGTAACTTACTCTCTACAACAGTCACATGGTTACCCAGTGGTTCCATCCTATTAGATGAGGTAAAATCCAGAATCCCTTGAAATCAACAAAGTCACAAAACCATTCTCTCTTTAGTTAACCCACACATCCAATAAATCACCTAAACCACATCTTCTGGTTATCTGGACAGCTTTATGCAAGCTTTAAAAGGTTCATTCTGGAAGCAGTTTGCCTTTCTGGGAATACCTTATAGAAAATCCCCTCTGCATTGCTCTATGCGCCTATTTTTTAGATTTTTGGTTTGAAGTAAACCAGGGTTTCTGCCCTACTGGTAGACCATGGTCCGTCAGACTTAAGGACATAGCCTGTGAATCAGCAGAGTGGAAGGAACTGATGAATAAGTTACCTTCAGTAACACTCTTTATAGTGGATATTCTAACCACAGATTCCTCACCATAGAATTATCCCTAGGCATCATATTGGTTTCAGAACCTTTCTTAGCAATGCTTCTGCGCACCACTAGGTAGCTCCACACTGGTTCTATTCCCCCTCAGAACTGATTGAGTTGAGCCACACGAGACACCCCTGCGTGGAAACAAATGTTTCTTGCGTGACTTTCTAGGCTCTTTGACGCAGAGCATGAAACAGTTGTTCGGACGAGTATGCAGAGTCCTAACTTGGGACTACAGACCTAGGAGGTGGGAGGATGGTGATAAATCTACAGTTAGAGGATCCACCAGAAAGAGCGTTACCAAAAGGAAGTAACTTTTTCCTATGTTTGTTTATGTTGATGTTTGGGGCTTTATAGAGTGCAACAGCTACACAAAGAGTATCCCGGCGCTATTGTAGGCACAACTCTTTGTAATCTTGGAGTTAAAATGCAGAACTAACAAGCCAAGTCTTCAGCAATTTTTTAAAGATAGAAATGTCCCTCACAGCCTGCAAATGCATTCCAGTCTTTGCCAGCAAGATGAGAGTAAGAGCTACCACCCCAGTATTTCCTTCTGAATTTGGGAATCACCACCAGAAGAGCATTATAAGAGCAAAGGGATCTGGTAGGAAGACAGGGAGTGGTCCTTTTAGTTAGGCATTGGAGGCCAGACTGATCGAAGGATTTATGAATAATGGTAAATCCTTTGAACCTCACCCGTTCTTAAATGGGGAGCCAATGCAGTTCTCGTAGATGCAGCTGGATGTGCGTCCTTCTGGGCAGCTTTAACAAGAGACGCACTGCAGCATTCTTCACCAACTGCAATCTTCTCAGGAGATGGCCCGGTAACTCTAGATAAAAGGAATTAGTATAATCGAGTCTAGAAGTGATCTGTGCCTGGATCACTGTTTTTTGCTGTGGGGTGGGGAGGAGACAGAGGAACTTCTTTAGGCTCTTTAAAAGTCCGAAAAAGATGTCAACAACACTCGATATCTGGGTGTCAAAGGTGGTTGCACTGCCAAACTTCACTCTCAGGTTACGTTCCACCAAAGCTGGGGCCGGTGGAGGCAGAACCTCACTGAGCCAGATGGTATTGTCCCAGCATGGTGGAGGGGTCCCAAATAGCAGTATTTATGTCTTGCTGACAATGCACTGCAGGTTGCTATTGTGCATCCAGTGAAACACTGCGGCTGTGAAGGCCATAAAATTTTTCAATGCATTGGGAGTTTTTTTATTAAGTGTGAGGAGCAGTTGAGTGTCGTCTGCGTAAGAGACTGTTTGTATGCTGAAGGATTCAACCAAAGGACGCCAAAGGAGACCTATAAACATTAAAAAGTGTAGGGCTCAAAGCTTACCCATGATGTATCCCAAAGGCTTTGGTTAAGAGATGAATGGAGTCATCAACACAAACTATCTGTGAGAAAGGAACACAGTCAGGTCAGCGCTGGGCCGCTCACGCCTCTGTCTCTAAGACATTGCATTAGTATTGGGTGTGACAACGTATCAAATGCTGGGAATAGATTTAGAAGAATCAGGGATACCAGATTGCCCCATCCACCTACAGCAGCAGAATTTCGGTGCTGAATCCGGGACGGAAACCCGACTGCAAAGAATGCAACAGCTTGTTCCTTTCTAAGAAATCGGAAAGTTGCCCCTTTACAAGTATTTCCAATATGTTGGCAAAAGCAGGCAACAAACATATTGGTCTGAAATTGGACAGGTTGATATGTCCGCAGTAGGCTTCTTTATTAGTGGAATTAATTTGGCATGCTTCTTAACAACAACTGGGAACCAAGGCTGACTGTAAGGACAGATTTAGTAGCTGATGAGAGTGGGATTAACTGTAACTCGGATAACAGCCAGAATATGGGGAGGGGGGATCATCTGGGGAACCAGATTTACAGGACAACAGGGCCTGCACAGATTCTTCCATGGAGATGGGAACAAACTGACAGCGAGGGACTCCTTTGAGAAAGCGACGTCACTCAATGAGTCATACACTCTCTATTGACAGAGACAGCTGAAGAAAGTCAACTATCCATTTTATCTTAAGAGTAAAAAAACTTGGAAAGCTGATTGCACAATTTAAGCAATGTCGTTATTGGCTGGAATGAAGCATCAGGGTGTGTGAAATTTCGGACAATTTTAAATAATTCACCTACTTTATTTTATGCGGTATCAATTTGAGTAATAAGAAACTCTGCCTGAGTTTTCTTGATAGCCTGGTGGTACTTTTGAGGGGCAGTCTTATAGATGAACTTGTCCTCATGAAGGTACTGACGTCTCCAACCACTTTCAAGTCTCTTACAGGGTTTACACAGGGTTTTTAGTTCCTCATTTAACCAGAGCGCAGATGGACATTAAGTTGCTGAGTTTGTATCAGGAGATTTTAGAGGGGCAACAGTGTCAGCTGCCTGGGAGAGCCATGTGTTAACCTGCTAAGCGTTAATTTCAAATGTCCCCGCTCATGCATAGAGGAGGTGTGCTTAGAGCACTACTAAACTCGATGTGGGAAGCTATCGCCCACCTTCTAGGGGGGGGGGTTTTGGTGAAAAGTCGTGGGCAATATGTTTCATTCCAAGAAAAATAGATTAGAGTGTGATCCGACCAAAGAGAGGGAACTATGGATGACACGGAGACTAATCCTTTAAGAAAGATTGTGCCAGCGTATGGCCTGCTACATGAGTAGACTGGGACACAAATTGCTGCATATTCCACGAGGACATGTTATTGAGAAGGAGCTTCTCATGAGGGTCTGAAGGGACATTCACATCTCAGATCTGGGACATTCAGATCTCTTTAAATATAAAATTAGCGTATTACTGCATGAATTTTGAGAGAAATTCATCTAAGGAAGCTAAAAAAAACAAGCATTGGAAATGCAATAGGTCTCGCAATAACGCGAGTCTGAACTATTAGCATTGTAAATGATAATGCCCTTTAATTTTGCGTTCTGGTTTTTGGAACATAAATAAAAGGCTTTGTCATTTACAAGGCCTATAGCTTAAATTTGCTTTAAAACGAGACCTATTGCATTGCAATGGTGGTGGTGCTGCTGAGTTTTCTCTGAATCTGCACCCACAATCTGCACCCACAATCTGCACCCACAATCTGCACTCTGAATCTGCACTCTGAATCTGCACTCTGAATCTGCACTCTGAATCTGCACTCTGAATCTGCACCCACAATCTGCACCCACAATCTGCACCCACAATCTGCACCCACAATCTGCACCCACAATCTGCACTCTGAATCTGCACCCACAATCTGCACCCACAATCTGCACCCACAATGTGTGAGTGGCGTTGCGTGTGTGAGTGGCGTTGCGTGTATGAGTGGCGTTGCGTGTGTGAGTGGCGTTGCGTGTGTGAGTGGCGTTGCGTATGTGAGTGGCGTTGCGTGTGTGAGTGGCGTTGCTTGTGTGAGTGGCGTTGCTTGTGTGAGTGGCGTTGCGTGTGTGAGTGGCGTTGCTTGGGTGAGTGGCGTTGCGTGGGTGAGTGGCGTTGCGTGGGTGAGTGTGGTGTTGCGTGGATGATAGTGGGCTTGCGTGGGTGTGAGTGGCGTTGCGTGTCTGTAAGTGTTGCTGTGTGGGTGAAAGTGGCACAGAGCCTTTGATGTGGCCTGGCGCAGGAGAAATGCTGCTGCTGCTAATTAAATACAAGAGAGGCCGCTTCAGTTTAGAGTGGGTCTATAGACCACGGCAATACCACCCACTCTTTTGCCTTCTCTGTCGCCGTGTAATATTGCAAATCTTGCCAGGATAGCCCTTGCAATATCCGGCGCAGAGCTATCGGACAACCGCATGTTAGTAAGAAAGAATAAATCCACTTTATCTTCACTTAGAATGTCGTAGATGTTTTGTGCGTTTTTATCGAGATCACATGTTGCATAAAAGGGAGCATAACTCCAGTCCATTCAAGGATTTTGTTGGACGATGGGTGGACTCAGGTGTAGCTGTGGTGGGGGAGACCTTTCAGGGAAAGTAAAAGTGCAGTGGGGACAGGTATAGGGAGAAATTAAAACAGGGGAGACGGGTCTATCTGGACAAATGTGCTTCTGTTGTAAGAAATATAGCTCAGCCAAAGAGTAAGCGTGCTGCCGGCCGGTTATAGAAGAAAGGGAAGCATAGCCGGCCGAGCGGAGACGGTCGCAGACAAGCTTCCATTAGGCACACCTTTGGTACGACAGCGGTGTGTCCGCACACTGGCCTCTTTTTAAGATGGATACTTCTAACCGCAGATTCCTCACTTTAAAATAGATACCAAAACTGTACATCCCATAGGAAACTCAGAACAAAAAGTCCTGCATGAGCAAAACAGCAAATGTCCTTGCCTGAGGACCTGGTTGTCAATGTAGAAATGGTTTGTTAACATGTGCACCAGCACCCTGCTAGCAAACTGGCAGATATCAAGGACAGGCGCTCCATGTGCCAAAACAGTGGTAGAAGCCTTGGCCCTGGTGGAATGGGTTCTCAGAGATTATGGGGGCTGCTTCCTGGCTAGTGCGTAGCAGATCTTAATACAGATGAGTATCCACCTCAACATGGTCCTCTTCTGCATGCCCTTGAGAACCCCGCAAAAAGCTTATCGTCGTTGGTACAATCAATGTAAACTCTCAAACCCATTTTGGGGTCCATTTGATGAAGACTCTTCTTGTGGGGGTTGAGGAGGCACAAAGAACACTGGAATGGTGATGGATTACCCAACGTGGAAGGGAGTCACTACTTGGGACAAGAAGGCCTAGAAGGCTTGAAGTAAGGGGGTGTAGGGCGATTGCACCAACAGTGTCTGAATTGAACTCATGTGACAAGCTTAAGTGATCGCAATGAGGAAGACAGTCTTTGGAGTCAGATGACTAAACGAGCAGCTAGCTGTAGATCAGCTCAAAGAGCGTACACATGAGAAACAGCAAGATCAAGTTATGGTACCATTGTGGCATAACAAAAAGCTTTGGAGGGAACGTGTGTCAAACCTTTAATAAATATCATTACAATAAGTATTTTGAACAAAAACAGTCCTTGGATACTGCATGTTCTCTACAGAGGCAAAGATATCTAGCCAGGGTCCTCCCCACTGCAGGGGCACAACCATCACCACTGTCAGCTCCGGATAGGGAAGAAAAAATAATGTTACTTATCCAGTAAGCATATGTTCTTGGAATGTAGAGCTGTAGATTCACATGCTTTGCATACTCCTGCCATCTAGTGTTGGGTCAGGATGTTTGCAAGTAGTTTTTCTCTTCGTATAAGTCTTTCCAGTCATACGGTATGGTGACTCCTCTTTTCGGTGATAGTGAGCATGGTCATGGACTTCATTGTTAGATTGTTTTCCCGCAAGAGGGTGAGAATGGAGTACGTAAGTGTAGAATAGAGATGCCATGCGTAAATATATAAGTAGGAAGAACTGCAACTACAGGTGTCCGGGGAGGTGGGTGGGCGCATGTGACTCTACAGCTCTACATGCGAGGAACAGTGTAGGCAAATATCCCTGACCAACTCATCCATAGGGCATTGCCCTTGGATAGAGGGTGTGGGAACCTGGATGCGAAGTTTGGGCATTTTGCGTTGCCCAGTGTTGGAAGTAAGGAAGAAGAACATGGGGATGAAGTTCCCACTCGTGAACTTGCTGCCTCTGTCTGCTGAGGAGGTCGGCAATCTGATTGGTTACGCCTGCAAGGTGTTCTGCTAGGAGATAGATGTGATGAATTGCCCAGTTCCAAATGTTCTGTGAGAGGCGTGACAGTTGGAAAGAGTGTGTCCCTCCTTGTTTTTGTACATAGTACATTGCGGTCATGTTGTCTATACGAATTAGGACAGCTTTGCCTAGAAGGTGAGTCTGAAAAGCTTGGAGTGCAAGGAACACTGCCAGAAGTTCTTGATAGTTGATGTGGAGACTTTTGTGATTGTCGCTCCACAGACCATGGATTGTGTAATGTTGGAGATGGGCCCCCAACCGGTGAGAGATGCGTCTGTTAGCACAGTCTGTGGAATAGGGTCTATGAATGGCGGCCCTTTTGATGTGTTTTGTGGGTTCCACCACCGCAGAGAGCGATGGGTGCGACTGTTTACCAACACTAGATCAGTTACATAACCCTGTGATTGATTCTACTGACTTGCTAAACATTCTTGTAGAGGACGCATGTGAAGCCTTGCATGAAGCACGTTTGCGATGCAAGATGCCATCATTCTCAGCAGTTGCATGAAAATTCTGACTTGTAATGTTTGATTGGGCTGAAACTGTAGTATCAAAGACTGAATCATGTGAATTCTGGCTGCATTGGGAGAGGCTAGAACTTTTAAAATGTTGACAGTAGCTCCTAGATAAGACTACATCTGAGTGGGACACAGGTAAGACTTTTGTGCACTGATGGTGAAGCCAAATTGATGAAGTAAGCGTATTGTTGTCGGAGTGTTTTGCAGACATATTTGCTAAGTGCTGGCTTTGATGAGCCAGTCGTCTAGGTCGGGGAAGACATGAATACATTGTCTTCTGAGATGAGCAACTACTACTGCTAGACATTTGGTAAATACTCTGGGAGAAGTTGTGACTCTAAAGGAAGTACTTTGACTGGTAATATCTTCCTGCTATCACAAATCTGAGGTATTTGCGATGAGCTAGATTAATTGGAATATGAAAATATGCATCTTTTAAGTCTAGAGTAGACATAAAATCGTCTTGTTGTAAAAGAGGAAGTAACTGTTGAAGGGTCACCATACTGACTATGTATCGGTTCAACTCTCTCAGATCTAGAATGGTCTTAGTGAGCCGTCCTTTTTTGGGATCCGAAAGTAGAAAATAGATCCCTGACCCTTGGTACCGAGGTGGAACTGGTTCTTGGGCTCCTTTCAGTAAGAGCTATTGCACCTCTTCTTCGAGCAGGAGCAGATGATCTGGTGACAATTTGTGATAACAAGGTGGAATATTTGGAGGATTGGTGGGAAGCACCAGGCAATAACCATGTTGGATAACTCCAAACACCCATTTGTCGGTTTTTAGATTCCCAAATGGGGAGAAAGCGGTGAAGTCTTCCTCCGACAGGTGTGGAATAATCGAAGGGAAGCGTGGGGAGGTCACTGCTTATTAGGGGAAGGGGAGTTATGGGGTGGGGTGTTTTTACCCCTACCTTTGGAACTTTTTCCCCAATAACCTTCTCTGAAAAATCCTCTTGAAGAAGAGGATTGGTTGTTACCCTTGTAGGAGGAAGTGTTTTGATCTAAGGTTGTTGACTTGGACCCTCCCCGGTACAAGGAGCGTCAAAAGGAACCTCTGTTTGAAGGAGACTGAAGTGCTCCCATAGACTTGCCAACTTCAGTGTCCTTTTTCATTTTTTTTAGCGCTTGATCAACTTCAGGGCCAAAAAGAGGTTTATCAAAAGGTGTATTTAGAAGAAATTGTTGGACTTCAGGTTTAAACCCAGAAATCCATAACAAGGCATGCATCCTAAGTAAGACGCTAGGATTTACCTTCCTAGCTGCGGTGTCAGCAGCATCTAGAGCACACCTTATGGAAGGGTTGGAAAATAATTGTCCTCTCTGGACTAAATCTTGAGCTTTGGCTTCATGCTCCTCTGGGAGAGATTGTACTAATTGCTCCATTTTGTCCCAGTGCGCACTATCGTATCCGGCTAGAAGGCCCTGTGTTTAAGCAATGCACCAGTGATTTTGTGCAGCTATACGTGTGCCAGAAACATCGATGAGTTTTGACTCTCTATCTGGTGGAGGAGCACCCCCGAAATTTGAGAATTAGCTCGCTTACGAACATTGGATACTACTAAAAAACAAAGTGGTAACTGGCCTTTAATAAACACTGGATCTGTTGGGGAAGGTATATCTATCTATATATATATATATATATATATATATATATATATATATATATATTTATATATATATATATATATATTATTTTTTTTAATCTTTTTATTGAGTTTCAAGAAATGTTAAATCACAATGTCGCCTCGCAGAGCAACGTGTTGATCATTAAACAATTAAAGAACAAGAATCCAACGTTGATTGTACATAGCACAGTTTATTCTCTCTGTACATATATAGATCACCACATACTACACCAGAATCACAAAGTGAGGAATGCGTGTTGCATAGTTTTACCATTTAGCCATCAGATATGGAATCGCTTCGGGCTTTCATTACCAGATATTGCCTCAGCGGCTCCCAAATGTCCTTACGCCTGAACGATGACGGGAGTCCTTCGACATAGATCTTAAGATTTTCTCTATAAAATACCATATCCTTTATCCATTGCTCAGTGCGTGGTGCCAAGGAAAGGACTTCTCAGCAAAACCCGCAATGCCTTTATGCCTAGTGTCATGTGGTAGAGCCTTCGATGTCAGAGCCCTAGACATTTCAGAATGATTGTTTACGTCTGATGGGGTTACCTTCACAATCACTACACAAACCAAAATTATCACTGGATCCATATCGTACCCAGCAAACCAAAACTGTGACTGGTACAATTTGTGAAGGCCTACAAGAACATAACGGTGGAACTCAGACTTCTGGTTGTACTAAGGAATCACTTCAAAGTGGTTTCATCTCCATCCATTGCCCGGAGGTAATAGGGATTATGCAAAAAGCAGGCATTATTCTGGCATGTTCAGAACACATTCAAGAAAAGCCTGCAAAGCGGATGCAGTGGACGGGCAATTACAAAATATATGAATGTGACAGACTGATCCCCAGAATGGACTATTAAGAAGTTTTACTTTAAACCCATGTCTGAGGTGATGTCTTTGATGGTAAATTGGCTTTGAACATGCATAATCCTGGTCTCCAGTCCGGACACAAAATGTAAAAGTTCCTATCTATGTAGAACACATTTTCAATTCTAGTAAGGACACGAAGCCAAGGATTGCCCCACCCTGGAATCTTAGGGAGAAGGTTCCCCTGTCCCACGTATTACTGCATTAAGAGTAAGTAAACGGACTTTCAATTTTCTCATGTTATTGCTGGAACATAACATATGTTCATAAATAATGTATTGTATGTTAAATGTAACTTCGAGTAAATCCTTGTTTGTGCCATATAAGAAGTGTTTTTCCCTGGATGGGTAGATTGGAGAGGGTTTAATAAAATAACAGGATAACAGTTTAATATTATTTTACCACGAACAGATCAGAAGCGCGAACATCGACTTACAGAGAAGTCTGGAATTCCTCACAAGAAGAAAAAACAAGCATTTACAATGCAACGGTTTCGCCTTTGGAGAAGTTAGAGCTATTGGCATTGTAAATGACAAAATTTGTATTTATGTGTTGGTTTTGAAAACAGATAAATAAATGGCATTGTCATTTACATTGCCAATAGCTTAATCTCTCGCAAATGTGAGAACTATTGTACCCTACTGACGAGCTCAGCAGACAGCAATTACTACCACCCACACACACACCCAGAGCCACACACACACACACCCAGAGCCAGCCAGCCACACACACCCAGAGCCAGCCACACACACCCAGAGCCAGCCACTCACACCCAGAGCCAGCCACACCCAGAGCCACACACACACACCCAAAGCCCCCCCCACACACACACAACCAGAGCAGTCACATACACACACCCACTGAAGCAGTCTCACACACACACACACTGGAGCAGTCACACACACACACACCAAAACACCCTCCATCACTCTTTGAAATACAGAGGCAGCTGATATTAAGGTATGTAAGGCTCAGTGCCAAGGCTCAGTGCCAAGGTTTTAGATTGAGTTGTGTGCACCTGTTTAATTAAAGTGACAGTTTCCACACTATCACCGTCAGTGTGTTCTTGGCTACGCCATCCCACCTGAATATACAGTGGTGGAGAACACGCTTACTCACGTCATCAACATCTCTCTACTTTTTCAAGTTGCTGCCAGGAAGTGTTTAAGTGACAGTGTAACAATGCAGCTGCCTGTAATTTGAGTGCTTGGTTAGGTGGTGATATATTCCTGTCACTTGCACAAATATTTATAATAAAATGCATGGTGCAACTGACAGGCTTAATATGTAAAGGAAATCATGAGTATTGCTATTAATATTAATGTTATTATTATTACTATAATGGAAAGGGCTGGCACAATTACCATAATGCAATAAGCAGTACTGCTTAGTGACTTAGCTAACTGTTATGGAGGCTAGGTTTCCCACATTGTAGACCAGTTCTGCTTCATTTACATTCTCTGAGTTTACCTGAAGTTGTTTTCAGTGTCTGTGCTTTTTTTGAAAGCAGCCATTAGGGCTAGAAAAACCATATTAGGCTAATCCGCTAGAATTATGGTTTAATATATGAATCTTGGCTGGGATGTTTTGGCTCAATTTTGGGGATAGTAGGAGCGCGTAGCAGACCCGATAAGAGGTTTTTGTTCTCTCTCCTACCCAGTCATTCCTTTAAAATCTCAGCCATTCTCTGTATGAGTGTAATGGTGTTTTAAAATGTGATTACCACTTGCACTGGATGGATTTTAAAGCTGTTTATGTACAAATATCTTTTTTTATCTGTTTTTAATGGAAATTAATTTTTAAATTGTATGTGTTTATGACTATGTGCAATATTTCTATGTACTTTTATGGTCTATCTCCAATCAGATTGAATAAAGTTATATTGATAGATTGATTGACTCAGCTATTCTATGTTGCTATCACCCCACTTGTTGAAGCAATGCTGCCAGTGCTCACGAGGCCTCTATAAGGTAATCTTATTTTGCTGCATGCATTCTATTGTAATCCGTTTTTGTTTAAATACCTTTGTTTCTAACTGTTGCACATTGTGTAAAGCAAAAAAAACATCTAAGCAGCTCTACCAAGAGTAATATTCTATTTATAACCATTTTTAAAAGAGGAGAGAGAGAGAGACACACACAAAGAAAAAATATAACTGGTAACTGTTTTAATATGGTTCATGGGGTTCTGATGACATCACCACGAGGCTGAGTAGTTTATAAATATCACCTGAAAACCCAAATGACAATATATGACCACGTTAGTTATGTTATCTGTTATGTATTTTTATATTACATGTCTATTTTAGGATGGCTAGATTGATTAAGCTATTTTCTCCAAAGTGCAGCTAACAATGGGCACCGAGTGGAATTAGAATGGTTATTTTTTTGTTTTTTATTTAATAAATAAATGATAAAATATTGAATAATAGGGATGGCCAGTGGATATATGTGATTCTACCTCATTTTACCACATTGCTTGCCACATAATTTGCATACCTTGCAAAGTCACAGTGTTCTTTCTTGATCAAATGAATGACAATGATGCTACCAGAGAATGTGCTGCACAATTCCTTTTTTTTTTTTGCGGTATGAATCAGATAACCTTGCCCAATATTTGGTACTGCATACCACATAACCATAACAGCACTGATAATTGTAAATCTTGTTTGTACATACAACTAAATATGTCTATTAACTGAGTATATTTTGTAAGCCCAAATTCAGTCCCGGCATGTTGCCCAACCCTAATGTGACAGTTCTGCGTGAAACCCTTTTCCTTTTTGCATCTGTCTCTCCATGTGCCCGTGCACAGCGGGGTGCACCTTAAAGAGCGCCCTAGCTGCAGAGGAGCACGCCCCCGCGATGGGAGAGGCCGGGATCCTGAACACTACGGAAGAGCCGACCAGCCCCGAAGACGAGCACACTGGATCCCCGTGGCTAGCGGGCGTTTCACGCTCGAACACGCCCGCTGTTTAGGTCTTTGTGGGCTGGGAGCTGCCAAGACAGCATGGGGCACGGATATATGAGCTGGATGGATGCCTACATGAATGAAACCTTATGTGTGGGTGAAATGAGCCGCCATGCCACAGGAGCACGTGCGAGGGGCACTGGGCACGTGTAAACTGCAGTTTAATTGCCCTTAGTGTGTGTGTTTAGGGCTTACCCTAGCGCTTTAATTATATAGCGTGTATGTCACAGTCTAGAGGGGTCCATTCAGCTGTCCAATAGGCTTCATTAAAATAACCCACAATCTAGTAATCACTGCTCTCCGATGCTATGGCACAGAGAAGTAAGCGCGTTGTGCAGATGGCGCTATTAAAATGTTCGAAGAATCTGCATCGAGACACCTCGTGCGCGTACAAGGCATAGACACTTAAATACATAAAAAAAAGTCACAGAAGCTGCGAAGCTCGACAAAAGCCCTGAACAAGCTGCAGAGAAATAACAAGTCAGGTCCCGGGCCGTGCTGTGATTGGCTGACGTCACGGGGTGTCCCGGGCCGGCAGCCAATCACAGCGCGGCCCGGGAAATGACGTCACTGGGGTGTCCCGGGCCTGCAGCCAATCACAGCGCGGCCCGGGACACACGGCAACAAGGGGCGGGGCTTAAAAAAAGACCCAGAAACGCCCCCGAATCGCGTTTTCTCTGGAAAACGTGATTGACGGCCAATCTCTTCCAATGGCTAGCCTCCATTTATGGAGCTAGCCAATGGAAGAAGGGGCGGTGTCAAGTCCCCAGTATAGAGATAAGATTAGATTTCGCCTGGGCGTAGCAACTGCTACGCAGTTGCAACGCCAGGACGAAACCTAATAACAAGCATTGGAAATGCAATAGGTCTCGCAATAGAATAGTTAGACTTTTTTCTTTTTGCAAATGGAAGAGTGGCGTTGCGTGGATGAGTGGCGTTGCGTGGATGAGTGGCGTTGCGTGGATGAGTGGCATTGCGTGGATGAGTGGCGTTGCGTGGATGAGTGGCGTTGCGTGGATGAGTGGCGTTGCGTGGATGAGTGGCGTGTGTGAGTGGCGTTGCGTGTGTGAGTGGCGTAGCGTGTGTGAGTGGCGTAGCGTGTGTGAGTGGCGTAGCGTGTGTGAGTGGCGTAGCGTGTGTGAGTGGCGTAGCGTGTGTGAGTGGCGTAGCGTGTGTGAGTGGCGTAGCGTGTGTGAGTGGCGTTGCGTGGATGAGTGGGGTTGGAATGCAATAAGTATAGCATTAGAAAAGTTGTAGTTATTGGTGAGGGTGAGGGTGATTGAGGGTAAGGGGGTGAGGGTGATTGAGGGTAAGGGGGTGAGGGGTTTAGGGTGAGTGAGGGTGAGGTGTTGAGTGGGGGTGAGTGAGGGTGAGTGAGTGTGAGGGAGGGTGAGTGAGGGAGAGGTGTTGAGGGTGGGTGAGGGGTTGAGGGTGAGAGGGTGAGTGAGGGTGAGGAGTTGAGTGTGAGTGAGGGTGAGGGTGATTGAGTGTGAGGTGTTGAGGGAGGGTGAGGGTGAGTGAGGGTGAGGGTGAGGTGTTGAGGGTGAGTGAGGGTGAGGAGTTGAGGGTGAGGGTTAGTGAGTGTGAGGGGTTGAGTGTGAGTGTGGGTGAGTGAGGGTGAGGGTGAGGCTGAGAGGTTGAGGGTAAGTGATGGTGAGGCAGAGGGGGTGAGGGTAAGTGAGGGTGAGTGAGAGTGAGGGTGAGTGAGGGGTTGAGGGTGAACGGTTGAGGGTGAGTGAGGGTGAGGGTGAAGTGTTGAGGGTGAGTGAGGGTGAGGGGTTGAGAGTGAGTGAGGGTGAGGCGTTGAGGGTAAGTGAGGGTGAGTGAGAGTGAGGGTGAGTGAGGGGTTGAGGGTGAACGGTTGAGAGTGAGTGAGGGTGAGGTGTTGAGTGGGGGTGAGTGAGGGTGAGTGAGTGTGAGGGAGGGTGAGTGAGGGAGAGGTGTTGAGGGTGGGTGAGGGGTTGAGGGTGAGAGGGTGAGTGAGGGTGAGGAGTTGAGTGTGAGTGAGGGTGAGGGTGATTGAGTGTGAGGTGTTGAGGGAGGGTGAGGGTGAGTGAGGGTGAGGGTGAGGTGTTGAGGGTGAGTGAGGGTGAGGAGTTGAGGGTGAGGGTTAGTGAGTGTGAGGGGTTGAGTGTGAGTGAGGGTGAGGGTGAGTGAGGGTGAGGGTGAGTGAGGGTGAGGGGTTGAGGGTGAGTGAGGGTGAGGCTGAGAGGTTGAGGGTAAGTGAGGGTGAGTGATGGTGAGGGTGAGTGAGGGGTTGAGGGTGAACGGTTGAGGGTGAGTGAGGGTGAGGGTGAAGTGTTGAGGGTGAGTGAGGGTGAGGGGTTGAGAGTGAGTGAGGGTGAGGCGTTGAGGGTAAGTGAGGGTGAGTGAGAGTGAGGGTGAGTGAGGGGTTGAGGGTGAACGGTTGAGGGTGAGTGAGGGTGAGGGTGAAGTGTTGAGGGTGAGTGAGGGTGAGGGATTGAGAGTGAGTGAGGGTGAGGCGTTGAGGGTGAGTGAGGGTGAGGGTGAGTGTGGGTGAGGGTGAGTGAGGGTGGATGAGGGTGAGTGAGGGTGAGTGAGGGTGAGTGAGGGTGAGTGAGGGTGAGGGGTTGAGGGTGAGTGAGGGTGAAGGGTTGAGAGTGATTGAGGATGAGGATTTGAGGGTGAGTGGGGGGTTGAGGCTGAGTGAGGGTGAGTGAGGTTGAGGGGTTGAGGGTGAGTGAGGGTGAGGGTGAGGCTGAGCGGTTGAGGGTAAGTGAGGGTGAGTGATGGTGAGGCAGAGGACAGAGGACAAATGTATTGTACTGTTGGAAAAAAGAAACAATAAATCGCTACTGGAGGCTTGTAGGTGCAGTTCTGCATGTTAGTCATATCTTTTGTGGTGGGTGCAGTCTGTGTGCTGAACTACAGTACGCGGGGTGGGGAGAAATAAATCGATGCTGCTTTAGATGCACTCTAGGTGTTGAAACGGATGATACTACAAACTCTTTTTCGGGCAGAGTCGACGTCTGGTGAAGCAGCGTCGCTGCAGAGCTTTTGATTACCTCTTGGCGCTCTTATGGAAGACTGGGAAGTACTACAAATTCCTGACCAGTGGCACAACTGTCTCTAAAACTGTCACGCAGTGAACGACTATGCTGGTTCCCACAGCCAATCGCAAACCCACACTTTGACTCCGCGTATACTGACCCAATGAGCAAAAAACAATTCTGTCCCTAGTTGTAGTTACACAGCCTCTCTACAGTGACCTCGTTTTGCCACAACCAATAAATTGTTTCCTTATACCTTACTATGGCACCTCTACTTCTGGCTTCTGCTGCCGAGTAGTGGGGGCGGGTCAGGGGGTGTAATGTGAGTCCGGGGACGCAGCAGTGTTGGAAGGCACAGAGCGCGTCCGATACAAAGAAAGTGAAAGTACGGTATGCCGCGCTGTTATAAAGTATGAAATCAATGTTTGTAAGTTCTTTTTGGTGATGTGCACATAAGAAAACAAGAGTGCGGCCAACACTTTACATATTTAGCATGGTGTGCACGCTATTATTAAAGTAAAAGCAGGCCTGACCCGCTGTCAACGTTTAAAAACAAACAAAAGAAAAGCACGTCCGCCATTATCTCATCTGAGGCGGCTGCTTAAATAAAACCAGACCTAACAAAAAAAAAAGTACTGGCACAGACGACAGAACACGGTTGGGACGGGTAGAGTAGAGAGGGTAGTGTACTGTTAGTGTGGGTGGGCTAGGAGCCAGGTATCCAGAGGGAGACAACGGGTTATGATTGGATGCAGCGGCAGAGCCTTGGGTGCAAGGAAGGTAAGAGGCTGGAACAGCAAAGCCGAGTGGGTGGAGGGAGTAAAGTGATTGAAACTATGAACGCAAAGCCTAGCGCATGTGTCTGTGTGAATGTGCACGGTGGGGGGTTCAGGGTTTCAGGCATCAGAGCTGGGTATGCACAGATATACAGTGCAAGGCTACAGAGCAGGCTGGTGGAGCCGATAAGACGTGTGGCGCTGTGGAAGCGGGAGCGGTGAGCGGGCTCTGTGCTGTTTTTAAACAAGCCCGTCAGAGCTCCGTGAACTCTGCTGCTTCCGTCTTTTTTCTGTTGCACAATAAACACTGACGCGCGAGAAGCAAGGGGCGAGTCTGAGGCGGCTGCTTAAATAAAACCAGACCTAACAAAAAAAAAAGTACTGGCACAGACGACAGAACACGGTTGGGACGGGTAGAGTAGAGAGGGTAGTGTACTGTTAGTGTGGGTGGGCTAGGAGCCAGGTATCCAGAGGGAGACAACGGGTTATGATTGGATGCAGCGGCAGAGCCTTGGGTGCAAGGAAGGTAAGAGGCTGGAACAGCAAAGCCGAGTGGGTGGAGGGAGTAAAGTGATTGAAACTATGAACGCAAAGCCTAGCGCATGTGTCTGTGTGAATGTGCACGGTGGGGGGTTCAGGGTTTCAGGCATCAGAGCCGGGTATGCACAGATATACAGTGCAAGGCTACAGAGCAGGCTGGTGGAGCCGATAAGACGTGTGGCGCTGGGGAAGCGGGAGCGGTGAGCAGGCTCTGTGCTGTTTTTAAACAAGCCCGTCAGAGGTCCGTGAACTCTGCTGCTTCCGTCTTTTTTCTGTTGCACAATAAACACTGACGTGCGAGAAGCAAGGGGCGAGGGGGGAGGAGAAGTCTGGGCAGGCAGGATGACTCAGGGGAGGGGGCGGAGCGGGGCAGAGCGGCATGTGGGTGTGAAGAAGCCGGGCCTTTGAAGTGAAGCTAAGCTTCACTTCAAAGGTGTCGGAGGAATGCGGGCGGCTGTACACGCGCTTTTAAGCTCAATGCACATGCGCATTGAGCTTAAAAGTCACGGGCACTGCAAGGAATCGCCACGATTCCTTGCTTCTTAGTTAAAGCTTGTTTAAGCCGCAATAGGCTCGCAAGCTCGATGCGCATGCGCATCGACAGGCGAGACCTAAAAAGGACATTAAGATTTGGACAATAGACTTTATAGTGAATGGACACTGGTAATTGGTGGATCATGTGCTAGTTACTCTGTTTTTACTTCCCTGCATTCTTGGAAAACGTAGTTCCTTGTATATTCATGAAATGTTCTTTGTAACAATTGTTGTTAAATAAAGAGGGGAAATACATGCTTAATCCTTACTTCAGTGCCCTTAACTGAAATGTTCGTTCTCAATAGCTAGGAAATTCTAGGTCAGGAACGGAGGCGAGGATTATGCCAAACTTTTTTTATTTTATTACTTCCAGCAGACTTCAACTTCAAACATAAACTACCTTACCCAGAATACTTAGGGGAAAGTGTGACAAAATGTATCCAGTCCATGTCCTTTAATAACTGTATGTCTCCTCCAGACCAATTACGTTTTCTTTTCGTGCTTACAGGGAGACAAATCCTTGCCTTTTATCTCGTGGGCTATAAACCTTTGGTATACTGCCCTGCTTGCTGGTAACGCTGTTTTACCCCCTAAAAGGCTCCATAAGCGGCTGTCATTTTATCGCTAATCTCGCGCTGCAAGGGTGCAGGAAGGCACTTTTCCCCACTAGAGGGCGCACAGCAGTTTGGGACACGCCTGAACCATCTTGTTGCTCAGCGGGAGAAGTGTGCGACTTTTGTAAGTGTCGCCGACTTGCCGGTGCCACTGTGAAGTTACTGCCTCTCCCGAGCTGCCTGGAAGCCACAAAGCGCCCAGGGATCAATATTTATTACAATTACAAGCGGCAGACACCCGTGCATAAGGTCCGTTTCTGGTGTGTTTTTCTCATTCCACCATGCCTCTCACATCCAGAGGGCAGGCTTGGGATGCCGCTTGGGAGCTGAGCCCAGGCGCTAATTCTCATATTCTGCCAATGTATAGTAAAGCGTTATTTCAGCCCCAGGCTTTGACCCTTTCGCTCGTGCATTGCACAGCTCAAAATATAGAGGAGGAATCCATTGCCATCATACCCTAGATGACGAATACTGCGAGGCAGTGGATGCATCTATCCACAACGCGGTAGCCTCTACAGTTGCACCCCTTGAGAGGCGTCTTATGCCATTGGCTTATACCTATCCAGGTCCACTTAATTTGTTCCTACACAGATCCCATTTCTGAAATGCTCTCCTAGGTCCCGTTCACGCACCTCAATGCCCTCCCAAGCGCAAATCAGATTCGGGCGTGGACCTGAGCACCTTTGAGAGGCTTAAAAAGTCTTACCTTGCACGCCAGCCCCACCCCACTTGGGGGCAGCCACTGAAACACTAGACGCCCCCGAGAACCTATCTGCTCCCGCCAATTCCTAAGGGGGGTGATGAGGATTGCCAAAGGGATTTCCAACGATGAGGTGGGCCCCTCTTGGCTCTGGCACCCTTCCCCCATTCCTATTACCCCTGCCATGAGTACCGAGGCAAATGACACTGGTGATATGTTGGACCCAGACTACCTATTGCATCCCAGGTTAGCAGAGTGGTTCCTGCCCCATTAGGTAGGTAAATACGGGGCTGGCCGCCTGAGAAAACTCTTGGAAAAGGAAGCTAGAGTGAAACTCGGGGTGGAATTCCCTTGCCGGACAGGCAAGGTGGCCCTCACTCCAGAGATCGATACCAGCATGGCTATCTTTTTACAAAAATACATTAGGGATCCCAAAACGAGGAAATAGATCACGGAAGTCCTGCTAGGACAATCTTCTGGACATGGTGGCCCCATTCTTACACAACTGAGTGGCCCTTACTTCCGAAACATGGGTGTTGCAAACAGTTCAGGGTTTTCAAATAGAGTTCTATGGTTCCTCAGTCCAACTCCCGCGTCCAAAACCTTGGTTTTCACACAGGCTCAGGTGAACTTGATCAATCAAGAAGTGGAGGACCTGCTCCGCAAGGGAGCAATTGTCAAGACTTGTCCTCACCCCAGTGCTTTAAATGGGCTGGTACTCACTGGTACGGAGTACCGGCACTTCTCAGTTTTCTCCCCCTGAGTACTAGTACGTATTCTGGTACTCCCAGAAGCAGCAGGGCTCATGCCCTGAAGTAGGTGTACGTGCAATGCAAAAACTACCAAAAATGACCCTTTCAAATGGAGCGTGTTTATGTGCCGATCTGGCAGGCAACAGCCAGTGTATTCCTGCGCTGGTTGCTCCTGCAGTGTTAGGTTCTAATTGGCATCGCAACTAGAATGAGGATGTGGTCAGAGCTACCGACAGTGGAACTGGAGAACCAGGTTTGAATCCCGACGTCGGCTCATCATCCTGTGATTCTGGACAACTCCCTTAACCAGTGGTGCTTAAATAAAAGTAAGCTTTAATGCAAATGTTCTGATTGTCATGTAAAGAGCTTACATGCCAAACACAAATTTGCGCTATATCAAACTGCCAAAAATTAGACCCTGCACCTATGACATAGAAGCTGATGCTTGCCATGTCTCCTATGTAAGGAGACAGTTTGATATTACGCAAAGTTGGCCCATGGTATTTAAGCGCTTTACATGACAATCAGATTATTTGCATTAAAGCTTACTTATGTGGCTATTGTTAAATTCCTGGCTCACAGACATGCCCCTAACTGCCCACCCAGTCTAATTAGCGAGTACCGGCACTTCTAATTTTCCATTTAAATCACTGCATCACCCCAACGGGTTTATAAGCAACCAGTTTGTGGTAGAGAAACAGGACGGCAGTCAGGGGCCAGTCATCAATCTAAAGGAGTGCAATGGCTTGCTAGTTTATTGTCATTTTAAGATGGAGGGTATCAACCTTTTACGCAATCTGTTACAGCCAGAAGACTGGATGGTTCGTCAGGACCTCAATGACACATACCTAACGGTTCCTTTCTTTCCTCCTTATCGTCGGTTCTTACAGTTCAAGGACCAGGTGTACGAGTTTCAGACAAGAT